>NC_069072.1:67217241-68454919 GCF_025698485.1 Gossypium arboreum
CCTATTTTGAAGGTTACATGGCCTAAGACACGAGCGTATGTCTTAGCCGTGTGAGGCATATGGCCTGACCACACGACTATGTGACCCCTACAGTCAATTTTTTTTATTTTTTCTTGAATTTTCCAAATGTTTCCAATTTAGTCCCAAATTGTTTCTAAGGTACTTCTAGGGCCTTAAGGGCTCGATTTACGGATGATATGTATGTGAATGAATGATTGATGTTATGTTTGTATTCATGCATGAAATGTATGTCTTAATGTTTCGTTTGTACGGTAATGCTCTGTAACCCTATTCCGGTGACAGATATTGGTTAGGGGTGTTACATATATTCTAAATGATGTGCCAACCAAGCCTTCTCGTAATACACCTTATGAACTATGGCATGGAAAGAAACTCGCTCTAAATCACTTTAAAATATGAGGTTGTCTAGCACACGTTTTGGATAAGGATCCAAAGAAGTTGGATACATAGACGAAATTATGCATGTTTGTAGGATATCCAAAAGGAACAAAGGGTGGACTGTTCTACAAAATGAAAAATAATATGATAAAGTTTCGACTCATGCTACTTTCCTTTAGCCCTATACCCAACTCGATTTACCGGACACAGATATAGGATGTCACTATACAAAAATAGTTAACAAAAATTTACAATGAAAAAGGAAACCATATTAAACATACTTCTTATTTGTTTATATTCTTTCTGAGTCAAAAGATTTTAAAAGAGACGTTTACTAAATACAACAAATTCTTGAAAGTGGTTTAATATAGTACAACTTAAAATCTTGTTAAAACCCACTTAATCATAGCGTAGAGTATTGTTTGCCTTATATCTAAAAAATGACCCTCTGTATGCATAATATCGCCCTTCGAACTTTCACCCTAGCGCATTCCTAGCCTGACCCCTCCTCGTGCACTGGTTCAACTCCAAGATCTCACATCACAAATAGATGCATGTAGGTTGAATAAAACTTAGTCAATCACAACCATTGTTACCTTAAATGGTGTTGTTGAATTCCTTGACTTAAGAATTCCTGGGCATCCTTTTAGACTTAGGAGAATATTTTTCTAATTCTTGGCAGATAACTACACATCCATCTCTATACATAACCATACACATTTCGCAGTGATTCACAAGCTTCATGCCATAATGCAGACCCTATATCACAATCCCATTTGAAGATAGAATTTGGTTACATTTCTTGGAATGATATACATAAAAATATTGCTCTTAGCGGATTTTTATCTTGGCATTAGCGGCTGACAGAATTTTAGTCACACTGTATCTTTAAGTTTATTCCAACAATGATCATATTTCGATGAATACAATGTTTTAGATCAACAAATAGAATCTTAGATGATTTCAATATTTAACGTGAGAACTTCTAGGTTTGGCGAGTTTTAGGTGTTACATAATACACCATACAACTTTCCATATAACTCATCACAAGGGCTTTCTAGATAACTTCGCCACTAAGGCGCTCCACATTATACACCACAAAGGCTTTATAGAGAATTCGCCACAAATACTTAGTTTGAATTTCCACCAAGGCACTATATAAAACCATCATGTTTGATGATATGAATTTTCCTAAACACAGCGTCGCCTCAGGTTTGCCCATCATCGCTTTGGGACACACAAAAATCCTAGTAAAAAATGTGGCTCATCCATCATTTCTAGAATGTGCCATGGCCATGGTTACTCATATCTGCCACACTGGCCTTTTCTCGAGTTCAATGTCCTCGTGGACTACAATTTTACCATACTAGCTTTCATGTTTACTGTCCCAGCAAATGTCATCAAAACACCATTGTGGATTCCATTGTCATCTTACATATTTTTTGACACTTCGCCTAAACCCCCTTATCACCAAACATAATTTTTCATGTATAACACAATTAACATAATGGACAAATTTCACTCATACCTTTAACAGAATCATACTTGCCATACATGCCTACCACACATCATGATTTTCATGCAACACATCATGCAGTTCAATTCATATATACAAATACTTCAAAAAAAAAAACACACAAACATACATACATATTGCAACTTCTCATAAATATATGCTTATCTATATGGACATCAACCATGAAAAGAATCATTATAAGATAACGTGCATGAGACGGGTCTAGAAACTCACCAGAGACCTACCCTTACCTTGACTTGGAGCTTATGTTTCAATTGTCCTTCCCAGTCCAATAGCAATAAAAAATTTAATCATCCACTGATCAAATGAGGTCTTATATCTATTTTATTGAAGAAGAAGAGAACTTTTAGGTTAGAAAGAAGAACCTGGATGTTGAGTAGAAAGAAAAAACCATCTGGAATGTCCCCCCTCCCTTCAATAAATATACCCACAGTCCCTATTGATTTCTTTACCAAATTCCTAAAGTGTAAAAGTTGCGTTCTATAAGCTAAAGGTGTCAAATAGCTATAGAACTTAAATATAGACGTCCTTATGTGGCAAATAGCCCATTTATGAGATAGTCGATGATAGTGGAGTGGCAATTGGTGTAATTACTAATGTTTTTAAAGGTTAATTAAGTAACTAGTTAATAAAGGTTAATATTAATAAAATAAAAGCCAAATATCATCATCTTTCATCCACTTACAACCGAATATAAGGTTTATAATAGCCATGGATGAGCTTGATATTCGGCCATGGTGTTTTTGCTCAAATAAGTACGGTTTTAGCTTCGTCTTTAATAATTTCTACATTTTTTAGATCATTGCAGCTTAGTCTAGCTAGCCCAGGGACTAATTTAAGAAACTATTAAAGATTTTATGAGATTCCATTGATGAATATTCATGCTTTTTGATGATTGTTGATGAAATATTGAAGTTAGATGATAGTTTTACATATTTGACAAAGTGATTTTGAATAAAAATGCAAATTATAGGCTAATTTGTGAAATTATGAAATTATGTGGTTAAAAGTGTGATTATTTGGAAAATGTGGGCTGCTAAGGCAATAAGAAGAATTCGACTAAGCATGTGTAAGATGAAATTGCATGAAATTGTGATTTTATATGATAATGACTAAATTGTAAAAATGTGAAATAAAAGGGCAAAAGCGTAATTTTGTCAAAATGTGTAAATTGTGTTAAATTGAATGAATTAATGATAAAATAAGTAGATTTTGTTATTATATAGATTGAGAAAAATGAGATTCGGATCTAGAGTGGGGGAAAACAAAATATCGGATTAGTCAACCTAATTCGTCATTACAGTGAACTAGGTAAGTTCGTATGCTAGTAAATGTACTTAAATTTTGTTATAAATGCTGAATGGTCATGATTAAGAGCCAAAAACGAAAAAGTTACGACGTCCAAAAGTCCTATACGAACCTTAGAAATAATATAGGATACAAATGTCATGACATTAGGTTATCGAGATGTGATTACCTGTAAGACCATGTTTGGGACATTGGCGTTGTATTGCTATTACGTGTAAGACCATGTCTGGGAAATTGCCGTCATTAATCGATTTCATTTAAGACCTTGTCTGGGATAGTGGCATCTATATGTGATTGTAACACCCCTTACCCGTATCCGACGCCAGGACAAGGTTCGAGGCTTTACCAGACTTAAACGTACACAATTTCGTAAAATCAGGCCATAAAATTTCAACCAATTCAAAAATATTCAATCACATGCATAATGTCTCTTACACAAGCTACCGAGGCTCTAAACATGAATTAAAGGCAGTTTGGGACTAAACCAAGAAATTTGGAAAGTTTTGGCAAAACATAAAAAAATTTTCATGAAACAGGGTCACACCCCCGTGTGGACACAAGGACACACCCGTGTCCTCAAGTCGTGTAACTCTCTGTTTATGACGTCAGAAAAACAAATTGAACCACACGGCCAGGCCACACGCCCATGTGCTAGGCCATGAGCCATGTCTCTACCCCTGTGGCTAGCACTTAGGCTATTTTCCAAGCTTTTGGTCACCATTAATCCCTCACATTTTTACACACATCAAAGATATACATCATGGCATCATTTTAATGGTTTAGCATACTTCACTAAGGTATATTCTTAACATTAACATGCTATCATTCACGAGTTACACATACTTGTATCATGCCAAATCTAGATACAACAATCCATATTTATTGACCCTGTCATGTGATGACCGTTTATACCAAATTTTCATGTTCATTGACTTATCAAGTGACCTTATTTAAACATCAAACATTCAAGTCCAATCATCATCGTCTTATTTCCATATCATACAATTACTTCATGGCTATGGCCATTTCGATTGGTCATGAAGCATTTATCATACAAATATGTGTTAACACCAATCATGCATGTCTCACAAGCATAAACACATCATCGTATCACAAGCATTAAAACTATTCATGGATAACTAGGCTTACAAGTCACAATCATTATAAGCCACATCTCATGGCTATATACAATGAATCAATAAAAGCCAATACATTTGGCTACTCATAACAACTTCTATCATAAAAACTAAGCCCCTATACATGCCACTCACTTGAAGGTGCTTAATACATATATGTCAATACTCCAAAGGTAATGGCTTGATAATGTGATGCTGCCTCCGACGATCTCCAATCCCGAGCTAACCTGAAAATACTAAAAAATTGAAAAGGAGAATGTAAACTATATAGCTTAGTAAGTCCATATGAAAATAATAAGCAATTTTATCAACAAGTTTCCCAATGTAATACAATCATAATTTCACTTTTAGTTATGTTCAAGTCAAACTGTTTACTTTAGTCATAGTCATTTAATTACGTAAAACTTGGGATACGGAACTCTAAATCATGTTCCGATAATTTTATCTAAAACTAGACTCACATATCTTCTTATCGTAACATTTTTAGAATTTTTGGTCTAGTCAATAAGTACAGTTTATTCTTCAAATTTACCCCTATTCTACTATTTGACAGCTTCGACCTTTCTTTGCTAAAATTTATTTATCTCTTTGTACGGGATTTGGATAATGTTCTCGTCTATTTCTCTTGAAAATATACTCATTAAGTATTTAGTCATATGAATTATATCCCATAATTATTCTTGTAAACTTTTTAGTGATTTTCCAAATTTAAAACAGGGGAGCCCGAAATCACTATGACCCTGTCTCACAAAAATTCAAATATCTCATTATATGAAATTCTTTTGTTTACACTGTTTCCTCTGTGTGAAACTAGGTTCAGTGAACTTTAATCTCATATCTCATTCAGTTTCTAATTCCATTTCCACAATTTTTGGTGGATTATCAAATTTGGACTACTGTTGCTGTCTAAAACTGTTTTAGTGCAATATAATGGTAACTATCATAAGTTCATTTTCAACTAATCATGAACTCATCATTTCATGGATTCCATTTTCAATTACACAAAGACATAATAACATAACCATAAAGATTATTCATCATTCAAGCCTTTTTGCATACTTATCATATGTTCATATATGTACATATACATAAGCTTTCTCACCATAAGTCATTCTTCATCAAGACATTGCTCATGAGTTTAGCGTACATACCTGTACTCACTCGTAGTATATCACATAACCATACCTTCTTTAGCATGCCCTCCTTGGGTCTTTCATCACATTATCCATTGCATTACATGTTGAACACTCGGAATACTATTGGATACGTGGAAACTTGCACATAAGTGCCACATAAACATACATAGCCGAAGCTAGCTTATATCATGCAATGCTCGCAATGGAGCTACTCACGAGCTTGCTCAGATAAGCTATCGATCAAGGTGTAACTACGCAAGCTGCTCACAAAAGCTATCAGGTATCTGACCACTCAAGGATTACCTAGCCACCGGTAAGACACACAAGACCATTACCCAGAACTCAATCACATGTATCGCATCCATTATGAAATCAGACCACTCAACGAGCTCGGATGCTCGCATCCATAATGAACTCGGAGCACTCAACGAGATCGGACGCCACATATATCACGACTCCAGACCACTCAATGAGTTCAGACTTTTGAATTCCTAGTGACATGTCACTTGTATCCTAAACTATTCCTAAGGTTCAAACGGGGTTTTTCTCACTTGCACATTGCACCTCTATTGCACTTGCTCGTGATGTCGTGGATAGCGGTCATAATATCATTCATGCTTACAATAGTACCAATTGTCTATTCATAGCATAATAAGGCATAACTCAAATAGCAAAGAAGCTTTTAAGAATTCACATAACATATATCACATATTTCATATATCATTTGTCATGTATCATCATTTTCTTGCATTTCATGTAATATTCTTCCATGTCATATACACCATTCCATCAATTTTTCCAATATATTAAATCATACAATACATGCAATAATAGTAAGGAATATACTTCAAACATAACATTGCATTATTATTATCATACGAACTTACCTCGAATCCGAGCACAGCTAATTATTCTATTTTAGTCCACAATCTCGTACTTTCCCGATATAAGCCCGAATCTCGATTTTCTTAATCTAACATTTCAAATATAGCTTATTTGTTACCCACATTATTCAAATTGACCCAAAAATCATACTTTTACAAATTTGCATTTTACCTATAAACTTTCATATATTTGTAATTTAGCCCCTAGGCTCGTAAAATGAAATGTGTTCATTTTTCTTGTACTTTAAGCCTAGCCGAACCTTTATTAATCTTGTGGCAGTCCACATTTCTCTTTCATTTCGCACATTTACTACCCATTTTACAACTTTTACATTTTAGTCCTTTTTAAGTGTTTTCATGAAAAATCACCTAGTAAAAGTTGTTAAACATACTTCAATCTTTCATATTCTTTCATTAATCTTCAAAATACTAACATATCATGCATGGGTGATTTTTTAAACATGAACCCTAGTTAAAAATATGGGTAGAAATGAGTAGATCAGGTCACGGGGACTTTAAAAATGCAAAGAACATTAAAAACGGGGCTTGGAAACACTTACTATTAAGCTTGGAAGCTTGAAAACCCTAGCCATGGTATTCTCATTGGTTCACATGGCCATGGCGTAGAAGATGGAGAAATTTTGGCTTTTAATTTGTCTTTTAGTCCATTTAATCACTAAATGACCAAATTACCCCTGGAGCCTTTGTTCGGAATTTTTACCATGCATGTCCATTTTTATCCAAATTTTTAGAACTTGGTCAAATTACTATTTAAGGACCTCTAATTAATGATCCAATTCAATTTCATGTTAAAAACTTCTAGAACTCAAGTTTTACATTTATTCAATTTAGTCCTTAAAGTCAAATTAAGCACTTTTCACATAGAATTTCTTCATGAAATTTTCACATAATCATACACACATATCATAAACCTTATAACAATCATAAAATAATTATTTCTATATCGGATTTTGTGGTCTCAAAACCACTGTTCCAACTAGGCCCTAATTCGAGATGTTACAACTCTCCCCCCTTTAGGGATTTTCATCCACGAAAATCTTACCAAAAGAGTGGTTTAGCTTACACATAAACTCCACTATCACATAATCATTGCTAAAGAACTTTTACTTAGGCTGTGCTTAACACTTCACTCGTTAATTTCTCATGCTAGAGTCATGAGCAATTCTTCACCATATGACACATCAACTGAATCTTGATCTCTATCCACTTAAAGAGAACTAGCTAACTAAGAAATCTAAAAATCTCGGAGATACATGATTCTATTGATCCGCTAAGCGAAAATTCAACACATACTGAAATGATTTACAAATTTCATCAAACATTTAGCAACAAGCCACAAAACATTTTTCTCTTTCAAAGATAAGAATAATACTGATAACAATCCATCTATCCAAATAAAAAGATCAGAAATGCCGAGTTCCAAACTCGAGCAGTAACACATCACTCCTGTGAGTTTTCTTGCAAACTCTCTATATAAACTCTGGATTTTCTACCCAAGGACTTGTAACCACATTTTTCTTTACTCAAAGATCATACAATAGCTAACTCAAGTCATCTACGCTATCTCAAACTCAGATCCGGCTATATCACCTGATACTTTGAGCTATCACATTGCCTTTTTGTCTTATAACACCTCGTAAACCATTCAACTACATATCGCTGAAAATCCAGAAGTCTCTACCCAATGCAGACTGAACCAGTTCAAAGGCTTTGGTTAAGAATGTTCTCGTCTATTCAAAGTTTTACTAACATGTAATAGACCTTTTGACTTTCACAAGACGAAAGTTTTATCATTCAAAGCAGCTTTAAATCATATCAACGACTTCTAAGATATATACACTCTTCATTCAGACTATCTGTCCTTTACCCGAAAAGAAAAGAAATAAAATTTTATTCTCAGACATTAATATCCCATTTAATCTTTCGAACAATAACCAATACCGATTTAACAACCAAGTCAGTCTCAATCATCAATAAATGACATTTCAAGAAATCCTCTCTTCTAGTCGACAAAACAATTGAACATGTAATCATTCAAAATTCACTTATCATGCCAATCAAAATCCATTTCAATTTCATTAGCTCGAGGTAGTATAAATATTCCAACCAGAAGCATGATCATAATTAACATAGTTATCATAGGCCAAAGAACACACTCTAGATATGAGCCACAATCGATAATTTATGGAATAGAGATGACATGAAAACCAAGATAAAGAAGTCTAGGATAAAGAAATCCAAGACACAAAAATCCAACATACAATATCATAATGCAAGTCCCAGAACAACGCTCATAAGAAAAAAATGAAGAATCTCGATTGTTCTTTAGAGAAAAAAAGTCCAGAAGAATACCTCAATCCAACCCACAGGAATTAAATGCAACAAAGATAATATACCTTCCCATATATGCATCAAATAAAACATCAATTAGAAACAATAGAATCATAACATCATGTGTAATACCTCATAAAATCCTAATAGATGAAATGTAATAGAATGCTAGAGGGAAATAGAGCAATACATATTATATACCAGTTGAACTATCAATACTTTCGGCTATGCATCATGATTAGAAAGCATTCCCATAGAATAAGGATTTTATCAGAAGAGCAATAGCCATAGGAATAATCCCCAGAACAATTAAACATATAGAATACTTCAGAAGAAGCCGCCGAAATCTGTTCAACTATAACTATCACACTCAGATATCTTACCTTTCAAATATTATTCCCTCAACTATTTCTATCATCATAAATCCCATATTATAATTCTCATTGAAGAAGATCCAATTAATACATTTCTCAACATTGCACCTTACTAGTTCTGTCTTTACTTATCAATCCAATTTAATCTTGAATCATATTTTTAGTCACTCTACAGCTAAACTCTTTGGTCTCATACTTGTGAGCTTATTCAACACTGATCTCATAAAATCCTTTATAAAACACCACTCTGGTAAGGTGGTGGGTCGTAAGGTCCCGAACTCGTCTCTCATACCCATATACATATAACACTATTTCATCATCATAGTAACATTTTCACAAGCATATCATTCACTTTAGGCAAATTATTATTCACACTTGTATGGCACGAACCTTCCAATTATCTTATTCAAACCAGTGCACTTATGAATGCACTTATCTCAACCGTTCAATCAAACAAGTCAGGCACATAACATTATATAAGGGCCAAACAAACATGGATAAGTATATCACAGTCTAAACTTTCATGTTGCACATCATCGTATACATATCATTACCTTCACATGAATCAATCTATCAATTTAAACTAGATAAGTTCATTACATTATAATCCCTTGTCTCATTTAAAGATATCAACGAAATTCATCAACATTCAATGTCCAATCGGGACAGTGACATTTTTATCCGTAACACGATATTGTAAACCTTTAGTCATACTTTTATGAATTTCTTTTTATCATATTCACTTAATCAAACAAGTCAAGTGCATTAATATCATATGAACATCAAACAAGCATAGGTACTCATCATAACATGAACTTTCATCTCACATGTTATCCCGTACATATCATGAACTTTTATTCATACTTTTCTGAGTTTAGGCTCATCATAACTGTACTTTACACGGATACCTTGGCATCACATTTAACATGGTCGGTGCAGCTCGGTTAGAGAGTACTTTTGTCTAAACAAGATATTTCTCATTTGCGTTGGGAGACATCACACTATCACAGATTTGTGGCATGTATAGCTAGACTCTCACGTATGCTAGGTTAGTTCGAGAACCAACTAAACCATAGCTCTGATATAACTAAATTTAAAACCCCTTACTCGTATCCAACGCCGGGACAGGGTTCGAGGCGTTACCAACTTAAGCGTACATAATTTCGTAAAATCGGGACATAAAATTTCAACCAATTCAAAAACATACAATCACATGCATAATGTCCCTTACACGAGCTAACGAGGCTCTAAACATACATTAAGGGTAGTTTGGGACTAAACCGAGAACTTTGGAAAGTTTTGGGAAAACTTAGAAAAATTTTCATGAAACAGGGTCACACGCCCGTGTGGACACAAGGACACACCCGTGTCCTTAGATCATGTAACTCTCTGCTTATGACGTCAGCAAAACAAATTGAACCACACGGGCAGGCCATACACCCGTGTGCTAGGCCATTTCCTCCACACGGCTGAGATATATGGCTGTGTCTCTGCCCGTGTTGCTAGCACTTAGGCTATTTTCCAAGCCTTTTGTTACCATTAATCCCTCACATTTTTACACACATCAAAGATATACATCATGGCATCATTTTAATGATTTAGCATGATATACATCATGGCATTATTTTAATGATTTAGCATACTTCACTAAGGTATATTCTTAACACTAACATGCTATCATTCACGAGTTACACATACTCGTATCATGCCAAATCTAGACAAAACAATCCATATTTATTAACCCTGTCATGTGATGACTGTTTATACCAAATTTTCATGTTCATTGACTTACCAAGTGACCTTATTTAAACATCAAGCATTCAAGTCCAATCATCATCGTCTTATTTCCATATCATACAATTACTTCATGGCTATGACCATTTCGATTGGTCATGAAGCATTTATCATACACATATGTGTTAACACCAATCATGCATGTCCCACAAGCATAAACACATCATCGCATCACAAGCATTAAAACTTATCATGGATAATTAGGCTTACAAGTCACAATTATTATAAGCCACATCTCATGACTATATATAATGAATCAATATAAGCCAATACATTTGACTACTTATAACAACTTCTATCATAAAAATTAAGCCCCTATACATGCCACTCACTTGAAGGTGCTTAATACATATATGTCAATACTCCAAAGGTAATGACTTGATAATGTGATGTCGCCTCCGACAATCTCCAACCCCAAGCTAACCTGACAACACTAAAAAATTGAAAAGGAGGAGGTGAGCTATATAGCTTAGTAAGTCCATGTGAAAATAATAAACAATTTTATCAACATGTTTCCCAATGTAATACAATCACAATTTCACTTTTAGTTATGTTGAAGTCAAGCTATTTACTCTATATCTTGTGCTACGGATCTCCAAATTACACTATACTAATTTTCCCTGAAACTAGACTCACATATCTTATTATCATAAATTTTTTTGAATTTTTAGTCTAACCAATAAGTACAATTTATTCTTCAAAGTTACCTCTATTTTGTTGTTTGACAGCTTCAACATTTCTTTACTAAAATTTATTTATCTCTTAGTACAGGATTCGGATAATGTTCCCGTCTATTTTTATTAAAAATAGGCTCATTAAGGATTTAGCCATATGAATTTTAACCCATAATTATTCTTGTACAATATTTAGTGATTTTCCAAAGTTAAGATAGGGGAGCCCGAAATCACTCTGACCCTATCTCACAAAAATTCAAATATCTCATACTATGAAATTCTTTTGTTTACACCATTTCCTCTATTTGAAACTAGGGTCAATAAGATTTAATCTCATATCTCATTTAGTTTCTAATTCCATTTCCACAATTTGTGGTGGATTTTCAAATTTGAACTACTGCTGTTGTCCAAAACTATTTTAATGCAACATAATGATAACTATCATAAGTTCATTTTCAACTAATCATGAACTCACCATTTCATGGATTCCATGTTCAATTACACAAAGACATAATAACATAATCATAAAGATTATTCATCATTCAAGCCTTTTTGCATACTTATCATATGTTCATATATATAAATATACATAAACTTTCTCACCATAAGTCATTCTTCATCAAGGCATGTCTCATGTACATACCTATACTCACTTGTAGTATATCGCATAACCATACCTTCTTTAACATGCCCTCCTTGGGTCTTTCATCACATTATCCATTGCATTACCCGTTGAACACTCGGAATACTATTGGATATGCGAAAACTTGCACTTAAGTGCCACATAAACATATGTAGCCGAAGCTACCTCATATCATGGAATGCTCGCAGTGGAGCTAGTCATGGGCTTGCTCATATAAGCTATTGATCAAGGTGTAGCTACACGGCCTACTCGCAAAAACTGTCAGGTATCTGACCACTCAAGGATTACCTAGCCACCATTAGGACACACAAGACCATTGCCCAGAACTCAATCACATGTATCGCATCCATTATGAACTCGGACTACTCAATGAGCTCCGATGCTCGCATCCATAATGAAGTCAAACCACTCAGTGAGCTCGGATGCCACATATATCATGAACTCGGACCACTCAACGAGTTCAAACTTCTTAATTCCTAGTTACATGTCACTTGTATCCTAAATTATTCCTATGGTTGAAATGGGGTTTTTCTCACTTGCACATTGCACCTCTATTGCACTTGCTCGTGACGTCGTGGATAGCGATCAGAATATCATTCTTTCTTACAATAGTACCAATTGCCCATTCATAGCATAATAAGGCATAACTCAAATAGCAAAGAAGCTTTTAAAAATTTACATAACATATATCACATATTTCATAAATCACTTGTAACAGCCCAATTTAGACCCTAATCGGAACGGTGGTTTCGAGACCACGAATCTAAGTTAGAAAAATATTTTAAAAAATTTTACTGTGTTTATTATGTGTGGATTTGCATGTGTGAAATTTTTGTGCTTTAATTTTATTATTTGAGTGTCCGATTAAATAATAGCGCTTAATCGCGAAAAAGAAAACTTGATAGTTTAATGTATGAGGACCAAATTGTTATTGTCTTTGTAACATGAAGCATTTATGAGTTAATTAGGCCATTATTAATATAGGTGGACGGCAAAGGACATATATATGTGATAGTATCATATTTTTAACTAAGGTTAATTTGGTAAGTTAATATAATATAAACATATCATAAAATAAAACTAAAGTTAATATATTCATTATTTTCATTGTTCATTCACCGAAATAAGAAACAAAAGAAAATAAATAAAACAAAACTAGGTTCGGCCACCTTCCAAGCTTGATTCAAGTTTCGTTCTTACTTGATTTTTGATAATTTTTACGTTTTTGAGATCGTTGCTAAGTTATCTTCAAGACCCATGCTTGAATTTTTAATTTTTATGAATATTTCGAGTTATGCCATTGATGAGAGCTTGTGATTTTGGTTGTTTGATGATGAAATATGAAAGATATGTTTTAGATTAACATGTTTTGTATTAAAGTTTCTGATGATTTTGAGTAATTAAGACTAAATTGCAAAAATAATAATTTGAGGGACTAAAATGTGAAATAAAAGAAATATATGGACTTTTATGAATATGGGTAAGATTCGACCTAACATGGGTATAAGGAAATTTTGCATATTTTTTGTTTTGTGCAATAATGACTAAATTGTAAAAAGTGTAAATGCTAAGGGTAAAATGGTAATTTTCCCATTTATGTGTTTTTGGACTAAATTGAATGAAAATATGTTTGAATGAGATTAGTTTGAATATGTTTAGATCAAGAACCAAAGAAATCGATTTTGGATTGGGGGAAACCAAAAGTTGTCAACTAGTTGTCTCGTTCCGTTTTATATCATCCGAGGTAAGTTTATAAGCAAATAGACGTACTAATTTTAATTAAATGTAGAGTATATATGCTGGAATGAAATATATGAATTTATATAAGCTATTTTCGAATGTGTATAAGCATGGTAACCTTGTTCATGCATTCGTTTCGACCAAGTTACGACGTCCGAAAGCCTCGTATGAACCTTAGGATTAGTTAGGATACATATGCCATGACATAGCCAATATATGTGTGCGAGTAAGACCATGGAATTGATATGTGACTCCGATATATGTGTACGAGTAAGACCCTGTCTGGGACAGTGGCATCGATATGTGACTACATGTAAAACCATGTCTGGGACATTGGCATTGTAAGATTTGTGTGATTATCTGAGTGACCTATCCAATCCTGAATGGTTCATCAGGCAAACATAAGTTGTGATCGAATGTGTAAAACGAGCTAAATGGCCAGGTAAGAATTAGCTTGATACCTACTTGAGATAAGGTAAGTAAGTACTTTGAATATTTGTTGTAAAATGTGTACGATGCAAATGAAGAATATATGTGTATGTGGTATGTGTATTCGGCTTGTGAATGAATAACTTGTGTATCAGTCAAATGTCTCTTAAATATGTGCATATATGGTTTGGTGTAATTGGCCATAAAGGTAAAATACATATATTTGATGTCATACTAAGATTCTTGAGCTTGCGTATATGAGTAAATGTATTTATGGTTTATTACGACTATTTGATTTGGAAGTTGATTAATAATATGTTAAAATGACTATGTGAGTATTTGGCCAAGGTAGGTAATTGTCTGTGAAAATTTATTAATTATGGAATTTGTAGGTTTGAGGTCAAGCATGGTAATATTAATGTAATTCATTTAGTTAATATGAGTTGACAATATTATTGAACTGTTTATTTGCTTATGATTTACTAAGCTAAGTTAGCTTACTCTGTGTGTTCTTGTTTACTCTATTTTATAGATTTTGGATCAAGTTACAAGCTCGGGGATCGTCAGCAAAGTTTATCACACTATCTACTATTTTGGTACCTTTATAAGTTAAACTCGAATTATGGCATGTATAGGCTGGAACATACTTTTGAAATGTTGAATTTTGGTTATGTATTTAAAGCATGGCTTGCTAATTATGCTTAGACTTGGTTTTATGTGTGCTTAGTTATAATATTTAATGAGTTTGGCTTTGGTAATTCGGTAATGGAAATGTTGGATGTGTATGTGGTTTTTAGTAAAAGGATTCGGCTATAAATAATAATAGGTATAATATGTATTTGGAATAGTAGTTAGTTCATGATGGAATTATGAAATATGATATAATTAGAGTGATAGATGATTGTATAATAGCTTGTAAGGTTCGTTTGTTATATGATACGTAATGAATGTGTCCCATAATTGTTTTGGTCAACTATTTTGGTATGTATCAAATGATAGGTATGGCATTTATTTTTAGGGTAATATGCGCACCATGTATATATGCATTAATAGCATATTTGGCTAAGCTATAATGTACTAAATATGTATATGCGATTGCATATTAAATTATGTAATATGTTTTGATTGGTTTTATTAATAGCTTATGCAGATGTTGTTATTCATGCTTAAATGTTAGATTGAAGGTATAATGAATTTCGCATGTTTTGGTATTGAGTTGTTATTGGGTCCAAAAATGGTTTAAGTTGAAATGGTGAAATATGCTTGAGTTGGTGAAACATGTTGCATCTGTTATACGCTGGTTGTTTAATAAACCGTAAATATGATTTGCTAGAAAGCTTTATTTTGAATGTGATTAAATGCCTTTATATATATATAAATATATATATTCGAATGGATGTATTAACTTGTATTAATGTATGATATATGTAAATTCATGTTAACTAATATAATCATGCCGCATAAATGAAATATTGAAACTTGTTTTGTTTGACATGTATTTTGCATATCGCAAGCCTTTTAAAATAAAGATATAGTGGGTCGATATTAAATTAATAAAGTTGTTGGTTTGTTATATGTTTTATATATATATATAGTTTGTTTTAACATGTTGGATCATGTTTTAAATTATGTTGTGTTATGAATGATATGTTTTTTTTTAGTTTAATAATAGATTAAGTTGCGAGTAATAATGTCATTAATATTTCGAGTTATAAAATGTAATGCATAATTGTATGAATTGTGTTATGATCGGTGATGCCTCATAACTCTAATCCGGCGACGGATACGAGCTAGGGGTGTTACATCACTTGTCATGTATCATCATTTTCTTGCATTTCATGTAATGTTCTTCCATGTCATATACACCATTCCATCAATTTTTCCAATATTTTAAATCATCAAAATATATGCAATAAAAGTAAGGAATATAGTTCAAACATAACATTACATTATTATTATCATACGAACTTACCTCGAATCCGAGCACAGCTAATTATTCCATTTTAGTCCATAATTTCGTACTTTCCAAATTTAAGCTCGAATATCGGTTTTCTTGATCTAACATTTCAAATATAGCTTATTTATTACCCACATTATTCAAATTGACCCAAAATCATACTTTTACAATTTTGCATTTTTACCCCTAAACTTTCACATATTTGTAATTTAGCCTCTAGGCTCGTAAAATGAAATGTGTTCGTTTTTCTTGTACTTTAAGCCTAGTCAAACCTTTATTACTCTTGTGGCAATCCACATTTCTCTTTCATTTCACACATTTACTACCCATTTTACAAATTTTACATTTTAGTCCTTTTTAGGTGTTTTCATGAAAAATCGCCTAGTAAAAGTTGTTAAACATACTTCAATATTTCATATTCTTTAATTAATCTTCAAAATACATGATATGAATTTTTAAACATGAAACCTAGTTAAAAATATGGGTAGAAATGAGTAGATCATGTCACGGGGACTTTAAAAATACAAAGAACATTAAAAACGGGGCTTGAAAACACTTACTATTGAGCTTGGAAGCTTGAAACCCCTAGCCGTGGTGTTCTCCTTGGTTCACACAGCCATGGGGTAGAAGATGGACAAATTTTGGCTTTTAATTTGTCTTCTAGTCCGTTTAATCACTAAATGACCAAATTACCCCTAAAGCTTTTCTTTGGAATTTTTACCACGCATGTCCATTTTTGTCCAAATTTTTAAAACTTGGTCAAATTACTATTTAAGGACCTCTAATTAATGATCCAATTCAATTTCACGTTAAAAACTTCTAGAACTCAAGTTTTACAATTTATTCAATTTAGTCCTTAAAGTCAAATTAAGTACTTTTCACATAGTATTTCTTCATGAAATTTTCACACGATCATACAAACATATCATAAACCTTGTAAAAATTATAAAATAATTATTTCTATATTGGATTTTGTGGTCTCAAAACCACTGTTCCGACTAGGTCCTAATTCGGGATGTTGTTGTGATGACATGTAAGACCATATCTAGGATATGGCATTGTACGAGCTATATGTGATTCCCAAGTATCCTTAACAATTCCAAATGGTTCAATGGGCATAGTCAGGACGAGAATTGAAGTACGGTTGGAATAAGTAATACAAGTACATACAGAACCTATGTAAGAATCGAATGAAAGTAAATTGATGAGTTCATATTGTTTTATGTATATTAAATAAGAAAGAATTGTGTATAAGTATGTTTCATGTCAAAATGTGTTTATTTGACTATAATGAACTACATATATTGAATGTTATGGGAGATATGAATAATAGTTGTTTTAACTAAATATATATATATGGAAATCGACTAATAAGACCATAACCGGGTTATGGCACGTGAAAGAATGTAACACCCCGAACCCGAGACCATCGCCGGTGTCGGACACGAGGGGTTAGCAAGCCAAGTTCACTTGTTTTGCCCATCCATTGGACATTTCCAGTCAGGCTGGAAAACTGCGTCACTGTCGCTTTAAAATCATATCTCGAGTTTCAAAACTCGAAACTGGTTTCGTAAATTTTCCTGAATTTAGACTCATATATCCATCCATGGATTTATTTCTAGAATTTTGGTAGGGCCAATTGGTACAGTTTATTAGTTAAAGTCACCCATGTTACAGGGATCGACTGCTCTGACCTTCGCGCGGTATAACTTGAATATCTCTCTGTACAGGGCTTTAATGCTGGTGCCGTTTGTTTCTAATGAAACTAGACTCAAAATGGAATCTGTACATATAAGGTATGTCTCCTAATTATTTCTGGATAATTTATAGTAAATTTTTAAAGTTGCGACAGGGAACCCAGAAACCGTTCTGGCCCTGTCTCACAATAGCTTTAATATCTCTTAACATGTAACTCCTATGACCATTTCGTTTCGTTTCTTCCATATGAAAATAGACTCATCAATGTTCATTTACATAGCTGATTCACTATTTAATACCATTCCTACAAATTTTGGTGATTTTTCACATTCACGTTACTGCAGCTGGCAGCATCTGTTTTTAAGGTAGGTCTTACCTATTTTGTAGTCTCCATGAACCAACTAGTCTTGCCTTACATAGGTCCACATATGATCATTTTAACCATGCCAATGGCTGATCATGTGACCAACATTCCCATTTCCAATTCATAGTCACATCATGACACCATATATATATATATACAAACCGCAAATAGTTTAAGTTGATACTTCACTATTACGAGCCATTTTCGCATGGCCGTATACATATACATCATAACATATTTAAACCAACAAGGGTAGTCCTATACATGCCATTTCAAGTTCAACCAAGAATTTATACCAAAATGGGGGCTTGATAGTGTGGATGACTTCGACTTCAACGATCCCGAATCCGATTGCTATCGGCGCTAAATCTAGAAAAGCGAGAGCCAAAGCAATGAGTAAGCATTTTTATGCTTAGTAAGTCTCAAGGAATATAATCAACTCTAATTACAGCAATACATTCACATAGTTAAATGCATCATTTCATTAATGCACATTCACATAATCATACTTACTTCACCATCCCAACTCTTATGTTCATACACAAATAACGGCTTCATTAAGGCCGATAACTCGTTCCATCATAGGAGCGGATATTCACACGCTCTTACTCCTAGCGCGCAAAGCACACACCGCACTTACCTTGTCATTGGGAAATTTCACAAGTGCATTAGCTGAAATTTTCCAGCAAGCTTATAATTTTCAAATCACATACCTTCGAGTTTAACCGGATGTCGCTACTCGATCAATCGCCTTGGGACATAGCCCGGTTATGGTAACCCGCACCAAGGCCTCACGGACTTAACCCGGATATCACGATTTGCACAAATGCCTTGGTCTTAGCCGGATAGAATGACTCGCACGAATGCCTTGGTCTTAGCCCGGATGTAGCCACTAGCACAATTGCCTTGGTCTTAACCCGGTTATAATTTCCAGCATAATTGTCTTGGGCTTAGCAGGATATCATTCAATTTCTCATGCACACATACATCAATAATCATTGGACATACATATTTATTTTCGTTACTAAGGCTCAAACACAATTATAATCACTAACATAATCGCCTTCGGACTTAGCGGGTATCATTCAATACTCATACACACATAAATCAATAATCAATACATCCATATTTCATTCCACATAATTCAAGTAAGGTCACTTCTTGAGGACTTACCTCGGATGTTGTCGAACGGCTTTTACGGCTATTCGATTACTTTTTCCTTCCCTTGTCCAATTGTGGCCCTCTTAGCTCTTGAGCTAATTCAAACAAATTCAATTTATCAAAACCTCATTGTGCTAGCTTATGGCGAATATGACAAGGAATTTAAATGGTCATATGGCCACCCTTTAGCTTGAATACACAATGGTCATGCATATTTTATACTACATCAAGCAATTCAATACAATTTATTCGAGCATCAAGGAAAAGCTAAGGCCTTCAATAGGCTACCCAAGGCCGAATATACTTGTCCATGTTGAGGCCAATTATGCACTTAATACCACACAAAAACAGCATGCATTTTACTAGTTAATGCTTTGCATATTGTAGCTCAAAACTTACAATATAGCATCAAGCACTCATATGTGTGCTAGGTAGAATGTGCTTACAATTTCACAATTATTCTTCAACATCTTCTTCTTTAAACAAACTTATTCATCACTTCCTTCATAACCAAAACATCATGTGCAAACATATATATACATATATGAGCATGGTCAATTTCAAGGTGTCCATAGCCATCCAAAACACAAATTTTAACTAACATGCAAGAAGCATGAACCATGCTCATGAATGCATCATGGCGAATATGACAATCATGCTCCTTTTCAACTTCAATCATGATAAAACAAAAGAAAGCTCAAAATCTTACTCAAGAGTAGACAATCCATCATTGCATGCATCATCATCAAGCTTCACACTTAGCATGCAATGGCTTTATCACCATAACAACTTTGGCCAAATACCATTTCCATGGCTTAACAAAGATTTGAGCCATGGCTAACATGCACATCAAGTTAGCAACCAAAACATGCATGAAACTCCTAACACAACCTCATACATACCTTAATCTTGATGCAAACTTAGCCAAATCTCCTTCTAGATCTCTTCCAAACCAAGCATGAAGCAAAATCCTCCTTCTTCCTTAGTTTTGGCTCAAAGAAAGGATGAACAAAATTTTTCTTTCCTTCTCTACAACTCACGGCAATGGGGGGATTACCACACTCACACACATTTTTTTTCATTTTTTATCACCCATACACCTTTGTTTATTATTTCACCCTAATGCACCAACAAAACATGTTTCATGACATGTTTAGCCCATTCTCCTTGTCATGGCCGGCCACCACCTATAAAGGGGAATTTGACATGCAAGTCCATTATTTTGCATGCATGCTTTAATTAGTCATCACACATTTCCTATCATACTTTCAAAGTTCATTACTAAGTCCTTTCTTGTGGAATTCACCCTTATAACACTAAATCAATCATCATAAAATGTCATACATGAGCACACACATGTTATAGGCATCAAAATAAATTTTAATTATTTTTATGCCTCAGTTTTGTGGTCCCGAGACCACCTTCCGACTAGGGTCAATTTTGGCTGTCACAACTCTCCCCACTTAAGAAATTTTCGTCCCGAAAATCTTACCGTAAATAGGTTTGGATATCGCTCTTTCATAGAGTTCTCGGTCTCCCAAGTAGTTTCTTCTATCCCGTGCTTGAGCCATAACACTTTTACTAGCGGAACCCGCTTGTTTCACAACTCTTTCACTTCTCGTGATAGGATACGAATCGGTTCTTCCTCATAACTCATATTAGCTTGAATTTCAATTTCTGATGGACTAATCACGTGCGATGGATCGGATCTATAGCGTCGAAGCATCGAAACATGAAAGACATCGTGAACCTTTTCGAGTTCAGGGGGCAAAATCAAACGATATGCCACTGGATCGACTCGGTCGGATATCTCATATGGCCCAACGAACCTCGGGCTCAACTTACCCTTACGGCGAATCGAGTATCTTTTTCCAAGGCGATACCTTGAGAAACACTTTATCACCCACCGATACTCGATATCCTTACGCTTCAGTCCGCGTCGACTTCGACGATCGGAGGCTATCTTGGACTTTCACGGATTATTTTCACTTTCTGCTCAAAGATCCCTAATCAAATCCACCGAAAATCTTGCTTTCACCGAGCTCGGTCCAAAACAATGGTGTACGGCATTTACGACCGTACAAGGCCTCGTAGGGTGCCATCTTAATACTTGATTGAAAGTTGTTGTTGTAAGCGAATTCAATCAACGGCAAATACCGCTCCCATAAACCACTAAACTCGAGGACGCAACATCTTAACATATCCTCAAGTATCTCGAATTATCCGCCGGATTGACCATCGGTTTGGGGTGAAAGGCGGTCTTTGAAATGCAACTTGGTACCCAAAGCTTCTTGCAACTTTTTCCAAAATCGCGAGGTAAATCTCGGATCTCTATCCGACACGATGGAAATAGGCACCCGTGTAATCTCACAACTGAGAAACGCACAATTCAGCTAATTTGTCAATTGAAAAATCCGACGTCACGGGGACAAAGTGGGCCGACTTAGTCAATCGATCTACCACGACCCAAACCGCATCCTTCTTACTTGCGACAATGGCGGTCCGGATACAAAGTCCATTGTGACGCGATCCCATTTCCACTCGGGTATCGTGATTGGTCAAGTAATCTTGAAGGCACCGATGTTCCGCTTTCACTTGTTGACATATTAAACATCTCAAACAAAGTCGAGATGTCTCGCTTCATACCATGCCACCAAAACCGACGTTTCAAATTATTGTACATCTTCGTACTCCCGGGTGGATTGCCATTCGGCTACAATGGGCTTCATTCGAATTATCGAAATGAGTTCAATTCTTTGGAACACACAGACGACTTTTGAACCTCAAACAATCGTCATCATCGATTTGAAACTCGAATCCTTGTTCGAACACACTCGGCCGCTTTTTGACCAACTCGTCGTCGACTTTCGAGCTTCTCGAATTTGATGTATCAATAGTGGTTTGGCTTTCAATTCAGCTACTAACACACTATCGGATCGAACAGACAAGTGCACGTTCATCGTCAAAGTTTAATAATGATTTACGACTCAAGGCATCCGCAACCACATTCGCCTTTCCCGGGTGATAGTCAATGACCAGCTCGTAATCCTTTAACAACTCGAGCCAACGTCTTTGTCGCAGATTTAAGTCTCTTTGGATCATCAAATATTTGAGACTTTTGTGATCCGAGTATACATGGCACCTTTCACCAAATAAGTAATGTCGCCAAATCTTTAAGGCGAATACGATGGCGCCAATTCGAGATCATGAGTCGGATAATTTTTCTCATGTGGCTTTAATTGCCTCGACGCGATAGGCCACAACTCGACCTTCTTGCATTAATACGCAACCTAACCCAAGTAGAGGCGTCGCTATAGATGACAAACTCTTTGGGACTCGGGTTGCACTAGAATTGGGGCTTCGATCAAATAAGTTTTCGATTGATCGAAACTTTTTGGCATTTCTCCATCCATTCGAACTTAACATCCTTTTGGAGTAAGCCGTCATCGGCGTGGCTATCGTTGAGAAGCCTTTACAAATCGTCGGTAATAACCAAGAAGCCCCAAAAAGCTCGAACCTCGTAATATTTCTGAGGCTTCCAATTCCTTTAATTCGTTGGTGCCATACGATACGGAGCTATCGAAATTGGAGTGGTACCGGTACCAATTCGATGCCAAATTCTATTTCCGAACAGGTGGTAAACCCGGCAATTCTTCGTGGAAAACATCCGGTATTCACAAACCACGCACGATTCGGGTTTCTTTTCGATTCCTTGTCATCGAAAGCACGACGCAAGGTACGCTTCGCACTCTTTTCTTACATATTTTCGGGCCAACATTGCTGATATTACAGTTGGCAACCCCTTTAAGTCCGTAGACTTAACCCGAATTATCTCGTTATTCACGCACCTCAAATCGATAGTCTTGCTTTTGCAATTTATGACCGCATCGTGCAGGGTCAACCCATCCAAACCAAGAATAACGTCGAATTCATCGAACGGCAAAAGCATCAAGTTCGCCGGGAAACAAGAACCTCGGAACACTAGGGGACTTTTCTTGCACACTTTGTTGACAAGCACGTAATGACCCAAGGGGTTTGACACCCGAATTACAAACTTAGTAGACTCAATAGGCAAAGTCTTACTGGATGCTAAGGTTTCACATATATAAGATTGAGTAGAACCAGGGTCAATCAAAGCAATCACATTAGTATTGAAAAGAGTGAAAGCACAGGTAATGACATCTGGAGAGGCAGCATCCTCGCGTGCGCGTATGGCATAAGTCCTCGCAGAGCACGAGCCTCAGATCGATGGTAGCATCTCTAGATCCTCTCGACCGCCATCGACATTGCCCATATTTCTAGGTGGCCTACCTCGGCGGTGGTAGCACCCGAGTTTCCACTCGACTCACATTCATTCAAGCATCCTCGGGCAATCCTTCCTAAAGTGGTCGGCCGATCCACACTTATAGCAGAGCGATCACGAAACCAACAGCTCCCGAATGCCATTTGCCACAATGTTGACACTCGCCTCTCTCGGCGATCATTTCCACCATGGCGATCGAAGTGACTCGTGTGATCACAGGGGTCGATCGCGTCCTCGTCTAGAAAAGCCCAAAGCGCCTCAAGACCGGTTCACATCATCTCGAACTCTCTTCGGTGCCTGTTGAAGAGACTTTCCGAGGACCTCTTCGAAATTCTCCGGTTCCCACATCAGCTTTTTGTTTCTCCTTTCTAAGCTCTTCGACTTTACAAGCTCGCTCAACAAGTACTACGATCTCTCGTATTTCGAGAATGCCAACGAACATCCTTATATCATCATTCAGCCCATCCTCAAGCGTTTATACATAATAGCTTCGGACGAAATGCATTCTCGCGTGTATCGCTAAGCCTCACAAATTTTCGTTCATAGTCGTATGAAGACATAGAACCTTGCTTAAGATCAAGAAATTCCTTCGCTTTTGGTCGATGAATCTCGATCGATATACTTTTTTTTTTTTCAGAACTTGGTTTGAAAGAATTCCCAAGTCACTTGCTCTCTAGGTACCATGAAGTCGAGTACTCCACCAATAGTAGGTGGAATCACGTAGCAAGGAGATGGTACACTTTAAGCACTCATCGGTGTACAAGATAGCTCATCGAGCACCGGATAGTGTTGTCCAACCAAAATTCAGCTCGTTCGGCATCATCATCATCCGTAGCTTTAAATTCAGTGGCCCCATGTTTTGAATCCTATCGATCGGGGCTTACTTGACCTTATTTGGTCGATTCTCGGAGGTATTGTAGGTCTGGGGTTGCATTTGTCGGGAATGGAGGTTGTGGGACAGCCGTGTTAGTTCGAATGTATTGATTAAACCATTCGTTCATCACACTATAAAAGGCTTGCCTAGCCTCATCATTCGGATTGCTGGCCATAGGTTGAGAGTCCATGGCGCTGTCCCTTGTGCGGGGAGCAGCGCCACACTCTCCACATCATCAGCTATTGCTCGGTTGGGATCGGGATCCATTGCTATAAACAAACTCAAAGTCAAATTGTCGAAATCACCACATTATCGATTCATCATTTAATGGCATGTATAGCTAGACCCCAAACACCTCACGGTAGTCCTAGAATCGACTAAACCGTGGCTCGATACCAATAAAATTGTAACACCCGAACCCGAGACCATCGCCGTGTCGGACACGAGGGTTAGCAAGCCAAGTTCACTTGTTTTGCCCATCCATTGGACATTTCCAGTCAGGCTGGAAAAACTGCGTCACTGTCGCCTTAAAATCATATCTCGAGTTTCAAAACTCGGAAACTGGTTTCGTAAATTTTCCCTGAATTTAGACTCATATATCCATCCATGGATTTATTTCTAGAATTTTTGGTAGGGCCAATTGGTACAGTTTATTAGTTAAAGTCACCCATGTTACAGGGATCGACTGCTCTGACCTTCGCGCGGTATAACTTGAATATCTCTCTGTACAGGGCTTTAATGCTGGTGCCGTTTGTTTCTAATGAAACTAGACTCAAAATGGAATCTGTACATATAAGGTATGTCTCCTAATTATTTCTGGATAATTTATAGTAAATTTTTAAAGTTGCGACAGGGAACCCAGAAACCGTTCTGGCCCTGTCTCACAATAGCTTTAATATCTCTTAACATGTAACTCCTATGACCATTTCGTTTCGTTTCTTCCATATGAAAATAGACTCATCAATGTTCATTTACATAGCTGATTCACTATTTAATACCATTCCTACAAATTTTGGTGATTTTTCACATTCACGTTATCGCAGTGGCAGCATCTGCTTTTAAGATAGGTCTTACCTATTTTGTAGTCTCCATGAACCAACTAGTCTTGCCTTACATAGGTCCACATATGATCATTTTAACCATGCCAATGGCTGATCATGTGACCAACATTCCCATTTCCAATTCATAGTCACATCATGACACCATATATATATATATACAAACCGCAAATAGTTTAAGTTGATACTTCACTATTACGAGCCATTTTCGCATGGCCGCATACATATACATCATAACATATTTAAACCAACAAGGGTAGTCCTATACATGCCATTTCAAGTTCAACCAAGAATTTATACCAAAATGGGGGCTTGATAGTGTGGATGACTTCGACTTCAACGATCCCGAATCCGATTGCTATCGGCGAAATCTAGAAAACCGAGAGCCAAAGCAATGAGTAAGCATTTTATGCTTAGTAAGTCTCAAGGAATATAATCAACTCTAATTACAGCAATACATTCACATAGTTAAATGCATCATTTCATTAATGCACATTCACATAATCATTGTGACATCCCAAAATTGACCCTAGTCGGGATGTGGTTTCGGGACCACAAAACCGAGGCATAAAATAATTTATAATTTATTTTGATGCCTATAATATGTGTTAATTCATGTGTGACATTTTGATGTTTCGATTTAGAGTTATAAATGTGAATTTCACTAGAAAGGGCCTAGTAGTAAACATTGAAAGTATGATGGGGAAATGTGGGATGACTAGTTGATAATACATGCAAAAATAAGGATTTGCATGTCAAATTTCCCCTAACATGAAGTGGCCGGCCATGACAAGGAATCATGGGCTAAACATGTCATGAAACATGTTTTGTTGGTGCACTAGGGAGAAACAATAAACAAATGAGTATGGGTAATAAAGAAAGAAAAAAAAAAATGTGTGTGTGTGAGTGAAACCCTTTTTGCGTGCATTGTGGAAGAGAAAAGAAAAATTTTGTTCATCCATTTTCTCTTCTTTGGCTGAAAATACTAAGGAAAAGGGAGGATTTTTGCTTCATGCTTGGTTTAGAAGAGAACTAGAAGGGATTTGGCTATACTTGCATCAAGATTAAGGTATGTTTGAGGTTGTGTCATGAGATTCATGCTTGTTTTGGTTGCTAACTTGATGTGCATGTTAGCCATGGTTCAAATCCTTGTTATGCCATGGAAATGGTATTTGGCCAAGGTGGATTTTGTGTTAATGCCATTGCATGTTAAATATGAAGCTTGTTAATGGTGTACGTGATGGGGATTGATGGCTCTTGGACTTTCTTTTTAGTATTTTTGAGTGAGACATTAAGTTCTTTGCTTAATCATGACCAAAATGATGGTGTTGTGATGTATTCGGTCATGGTATATCCACAAGTATGATTCATGCATGTTGCATGGTAGGTAAGATTTGAGCTTTGAATATGTGTTTGCACATGATGAATTGGTATGACATATATACTATTTCAAGGTATATATTTGCTTGGGATGATGTTTTCGGTTATGTAGTACATGAGAGATGTGTATTGAGCTACAATATGTAATCGTTAGTTAGTAAAATGCATGCTGTTTTGTGTGGTATTAAGTGCATAATCGGCCTCAACATGGACATGCATATTCAGCCACATGAGGGAAATTGGTGTGCATGCATTCGGTTAGAGGCAAGCATATTGATGCCTATTCTTGGCTTAGAAAATTCGCTAAGAGGAATACTAACTAAGGTGTTGAGTTCGATTCATGATTTTGTACATATGCGACTTTGATGCCTAATGAGTAGATATTTATATATTGGCTAGGCATCTTGAATTCCTCTTCCGATGCTCAAATGATAAAACCAATTTATTTGTTAAATTTAGCTCAAGAAGCTAGAGGTGGAGAATCAAGCAAAGGCAAAGGAAAGATAATCGAGTAGTCGATTGGAAATCGTTTCATCCAATATAAGGTAAGTCATTAAGCATATATTTGGTGTTGATGTAAATGACCATAATATATACACAATTGTGTTTAAATGAATTGATGTGTAAATGGAAATGTATATGTATGGAATGATGCCATTGTTGAATGTATAAAGGCAGCAAAATGCATAAGGTATTGGTCTCGGCACTAAGTGTGCGGGTATAAATGGACACGGTGACAAGATTGGCACTAAGTGTGCGGGTTTAAAATTGTACAGCACTAAGTGTGCGAGTTTGATTATATAGCACTAAGTGTGCGAGCTGAAAATTATATAGCACTAAGTGTGCGAGCTGAAAATATATAGCACTAAGTGTGCGGATTCACTATATGCTCTTGTATTACAATTGGCACTGAGTGTGCGACATTATCGAGTTAATCCGGACAGCGGATCGGGTAAGTACCTCGAGCTCATGATGAATAGAGAATACGTTCATGCTTGGGGTTGAATTGGTAAGCCTTAAATCTATGTGATGATTGAAATTGTATGGTTGTGCTGGAAAATGAGTTAATGTGTAAAAATGCTTGATTATCTTGTTGTGTAGAATATGAAATGTGGATGTATGACTTGGTACGAGATTGGACCGAAAGGTCCGAGGTATTATGGTATAGATTCGATATGGATGAGTACCTAGCCTCGCTTTTTGTACATGTTGTAGTGATGTGTCGTGGATTGATGAATGCTTATGACTTACTGAGTTGTAAACTCACTCGGTGTTTTTTTCTTGTCACCCATTTTAGGTCTCTCGGATTCGTATTGCTTGCGTGATCGGGACCGTCGTTGAAGTCATCACACCGGCTGAAATCTTGTGGTATTGTTTTCGTTGTTGAAGAACATTTGGCATGTATAGGCTATTATATTTTGTCGAATTGTGGGTTGTAAACTTTAAGCCATGTGAAAATGGCCTATGTGGTCGTCGAGTGGGATGCTAGAACCTATAGCCACGAGTCTTAGAAAC
Source organism: Gossypium arboreum (assembly GCF_025698485.1). Taxonomy (NCBI): domain Eukaryota; kingdom Viridiplantae; phylum Streptophyta; class Magnoliopsida; order Malvales; family Malvaceae; genus Gossypium; species Gossypium arboreum. Next base: position 67,245,958 of record NC_069072.1, read on the forward strand.
TCTAATTTTGATAAGGTGGCCACAATTTGTGTCATGTATGATGGATGATTAAGGCCAAGGAAAGATTCATGAAATTGGCATAGTCTACTGCAGTAACTGTTGCGGACAGCAGCAGTGAGATGAGATTGAAAAATCACTAAAAATAGTAGAAGTAGAATTAAATAGTGGGTAAATTATGAAATTGAACCTTGATGAATCTATTTTCATATGGATGAAACGAAACGACCATATGAGCAGTATACTGAGAAATATTAAAGTTCTCGTGAGACAGGGCCAGAACGGTTTCTGGGTCCCCTGACGCGACTTTGAAAATTTACCATAAATTATCCAGAAAGAATTAGGAGTCATGCCTTATATGTACAGATTCCATTTTGAGTCTAGTTTCATTAGAAACAAACGGCACCAGTATTATAGCCCTGTACAGAGAGATATTCAAGTTGTAACGCGCAAAGGTCAGAGCAGTCGATCCCTGTAACATAGGTGACTTTAACTAATAAACTGTACCAATTGGCCCGACCAAAATTCTAGAAATAAATCCATGGATGGGTATGTGAGTCTAAATTCAGGTAAAATTTACGAAACCAGTTTCCGAGTTTTGAAACTCGAGATATGATTTTAAGGCGACGGTGACGCAGTTTTCCAGCCTGACTGGAAATGACAAATTGGTTGGTACCTTGAGAGGATTTGGCGTTAACCTCTCGTGTCCGATAACCGCGACGGTCACGAGTTAGGGTGTTACAATTTTATTGGTATCGAGCTATGGTTTAGTCGGTTCTAGGACTACCATAGCGCGTGTGAGTCTAGCTATACATGCCAAATTGTTAGTGCTGAATAATGTGATGACTTGACGGTTGAAATTTTTGTTTTAAATAGCAATAGAACCCGGATAGAGAGACCCTTGGCGGATGACGTTGAAGGTGTAGCGGCTGCTCCGCACAAGGGACACCGCTGTTGAGCCTCGATCATCCGCGAATAATCAAAATGAAGGCGAAACAAGCCTTCTTCACCATGATGAATGAGTGGGTCGCGCAATATGCCCGAACCGACCCGGCTGTCCAACCATTCCCGAATTTAAATACTCCACCCCAAGAGCCCGTAATGCCATCAGTTACTGATCCTGTGAGGCTGAGTAAACCACCTGTGGACTTGATTAGGAAGCGCAATGAGGAGTTTAAGGCCATAGTTACCGATTTATGCCGAAAGGGCCGAGTTCGCTTGATAACACCATTAGAGTGTTTGATGAATTGTCATGCACACCCGATGAATGTCTTAAGTGTGCTATATCTTTGTTGCGAGACTCAGCCTACTATTGGTGGAGGACCTTGATTTCCATAGTCCCAAAGGAACAAGTTACTTGGGATTTCTTTCAAACGGAATTTCGGAAGAAATATATTAGTCAACGGTTCATTGATCAGAAGCGTAAGGAGTTCTTGGAACTCAAGCAAGGCCGTATGACCGTATCTGAATACGAACATGAGTTCGTAAGACTTAGTCGGTATGCTCGGGAGTGTGTGGCTGATGAGGTTGCGATGTGCAAAAGATTTGAAGAAGGATTGAATGAAGAGTTAAAGTTACTAGTGGGAATTTTGGAGATAAAGGAGTTCGTGACACTAGTCGAACGAGCCTGCAAGGCGGAAGAACTTGGGAAGGAGAAGAAGAAGGCTGAATTTAAAGCAAGAGATTACCGTAAAAGATCGACGAGTAAAGCTCCGTTCTCGGCTGTAAAGAGGTTCAGGGAGGACACCAGTAAGTCGAGGACGACTGCGGGAATTTCCATTAGAGCCCACCATTGACGGACTCCGAGCTACTTGAGAGCTAGTGTGGGCAATAATCGCCAAGAGAGACCGAATGCCCCAATGTGGAAGACGACACCTAGGTGAATGTTGGGGTAAGTCATTAATAGGGCTGTTATGGATGCGGTTCAAGGACCACTTCATTAGAGATTGCACGGAGCTAGATGAGAGGAATAAGACGCAAGGTGCAAGACCTAGTGGAACGACGGTTGGAGGTAGGCCCCGAGAATCTCGGAGGTAGGGGTGGTAATCGAGAGGAGCCTCTAATACGGCTGTCCGATCCGAGACCCGTACTCTGCTAGAGCATATGCCATCCGCGCACGAGAGGAGGCATCCTCCCCGACGTTATCCTTGGTACTTTTACTCTCTTTGATACTAGTGTGATTGCATTGATTGACCCGGCTCTACTCATTCATATGTATGTGAAACCTTAGCATCCAAAGAAGACTCTCACCGTTGAGTCTCATTGAGTTCATAATTCGAGTGTCAAACCCTTTGGGTCGATCACGTACTCGTTGATAAAGTGTGCAAGAGATGCCCCTAATAATTCGAGAATCTGTTTTCCTACCGATCCGATGCTTCTACCATTTAATGAATTCGATGTTATTCTTGGTATGGATTGGTGATCAGTACATGATGCGGTGGTGGATCGCAAAAGGAAAACCATTGATTTGAGGAGTGCAAATAATGAGATAGTCGAGTCGAGTCTCATCGATTTAAAAGGAGCGCAACGATAATATCTTCTATGACCGCCGGAGGTATGTGAAAAGGGTGTGAAACATACCTTGCGTATGTGTTTGGAAGTAAAGAGACGGAAAGGAAAATCGAATCGGTACCAGTGGTTTGTGAGTATTCGATGTTTTTCCGAGGAGTTACCGGATTGCCACCGGTTCGAGAAGTGGAATTCGACATCGGTTGTACGGTACTACGCCGATTTCAATAGCCCCGTGATCGTATGGCATTAATGTAATTAAAGGAATTGAAGGTTCAATTGCAAGAATTGACGGATAGAGGTTTCGCTCGACCGAGTTTTTCTCTATGGGCGCTTTTGTATTGTTTGTGAAGAAGAAGGACGGAACCATGAGGTTGTGCATCGACTATCGTCAACTCAATAAAGTGACGATAAAGAATAAATATCCATTGCCACGAATTGACGATTTGTTTGATCAATTAAAGGGAGCCTCGGTGTTTTCAAAGATAGATTTGAGGTCGGGGTACTATCAGTTGAGGGTCCGAGAATCGGACATACCCAAAACCTCTTTTAGAACGAGGTACGGTCACTACGAATTCTTGGTGATGCCGTTTGGGCTCACTAATGCCCCGCGATGTTTATGGATTTAATGAATAGAATTTTCGTGCCATACTTGGATCGGTTCGTAGTTGTATTTATCGATGACATTTTGGTCTATTCGAGATGAAACCGAGCATCTTTGAACACTTGAGGCTAGTGTTGCAAATCTTACGAGATAAGCGATTATACGCAAAGTTCAAGAATGTGAATTTTGGTTGAAAGAGGTTAGCTTTTTGGGGCACGTGGTGTCCGTGATCGGTATCGTGGTGGACCCGAACAAAATTCGCCATAGTCGATTGGAAACCACCAAGGAATGTTACGAAGTTAGGAGCTTTTTGGGGCTTGCGGTTATTACCGACGATTTGTAAAAGGTTTCTCGACGATAGCCACGCCAATGAAGCTTACTCCAAAAGGATGTTAAGTTGAATGGACGGAGAAATGTCGAAAAGTTTCGATCAACTGAAAGCTTATTTGATGAAGCCCCAATTCTAGTGCAACCCGAATCGGGCAAAGAGTTTGTCATTTATAGTGACGCATCCCTACTTGGGTTGGGTTGCGTATTGATGCAAGAAGGGCGAGTTGTGGCCTGCGCGTCGAGGCAATTAAAGCCACATGAGAAAAATTATCCGACCCATGATCTCGAATTGGTCGCCATCGATTCGCTTTAAAGATATGGCGACATTACTTATTTGGTGAGAAGTGCCATGTGTATTCGGATCACAAAAGTCTCAAATATTTGATGACCCAAAGAGACTTAAATCTGCGACAAAGGCGATGGCTCGAGTTGTTAAAAGATTATGAGCTCGTCATTGATTATCACCGGGAAGGGCTAATGTGGTTGCGGATGCCTTAAGCGGAAATCACTATTTGCTTTATGAACGATGAATGTACACTTGTCTATCCTACCCGACAATGTGTTAATAGCTGAATTGAAAGCCAAACCATTATTGATACGTCAAATTCGTGAAGCTCGAAAGTCGACGATGAGTTGGTTGCAAACGGGATGAGTGTGTTCGAACAAGGACTCGAATTTCAAATCGATGATGACGATTGTTTGAGGTTCAGAAGTCGTCTGTGTGTCCCAAAGAATTCGGAACTTATTCCGATAATTTTGAACGAAGCCCCTTTGTAGCCGAATGGCAATCCACCCGGGGAGTACGAAGATGAACAACGATTTGAAACGTCGGTTTTGGTGGCATGGTATGAAACGGGACATCTCCGACTTTGTTTCGAGATGTTTAATATGTCAACAAGTGAAAGCGGAACATCAAGTGCCTTCAGGATTGCTTCAGCCGATCACGATACCCGAGTGGAAATGGGATCGAGTCACAATGGACTTTGTGTCCGGGCTGCCATTGTCAGCTAATAAGAAGGATGCGATTTGGGTTGTTGTTGATAGACTGACTAAGTCGGCTCACTTTATCCCCGTGCGTACGGATTTTTCATTGGATAAACTAGCCGAATTGTACGTTTCTCGTTGTGAGATTACACGGGTACCGATTTCTATTGTGTCGGATAGAGATCCGAGATTTACCTCGCGATTTTGGAAGAAATTTCAAGAAGCTTTGGGTACCAAGTTGCATTTCAAAGACCGCTTTCACCCCCAAACCGATGGTCAATCCGAACGGATAATTCAAATACTCGAGGATATGTTGAGATGTTGTATCCTTGAGTTTAGTGGTTCATGGAAGCAGTATCGCCTTTGATTGAATTCGCACAACAATAGCTTTCAATCAAGTATTAAGATGGCGCCTTACGAGGATTTATACGATCGTAAATGCCGTACCCTATTATTCGGATGAACTTAGTGAAGGTAAAATCTTCGGGTTGATTTGGTTAAGGATGCCGAGCAAAAGTTCGAGTGATTCGTGAAAGTTTGAAGGTCGCTACGGACGCCAAAAGTCGTATCGGATTTGAAAAGGAAAGACATTGAATATCAGGTTGGAGACAAGGTATTTCTCAAAGTCTCACCCTGGAAGAAGGTGCTTAGATTTGGCCATAAGGGCAAATTGAGTCCGAGGTTCATCGGTCCGTATGAAGTGTCTGAACGAGTTGGGCCAGTAGCGTACCGATTAATTTTACCCCCCTGAGCTCGAAAAGATTCACAACGTTTTCCATGTTTCGATGCTTCGACGATATAGCTCTGACCCGACGCACGTAATTACTCCATCTGAGGTCGAGGTTTAGCCTAATTTGAGTTATGAAGAAGAGCCGGTTCGCATTCTGATGCGTGAAGTAAAAGAGCTACGAAACAAGAAAATCCCATTAGTGAAGGTGTTGTGGCATAAACACGGAATTGAAGAAGCCACTTGGGAACTTGAGGACTCTATGAGAGAGCGATACCGAGCCTATTTACGGTAAGATTTTCTGGGACGAAAATTTCTAAGTGGGGAGAGTTGTGACATCCCAAAATTGACCCTAGTCGGGATGTGGTTTCGGGACCATTAAAACCGAGGCATAAAATAATTTATAATTTATTTTGATGCCTATAATATGTGTTAATTCATGTGTGACATTTTGATGTTTCGATTTAGAGTTATAAATGTGAATTTCACTAGAAAGGGCCTAGTAGTAAACATTGAAAGTATGATGGGGAAATGTGGGATGACTAGTTGATAATACATGCAAAAATAAAGGATTTGCATGTCAAATTTCCCCTAACATGAAGTGGCCGCCATGACAAGGAATCATGGGCTAAACATGTCATGAAACATGTTTTGTTGGTGCACTAGGAGAAACAATAAACAAATGAGTATGGGTAATAAAGAAAGAAAAAAAAATGTGTGTGTGTGAGTGAAACCCCCTTTGCAGTGCATTGTGGAAGAGAAAAGAAAATTTTGTTCATCCATTTTTCTCTTCTTTGGCTGAAAATACTAAGGAAAAGGGAGGATTTTTGCTTCATGCTTGGTTTAGAAGAGAACTAGAAGGGATTTGGCTATACTTGCATCAAGATTAAGGTATGTTTGAGGTTGTGTCATGAGATTCATGCTTGTTTTGGTTGCTAACTTGATGTGCATGTTAGCCATGGTTCAAATCCTTGTTATGCCATGGAAATGGTATTTGGCCAAGGTGGATTTTGTGTTAATGCCATTGCATGTTAAATATGAAGCTTGTTAATGGTGTACGTGATGGGGATTGATGGCTCTTGGACTTTCTTTTTAGTATTTTTGAGTGAGACATTAAGTTCTTTGCTTAATCATGACCAAAATGATGGTGTTGTGATGTATTCGGTCATGGTATATCCATTAAGTATGATTCATGCATGTTGCATGGTAGGTAAGATTTGAGCTTTGAATATGTGTTTGCACATGATGAATTGGTATGACATATATACTATTTCAAGGTATATATTTGCTTGGGATGATGTTTTCGGTTATGTAGTACATGAGAGATGTGTATTGAGCTACAATATGTAATCGTTAGTTAGTAAAATGCATGCTGTTTTGTGTGGTATTAAGTGCATAATCGGCCTCAACATGGACATGCATATTCAGCCACATGAGGGGAAATTGGTGTGCATGCATTCGGTTAGAGGCAAGCATATTGATGCCTATTCTTGGCTTAGAAAATTCGCTAAGAGGAATACTAACTAAGGTGTTGAGTTCGATTCATGATTTTGTACATATGCGACTTTGATGCCTAATGAGTAGATATTTATATATTGGCTAGGCATCTTGAATTCCTCTTCCGATGCTCAAATGATAAAACCAATTTATTTGTTAAATTTAGCTCAAGAAGCTAGAGGTGGAGAATCAAGCAAAGGCAAAGGAAAGATAATCGAGTAGTCGATTGGAAATCGTTTCATCCAATATAAGGTAAGTCATTAAGCATATATTTGGTGTTGATGTAAATGACCATAATATATACACAATTGTGTTTAAATGAATTGATGTGTAAATGGAAATGTATATGTATGGAATGATGCCATTGTTGAATGTATAAAGGCAGCAAAATGCATAAGGTATTGGTCTCGGCACTAAGTGTGCGGGTATAAATGGACACGGTGACAAGATTGGCACTAAGTGTGCGGGTTTAAAATTGTACAGCACTAAGTGTGCGAGTTTGATTATATAGCACTAAGTGTGCGAGCTGAAAATTATATAGCACTAAGTGTGCGAGCTGAAAATATATAGCACTAAGTGTGCGGATTCACTATATGCTCTTGTATTACAATTGGCACTGAGTGTGCGACATTATCGAGTTAATCCCGGACAGCGGATCGGGTAAGTACCTCGAGCTCATGATGAATAGAGAATACGCTCATGCTTGGGGTTGAATTGGTAAGCCTTAAATCTATGTGATGATTGAAATTGTATGGTTGTGCTGGAAAATGAGTTAATGTGTAAAATGCTTGATTATCTTGTTGTGTAGAATATGAAATGTGGATGTATGACTTGGTGCGAGATTGGACCGAAAGGTCCGAGGTATTATGGTATAGATTCGATATGGATGAGTACCTAGCCTCGTTTGCTGTACATGTTGTAGTGATCGATTGGATTGATGAATGCTTATGACTTACTGAGTTGTAAACTCACTCGGTGTTTTTTTTCTTGTCACCCATTTTAGGTCTCTCGGATTCGTATTGCTTGCGTGATCGGGACCGTCGTTGAAGTCATCACACCGCTGAAATCTTGTGGTATTGTTTTCGTTGTTGAAGAACATTTGGCATGTATAGGCTATTATATTTTGTCGAATTGTGGGTTGTAAACTTTAAGCCATGTGAAAATGGCCTATGTGGTCGCCGAGTGGGATGCTAGAACCTATAGCCACGAGTCTTAGAAACTCTAATTTTGATAAGGTGGCCACAATTTGTGTCATGTATGATGGATGATTAAGGCCAAGGAAAGATTCATGAAATTGGCATAGTCTACTGCAGTAACTGTTGCGGACAGCAGCAGTGAGATGAGATTGAAAATCACTAAAAATAGTAGAAGTAGAATTAAATAGTGGGTAAATTATGAAATTGAACCTTGATGAATCTATTTTCATATGGATGAAACGAAACGACCATATGAGCAGTATACTGAGAAATATTAAAGTTCTCGTGAGACAGGGCCAGAACGGTTTCTGGGTCCCCTGACGCGACTTTGAAAATTTACCATAAATTATCCAGAAAGAATTAGGAGTCATGCCTTATATGTACAGATTCCATTTTGAGTCTAGTTTCATTAGAAACAAACGGCACCAGTATTATAGCCCTGTACAGAGAGATATTCAAGTTGTAACGCGCAAAGGTCAGAGCAGTCGATCCCTGTAACATAGGTGACTTTAACTAATAAACTGTACCAATTGGCCCGACCAAAAATTCTAGAAATAAATCCATGGATGGGTATGTGAGTCTAAATTCAGGTAAAATTTACGAAACCAGTTTCCGAGTTTTGAAACTCGAGATATGATTTTTAAGGCGACGGTGACGCAGTTTTCCAGCCTGACTGGAAATGACAAATTGGTTGGTACCTTGAGAGGATTTGGCCGTTAACCTCTCGTGTCCGACACCGGCGACGGTCACGAGTTAGGGGTGTTACAATCATACTTACTTCACCATCCCAACTCTTATGTTCATACACAAATAACGGCTTCATTAAGGCCGATAACTCGTTCCATCATAGGAGCGGATATTCACACGCCTTACTCCTAGCGCAAAGCACACACCGCACTTACCTTGTCATTGGGAAATTTCACAAGTGCATTAGCTGAAATTTTCCAGCAAGCTTATAATTTTCAAATCACATACCTTCGAGTTTAACCGGATGTCGCTACTCGATCAATCGCCTTGGGACATAGCCCGGTTATGGTAACCCGCACCAAGGCCTACGGGACTTAACCCGGATATCACGATTTGCACAAATGCCTTGGTCTTAGCCGGATAGAATGACTCGCACGAATGCCTTGGTCTTAGCCCGGATGTAGCCACTAGCACAATTGCCTTCGGTCTTAACCGGTTATAATTTCCAGCATAATTGTCTTCGGGCTTAGCCCGGATATCATTCAATTTCTCATGCACACATACATCAATAATCATTGGACATACATATTTATTTTCGTTACTAAGGCTCAAACACAATTATAATCACTAACATAATCGCCTTCGGGACTTAGCCGGGTATCATTCGAATACTCATACACATAAATCAATAATCAATACATCCATATTTCATTCCACATAATTCAAGTAAGGTCACTTCTTGAGGACTTACCTCGGATGTTGTCGAACGGCTTTTACGGCTATTCGATTACTTTTTCCTTCCCTTGTCCAATTGTGGCCCTCTTAGCTCTTGAGCTAATTCAAACAAATTCAATTTATCAAAACCTCATTGTGCTAGCTTATGGCGAATATGACAAGGAATTTAAATGGTCATATGGCCACCCTTTAGCTTGAATACACAATGGTCATGCATATTTTATACTACATCAAGCAATTCAATACAATTTATTCGAGCATCAAGGAAAAGCTAAGGCCTTCAATAGGCTACCCAAGGCCGAATATACTTGTCCATGTTGAGGCCAATTATGCACTTAATACCACACAAAAACAGCATGCATTTTACTAGTTAATGCTTTGCATATTGTAGCTCAAAACTTACAATATAGCATCAAGCACTCATATGTGTGCTAGTAGAATGTGCTTACAATTTCACAATTATTCTTCAACATCTTCTTCTTTAAACAAACTTATTCATCACTTCCTTCATAACCAAAACATCATGTGCAAACATATATATACATATATGAGCATGGCGAATTTCAAGGTGTCCATAGCCATCCAAAACACAAATTTTAACTAACATGCAAGAAGCATGAACCATGCTCATGAATGCATCATGGCGAATATGACAATCATGCTCCTTTTCAACTTCAATCATGATAAAACAAAAGAAAGCTCAAAATCTTACTCAAGAGTAGACAATCCATCATTGCATGCATCATCATCAAGCTTCACACATAGCATGCAATGGCTTTATCACCATAACAACTTTGGCCAAATACCATTTCCATGGCTTAACAAAGATTTGAGCCATGGCTAACATGCACATCAAGTTAGCAACCAAAACATGCATGAAACTCCTAACACAACCTCATACATACCTTAATCTTGATGCAAACTTAGCCAAATCTCCTTCTAGATCTCTTCCAAACCAAGCATGAAGCAAAAATCCTCCTTCTTCCTTAGTTTTGGCTCAAAGAAAGGATGAACAAAATTTTTTCTTTCCTTCTCTACAACTCACGGCAATGGGGGGATTACCACACTCACACACATTTTTTTTCATTTTTTATCACCCATACACCTTTGTTTGTTATTTCACCCTAATGCACCAACAAAACATGTTTCATGACATGTTTAGCCCATCCTCCTTGTCATGGCCGGCCACCACCTATAAAAGGGGAATTTGACATGCAAGTCCATTATTTTGCATGCATGCTTTAATTAGTCATCACACATTTCCTATCATACTTTCAAAGTTCATTACTAAGTCCTTTCTTGTGGAATTCACCCTTATAACACTAAATCAATCATCATAAAATGTCATACATGAGCACACACATGTTATAGGCATCAAAATAAATTTTTAATTATTTTTATGCCTCAGTTTTGTGGTCCCGAGACCACCTTCCGACTAGGGTCAATTTTGGGCTGTCACAAAGAAAGACCACGACAGGGCCTTGGCAATGTATGTGTAAAACCATAGTTGGACTATGGCATCAGAAAATCGATGAATTTGTATTGTAAGCACTTATAAACCAGAAAGGTTTGATAAGAGTATGGGTGATAAATAGAAAGGTATCAGTACAGGTATGTACGGAAAACTACTCAAGTATCGAGTTATATGAACTTGAGAACTTGTGAATAAGGACATGAATAATTTGAAGTTATATCATGAATTGATGCTTTAAATGTTAATGATTTATCTATTTCGAATTGCTATATGAATTTTGTGATCATTTTAAGCTCACATACGAACTTACTAAGCTATGAAGCTTACTTTGTGTTATTTTTCTATGTTTTATAGTGTTTTGGACGTTTGCTCGGGTTGGAAGTCAACAGAGATCGCATCACACTATCCAGCTATTGATTTTTGGTATTTTTACACATTGTGGCTTGGTTATATGGCATGTATAGGCTATGGCCTTTTGATATGGTTGTTAAAAATGTATATGGTCATTTGAAATGGCTTATTAATGAATTTGGTTGATGGTTATAATGTGGCATTATGTTTTTGCATGGTTGGTGTAAAATGTGTAATTGGCTTATGATAGGTATTTGTGGTTTGGTTTGGAATGCAAATGTGGTAATAAAGTGGTTTAAGAAATATCATGTATTAGTATGAGTTTCAGATGATGCTTTGATAAGCTTTGGTTTGGCTATAGGTTGAATAATATGGTTGGTTATTTAGTTAGAATTTGAGATATATGAAAAATGTTAAAGATGATAAATGATTCTTGTTAGTTTTGGTATGTGTTTTGATTAAGAAATGGTTGAGACTTGATAAGTGAAATGTAATGATTCAATATGGTTTGATTTATACTGGAAATGGTCACTTTTGGTACTTATTTGGTTGGATATTTGGAACTAATCGGATGCCTTAGGATGAATGTGACTTAAGTGGGAAAAGTAGCTTATAACAAGCCTATTTTCCTACCACACGGTTGAGCACATAGGCGTGTGATTCGACCATGTGACCCCTGATGCTTAATTAAAACAAGTTAGTGAGTTACACAACTTAGACACAAGGACGTGTCTACTGGCAGTGTGTGGCGCATGGGCTGGCACGTGTGGCCGGCCGTGTGACCCAAGTCAATATGTATGCCCTATTTTCACACAGCCTATGACACGAGCGTGTCAGGTGGCTGTGGGAGGCACACGACCTGTTCACACGGGCGTGTAACCCTTAAATGTTGAAAAATTTTATAAGTTTCTCAAAGTTTGCATATGTTTTCAGTTTAGTCCTGAACCACTTCTAAGCATGTTTTAAGGTCTCGAAGAGCCTTATAAGGGACAATGTGAATGGATTTGGATTATGAATGTATAAATGTATAATTTATGTTGTGGTTGATCGGTAATACCTCGTAACCCTATTTTCAGCTACGAATAAGGGTTAGAGGTGTTACAAATCTATTTTACTGTTGACCAGTCATGGGGAGGGTCAAATCAATTCAACTGACTCCCAAATAATCCTGTCACATGAAACAGCTAAAATAGTGCTCTAACAAACCAAATGTACTATTCCTTGGTGGTGACTTGTGTATAGCATGGCCTTAAAGACAATTAAGTCTCATACAACATTCTCATATACCTTGTAGGCTCTATGTACCCAACCAAAACTCTAAGCCATACTCTTCCCATGTGTATTCTTTCTTCACTATAAAATTCCCTGTAATTAAATCCTTAGATACCTCCAATAGGTGGACACTTTAATGCTAGTATGTTCCAATACTCTAACTCGCCAGCAAGTATTCTCATACACCTTGTAGGCTCTATGTACCCAACCAAAACTCTAAGCCATACTCTTCCCATGTGTATTCCTTCTTCACTATAAAATTCCCTGTAATTAAATCCTTAGATACCTCCAATAGGTGGATACTTTAATGCTAGTATGTTCCAATACTCTAACTCACCAGCAAGTCAGCAGGGTGGCGAATTACTACCATAGTGTGCCAAATAGTTTACATACATACCTTACTCACCTTTTTGGGATCCATTGCTTTTGGGGTGTGACATGGGTAACTTTAAGCCTCGAAGTAAAGTGGTACTTGAGGAACTTGTAGGAGTTGTAGAACAACCACCAAGTTCAATTCTTGAGAAACTTGTGGAAAGACCATCAAATGATCAGCACCATAAGGGAATCTGTCATAGTAGGAGAGTTTCTAAGAAACCATACTTTTTTACCTATGATGGTAGTATTTATAATACAGATGCCAACCATGAAGATGATTCACTCACTTATGATGAGGCTATTCAAGATGTTGATTCTAAGCTCTAGAGATAAGCCATTAATGCCGAAATGGATTCTATAGAATCCAATATAGTGTGGTAACTTGTAGACTTACCTATTGGGATTAAACTAATAAGGTGTAAGAGGATCTATAAGAAGAAGAGAAATGCAGAAGGAAAAGTGGAAACATATAAAGCTAGACTTGTAGGGAAACACTACACACAGAAAGAAGGGATTAATTATGATGAGACCTTTTCTATGATAACCATGCTCAATTTTATCCGCATACTCTTATCCATTAACGTTGGTTTTGATTACAAGATCTGGAAAATGGATGTCAAGACAAAATTTTTGAATAGCAATCTTGATGAAACCAATTACATAGCTCAACCCACTAGCTATGTAGTCAAAGGAAATGAGTAGACATTTGGCAAACTACTAAGATCCATTTATGGACTTAAGCAAGCATCCTGCTCATGGAATAAAAGATTTGATCAAACAATTAAGTGTCACACCCAAAAACGGTTGTGAGTAATGTAACAACTAATTTTCAATGTTGTCAAAAATAGTGGCTTTGGGACCACAATTCTTGTAACACCTCAAACCCAACCCAATTCACTAGGTTTGAATTTCAGAACAAAAACTGTTTACAATTCCCTATCTCTTTAAACATGTTTTTTGGCATTTTAATTTAAAACTTATTACAATAAAACAAGGGAAATGTTTAAATTATATTTCATTACATCAATCTTGATACAAATATTTACAAGTTAGAAGTTTCTTTCATAGAGACTCAAAAGGCGTACTCTAACTATTCCACACATCTACTATATGCATAATCGCCCACTCCACCACCACCATGGTCTACTCTTGGCGTCGCCCCTCTAGAAAAAGTCACTTCTCAAATACCTAAAAAGCAATAACAAGTCTTGTAAGTACATGAGTACTTAATGAGTTTTACCAATACAGAGTCTCATGTTTACTGTCCCGATGGACTTCACAATAAACATCAAAGGCAAACAAACGATATGTCATACACACCATAACTCCTTATTACAGACTATGACACAAAGGTGATTCAAATAGAGTACACCACAAAGGCTATATATATAGTGTATGCCACAAAGGCTACATGTATATAAAGTATGCCGCAAAGGCAATATATACGAAGTACACTAAAAAGGTTAGTAGGATGCCAAATAGGCATCTTAAAACTGTCGTGTTTGTGATATGGATTTGCCTAAACTCATATTGAGTGCGGTTTCTCCATCATCGCCCTAGGACACACAGAGAACCCCATTATATAAAATGTCACTCGATAGATTTTTTTCAGAGTCTGCCATGGCCATGGACTTTTTCCTTCAGAGTTTCATAACATAGCTCATGTTTATAGTCCTGACAGACTTCCTTATTTACCACCCCAGTGACTCGACTCACATTACAACCTTTACGAACCAAACACATCCCAAACCTAAGATTTCATAAGTTCATAACACTTATAATACATCCCATAGAATGTATTTTCAAGCATACTAACTTATATCTTAATTTAATCATAACTTTATTCCTATAGTTGTATAAGTAACATTTTCATACTATACTATCCATGATTTTCATGTTCTAGATTGCTCACTTTCATATAGATATACTTCATTATGAATAGTATACATGCAAGTGTTTGAGTAGTGACTCACCTAATTCTCACTTACTGTAGTGTAAAACTCCAGATCCAGATATCCATCTCGAACCAGTAGCAACCACTGCTTAGAAACATAATTTGACTATTACTACTTTTGTACATACAAATTACTTATCATCTCAATCGCTGACAATCTCAATACAATATAAATGTGAAGTGAAAGCGTACAAAAATCGGTAAGTACGTATGTGTTGAATTATGGAATATAATGCTAATGTAATAGGTTATGTATGTGATAAACTTATTTTAATGCACTCATATGTGGTTGGATACGTGATGGCTCAATGAGCATTATTGTGCCACTTTAAATGCAATTACATATGAATTCGATACTCATATATTGTGTATAAGTTTGTGATCTGAAATGATGAGTATGAATAGAGATGATGTGTATTAAATTAGTAATTAGAATTGTGTAATTGTGGATATTTTTGCATTGTGACTGTAACGCCCCAAATCTTTAGTCATTTAATTGTGTGTTGTGTTGCATGTTGCTTACTTGCTGTGATGGTTAAGAGTCCCGAGTAGTGTGAGAAGACATGGATTCAAACCTATGCTTTAGCAAAAGTTTTTGGTTTCTACTGAATTAAACCTTTATTGTTAGAGGTTGGGTTCTTAATTAGTTGTGGGGAAATCAAGTCATGAAAAAGAGGTTGGTCCAAAGGATGAGGGCGTGTTGCTATTGCTAATAGGTCTTGGGTTCAAGACTTGTCATGCTCAAAGTGTTTTATTTTGGCTTGTTGTCGTGTGGTGGTTGTATATTATTGGGACTCTGAAGCTTGGGCAGTTGATATTTGAGGGTAGTGGGAGTGTGTAGCCAAAATTGTAGGAGGGAATTTGGGGATGTGGATAGATGGGGATTGGTTGAGAGATTTGTGGAGGATTTTTGGGAGATGATTATGGGGAGTTGAGGAGTGGGAGAAGGTTGTGCCAAATGGGGACTCTAGGTACCCTTTGAGTTTTGGCTTGGGGAGTCTTAGCTTTTAGTGATTGGTTTTTTGGGAAAACTGATTGGTGTTTAGGGGTTCTTGTCGTGTTTTTCCTCTTACTTTGGTACTTCGGGTTTTTAGTTTTGGGACATTTTCCATTGCTGATTCTCTCCTCTTTTTTGTCTTCCAAACCTTGGCCGAACTACTCCATTCTCTTTTCCCTTCATCTACTTCTGTGTGACCGAATACTGACTCTTCTTTTCTCTTCTCTATTTCCCTCTCCAGGCATTTCTCGTTTCATCTTTGGTTCTTTGTTCATGCTGTATGCCCTTCCTCTTCTCCTCTTTTTGTGACATCCTTTTATCATAATACTTCGACTAATTACTGTACTTCTCCCCCTTTTGTGTTTCGGCTACTGCAGTTGTTCTTTGAATAATCGGATTCAAGCGTAAGGCTCTTTCACTCTTCCCATGACATTATTTCTCCACTTTCTCTATTGTTACTGATTATTCCTTTTTGGTTTGAGGGTTCGGTTGCTAGCCTTCTTTCTCCTGTCAAATAATCTTTGTCTAACACCTCTCTTCTCTAACGTTTTCTGCTAGGAAGCGAGATTGTTTCGCCTCGTGCCTCAGATTTAAGAGGTGCTTTGGGTGTTGGCCGAATGCTACTATTCTTCATTCTTGGCTTTCGTTTTTGGTAAGACACTATACACTTGGTTAGTGGATTGTGTGTATGGTAGTAGTTTACAAGTAGTATTTGGGTTGTAGGTAATCTCTAAGGATTGGAAGCGGTTGCTTGCAATAGTGCTTGGGTAATCAAAGAAGGTGGGAGATAGGTATATTTGTGAGCAAGTGTTGGCTAGGGTCGCTTATAATTTGTTGATAAGTGTCTAACCGAAGTTCTGATTGTGTTAGGTTTTGGACTCATGGGCCAGAAAATGTATTTTCGCAACCAGGTGTATAATAACACTACGATAACCATGAAATGGCAAAAGCCGAAAAAAATGTCCATAGATGCTATACGAGTATGCGCTCGCTCGTGTGGTGATCTGAACGCTCAAAACGTAGGTGTTTGACATTAGAGGCCACCATGAACGATCTCATGGGTTTAGGCCGTTCTGGGCCATGATGGGTCGAAATGGGCCGTGTGGGCCCACGAGCTCGTGGGCTCTACACAGGCAAATCGTATAGATGTGTGGAGATTATTGGGCCGGCTGTGTAGTTTGCACGGCCAAGGCCATTATTTGGGTTTCTTGGGCCATATGGGTCGTATTATGGGCTTGGGCCCATTTTTTCTGTTCAACTGTTAAAGTTGTACGGCTCACCCGAGATGATTGTAGACCTACTGTTGGGTCGGTAAGTATACTTAGACCTTAACCTATGAAATGACTGTTATACCCCTATGAGGTAAATGACGGATATACTCCTATGTGATGTATGACTGTTGAGCATACCATTTTTATCATATGTGCATTTATATTATGTTGCATTACATGAGGTGGGATATATGATATTGGAGGAAGTGTACTGAAAGGCTATAAGCCTATTACTGGTAGCTCTGCTGCAAATACTATTAGTGCCGCAACCGGTGCTATATTCTAGAATGTAGGGATCGGTAGGTCAATTTTATCCCCAAATGGAGTATAAGGGTGGATGGAGTGGAGTGTAGAGGATGGTTGGATAGGATCTCTATTTGCATCTTTGATACTGTACTAAATTGGGCTAAGGCCCATACTGACACTACAACTATAAAGAGCTAGGGCCCACACTAATATTGCTACTGATATGGGCTTAGACCCAGACTATTCAGCATTGTATGTTTGACTGTTTGATAAATAGGGATTACACACTGAGTTTTCATAAACTCACCTTTTCTGCTTATCTGTGCAGGTAATCCTTAAGCGGGTCGGTGCTGCGAGGGACTCGAAGATGGCCACACTACTGTTTATGTTTTCGTTTTTGATTACTAGTAAAAGTATTTTTATTTCGGTAAATTTTATGTAATAAGGTCGCTTTAAGTTTTTATTTTTATTTTGGGATTTATTTAAACTGACTTATATCTGTTAGCAGTAGGACTCGGGTTTTCAAAAGGGTAGATGATTTTCAACTACCATGCTACGTACCTGGTTTTAAAAGCTTCCGCTACGAACAATGTTTTAAAGAATAATAACGATTTAGTATGACACATGTTTTGCTAAAACAAACCTGTAATTTAACAAATGAATAAAATAAGTTAACTTCTCATAAAGATCATAAACGAGGTTTTAACACAAATAGGCTTTTCTAATAGAATTACGCTTTTCAAAACTCACTCTAATGTGATATCACAGATTCGGCCATAACATCTAGGCCGAGTTTGGGGTGTTACATTTAGTGGTATCAAAGCCAAGTTGCTAAACTAGGCTGTGGATTTGGGTTTTTTCTAAAAACGTAAATTTTTAAATGGACTGTTTCAAATAGTAGAAAAGAATTTTTGAAGTGATACTTTTGAATGTGTGGTCTACTAAGTCTCCAACGCCGATCCTGTAAGTTCTCTAAAACTATTATTTGATTTAAGTGAAATGCTGAGATTATTCTACATAATAGACTGTATTGAAACCTTTATTAGGGTAACCTAAAACTGTAGTAAGACTACGATTTGCTAAAACAAGCAACCCTGAATTATTGATGTTTTTTTTCATAAAACATCACTTAATAAAACACAAGAACTGTAAAATTGATGCATAATTTTTAATACTGATAATATGCATATTGATAATGAGCACCAGAGGTACTCGTGGAAGGGGTATAAGAGGCCACAGCGGAAGTCGTGGAGGTACTCGGGCTAAGTCTTCGGCATTAGGCCATTGCTTAATGTTGAAGCAGGAGAGGCATCGGCTTCACCTATGACTGAGACTAGGTCACACAATCGGGTGGCTAGGGACGATCCATTGTCCCAAGCTATGCTACGAATTCTAGAAAGGGTCGTTGGGCCCAATACTAGTACTGTGGGTCATGGGTTAGTAACGGGATAACTCAGGTCTAATGAGACTGAGATCTTTAGGGGTATCGCTCAAGTTGCCCCTGATGTGGCTGAATATTGGATAGAGGCCATAGAGAGGATCATGGATGACCTCGACTGCACCCCAGAGCAGAAACTACAAGGTGCAGTGTCGTTGTTGAGAGATGAAGCCTATCAGTAGTGGCTTACTGTGAAAGAGAGTACTCAGCCCGATCAATTGTCTTGGGAGTTTTTCAAGAATACATTGTGAGGGGATAAGTCCATGGCTCAATATGAGGCAGAATTTTTGTGATTGAGCCGCTATGTGCGAAATATGGTTGCAATTGAGTATGAGCGCTGCGTGCGTTTTGAGGACGGTCTCAGAGATGATCTATGAGTTTTGATAGCTCCATAGAGGGATCGAGATTTTGCTATGTTAGTGGAAAAGGAAAAGATCACTGAGGATGTGAAATGCACTGAGCGCCAAAATCGTGAGTCGGACAGGGGAAGGAACAAGAGGGTTTGGGAGCCCTCAAGTTTAGCTTTAAGGCCTAAGAAAAAGGCCAGAGTTGATGGGCCAGTCAGAGTTGGGCCCCCTCTTGCTACTTTTGGTTGCAGCCTTGTACTGTTTGAAGAAAACGCCATTAGGACGAGTGTTGGGTATGGATAGGGGCATGTTTGAGGTGTGGATCTATGGATCACCGTATCAGGGATTGTCCACAGAGGTCCAATTAAATGCAAGCTACTGGTGTGGGTACTGTTCAACTGCAGAGAGGTTTTCAGTAGCCACTGAGACGCTGTGGTCAGGCCAGAAATGGAAATGGTATGGGCCGTGGCCGTGGAGCACCGGCAAGAGGTGCTAGTCATATTGATGCGAGGCAGCCAGCACTGATTTATGCTGCATGTCATCGAGAGGATAGAGAAGCCCCAAATATTATTACGGGTACGTTCTTTATTCATAATGTACCTTATACTGCATTGATTGATGTTGGATCTACGTGCTCTTATATAGCATGCACTATGTCTGAGACTCTAGGTATAATGGTTGAAAACACTACGAGTGAGATTACCGTGTTGAGTCCATTAGGGCAGTCAGTGAGAGTGAATAAATTATTTAAGGATGTACCTTTGGAGGTTCAAGGAATGATATTTTTAGCGGACTTAATGGAACTTCCTTTTGGAGAATTCGACATAATATTGGGCATGGACTGACTGGTTAAGCATCAGGCAAAATTGGATTGTGCTGCAAAGTAGGTGATATTAAGAACTAAAAAGGGTGATGAGGTAATTATGATTGGAGAGCATCAGAATTATCTATCAAATGTGATTTCTGCACCTAAGGCTAAGAAGTTGGTTCGTAAGGGTTGTGAGGCGTATTTAGCCTATGTCAGTGCTTCGAGTTATGAGGTTTCGTTTGTTAAAAAGATCAAAACAGTTAAGGACATTCCGGATGCCTTTCTTGATAAGCTATCTGGATTACCTCCAAGTCGTGAAGATGAATTTGGGATTGAGCTCATGCCTGGTACAGCTTCGGTGTCCATCGCCCCTTATAGAATGGCATCAAAGGAGCTTGAGGAGTTTAAAGCGCAGATTCAAGAGTTACTAGATCGAGGGTTTATTCGTCCTAGTGTGTCTTCGTAGAGAGCACCAGTTTTATTTATGAAAAAGAATGATGGAATCGTGCGATGTGTATCGATTATCGACAACTAAAAAAATTAACTATTAAGAATAAGTACCCCCTACCGAGGATTGACGATCTATTTGACCAGTTTTGAGGAGGTTCGGTCTTCTCCAAGATTGATCTCTGATCGAGGTACCATCAACTGAGGGTCAAGGAGACTGATGTTTACAAGACAGCATTTAGGACTCATTACGGTTATTACGAGTTTCTTGTGATACCATTTGGACTGACGAATGCACCAGCGGCTTTTATGGATCTAATGAACCGAGTGTTCCAACCCTATCTAGATCGGTTCGTAGTGGTGTTTGTAGATGACATTCTGGTGTTTTCGAGGACTGAGGAGGAACATGATGCACATCTCCGAGTTGTTTGTAGATTTTGAGGGAGAAACAGTTATATGCTAAATTCAGTAAGTGCAAATTCTGGCTACAAGAGGTAACTTTTCTGGGTCATGTGGTGTCTGCTGAGGGGATTAGGGTTGATCCTCGAAAAATTGAAGCTGTTTTGGATTGGAAGCAGCCTAAGTCAGTATTTAAGATTTGAACTTTCTGGGTCTTGCAGGGTATTATAGATAGTTTGTTGAGGGATTTTCGTTGATTGCTGTACCTTTGACTAAGTTGTTGCATAAAGGGGTGCCGTTTAACTAGACTATTAAGCAGTAGGAAAGTTTTGAGAAACTTAATAAAGTTCTGACTGAGGCCTCTGTTTTAATACAGCCAGAATCTGGGAATGAATTCACTGTCTATAGTGATGCATCACATGTTAGCTTGGGATGTGTGCTGATGCAAGAGGGTAAGGTAGTGGCAAATGCATCTCGTCAGCTCAAGAGGCATGAAGTGAGCTACCCGACACATGATTTGGAGTTGGCTGTGGTGGTATTCACATTAAAGATTTGGAGGCATTACCTGTATGGTAAGAAGTGTATCATTTACACGGATCATAAGAGCATCAAGTATCTCCTCACTCAGAAGGAGTTAAACCTTAGGCAGTGTAGATGGATAGAACTGCTTAAGGATTATGACTGTTCGATTGAATACCATCTTGGGAAGGCTTATATGGTAGCCAATGCACTGAGCCGTAGGGCTATGATTGATTTGAGGGCGATGTTTGCTCGTCTCAGCTTATTCAACGATGGTATTTACTGGCCAAACTTCAAGTTAAACCGAGGTGGATTGAACAAATTAAAGGTAAGCAGTTGGAGGATGAGTCACTGGGTTCTCGTTTCTGACAGATAGAGAATAGGGAAACTCTAGATTTTGGGCTGAATAACGAAGGGGTACTTTGTTTTCGTGGGAGAGTCTGTGTACTGAAGGATACTGATCTGAGGCATTCTATACTGCAAGAAGTGTATAGTAGCCCTTACGTTATGCATTCTGGCGGGAATAAGATGTACCGAGACCTTCGAGAATTATATTAGTGGCTAGGTCTTAAGCAGGAAGTTACCGATTTTGTGAGTAAATGCCTAACTTGCCAGCAGGTTAAGGCGGAGCATCAATTGCCTTCAAGGTTGCTTCATCCAGTTAAAATTTTGTTGTGGAAGTAGAAGAGAGTGACTATGGGCTTTGTTAGTTGGCTACCCTCAACGCCTACTAAGAAGATTCAGTATGGGTTATGGTAGATCGACTGACAAAATTTGCCCATTTTATACCTGTTCGTACTGATTACTTATTGCAGAAACTGGCTAAGCTGTATGTGTCTGAGATAGTACGACTACATGGGGTACCGGTTTCTATAATATCTAATAGAGATCCTTGTTTCACGTCTCGATTCTAGAAGAAGTTACATGAAGCATTGGGTACAAGGTTGGACTTCAGTACTGTGTTCCATCCTCAGACATATGGTCAGTCGAAGAGGGTGATTCAGATACTGGAGGACATGTTAAGGAGTTGTGTGATTTATTTTAGGGGCAGTTGGGAGGATTACTTGCCGTTGGCAGAGTTTGCATACAATAATAGCTATCAGTCCAGCATACAGATGGTACCCTACGAGGCATTATATGGTCATAAGTGTCATACTCCTACGTGTTGGACTGAGTTGAGTGAGTGGCGTGTTCTAGGTCCTGAATTGATTTCTGATACAGAAGATAAAGTTAGATTAATTCGGGATCGACTGAAGGCGGCATCTAACAGGTAGAAGTCATACGCGGATCTAAAGCGTAAGGAAATTGAGTTTTCTGTGGGGGACTTGGTGTTTCTTAAGGTCTTACAATGGAAAAAGATACTGAGGTTTGGTCGGAAGGGTAAATTAAGCCCCAGGTTCATTGGCCCTTACCGTATGCTGAAAGCTGTAGGACCAGTTGCCTATCAACTTGAGTTACCCCCAGAGTTGGACCGGATTCATGACATTTTTCACGTCTCTATGTTGAGGCGATATCGTTCTGATCCTGTGCATATCGTCTCGACTGAAGAAGTTGAAGTTAGGCCGGATCTGACGTTTGAAGAGGAACCAGTTCAGATTTTGGACCATGATGTGAAAGTTTTGAGGAAGAAGTCTGTTCCACAGGTTAAGGTACTATGGCATAATCACAGTTCCAAAGAAGCCACGTTGGAACCTGATGAGGCAATGCGGCAATAATACCCTCATCTGTTTTAATAAGGTAAATTTCGAGGCCAAAATTTTCTTTTAAGGGGTAGAGTTGTAACGCCCCAAATATTTAGTCATTTATTTGTGTGTTGTGTTGCATGTTGGCTTACTTGCTGTAATGGTTAAGGGTCCCAAGTAGTGTGAGAAGACCTGGGTTCAAACTTAGGCTTTAGCAAAAGTTTTTGGTTTCTACTGAATTAAACCTTTACTGCTAAAGGTTGGGTTTTTAATTAGTTGTAGGGAAATCAAGTCATGAAGAAGCGGTTGGTCCAATGGATGAGGGCGTGTTGTTATTGCTAGTAGGTCTTGGGTTTAAGACCTGTCATGCTCAAAGTGTTTTGTTTTGGCTTGTTACCATGTGGATGGTTGTATATTACTGGGACTCTGAAGCTTGGGCAGTTGGTATTTGAGGGTAGTGGGAGTGTGTAGCCAAAATTCTAGGAGGAAATTTGGAGATGTGGATAGAGGGGGATCGGTTGATAGATTTGTGGAGGATTTCTGGGAGATAATTATGGGGAGTTGAGAAGTGAGAGACGGTTGTATCGAATGGGGACTCTAAGCACCCTTTAAGTTTCGGTTTAGGGAGTCTTAGATTTTGGTGATTGGTTTCTTGGGAAAACCGATTGGTGTTTAGGGGTTCTTGTCGTGTTTTTCATCTTACTTTTGTGTTTTGGGTTTTTAGTTTTGGGACATTTTCCATTGCTGATTCTTTCCTCTTTTCTGTCTTCCAAACCTTGGCCGAACTGCTCCATTATCTTTTCCCTTCATTTGCTTCTGTGTGACCAAATATTGACTCTTCTTTTCTCTTTTCTATTTCCCTCTCCAACCATTTCTCGTTTCATCTTTGGTTCTTTGTTCATGTTGTATGCCCTTCCTTTTCTCCTCATTTTGTGACATCCTTTTATCATAATACTTTGGCTGGTTACTACACTTCTCCCCCTTTTGTGTTTCAACTGTAGTTGTTCTTTGAATAATCGGATTCAAACGTAAGGCTATTCCACTCTTCCCATAATGTTATTTCTCTTCTTTCTCTATTGTTGCCAATTATTCCTTTTTGGTTTGAGGGTTCAGTTTCTACCTGCTTTCTCCTACGAAAATAATCTTTGTCTAACACCTCTCTTCTTTGAGTTTTCTACTAGGAAGCGAGATTGTTTCGCCTCGTGCCTCAGATTTAAGAGGTGCTTTGGGTGTTGGCCGAATGCTACTATTCTTCATTCTTGGTTTTCGTTTTTGGTAAGACACTATACACTTGGTTAGTGGATTGTGTGTATGGTAGTAGTTTACAAGTAGTATTTGGGTTGTAGGTAATCTTTAAGGATTGGAAGCGGTTGCTTGCAACGGTGCTTGGGTAATCAAAAAAGGTGGGCAATAGGTATATTTGTGGGCAATAGGAATATTTGTGATTTGTGGGCAAGTGTTGGCAAGGTATCTTGGAATTTGTTGATAAGTGTCTAACTGAAGTTCTGATTGTGTTAGGTTTTGGACTCGTGGGCCAGTAAACTCATTTTCACAACCAGGTGTGTAATCACACTACTATAACCATGTAACGGCAAAAGCCAAAAATATGTCCATACACGCTATACGAGAGTGAGCTCTCTCGTGGGGTGATCTGAACTCTCAAAACGTGGATGTTTGACATTAGAGGCCACCATGAACGATCTCGTGGGTGTAGACCATTTTGAGCCACGTTGGGTCAAAATGGGAAGTGTGGGCCCACGGGCTCGTGGGCCCCACAAGGGAAAACGGCACCGATATGTGGAGATTATTAGGCCAGCTGTGTAGTTTGCACGGCCAAGGCCATTATTTGGACTTATTGGGCCATACAAGTGTGAGGGCCCACATGGGTCGTATTATGGGCTTGGGCCCATTTTCATTATTTAAATGTTAAGGTTGCACGGGTCGCCCGAGACTACTGTGGACCTACTGTTGGGTCGGTAAGCATACCTAGACCCTAATCTATGTAATGACTGTTGTACCCCTATGAGGTAAATTACGAATATACCCATATCTGATGTATGACTATTGAGCATGCCATTTTTATCGTATGTGCATTTATATTATGTTACATTGCATGGGAATGGATATATGATATTGGAGGAAGTGTACAGAAAAGCTATAAGCCTATTACTGGTAGCTCTGTGTCAAATACTATTAGTGCCGCAACCAGTGCTATAATCTGGAGTGTAGGGATGGGTAGGTCAATTTTATCCCCACTGGAGTGTTGCGCTGGACGGAGTGGAGTGTAGAGGATAGTTGGGTAAGATCTCTGTATGCATCTCTGATACTGTACTAAATTGGGCTAAGGCCCACACTAACACTGCAACTGTAAAGGGTTAAGGCCCACACTGATATTGCTACTGATATGGGCTTAGGCCCAGACTGTTCGGCATTGTATGTTTGACAGTTTCATAAATAGGGATTACACGTTGAGTTTTCATAAACTCACCTTTTCTGCTTATTTGTGCAGGTAATCCTTAGGAGGGTCGGTGCTGCGAAGGACTCGAAGATGGCCACACCACTATTTATGTTTTCGTTTTTTATTACTAGTAAAAGTAGTTTTATTTGGGTAAATTTTATGTAATAAAGCCACTTTAAGTTTTTATTTTTATTTGGGGATTTATTTAAATTAACTTATATCTGTTAGCAGTAGGACTCAGGTTTTCAAAAGGGTAAATGATTTTCAACTACCATGCTACATAACTGGTTTTAAAAGCTTCCGCTATGAACAATGTTTTAAAGCATAATAACGATTTAGTATGACACATGTTTTGCTAAAACAAACCTGTAATTTAACAAATGAATAAAATAAGTTAACTTCTCATAAAGATCATAAACGAGGTTTTAACAAAAATGGGCTTTTCTAATAGAACTACGCTTTTCAAAACTCACTCTAATGTGACATCATAGATTC
The DNA here is from genome assembly GCF_025698485.1 of Gossypium arboreum. Taxonomy (NCBI): domain Eukaryota; kingdom Viridiplantae; phylum Streptophyta; class Magnoliopsida; order Malvales; family Malvaceae; genus Gossypium; species Gossypium arboreum. The sequence goes on from NC_069072.1 coordinate 67,271,756, forward strand.
GACCATAACGTCCAGGCCGGGTTTGGGGTGTTACAGTGACCTTATGAGATCATTGTATATAGTTGGCATGCTATAGAATTATGAGTACTCACTTACATGTGTTTTGTGATTTGGGCATTGAGGCCTTGAGACATGTTGGAGAGGTAAGGGAATGTGAGCTAAGCTCCATTTAAAGGGACATGTTTGGTGTGTTAAAGAGTGTTAGCTTTATGTTTCACTTTTGGGATATGTTCGGCTCTATGAGTGATTTGGTGTGTTGGAGAGTGTTAGCTTTATACTTCACTTTTGGGATATGTTTGGCTCTATGAGTGATTTGGTGTGTTGGGGATCCGTGTATCTTATATGTGATGATAGAGTTCACTTTCATGTTTCATAGCCTCAAGTGCCAAATTATCTGAAAATGTATATATGTGTAATGCATGTATGTCTAAATAAGTATGTGGTTACTATGCAAATTATCATTTAAATGTGATCATATCTGTTATGGTAATACGACGTGAGATGGATTCTTAAACATGTGAATAATATACTGAATGACTTTATTCAAGTTTCATGAAAATGTTAGTATGTTCTTATCGTAATGTGTATGTAAATGTAGTTTGGATCGTTTCCATTTAACTTATGAATGCATGTGAATAAATTAGCTAGACTTGTGGGTTATTAAAGCATGTATACGTTGTTGAGTATTGATAAATTATTGCTAAATGAATTATATATAAGTGGGTTGAGTGTGATTGCATGTAGGAGTATATGTTAGTTTTATGATTTAATGAAACGTGAATATGATATTTTGACTTGATTAGAATATGGTTGTGAACATGTTGTAGTATGCTCTTCTTTAACCTTTGATATTGTGTGTTCATTATGGTTATTCTGAACATTTAATAAGCTTGTTAAGCTTGCCTACTCCTTTTAAACCCTTGCAGAATAGTTGTCTGTCGATGTGAGTGGTATTGTTCTGAGGGGTGGTCTAAGCAAGTCCTTTTCCATTATTTCATAGATTTTATTCTTATTTATTTTTGTTTTGGAAATAGGACAATGTGGTAGACTTTTAATGATATTTTTCATCATGATTTGGAAGTTCCATAGCTTAACCGCTCTTAGGATATTGAGAATTAAATCATATTATGTCGATTATCATTTGAACTTATTTTCGATGTTGAGACTACTATTATGGCTGTTTTAATGTTGATTTGATGATGATATGATAGCAAGATGAATTGATACTAGTTGGAATGACCTATATGCTTTATGTATATTGTATTTTTCTTGTCTAGAGCAGAGGTATCGATATTCATGTTGTAAAAATGATACCTCTGTGATTTTAAGATGTGCAAGAAGTTAGAATGGTAAATTGGTATCGATACCCTATCATGAGTATCAATACTCAGCGTAATTTTATCAATACTTTTGCAAAGGTATCGATATTTTCTAAGACTTTGATTTTATACGAGAAATAGAATACTGAATTGGTACCGATTTGACAGATGCTATCGATACCATGCCTGAAAAATATCGATACCCATATTCTAGTATCGCTACCTACATGATTGTCTTTGAAATTTTGCTAAGTGATCCTAATGCTTGTTCAATTATTACTATAAGTTTATTTGAAGTATGTTTGGCATATTCTATTGATGATTGATATATGTTTGACTAAAAATTTATAAGATCACTGATAAAGTGGTTGATTTCTTAAAAATGTTACAATTTACTGTGCATATGACATGAGACAGTGGTGTGGCATCCTGATATTCGGGCTTGGTGACCAGGCCGCGTATAGGGTAAAAGCAGTGATGTCATGACACAAGGGTTCCCTGTCGTTACATTCCTAGCAGGATACTGATGTCGTGACACATCTGCTAGTTTGGATATTCTCAAGGATTGTCTACTACGTGGTGACTTGCTATTTTGATCTCGAGATGACAACTCTGTTTCGGCCCAAAACTCTATCTTGAGGATGTTTCGATCTAAAGATAAACCTACATCAAATAAAATTTAAAATCTGAACTATGTGTTTAATTATATATACAATAATTTACAAATTTCATGTAGCAACTCACAAATTTTAAGTTATATTGCCAAATTTATCCAGCAGTATTGTCAATTCATCCGTAGAAAAAATTTTTGTTCTATCAATACTGGTCCACCGTCCATCGTGTAATTCTGCCCTTGCTCATTTTTCCATTCCTTAAGCCTATTTATTCTTTCTGTATCCATAAAAAAAAACATTTCCCTTGATTTGGAAACATCAGAAATAGATAAGTTTATGCAATGCTCCCTTAATTTCCTCCTAATTTCCTCGTTCTTCTAACAGCCACATTTGAAGGTTTTAGTCTCACCACTAATTTCCATTTTAAACTCATTTTTATCTAAATCAATCATGGATCTAGAAGTGGCTAGGAAAGGTCTTCCTAGTAAGATTGATATGTCACAATCTTCCTCAAAATCAAGTATTACAAAATGCACAGGAATAATAAAGCTTTGCAAAGGGTGTACTAAAGACGTGTCAGCCAATTGTAATGTTATTTGAGTTGCTTTAAGATTCACTAACCCGAGTTTTTCAAAAATTGATAAGGGCATTAAATTAATACTAGCTCCTAAATTGCATAGGGCTCTATTAAAGTGAATACTCCCTATTTCTATGTGAATGGTAAAACTACCTGGGTCTTTCACTTTTTGCGGTACTTGCTTGGAAATAATTACACTACAGGGAGCACTTGAATTAACATGTTCTTCTACCTTGATTTTCTTGCGCCTTACCATCATATCTTTTAAAAATTTGGCATATTTGGGGACCTTCTCAATTAATTCGATCAAAGGTAGGTTAACATTTAATGTTTTAAAAAAATTAATAAAACTTACAAATTCATATTCACCTCGTTTTTGTCTTGCTTCTAATTTTGATGGAAATTGGATTTTTGTGGTTTATGTATCTTTAGGTGTCTCTTTTCCAATCTCAATCGTTGGCGCATTCTCCTCCTTTGACTTAGTCCCGTCTTCCACTTCTAGGGAATTGTCTTGAGGTTCATTATTATCCACGATTACTTGTGGGGTAAGTATTTTAGGCTACTCAATACCTTGCTCGACCGGAGTGCTATAGCTTTCACATTCTTTTTACCTTCCCTCCATGGATTATCTTCCATGTTACTAGTAATGCCTGAGCCAATTTTTTCTTTTGATATCGCCCAGCATTCTCATCAATTGGCTTATTTGATCCTTAAGCTTAGTCAATGTTCTTGTTGAGTTGGTGCACTTAGATTGCCCTTGTTTAATATATGTTCTCATTGACTGCATCTCTCTATCAATTCTACCTAGACGTTGACCACATGCAGTATGGTCACTTGGGTTGGCTCTATCCTGAGGTTTCTACAAATAAAAAGGTTGGTGATTAGTATTTTTAACTTGATTTGAATTGTTACCTCCTCATTGGTTTCCTCCCCATCTCAAATTTGGGTGATCTCTCCAACCAGGATTGTATGTGTTTGATAATGGTTTCCACCCCTATTCCCAATGTAATTTATATCCTTAGCAGGATTATTGATATAATGGAAGAGTGGTTAGTCTCATCCATGCATAGATGGTGAATAAGCAGATTCAATACAGTTGAGTCTATCCACTAGTTGGTGATATTTTTCATCCTCTTATATAGCTTTGGCTGTAGCAGGTTTTTGGCCTTATGTGAATTGTTCAACTAGCCATTAACAGGATTTTAATGCCATATTTTCAATAAATTTGTATGGATCCTCGTACGTCCTATTCATAAGGGCTCCTCCTACTACTCCATTTAATCCAGATCATGCATTAGCATCCAATCCATTATAAAATATCTAAAATGTCATCCACTCAGGGAATCTGGTGTTTTTAATAAACATTTTTGAAGTGTTCCCACACCTCATAGAAGCTTTCTCTTTCCATCTGTCTAAAGAGAACAATCTCTCTTCTTAATTGGACTGTTTTACTAATTGGGAAAAACTTCTATAAGAATTTTCCAGCAAGTTCATTCCACATTGTGTTGGATCCTAAAGCCTACGAGTCTAACCAAGAAAAGGCGTTATCAATCAGAGAAAAGGGGAACAACTGAAGATGAATAGTGTCATCAGTGGCCCCATTATACTTAAAAGTATCACACAGTTGAAGAATCCATTTCAAATGTTTGTTAGGGTCTTCTGTCATAGTGCCCTTAAATTGCAGATTATTTTGTATCATTTGTATCATTTGTATCATTTTCGGTTTGGTTTCAAAGTTATTAGCTGTAATATAGATTGAGTTGTAATATATATTTTACATTAAAGTGGGTAAGTACTCCAAGGATCGTATCCAAGAGAGGCGAGTACTAAATCAATCTTAACCTAAACAATTAAAGATCTAATTAGTACTTTAAGTAATTACAGTACGAAACAAAAATAAGAGACAATTTTAGGGTTTCTTAAGCTAAGAAAATAAAATAACATAAAACGAGTAAAATTGCAAGAGATAGAGAGAAATAAAATGAATCAAATATGAATGTGGGTGATTAGCTTGCATCAGCAATCTCAATAAACTATCGTCTCAGGTTCTTCGTCAATCAATTAGTCGCTACCCTATCAGAATCTTCTGATCTTCCACTAACATAATGAGTCAGCAAGGACTTGTAACACCCTTCACCCGTATTCAACTCCGGAACAGGGTTATGAGGCATTACTGGACTTACATCGCAAACAATCATACAATTCCGAGTCATAAATTTCAACCAAATTTAAAACCATTTGAATTTAGTCATAAAGTCCCTAATACGAACCTATGACGCCCAAATCATGATTTGGAAGTGGTCTGGGATTAAACCGAGAAACTTAGGAAATTTTTACAAAACTTGGAAGATTTTTGTCATGTATAGAAGTCACACACCCGTATGGTGTGGGACACGCCCGTGTGGGTAGGCCGTGTGGTCAAAGACACCCGTGCCGCTAACCCATGTAACTCTCTATTTTACAAGACATGAACAAATTGAAGTCACAAGGCCAAGCCACACGCTCGTGAGCTAGGCCTTGTGATTAATTAAATTTCATAAAATAGGTACAGACTTTACACTTCTAGGACACACGCCCATGTTCGGGGCTATGTCCCTTACACAGCTGAGACACAAGCCCGTGTGCTCCATTTTGAGCATTCTTTTTCTCAGAATTAAGGTGCTGGGGACACACGGCTGAAACACATGCCCATGAGGCAGGCCGTGTGTCACACACAACCTAGACACACACCCGTGTGTCTATCTGTATGGATAACAGTAAAGGCTATCTACCAAGCCAATTTTCCACCCTCATTTTCACACACATACACAACATCAAATGGCACAACTCAAAGCATACTTAGACAACCAAAACATCCATAATCAAGGCTAAAACATGTCATTTCAATACCTAACATACTTACAACATCATATTTTACCAAACCAAATCATACCACTCACATTCTACAAGCTTCAATATTGCTACCATTAATATGCATTGTATCATATGGATCTTCTAGCATACCAATGAACCAAACTCAACCATTTAACAACCAAGCTATATAGCCATAAATAAACATATAGCAAACCATTACAAAACGCATAAACAAAAGGCATTGGCACATAAACTTATATAAATAGGCTTACAAGCATTTTAGTCAAAATAAGCTAATTACATGCCTAAATACCAAATCACCTTAAACAAATATAAGCCAACACATTTGGCCAAAATCATAATGAGACATATACCCAAAATGGCCAAGTCCCTATATATGCCATATACTAAAAATGTTTAAAATCATCAATACCCAAAATGACAATTTGATAGTGTGATGCGATCTTCGACGACCTCCAACCCGAGCTAGCTTAGTAACACTATAAAACATGGAAAAATAAAATGGAGTAAGCTATATAGCTTAATAAGCTCGTATGAAAGAAATAAGCAAATCCTACCAAACATTTAAACTTCAAGTAATGTAACTTAAAATAATGTAATTTGCCATAATCCCATGATCATAATTCATTCCATCACAACTTACCTTGAAATCATCATTTCACAAATTTAATAATCATAAGCTTTATGTACGTACACATACCATATCGTAATAATTTCATACTTATTCTCATCATTGACAAACAACAAACATGCATTTTCTACCATCATACATCAAAATACAAGCATATTCAATATGGGTAAAATTTTAGACTTTAACTTTCTTTCAAATTAGTCCATGAAATAGCTAGATCAAGTTACATCGATCTCAAAAATATAAAAATCATTAAAAACGGAACGAGAACGAACTTAAAATCGACCTTGAAAGCTTGGCCAAAACCTTAGCTATGGCTTCCTCCAAAATTTCGGCTATAGGGGGACTGATTGAAGAAGATGGACATCTTTTATTAGGTTAATTTGTCTTTATTTACCAAATTACCAATTTACCCTTAATGCATAACTTTAAAATTTCACCTAATCATGTACATTTTTGTTCATCCTAAGTATAATGGTCTAATTACCATTTAAGGACCTCTAATTTAAAAATTCATAACAATTAAACACCTTTAGCTAAGGGAACTCAAGTTTGGCACTATTTCAATTTAGTCCTTTTAGCTAAATTGAGCACTCAATCAATAAAATTTCTTAATGAAATTTTACACAATTATTCTATCATGCTATAGACCTTAAAGAAATAATAAAATCAATATTTCTACTTTGGATTTGTGGTCCTGAAACCACTATTCTGATTTGACCCAAAAACGGGTTGTTATAACTCTTCCCGTTAGGGATTTTCGTCCCCAAAAATCTTACTAAAAAAGAGGTTAGGGTACTATTTTTGCATAGCTTCCTCAGGTTCCCGCATAGCCTCTTCGACCCTGTGTCGTTGCCACAAAAATTTTACTAGAGCCATGCTTTTATTTATCAATTGTTTAACCTTTCGAGCTAACACTTTGGTCGGTTCTTCACTGTATGTCATATCAAGTCGAATCTCAATCTCTAATGATGAGATTACATGCGATGGATCTAATCGATATCTTTGCAACATCGACATGTGAAATACATTGTGGGTCCTTTCTAACTCTGATGGCAAAGCTAGTCGATATGCCACTAGCCCTATTCTTTCAATAATCTCATAGGCCCAATGAAACGTGGACTCAACTTGCCTTTGCGACCAAATCTAAGAATTTTCTTCCACGGTAACACTTTCAGAAACACTTTATCACCAACCTAAAATTCAATATCCTTCTGCTTCAAATCTGCATACAATTTTTGTCGATCCGAAGCTGCTTTCAAACAATCACAAGTTACTTTCAATTTCTTCGACCAAATCAACCCCGTGAATATGTTTCTCACTAAGCTCGGTCCAGCATAGTGTAGTTCGGCACTTACTGTAACATCCCGAATTAGGGTCTAGTTGAAACAGTGGTTTCAAGACCATAAATCTGAAATAGAAATAATTATTTTATGATTATTTGGTGATCCATGATATGATTGCATGTTTGTGTGAAATTTTCATGAAGAAATTCTATGCCAATGTGTCCAATTTGACTTTAGAGACTAAATTGAATAAGTTGTAAAACTTGTGTTCTAAAAGCTTCAAGCATGAAATTCCATTAGATTATTAATTAGAGGTTCTTAAATAGCAATTTGACCAAGTTCTAAATTTTGGACTAAAATGGGCATGAATAGGAAAAATTTGAAAGAAATGCCTTAAGGGCATTTTAGTCATTTGGTAAATAAAAGAATAAAAAGGGAAAAATGAAGCAAGATTTGCTCATCTTCTCCATGTGTGTGCCGAAATTCCAAGAGACACCATAGTTAGGGTTTCTTCACTTTTCAAGCTCAAAAGTAAGTGCATCCTAGTCACGTTTTTAATGTTCTTTGCATTTTTGAAGTTGTCATCAACCGATCTAGCTATTTCTACCATTATTTTGAGCTAGGGTTCATGTATGAAATTTGACCCATGTGTGACATGTTTGTATTTTGACGATTAATGGAGGAATATGAATGTTTGATGTGTGATAAACATCTTTTACTAAGTGATTTTTACTGAAAATACCAAAAAAAGACTTATTTGTAAAAGATGAAGAAATGGGTAGTAGAAATGTGGTTTAATGAGAAATATAGTTGATATGAGTTAGAATATGAATTAGCTAGGCTTGGGTAACAAAGAAAATGCATGCATTTCATTTTAAGAGCCTAGGGACTAAAGTGTAAATAAGTGAAAAGTTAGGGGTAAGAAGGTAATTTTACCAAAGTATGTGTTATGGGTCGATATGAACAATGTGTGTATTGAAAAAGTTAAATTTGGCATTATAGATCAAGAAAAACATGATTCGGGTCTTGATCAGGGGAAAAACAATGTTTACGAGGATTAGGCTCATTTCTATCATTTTGTACCGAGGTAAGTTCATTTGCAAATAATGCAACATGTACCATACTTCCAATGCTTTCATATTGCATGTGTGGTAAGTACATACATATTTAAGGTGTTGTTGTATCATATGTTTGTTGCCTAAATTTTATCATGAATTATACTTTGATTATTCCATGAATATGTGATTGGTTCTATGAGTATTGAAATTGATTTTACGAGTAAGTTCGAAAGAAATGTGGTATTGAAGAATCCCGTTTGAACCTTAGGAATAGTTTAGGATACAAGTGACATGTCACTAGGAACTATGTATCTGAACTCATGAGTCGTGGTCTGAGTTCATGATATATGTGACATTTGAACTCATGAGTTGTGGTCTGAGTTCATGATATATGTGACACATGTTTTGGCATTCTGGCTACTGGTTTTATATATATTACCGATGGCGGGGTAGCCCGAAATGTGTTGCGAATACTTGACAGCCTGTGTGAGCAGACCCTTGAGTAGCTCGAAAGCGACAACATGTGATATAAGATATGAGGTAGCGTTGGCTACATATAAGGCACTTAGGTGCGAGATTCCGATGTATCTGATGGTATTCCAAGTGTTCAACAGGTAGTTCTAAGAGAAGTTAATGGGTAATCTTAATGAATATGTCAAAGACGATAAAGTAAGTTATTACGTACAAGTGGCATAGGTATGTACATTCAAACTCATGATAATGACATCAGATATGATGAACTTGTGGTAAGAATATATATATATGAAGAGTAAGTTTAAGAGATTTGATAAAATGCAAGATTATGTTCATTATGTTAAATTTATGATTAATACTTGTTTAAGTTGCATTTTATTTGCATGTCAACTTACTAAGCTTTAAAGCTTACCCCCTTCCATTTCCATCTCTTATAGTGTCGCCAAGCTAGCTCGATGATCGGAGGATGTCGGAGTTTTCGATCACACTATCAATTGAATATTTGGGTATAATTAGTCTCACCATTTTGAGTTTGGCATGTATAGGGACTTGGTCATTTTGTTATGTGTCATATTGATTAGCCAAATATGTTGGCTCATGAAAGTATTGTGGTTATTTTGTATATGGTCATGAGAGGTGGCTGATATTGATTATATAGGCTGTAACCTTAATTATTGGTGCATGCATGCAAATGTGTTTATCCTTTAATGTGGTTATGGTTGCTTATGGTTAATGAGTGTGATGGATGGCATGTATGTTTGGTGTATGAAATATGGTTAATGTGTATGACAATAAAGGTGATGCAAGTGTCTAACTTGAAAGTAGGTTAGTAAAGATGATAGAAAAATATGAATTTGGTGTGGAATGTCATATGAAAGCATGATATGTTGACATTACCAAGTCATAATTTAACCATGAATGTGAATGCTTGAGTAATCAAATGTGCTATGTTGCATGCCATGAAGTGAGTGTAAGTATGTGAATGCTTAAAGGTGGCAAATGGCTTGGAAAATAGCCTAGAAATTGTCCATACAGTTAGACACACGGGTATGTGTCTTAGCCGTGTGTGACACACAGTTTACCCCATGGGTGTGTGTTCCTGCTGTGTGTCCCTTGCACCCTAATTATGCAAAACAGAATGCCCAGTAGTAAACACAAGAGCAGAGACACGGTCGTGTGTCTCTGCCGTGTGAAGGACACGGCCTTAGGACATGGACGTGTGCCTTGGTCGTGTGAAGTCTGCACTTAATTTTTGGAATTTAATTCACCACAAGCCTAAGCACACGGGCGTGTGACTTGGCCGTGTGACCTTATTTTGTTGATGATGTCATAAACAAAGAGTTACACGGGCTGAGGACATGGGCGTGTCCCAAGCCACAAGGACGTGTGCAACCACACGGCCTACCCACACGGGCGTGTAACTCTCCAAATCAAGAAAATTTTCTAAGTCTTCCTATTATTTTCAAAGTTCTTGGTTTAGTCCCGAACCACCCTCAATGTATGTTTTGGGCCTCGTAGGCCCATATAAGGGACGTTATGCTGGTAAATGAAAAGTTTTATGTAACACCCCGAACCCGAGACCATCGCCGGTGTCGGACACGAGGGGTTAACAAGCCAAATCCACATATTTCGCCCACCAATTGACATTTCCAGTCAGGCTGGAAAACTGCGTCACTGTCGCCTTAAAAATCATATCTCGAGTTTCAAAACTCGGAAACTGGTTTCGTAAATTTTTGTTGAATTTAGACTCATATATCCATCCATGGATTTATTTCTAGAATTTTTGGTTGGGCCAATTGGTACAGTTTATTAGTTAAAGTCACCCATGTTACAGGGATCGACTGCTCTGACCTCCGCACGTTACAACTTGAATATCTCTCTGTACAGGGCTTTAATACTGGTGCCGTTTGTTTCTAATGAAACTAGGCTAAAAATGGAATCTGTAGATATAAGGCATGACTCCTAATTCTTTCTGGATAATTTATAGTAAATTTTTAAAGTTGCAACAGGGGACCCAGAAACCGTTCTGGCCCTGTCTCACAATAGCTTTAATATCTCTTAACATGTGACTCCTATGACCGTTTCGTTTCTTCCATATGAAAGTAGACTCATCAAGGTTCATTTACATAGCTTATTCACTATTTAATACCATTCCTACAAATTTTGGTGATTTTTCACATTCACGTCACTGCAGCTGGCAGCATCTGTTTTTAAGGTAGGTCTTACCTATTTTGTAGTCTCTATGATCCAACTAGTCTTGCCATACATAGGTTCACATATGATCATTTTAACCATACCAATGGCTGATCATGTGACCAACACTCCCATTTCCAATCCATAATCACATCATGACACCATATATATATATACAAACCGCAAATAGTCTAAGTTCGTACTTCACTTTTACGAGCCATTTTCGCATGGCCGTACACATATACATCACAACATATTTGAACCAACAAGGGGTAGTCCTATACATGCCATTTCAAAGTTCAACCAAAATTTATACCAAAATGGAGGCTTTGATAGTGTAGATGACTTCGACTTTAATGATCCCGACTCGATTGCTATCGAGCAAAATCTATAAAACAGAGAGCCAAAGCAACGGGTAAGCATTTTATGCTTAGTAAGTCTCAAGGAATAAAATCAGCTTTAATTAAAGCAATACATTCACATAGCCAAATGCATCATTTCATTAATACAAATTCACATAATCATTCTTACTTCACACTTCATCATTATATACTTTCACAAGGTATCAACCAATTCAATAGCTGAAATTGTTAGTCGATTGAGCGAATGTTGCTCAAGCATGTCGACTTTTCCAATGCACATATAATCATACCTTATTCTTTGGGCTTTTCGAGCGTACTAATGGAATTTATTACAGCAGCCAACACTCACCTCCAGCCCAAGCTTCTTCGGAATACAACCGGATATAACCACGTGCACGAATGCCTTCGGGTCTTAGCCCGGATAGAACGACTCGCACGAATGCCTTGGTCTTAGCCCGATGTAGCCACTAGCACAATTGCCTTTGGTCTTAACCGGATATAATTTCCAGCATAAATGTCGTCGGGACTTAGCCGGATATCATTCAATTGCTCATGCACACATACATCAATAATCATTAGACATTCATGTTTCATTTTCGTTACTAAGGCTCAAACACAAATGTAATCACTAGCATAATCGCCTTGGGACTTAGCCCGGTATCATTCAAATACTCATACACACATAAGTCAATAATCATTACACATCCATATTTCATTTCACATAATTCAAGTAGGGTCACTTCTTGAGGACTTACCTCGGATGTTGTCGAACGGCTTTTACGGCTATTCGATCACTTTTTCCTTCCCCTTGTCCAATTGTGGCCCTCTAAGCTCTTGAGCTAATTCAAACAAATTCAATTTATTAAAACCTCATTAAGCTAGCTTATGGCCGAATATGACAAGGAGTTTAAATGGTCATATGGCCACCCTTTAGCTTGAATACACAATGGTCATGCACATTTTATACTACATCAAGCAATTCAATACAATTCATTCAAGCATCAAGGAAAAGCTAAGGCCATCAATAGGCTACCTAAGGCCGAATATACTTGTCCAATTTGAGGCCAATTATACACATAATACCACACAAAAACAGCATGCATTTTACTAGTTAATGTTTTATATATTGTGGCTCAATACTTATAATATAGCATCAAGCACTCATATGGCCGATTATACTTGTCCAATTTGAGGCCAATTATACACTTAATACCACACAAAAACAGCATGCATTTTACTAGTTAATGTTTTACATATTGTGGCTCAATACTTATAATATAGCATCAAGCACTCATATGGCCGATTATACTTAGTCATACTTGCACCAAATCAACAATAAATTCCAAGATTTCCATATCATATGTGTACTAGACCGAATGTACTTGCAATTTCACAAACATTCTTCAACATTTTCTTCTTTAAACAAACATATTCATCACTTACTTCATAACCAAAACATCATGTGCAAACATATATATACATATATGTGCATGGCCGAATTTTAAGGTGTCCCTAGCCATCCAAAACACAAATTTTAACTAACATGCAAGAAGCATGAACCATGCTCATGAATGCATCATGGCAGAATACATCACAATCATGCCCCTTTTCAACTTCAATCATGGTTAAACAAAAAGAAAACTCAATGTCTTACTCAAGATGGCTACAAAGAAATTTCAAGAGTAGACAATCCATCATTGCATGCATCATCATCAAGCTTCACACTTAGCATGCAATGGCTTTATCACAATATCAACTTTGACCAAATACCACTTCCATGGCATAACAAGGATTTGAACCATGGCTAACATGAACATCAAGTTGGCAACTAAAACATGCATGAATCTCATGACACAACCTCATACATACCTTAATCTTGGTGCAAGTTTAGCCAAATCTCCTTCTAGATCTCTTCTAAATAAATAAAATGAAGCAAAAATCTCTTCTTCCCTTAGTATTTTCGCCAAAAGGAGAGAACAAGGATGAACAAAATTTTTGTTTTCCTTCTTAGTTGCACGGCAATGGGGGAATGCTACACTCTCACACACATTTTTTTTTGTTTCTCTTCCCACATCTAATTATTAATCATTTCTTTCATGCTCCATTAACAAAACATGTTTCAACATGTTTTCTTTGCCCATAACCCATGTCATGGCCGGCCACCACCTATAAAAGGGGGAATTTGACATGCAAGTCCATTATTTTGCATGCATGCTTTAATTAGTCATCACACATTTCTCTATCGTACTTTCAAAGTTCACTACTAAGTCCTTTCTAGTGGAATTCACCTTTATAACACTAAATCAATCATCAAAAAATGTCATACATGAGCATACACATATTATAGGCATCAAAATAAATTTTAAATTATTTTTATGCCTCGGTTTTGTGGTCCCGAAACCACATTCCGACTAGGGTCAATTTTGGGCTGTCACAACTCTCCCCTACTTAAGAAATTTTCGTCCCCGAAAATCTTACCGGTAAATAGAGTTGGGTATCGCTCTTTCATAAAGTTCTCGGTTTCCCAAGTAGCTTCTTCTATCCCGTGCTTGAGCCATAACACCTTCACTAGCGGAACCCGCTTGTTTCGTAACTCTTTCACTTCCCGTGATAGGATACGAATTGGTTCTTCCTCATAACTCATATTGGCTTGAATTTCAACTTCTGATGGACTAATCACGTGCGATGGATCGATCTATAGCGTCAAGCATCGAAACATGAAAGACATCGTGAACCTTTTCGAGTTCGGGGCAAAATCAAACGATATGCCATCGGACCGACTCGCTTCGGATATCTCATATGGCCCAATGAACCTCGGGCTCAACTTGCCCTTACGGCCAAATCGAGTATCTTTTTCCAAGGCGATACCTTGAGAAACACTTTATCTCCCACGATACTCGATGTCCTTACGCTCAGATCCGCGTGACGACTTCGACGATCGGAGGCTATCTTCGAGACTTTCACGGATTACTTTCACTTTTCGTTCAGATCTCTAATCAAATCCACCCGAAAATTTTGCTTTCACCGAGCTCGGTCCAAAACAATGGTGTACGGCATTTACGACCGCACAAAGCCTCGTAGGGTGCCATCTTAATACTTGATTGAAAGCTGTTGTTGTAAGCGAATTCAATCATCGGCAAATACCGCTCCCATGAACCACTAAACTCGAGGACGCAACATCTCAACATATCCTCAAGTATCCGAATTATCCGCCGGATTGACCATCGGTTTGGGGGTGAAAAGCGGTGCTGAAATGCAACTTGGTACCCAAAGCTTCTTGCAACTTTTTCCAAAATCGCGAGGTAAACCTCGGATCTCTATCCGACACGATGGAAATAGGCACCTGTGCAATCTCACAACTGAGAACGCATTCGGCTAGTTTGTCCATTGAAAAGTCCGTGACGACGGGGACAAAGTGAGCCGACTTAGTCAATCTATCTACAACGACCCAAACCGCATCCTTCTTACTCACGACAAGGGCGTCCGGATACAAAGTCCATTGTGACTCGATCCCATTTCCACTCGGGTATCGTGATTGGTGAAGTAATCTCAAGGCACTTGATGTTCCGCTTTCACTCGTTGACATATTAAGCATCTCAAACAAAGTCGGAGATGTCTCGTTTCATACCATGCCACCAAAACCGACGTTTCAAATCGTTGTACATCTTCGTACTCCCGGTGGATTGCCATTCGGCTACAATGGGCTTCGTTCAAAATTATCGAAATGAGTTCAATTCTTTGGAACACATGACGACCTTTGAACCTCAAACAATCATCATCATCGATTTGAAACTCCGAGTCCTTGTTCGAACACACTCAGCTCGTTTACTGACCAACTCGTCGTCGACTTTTCGAGCTTCTCGAATTTGATGCATCAATAGTGGTTTGGCTTTCAATTCAGCTACTAACACACTGTCGGATCGAACAGACAAGTGCACATTCATCGCTCGTAAAGTGAATAATGATTTACGACTCAAGGCATCTGCAACCACATTCGCCTTTCCGGGGTGATAGTCAATGACCAGCTCATAATCCTTTAACAGCTCGAGCCAACGTCTTTGTCGCAGATTTAAGTCTCTTTGGGTCATCAAATATTTGAGACTTTTGTGATCCGAGTACACATGGCACTTCTCACCAAATAAGTAATGTCGCCAAATCTTTAAGGCGAATACGATGGCAGCTAATTCGAGATCATGGGTCGGATAATTTTTCTCGTGTGGCTTTAATTGCCTCGACGATAGGCCACAACTCGACCTTCTTGCATCAATACGCAACCTAACCCAAGGAGGGAGGCGTCACTATAGATGACAAACTCTTTGCCGATTCGGGTTGCACTAGAATTGGGGCTCCCGTTAAATAAGTTTTCGTTGATCGAAACTTTTCGACATTTCTCCGTCCATTCGAACTTAACATCCTTTTGGAGTAGCCGTCATCGGCGTGGCTATCGTTGAGAAACCTTTACAAATCGTCGGTAATAACCTAAGCAAGCCCCAAAAGTCTCGAACCTCAAGAATATTTCTGAGGCTTCCAATTAAGTATGGCTGAAATTTTATTCGGTCGACTCGAATACCCGATCGCAGATACCACATGACCCAAGAAGCTAACCTCTCTTAACCGTAACTCACACTTGTTTGAACTTAGCATATAATTGCTTATCCCGTAAAATTTGCAAGACTAACCTCGTGTGTTCAAAGATGTTCGGTCTCATTTCTTGAATAGACCAAGATGTCATCAATGAACACGACTACGAATCGATCCAAATATGGTCCAAGATCCGATTCATTAAATCCATAAATACCGCAGGGCATTAGTAAGCCCAAACGGCATCACTAGGAACTCATAGTGACCATATCTCGCTCAAGGCGTCTTGGGCACGTCCGAATCTCGGATTCGCAATTGATAATAGCCCGATCTCAAATCTATTTTCGAGAACACCGAGGCTCCTTCAGTTGATCGAACAAGTCATCGATACGTGGTAACGGATATTTGTTCTTTATCGTCGCTTTATTAAGTCGACAATAGTCGATGCACGTACCGCATGGTTCCATCCTTCTTTTCACAAACAACACCGGCGCAATTCAAGGCGAAAAACTCGGGCGAGCAAAACCTCTATCCACCAATTCTTGCAACCGAGCTTTCAACTCCTTTAATTCCGTTGGCGCCATACGATACGGAGCTATCAAAATTGAGTGGTACCGGTACCAATTCGATGCCAAATTCTATTTCGAACAGTGGTAAACCCGCAATTCTTCGTGGAAAACATCCGGTATTCACAAACCACGCACAGATTCGGGTTTCTTTTTCGATTCCTTGTCATCGAGCACATACGCAAGGTACGCTTCGCACCCTTTTCTTACATATTTCCGGCCAACATTGCGATATTACACCGGCAACCCTTTAAGTTCGTAGACTCAACCCGAATTATCTCGTTATTCGCGCACCTCAAATCGATAGTCTTGCTTTTGCAATTTACAACCGCATCGTGCATGGTCAACCAATCCAAACCAAGAATAACGTCAATTCATCGAACGGCAAAAGCATCAAGTCCGCCGAAAACAAGAACCTCGAACACTAGGGGACTTTTCTTGCACACTTTGTTGACAAGCACGTAATGACCCAAGGGTTTGACACCGAATTACAAACTCAAGAGACTCAATAGGCAAAGTCTTCTTGGATGCTAAGGTTTCACATATATAAGAATGAGTAGAACCGGGTCAATCAAAGCAATCACATTAGTATTGAAAAGAGTGAAATACCGGTAATGACATCCGAGAGGCAGCATCCTCGGCGCTGGCAGATGGCATAAGTCCTAGCAGAGCCCGAGCCTCAGATGTCGATGGTAGCATCTCTAGATCCTCTCGACCGCCACTAACATTGCCCACATTTCTAGGTGGCCTACCTCGGCGATGGTAGCACCCGGGTTTCCACTCGACTTACATTTTGTTCAAGCAACCCGGGCAATCCTTCATAGGGTGGTCGGCCGATCCGCACTTATAGCAGAGCGATCACGGAACCAACAGCTCCCCGAATGCCATTTGCCACAATGCAGACCTCCGCCTCTCTCGGCGATCATTTCCACCATCGGGCGATCAAGTGACTCGTGTGGTCACAGGGGTTGATCGCGTCCTCGTCTAGAAAAGCCCGTAGCGCCTCTAGACCGGCTCACATCATCTCGAAATCTCTTCGATACTGTTGAAGAGACTTTCCGAGGACCTTTTCGAATTCTCTAGTTCCCACATCAACTTTTTGTTTCTCTTTTCTAAGCTCTTGACTTTACAAGCTCGCTCAACAAGTACTACGAACTCTCGTATTTCGAGAATGCCAACGAACATCCTTATATCATCATTCAGCCCATCCTCAAGCGTTTACATAATAGCTTCGGACGAAATGCATTTCGCGTGTATCGGCTAAGCCTCACAAATTTTCGTTCATAGTCGGTAATCGACATAGAACCTTGCTTAAGATCAAGAAATTCCTTCGCTTTTGGTCGATGAATCTCTGACTAATATACTTTTTTCGGAACTCGGTTTGAAAGAATTCCTAAGTCACTTGCTCTCTAGGCACCACGAAGTCGAGTACTCCACCAATAGTAGGCGGAATCACGTAGCAAGGAGATGGTACACTTTAAGCACTCATCGGTGTACAAGATAGCTCATCGAGCACCGGATAGTGTTGTCCAACCAAAATTCAGCTCGCTTCGGCATCATCATCATCCGTAGCTTTAAATTCAGTGGCCCCATGTTTTTGAACCCCGTCGATTGGGGCTTACTTGACCTTATTTGGTCGGGTTTCGGAGGTATTGTAGGTGCGGGGTTGCATTTGTCGGGAATGGAGGTTGTGGAACAGTAGTGTTAGTTCGAATGTATTGGTTAAACCAATCATTCATCACACTATAAAAGGCTTGCCTAGCCTCATCATTCGGATTGCTGGCCATAGGTTGAGAGTCCCCGGCGCTGTCCCTTGCGCTGAGCAGCGCCACACTCTCCACATCATCAGCTATCGCTTTCGGTTGGGATCGGGATCCATTACTATAAACAAACACAAAGTCAAATTGTCAGAAATCACCACAGTATCAATTCATCATTTAATGGCATGTATAGCTAGACCCCAAACACGTCACGGTAGTCCTAAAATCGACTAAACCGTGGCTCTGATACCAATAAAATTATAACACCCCGAACCCGAGACCATCGCCGGTGTCGGACACGAGGGGTTAACAAGCCAAATCCACATATTTCGCCCACCAATTGACATTTCCAGTCAGGCTGGAAAACTGCGTCACTGTTGCCTTAAAAATCATATCTCGAGTTTCAAAACTCGGAAACTGGTTTTGTAAATTTTCCCTGAATTTAGACTCATATATCCATCCATGGATTTATTTCTAGAATTTTTGGTCAGGCCAATTGGTACAGTTTATTAGTTAAAGTCACCCATGTTACAGGGATCGACTGCTCTGACCTCTGCGCATTACAACTTGAATATCTCTCTGTACAGGGCTTTAATACTGGTGTCGTTTGTTTCTAATGAAACTAGACTCAAAATGGAATCTGCAGATATAAGGCATGACTCCTAATTCTTTCTGGATAATTTATAGTAAATTTTTAAAGTTGCGACAGGGGACCCAGAAACCGTTCTGGCCCTGTCTCACAATAGCTTTAATATCTCTTAACATGTGACTCCTATGACCGTTTCGTTTCTTCCATATGAAAGTAGACTCATCAAGGTTCATTTAAATATCTTATTCACTATTTAATACCACTCCTACAAGTTTTGGTGATTTTTCACATTCACGTCACTGCAGCTGGCAGCATCTGTTTTTAAGGTAGGTCTTACCTATTTTGTAGTCTCCATGAACCAACTAGTCTTGCCATACATAGGTTCACATATGATCATTTTAACCATACCAATGGCTGATCATGTGACCAACACTCCCATTTCCAATCCATAATCACATCATGACACCATATATATATATACAAACCGCAAATAGTCTAAGTTCGTACTTCACTTTTACGAGCCATTTTCGCATGGCCGTACACATATACATCACAATATATTTGAACCAACAAGGGTAGTCCTATACATGCCATTTCAAAGTTCAACCAAAATTTATACCAAAATGGAGGCTTTGATAGTGTAGATGACTTCGACTTTAATGATCCCGAATCCGATTGCTATCGAGCAAAATCTATAAAACAGAGCCAAAGCAACGGGTAAGCATTTTTATGCTTAGTAAGTCTCAAGGAATAAAATCAGCTTTAATTAAAGCAATACATTCACATAGCCAAATGCATCATTTCATTAATACACATTCACATAATCATTCTTACTTCACACTTCATCATTATATACTTTCACAAGGTATCAACCAATTCAATAGCTGAAATTGTTAGTCGATTGAGCGAATGTTGCTCAAGCATGTCGACTTTTCCAATGCACATATAATCATACCTTATTCTTTGGGCTTTTCGAGCGTACTAATGGAATTTATTACAGCAGCCAACACTCACCTCCAGCCCAAGCTTCTTCGAATACAACCGGATATAACCACGTGCACGAATGCCTTGGTCTTAGCCCGGATAGAACGACTCGACGAATGCCTTGGTCTTAGCCGGATGTAGCCACTAGCACAATTGCCTTGGTCTTAACCGGATATAATTTCCAGCATAAATGTCGTCGGGACTTAGCCGGATATCATTCAATTGCTCATGCACACATACATCAATAATCATTAGACATTCATGTTTCATTTTCGTTACTAAGGCTCAAACACAAATGTAATCACTAGCATAATCGCCTTCGGGACTTAGCCCGGTATCATTCAAATACTCATACACACATAAGTCAATAATCATTACACATCCATATTTCATTTCACATAATTCAAGTAGGGTCACTTCTTGAGGACTTACCTCGGATGTTGTCGAACGGCTTTTACGGCTATTCGATCACTTTTTCCTTCCCCTTGTCCAATTGTGGCCCTCTAAGCTCTTGAGCTAATTCAAACAAATTCAATTTATTAAAACCTCATTATGCTAGCTTATGGCGAATATGACAAGGAGTTTAAATGGTCATATGGCCACCCTTTAGCTTGAATACACAATGGTCATGCACATTTTATACTACATCAAGCAATTCAATACAATTCATTCAAGCATCAAGGAAAAGCTAAGGCCATCAATAGGCTACCTAAGGCCGAATATACTTGTCCAATTTGAGGCCAATTATACACTTAATACCACACAAAAACAGCATGCATTTTACTAGTTAATGTTTTACATATTGTGGCTCAATACTTATAATATAGCATCAAGCACTCATATGGCCGATTATACTTGTCCAATTTGAGGCCAATTATACACTTAATACCACACAAAAACAGCATGCATTTTACTAGTTAATGTTTTACATATTGTGGCTCAATACTTATAATATAGCATCAAGCACTCATATGGCCGATTATACTTAGTCATACTTGCACCAAATCAACAATAAATTCCAAGATTTCCACATCATATGTGTACTAGGCCGAATGTACTTGCAATTTCACAAACATTCTTCAACATTTTCTTCTTTAAACAAACATATTCATCACTTACTTCATAACCAAAACATCATGTGCAAACATATATATACATATATGCATGGTCAATTTCAAGGTGTCCCTAGCCATCCAAAACACAAATTTTAACTAACATGCAAGAAGCATGAACCATGCTCATGAATGCATCATGGCGAATACATCACAATCATGCCCTTTTCAACTTCAATCATGGTTAAACAAAAGAAAACTCAATGTCTTACTCAAGATGGCTACAAAGAAATTTCAAGAGTAGACAATCCATCATTGCATGCATCATCATCAAGCTTCACACTTAGCATGCAATGGCTTTATCACAATATCAACTTTGACCAAATACCACTTCCATGGCATAACAAGGATTTGAACCATGGCTAACATGAACATCAAGTTGGCAACTAAAACATGCATGAATCTCATGACACAACCTCATACATACCTTAATCTTGGTGCAAGTTTAGCCAAATCTCCTTCTAGATCTCTTCTAAACAAATAAAATGAAGCAAAAATCTCTTCTTCTATTTTCGCCAAAAGGAGAGAACAAGGATGAACAAAAATTTTTGTTTTCCTTCTTAGTTGCACTGCAAGGGGGGAATGCTACACTCTCACACATTTTTTTTTTTTGTTTCTCTTCCCACATCTAATTATTAATCATTTCTTTCATGCTCCATTAACAAAACATGTTTCAACATGTTTTCTTTGCCCATAACCCATGTCATGGCCGCCACCACCTATAAAGGGGAATTTGACATGCAAGTCCATTATTTTGCATGCATGCTTTAATTAGTCATCACACATTTCCTATCGTACTTTCAAAGTTCACTACTAAGTCCTTTCTAGTGGAATTCACCTTTATAACACTAAATCAATCATCAAAAATGTCATACATGATCATACACATATTATAGGCATCAAAATAAATTTTAAATTATTTTTATGCCTCGGTTTTGTGGTCCCGAAACCACATTCCGACTAGGGTCAATTTTGGGCTGTCACATTTTAAATTTGGATGGAAATTCATGTCTCGCTTTTGTGTGTTTGAGTGAGTTTAAGTCCGTTAATGCCTCGAATCCTGTCCTGGCGTTGAATACGGGTAATGTGACATCCCTAATTTGACCCTAGTTAGAAAGTGGTTTCGGGACCACTAAACCGAGTCTTATAAGTAATTAAAAGTTATATTCTATGTTTATGATGTTAGTAAATGCATGTGTGAAAGTTTCATGCATTAATTTGATCATTTCTATGTGAATTTATTTAAAATGGACTTGTATGAAACATTGTTGAAAGGTGATAGGCTAATCTTACAATGGTCTAATAGTACATGCATGCAAAAGAGTGGTTTTGCATGTCAATTTGCCCAAAAAAAGGGAAGAGTGGCGGCCATGACAAGTTATATAAGGGGAGACATGTTTCAAACATGTCTAGTTAATGGATTATGTAAGGAGGAATTAAAAAAAAAAAAAGGAAGCATGGGAAATAAACTAATGAAAAATTAAAGGAAGAAAACAAAGAAAAAAAAATGTGTCCATCATTCTCATACATGACCGAAAAAAAAAAAGGGAGAAGGAAAAGGCTTCATACTTTGGTTCTTCTTAGCCGTGTAGAAGAGGGAAAAGAGGAAGAAATTTAGCCACTTTGAGCTGGAAATTAAGGTAAGAATTCAAGTTAGCTCTTTAAATCTTAGCATGGTTTTAAGCTAGATTCTAAGCCCTTATTTAACCATGCCGAAATCTTTGGAAACTATGGTGATATGAACGTTCGCCATGGTAGTTGTTAAAGAAGATGGTGGAAATGTTGTACACATTTGATTAGTAAGTTAGATGGATGAGATTTGAACT
Source organism: Gossypium arboreum (assembly GCF_025698485.1). Classification (NCBI taxonomy): domain Eukaryota; kingdom Viridiplantae; phylum Streptophyta; class Magnoliopsida; order Malvales; family Malvaceae; genus Gossypium; species Gossypium arboreum. The sequence goes on from NC_069072.1 coordinate 67,294,562, forward strand.
AGTTACCAAGTTCTTTAGGTAACCCATGTTGAAATCTTGGTTTTGAATAAGTGAGGTTTTCGGCTAGGGTGACTAACAAGGGTGATGATTGTTGTTTCATGCTGAATCTAGATGAACAATAGTTTAAGAGGAGCACTCGGCCATGATATGAGATTGTGATGTTAGTGCGAATATGAAGATGATGAACTTGAATAAGAAATATTCGCTAACATGATAAGTATGAATTATCAAGTAGTTGTGATAATTGATGAGTGAAGTGGCTAATGGGGACTCTTAATGAAATTATGCTAAGGCCGAATGTATCAAATGCTAAATGTGCTTATATGTGTGTGTGTCGTTAGTAGCTAATGGCATTCGGCATTGTTTAACTAAAATAAGAAATGAATGCTTGAAAGTTAAATATGGTCGCCCTAGTGACCAAATGCGTTAAAAGCTAATATATGAACAAATGATACGAATAAATTGACCTTTGAAATGTATATGGTTTCCGTGTGTTTGTGTCGATTGAGAAGTAAATTTGTTTGATTTAGCTCAAGATCTTAAAGAGAGGCGTCCAACAAGGGAAATCGAAGGTCATCGAGTAGCCGACTTGGAACTATTTTACCTAACACAAGGTAAGTCATAAGCACATATGTTTGATATTGCTTAAATGATTGTAAAATCTATGCAATTGTGTTTAATGGGATGTTATATATATATATATAAATGAAATTGTATGTGTATGGAGTGATGACAATTGTTGAATGTAAAAGAAATAGTGAAATGTGTAGAAAGTTTGCTTTCGGCACTAAGTGTGCGGGCAATACGTGTGTACGGTGACGAGATTGGCACTAAGTGTGCGTGCTGGAAATATATGGCACTAAGTGTGCATGCTGGAAATATATGGCACTAAGTGTGCGAGCTCGAAGGGTATGGCACTATGTGTGCGGGCTTAAATCGCATGGCACTAAGTGTGCGAAATCGAGTATTAAGCACTATGTGTGCGCACTCTATATATATATATATATATAAATATCTCCGATCGAACAATTATATGGAGGGTGTGTCTCCATCGAGTTGAGTATGGACAGCGGATCGGGTAAGTACCTTGAGCTCATGACGACTAGGTAATATGTTCATGCTCGGGTTGGGCTTGGTAAGCTTTAAATCTATGTGATGATTGCAATTGTATGATTGTGGTGAAAATGAGTTGGTGTGTAAAAATGCCTCAAATATCTTATTGTATAGAATATGAAATGTGGATGTATGACTTGGTATGAGATTGAACCGAAAGGTCCAAGGAACTATGATATAGTTCGATATGGATGGAGTACTTAGCCTCGTTCATTATTTCATGTTGTAATAATTTTGTTAATGGATGGTTGTGGAATGCTTATGACTTACTGAGTTGTAAACTCACTCGGTGTTTTCTTGTCACCCATTTTAGGTCTCTTGGACTCGTATTGTTTGCGTGCTCGGAACCGTCGTTGAAGTCATCACACCGGCTGAAATCTTGTGGTATTGTTTTTGTTGTTGAAGAACATTTGGCATGTATAGGCTATTATATTTTGTCGAATTGTGGGTTGTAAACTTTAAGCCATGTGAAAATGGCCTATGTGGTCGTCGAGTGGGATGCTAGAACCTATAGCCACGAGTCTTAGAAACTCAAATTTTGATAAGGTGGCCATAATTTGTGTCATGTATGATGGATGATTAAGGCCAAGGAAAACTTCATGAAATTGGCATAGTCTACTGCAGTAACTGTTGCGGATAGCAGCAGTGGGATGAGATTGAAAAATCGCTAAAAATAGTAGAAGTAGAACTAAACAGTGAGTAAATTATGGAACTGAACCTTGATGAATCTATTTTTATATGGACGAAACGAAACGACCATATGAGCAGTATACTGAGAAATATTAAAGTTCTCGTGAGACAGGGCCAGAACAGTTTCTGGGTCCCCTGTCACGACTTTGAAAATTTACCATAAATTATCCAGAAAGAATTAGGAGTCATGCCTTATATTTACAGATTCCATTTTGAGTCTAGTTTCATTAGAAACAAACGGCACCAGTATTAAAGCCCTGTACAGAGAGATATTCAAGTTGTAACGCGCGAAGGTCAGAGCAGTCGATCCCTGTAACATGGGTGACTTTAACTAATAAACTGTACCAATTGGCCCAACCAAAAATTCTAAAAATAAATCCATGGATGGGTATATGAGTCTAAATTCAGGGAAAATTTACGAAACCAGTTTCCGAGTTTTGAAACTCGAGATATGATTTTTAAGGCGACGGTGACGCAGTTTTCCAGCCTGTCCAGAAATGCCAAATTGGTCGGTACTTTAAGAGGATTTGTCTCGTTAACCCCTCGTGTCCGACACCGGCAATGGTCTCGGGTTTGGGGTGTTACAGGTAAGGGGTGTTACACTTTTGACATACAATGCTTCAAACGGTGCCATTTTTATACTCGATTGAATACTATTGTTATAAGCAAATTTGACCAACGATAGGTATTTCTCCCGACTACCTCCGAACTCTAAAACATAATAGCGACGTATATCTTCAAGAATTTGAATCACTCTTTCAGATTGCCCGTCGGTTTGTGGAAGAAATGTAGTACTAAAATTCAACTTTGTACCCAACGCTTCTTGCAATTTCTTCCAAAATCGAGAAGTGAGCCTCGAATCTCTATCCGAAATAGGCACCCCGTGCAATCTAACAATCTCAGCAATGTACAATTCAGCTAGTTCATCAAGTGAATAATCAGTATGTACCGGAATGAAATGAGCTGATTTCGTTAACCTATCAACAAGGACCCAAGCAGCATCTTTCTTTTTCGGACTCAGAGGTAACCCCGTTACAAAATCCATCGTAACTCTATTCCATTTCCACTTAGGTATCATTACAAGCTAAAGTAAATATGACGGCACTTGATGTTCTACTTTCACTTGTTGGCAAATCAAGCATCTCGTTACAAACTCTGAAATGTCAAGTTTCATGCCTGCCCACCAATACAATTTCTTCAAATCATTATACATCTTTGTACTCCCAAGATAAATAGATAGACAACCATTATGTGCCTCATGAAGAAATTTTTGAATCAGTTTAGTATCTCTCTGTATACAAATCCTACCTCAGAACCTCAAACAATCATCGGATCCAATCTGATATTTTGAATCACTATTCGATTGGCATTGAACTATTTTGCTTGCAACTCATTATCACCTTTCTGAGCTTTGCAAATTTACTGAAGAAATACTGATCTAGCTTTCAACTCAGCCAAAATCGATCCATCATCAGATAAGATTAATTGTGTATTCATCACCCTCAAAGTAAAAAAAGACTTCCTACTTAAAGCATCTGCAACTACGTTCGCTTTCCCCGGGTGATAGTCGATCACTAACTCGTAATCTTTTAATAGTTTGAGTCATTTCTGTTGTATTAAATTCAAATCCTTCTGAGTCATTAAATACCTTAAACTCTTGTCATTGATAAAGATGTGACACTTCTCACCGAATATGTAACAACCCGATTTTAGGCCTAGTTGGAACAGTGGTTTCGGGACCACAAATTTAACATAAGAAAATTTATTTTTATTATATTTTTAATGGTCTACGTTTTTACTAAATGATTTTGTGAAAATTTCGTTTGAAAATTTTAACGTTTGGCGACTCAATTTAGTCAAAATGACTAAATTGTAAAAAGTGCAAAAGTTGAGTTCTACGTGTTAGAGGTGTCCAATTGTTATGAAATTTTACATTGGAGGTCCTTAAATGGTAATTAGACCATTGGATAATTTGTTGGACGAAAATGGACATTAAATAGATGAAATAGAATATTTTTAAGTTAGGGGCATTCTGGTCATTTAGTAATTAAAAGAATTAAAAAGCCAAAATCAAAGTAAAATTGTGTCCATCTTCAAGCTATGGCCTAATTTCACAAGGGGAAACCATGGCTAGGGTTTTTCAAGCTTCCAAGCTCAATTATCAAGGAAAATGAGATTCGAACTTAGAACGGGAGGAAAACAAAGAATATGACGAATAAGTCCTTTTCACTGGTTGTGCTACCAAGGTAAGTTTGTATGTAAATAATATATCATTTTTACTTATGTTATAATATTTTGTTATTATAGGAGAGGTTGTTGCAAATGGAATGATCACTTGATGCAAATTATGAATTGAAATTGATTATGGATGAATTGGTAAAATGTTGAAAAGTAAGGAATTTCTCGGTTGGACCTTTGGAATAGAAAAGATACAAATGATCAATTGTGAGAACACATGTGTAGAACTATGTGCAGGCTACTATGTGTTTAAAATGGTTTTAGGTCACGTGTGTAGTACTAAGTGCAAGCTACTACGTGTACCAGATGGTTAGGTCGTATGTGTAGTACTAAGTGCAGGCTACTATGCATACCCGATAGCTTCGGTCACACGTGTGGTACTAACTGCAGGCCACTTTGTGTAAAATATAGCTTTGGTCACAAGTGTGGTACTATGTGAAGGCCACATTATGAAGAAGGTAGCTTTGACTACAAGGGTGGTACTATGCGCAGGCCACCGGGCATCCGTTATTATTCTGATGTGTTCAACGGGAAATGACTAGGTGTAATTGAATATGACTATGTGATGAATAAGTGTAGGTTCATGTGTGTAAACTTGTGAGCAATGTGCTCGATATGTGATCGAACCTTGGTAAGATTGATATGGAGTAAGTGTCACAATGAAAGTTACTACAAAGAAAACATGAAAGAGTGAAATTTAGTAATAAAACAGTTTTGGACAGCAACAGTTGTGTGACTTCGAAAAATCACCAAAAATAGTGGAAATTAAATTAGATATGAAATAAAAGCTTATTTAGTCTATTTTCATATAAAGGAAACAGTGTAAGCAAAAGAATTTCATATTATAAGATATTTGAATTTTTGTGAGACAGAGTCAGAATGATTTCAGAATCCCCTGTTCTGATTTGGGAAAATCATTAAAATTTGTTAAAAAATAACTATGGGTTATAATTTATATTCTTAAAATCCTTAATGAGTCTATTTTTGAAAGAAACAAATGGGAACATTATCCAAATCTTGTACAAAGAGATAATTAATTTTTAGTGAAGAGGGGGTCGAAACAGTCGGATAGCAAAATAAGGGTAACTTTAAAGAATAATCTGTACTTATTGGCTAAACAAAAAATTCTGGAAATTTTATGGTTAGAAGATATATGACCCTAGTTTTAGATAAAATTAACTGATCTTAATTTTGAGTTTCGTGGCTCAAGACATAAATAATTTAGTGACTATGACTCGTGTAGACAGCTTGAGGTGAACATGAATAAATAGTGGAACTATGTGCAATTATGATTGTATTATCTTGAGAACATATTGTGAAGATTTATAAAATCATGTTAATAGATTACTTATCATTTACATACCTATTTACTAAGCGATAATGTTTACCCCCTTCCTTTCCTTTTTCCTATAGTGTCACAGATGCTAGCTCGAGTTGGAGGTCGTCGGAGATTCTATCACACTAACAAGTTATTGATTGGTATAGTATTAACGGTCTTCAAGTATTTTTAAGTCTATGGCATGTATAGGGACTTGATTATGCGTATATTTTATTCTGAGTTGGCCTATAATATTTGATAGTTAATTTTGTATAAGGCCATTGAGGATGGCTAATATTAGTTAAGTTATATGTTTATGATGTTGTATTTTGTGGATATGCAAGCTTGCATGACTTGGTTGAATGAGTATCTGATGATTATTAATTATGGAAAGTGAAGCATGTGAATGGTGTGTGAAGAACACGGCCTTGGACACGGGCGTATATCCTTATTTTCATGAAATTTTTTAACATTTTCCAAAGTTCACGGTTTAGTCCCGGACCACTTCCAAAGCATGCATTGGGCCTCGTAGGCTCGTATAAGGGACGATATGCATGTGTATGAATGATTTTAAATTGAATGAAATTTTATGACTCGGTTTAATACGTTTACAAGCGTATGTATTTCGGTAATGCCTCGTACCCTATTTCGGTGTTGAATACGGGTAAGGGGTGTTACAGAATAAATGGTGTCTCCAAATTTTTAATGCGAACACAATAGCGGCTAGATCCAAGTACTGCGTCGGATAGTTCTTTTCATGCGGTTTCAACTGCCTCGAGGCATAAGCTATCACTTTACCCTCTTCCATCAACACACAACATAAATCATTCAATGACGTGTCGCTAAAAATCACAAACTCTTTTCCCGACTCAGGTTGCACTAACACCGGAGCCTTAGTCAACAACGCTTTCAGCTGCTCGAAACTCTATTGGCATTGCTCAGACCACTTGAATTTCACATCTTTTTGTAACAATCTGGTCATAGGTGTAGCAATCATCAAAAATCCCTTAACAAAACGTCGATAATAATCAGCCAAACCCAAAAAGCTCCTAACTTCGGATACATTTCTCGGTGGTTTCCAATTAACAACTGCTAAAATGTTACTCGGATCAACCCGTATACCTTCTACTGAAACAATGTGTCCTAGAAATCTGACTTCTCGGAGCCAAAACTCACTTTTGTTGAATTTAGGAAACAACTGTTTGTCTCACAAGGTCTGTAATACAATTCTTAAATGCCTAGCATGTTCAAACTCATCTCGTGAATAAATAAAAATGTCATCAATAAAAACAACAACAAATTTATCTAAATACAGTCTGAAGATTCGATTCATCAAGTCTATAAAAACTGCAGGAGCATTAGTTAATCCAAAAGGCATAACAAGGAATTCATAATGGCCATACCTCATTCTGAACGTGGTTTTCGGCACATCTGAATCCTTAACTCTCAGCTGATAATAACCAGATCTCAAATCTATCTTCGAGAACATTGTTGTCCCTTTCAACTGGTCAAATAGATCATCAATTCTCGATAAAGGATACTTGTTCTTTATCGTAACCTTGTCAAGCTAACGATAATCAATACAAAGTCTCATGGATTCGTCTTTCTTCTTGACGAATAACACTGGTGCACCCCAAGGCGACAAAACTCGGTCTCGCAAAACCCTTATCTGTCAACTCTTGCAACCGAGATTTCAATCCTTTCAATTCGGTTGGAGCCATTCTATACAGAGCTATCAATAATGGTGAAGTTCCTAGTACTAAATCAATGGAATACTCAACCTCTCTGTTTGGTGGTAATCTAAGCAACTCTTCTAGAAACACATCCAGATATTCACATACTACTGGCATGGATTTGATCTTCAATTCAGACACTTTCGTATTCAGTACATATGTAAGATAAGCTTCAGAACCTTTTGTTATCTGCCTCTGAGCTAACATTGATGAAATCACAATAGGCAACTCACCCGACTCATCCGATTCAATCCAGAGAATTTCATTATCTTGACATTTCAATTCAATAATCTTTCGTCTACAATTCACTACGATATCATGTAGAGTCAACCAATCTATTCCAAGAATTACATCGAACTCGTCAAATGGTAAAAGCATTAAGTCAACCAAAAAATAGTGACCCTGAATCATTAAAGGACTACTCTTGCAAACTTTATCAACTAAAACATATTTGCCTAAGGGGTTCGACACCTTAATCACATACTCAATAAACTCAACAGGTAAATTCTTACTAGATACCAAATTTATGCAAATATAAGAATGAGTCGATCTAGGATCAATCAATGTAATTACATTAGTATCATAGAGAGCAAAATGTACTAGTAATAACATCAGGGGATGACGCATCTTTGCGAGCACGAATAGCGTAAGTTCTAGCAGGTTACTCAGCCTTGCACTCTGAAACTTATCTTTCTTAGCCATTTCAGGGCAATCTCGAATGATGTGATCGTAGGAGCCACATTTAAACCAAGCTCGATCATTCATTCTACATTCTCCGGGATGTCATCTACCACAGTATTGACATTCAGGTCTATTAGACCTAGCATTACCAACACTCGCTATTGACGTGGTTTGGGCATTCAAACCCGAATATTATTTTCCACGATTTCTGTTGGGATACCCAGCTGAAACATTCGAACGAGTATACAAATCCCTCGATTTCTTTGACAAAGATTGAAATGATTTATTCATCGGTCTTTTTCACAAATCTCTAGCCTCAAACTCAACTTTTCTCTTTTCTTTGCTCCACTCTTCGGCTTTGCAAGCTCGATCGACTAGCTCAAAAAATTCTTTCAACTTTAGAATTCCTACTAGCAATCTGATATCCTCGTTCAACCTATCTTCGAATCTTTTACACATGATGGCCTCAAGGGAAACACATTCCCGAGCATACTTGCTGAGCCTAACAAACTCTCGCTCACATTCAATCACAAACATACGACCCTATTTTAGCTCTAAAAACTTTTTGCATTTCTGATAAATGAACCGTTGACTGATATATTTCTTTCTGAATTCATCTTGAAAGAATTCCCAGGTAACTCCTTCTCTCGGTACCACGGATACAAGAGTATTCCACCACTGATATGTCGAGTTCCTTAGAAGTGATATAGCACATTTCAAGCACACATACGATGTGCAAGAAAGCTCATCAAATACCCTAATAGAGTTCTCAAGCCAAAACTCTGCTCTCTCAGGATCGTCGTCAACATTAGCTCTAAATTCTCCAGCCCCTTGTTTTCTAATCTTATCAATTGGAGGTTTGTTTAGTCTTAACAATTCCACACCTTAATGAGCTACAGGAATCGATTGGGGGTTAGGTGGGGTGGAGGATGTTGAGCAGCCAGATTTGTTCAAACAAACTCGGCAAACCACTTATTTATCCTTTGGAAGAAGGCTTCTCTTGCCTCATCTCCCTAACTAATCGTTACCAGTCTACTTTTAGATAGCGCTGTCCCTTGGGCGGAAGCCGGTGCATTACTTTCAACATCATCAGCTGCATCTCGGTCGGAGTCCATTTACTATATGAAAATATAATTTAAATTGTCAGGAGCCGTCACACTATCACAAATTATATATGGCATGTATAGCCAGACTCTTACACACGTTACATTAGTTCGAGAATCGACTAAACCATAGCTCTGATATCACTAAATGTAACACCTCTCACCCGTATTCGACGTTGGAACAGGGTTACAAGGCATTAATGGCCTTACATCGTAAACAATCATACAATTTCGAGTCATAAATTTCAACCAAATTTAAAACAATTTGCATTCAGTCATAAAGTTCCTAATACGAACCTATGAGGCTCTAATCATGCTTTGGAAATGGTTCGATTTGAAATCAAGAACATAGGAAATTTTTACAAAACTTAGAAGATTTTGTCATGTAAAAGGTTCACACGCCTGTGTGGTTTGGGACACGCCCGTGTGGGCAAGCCGTGTGGTCACACACGCCCAAGTCCCTAACCCGTGTAAATCTCTATTTTGCAAGGCATGAACAAATTGAAGTCACACTGCCAAGCCACACGCCAGTGTGCTAGGCTATGTGCTTAATTAATTATCATAAAATAGGTGCAGACCTCACACGACCAGGACACATGCCCAAATCTGAGGCCGTGTCCCTCACACAGCTGAGACACACGCTCGTGTCTCTACCCGTGTGCTCAATTCTGAACAGTCTGTTCTTTAAAATTAAGGTGTAGGGACACACGGCCAAAACACAGCCATGTGTCACACATGGCCTAGACACATGCCCGTGTGTCTATCTGTGTGGACAAAAATAAAAGCTATCTACTTTGCCACCCTCATTTGCACACAAATACACAACATCAAGTGGCACAACTCAAAGCATACTTAAACAACAAAAACATCCACAATCAAGGCTAAAACATGTCATTTCAATACCTAACATACTTATAACATCATATTTTACCAAACCAAATCATACCACTCACATTCTACAAGCTTCAATATAGCTACCATTAATATGCATTGTATCATATGGATCTTCTAGCATACCAATAAACCAAACTCAACCACTTAACAACCAAGCTATATAGCCATAAATAAACATATAGAGAACCATTACAAAACACATAAACAAAAGGCATTGGCACATATACTTATATAAATAGGCTTACAAGCATTTTAGTTAAAATAAGCCAATTATAGGCCTAAATACCAAATCACCTTAAAAAATATAAGCCAATACATTTGGCCAAAATCATAATGAGACATATACCCAAAATGGCCAATTCCCTATACATGCCATATACTCAAAATGTTTAAAATCATCAGTACCCAAAATGACAATTTGATAGTGTGATGCGATCTCAGACGACCTCCAACCTGAGCTAGCTTGGTAACACTATAAAACATGGAAAAATAAAAAGAAGTAAGCTATATAGCTTAGTAAGCTCATATGAAAGAAATAAGAAAATCCTACCATACATTTAAACTTCAAGTAATGTAATGTAAGATAATGTAATTTACCATAATCCCATGACCATAACTCATTCCATCAAAACTTACCTTGAAATCATCATTTCACGAATTTAATAATCATAAGCTTTATGTACGTACATGTACCATCTCGTAATAATTTCATACTTATTCTCATCATTGACATACCCAATGAACCATTCGGAATAATAATATCAGATTCTCGAGAAACCTTGCACACGAGGTGTCACATATGTAGCCATTACTACCTCTATCTCATAACACATATATGCTCGCTCTTGAGCCACCAACGGGCCTGCTCACACAAGCTGTCAATCAAGACATATCTATAAGGTGCTGCTCACACAAGTTGTTAAGTAACCGTAAAATATGTCGGTATACTCAGCCATCGGTAGGACGTACAGGACCAACACCCGGATCACATAACATAATACCCTACTGACATGTCACTTGTATTCTAATCTGTTCCTAATGTATGATTGGGATTTTTTGCTTGCCAAAACATCTTTGAACGTGCCCGTAGAGTCCTTCACACAATTCATACAAAATTAAAGCATTTAAAATACAATTATAATAAAGCTTATTTACATACGAACTTACATTGGTTATAAAAACGACGAAAAAGATCTATTCGTCAATTACTTTGTTTTTCCCCTGATCTAGATCTGAACTTTGTTTTTCTTGATCTATAATCCATATTTAACTCGTTTAATCATCAAGCTATTCAATTCAATCCAAAATCACATTATGGAAAAAATTACATTTTTGCCCTAATATTTCAACATTTTACAATTTAGCCTAGGGGCTCGTAAAATGAATTTCTTTCAATTTCTTCCTAACTCAACCCTAGCCAAATCTTACCCTTACTCATAATAGCCCACATTTTACATTTATTCACACTTTACGACACATTTTTCAACATTTTACAAATAAGTCCCTATTTGACATTTTTACCGAAAATCACCTTAAAAATGTTGTTTAACAAACAACAAACATGCATTTTCTACCATCAAACATAAAAATACAAGCATATTCAACATGGGCAAAATTTTAAACTTTAACTTTCTTTCAAATTAGTCCATGAAATAGCTAAATCAAGTTACATCGATCTCAAAAATATAAAAATCATTAAAAACGAAACGAGAACAGACTTACAATCGACCTTGAAAGCTTGGCCAAAACCCTAGCTATGGCTTCCTCCAAAATTTCGGCTATAGGGGGATTGATTGAAGAAGATGGACATCTTTTATTAGGTTAATTTGTCTTTATTTACCAAATTACCAATTTACCCTTAATGCATAACTTTAAAATTTCACCTAATCATGTCCATTTTTGTCCATCCTAAGTATAATGGTCTAATTACCATTTAAGGACCTCCAATTTAAAAATTCATGACAATTAAACACCCTTAGCTAAGGGAACTCAAGTTTGGCACCTATTGCAATTTAGTCCTTTTAGCTAAATTGAGCACTCAATCAATAAAATTTCTTAATGAAATTTTCACACAATTATTCTATCATACTGTAGACACATAGATAAACACAGCAATCTGAATAAACTATCATCTCAGGTTCTTCATCAATCAATTAGTCGCTACCCTAGCAGAATCTTCTGATCTTCCACTAACATAATGAGTCAACAAGGACTTGTAACACCCCTCACTCGTATTCAACGCCAGAACAGGGTTACGAGGCATTATTGGACTTACATCTCAAAAAATATACAATTCCGATCATAAATTTCAACTAAATTTAAAACCATTTGAATTTAGTCATAAAGTCCCTAATATGAACCTACAAAGCCCAAATCATGCTTTGGAAGTGGCCCGGGATTAATCCGAGAAACTTAGGAATTTTTTACAAAACTTAAAAGATTTTTGTCATGTACAGGGGCCACACGCCCGTATGGTGTGGGACACACCCGTGTGGGCAGGCCGTATGGTCAAACACGCCCGTGCCCCTATTCCGTGTAACTCTCTGTTTTGCAAGGCATGATCAAATTGAAGTCACAAGGCCAAGCCACACGCCCGTGTGCTAGGCTGTGTGATTATTTAATTTTCATAAAATAGGTGCAGACTTCACACGGCCAGGACACACGCCCATGTTCGGGGCCGTGTCCCTCACACGACTAAGCACACACCTGTGTCTTCAATTCTAAGCATTCTGTTTCCCAAAATTATGGTTCAGGGGACACAATGCCGAAACACATGCCCATGAGGCAGGCCGTGTGTCACACACGACCTAGACACATGGGTGTGTGTCTATCTGTGTGGACAAAAGTAAAGGCTATCTACCAAGCCTATTTGCCACCCTCATTTGCACACACGTACACAACATCAAATGGCACAACTCAAAGCATACTTAGACAACCAAAACATCCACAATCAAGGCTAAAACATGTCATTTCAATACCTAACATACTTACAACATCATATTTTACCAAAACAAATCATACCACTCACATTCTACAAGTTTCAATATAGCTACCATTAATATGCATTGTATCATATGGATCTTCTAGCATACCAATGATCCAAACTCAACTATTTAACAACCAAGCTATATAGCCATAAATAAACATATAGCGAACCATTACAAAACACATAAACGAAAGGCATTGGCACATATACTTATATAAATAGGCTTAAAAGCATTTTAGTCAAAATAAGCCAATTACATGCCTAAATACCAAATCATCTTAAACAAATATAAGCCAACACATTTGGCCAAAATCATAATGAGACATATACCCAAAATGGCCAAGTCCCTATACATGCCATATACTCAAAATGTTTAAAATCATCAATACCCAAAATGACAATTTGATAGTGTGATGCGATCTCTGAGGACCTCCAACCTGAGCTAGCTTGGTAACACTATAAAACATAGAAAAATAAAACGGAGTAAGCTATATAGCTAGGTCAAATTACAGCGATCTCAAAAATATAAAAATCATTAAAAATGGGACGAGGACAGACTTACAATCGACCTTGAAAGCTTCGCCAAAACCCTAGCTATGGCTTCCTCCAAAATTTCGGCTATAGGGGGATTGATTGAAGAAGATGGACATCTTTTATTAGGTTAATTTGTCTTTATTTACCAAATTACCAATTTACCCTTAATGCATAACTTTAAAATTTCACCTAATCATGTCCATTTTTGTCCATCCTAAGTATAATGGTCTAATTACCATTTAAGGACCTCCAATTTAAAAATTCATGACAATTAAACACCCTTAGCTAAGGGAACTCAAGTTTGGCACCTATTGCAATTTAGTCCTTTTAGCTAAATTGAGCACTCAATCAATAAAATTTCTTAATGAAATTTTCACACAATTATTCTATCATACTGTAGACACATGGATAAACACAGCAATCTGAATAAACTATCATCTCAGGTTCTTCATCAATCAATTAGTCGCTACCCTAGCAGAATCTTCTGATCTTCCACTAACATAATGAGTCAACAAGGACTTGTAACACCCCTCACTCGTATTCAACGCCAGAACAGGGTTACGAGGCATTATTGGACTTACATCTCAAAAAATATACAATTCCGATCATAAATTTCAACTAAATTTAAAACCATTTGAATTTAGTCATAAAGTCCCTAATATGAACCTACAAAGCCCAAATCATGCTTTGGAAGTGGCCCGGGATTAAACCGAGAAACTTAGGAATTTTTTACAAAACTTAAAAGATTTTTGTCATGTACAGGGGCCACACGCCCGTATGGTGTGGGACACACCCGTGTGGGCAGGCTGTATGGTCAAACACGCCCGTGCCCCTATCCCGTGTAACTCTCTGTTTTGCAAGGCATGATCAAATTGAAGTCACAAGGCCAAGCCACACGCCCGTGTCCTAGGCTGTGTGATTATTTAATTTTCATAAAATAGGTGCAGACTTCACACGGCCAGGACACACGCCCATGTTCGGGGCCGTGTCCCTCACACGACTAAGCACACACCTGTGTGTTCAATTCTGAGCATTCTGTTTCCCAAAATTATGGTTCAGGGGACACAATGCCGAAACACATGCCCATGAGGCAGGCCGTGTGTCACACACGACCTAGACACATGGGTGTGTGTCTATCTGTGTGGACAAAAGTAAAGGCTATCTACCAAGCCTATTTGCCACCCTCATTTGCACACACGTACACAACATCAAATGGCACAACTCAAAGCATACTTAGACAACCAAAACATCCACAATCAAGGCTAAAACATGTCATTTCAATACCTAACATACTTACAACATCATATTTTACCAAAACAAATCATACCACTCACATTCTACAAGTTTCAATATAGCTACCATTAATATGCATTGTATCATATGGATCTTCTAGCATACCAATGATCCAAACTCAACTATTTAACAACCAAGCTATATAGCCATAAATAAACATATAGCGAACCATTACAAAACACATAAACGAAAGGCATTGGCACATATACTTATATAAATAGGCTTAAAAGCATTTTAGTCAAAATAAGCCAATTACATGCCTAAATACCAAATCATCTTAAACAAATATAAGCCAACACATTTGGCCAAAATCATAATGAGACATATACCCAAAATGGCCAAGTCCCTATACATGCCATATACTCAAAATGTTTAAAATCATCAATACCCAAAATGACAATTTGATAGTGTGATGCGATCTCTGAGGACCTCCAACCTGAGCTAGCTTGGTAACACTATAAAACATAGAAAAATAAAACGGAGTAAGCTATATAGCTAGGTCAAATTACAGCGATCTCAAAAATATAAAAATCATTAAAAATGGGACGAGGACAGACTTACAATCGACCTTGAAAGCTTCGCCAAAACCCTAGCTATGGCTTCCTCCAAAAGTTTGGCTATGAGGGGTACCAATTTACCCTTAATGCATAACTTTAAAATTTCACCTAATCATGTCTATATTTGTCCATAGTAGAGTATAATGGTCTAATTACCATTTAAGGACCTCCAATTTAAAAATTCATAACAATTAAACACCTTAAGCTAATGGAACTAAAGTTTGGTACCTACTATAATTTAGTCCTTTTAGCTAAATTGGGCACTCAATCAATAAAATTTCGTAACGAATTTTTTACACAATTATTCTATCATGTTGTAAACCTTGAAGAAATAATAAAATAATTATTTCTACTTCAGATTTGTGGTCTCGAAACTACTCTTCTGATTTGACTCAAAAATGGGTTGTTACAGGACTACTTATCTTCTTACCTCATAATCCAGACTAGTTTAGGGTCAAGGTGTTCTCAGATGGGCAATGCCATTTTTGAGTTAATTCCTACCTTGATGACTTCCTAGGGTTGTCAAGCCTAGGTTTTGTTTCACATTCTTCCTTTCTCAAACAATTGATCCATTGAATAATCCAACAAAACAGTTAAAAGATCACGCTTCCACTCGCTAATCCCCCATTGAAGGATTAGTTGCAGTGGCTTTCATAAAAAAACATGGAATAAATGGAAGAAGTAATTATAGGGAATGGATTGAAATAGAGAGTTTAAGAAAATCCTGATTGATATTAATAATAAGCATGAATCCACAGAAGTTGATCTCTTTTACAATCAGATCTCTTGAAGAAAGCAAATAACTAAAACTAGAAAAACCTATTAAGGAAAGTAAATAAGACTAAATTTAATAGAAGAAACCAGGGTTAAAACTTAAATCCTTTTTAAATGTGCTAAAGGAGATTATTTATAGCCTTTAGGTGGTCATCGTCCTTAACCCTAGGTTAGCTGACGTTATCGAGCTTAAAGCTTGATTGTGCAGACCAAAACACCTTTGCTTCATGTTTTATTCTTATCACAGAGCCGATGTTGCGACACACTAGGACCTGTGTTGCGACGTAGCAACCAACATGTTCCTTTGTAGCCATCTTCAGGGGTATGTCATGATATTGAAGGCAGTTTCTCACTTTCTCTATTATGCTCTCTATGTTGCGACATCAAATCCCCCATGTTGCAACATAATGTCCAGTATTGATCTGAAATGCCCTCTAATGGTCTTCTGCACATTCACAGAGTATGTTAGCTCTCCCTTAGGCCTCATTCAACCTTTAAGGTTAATAAAAGACTCAATGTACATATTTTATTGAATGTAAACAAAACTAGAGAAACTTCATTAAAACATTATGAAAATGCTTGTATTCAAGCTTCTTAAATGTGAAAACTAGTTTAATCTGCTACACCGAATTACGACAAATCACCAGAGTGGAGGTCTAATCTGATTCTACATGCCCAACTGGCTACAGGTCCTCTTGATCTTAGTAGAGTAGACTTCAATTGTCTAAAATAAATTTCTACTGAATCACTTAGCTTTAACGTTTACCATCCTAAAAATGATGAATGAGGTGCCTTTCAAAGGGAGTGGAAATAGTTAGAGTACTTTATCATTCCTTTTATGTCCAACACTACTAATAATGATGGGAGCTCAGCCAATGAGGGTCAAAATCCTACAGATCTTTCTCCAACTAAAGTGGCCCCTATTGAAACCACAACCAGCCTACCAAGGAAGAAAATTGAAATATTCATTGCCAATTCTTGTACTTTTATTTTTATTATTTCAGTAGTGTGAATCAACTTTATCAATGAATCTACTTATTTTATCTCTAACTGTCTTACTTATCTCAGATTTATTTTACTAACTGTATTTCTCAAAATGATAAATTTCATGCACCTTAGAGACTAAGTCAGGCTTGATGCACTATGCATATAGGGCTTTTTTCACATTATCTGACTGGGAATCGGCTAAAACGAGCTCTGATCCTAAACATGTAACACCTCAAATCTGACCCGATTTACTAGATCTTGATTTCAGGAGTTACTACAAAAAACTTAATCATTAACAAAAACACTTTACAATTCCTCATCTCTTTAAACATATTCTTTGGCATTTTAATTAAAAACTTATTACAAGAAAACAAGGGAAGTGTTTAAAATATATTTGGTTGCATCAATCTTGATACAAATCTTTACAAGTTAAAAGTTTATTTCATATAGACTAAAAAGGCGTACTCCAACTATGCCACACATCCACTGTATCCATAATAGCCCACCTGCTACCACCTTAGTGTACTCCTAGCGTCGTCCCTCCAGACAAAGTCTCCTCTCAGTTACCTGAAAAGCAATAACAATTTTGTAAGTACATGAGTACTTAATGCATTTTACCAAAATAATACCTTCATGGATGCTTTAAAATCTTGCTCAAACTACTATGTGCCAACCATCATTCTGCATTATTTAATCTGCTAGATACCACCATAGTTTTATCATTTTCTTATACACTAGTTATCTTGCTCTTAACACACTAAATCTTCCTTATTTAGTTAGTTGAAAGGTTTTTCCCAATCATTTCATAATTCTCTTGACCCATAATAACTTCTTAACAGAACATACCCTTAGAAACCACTTCCAGTAATCCTTGCCTTAACATGTACTCTTATTTCAAGAAGTTGCTCACTTACATTTATCACTGGAAAATACGTCTATGTTTGGAGAATACATACGCAGGACTTAATATCATCAATTCATACCTAGGCATACCTTGATTCTGTACAACACATATCTTTACAGATACCTCACTGCATGGACCATTGTAACAAATTTCATATCATGTAATCCCATAACTCAAGAAAACAATAACTCAAATCCAAAATAATTCTATAAGAAAAAAAATACCCTTCAATCTCCATATTTATAGATCATTATAACAGATACCCATTTTAACATACAGGTACACATCTTTTTTTCATGAAGACCCATAAGATTTCTTAACTCTTAGCCCAGAACATGTTCATAACACATCTTAGCCTTACTTAATACATAACTAAAAGAACTTATTCATAGCTTACAATATGACATACATTTAGATTCAACTCTTACCAGGCATTCCTGCCATTTAATGCCACATAGGCTTAACAAAGCATGCCATACAAGAAATCATATAGAGTCTCATGTTTATTGTCCTAGCAGACTTCACAAGATACAATGGAGGCAAACAAATGATATATAGTACATGCTATAAGTCCTTATTATAGAATACACCACAAAGGTTATCCAAATAAAGTATGCAACAGATGTTATATGTGTACAGTATATGTCACACAGGCTGATAGGATGCCACATAGGCATCCCAAAACTATCGTGTTTACGATATGGAATTGCCTAAACTCACATTGAGTGAGGTTTGCCCATATTTGCCCTGGGACACACAAAGAACCCCATTATATAAAATGTCATCCAACAGATCTTTTTTAGAGTATGTTATGACCATGGACTTTTTCCTTTAGAGTTTTATAACAAAGTTTGTGTTTACAGTTCTAACGAACTTCCTTATTTACCACCACGATGACTCAACTCACTTTATAACCTCTACAAACCAGACACATCCTAGACCTAAGATTTCATAAGTTCATGACACTCATAATACATCACATAGAACATATTTTCAAGAAAACTGACTTATATCTTCATATAATCATAACCTTATTCCTATAGTTGTATAAGTATCATCTTCATACTATATTATCCATGATTTCCAGGTTCTAGATTGCTCACTTTCATATAGATATACTTTATTACGAATAGTGTAAATGCAAGCTTCTAAGTAGAGACTCACCTGATTCTCATTTACTGCAGTTTCAAAACACGAAATTTAGATATCCATCTCGAACCAACAACAACCACTACTTAGAAACATAATTTGACTATTACTACTTTTGTACATAGAAATTACTTATCATCTCAATCGCTGACAATCCCAATGCAGAAACCTTATACTTACAGTCTTACGGTTCAATTACCACAAAGGTTTCATCATTCATAACTTAACATACAGAGCTAAAATACTTACCTCTATGAGAAATAACCTCTGACCATAAAAGAACCATAACTTCTAGATTGTCAATGAAACATGAATTCTGGCTTCAGAATGATGTCAGTAAATACCACTTAAGGAAGAGGAAGAAGAAATAAGAACCTTTTCAGAACTCATCTCCCAAATATAATTATGACTCAAATTACATAGTGGAATTTAATAAGTGTCATACGTATCAGAACTTGCCTTCTTATTGGCCTATAGTTTTTGAGAAAAATATAAATAAGCACCTTCCAATCATAATTATCAAGCTAAGCTAACTAGTTGATTTCTAATCAAGTCACTCAGAATCTAAGATAGTATTCCATACAAACCAGGCATATAGTATTCCATACAAACCATGCATACTATACCTTTAGCGAATACTTATTCCATAAATACCCTTTATCAGTTAACACCAACTTTTCTTAATATAGCAGAATATCATGAAGTCAAATTGTTACTAACTCAAGTAGCGGTTACTATACGCCCACACGTATATGCCAAAATGATCATTTGGGACAGATTATTTACTGCTATAATCCCAAAACTTTAGACCCGCTAGATCTAAGGTGTTACAATTTTGACCAGTGAGTCAGTGATTATTATTTATTTAATATTTATCAGGTTATTTAAGTGTCATATTAAAATTTGGTTAGGTAATTTTAACGTTTTGATAGTTAATTAAGGTGAAAGGACTAAATCATAAAAGTTACAAAAGTTAAACGCTATTGGGTTATATGCGTAAATTGAGCATAATATATATTCAAAGGTTTTATAAGGTGATTAAACCTTAATTAGTTTTATTGTCTAGTTAATGGTTAGGAATATATATTATTATCGTTAAAAATTAGTTAAATAAAAATATTATATATTATGTAATAAAACAAAAGAAAAGAAAACATTGTCATTTTTCATCATCTTTCTTCTTAGAATTATTTCCTCCATTAACAAAGAACCAATGCTTTGTCCAAGGCTAAATGCTATTGCATAGTAATCTTTTTTTTTCTATTTTTGGTAATTTTTATGTTTTTGAGATCATTGTAGCTTAATCTTACTAACTCAAGGACTATTTTGTAAAAGTGTTTAATGTATTGAAACTTATCATTGATTATTTTTTGAATGTTCTTGATGTTAAATGGTTAAGTTTGAAGCTTGGTTGTTAGCTATGACTATTTTGTAAAGTGGTTTTTGGTCTATTTTAAGTTTAGAGAGAAATGATAAAATAATAAATTTAGCATGAAATTCTTATAAAATATCAGCAATTATGGACTGCATATGTACAAGGGTAAATTTGACATAGGGGTTTTTAGCTTAATTGTGAGAAATGTGTAATTTTGATTTTAGGGACTAAATTGAATAAAAGGTAAAAGTTTAGGGTAATAATGTAAAATTTTGATAAATTTGAATTGGTTAGTTGAGCTAAATTATTATATTTAGATCAAGAAACGGATCAGCAGATCAATAACCATGGGAAAAGAAAAGTCGTCAAGTGATCCTTAGTGTGGTGTTAGTAGTTGTTTTATTTAGGTTAGTTCGTATTAGGTTTATTATGGTTATTAATGGCTTGAATTCAAATTTCATATGTGTATATGTGAATAGTTTTTTTTTGACAAAAAGACCCAAAGGTCAAAACTCAATTAAAAGAATCATGAAATACAATATCATGGATGTCCCTAGGATAATCCATACGAAACAACATGTTACAAGTATTTAAAATAGCATATTTCCAAATAATGTAACAGCCCGATTCTAGGTCTAGTCGGAATAGTGGTTTCAGGACCACAAATTCGACGTAGAAAATTTCATTTTTATTATATTTTTATGGTCTACAATTTTATGGAATGATTTCGTGAAAATTTTGTTCAAAAATTTTGACATCTGGGCACTCAATTTGGTCAAAAGGACTAAATTGTAAAAAAAAAGTGCAAAACTTGAGTTCTGCATGCTAGAGGTGTCTAATTGCTATGGAATTTTAAATTGAAAGTCCTTAAATGGAAATTAGACCATTGGTTAATTTGGTGGACAAAAATGGACATGGTTAAGTATGTTTATAAAGTTTTTCATTAAGGGCATTTTAGTAATTTGGTAATTAAATGAATTAAAAAGCCAAATTAAAAGCCAATTTTTTTCCATATTCCTCCCATGGCTGAATTTTACAAGAAGAAACCATGGATAGGGTTTTTCAAGCTTCCAAGCTCGATTGTAAGTCTATTCTAGCCCCATTTTTAATGATATTTATGTTTTTGAAATCCTTGTAACATGATCTATCTATTTCTACCACTAATTTAAGACATAATCAAAGTCTAAAATTTTACCCATGATGGATATTTGTGTATTTTGATGTTTAATGGTAGAAAATGCATGTTAGTTGTTTGATAAATGACTTTTGCTAAGTGATTTTTGATGAAAATGCCTAAAAAGGACTTATTTGTAAAAATTTGTAAAATGGGTGTTAAAATACAAATAAAAGAAAAATGTGGGATGCTATTAGCATGTATAACGTATGGCTAGGCATGGGTATTGAAGAACTTGAGTACATTTCATTTTATGAGCCTAGGGACTAAAATGTAAAAATGTGAAACTTTAGGGGCAAAATGTAATTTTTGCCATAAAATGGTTTTTGGGCTGATTTGAATAGTGTAATGATTAAATAAGTTAAATGTGATATTATAGATCAAGAAAAACAAGGTTCAGAATTATAATGGGGGAAAAACAAGTATTTGACGGTTAGGTCCTATTCGCTATTTTTATGCCGAGGTAAGTTGGTATGTAAATAATTCATCATTTTAATCATGTTTAAATGCTTTATTATTGTATGAGTTGCGATTGACCCTTGTACGTATTTGACAAAGTTTCGAAAAGCATGAAATCCCGGTTGAACCTTAGGAATAGATAGGATACAGATGTCATGACATTAGGGTTACTGAGATTACGTGTAAGACCATAACTGGGATATCGCATCGATATGAGACTTTGTATAAGACCATAACTGGGCTATTGGCATCGATATGAGATTACTTGTAAGACCATATCAGGGATATGGCATTGGTATGGTACTGTGTGTACGAAATTCTCAAGTATCCTTTAGTATTCCAAGTGGTTCAATGGGTAATTTAACGGGTATGTCAAAGAAGAGAAAGAGTATGTAAGTATTACGAATTGGTACATGTATGTACGTAAAGTTTATAAGCATTGAATTCATGAAATTGTGATTTCATGGTTTCCATGACAATGTTTTTATGAAAGCCTTGTGATTAGTGGTCTATACTTGTGATGGAAAAAATACATGGTAAATTTGGTTGGCAATTGTGTAAGTTGCTTTTGGGCCAAATTGAGTTATGATATAACATGTTTTATTCACACAAATTGTGATTTATCAGATATGAGAAAAAGGAATGATTGGCATAATTGCCTATTAAAATGATTATAGGAAGATATGAGTTTTAAACAATGGAAAGTTGTTAAAAATATGTTTGAAATGTGAATACTCGTAATTAATGTGAATACTTATCATGAGGCTTTAAATAACTGGTTGATTGTGGTAATATGTTATAATGGAGAGATTACGGTTGTTAGGCTAAAGTCAAGACATGTTAAATTATGCTTGAAATTGATATAGCAAACAATGTGACTGAATAATTTATAACTATGAGGTTTATAGCAATTTATACTATTTTGTTTTGTGTTTATATTGTAGACTTGGTAAATAATTGGTAAGAGTTGATTATTATGTTCATACGGACTTACTAAGCTATATAGTTTACCCCCTTCCTTTCCCATGTTCTATAGCATCGTCAAGCTAGCTCGAGTTGGAGAACGCCGGAGATCCTATCACACTATCAAGTTATCATTTTGGGTGTTGATAAGTTCAAGTATTTTGAGTTATAGCATGTATAGGGACTTGGTCATTTTGTTATATGCGTCATATGATTTTAGCCTACGTAATGGCTTATAATCGTCAAAGACTTGTTTTGCTATTTGGCCATGTAAGTTGGCTTATATTGGCAACATGGTTGTAAGCCTAAGTATATTCATATATATGTCAATGTCTATGGTGATATGATCATGATAAGTTTGGTGAATGTGAAATATTTGGAAATTTGATTTATGGCATGATTGTGTAATGTTTGGAATTGTGACCTATTGATGAGATGAGAAATTTGAGTATAATTTGGTAACTAGATAGTAATTGAATGAAGTCTAATGAATGTGAGATTTGTATGTTTGACTTAGGGCTTAATAAATATAGTGATTATGTTAGATAAAGATATGAAGTTGATATGTTTTAACCATGAATGTGGGATGTTTTGGTTGCCCAAGTATGTATTGTTTTGTGCCTTCGAATTGAGGTAAGTGTATGTCTGAATAAGGTGGCAAATGGCTTGGTAAATAGCCTTATTATTGTCCACATGGGTAGACACACAAGCATGTGTCTAGGCCGTGTGTGACACACGGTCAGCCCCATGGGCATGTGACCCGGCCATGTGCCTCCTGCACCTAAATTGTTGAAAAACAGAATGCTCAATATCAAGCACACAAGCATGAGACACGGCCGTGTGTCTCAGCCGTGTGAAAGACACGGGCGTATGCCATGGCCATGTGACTTCAATTTGCTCTTGGGTGACAAATAGAGAGTTACACAAGTTAGGGACACGGGTGTGTGTGACTACACAGCTTGCACACACGGGCGTGTCCCAAGCCACACGGGCATGTGACCCCTGTTTTAGCAAAAATTCTCTAAGTGTCGTAAAATTTTTTAAGGTTCTCAATTTAGTCCTGAGTCGCTTCCAAAGCATGTTTTGAGCCTCGTAGGCTTATGTTAGGGACTTAATAAGTATTTGAAAAAAAAAGTTTTAATTTGTTTGAAAATTTATGGCTCGAAGAAGTGTATTTGCTTGTGTTTAAGTCCGGTAATGCCTCGTACCCTGTTCCAGCGTCAGATATGGGTAAGGGGTGTTACAAATAAAGTCTGAAACATTGTTGCAACTTAGATTGGCCCAGTTAACATCAGCAGTGGTAAACATCTTCAAAGTTTTATAGATGTCCTTAATGTGATGGCCAATAATCGTAATATCATCTTTGCGTTTCTTAGACCTGTTCACGAGACTATCATAATTAGTTCCAAAAATAGCGCTATCAATATTTAGAGAACACTCAAGCTTAAGGCCCTCTTCAAATGCATATAACTCTGTCCATTATGTTGTCATTAACTCATCCTTGAAGCCAACACCCCTAACAAGGACAAAACCATCGGAGTCACAAATAATCACACAAAAGCCTGTTTTGTTGTTGAGAACAGTAGCATCAACATTAATCTTCACAAACCCACACGGTGGCTTCTCCAGTTTTTTAATAGCAGGATTTAATGGAAGCACCTGTTTATTGACCAAATTATGGATTTGAAAATCATGACAAAGCGTTCTAGCCCTATCCCAAACGACTCGAGCTTTATCTTTCTTCCCACAAAAGACAAAATTGTTTTGGTTATTCCAACTATTTCAAAACATCGTTACAAAGTCTTCAACAGCTTTTCTATCCAAGATACGCACAACATCTTTGATCCAATCAACATAGTAAAGGTAATCTTTTTCGAGGAGCCTACCATTTAAACCACCAAAGGTAAGGATGACACGAGTAGTAGGATAGTCTTTAAGGGCGTAAAGGAGAGTTTCTACGCTTGTACTACACCTAGGGTAGTCCCTGCTAAAGTTTTGTCAAATTAAGGGAATTTAACGTTCTTAGGTAGCAGATCATGACCCATTCGCCATGCAAAAACTCAAATTTTAGAGAGGGTTTTGAGCTTCCAAATTGTCTTCCAAAAAATTCTATATGGACCAAAACTAGCTTGCTTGAGAAAAAGCCACAAATAGGTAGACTTAGAATTGTAGAAGCCATAGGGGTTGTGAAACCAAATAATTTTGTCACTTGAGCCATTTGAAATAATAGGTAAATTACATATTTGATCCCCCCACAAGAATGCCATAAAACTCACAGACCCTATCCTTGTTCTAACTCAGGGGGTTATTAATCCACATATCACAAACTTTTCTTTCGAGAATTGTCAAAGTAGAGAAGTACAGGGACTCACCATTTAACCCTTCAAAACCCCAATTATTTTCACAAATATTAATGTTGTTCCCATCCCCAACCTACCAGTCGATGCCACTTTTAAGAGCTTTTGCTGCCGTAAAGATGCTAGACCAAATGTAAGATGGTTTATCAACTTTTTTAGGGTGAAAGAGATCGTTATTAGGGAAGTATTTCAAGCTAAGCACTTGATAGCATAATGTGTCTTTAAGGGTAAGAAGCCTCCAATCTCGTCTACTAAGGAGAGCCAAGTTAAAAAGACATAAGTCTCTAAATACAAGCCCCTTATGCCTTTGAGTAAGCAAACTTTGTCCCATGCAAGCATTGCCCAGCCTCTCCCTTTCTCTTTGCATGCCCACCACATTTGACATATTCTTGATTGCATGTCCTCTAAAGTATCCCTAAGAGAAACAAAAACAGACAAAGCATAAGTTGGGAGTGATTGTAGGATGGATTTTATGAAGACTTCTTTACCACCGTAAGAAAGTAGCCTCTTGGACCAACTATTTATCTTGCATGAAAAACGGTTAAGGATATTATGGAAGGCCAAGGATTTCTTTTTTCCAATGAAAATAGGATCGTCAATACCAGGAGCTTTGTAGGAGTAGATTTGATTGAAGGCTTCAAGGATCTCATCATCAAAATGTTGTTAACATTCTGAGTGACACTCCTTTGAATGCAACAAAAGTAATTATCATCATAAATAGAAGCCTCTGATTAAAAGGGATTGTGAAAATAGTCCCAAGCAACCTTACAAATGACATTCGTTTCACTCACAATTACCATATAAATCCTTCAACCTCTCAATTTTATTCTTCTTTAACCTGTTAGTGGCTCAAACACGGAAAAATGTGTATTCTTATCACCCTCTTTAAGCCATTGAATGTGCAATCTTTGAGCCCAGTAGCCCTCTTCTTTGACATAAAGAGGCCCCAGCTTCATACGACAAGTTTTCAACATATCGGCATTAAACTACATATAAGGAC
Organism: Gossypium arboreum; assembly: GCF_025698485.1. Classification (NCBI taxonomy): domain Eukaryota; kingdom Viridiplantae; phylum Streptophyta; class Magnoliopsida; order Malvales; family Malvaceae; genus Gossypium; species Gossypium arboreum. Next base: position 67,320,844 of record NC_069072.1, read on the forward strand.
CATTTGTAACACCTTTTACCCGTATCTGACACTGGGACAGGGTCCGAGGCGTTACCAGACTCAAACATAAACATTCATACAAAATCAGGCCATAAAACTTTGCCAAAATTAAAACCATTTATACACAAGCATATTGTCCCTTATACAAACCCACAAGGCCCAAAACATCCATTGAGTGTGGTTTGGGACTAAACCGAGAACTTTTGGAACTTTTGCGATACTTAGAAAATTTTCTAGTTTTGAAGGGTTACACGCCCGTGTGGGTAGGTCGTGTGGTCACACACGCCTGTGTTGTAACATCCTGAAATAGGGCCTAAACAGAATAGTGGTTGCAAAAGCATGAATCTGAGGTCAAAAAGATTTATTTCAATTAATTTTTAAGGTTTATTCGTTGATTGAATAATTGTGTGAAAATTTCGTGAAGAAATTTTATGTATAAGTGCCTAATTTGATAATTAGGACTAAATTGTAAAATTCGCAAAAATATGTGTTCTAGATAATAAAGGGGATTTAAATAAAATGGGTTCTTAAAGTGGAGGTCCTTATTTAGGAATTAGACCATTATATTTAAGTTTGGACAAAAATGGGCAAGAATAGGACAAATTTGAAAGAAAAGCCTTTAAGGGCATTTTGGTCATTTAGTAATTAAAAGAATTAAAAAGGGAAAATAAGCCAAAATTGGTCCATATTCTTCATGGAGGCTGAATATAGCATGGGGGAAGCCATGTTTAGGGTTTCTAATCTTTCCAAGCTCAATAGTAAGTCCGTTCTAGCATCGTTTTTAATGTTCTTTACGTTTTTGGAGTCCCAATAACTTGATTTAGCTTATTCTAGCAATAATTCATGCTAGGGTTCATATTTGGAAAAATACCCATAGGTTAAATGTGTTTATTTTGATTTTTTATGGTAGAATATGAAGCTTGAAATTATGTTAAACAACTTTTGCTAAGCGATTTTAAGTGAAAACGAGTAAAACGACATAATCGGTAAAAATACCTAATGTTCATAAGTACTTGATAGAGTGGGAATTTGATGTTGCCATAAAAGGGAAAAATGTTCATTGATTCATAAAACATAAGAAAAATGGATAAATTTTAATTTCCGAGCCTAGGGGCAAAATTGTAATTCTGCAAAGGTTTAGGGGCAAAATTGTAATTTTGCTAAAGTTTGAGTTAGGGAATGTTTTGAATAGTACATTAATTAAATAAGTGAAATATGATGTTTTAAATCCTGGAAAGTGAGATTTGAACCTAGAACGGGAGAAAAATTGAAAATCGGGAAAGTTGGGAAAATGGTCGTTTTGGTATCGAGGTAAGTTCATATGTTTAATAAGCATTTAATTATGCATATTTGAATGATAAATTGAAATTTTGGCCATAAATATTTTAGTATTGAGTTTTAGATATAATGATTAATGTTCGATAATAATTCGATATTGGAAAGAGAACTTGTATAATTTATATGTAAGACCATATTTTGTATTATGGTTTTGTATGATAACAAGAAACTATTGACTAGCATAGTTTGATGACAATAAGTTAAGTTGATGATATGATGAGATTGAGAATGTAAGTATGTATGTTGAATAGCATTTTATTATTATGCAATTATTTTTATTAGTATTGTTATTATTGAGTTATGCGACTAACCTTGAGAATTTGAGCATGTTTCAACTATGACTTGACAAGGCATTGATATCTAAAATTCCATAGTTGTACCATGGTAATTAAGGAAGAATTGGTGGAAAATTTCATGTTCATAACATGGCATTTAAGGAGGAATTGACGTTTAAGGATACCATGTAAGACTATGTCAAGACATGGCATTGGTAAGGCAAGGATCCCGTGTAAGACCACGTCAAGACATAGCATCGGCATTGATTAAGGACTCCATGTAAGACCACATCAATATGTGGCATTGGCACTAAGACAAGGATACCATGTAAGACCATGTTTGGAACATGGCATTTTGGTAAGATAAGGATATCATGTAAGACCATGCTAAGGCATGGCATTGATAAGTTCTATAAGGCAAGGAAATCATGTAAGACAATGTCAAGACATGGCATTGATGAGTCACTATAAGGCAAAGGTCCCATGTAAGACCATGCCAGGGCATGGCATTGGTGAGTTCATAAGGCAAGGATACCACGTAAGACCATGTAAAGACATGGCAATGGTAAGTTCAAAAAGGAAAAGGTTCCCGAGTAATCCAAAGAGTAAGTAAAAAAAATGAAAAGGTGAGAACATGAAGAAAGAGTACAGGTATGCATTTAAGGCTTATTTAATATTGAGATTGTAAGTAATTGAGATTATAAAGTATTAAGTAAGTGATGAGTTTTTAGTTATGCTTGTGACACTTTATGACATGATTGGCAATATGCCTATATTATGAAAGAGTACTCATGTGTTAAGTGAGATGTTGCAGGTATGTAAGCAAGCTATTAAGTAAGGTGCCTTTTGTATTCTGAGCCTTTGGTAAGGTTACCGTTGAGTAAGATGGGAAAGTAAGAACTAAACATTATTTAAGCAAATTATGACAACATAGTAGTAAGCTAAATTGATTGCTAATGCTTATTATTTTACATGAAAACTTGCTAAGCTTTATAAGCTTACTTCTTTCACTTTCCCATGTTTTAGAGTATTTAAAAGCAAGCTCAGGTTGGAGGTTTTCAGAGATCACTTCACACTATCGACTATCAAGTTGCCAAATGGGTATCTTCATTTACAAACGTTCTAGTTTATGGCATGTATAGGGACTTAGCCATTTTGTGTGTATGTCCTTATGATATGGCTAAAGAATGGTATGTAAATATTTGATAATGATTAGCTATTGAAATGGCTAATGAAGAACATGTTTCGGTGTTATGTATGCCTAAATGGTAGTTAATACAAAGGAATCATGAAAAAGTGAAATTAGCATTAAAACAGTATTGAACAACAGCAGTAACGTGATCTTGAAAAATCACCAAGAATAGTAGAAATGTAATTAGGTAATGAATGAGATATAGAATTAAATCTTATTGAGTCTATTTTCATATGAAAGAAACAGAGTCAGAAAAAGAAGTGTATATTAAGAGACATTTGAATTTTAATGAGACAGGGTCAGAGCGATTTCTGAATCCCCTATTCTTAATTTATAAATTCACTAAGAATTGTACAAAAATAATTTGGAGTTATAGTTTATATTTATAGATTCCTTAATGAATCTACTTTCAAGAGAAATAAACGGCATGGTTATTTGAATTCTGTAAAGGGAGAAAATTGATTCGTAGTGACGAGAGGTCAGAGTAGTTAAACAGTGCAACAGGGGAAACTTTAACTAATAAACTGTACTAATTGGCTAGACCAAAAATTCTGGAAACAAATTAGTAAGAAGATTTATGAGTATAGTTTTAGGGAAAATTCCACGAATTTAAATTTTGAGCTTTTTGACTCGAGTTATGATTTATTTAGTGACTATGACGCAGGTGGGCAATTTTATAAGGAATAATGAAATAAATTGTTTTGATTTGTCTAAGTATTCATTAAATTTTTAATGTTCCCGGTTTAGTCCCAAATCGTTTCAATTGCATGTTTTAGGGTCTCGAGGGCCCTTTTTAGGGACATATTGAATGAATGTAAATAAATTAATTTTAAAAGAAAATTTTATGCCCCAAATTAGTAAGTTAAGTCAGGTAACGCCTTATGCTCGACTCCAGCGATGGTCTCGGGTAACGGGTGTTACATGTGTGGCTTGGGATACGTCCATGTCCTTAGCCTGTGTAACTATCTGTTTATGACGTCATCAACACAATTAGGGTCACACGGCCAAGTCACATTCCCGTGTGGCGAATTAAATTCTAAAAAAATCATGTGTAGACTTCACACGGCCAGGGTACACGCCCATGTCCTAAGGCCATGTCCTTCACACAACTGAGACACACGGTCGTGTCTCTGCCCGTATGTTTACTACTGGGAATTTTGTTTTACCTAATTATGGTGCAGGGGACACACGGCCGAATCACACGCCTATGGGGCAGACTGTGTGTCACACTGTGTCTAGACACACGCTTGTATGTCTACCTGTGTGGACAACTTTTAGGATATTTTCCAAGCCCGTTTGTCACCCTCAATAACACATGCACACTTACACATCTCAATGACATCCTACATGGCATAAATGAGCACTTACACATTCATAAACATGGCTTATGCATATCAACTTCTTATGAATTTACACTAGCTTAAGACTTCATATTTTATACATTCATTCCTTAGTTCATATTATGCCATTTACTCACAATTCTATCATCAAACATCTATGATCATATTCACAATTCATCCATGCCATGAATTTAACCATATCATGAGTGACCATAGCACATGCATGCATATACAAATAGGATTACATCCCCATAATTAATATGAGCCATATCTCATGGTCATAAACTAAATGAATCATCAAATCATTATAAGCCAACACATTTGGCTAAACCAATATGACATATAACAAAAAGACCAAGTCCCTATACATGCCATACTCAAAATACTTGAATTCACTATACCCAAAAGATTAGTTTGATAGTGTGAATCGAGCTCCGACATCCTTCAATCCTCGATCTAGTTTGGCGATACTATAAGAAAATGAAAAAGAAAATGAAGTAAGCATAAAGCTTAGTAAGTTTCCATGTAAATAATTAACAACATTAACCATGCATTATTATACACATAACATAATAATATTTATAATAATGTCAGCAAGCATCATAGGTACATTTTAATTCATGACATTTACATAATGTAAAATAAAGCTCATGATCATAATTCATTCATTCACTTCTTACCGAGGTCTCATCGATTCATAATCTCAATATTTATGAGCTTTGTGTACATACCTCTACCCTTTCAACATGATCATACCTTGTCATCTCTTTGACATAATTGTTGGATTACCCGTTGAACCACTTGGAATACTAAAGGATACTCGGGAACTCTCATGCACATAATAAGATGCCAATGCCATTTCCCAAATATGGTCTTACATGGATCACAGATCGAAGCTGATAGCCCAGCTATGGTCTTACACGATGTCTCATATCAATGCCAATGCCATATCACAGATATGGTCTTACATGGGATGAAATATCGATGTCAATGCCATGTCCCAGACATGGTCTTACATGGGATCACACATAACACTAAACTCATGACATTTGTCGAATCGTAATCGAGTCATCATTAATTAAATCCATAAGGAAAATTACACAATTCATGCAATATTAAAGCATTAAAAACATAATAATGTAATGTTGCATTATTTACACACGAACTTACCTCGGTACCAAAATACGGCTAACTATTCGATTTAGTTCACAACCTTGTTCTTTCCTCGGTTTAGGTTCAGAATCTGTTTTTCTTTATCTATAATAGAAAATTTCACTTATTTAATTATCACATTGTTCAAATCAGTCCATAAATCATACTTTGGAAAAATTATAATTTTACCCCTAAAATTTCACATAATTACAAATTAGCCCCTAGGCTCGTAAAATGAAATGTGTTCATTTTCTTTGTTACCCAAGCCTAGCCAAACTTATAACATGCTCATAGCAGCCCACATTTCTCATTAGATCATACATCTTACTACTCATTTTACGAACTTTACAAATAAGTCTTTTTTAGCCATTTTCACTAGAAATCACCTAGTAAAAGATGTTTATCACACATCAAACATTCATATTCTTCCATTAAGCATAAAAAAACATGCATGTCATACATGGGTAAAATTTCAAACATGAACCCTACTTCAAAATATGGCTAGAAATAGGTAAATCGGGCTACGAGGGTTTCAAAAATGTGAAAAGCATTAAAAATAAGGCTAGGATGCACTTACTATTGAGCTTGAAAGTTGAAGAAACCCTAGCTATGGAACCCTTAGAAATTTTGGCACACATGAATAAGATGGACACCAATTTTTGGCTTATTTTCCCTTTTTATTATTTTATTAACCAAATGACAAAAATGCCCTTAAGGCTTTTCTTTCAAAATTTTACTATTCATGCCCATTTTTTTCCATAAAAATAGAAATGGGGCAAATTTCTATTTAAGGACTTCTAATTAATAATCCATAGCAATTTCATGCTTAAAGCTTCTAGAACTCACATTTTGCAACTTTTGCAATTTAGTCCTAAATGTCAAATTGGACACTTTATCAATAAAATTTCTTCATGAAATTTTCACACAGGAATGCAATCATATCATAGACCTCATAATAATCATAAAATAATTATTTCTACTTCAAATTTGTGGCCTCAAAAACCAATATTCTGACTAGGCCCAAAATCAGGATGTTACACCATCAATTAGTTTATCGATCTGAGCAACCAGCTTAGGAATATGATTTTTCATTCTTCTGTACCGTCGATATTGCCAAAGGCCAAGCACCTCACGCACCATCTCAAATTTCTCGGTGATGTTAGTTTCGTTACTGCTCCAAACTTGCTTAATAATATGTTTGGCTTATTTCTCTTTTGCACAACACGTATCAAATTTAAAGAATAGTCTCGAGTCTTTAAAGTCCTCTCTAAGCTTTCGACCCATAGGGTCCAAAAAATAGCATCATGATTAGAGATTGCTTGTCTCACTATATTTGTCACAAGGAAAGGGAGATTACCAATAGCATTAGAAGAGATTAAAACTCTATCCAGCCTTTCTTTTATCATGTTATTACCTTCTAGATTATTAACCCACGTGAACCAACCCTTGTTAGTTTTGATGTCAATGAGAGTAAGCTCCCCCATCACTTCTCTATACTAGTCCATTGTCACCCTAGATTTCCTTCCACCCCAGCTTTTTCAACTTCGTTGATAATAGCATTAAAGTCACCACCCATGATCCAATCCTCCCTAACCTAGCTTCCTACTATTCTAAGGATATCCCAAAAGCGATTTCTTAAATTCAGATCAGTATGACCATAAAACCCCGTGAACCTAAGACTATTATTCCCCTCCATTTTAACTAGAGAATTAATATGGTAACTAGAGTAATTTTGTATATCCACATCAACACCATCCTTCCACATCATCACCAAACCTCCATGATGACTTTTGAATTCACAGCCAAGCAACCTAACATCTAACAAATATTACAAACATGGGTGAAGTTCATAGAATGTATTTTTGTTTCACATAAAAAGACAACATCAAGGTTATTCGCAACAAGAAGTTGCTCAAGTTCCCAAACTATCACAAGGTCCCAAGCCCACGACATCTCCAGCAAAAAAACTTCATTGCTCTTGGTGGGACTGGTCACCAGCCACCGCCTTACATGGTAAAATACTGTCCACTAATTTCCTTCTAACCATTCTAGTAGAACTCTTCTCGTTGTTCTCCTCATTACTCCCTTTTGTTCTTTTTTTTTTTTGCCTTCTCCATCATATGTTGATCTTATTAGACGCTTGTCCATAAAAGAGCAAGATTCTGACTCCTCTTCCCTGACTCTAACTTTTTCTTTTCCCTTTAGAATTGTTACATTATTTTAAGCCTCGTTCTTAACTTTGTTTCTATTATTCTCTTCACTTGAGTTTGTTTTATTCTCTAAGATTTCAATCTTGTTTTGCCAGTTTCCTTTATTTTAGGTTGACCCCCTAGTTGAGCTCTTTGCCAGCTACCATATTGAAAACATAGGTTACTTGTTTCATGGTGTTCCTCATTTCTAATACATCTCTATATAGTATGTCCAATGAGACCTCAAATGTAGCAGAAAATGGAAAGCCTTTCATACTTGATGGCACATACAATTTTGGTCCCCTTATTTCCAATTAGGTGAACAACCTATTGAAAGGGTCTTAAAACATCAATTTTAACCCTAATCCTTATGTATTCAGTCTAACCTCTATCCCGCTAGTCAATCGCCACAACCTCCTCTATCACCTCTAAAACATTTATTCCTCCATTTTATGGTTTGATAATTCCAAAATTCAAACTATGTTTAAATGTCTATAGAAAAAGTCCACTTTCCAATAATCATGCATAGTTAATATGAATAATTGAGGTATGGTTTGAAAGTGGAGATACGGGTCTGAAATGTTATGTATGAAATATATGCATGGTTGAATTGAATTATGTTATTCTATGGAATATGTAATCAAGTTAATCATGGTATAAAGTTGTGAACATGAAAAGATTATGGAATAAAAGTTAAGACCCATGTGAACTTAGTGAATAACTAAGATACAAATGGCATGTCATTATGGTGTTCCAGACACTAGATGTCAATTATTACAGTTTCCAGGTATTATGTACCGATGTTACAATTCCAAGCACTCTGTATCGGTGATATATTTCCAGGTACTATGTACTGGTGGTGGATACCATACTGATGGTTGGAATCTAGCATTTGTTACAGATTATCATCAGCTTGTGTGAGCAGAATCGAATAATGGGTAATGTCCCGTTTTTCAGCTTATGTGAGCATTATTTCCCTCGTATCCCAAGTTAACTTACTACATTTCTCCGAAAAAAAGAATTAATGAATTTTTTAGAAATGGAATTCATGGCATGAATGGCTAAATACTTATTAGTTGGGAAATGGTATGTGAAACATGTGTATATTACTAATCATTTGGCATAGTAAGTAATGACAAATATGTGATGTTTAAATTTTATGAACTTACTAAGCTTTATATAAGCTTACCTTGTTCATTTTCTTCCTTGTAGATTGTCGAATTCAAGTGTCGATTGGATCATTTTTGGAGAACACGATATCCATCAACTCTTCTGATAGTTGTTTACTTCTTTTGGCTCGATTATATGTGGCATATAAATAGGGTTGTGGCTATGAATGTATATATGTACTTTGGCTATGTTTTGTGCTATTTGAGATATGGAACATGTATTTGGATGTAAATCTTTAGTGGTTAGTTTGGTTGGTTGTGGTGTGTGATGACATAGACAAGTTTTTCTATCTAAATGCATTTTGGATTATTGAATTGGCATATATTTTTAGATAACTTGGTGAACTTCATTTAGTGAATGTGACTATTAGTAAATGTTGTTGTTTTGTTGAATGAATAGACATGATATGTTAAGTTGTATAAGCTTGAATAGTAGTTGGACATATTTGAATTATGGTGCCAAATGTGGCATATTGGTTAGGAAATTAGGATGGATGATAACTGATATGTTTTGGCAAGTTTTTATGCATTTTGTGTAAGTTTGTTGGTTGGTAATTGCAAGACTTGTAGCATAAGGGATCATAAATGTAATTGCTTGGGATAGAAGGTATGTCTAGAAGCACATGGCTTGTAACACTATCTGCCACACAGACATGTGCCATACACGGTTGTAGGGCACGACCATGTGGTCTGTGGAATTTAAATGTTGGTTAATTCACACTATCATAGTTTGTTACATAACCTGGTAACATGGCCGTTTGACCCAGGATTACACGGCATAAATTTGTTACATGATTAGGCAACATGGCCATGTTATGGGACTACATGGTCTCAACCTTGTCACACGACCTGGCTACACGATCGTGTGACTCTTATTTACAATTTTTACTTAAATTTTTGTAAAATTTTTAGTTTAGTCCTGATTTGATTTTGAGTTGGTTTAAGGGTCTTGTATGCTTAATTAATGCCTAATTTTCATTGTAAATCACATCACACTTATGTTAATGTTGTTTAATATATTTATGTTGAATCTTTGTATGATAGTAATACTTAACAAATATAATATCTTATAGCTCGGGTCAAGTGATCTGACCGGGTAGAGGGTGTTATAAGTAATGTATCTATGTAAACTGTTTGGTGCACTATGGTAATAATCTGCCACCTTGCTAACTTGCTGGTGAGTTAGAGTATTGGCGCATACTAGCATTAAAGTATCCACCTGTTGGCAGTATCTAAGGATTTTATTATAGGAAATTTTCCAATAAATAAGGATTATGTATAAGAAGAGTACACCTCAGAGTTTTGGCTGGGCATAAAGAGCCTACCAGGTGCATGAGAATGTTGTAAGAGACTTAATTATCTTTAAGGTCACACCATACACGAATCATCACTAAGGTATAGTACGCTTAGCTTGCTGGAGCATTATTTTAGTTGTTTTATGTGATTAGATTAGTTAAGAGTCAATTGAAATGGTTTGAACCTCCCCATGATTTGTCAACAATATAGTAGATCTTCGCCAAATTTTCTTTTACCTACCCCTGGATTTGGTAAAGAAATCAATGGGACCGAAAGTATATTTATTGAAGGGAGGGGGACATTTCGGATCGTTTTTCTTTTTGCTCAATGTTCTGGTTCGTCTTTCTAGACTAAATGTTCTCTTCTTCTTTGTTAAGATAGAAATAAGACCTTTTAATCAATGGAGGATTCAACCTTCTAGTAAGTCTTATTGCTCTGTATGTTACGATTGTTGATAAGTAAGGATGTTAATAATATGTAAGAATAGTAGGGTGTGAGTGAAAGGCCCTACTTGGGGGTCCTACATAGTTCAAATGTTAGTAGTTGTTGGATTTTAATGGAAATTCCATGATCTTGTAAGCAGTTGTTGCTACAGGATTAAGGAGGACAATCAAAATAGAAGTTCCAAGTTGAGGTAAAGGTAGGTTTCCGGTGAGTCTCTAGACCAGTCTCCTACACATTACCTTAAAACGATTCTTTGCATGGTTGATGTCCATATAGATAAGCATATCTTCTTTAGGATTTGCAATATGTATGTTGTTTATGTGTTTTTCGTGAAGTATCTATATGTATTAACTGAAGTGCACGATGTGCTGCATGAAAATAATGATTTGTGGTAGGCATGTATAGGAAGTATTATTTTGTTAAGGGTATGAGTGAAATCTGTCCATTATGTTAATTGAGTGATGCATGAAAAAGTATGGTTGGTGATAAGGAGGTTCGAGCTGAGTGTCAGAAAAATATGTGAGATTATAATGGACCCCACGGTGATATTTTGATAACATCAGTCGAGATAGTAAACACGAAGGCCAGTATGGTAAAATTATAATTTGCTAGGACCATAAACGCAAGGTCCACCAGGACAGTAAACTCAAAAAAAGGTTAGTATGGAAAATATGCGTAAAGACCATATCCATGGCACATTCTAGAAATGGCAGATAAGCCACATTTTTTTTGTAACACCCCGAATTTGGGCCTAGAAGTATTGGGCCTTGAGTGTGGGTCCGTAAGGAGGTTGTATTTAGGTATTTAATTGTGCAATGAAATGACACAATTAAATTTCTGCTTTAGTGGTTAATGGCCCTGAGAAGTGTTGGAGAAATCTGGGGTTCAAACCTGGGCTTTAGCAAAAATTTTGGTATTAAGTGAAAAAAACCTGGATGCTTGGATGAGAGCCTTTTAAATTATTGTGTTAAATAAATGACACAAGGAAGCATGTGGTCTAGTCTCAATATAGCATTTCAATCTATAACAGTAAACAGAGTTAGAGAACTTACAGATTTGGTGCTGGAGACTTGGTGTGCCACACTTCCAATAACATCTTTTCAGAAATAAGTCAAGTTTTGTTGATAAATTTCAAAACAAAATTTTAGAAAAACCCCAATTTCGAAAAAAGAAAAGAAAAAATTAACAATAATTTTTTGCTACCCATACCACAGCCGAGTTTTGTAACTTGGCTCTGATACCATTAAATGTAACCCCAAACCCGGTCTAGACGTTATGGCTGAATCTGGTGCGTCACATCAAACCATTTTTCAAAATTGATCTTTTCAGTGAAAATCCATTACTGAATCTAAATTCCTTTATTATTATTAAACTAAAGTTCTCATCGAAACATTTACCAATTTGTTTGCCTTTGGTATATTACCTCATTTAAATTTGCGGAAGCATTTTGAAAACTTTGTTATTGGAAGCTCGTGTTCCTTAGAAAAATCATGCCATTTTGAAATCTCGAGTTTTCCTAGACTAGCAGTTTAGTATAAGAAATAACAATCCAAATTAAAACTTAAAACCCACCTACGGCCTTATTACATAATTTAAAAACCCAAAACGAAATCTAATTGCAATTAAAAGAAACAGAAATAGTAGTGTGGCCATCTTCGAGTCCCTCGCAGCTCCAAACCATCTAAGCTTAGGGATTACCTGCACAGTTAGAAATGGGGTGAGTTTACGAAAACTCAGTGTGTAATCCCAATAACAAACAAACAGTAAATAACACGGTATCAGTGCAATCTGGGCCAAAGCCTTTCGTTTAACGGTTACTGAGCCGAAGCCTTTTCATAAATCATATCACTGGGCCGAAGCCTTTACTGTAAATGATATGGCCCATAGGCCCAATTCATTATCACATGAAATATCAATGAATGTATGCAAGCCCATTTTGGGAGACTACTCAACCCACCCTCTGCTACTCTCTACCCGTACCAACCAAGCTCTCCATGTGGGGAATAACTCAACCCACCCAACCAAACTCTCCACGGCAAGATAGTCTTTATCATATAACCGAGGCCTAGCCTCTTTTAATAATCGGGCAAAGCCCTTTTGATAAACTGGGTAAAGCCCTTTTAAATGGCGGGCAAAGCCCTTTTGATGGCGGGCATAGCCCTTTTAGCACTTCCTCCATTTATAAAACCCAACCCATGCAACATGTCATGTATGCGTAATGTCATGCCCATATTTGAATTAAACAATCACACCAAGTCATTCATATCACCAACATATATTCACAATCAAACCACAACCACACGGTCCAAGTCACCACTTGCCCACAAGGGCAAAGCAGTCATTTAACACCCTAGGGGCAAAATGGTAATTTTACCCCACAAGGGTATCTCAGTAATTCAACCCTATAGGGGTATTTCGGTATTTCACCCTATATGGGTATTTCGATAATTCTACCCTACAGGGGTATTTTAGTAATTCTACCCTATAGGGGTATTTCGGTAATTCTACCCTACAGGGTTATTTCGGTAATTCTACCCTACAGGGGTATTTCGGTAATTCTACCCTACAGGGGTATTTTGGTAATTCTACCCTACAGGGGTATTTCGATATTTTACAAATCGAGAATATTTCAAAATTTCACAAATCAGGGGTATTTTGGTAATTTTACAAGCTAGGGGTATTTTGGTAATTTTATAAACCAAGGGTATTTTAGTAATTTTATAAACTAGGGGTATTTTGGTAATTTTACTGATCGAGGGTATTTTGGTAATTTTGTAAACCAAGGGTATTTTAGTAATTTTTTAAATCAAGCGTAAAACGATAATTCTATAAATCGAGGGTAAAACAGAAATTTTATAAATCGAGGGTAAAATGGTAATTCTATAAATCGAGGGTAAAATAGTAATTCTGTAAATCGAGGGTAAAACGATAATTCTATAAATCGAGGGTAAAATGGTAATTTTGTAAATCGAGGGTAAAACGGTAATTCTATAAATCGAGGGTAAAATGGTAATTCTATAAATCGAGGGTAAAATGGTAATTCTATAAATCGAGGATAAAACAGTAATTCTGTAAATCGAGGGTAAAACGATAATTTTACAAATTAAGGCCATTTCAGTAATTTGGTAAACTAAAGTATTCTAAACACGGATAACAATACGAATAGGCCTAAAGCCTATTCTCGGCCCAAATGGGCCCACACGCTCGTGTGGCCCTTTTAGCCCAAATCTAGCCACAAATATGAGATTCACCTAGCCTAGTCCAATATTTACTACACAATCAAACAACTTATCCAATTGGGCCCGTAGGCCCATTGGGTCCACATTACCCTTTTTAGCCCATCGCGGCCTAAAGTAGCCATCCTATAGCTAGAGTAGTGAGAAATACACATCTGATTAGCGACTAGAGTTAATCCACGCTCCGAGCACTCTTAGTCGACGCCCAACCCAAACGAGCACGCCATAAAGTGAAAGGGATCAGCCAAGAAAGGTACCTCTACTCTCCTCATGGTTTTCTCTATTTAAAGCCAGCTTCGCATCCCCTCTTATGTTAGCTTCCCAATGTGAGATCCTCCAACATCAGGGTTTAAATTCAACACTAACTCTTGCCGCCCCCTGTTACCAAAATAAATGCTCTTTGATTGCCATGAGTTTCGAACCCTGGACCTCCTTACCAACTCTATGACGCCACCTTGCCACTTTACCACAGGCTCTTTTTGTGTCATATTTTATCCCCAATTAATTATAAGGTCTAAAGGCCAAAGTCCAGGTTCCCTTAAAAAAAAACAGAATAAATTGCAAGAGCCAAGGCTTAAACCCAGGCTCCCATACAACCTTAATTACGCCACAACCACTAGACCACATGCTTTCTTGTGTTATTTATTTAACACAGTAATTTAAAAGGCCCTCATCCAAGCATCCAGGTTTTTTTCACTTAATACCAAAATTTTTACTAAAGCCCAGGTTTGAACCCAAGATTTCTCCAACACTTCTCAGGGCCATTAACCACTAAAGCAGACATTTAATTGTGTCATTTCATTGCACAATTAAATACCTAAACACAACCTCCTTACGGACCCACCCTCAAGGCCCAATACTTCTAGGCCCAAATTCGGGGTGTTACATATTTACTAAGATTTATGCGTGTCTTAGGGTGATGATGAGCAAACATCAAGCAACATTGAGTTTAGGCAAATTTATATCGCCAAACATGATGGTTTTATATGATGCCTTGGTGGCAATTCAAACCAAGCCTTTGTGGTGAATGCCCTATAAAGCCTTTTGTGGCAAATTCTTTGTAAAGACTTTGTGGCGTATTATTCAGAATGCCTTAATGGAGAAGTTATCTGGGAAGCCCTTGTGGTGAATTATAAGGAAAGTTTGTATGGTGTATACTATAATGCCTAAGAGCGAGATGTTAGTTCGCCTTCGTGGCAAAATCTGGGTATGTTGTTGCGGCATTTTCTAAAAGAGTTTCAGTAGTGTAACTGATGGGTGAACCTATCATAGTAGCCCACCAGGACGAAAAACATGGCATATCCAAAATTATAGGTGGTGTAAATGCCCACCAAATTTAGAAGTTCTCATGTTAAGTATCAAAGTCATTTAGGATTCTATTTGATAATCTAAAACCTTGTATTCATAGAAATAAGTTTGTTGTTGGGATTGACTTAAAGATATGGTGTGACTGGTATTCTGCTAGTAGCTAATGCCAGGATAAGAATCCCCTAAGAGCAACATATGTATGTATATTATTCCAAGAAATGTAACCAAATTTTATCTTTGAAAAGGATTGTTATATAAGGTCCACATTATGGTGCAAAGCTTGTGAATCGCTCATAGGGTGGAATGTGTATAAGGTGGTTAAGTATAGAGATGGACATACAGTTATCCACTAGAAATCAGAAAAATATTCTCCCAAGTCTGAAATAAAGTCTAAAAATTCTTTAGTCAAGGAATTCAACAACACCGTTTAAACGAAACAATGGGTGTGATTCACTAAGTTCTATTAAACTTACATGCGTCTATTTTGTGATGCAAGATCTTAGAGTTGAACCAGTACGCTAGAAGGGACCAACCCAAAAATTCTCTAGGGTGGCAGTTTGAAGGGCGATATTATGCATACAAAGGGGCATGTTTTGGATATAAGACTAACAGTACTCTACACTATGATTAAGTGGGTTTTAACAAAGTTTTAGGTTGTAATATATTAAACCACTTTCGAAAATTTATTATATTTAGTAAACTCCTCTTTTAAAATATTTGTTAAGTATGTTCGGTATTGTTTATTTTTCGTTGTAAAATTTTTGTTAAGTTTTTTTGTATGGTGACATCCTATATTTAGGTTTGGTAAATTGGGTCAGGTATAGTGTAACACACACATTCTGACGGGTACAAGGTTTGGCGTATAGTCCTAAAGTAAAAGTATGGGCGTATAAAGTTATGTGGTTTAGTTAATAAAGGTTTCTTGTTGGGTGGCCATATTAGTTGGAATAAGACCAGCGGTTAAGTAAAAAGGTATCAAGAGTTTGAGTTCACACTAGGGGTATAGTGTGCCCGATTAACTGTGGTACTATGCAAGTTAAGTTGCAAGGTAAGCTGGTTAGGAACCAACTGAATGTGAACCATAATAATTAAAAAGATAAAGGAATACTCAATTAGGTTTCTCAAAAGTTGTAGCCTTTTGATAAGATAATTTAGTAATGGTGTAACATTTGTCAAGTTCCAATAAGGACATGGATTATAATAATAGATATTCAAGATTGGGAAATGAGAGTTCTCTTCTTTTTTCTTCTAAGATAAGGTTATCTGAGGCTTGAAGAACAAAATAAATTTATCTAAGTTGAAGTTGAGATCTCAAATTCTATTAGTGATTGCTCCATGTTAAGGTAAGTTTTATGACTCTGCACGTTGTGCTATGAAAGAGTAAGTTGGAATGAGTGCATAAACAGTAAGATGAAGAAGTAAGGTTTTGTATGGGGTTCATCTGGATTTGAAATGGTAGTATGGTTACTTGAATGAGCTTAAATGGTGTTCCTTTGTCAGTATCTTAATAAAGGTTAGATCTGTAGTTCAAACGATTATTCCTGGTTCTAAAGTGAGTCTTTATATTGACTCTTGCATGTATACTATTCACATGAGATATCTCTATAGAAACTAATTTAATGATTAAACTGAAACTAGAAAAATATAGTATGATGGACATCCAAATGTATGAATGAACGCTAAGGATAGAATGCATGTTCTGGTATGGAATCTAAGAACTTTAGGTTTGGTTGTACATGAGTGTCTTAGATTTATGCTATGGTATGCTTTATTAAAAGAAAGCTGTGGAATTAAAGATGAATATGAATTTTGTCAGTGCGTGATGGGTCTGTCAAGTAAGTCTATGTCTTTTCACTGTGGTGGAGTCTAAAAGGGTCCGTTAGGGCTTTAAACACAACTTCTGAAAGGAAAAAACCAATGATTGTGGCACCTTACAAAAGGAACTAAAAGACGATGATTACCCAATTGGGTTCTTTACGTGTCCCAGGATGATGATGGGCAAACATCACATAATGTTCGTTTAGGCAAATCCATATCGTACACACGTTAGGAAAGGAACGACTATATGGCGCAATATGAAAGGAACGTTTTTGTAGAGAATCATAAAGGGATAGACTCTATGGAAAACAATGAATCAATAGCCTGTGTGGAAAATTCTAACGAGGTAACCTTTGTGCTGAAAATCTAAAAGAACGGCGTAGATGGAAAATTTTGAAAGCAATGTCTTTGTGGCCTATTCTAGTAAGGCTCGCAATGGCATAACCTAAAGGAATGATTTTGGGCATGTTCTGTATTAAATTTCTTTGGCACGTTCAGCATGGGTTGTAAGTGTGATTAGAAAGATCAATAAGGCACAGTGTCTTTATGGGCTACGATAAAGTATTATACAAAACCATAATTTGACTGTGAATAATGAAGTGATGAGATATAGAAGAAGTGATGGGTAAACGTAAAATAAGAATATTTTGAATAAAGATTTCTCTAATTTTATATTAGAAGGAATATACCTATTATGTATAGGTGATCAAACATGGATTGTGGAACTACGGCTTAAAGTTACATATACAAGGGTAAGGGTGATTCTGTCGTATGGATCTCTGTAAAGGAAATGAGTAAAGACTTCTGAAACATCATATTGAAATAGGCAAGAAATGAGCTCTAAGTAATGTATGGTATCTTACGTGTAAATGAGAGTAGAAATTGAAGGAGTATTTGCCAGTGATTAAGTTGAAGGTTCAAAACAATATGATCATCTAGATAAGTTACCAGTTGAGATATGCATAAATGACATAGGTAATTTATGTTTTCCTCACAAGTTCTTACGAACTTATTTGGTTGTGTGTTTTGTTACAGGCAAATTGATATAAGTCTGCATCAGGAGGGATAATGCTAGGGCTATGCCTAAGGAGTGGTGTATTAGGTTGTTATTCATACAAAGTAAGTTGGCGACATGCTCAAATACTATATACTCCTTAGAAATAAATTGGGTTACTTGTAATAAATTGGGGTTTCAATTTGGATATCATTGTAGTTTAATTACCTCATGTTGCATCTATATCTACTTATTGTATTTACTCGTGTATTTTAGTTTGAAATTTGTAGTTAAGTAATCACTATCTGTAATGTTAAAAGTAAGTTAAGCCTGTGTCTATAATAGCATGGTAATGCCTAATATCCAGATATGGTTAATCACATCATGTTGATGTTGTTACAAGTTTGGTATTAGAGTCCAGTTCAGCCGATTCTCAGATTACGAAAATGAAAAAGCCTTGTAAGAATAATACGCCGAACCTGGTAGAGCTCCTCAAGTATGTTCACAATTATCTTATCATGAGATCAATATGTTAAAAATGGCTTTCTGAAGAGAAAAGATAATTAAAAAAAAAAGATAAATGAGAAACAAATGATCAATTCCTTAATATAAACAAAAAGGGATGTTACATGAGATAGAAGACAATAAAAGGAAAGACATAATAAATAGAAATTTAGTCTTCTCTCACGGTGAGATGCTCAGTGGATGCGGGGAGAATCTTCTTTGCTAAGGGACCTCTTTTGTTTGCTCCATTTCCCATGGAGTTTGCTCTGAGTCATTGAACTTCTTGAGACTCTCTTCAACCTCTATTTCGGGAAAGTTAGGGATGAAGAAACTAGCAATTTGTTTCTATTTTAACTGGAAATCTTCCCACACTTTACCGTGGGGATTGTAAACATTGAAACCCAATGAATCTGTAAAGATTTCCTTTAGGAAGTTGAAGTCTACCTAACTCAATTCTATGGGACCAACGACCACTCGAGTGTGGAGAACCAAGTTAGCCTTTTAACTCTAGCAATGCATCAGTCAAGTTCTTAGTTGTATCCTCCTGGTATTTTCGAAAGGCTTCATTATTTGATTGGCGAAGGCTTTCCAATTTGGCCTCATAGTTTAGCTCTTGGGCTAGAGTTGTTCCATTAAGAAGGACTCGCCCTTCTCCAGTGACTCAACCTTACTCTCCAATAGTTTGCTCCTATTCTTTAAGTCCCTATTTTTGAGCTTTCAAGCCATGATGCATAAGCCGATACATTCAACTTTCCTCTATTGTCTTACTTTTTTATTTACTCGACTTCTCCAAGCTAGCAACCTTTCTTGAAGAGTTCCACTCAATAGCCCATATTCCACAGATAAAGCCTGGACAAATTTAGCCATTTGTGAGAAAGGAGATGATTTTGACTTGGACACAATGTAAGATTGGAAGGCCTCTTTCATTTGTTGAGGGATCATGTTGTATTGGCTTTGGAAGATGGAACTTAAGGAAACAAAGGATGACCTTGAAGCATAAAGGTTACGCTAAGGGAAGAATTCATCACTCTCAGAAGACGAAAAAGGTTGTGGTTCAGGACTCGTGAGGATCGTAAGTAGATCCAATGGTAAAGTCTCTATTAGGATGTCAGCATGAGAAAGACCCATGCTTTGAATAGGTGAGTCTGTAGTATAGGTGGACTCCATTAGGAATGATAGCACAATAGACAATGATGGAATAGTAAGAGAAAAAACCTTTGGGTCTGGAAGTCTCTTCTTAAGTCTACGCCACTTTGGCTGAGGGAGCTCATTCTCCATAATAGCTGAAGCATATTCACTTGCTCTTGGCCTATTTTGGTACTTCTTAGTAACAGGTTTCTTAGAACGAGTAGCTAAAGCACTCTCCTTAACACATGATTTCTCCAAAATAGCTTTGATATCCATATTCGAAGCTCAGATGGTTGAAGTGTGGGATTTTGGATTGAGTCCTGCACCATTAATGTGAGTGTTAGCTTTGCTTAAAGAAGAAGTAGAAGGGTGAATACCTAGAGTAATGAGCCAATTGGGAGAACGAATCCAAGTGAACTCATAAAAATAGAATAGAGGTTCTCCCAAATGCCCAGTTAAGATTTGTGTTAAGACTTTGATGTCATTGTAAGGCCAAGTTGCCGAAGCTAAAGACACATTGTAGTTGTCTAGCCAACTAGTTCAGTCAGTATTTCTATAGCCATTAAGACTTTGATTTAGGGTGGGTTTCGATTGGCAGTTCATTTACCTTCGGTTAGTGTAAAAATAGCAGTGGCGATGAGATTAGATACTGTACAGATATTGTAGCGTGAGACACAAAGTAAGCTAAACGCACTGAACCACACCCAATCGCCCGTCCAAACCCACCCATAACAAACAGTTTTGAAAGACATTCCTAATCGTAACTAATTCCACAAACTCTAAAATGTGCTCCCTACTCAAACATTTGAACTGTTTATCTACAGTCTTAGAATCACGAGCAAATTTTGAGAACAAATGAACTCTTTGGGAAGTGACCAACTGGTGGGAAAGCCAAACTCATTTTTAAGCTTATAGATGACCCTTATGAGTTTTTCCCGCCTTTAGTGAAGATTAGAAATGCTATTTTGGGTTATCGGTTCATGGCTTTGTCGAACAATGAAATGGGCATATCCAAAATTTGCCCATTGTCTAGTAATCTTCAGTTGATAGAATTGTTTGAAAACTCCTAAGAGAGGTGGTTCATTCCATTGGCAACAATTGATGAAATTAGCTACCAGAGTCCACCAAGCTAACACTGATAATTGTCCTGGTGTAATACCATACTCAGTCAAAACGGATTAAAAGAAGGGGTGTAAGGGTAAGTGGAGTCCAACTTCTAATAAAATAATAGGGAGGATAAAACCTTGGGTGTTGTCACTTAGATGACACCTTGGTGGTATTTCAATGTCGTAAGCAAAGTTTGGACGATAGAAGTCTCAGGCTGTTAATAATTGGTACTCTTCTTCTTCGGTGGTCCTACACTCGTAAATGGGAGTGGAAACTCATGGAAAAGTGTTTTCAAGTTCAAGGGGTCCAAAAATGGTGATATGTTTTTAGGTTAAAATTCAGCTACTATAGGAATGGACTTTACCAGGAACATTCATTCTCAACATTCTTGTATGGAAATAAGAAATAGTATGGAAAAGAAAAGGAGATAGGATTACCTTTAAGAAAAATTGGAATTAGAGAAGATGAATATAGATTGAGGAATCAGAAAAGCTATTAAAAAATCTGAAGAGTTTGGAAAAACGTTTCAAAGAAGGTTTAGAGTCTTTATTTTATTGATAGAAACATGCTCAAGAAGTCACTCCGTGAGAAACTATTTAAATTCTCCAATGCAGGTTTGACATCTCTTGAAAAGGTATGAGTGTGACATTCGCGCTCGACTGTTTAACCGCCAAAATTTTGATTTTGTTCAAAGAAGTAGTCCAATGACATCTTTTTAATAAGACTTTTGAAGAGTATGCTATTAAGAAGGAAACTTTGAGGTGTATGAAAGGGAATTCATGTCATCACTGACATGTGTTTTGTGTGTATAACATATTAGATCCAGGTAATTAAATTCAAGTAGAGATGAAAATTTTGAGAACGAAATTTTGTTAAGGGGAGGAGATTTGTAACACCCCAATTTTGGTGAGTACAAGGTTTGACATATAGTCCTAAGGTAATATAATGGGTGAAGTAAGATTTGCCCAAATGCCCCTTTCTACGAAAAAGTGGGCATATAAAGTTATGTGGTTAAATAAAGGTTCCTTGTCAGGTCACCATATTAGTTGGAATAAGACCAGCGATCAAGTAAAACGATATCGAGAGTTTGAGTCCACGTTAGGGGTATGGTGTGCCCAATTAACTATGGTACAGTACAAGTTAAGTTGCAAGGTAAGCTGGTTAGAAACCAACTGAATGTGAACCAGAATAGTTAAAAAGATAAGGAAATACTCAATTAGGTTTCGTGAAAGTTGTAGACTTTTGATAAGATAATTCAGTAATGATGTGACATTTGTCAAGTTTCAATAAAGACTTAGATTATAATAATAGATATTCAAGTTTAGGAAAGGAGAGTTCTCTTCTTCTTTCTTCTAAGATAAGGTTATTTGAGGCTTGAGGGACAGAAGGCATTTATCTAAGCTGAAGTTGAGATCCTGGATTTTATCAGTGATTGCTCCATATTAAGGTAAGTTTTATGACTCTTCATGTTGTGCTATGAAAGAGTAGGTTGAAATGAGTACATAAATAGCAAGATAAATGAGTAAGGCTTTGTATAAGGTTCATCTGGGTTTGAAATGGTAGTATGGTTACTCGAATGAGCTTTAATGTTGTTCCTTTATTTTATAACCAGTTGTTGTTACAGTATCTTGATGAAGGTTGGATCTGGAGTTCAAACTGCTATCCGTGGTTGTAAGGCAAGTCTCTATACCGACTTTTGCATGTATACTATTCACATGAGATATCTCAATAAAAACCAATTGAACGGTGAAATCGAAACTAGAAAAGTATAATATGATGGTCATGCAAATGTATGGATGAATGCTAAGGATAGAATGCATGTTCTGTATGGAATCTGAGAATTTTAGGTTTGGTCATATATGAGTGTATTAGATGTATGCTATGGCATGCTTTGTTAAGAGTAAGTTGTGGAATTAAAGATGAATATGAACTGTTAGTGCGTGATGTGTTTATCAAGTAAGTATGTGTCTATTCACTGCGGTGGAGTCTAAAAGGGTCCGTCAGGACTTTAAACACGACATTTGATAGGAAAAAGCCTATGGTCATGGAACCTTCCAAAATGAACTAATGTCACACCCCAAAATAGGGCCTAGTAGTTTTAGGGGTATTTTAGGAATCTTAGTCTTAGAGTGTTCAGAATTCTACGACATGGCATATCAAATAATGTTTTCAATTATGGTTTTTAGGAAACTAAATTAATTTTTGAAAATTAGTTTTAAATATCCTTAATTTTAGAAAAATGACTGGTTTATAAAAGAGTCAAAATTGTGGGTTTTAAGAAGCAATTAGACCAAAATTTAAAAATCAACCTATTTCTTCCTTCCCACCTATAATTTTTCATGTCAACTTTTCCCCAAAATTTGTGTTTGTCGCCCATTGATTCTCTCTTGCTATTTCAATCAATTTTCAACTTCAACTCCTAATCCTCTTTGATTTCTATCACCCTTGAACCTTAAACCTCTATAAAAGACCAAGAAAAACACCCAAAAATACCATAGTTACTCTATTGTCAAGCTTTTGGGTTTTTAGGTTTTCGATCAAATGCATAGTTTTTCATCAACTAAGGTAACGATTCATATTCCAATTAGTTTTAAATGTTATTTAGTCTTTAAAACCAAGTTTTTAGCCATTAAATTGCATGTTTTGAATAAAAGCCAAAAAATGGGTCGTTAATGGTGGATTTCAGGATTTTGCATAAAAACGTGGCTTCAAAGTGTTTTTCAACTTATTTTAACATGATTAGAAGGTTTCTAAATTTCCTTTGAAGTTTCATTAAATATTTCTTGAGTTTTAGTGAATTTTCGAAAAATAGCCATAAAACATGTAAAATAAGTCGATACTATAAATTGAGTATTTTATTGTAGTTTAAAAGGTTGGGAATTAGTCATAGGTGAATTATAAGATGAACGAAATTGGTTTTAGGCAAAAAGATTGAGTATAGATCAAGATATTTGAGTTTTTAAGTTGACTATGTTAAAAGTTTTGGTTACATGATAACTTCGTTTAGGCTTATGTTTGGTATGCTTGTAATGAGTCCTTGACTGATTTTTGGATGTATTGTTGTGTGAATTTGTTCTGTTGAAGTTTCAGATTCGATAGAACCTTCTACTAGTAAAGATAAAGGACTTTTCGGCAAAACCGTAATTGGTGAGTGTTTGGAATAATTATTTGTGGACATGATTCAATGCATTATTTGGGAATTTAGTAATAACCTAAGCCCCTACTCTAAATTTTGAGTGTAAGCTTTCTCATACCTATGTTATCTTGTGAGCAAAGTGCTTATGTGTTTGTGAATATGTGAATTAAGATGAAATGCTATAACATGTGATATGTGCTTATGATAATTGTTGTGAAAGTGCAAATATGTACATGTTATGTATATGTTAAATGATAATGACAGTGTTTTGCTAAAGATACAAATGTGCAGTGATTGTGCACAAATAATCGGTAAGTGATATATGTTTAACTTCAGATATCTTGGCCTTGTGATCTTGAAACCGTTGGATATAATTGGCATGCCATAGGATTGTGAGTACTCACCTATATGTATAGTGATTTTGGGCGTTGAGGCCCTGGGACATGTTGGAGGGATAAGGGAATATAAGCTAAGCTCTATTCAATGGGACATGTGAGGGGAAATAAAGAGTGTTAGCCTTATACTTCACTTTTGGGACATGTTTGATTCTATGAGTCTATGTTTGGTGTGTTGGAGATCCACGTACCCGACGAGTGATGATAGAGCTCACTTTTATGTTTCATAGCTTAAGTGTCAAATTATCTTAAAATGTATATATGTGTAATGTGATGTATGCCTAAATAAGTATGTGACCATTATGCAATTTATTTATAAACCTATTTTTAAATATTGTGATATATGCTTGAATGTTAGGTGATTATATGCATAATAGGATATATGCTTAAAAGTGAATATGTTTACCATGTAAAAGAACTAACAATAATGCACGAGTAAGTATATTATGACACTAAACTTGAAATTGTTAAGGTTATGCTATATTGTTGTTTCATTGATGCTTGATGAACTGTTTGCATAGTAGTTGCTCTGAGCTTGTTAAGCTTACTCACTCCCTTCTTTAACCATTGTAGATTAGTTGTTTGCCAGTGTGAGCGGTGTGGTTTTCAAGAGGTGATCCAAGCAAGTCTATTTATTATTTTTGTAGGTGTCCTATATTTATTTATGTTTTGGAGAATAAGGCAATGTGGTAGACTCATTATAGCCTTATTGATTTCTATACATTATGCTGGTTTTTGGTTCGGTTTATAATGATTACATGTTATTGTTATGCTTGGGTTCATGAACTTGAGGATGGATTGACGTTACTTGCTCAAACACAGTTTTGCAATATTGACTTGTTAATTAGGCCATTGAATGATTATTTATCAAAGTAATTGATGCATAATGTTTAGGAACTAAATTGGAATGGGTTAATTACTTATATATGCTACATTTTTTAGGTCTAGGATAGAGGTATCGATAATCGAGTTTTAAAATCGATACCTCTATGTTTTGAAATGTGTAGAAAGTCAGAATAGACATTTTTTAGCTGAATTGAAATGTGTGCTAAGCCGTGTGGTTAATTAATTCATTTTGAAATTAGGTTTAGGTTTCACACGACCAAGACAAACGGTCGTGTTCTAAGCCGTGTAGCACACACGGCTGAGACACACGCCCATGTCTCTGCCCGTGTGCCCAATTTTGAGCATTCTGTTTCTCGAGTTTAAGGTGCAAGGGACACACGGCCTAACCACACACCAATTTACCGAGCCATGTGTCACACACGGGCAGGTCTAGACACATACTCGTGTGTCTGCCCATGTAGACAAAATAAAGCCATTTCTAGCTTCATTTCTCACCAAAATCACACTCATAACCTGCACTTGAATCACACATCCAAATACTAACCATTTTAAACATTCAAATCAAGAAAATTTCATCATTCATCTTGGCATATCATTTCATGCATACATGTGTATAATCTTACCTTAGTTAAGTCCTCAAGTAAGACATAATGTGATCAACTACTTAACATATAGGTAGCTACCATAGTTTGACATTACAAGTATATTAAACAAACCATTACTAGTCATTCCAATGGCTAGATTACAAGCATCAATTACATTTACATGCCAATATGGACAATATATCCTATACATGCCATTACAACCATAATTGATTTACTATATTGTACTAACATGGGCCAATGGATAGTGTGAGTGTTCTCCGTCGAGCTTCCAATCCAATGAGCTTCTGATTTACTCTAAAATAGGGAAATAAAACTAAGTAAGCATAAAATTCTTAGTAAGTTCGTATAACATGGTACTTAACTTACCATTCATTTTATTTTGAGGTAACTATGTAAGGTATAACCAATCAGTTTGATCTCAAGCCCTACACACTTTCTCATTGCCTTTGTTAGTCATGTATTCCATATTAACATCAAAACATATATGGGCTCGACAACAATCAAGTTTCCAAGGACATATGTTTTCCACAACATGTATTCATTCAACATGCATAATTCATCTCATTATTTCAAGTATAATTTCATAATAGTTCATTTCGAGTTCAGATCATTTCATATCAGAACTATACTCATATTACTCAAAACATCAAGATCACGATTAGTACACTCAAGTTGTACAAGTCTATAATCAAGAATGAACATATATTTATCAAATAAAGTCCATGTACAAATATCATCATCTCATGTTTTCATATATCATATGTCATGTATCATCATTTACTTGTATTTCAGTCGAATACGTGTAATAACTCATTTCTTATCTGTATCTTTTCATATCAAGATTTTTACCCATTGAATTTATCTAAAATATCAATAGTTACACAGGTAGTACACTCGAGGTGTACGAACCAGAATCTGTCAATTCATGTCCAATGATACCCATAAGGTACTGTATCGGAGAGTACACTCTCGAGCCACACATGTATACGATAGGATTAACAGTCCAGGCTAAATTCTTTTTATGATATATGCTCTAAAGAGCTTGATTTGGATTACCCATCCCAGCTAAATCCAATTCATAACATATGCTTGAGAGGATTTATATCAAGATTACCCGTCTGAGCTAAATCCTTTCATAAATGAGGTCAATAGGATTACTCATCTGAGCTAAATCCCATCAGCAACAAATGCAATACCTCATTCATTTCGAGAAATCACATATCCATCGATATTCATTTATTCAATGAGATTTAACATTTTCAAGCATTTCCCGACATGTAATTATTTTATACATCTATAACATTCATATAATTTAAATGATCACATTCCACATTCGTTCCAAGCATAAAAGTAACATTTTTCTCGTTTATCATTTATCGGGCATTTTCATTAATCAGGCTTTGTTAGGTATATTTTCAACGTCATATACATATATAACATTTATACAATTCACAAACACAACAGTTAATTCAAGCATAAAAACATATAAAATTTAGTTACATGAACTTACCTCGACAATTGTTCGTGTACGAAAAATCTACTAATCTGACTTTTCCCTCTTTTCATCATTCTAGCTCCGAATTTGGTCTATCCGAATCTATACGAGTAAATTTGATGTCAATTTATCATATTTTATATTCAAGTGGACTCAATTTTTATCCTAGGCAAAATTACCATTTTGCCCCTAACTTTTCCATAAATTTCCATTTCGTCCCTAGGCTCGGAAAATTGAAATTTATGAAATTTTATCCTTATTCCAAGCCTAACCAAAACTTATATACTACATTTACATCAAATACATTTCACAAATTTTAGAATTTTCCATGGGTTTATCACTTTTTCATTTTAGTCCCTAAATCAAGTTTTCATTAAAAAGTGCTTTGTAAAAGTTGTTTATCTATCAACAACCTTTCATTTTCTACCATAAATTTCATATTTCCAGCATATTCATCCATGACCCAAATTTTATACTTTGATAACTTTTCAAATTAATCCCCCAAATAGATAAATTAAACTATCCTATTTTCAAAAATATAAAAATTACTAAAAACGGGGCTTGATTACTTACCCAAATAGGCTTGATTAGTCTTCTTCCTCTCTCCTAGGGTTTCCATAGAAATATTTGGGGAAGATGATATGAAATTGTTTTCCTTTTAATTTAATTAAATTGTCATTTAACAACTTTTCATCTTTCCAATTTAGTCCTTAGCCTTTTTTTATTTTTCCATGGATGAGTCATACCAAAATATCTACATACCTTCTTTAATGGTCTAATTACCATATAAGGACCTTAAGTTTTGAATTCTATAGCTATTTGATCCTTCTGGCTACTAGAATCTAACTTTTGCATTTTATGGGATTTGGTACTTCTCGTAATTAAATACATAATCGATAAAATTTTCTTATCAAAAGTTTCACATAACCTTTCTAATATAATACATATCATATAATAAAATAAAAATAAATTTTATTTTTTGGCTCAAATTTGTGGTATCGAAACCACTGTTCCAATTTCATCGAAATTTGGTTGTTACAAAAGGAATGCCTTTCTAGAAAACTTCATAAGGAACGCCTTCATGGCGCACTCTTAAGAACTGCCCTTGTGGTGACCAATGAATCAATAGCCTGTGTGGCAAAAATCTGAAAGAACATCATACATGGCGAAATATGAAAGTAGTGTCTTTGTGGTGTATCCTAATAAGGCTCACAATGACGTAACCTAAAAGGAATGATTTTGGGCATGTTTTGTATTAAATTACTTCGACGCGTTCAACATGGCTTGTAAGTGTTATTAGAATGATTAGTAAGGAATAGTGTCTCTATGTGCTATGATAAAGTGTTATACAAGACCATGATTTGACTGTGAATAGTGAAGTGATGAGATATATAAGAAGTGATGGGTAAATGTAAAAGAAGTGTATTCTGAATAAGGATTTTTCTAACTATGTATTAGAAGGAATGTGCCTATTATGTATAGGTGATCAAACATGGATTGTGGAACTACAGCTTAAAGTTATGTATACAAGGGTAAGGGTGATTCGGTCGTATGGACCTCTGTAAAGGAAACGGGTAAAGGCTTATGAGAGATCAAACTGAAAGAGGCAAGTAGGGAATCGAAGATGTTGATAGGCAAGAAATGAGCTCTGAGCAAGGTATGACTTCTAACGTGTTAATGAAAGTAGAAATTGAGGGAGTATTCTCCAGTGACTAAGTTGAAGGTTCAAAATGATATGATCATCTAAATAAGTTACGAGTCGTGATATTCAAAAATTGTAACAGCCTGATTTTGGGGCTAATCGGAACAGTAGTTTTGGGACCACAAATCCAAGGCTAAAAAATTCTTTTTATTATTTTAATATTATTTTATGTGTTATAGTATGATTTTATGAGTGCATGAAATTTTTTATGAACAAATTTTAGCGATTGTGAGCTTAATCGAGAAAAATGACTAAATCGCATAAAAGGTAAAAGTTCTATTTTACTTGATAGATAGACCAAATAGCCAGAGAACCATAATTAGGGGTCTTTAAAGGGAAAATATACCCTTTTTAGGAGAGTGGCCAGCCATAGGGGGGACAAGAGAGGTCAAAGGTCAATATTAGGTGTGTTTGGTGACTTAATTGATTAAAATAAAAACAAAAGAAAGAGAAACGGATATCATCTTCTTCTCATTTCCTTCCCCACAAAAAATACTAGAAAATTGAGGGTTTTTGGAAGCTTGAAATTGTAGCCACTCTCCATCTTTGAAAGTAAGTGATTTAGAAAACCTTACTTGATAATTTTTATGTTTTTAGAGCCCCTAAAGCTTCATTTAGCTATTGATGAGACTATTTTGCAAAAAGATTGAAAATATAGGGTTTTTTCATGAAAGCTTTTGAGATGTTTGCTGAAATATTATGGAAGAAAATGAGTTATGGTGGTTAAATGAACAATATTTGTGAAGTAGTTTTCATGAAAACACCTAAAGGGACCATTTTGTAAAGTTTATAAAATAGGTTGTAAATGTGTGAAATAATTGGAATTGTGGGTTGTTTCTAGTATAAAAAGAATTAGGCTAGGCTTAATTAGTGAGAAAATTTGATTAAAATCGATTTACGAACCTAGGGGTAAAATCATAATTTTGCAAAAGCTAGAGGCGAATTGGTCATTTTGCCAAAATGTGGTCTATATAATGTCTTAATTAATGTGATGATTGAACTAGTGAAATTTTTATAATTTTAGATCAAGAAAAACGAGGACCGGACCTTGGCTGGGGAAAAGACAAGGTGTACGAGAACTAGACT
This sequence comes from Gossypium arboreum, assembly GCF_025698485.1. Classification (NCBI taxonomy): domain Eukaryota; kingdom Viridiplantae; phylum Streptophyta; class Magnoliopsida; order Malvales; family Malvaceae; genus Gossypium; species Gossypium arboreum. The sequence goes on from NC_069072.1 coordinate 67,350,599, forward strand.
CGTTTTTACAAATTTTGTACCGAGGTAAATTCACACGTAAATAATGCAATGAGAATAATGTATAAATGCTTAAATGTTTCATGAAGTGTAATTCCCACCCTTGAAGGTAAGTTACAATATTTTGTCCTTATGCGGGATTATGTGTTAACTCTTTTATCATGAAATATGTGATTACCTAAGTGACTGAGTTGGTCGAAGGTAAGTCTACGAGAAAAGTCCAGTTTGAACTTTAGGAATAGATTAGGATACAATGTGACATGTCACTAGAAACTATATGGTTATGAACTCATTTGTATAAGTGATGCATGATTATATAAATCCGGGCGGTAGTCAAGTACGTTCTACCAATGGCTGGGTAGCCCGGCATGTATTGCGGGAACCTGTCAACTTGTGTGAGTTGCCCGTGTAGTTATGTCTTGACTGTCAGCTTGTATGAGTAGGCCTGTGATTAGCTTGAGAACGAGCAATATGTGATGTGTTAAAATAAGGTAGCACGTGGCCACATATGGCGTGTTATGCATATGTTTTCCGAGTATCCAATGATATTCTTAGTGTTCAACGGGTAAGTTAGTTGTTATTCAATGACTAAGTCAATGATGGGAATTATGCAATTATGTTACGAGTTAGTACAGGTATGTATGTAAAACTCTTGAGTAAAGATTTCAATATGTTAAGTATTTGTGGTAAGAGTGTGTATAAGAAAGTTAAGCTCATGAAACTTTGTTTTATTTTAACTATTGAGTCATGTTGTTTATTATATGCATATGAGCTTACTATGCTTTATGCTTATCCCTTCCTTTCCATTTTCTTATAGTACCGTCAAGCTAGTATCGGGGATCAAGAAGCGTCGGAGGCATTGATCACACTATCACCTGAAGCTTTGGTATAGCTAGTTCAAATGTTTTGATTTTTTGGCATGTATAGGGACTCGAATCTTCAGTTTAGTGTCTTGTTAGTTACTACAAGTGTTGGCTCATATGATGGATGTGATATTCATTTTGTATAGGCTATTAAAATTGGCTAATGTTAATTGCTATTATATGCATTTGATGCAAGTTTCTAATGGTTGTGGCGGATTTGGTTATATATATGTTATGCTTGTATTGGCTTGGTTGATCTTGTGTAGGTTAATGTAAGTAAGGGTGGCAAAGAGGCTTGATAAATAGCCTTATTTTTGTCCACACGGGCGTGTGTCTAGACCGTGTGTGACACACGACCAGCCTTATGGGCTTGTTGTCTGGCCGTGTGTCCCCTGCACGTAAAAATTTCAAGTCAATATGCATGGTAGTAAACACACGGGTAGAGACACGGCCATGTGTCTCAGCCGTGTGGAGGACATGGCCTCTGGTCATGGACGTGTGCCTCGGCCATGTGCCCCTAATTGGATGCTGATGTCAGAAACAGAATGTCAAGGTTTTTAGACAAGGGCATGTCATGGCCGTGTGAGGGACACGGGCGTGTGTCAGGCCATGTGAAAACCCCTGCAAGTTTGAATTTAGAATTTAATTCACATGGGCTCTGGACACGGGCATGTCCCATTATGCTTAGGCCGTGTGAACTACACGGGCCTTTAGCACGGCCATGTCCTAATGGCCACACGGGCGTGTTGCCCTTCCACACGAGCGTGTGCCCTGTTTTTAAGGTCATCTTTCTAGAGTTTGTTAAAAGACCTGAATCGATCCAGAATAGGTTCCAATGGATGTTTGGGGTCTCGTAAGTCCATGTTAATAAAGTTTATACATGTTCCGAAAAATTTTTAAATTTTACCAGGTCTTGGTGAGTCAGAAATGTTTGACTACATGTGCTTAAGAGTTGTAGCGCCTCGTATTTCGTCCCAGCGTAGGGTACGATGTGGGGTGTTACAGAAATGGCACATGTAAATGATGCTTTCCTCACTAAATAGTTACGAACTTATATTGGTGTCTGTTTTGTTACAAGCGAATTGATATGAGTCTACCCCAAGAGAGATGATGTTAGGGCTACGCCTAAGGAGTGGTGTATTAGGTTGGTATGCATACAGAGCAAGTTGGCGACTTGCTAAAAGACTATAGTACTCCTTAAAAATAAATTGGGAGACTAGTACTAAATTGGGGTTTCAATTTTGATATCATTGTAGTTTAATTACCTCATGTTGTATCTATATCTACTCATTGTATTTACTCATTTATTTTAGTTTGAAATTTGTAGTTAAGTAGTCACTATCAGTAAATGTTAAAATTAAGTTAAGCCTGTGTCTGTAATAGCGTGGTAATGCCCAATATTCAGATTTGGTTAATCGCATCGGGTTAAGGGCGTTACAAGTTTTGTATCAGAGCCTAGTTCAATTGATGCGAACCCGGTCACATCATGTTTCGATACACTTTGATGACATCGAGATTGGCCTAAAATCAAGGGGGTCCAAGTGCAAAATGAGACTTTTAATTTCATTTATGCTGTTGGAATAAGAACTTGATTTATTTTAGTTACTTTAGTCTTTAATTATGTCTTGTTTATTAAATACATATTTTAATTATGACATGCATTATGTGTTCTGCATTTAATAAAGTCATGCATTATGTAACTCCTATGTTAGCTTAAGTCAGCTTCATTAAATTAAGTCTTGCATTAAGTAACTCATTTGTTCATTTAGTTTGCATTTTAAACCATGCATTTAAGCATCTTAGTTTAATAAATGAGTTGTTGGACTTTATTCAACTCATCTCAGTTTACTTAATAAGTGTTGCTTTTAATTAATCTAGTTCCTAGGATTATTTATTAATGCATGAGTTAAGTTTATTTAATGATACTTCTTTAATTAACTAGTTGCTGGAATAATTGATGCATAGTTCATTTACCTAAGTTAAGTAATAATGTGTGTTATGTTTAATAAGTGTTTACATGTGTTTAATAAGCTTATTTTAATATATTTATTACAGGAGTCTTTTCAAGTCATAACCGTTACATTTCAAGGGCTGTTACACATTAGTAAAGTGACTTTTTATGTCATTTTCGGTTACAAATGAAGTGGTTGTTACAAGGGATGTTTTATACATCATTTAAAGGAGGTTTAAAGAGCATTTTATCATCCAAATTAATTTTAGCAGCAACCTTTCCACTACCAGCCGTTTTTTCCATTTCAAAGGTTATTTCAAGCATTCAAACATCATTAAGAAGCTGATTAAGAAGATGGTGTCCATTCGGCTAACCAAGGGCTAACTCAAGAGTCATTTTTCAAGCACTTAAAGTCATTCATTCAACTAAATTAAAGTGAATTCAAGGATGGAGTTATTTGGCTCAAGAATGTTAAAAGACTTGAATTAAATTTCAGCTTTTAATTAGCACATTAAGTTGAATGTTTGTGACCATTTAGCTAGCCTATTTTAGCACTATAAATAGGTGAAATCAGCCTTTGTAAAGGGATCTTTTTGCTTAGTTTAAAACATTATTGAACTTGTATGAAATTTGTGAGATTTCTTTCTCTCATATTTTGTTGAAGAACTTGTTGGCTTATCTAGGTCACTAGTGGCGTCAACCTGCCTTCTTCTTATCCTAAACTTATCACTATCAAATAGTGTGGCATTCACCCTTATACCAAGGTTCCTACTTTGCTAAGTAGTGGGTCGAGGTTCTCCTATTCTCCATCCGACCACCTTGAAAACTTATAAGCATTTGGGTCAATATTTTCTAATATTGGTTCGTGTTTGTTTTTTAGATCATTTTCATTCCATTCCATTCCATCCTTTCGTTTCATCATAATCGAACCATTAATTCACTTCACATCCGTTGTTTGCTATCCAGTTACTATATTTATCTCCATCTCTTTTTATTTTTCTATAACCAAACCTGCATAAACTTCATATCCATAAACCCATCTTTGAACCTTTTTTTTTTACATAGCTTCCGCCATTATTCTCTTAAAACATCCTTTGAACAAACCGAATGATACTTCTTTGTAGACGATCGGGCAAACTCACATATGACTCGACTCAACCCGAGACAGATCGTATCATTTGATATCAGAGCTATTAAAAGAAGGAGTATCGACGTTCGTAGCATCACCGGAAGTTAATTCATAAGTAAAAAAAATTCAAAAAAATTCAAAAAATTGTGTTAAATTTTTTTCTCTTTGTATTGATACTTTTCTTGTCATCCCTATTAGGTACATTTGTTTTCTACCATTCACCCCCTACCCCAACACCACACTTCAAAACCATTTCCATCTTCTTCCAGCCAACCCTTAATCCCTCATCATAATCCTTTGTTAAACCATTTGAAACTGACCCCTAAGCCTACAATAAAGCCTTGGCAAGTCCAAATACGAAATTACGAAAGAAAGTTTGAGTGGTAAAAGGTACGAGCGTGTGAGACTATTCGAGTGGAGGTAAAAGCCAATCGAGTGTAAACACAAGCGTGAGTGCAAACCATTAATTTTTCTTTCCGAGTGAAATTGTGAGGATTTTGTTGTGAGGAATTTAATTTTTATTTTACTTAACAAATTTCTTTCCAGCAATAACATCATGTCTCGCGAAGAATTTACTAAATCAGAGTTCCAATATTTGGTACAAGAAATGCGAAGAATGGTGAATTTTAAATTTGATACATTGCACAAGAGATTAGACCGTGTGAAGAAAAGAGACCAACGAGAACGAATGTCTTCAAGTCGGAAAGTGGAATCAAGAATATCACGAAGACATACATTCAATGATCATTCGACAAAAGGTTTCCATTGTGATTTCTATTCGTCATCGACTTCAAGAGCGAGAGATTTCAATCGAGATTTCTTTTCATCAAGGAATTCAATACGACGAGAGTCTGACCTTGATTTTGAACCTGTCCAAGATGACATCCGAAGAGATAGGCATACCTCTTTCTGATCTTCAAAGAAATCCTACTCGAAGTATTTTTCACGAAGCATTGATCAAGATTCTTATGCAAATAATTTTCCTTCTTTTGAACAAAATCATTGTTTTCATGATTCTTTTGTATCTTCTTGTAAAAAGAAAACGAGAAAAGAAAAATAAGAAAAAGAAAAAGAAATAAAAGAGAGGCAAGAGGCGAGTAAGAGAGAAAATGAGAGATTCTTGAAAGAGCTGGAGAAATTCATTAAAAAGGCCGGTGAAAAAGAAAAAGAACAAAAAGAGAGTGAAAATGAGATTGAAAAAGAAATTGAAAAAGAGAATGAAAAAGATTTTGAGAGAGAAAAAGAAGTTGAACAAGAACAACGAGTGGAAAAAGAGATTGAGGAAAAAGAAACGAGAGATCTCGAGAAAAAAGAATCAAGTGAAAAAGAAAGCGATCAAGCAAGGATTAATTCCACTAACCTACCTGTTCGATCTTCTTGTGATGTAATTTTTCAAGTTCCTAAAGTCTTGTATGACCAATTCCAGCTTCACTACCTTCCAAATGAGAGATGTTTTCAGTTATTCGAGAAAGGTAAGTACGCAAATGACGACCACCCACTTGTGATTGAAGGTAAGAAAGGTAAGGAATCCATGATTATCAAATAGAGGTCGTCCGATTTAAAAATTGCTCATAAAGATTTTGATGGGTCAATTTCTGACATGCCTCCATCATTTGATTTGATTAGTCATTGTTCATCTCTTGATGACCCTGCTTCGAAAAGTGCCATGAAAATTCTTTCTTATGGCACGTTTGATCCTTCTATTGGATTGGCTCCCCCTAATCGAATTTTAGATGTGTTTGATAAAAGCTTTGCACATACAAATTTTGGTTATATAAACTCTTTAAACTCATATGTTAAATATGTATGTTTAAACATGTCTATTCATTTGGTTTGTGATAGATTTGAATCTTTGAATAGTTGTATGTTCACCATGTCTTTGTTTGACATACATGTTAAAAGGCTTTCGCATGCAATGTTCAAACCGTTTGACTTTGGCCTTCAAGGTAAAACTTTGAATTTTTATATGAGATTCCCATATCTTAATCTGCTTGGTTTTGTCAACTCTGCATGCTTGCTTGATTGAGTGGAATTTAAGTCCTGTAGTGAGTTGATTACATCATTTTCTAACATGTTGTGGACATTAGAAATTATTCAAAATATGTTGCATGTTGGAACGAATGATCAAGTTCCTGTGTTCAAACCTGGTATTTGTTACTTTGATTTGTTTTATAGAAACTTCAAGCAACTTGCTTGTTGTGCAACTTATTTAAGTTTGTTTGATATTCGTACTTTAATTAAGGCAATGAAACTTAATGACTTTGGTTTCAATGTTGTTTTGAACCTTAATCATTTTGCTTGGCCACATTTGAAATACTTGTTCGATTTTGAAAAGGTAAGGTCGACATATGTATATGGACTTGAATCGAATTACGAACATGATTTAATTTTTTTTTCTAAGTCCATCATTTCTGTTGATACTAATCTTTTTGGTTATGGTGAACACACCCTTTGAGAAGCACGAGCTGCCTCGGAGTTTCATCACCCATCCTAGTCTATCGAGATAAGAGGTTTGTTTTACATTACATTTTCGAGGAGAGAAGATTTGTTCTGATTGAAAAAGGTAAAACTGTTCATAAGATTCCCTCTCTTAAAGGCCGTCAAGGTAAAGTCTCTGAAAATTTTCAAATACCTTTGCTTCATTCAAATAAAGATGAAATTTTGTTGATTGGATGTTTGGAAATTATTTGAATCATGATGTGTTTGATTGTAGTTTTTGGCCTAGTATTGATTCGTTTGTGTTGGATTGTGACAATGGACATAATGTTAACACAAATCATGATAATAAGCAAATGATTGAAAGATGTTGGCCATGGTACACTTTGCGTGTACAATCACATGAATTTCTGTTTTTGAATAAACATATGGAAAAGTTTTGGATGTGGATCAGTATGCTTAAATTTTTGCAAATATTCATGACTAAGTACCCTTTTATCTAATTGAATCCACATGTTTGCATTGATGGAATAATGAAACTTTTCAATAAATTGAAGTTTGTTTGCTTTGCCCAATTGAGATTATTGCCAAATGATCTTTAGACTACATTCTATAAGAGCTATTTGGATTTGAATACTTTGCACTTGTCATTGTCAAAATTGGTAAGTCATTTTGGCAAGATAAAATCTGTGTTTTGCTTAGCATTCGGCTTAACTTTAGGTTATTGTTGTCTTAATCCTTTGTTACTTATCTATGATGGTGAAGTGCTTACTTGTCCATTGATAAACCATTTTCAGGTTTGTGTGACATCCATTATCCCATTCGATTGAGGAAACCCGCGCAAGAGGGGACATTTTCAAATGGACAAATGGCTCGACTTGAGGACAAGTCAATTTCAAGAGGGGGTATGATGCGAACCCGGTCACATCATGTTTCGGTACACTTTGATGACATCGAGATTGGCCTAAACTTGAGGGGGTCCAAGTGCAAAATGAGACTTTTAATTTCATTTATGTTGTTGGAATAAGAACTTGATTTATTTTAGTTACTTTAGTCTTTAATTATGTCTTGTTTATTAAATACATATTTTAATTATGAAATGCATTATGTGTTCTACATTAAATAAAGTCATGCATTATGTAACTCCTATGTTAGTTTAAGTCAGCTTCATTAAATTAAGTCTTGCATTAAGTAACTCATTTGTTCATTTAGTTTGCATTTTAAACCATGCATTTAAGCATCTTAGTTTAATAAATAAGTTGTTGGACTTTATTCAACTCATCTTAGTTTATTTAATAAGTGTTGCTTTTAATTAATCTAGTTTCTAAGATTATTTATTGATGCATGAGTTAAGTTTACTTAATGATGCTTCTTTAATTAACTAGTTGCTGGAATAATTGATGCATAGTTCATTTACCTAAGCTAAGTATTAATGTGTGTTATGTTTAATAAGTGTTTACATGTGTTTAATAAGCTCATTTTAATATATTTATTGCAGGAGTCTTTTTAAGTCATAACCTTTACATTACAAGGGCTGTTACACATTAAATAAAGTGACTTTTTAAGTCATTTTCGGTTACAAATGAAGTGGCTATTACAAGGGATGTTTTATACATCATTTAAAGGAGGTTTAAGGAGCATTTTATCATCCAAATTAATTTTGGCAGCAACCTTTCCATTACCAGCCGTTTTTGCCATTTCAAAGGTTGTTTCAAGCATTCAAACATCATTAAGAAGCTGATTAAGAAGATGGTGTCCATTCGCCTGACCAAGGGCTAACTCAAGAGTCATTTTTCAAGCACTTAAATTCATTCATTCAGCTGAATTAAAGTGAATTCAAGGATGGAGTTATTTGGCTCAAGAATGTTAAAAGACTTGAATTAAATTTCAGCTTTTAATTGGCACATTAAGTTGAATGTTTGTGACCATTTAGCTAGCCTATTTTAGCACTATAAATAGGTGAAATCAGCCTTTGTAAAGGGATCTTTTTGCTTAGTTTAAAACATTATTGAACTTATATGAAATTTTTGAGATTTCTTTCTCTCATATTTCATTGAAGAACTCGTTGGCTTATCTAGGTCACTAGTGGCGTCAACCTGCCTTCTTCTTATCCTGAACTTATCACTATCAAAAAGTGTGGCGTTCACCCTTATACCAAGGTTCCTACTTTGCTAAGTAGTGGGTCGAGGTTCTCCTATTCTCCATCCGACCACCTTGAAAACTTATAAGCATTTGGGTCAATATTTTCTAATATTGGTTCGTGTTTGTTTTTGAGATCATTTTCATTCCATTCCATTCCATCCTTTCGTTTCATCATAATCGAACCATTAATTCACTTCACAACCGTTGTTTGTTATCCAATCACTATATTTATCTCCATCTTTTATTATTTTTCTATAACCAAACCTACATAAACTTCATATCCATAAACCCATCTTTGAACCTTTTTTTTTACATAGCTTCTGTAACGCCCCTTACCCGCGTTCAACACCGAAACAGGGTACGAGGTATTACCAGAACATAACACATACCATTAAATAAAACCGAGAAAGAAATATGGCATCCAATTAGATCATGAATCATTATGACATATGCCTTTAACAATATTGGCCAACTTCAATGGCTTTGTACAAAATAATCGATCAAATACTGTAACCAATATTTTAAACCTAGGTAATTATGACACGTAACAAAATAACTAAGCCTACTATACATGCCATAATTCAAAATGTTTAGTTCAAATACCAAAAGTATTGATAGTGTGGGCAGATCTTCAATGATCTTTAACTCCTATGCTAGCTGGATGACATTATAAGACAAAAGAGAGAAAAGAAAGTAAGCTTATAGCTTAGTAAGTAAGTATATAAATAATAAATAAGGAATCTAATATGTTTACAAAACAACTCAATTATATCTATTTTTAATTTCACTATTTACTGCAATTTGATCAAGTTGTCCCTCCTGCATCATGTTCACTGAATAAATCATAACTCGAGTTACGAAACTTGAAATTCAAATCCGTAAAAGTTTCCTAATACTAGACTCATATAAATTCTTACTAAATTTTTTTCTAGAATTTTTGGTCCAGCCAATTAGTACAGTTTATTAGTTAAAATTTCCCCTGTTATACAGCTCGACTGATCTGACCTCTATTTACTACAAATTGATTTTATCCCTGTACAAAAGTCAAATAGCCATGAAATATGCTTCATTTAAAACTAGACTCAATAATAAATCTAGCTATATAAACTATATTTCTTTATTATTTTTTTACAATTTTTAATTATTTTTCAAAGTCAGAACAGGGGATCACATAGTCATTCTAAACAAGTCTCACAAAAATATAAATATCTCAAAATATAGGATTCCTTTTGCAACACCCCGTACCCGAGACCGTTTCCGGAGTCGAACACGAGGTATTTACGGACTTGATTCATTGTAAAACACAGTTCATTTAAAATTTCCAGACAAGCTGGCTAACTGCGTCATTGTCACCTTAAAAATCATATCTCGAGTTCCAAAACTCGAAAACCAGTTCCGTAAATATTTCCTGAAACTAGACTCATATGTCCATCTACAATTTTTATTCTAGAATTTTTGGTCGGGCCAATTAGTACAGTTTATTAGTTAAAGTCTCCCCTGTTACAGGGTTCGACTTCTCTGACCTTCATGCAATACGACTTAGATATCCTCCTGTACAGGGATTCAATACTTATGCCATTTGTTTCTAACGAAACTAGACTCAAAAAGGAATCTAAACATATATGGCATGACTTATAATTATCTCTGGTTAATTTATAGTGAATTTCCAAAGTCAGATCAGGGGATCCAGAAATCGCTCTGGCCCTGTTCCACGAAAACTTAAATATCTCTTAAAATACGACTCATATGATCATTTCGTTTCTTCCATATGAAAGTAGATTCATCAAGGTTCGATTAAATAATTTATTCACTATTTAATTCCATTCCTCCTATTTTTTGTGATTTTTCAAATCCACACCACTGCTGCTATCAGCATCTGTTTTTAAGGTAAACTTTACCTATTTCATGGTTTTCCATGAATCAACTAGAACTTGTCATACAAAGCACCAAAATGATCATGATTAACCATTCCAATGGCTAATCGTTACCAAACATTTCCATACCTCTCAATGAACAACATACAAAACGATTATAATGCTATGCTCAAAGTATATATATAAGCCATTTTTGCATGGCTATCCAAATTTATACAAAACCAAAGGGTACATGACCAACAACAAAAAGGGTAGTCCTATACATGCCATTTTCAGAGTTCAACCAAAAGTGTACCAAAAGGGATTTGATAGTGTGGACGACTTGACTTCGACAATCCCGAGTCCGATAGTGATTTAACCAAAATCTATAAAACAGAGAATCAAAGAAACGGAGTAAGCATTTAATGCTTAGTAAGTTTTGTGCAATGAAATTAGGCACAATTGAAGTATAGCATTCATATGACTAAACGGATAATTTCATATGCACATATTCTCACAATCATACCTACTTCATATTTCCAACCCTTATATTCATACATAAGGAATCAACTTGACTAAAAGCCTAAGCTTCGTTAATCGATTGAGCGAATACTATTTAGAAGGAATCAATTATTTCAATGCATATACGAAACATACCTCATCGTTGAGATTTTACGAGCATATTAATTGAAATTATTACAGCAAGATCGCTCATTCCCAAACCAAGTACCTTCGGGATTTAACCGAATATAGCTACTCGCTCGAATGCCTTCGGGACTTAGCCCGGATATAGTAGTTCGCACAAATGCCTTCGGGACTTAGCCCGGATATAGTAACTCGCACAAATGCCTTCGGGACTTAGCCCGGAATTAGTAACTCGCAACAATGCCTTCTGGACTTAGCCCGGAATTAGTCACTAGCACAAATGCCTTCGGGACTTAGCCCGGTTATCATCCGAATATTCATGCACATATCAATAAATCATGACACATCTTTATTTCATTTTCATAACTAGAATTCAAACACAAGTCAATTATTAAGCATTCCCATTTTCGGCTCAATAGCCACATACAAACAGCATGATTTGGTTTGCTTTGTGACATGATCTCTATGCACATATGACTACCCATCATACGTATAGACTAATTAACTCAACATATAATTCAAGTAGAATTATTATATCACCGTATATTAGTTATGATTATACGTCATGACTTAATCAAATCGTAAACTAAGTTTCATTACTCGAAAACTTGCCTCGGATGTTGTCGAACGATTTCGACGACTATTCGATCACTTTTTCCTTCCCTTTATCGGATTTAGTTCCCCTTTGCTCTTAAGCTTAATTTAACAAATAAATTGATTTAAATATTTGAACATCAAAAAGAGAAACTCAAGGTACTTAACCCATATATACATTAGACATTAGAGCCACATATATATGAAATCATGAATCAACTCAACATATTAGCCCACACTCTCTTTTAGCCGATTATCTAAGCCAAGATAAAAGCATCAATATGCTTGCCTCTAATCGAATACATGCAACACCAATCTACCTCATGTGGCCGAATATGTGTCTATGTTGAGGCCGATTATATGCTTAATACTTCCTACAAATATGGTTACTTGTATTGACTACATACCATTTCGTTTCAAGTTCAAAACTCGGCTAATACACATATATACACTAATAATCAAATACTAATATTTGCACTTCACCTTACTATCAATTCTCATCTACTTCCTACCATGGCCGAATGCATCAAGACACCATACCATTTCAATTTTGGTCATGGGTTAAACAAAGAACTTAATGTCTAACTCAAAAATGCTAAAAAGAAAATCCAAGAGTCATCAATCACCATCACATGTATCATTACAAAGCTTCACACTTAGCATGCAAATGACATCAACACAAGTCCACCTTAGCCGAAACTTAGCTCATCTTCATGTCTCATCACCACAACATCAACCACCAACCAAGAAGGCAACACCCATGGCCGAATATCATCTCCATCTCATAGCAAAGATTTAGACCATGGGATAGGTAGAACTCAAGCTAACAACTAAAAATATGCATGAATCTCATGGAACAACATCAACATACCTTAGCCTAGTGAACCACCATAGCCGATTTTCTCCAAGCTCTTTTCCCTCTCTTTCTTTCTTCTATTCGGCCAAGTTCACAACATGAGAACTTTTTTTTTCTTTTTTTTTCTTCATCATTTTCCTTTTCATTATTTTATTACCATGCTCCTTATTTTATCATTTCTAACATAAACCATTAACACAACATGTTTATGACATGTTTTACCCATCACACTTTGTCCACCCTTATTGTCATGGCCGGCCACTACTAATTAAATGGGGGAAATTGACATGCAAGTCCACCCCTTTGATTACATGCACTAATAGATCCTTATAGATTAACCTATCACATTTCAAAAGTGTCACACATAAGTCCTATTAACTAAATTCACATGCAATTAACTAAATCAAAGCTTAAAACTTTCACACATTCATATTCACATATTTTAGACAATAATTATCATATTCAAATAATTTGGTGACTCGGTTTAGCGGTCCCAAAACCGCTTTCCGACTAAGGTCACTTTAGGGCTGTCACAACTCTCCCCCACTTAAGAAATTTTCATCCCCGAAAATCTTACCGGTAAATAAGTTTGGGTATCATTCTTTCATAGAGTTCTCGGGTTCCCAAGTAGCTTCTTCCATCCCGTGTTTGAGCCATAACACTTTTACTAAAGAAACTTTTTTGTTTTGCAACTCCTTCACTTCACGAGCTAGGATACGAATTGGTTCTTCTTCATAACTCATATCGGCTTGAATTTCAACCTCGGAGGGACTTATTATGTGCGAAGGATCAGATCTGTAGCATCGAAGCATCGAAACATGAAAAACGTTGTGGATCCTTTCAAGTTCAGGGGGTAAAATCAATCTATACGCAACTGGACCGACTCGTTCAGATATTTCATATGGCCCGATGAACCTCGAACTCAATTTGCCCTTACACCCAAATCTGAGTATCTTTTTCCAAGGTGAAACTTTAAGAAACACTTTATCTCCCACCTGATACTCAATGTCCTTTCGTTTCAAATCCGCGTACGACTTCTGACGATCTGATGCTGCCTTCAGACTTTCACGAGTTATTTTTACTTTCTGCTCAGCATCTTTAATCAAATCAACTCCAAAAATTTTAGTTTCATCGAGCTCAGTTCAAAACAATGGTGTACGGCATTTTCGACCGTACAAAGCCTCGTAAGGCACCATCTTAATGCTTGACTGAAAACTATTATTGTAAGCGAACTCAATCAAAGGTAGATATCGTTCCCATGAACCACTAAACCCAGGGATGCAGCATCTCAACATATCCTCGAGTATCTGAATTATCCGCTCGGATTGACCATCGGTTTGGGGATGAAAAGCGGTGCTAAAATGCAACTTGGTACCCAAGGCTTCTTGCAATTTCTTCCAAAATCGCGAGGTGAATCTCGGATCTCTGTCCGACACAATAGAAATGGGTACCCCGTGTAATCTCACAATCTAAGAAACATACAACTCAGCTAGTTTATCCAATGAAAAATCCGTGCGTACGGGGATAAAGTGAGCCGACTTAGTCAGTCTATCAACAACAACCCAAATCGCATCTTTCTTACTTGCCGACACTGGCAACCCAGATACAAAATCCATCATAACTCGATCCCATTTCCATTCAGGTATCATGATCGGCTGAACTAAACCCGTAGGCACTTGATGTTCCGCCTTCACTTGCTGACATACTAAGCACTTCGAAATGAAATAGGAAATGTCTCGTTTCATACCATGCCACCAAAATTGACGTCTCAGATCGTTGTACATTTTCGTACTCCCCGGGTGAATTGACATTCGGCTACAATGAGCTTCGTTCAGAATCATCGAAATAAGTTCTGAATTTCTTGGAACACACAAACGACTTCTGAACCTCAAACAATCGTCATCATCAATTTGAAACTCTGATTCCATATTCGAAACACATTTAGCCCGTTTTACAACCAGTTCATCATCGACTTTCTGAGCTTCACGAATTTGATGAATCAACAATGGTTTGGCCTTTAATTCTGCCACTAACACATTGTCGGATAGAACAGACAAGTGTACATTCATCGCTCGTAAAGCCAACAGTGTTTTACGACTTAAGGCATCCGCAACCACATTAGCCTTTCCCGGGTGATAGTCAATGACAAGCTCATAATCTTTCAACAACTCGAGCCAACGTCTTTGCCGCAGATTCAAGTCTCTTTGAGTTATCAAATATTTGAGACTTTTGTGATCCGAATATACATGGCACTTCTCACCAAATAAGTAATGTCGCCATATTTTCAAAGCGAATACGATGGTAGCCAGTTCGAGATCATGGGTTGGATAATTTTTTTCATGTGGCTTCAGTTGCCTCGACGCATAAGCTACAACTCGACCTTCTTGCATCAATACACAACCCAACCCAAGTAAGGATGCATCACTGTAAATGACGAACTCTTTGCCTGATTCGGGCTGCACTAGTACTGGAGCTTCTGTCAAATGAGTTTTCAATTGATCGAAACTTTTCTGACACTTTTCCGTCCATTCAAACTTATCATCTTTCTGAAGTAGTTTCGTCATTGGTGTGGCTATCATCGAGAAACCTTTTACAAACCGTCGGTAGTAATCGGCAAGTCCCAGAAAGCTCCAAACCTCAGTAATATTTCTCGGAGGCTTCCAGTTAAGTATGGCCGAAATTTTGTTCGGATCAACTCGAATACCCGATGCAGATACCACATGACCCAAGAAGCTAACTCTCTTAACCGTAACTCACACTTCATGAACTTAGCATATAATCGCTTATCCCGTAAAATTTGCAACACTAATCCCGGTGTTCAAGATGATCGGTTTCATTTCTCGAATAGACCAAAATATCATCGATAAACACAACTACAAACCGATCCAAATACGGTCTGAAGATCCAATTTATCAAATCCATAAATACCGCGGGGGCATTAGTGAGCCCAAACGGCATCACTAAGAATTCAGAGTGACCGTATCTCGCTCGAAAGTTGTTTTGGGTATATCCGAATCTCGAATTCAGAATCGATAATAACCCGATCTCAAATCTATCTTTGAAAACACTGAGGCTCCCTTTAGTTGATCAAACAAATCGTCAATGCGCGGTATCGGATATTTATTCTTTATTGTCACCTTATTCAGCTGACGATAGTCGATGGACAACCTCATGGTTCCGTCCTTCTTTTTCACAAACAATACTGGTTCACCCCAAGGTGAGAAACTTGGTCGAGCGAAACCTCTATCCGTCAACTATTGCAGCTGAGCTTTCGATTCCTTTAATTCTGTTGGTGCCATACGACACGGAGCTATCGAAATCAGTGTAGTCCCAGGTACAAGCTCAATACCAAACTCTACCTCCCGAACAGGTGGTAAACCCGGTAATTCTTCGGGAAAAACATCCGGGTATTCACAAACCACTGGCATAAATTCAGGCTTCTTTTCTAACTATTTTTCATCAAGTACATACGCAAGGTATACTTCACACCCCTTTCTTACATATTTCTGAGCCAACATCGATGATATTACAGCTAGCAACCTATTCAAGTCAGTAGACTCAACTCGGATTACCTCGTTATTTACACACCTTAAATCGATGGTTTTTCTTTTGCAATTTACAATTGCATCATGTACGGTCAACCAATCCATACCGAGGATAACATCAAATTTGTCAAACGGTAAAAGCATCAAATCAGTCGGAAAACAGGAACCTCAGATTACTAGGGGACATTTCTTACACACTTTGTCGACAAGCACGTAACGACCCAAAGGATTTGACACCCGAATTACAAACTCAGTAGACTCAATAGGTAGAATCTTACTGGATGCTAAGGTTTCACATATATAAGAATGAGTAGAACCAGGGTCAATCAAAGCAATCACATTAGTATCAAAGAGAGTAAAAGTACCGGTAATAACATCTGGTGAGGAAGCATCCTCGCGTGCGCGTATAGCATAAGCTCTAGCAGGAGCACGAGCCTCAGATCTGGTTGTAGCATCTCTAGATCCTCTCTGATCGCCACTAGCATTGCCCATATTTCTAGATGGTCTACCCCGAGCAGTAGTAGCACCGTGTTTCCCACTCGATTTACGTTCTGCTCGCAGACAATCTCGGGCAATCTTTAATAAAGTGGTCAGCTGATCCGCACTTGTAACAGGAGCGGTCATGGAATCTACAACTCCCCAAATGCCATTTACCACAATACTGACACTCCGTTCTGTCTCGACGATCATATCCAACACTGGCGACCGAAGTGACTCGTGCACTCACAGGGGGTCAATCGTGATCTCGTCTAGAAAAACCCGAAGTGTCTCTAGACCGGCCTAAGTCATCTCTAAATTTCTTCGATGACTGTTGGAAGGGCTTCCCCGAAGACCTCTTACGAAACTCCTTTGCTCCAACCTCAGCTTTTCTTTTCTCCATACTGAGCTCCTCGGCTTTGCAAGCTCACTCGACAAGTACCACAAATTCTCGGATTTCCAAAATGCCAACATACAGCTTTATATCATCATTCAGCCCATCCTCGAAACGTTTACACATCACGGCTTCTGAGGAAATACATTCTCGAGCGTACCGGCTAAGCCTTACAAATTTTTGTTCATAGTCGGTAATCGACATGGAACCTTGTTTAAGTTCAAGAAATTCCTTCCGTTTTTGATCCATGAATCTCTAACTGATATACTTCTTTCGAAACTCGATTTGGAAAAACTCCCAAGTTACTTGCTCTCTGGACACAACAAAAGTCAACGTATTCCATCAATAGTAGGCAAAATCACGTAGCAAGGAGATAGTACACTTTAGGCACTCATCGGGTGTGCAAGATAACTCATCGAGTACCCGAATAGTGTTGTCCAACCAAAATTTAGCTTGCTCGGCATCATCGCTGTCCGTAGCTTTAAATTCAGTAGCCCCGTGTTTTCGGATTCTGTCAACTGGGGGCTTATTTGACCTTATTTGGTCAGTTGCCGGAGGTATTGTAGGTGCGGGGGTGGTATTAGTCAGGAATGGAGGTTGTGGAACAGCCGTATTAGTTCGAATGTATTGGTTGAACCAATCATTCATCACGCTATAAAAAGCTTGTCTAACTTCATCATTCGGATTACTAGCAATAGGTTGAGAGTCTGCCGGCGCTGTCCCTTGTGCGGGAGCGGGCGCTACACTCTCAAGATCATCAGCTACCGCTCGGTTGGGATCGGGATCCATTACTATAAATAAACACATTTTCAATTGTCAGAAATCACCACATTATCAAATAATCACATAATGGCATGTATAGCTAGACCCAAACGTATTACGGTAGTCCTAGAATCGACTAAACCGTAGCTCTGATACCAATAAAATTGTAACACCCCGTACTCGAGACCATTGCCGGAGTCGAACACGACGTATTTACGGACTTGATTCATTGTAAAACACAATTCATTTAAAATTTCCAGACAAGCTGGCTAACTGCGTCGCTGTCACCTTAAAAATCATATCTCGAGTTCCAAAACTTGAAAACCAGTTCCGTAAATTTTTCCTCAAACTAGACTCATATGTCCATCTACAATTTTTTTTCTAGAATTTTTTGTCAGGCCAATTAGTACAGTTTATTAGTTAAAGTCTCCCTGTTATAGGGTTTGACTACTCTAACCTTCATGCAATACCACTTAGATATCTTCCTGTACAGGGCTTCAATACGTATTCCGTTTGTTTCTAACGAAACTAGACTCAAAAAGGAATCTATACATATATGGCATGACTTATAATTATCTCTGGTTAATTTATAGTGAATTTCCAAAGTCAGATCAGGGGATCCAAAAATCGCTCTAGCCCTATTCCACGAAAACTTAAATATCTCTTAAAATACGACTCATATGATTGTTTCATTTCTTCCATATGAAAGTACATTCATCAAGGTTCGATTACATAATTTATTCACTATTTAATTCCATTCCTACTATTTTTTGTGATTTTTCAAATCCACACCACTGCTGCTATCAGCATCTGTTTTTAAGGTAAACTTTACCTATTTCATGGTTTTCCATGAATCAACTAGAACTTGTCATACAAAGCACCAAAATGATCATGATTAACCATTCCAATGGCTAATCGTTACCAAACATTTCCATACCTCTCAATGAACAACATACAAAACGATTGTAATGCTATGCTCAAAGTATATATATAAGCCATTTTCGCATGGCTATCCAAATTTATACAAAACCAAAGGGTACATGACCAACAACAAAAAGGGTAGTCCTATACATGCCATTTTCAGAGTTCAACCAAAAGTGTACCAAAAGGGCTTTGATAGTGTGGACGACTTCGACTTCGACAATCCCGAGTCCGATAGCTGACGAACCAAAATCTATAAAACAGAGAATCAAAGAAACGGAGTAAGCATTTAATGCTTAGTAAGTTTTGTGCAATGAAATTAGGCACAATTGAAGTATAGCATTCATATGACTAAACGGATAATTTCATATGCACATATTCTCACAATCATACCTACTTCACATTTCCAACCCTTATATTCATACATAAGGAATCAACTTGACTAAAAGCCGGAAGCTTGTTAATCGATTGAGCGAATACTATTTAGAAGGAATCAATTATTTCAATGCATATACGAAACATACCTCATCGTTGGGATTTTATGAGCGTATTAATTGAAATTATTACAGCAAGATCGCTCATTCCCAAACCAAGTACCTTCGGGATTTAACCGGATATAGCTACTCGCTCGAATGCCTTCGGGACTTAGCCCGGATATAGTAGTTCGTACAAATGCCTTCGGGACTTAGCCCGGATATAGTAACTCGCACAAATGCCTTCGGGACTTAGCCCGGAATTAGTAACTCGCAACAATGCCTTCGGGACTTAGCCCGGAATTAGTCACTAGCACAAATGCCTTCGGGACTTAGCCCGGTTATCATCCGAATATTCATGCACATATCAGTAAATCATGACACATCTTTATTTCATTTTCATAACTAGAATTCAAACACAAGTCAATTATTAAGCATTCCCATTTTCGGCTCAATAGCCACATACAAACAGCATGATTTGGTTTGCTTTGTGACATGATCTCTATGCACATACGGCTACCCATCATACGTATAGACTAATTAACTCAACATATAATTCAAGTAGAATCATTATATCACCGTATATTAGTTATGATTATACGTCATGACTTAATCAAATCGTAAACTAAGTTTCATTACTCAAAACTTACCTCGGATGTTGTCGAACGATTTCGATCGCTATTCGATCACTTTTTCCTTCCCTTTATCGGATTTAGTTCCCTTTGCTCTTGAGCTTAATTTAACAAATAAATTGATTTAATCATTTGAACATCAAAAAGAGAAACTCAAGGTACTTAACCCATATATACATTAGACATTAGAGTCACATATATATGAAATCATGAATCAACTCAACATATTAGCCCACACTCTCTTTTAGCCGATTATCTAAGCCAAGATAAAAGCATCAATATGCTTGCCTCTAACCGAATACATGAAACACCAATCTACCTCATGTGGCGAATATGCATGTCTATGTTGAGGCCGATTATATGCTTAATACTTCCTACAAATATGGTTACTTGTATTGACTACATACCATTTCGTTTCAAGTTCAAAACTAAGCTAATACACATATATACACTAATAATCAAATACTAATATTTGCACTTCACCTTACTATCAATTCTCATCTACTTCCTACCATGGCCGAATGCATCAAGACACCATACCATTTCAATTTTGGTCATGGGTTAAACAAAGAACTTAATGTCTAACTCAAAAATGCTAAAAAGAAAATCCAAGAGTCATCAATCACCATCACATGTATCATTACAAAGCTTCACACTTAGCATGCAAATGACATCAACACAAGTCCACCTTAGCCGAAACTTAGCTCATCTTCATGTCTCATCACCACAACATCAACCACCAACCAAGAAGGCAACACCCATGGCCGAATATCATCTCCATCTCATAGCAAAGATTTAGACCATGGGATAGGTAGAACTCAAGCTAACAACTAAAAATATGCATGAATCTCATGGAACAACATCAACATACCTTAGCCTAGTGAACCACCATAGCCGATTTTCTCCAAGCTCTTTTCCTCTCTTTCTTTCTTCTATTCGCCAAGTTCACAAAGATGAGAACTTTTTTTTCTTTTTTTTCTTCATCATTTTCCTTTTCATTATTTTATTACCATGCTCCTTATTTTATCATTTCTAACATAAACCATTAACACAACATGTTTATGACATGTTTTACCCATCACACTTTGTCCACCCTTATTGTCATGGCCGGCCACTACTAATTAAATGGGGGAAATTGACATGCAAGTCCACCCCTTTGATTACATGCACTAATAGATCCTTATAGATTAACCTATCACATTTCAAAAGTGTCACACATAAGTCCTATTAACTAAATTCACATGCAATTAACTAAATCAAAGCTTAAAACTTTCACACATTCATATTCACATATTTTAGACAATAATTATCATATTCAAATAATTTGGTGACTCGGTTTAGCGGTCCCGAAACCGCTTTCTGACTAGGGTCACTTTAGGGTTGTCACACCTTTACTTTCTATGTTTCTTTTACATGAAATTAGACTCATTAAGCTTTAATTTAATATCTCATTCAGCCTCTAATTAAATTCATACTATTTTTGGTGATTTTTCAAATTCACGTCACTACGACTATCCAAACAGTTTTATTATCAATTTTGATCTTTCACATTTTAGTTGCATTCATTGCTTATTCTTAACAATTTTTCCAACTTCCAATCACAGATCGAGCTTATTACTCATACGTTACACATGTATATACTTACACTTATCAGTACAAGGTCATACAAAATTTCATTTAGTCGATTTTCCCGTTGAACACTTCGTATCGAGTCCCGGTGCTTGGTGGTTTCAGCACGTAGTTCCACCCATCACATCGTTCGGCTCTCTTGTACACATGGTGAACATGAACACTTAGTACCACCCATTTGACCTAGCCACTTTATCTCGTAGATCTCTTATCTACATGGTGTCCTTCACCTGGAACCACACATGCGACCTAGCTACATTTATCCCGTAGCTCTCTTGTCTACATGGTATACATCCCGTATCACACATGTGACCTAGCTACCACATAGTATCTCGTAGCTCTCTTGTACACATGATGTGCACTTAGCACCATACATGTGACCTAGCTGCATACCATCTGTATCTTTCGATTCCGAAGGTTCAACCAGGAAGTATTTCACTTTCTAATACTTATTTCCATTTTTCCAATAGTCGATTATGATTCAAAATCAGCTAAACTCTATAAAATATGCTGAAATATAAAAATGTAAATAAAGATAATGTATTATTTACATACAAACTTACCTCGGTGCCTAATATAGAAATTTTGCAATTTAGTCCAAAATCTTTTCCTTCCTCCGTTCGAGGTCGATTCCATGCCTTTCTTGATCTATAATAACACATTTAGCTCTTTTAACACTCATACTATCTATTTCAATCCAAAAATCACATTATGGAAAAATTACATTTTTGCCCCCTAACTTTTACAAAATTATGATTTTGTCCCTAGACTCAGAAATTTAATTTTAGACCTTATTCTTATGTTTTATGACATTCTGAACATTTTTCTCTTCTATGACAATATCAAATTCTCACTCTAACATGTACTTATGAACATTAGGTATTTTTACCGATTATGCTGTTTTGCTTGTTTTCGCTAAAAATCGCTTAGAAAAGATCGTTCTCCTAACTTCAAACATTCATATTCTACCATCAAACACCAAAATACATGCATATAATTCATGGGTAAATTTTTAAACATAAACCCTAACTCGAAATAATGGTAGAAATAGGTAGATTGAGCTACGAGGATTTCAAAAATGTAAAGAACATTAAAAACGGGGCTTGAATGCACTTACTATTGAGCTTGAAAGCTTGGAAAAAACCCTAGCTATGGTGAACATACAAGTTTCGACCAAGGAAGAAGATGGATGGACAAAATTTTAGCTTATTTTTCCCATTTTATTTCTTTTAATTACCAAATGACAAAAATACCCTTAAGGCGTTTCTTTAAAATTTTGTCCTATTCATGCCCATTTTTATCCATATAAAGTATAATGGTCTAATTTCCATTTAAGGACCTCTACTTAAAACCCCCGTTTCAATCAAATACTTTATGAACTAGAACACACATTTTTCACCTATTTCAATTTAGTCCTAAACATCAAATTAAACACCCAATCATAAAATTTTCAACCTCAGATTCGTGGTTTCGAAACCACTGTTCCATTTTGGCCCTAAATCGGACTGTTACAGCTTCTGCCATTATTCACTTAAAACATCCTTTGAACAATCTGAGCGATACTTCTTTGTAGACGATCGGGCAAACTCGCACACGACTCGACTCACCTCGAGGTGGATCGTATCATCAATTGATTTTTAGGTTATAAAGATAGAAAAGCCCTGTATGCATAATACACCGAACCTGATAGAGTTCCTCAAGTATGTTCACAATTATCTTATCATGAGATCGATGTGTTAAAAATTGCTTGATGTAAAGAAATGATAATAAAACAAAAATATAAAAGAGAGATAAATGATCAATTCATTAACATGAACAAAAAATGATGTTATTTGAGATAGAGGACAATAAAAGGAAAGACAATAAAAAGAACGATTCATAAATATGAAAACAAAAAGGGATGTATACAAAGCAAGTTGGCGGTGTGGTCAAAGACTATAGTACTCCTTAGAAATAAATTGGGGTACTTGTAATAAACTGGGGTTTTAATTTGGATATCATTGTAGTTTAATCATCTCATGTTGTATCTGTATTTACTCATGTATTTTAGTTTGAAATTTGTAGTTAAGTAAGTTGCACTATTTGTAAACGTTAAAAGTAGGTTAAGCTTGTGTTTGTAATAGCGTGGTAATGCCTAAGATTCAGATTTGGTTAATCACATCAGGTTAAAGGTGTTATAATTTTTGTATCAGAACTTGGTTCAATTGGTTTTTGGGTTACGAAGATGAAGAAGCCCTGTATGCATAATACGTTGAATCTGGTAGAGTTCCTAAGATATGTTCACAGTTATCTTATCATAAGATCGATGTGTTAAAAATTGCTTAATGAAGAGAAATGATAATGAAACAAAAAGATAAAAGAGAGATAGAGGATCAATTTATTAATATGAACATGAGGACAACAAAAGGAAAGATAATAAAATGATCAATTCATTAATATGAACAAAAAGGGATGCATATAGAGCAAGTTGGCGGCATGGTCAAAGACTATAGTACTCCTTAGAAATAAATTGGTGTACCTATAATAAATTGGGCTTTCAATTTGGATATCATTATAGTTTAATTACCTTGTGTTGTATCTATATCTACTCATTGTATTTACTCATGTATTTTAGTTTGAAATTTGTAGTTAAGTAATCATTATCTGTAAATGTTAAAAGTAAGTTAAGCATGTGTTTGTAATAGCGTGGTAATGCCTAAGATCCAAATTCGGTTAATCAGATAGGGTTGAGGGCGCATATAGGACATTATAAGTTAATTAGTATTAGAGCTTTCAGTTTAGACGATTCTCTTGAAATTGAGATAGAGTCAATCCTGTATGCATGATACGTCGGGCCTAGCTTAGTCTCTCAAGTATGTTAAAATATTTTGTAATGACGTATATTTTGGTACGCTGTTAATATTGAAGAAGATGAGTCCAGTTGGAAAGAAAGAAGATAGTTTTATTGATAAGAGAAGGAAGACAATACAAAATCGAACATAGAAATTTAATAAAAGAAAGAAAGGTCTTCAATTTCCCTCCACTGTAGACTAGTCGGTAGGTTCAACGGAACTCCTTTTGGTGGGGGACATTCTTGAGGGACTTATTCAGGAGCATCAGAATCCTCCAAATTTTCCTCTTCTATTTCTGGTTCTTTAGAGATAAAGAAGTTTGTTGATTGTCTTTATTCTCTATAAAATTTCTTCTAATCTTCAACCTCAAGGTTATAGACATCAAAGCTTCGGGCATCAATGGTAACCTTCTGTAAGTAATTGAAGTCCACTTGACTCAGATTGAGAGGACCCACAGCAACTTAGGCATGAAGGGCCAGGTTGGGTCATAGTATGGGTAAGGCCTCTATGAGATTTTGCCTAGTGTCTTCTTTGTATTTCTTCAGTGCTTCCCTATTGGATTGGCGTAGAGATGAAAGCCTCTTTCACCAGCTGAGGAAAGATGCTATTCTGTTGTCATTGGATGGCTTTGAGAGAGAAAGGATATTGGTCTGGCCTTATCAGATTTGCCAATGGAAGATTTTACTCACTTTGCTAGATGAGGTGTTAATGTGTAAGAAACCAAGAGAGGTATCTAGTTGAATTGGGCATATTATCTCTGGTGTGAGTATAGACACTAGTGGATCTGAGAAGTAAACTAGCCAGTCTACAAAGTTGGCAGACTCTACTAGTGTAATTGAAGTAGGAGGAAAGGCAGGAACAAGAGGTAGGGCAAGAGCAGTAAGAGTGATGGCTCTTATGGGAGCAGGCCCTATCCTAAACCTACGACAAGTCAACTGTCGATGGTCACTACCCTCGGTATCCTGGGTGATTTCCTCCACCTTTGGCCTCTTCTGATTTTTACTAGCTATTAGCGTGGCAACAACTCTTTCACTCTCACGAAACTATGACAATCAAATATTAGCTCATTGGTTGTCTAAGTTTAAATCGATAGTAAATGGCACTGTAAGAATATTTATATTATATTGCAAGAAAGAAAACTTACTTTAGTAGATAATTTAAATGAGTTTGTAATCCTGTAAAAGAATCAATGTGAGCATTTGGTTCAAATACTCAGAAGGATTATTATGTCGTCTACAATTCCAATTGGGGAGATGGCTAGTCTTGGCTATTGGAGTAGTTGACTCAACGGGTAGAGATATAGATGCATTCATTGGAAGAATGATACATTGGACTAGACCCAAGATGAATTAATTCTGAATCTGTTTGTGAATTAATTCACTCATGACATTCATGGTGTGATTTACCTAAATCTTGAGTTTATCATTGACAATGCGTATGTAAATCATGTACTTTGATATAAGTGGAGGCTTGTGCTCTAAAGATGATTGAGCCCATAGCCAATATGTTGGGTACATGACTTATGTATAGCATGGCTTTACTAGCAACAATGGAATTCATAGTTGGATTAAAAATTTAATGATATCCTCTCGTTGGTATTGTGTGAGTTGATAAATATAGAGCGTGGCCACGGGTTGCTTGTTTTTGAACGAGCAATTTATCACAGTCATTTGTTGACAATGATCATATTAATCATTAAGAAGACACGATGGTGGCAATGAAATAAAATAGGATTGTATTGAGTGAACGAATTTAACTTAAAGGAATCAATGATATCATATCAGGATAACACACACATGACGATGTCATTGGACAAAGCAGTTGGATGAATTGCTTTCGTAAAAAGTATACAATAAGGAGTTTTCAATTATGATACTTCTTGTGGGTTGGCTCTATTATTAAGTAAATTGCGAAATATTGGAATGATACTTCTGGACATAATTGCAATTACTCAAGCCTAATTATATATGTCTGATTGGTCCATCCGCTAGCTCAACAAAAGCTCGATCAAACTGCATTTGAATTAGAAGAAAATTCTACGACTTTGGAAATAATTTAATTGAGTAGATTTATTCGATATGGAATTAAATTAAGCAATCGTGAGAATTGTTCAACTAAAAAATTCTGATTAAAGAATGTTCTTGAAAAATTAATTTAGAAAGTCTTAGTGATTTTTGAAAAAATTAATTTTGATAAATTAAAATTAAATTAATCAAATTAATTGAAATCAATATGATATTTTTGGCCTGGTATGTGAATCTGAACAGACAGTTCAACCGATGGCAGGTCTGGATTGGTCGAGCTGTCACTGGCCTGGATCGAACCAACAATAGTCGAACCGATTCAGGGTGCCAGGAGAATGTCGTACCTGTGATGCCACTACCAGACACGATGGCGTCAGCGGTTGCGACGATGACATTTCGGTGGCCAATGGGTGGTCCCTCAACAGTTGAGCAGTAAAAGAATTACACTCCTACTGGGGCTTTACTGAACAATTCGATTTCAAATTAACTATTCCAAAAATAATATTATTTTAATAAATTTAATATTAAATTTAATTTAATACTCATCCCGATAGTATTTTATTAATTTAATATTAAAGTGATTATCTTAATATTTAATATTTATCTTGTAGGTAAATATTCTATTAATTAATATATTTAATATTAAATCTAATCTAATATTTATCTGAATAAGTATTATATTAATTTACGATTAAAGTGATTAAGTTTAATAATAGTTAAACTCTCTAAATTGTCCTTATATAAAGAGGGCTTGGGTCATTATTTTTCACACACTTAAATTCGAGAGAAAGTTATAGAAAGAAAATTCTCTGAAAAAATTATTTTAGAAAATTTTTAGAGATATTTTTCTTATTTACAACTTGGCTTAGAAGTTTAGAGAAATTACGAAATTAATCCACTAGTAATTTTGCGAAAATATTTCTGATTTGAAGCAAACCTACACTCAGCAAACATGAGCTTGAAAATAGCGGAGAATACATATAATGATTTGATTTAATTTTTGTTACTAGCTTAGAAGTTATATTTATTATACAAATATTTTTAAAATATAAATTGTGTAAATGTGCAATAATAATTTGTGATACTAAATATAATATAAAAAATTACGGTATATAATTGTATTTTGTTAGCCAAACATATTTTTAAAATTATAATTCTTTAAAATTATAAAAGAATAATTACTATTTTAATTATTACACTTTTATTGAATTATATTTAGATCAATACAAATCAGTTTGAAACTTACGCGTATTTACTTTACTTTTTGGCATGTGATTGTCAAAAGCATAGGCAGTGCAAACCAAGCAATTAAGTAGGTTTAGCAGCCCTCGTCCTTGAAAAAATGCTAACATTTAGTCTACAATTATGATTATAGGCAAAAAAAAGAAGAAAAAAAGCAAAGTTTAGTCGACAGGATTTGTGGCTAAAAACTGATCACGTGACGAGAGATTAACGGAGATCATAATTAACATTCAATGGGAAGGGGTCCCCTAAATACCATAACCATTAATCCCACCATTTATAAGTTATCAAAAGTTTTATTAATAAATGTTAGATACACTGTTATAAAAATAATTCAAGTTTTAATTTTAAATATGAAATTATTAGAAAAGTTTGTTCGTAATCTTGATTGTAAAAATAATTCTAAGAAGATTTAAATATAATATTACCTTTTATTTTTATTGAGTAGTTGAGACTAAAAGTTTAATATACACGCCGCCGCCATTCAACTTGTATCCGTGTTAACATGGTTTACGATATGTATTGGGCGTGTTTTTTTTTTTGATAAATTTTTTTATTTTTTCTTCCTTTTAATTATTTTTAGAATATTTTCAATTGTTATAGAAAATCTAAAAACATATTTTCTGTTACTACGTGTATTTGCTATTTTTCCCCTTCATAAAATTCTATAAATAATAGACCATTCTCATCATTTTACAGAGTAAGGAAAACAACAATCTTTTCTCCCACAATTCACCTATTCCTTTTCAGTTTTTCCGATTCTTTTTTTAGAAGAGCAATTTCAATTATGTTACATATGTCTTTATTTAAGTGTATAAATATTGAAGTACTATGTTAATTTTGAGAGGTGATGTCTACTATACGATTACACCAATCAGAGTGAATTTACTTCTAAGACAATAATTTTTTCGTGACATAATGATTATTTATTTATTTACATTTAATTTTTTTTATCAATGCTAACAATTTCAGTAGTGTATTTGCAACAAAGATGATCACAAATTCTAAGAAAATAAAAATTAAATTTTCAAAAATTATAATATGAATCAATCCATCACAAATAATAAACCTAACGCCATAAGCTTGCTAGGTTAGGTGCCTCTAGCTAATACAACTTTACTTTTAAGCTGGAATAGCTGTAAGTTATAGAATAGATACTTTACTCTCTCTATCTCTCTCTTATGCTTTTTGTGTGTTTTTGCGTGAAAGCCACTTCACTTCAAATTGCATAAGGTAGAAGAAAGGAAGGAAAACTTTTTATTTATAATTGTGAGGTTATAATATGTATTTTTCAACTTAACTTCAATAATCGAGTTGCTTCTTTGCGCTGAAGCTTTGTATGGGACGAGATTTATGTTCAACAAATATATTTAGGGATAAAGATGAAAAATCTTCCTTTATTTTAATAAACCTTTTAGTCTTGTACATATGCTTTTAATTTATTTGATTTTATACTTTTTAACTCTCAGTTGTCTGCATTAAATTCTGTCAATTTTTGACACGTGGCTAACAAATGAATGTCATCTGTCACTATGAACTAAAGAAAAAACCTAAACAATCAAAATAGGATTTGCATAGAGTTTTTTCTTTTTTTATTCTCCACTTTCAACATCTTTATTTTTATTTTATTTTTTTTCTCTTCCACTCTTCTTTTTTCGTTTTCTTCTCTTCCACGATGAACTTTAACGACATCCCCTAAATAATCTTTTCTCTCATCAAAACTAAATTTAAAAAATAAATCTTTTTTTTCTCCCGATTTCATTGATATATAATCATTCTCTCCGAGCTTGTTGTCGTTGATGATGATTATGAGACAAGAGGAAGTTGTTACTTGTAAAGATCAGTTGCAAATTATTGGTAATGTGGCAAGTGCCCAACACAACTGCCTCCTCCAAGTTTGGCGATGGATTCAAGCTCGATGGCAATGGTTTTTAGTGGAGTAGAAATTGAAAGACAAAAAATAATGATGATTGGAGGGAGTTTGGTTCTCTTGATGATAAATCAAATCAAGGATTCATCTTTGATAATGGATTTGAATCTCTACCTGAACCATTCAGGCTATTATAACATTTAAGAATTGAGTTTATGTAATCCTCGAAGCTTTTACCATTGAAAATGAGTAAAGAAGGCAAAATATGTTTCTATAACAAAAAAAAAAATGTTGAAAAGAAAAGAACAAAAAAGGTAAAATTATTTGCAAGTCCTCCTTTCTTCCATTTATCAATTTAGACTTGGCATACCTTATCATGTGACGTCTATTCATTGGCCCACGTGTAAAAATTGACAGAAATTAATGTTGTTAGGGGTATCAAAAGATTAGACAAAGAAAAAGTTGAAGTACTAAATCAGACAAATTAAAAATATAGGTAACATATTAAAAATTCTGATAAAGTATAAGAGGATTTGTTTACCATTATCTCGTATATTTATTGGGTAAACTTATTAACTTGAGATTTTTCTTATATCTTATGGTTTGGTTTTCTTTAGATTCTATAATATTAATAATAATAATAAATACAGTTACAAAATTTAATATTACATTATAGTATAACTATAAACATTACTTATAATCTCTTAATCATTTGTAGGTGTCAAATTCACATTTTAAAAATTAAATATTGTAATTATGGTATAGATGGCAAAATGTGTACTTTGATATTAACATTTGTTATTTATATCATAAAGTAAAGTTATTATTGTTGTTTGGTTTTGAGAAAAAATTGTTTAAATTTTAGCTTATAAATTTGTGATATTCAAAGTTTGTTTATGAAAAAAAATTAAACTATAGAAAAGAAGAAAAATAGAGCTTTTGATTTTGGTACAGAAAGTGCGAATAGAGAAGGTTATAAACAACGATTTGAATTGTTTAATGACCTAAATAAAATTTTCAAATAATTTAATAATTATTTTGTAATTTTTAAAATTCAGTGACCAAAATACTTATAATTTCATGACCTTGAGTGTAATTTACTCTTAATGAAGATAGAGGAAAAGATTTGTCTAAGATTTACTTAAGTTCATATTTCAATAAAGATGAAAAGTTACTCAATTGCCTTCCAATAAGGAAAGAAAACAAATAATAATAATAATAATAATAATAATAATAAATGAATAAAAGAAAATGATCTAGGAAAAATTCCTTAAATAGTTTAAGTTCATAAAATATTTCTTATAAAATTTTGTAACCTTTAAGATAATATTTTATTATAGTGAAATCTTATGAGATTTTTTAAATTAATAATTGTTGTTAAAAGATAAAAATAAAAGACTATGATTGATTGATCAAGTCACATCAAAGATAATAAAGGAAGATGGGAAAACCGGAAGATATGATTGGTGGAAATATGAAAAATTTAGAGGTTAGAATTTAGGAAATAAAGATGATTTTCATTTTTATTTTTGGACAATTAAAAACATTGAAAGATACATATATTTGATTAAAATTTTTAAAATGAAAATGAAAACGTATAAAAATTAGAAAATAAAAAAATGTCTTCATTGTTTTAAAAAAATGTTTTGTAAAATTGAAAAGTTAAAAAAATGTTTTTAAGTTTAAATTTAATTAATGAATTTGTTTTGTAAATTAAGATGAAAATTTTGTTTTATACCCTGGGATGAAAAAATATCTTTCTTCTTATTTTTCCTTGCCAAGTCCATTAAAAATTTATTTCCTATCCATTTTATTTCTCTTACTTTTTACCTACGATATTCTAAAGCTTTATTTAGGTGTCTCCAATAAAGCATTGAAATATTTTATTTCAATTAAAGTGAAAATTTTCTAACACTTAAAATTTTAAATATGATTGATAATCAATTTAAATTTATATGGCATAAAATTTAAAAAAAGTGTTGAGAAAGACAAGTAGGTAAGTACTTGTTTATCACTTAATGTAAAAAATATGAAGTTAATTTTATTTTATTAAAATTTAAAATAATTTAAAAAAGACATATTCAAATTACCAATTTATCTTTCATTCAAAAATATCTAAAATAATCTTTTAAAATTTTATATTTACTTTTATCAAACAATATAATTATATTTATTAATCTACGGAACAATTTTTAACATAAATTCAACACTTATAAAATTGAACAATAAAAACTTAATATTTAACTTTTCAATACTTAAATTTTAATTTAACAAACTCACCCTTAATGAAATGAAAGAAAAAAATGAAAATTGAAAGAATAGAAAAACAAAACCATAGAAATATCAATATATTGGTGTGTTTGAAAAGAAAAAAATTGAAATAAAAATAAATTTTATTCCTTCATTACTTTGGTAGAGTTAAAATTTTTTTTAAAATACAAAAATTTAAACTAATTTATTTTTCCGTCTAATTTTCTTTGTTTGTAATTTCAATTTGGAATGAATTATTTTACACTTTAATATAGAAATAATAATTTCTTTTATGTGTCCTTTTCACTTCTTACAAATTCCTACTTGTCTTCGCAAATGCTAAACATTATTTGTGTTCTATAAAAGTTGACACGAGTCTTTAACAATCTTTATTTCCAATCGAAGAAAATATCCTAAATTACGAAATTAGAAAAAAAATTAAGATCAGAACTAAATTTTATATTTTAAAAAATAAAAATATAATTTTTTATTTTAATAGTTTATATTTTATAATTTTTAAAAGTTTAAATTAAATTTTATTATTTTTAAGAAGTAAAATATAATTTTACTATTATTAATTTAAAATTTATAAATTATAATCGGTACCCAACAGCCAAATTATAAAATTGAAAAGAAATATGATGAAATTTGAATTGGTGACAAAATGTTCAAACATTTAGCGTACTGTTTGAATTAAAGATTTATCTGATTTGGTTACAGCCAGACTATTTCTCCTAAATCCAAGGGTTGGTGGTTGGTAGGGGCTAAATGTAAAAACAGCAAAATTGCAGGCAAAATGAAAATAAAAAGAAACCCACCCTGGGTAATTGTAAGCGTAATCAATTTTTTTATTTGATTCCATGAAGTTTAGAATAATTCAAGAAGACGGCAATTTCATATGTTATGAAGAAATTATTTATGAAGAAACAAAACACAAACAACACAGCCCTAAGGGTCTAAGCCTAAGCCTTACCTTTCTTTCAATCAATTAAAAATTTATGAATCCTACGCCTTAGATCCTTTGCCATTAGTCGCCAAGGAAGCACTCATCATCTTCTGGAACTCCTCGAAATTGACATTGCCATCACCGTCTGAATCTACGGACTTGATCATCCTAACACAATCATCAACCGAACACTTCATCCCTAGCTGATTCAGAACCAGGTGCAACTCGCTCGTCGAAATCAGGCCGTTCTTGTCCTGGTCGTACAAATCGAAGGCGTCGCGCAGCTCCAAGGCGGCGGTGACTTCATCGGATGAAGACCGGAAGAGAGAGGAGAACTCGGAGAGGTTGATGAAGCCGTCTTTGTCGGTGTCGATGTCTTCCAAGACACGTTTGAGTTCTTCCTCAGTGATGCTGGAGCCCATTGATTTCAACACATCGCGGAGCTCCGTCACCGAGATCTTGCCGTCCCTGTTGGCGTCGAACTGGTTGAAGACTTTTTGGAGTTCCTCCTGGTTGACGTTGGAGGATTTCTGGGTTGGAGTTGCCGACATGGTTGCTTTAACCTCAAAGAAAGGAAAATGGAGTAATTGTGGGAGCCGATTTGGAAGTCGAGGTGGGCTTTATAAGCCTGGAGGCAAAACAGAACAACAGTTAAATGCTACTCTAATAATCCTACTTTATCCCTTCCTCATACCACTTCACCCTTATTACAACTGCAAAATAAGTAAATTTGTGATGATACCCATTATTATTTGAAATTTGAAATTTGTTTCTGTAAACCCCCCCCCCCCCCCCATTTATTCAACTAAATTTCTTTTAACCCTATTCATTTTAGGGTAAAGTACATTAAATACTCACTCAATTTTGATTTTAATAACAAAATAGTTACTTAATTTTTAAAAATGATAAATCAGTCATAGTAATTATTTTCCTTTACAAACATGACGAAAAAGTGACTTGTTATTTAATTGGCCATGTTCGAGTCCTTGCTATCATTTAATCGGGCACGTTGGAGGTTTTGTTGTCATTTAAACAGCCTCATTTAAGAACTCTAGCTGGGCAGTAGAAGAAAAAGAAGAAGAAGAAGAAGAAGAGAAGAAATGGTTATATCGTCCAATCCCTCACTCTAAGAACCCAATCGTCACAGTCCAAGTTTTCATGTGTTCTCCTTTCATATCATCCAAAAAGCACTCATTTATTATCCAATCCTTCACTCTTTTTGAAATTTTTACCTTTTTCTTTTGAATTTTTTTCTTCTTCCCATGGTTTCCTCCACAATTCCGACTAATGTTCTTGTCTCTGCCCCTTCTTTTCTTTTTGATTGGAGAATATCCATAAGATTTTCGAAATTTTGTGGTCTCAAAATTAAACCCAGGTTGACATCGCTGACTCAGTCATCCAGATTGACAATCAGGATCCGAGTTGAGTCGGACGTGTAGTTTGTAAGGCTCAGAACACCGCTGTTGATGGTTAGTTTTGTTTGTTTTCAGTATAAATTAATTTGATTTTTCTGTTTTAATTGTTTTTCTTATGCTTTTCTTTTTTAGTTTGATTGGTTGCTTGGAAAGTGAAAGAAAGTGGGAGGAAATAGAAAGGATTATTGAGCATAAATGAAAAAGAAATTATTTTTTTAGTTCATGTCCAACTTATGTATAACGCGGCAAGTTAACTGACAACGTCAGCTAGTTAACTAACTACACCACCTATTTCGTTAGGCCTATAACAAAAAATGTTAATGGGTGACTGATTTGTTACTTTTCGATAATGTTAGTGACTGATTTGTTATTTTTTAAAAGCTGAGTGACTGAGTTGAAAGTTGAGTGCTTGTTTTGTTATTGAAATCAAAGTTGAGTAACTATTGGTGTAATTTATCCTTCCTTTTTTTATTATAATTTAGCCGAAAAAAATCATCTTCAAACTACATATTAATAATTAACTTGTCTATTTTTTTTTGTTAATATTTAATTTGTCTATGGATTTAACAATTTTGGTCCTATCTATAACAATGTCGTTTTTTTTCCATTAATGAAATTGTCATGACAAGTTCAAATCGATGCAAATAATAAGATGAATTACTTTGTACACATAGCGACCATGTTGGCTCAAATTTTATTGAAAAAAAAGCAACAATAATTAATATGTTGTTTAAATAAAAAAAAATTTAAAGAAAAACTTTAATATCGACTTTGGACAAAAATACTATTGGTAATGTAAAGAAATTGAAAAAAACAAGTCTTAACGATTACGATTTGACAAAATTAGAATCTAGCTTTTAAATGGTTACAATTTGACAAAATCTGGCTATTTAGATTTTTTAGGAAATTGACTCTTCAAATTTACTGTTTTTCCTTTCAGAAAACAATATAAATAGGAGGTCATTCTCCTTATTTTTTATAGAACACAACAAGAGAAAAACAACTTCTTTCATCCTTATGTTCTCTAAATTCTGGTGTTTTGAGAAATTACATGAGAGAGAAATTCTATCCAGGAGATTCGGTTTTAAGTAAGATTGTCTGTGGCTCCTCCAATCTTTCATACGAATTGAACCTAGTGTGGTTTCGCTTGTTTCCTTTCAGTTTATTTTCTAACCAAATTTTCGACCAATTGCTTTTGTTTTTTCGATTTTCATTCCTTTCGAGAAAAGCAATACCAATTATGTTCCATCTTCTTTATTTAGGTGTACAAATATTGAAGTACCGTGTTAACCTTGGGGGTGGCACCCACTACATGATTATACCGGTCAAGGCGAATTTGTTTCCAAGGTAGTGGTTCTTCTACGATACAGTGATTGCTTTATTTATTTACGCTCAGTTTAGTTTTCTGTCAGCGCTAACGGTTTTGTTTTGCAATAGTATATTTCCAACAATTTAGAAGCAAAATATACTATTGTTTAAACATGAGAATCGTTTTCGTTTCTCGCTACTAGAACCAATGAATGTTCTTACAGGCAACGAGCTAGAGTACACTTGAGGATCGTTGGAGCAAGTGAAGTGTCCTATTGAGGCAATCAATTTGAGGGCACTTGAGTAGTGCAAGAGTGTGCCTAAATAGTGCTGGAACAGTTGCAGGCTCCATCTGTGTTGGCCAGTGGGCCATTGTGATCAAGATAGGCTTAGAAGGTCTAGCAAGATTGGGTGGGCTCAAGGACCCTTGAGTTTGAAATGGGTTGGAGGTCCCTTGAGTTTGAGTGGGTTCGGGAACCCTTTAGTATGAGTTGGTCAGAGAACCATGAGTGGATCGTTGGATCCTTGTGTTTGGGATAGGGCTTATGATGCCTTTATCCATGATCAGCTACTAATACATGAGATATATAGAGCTAGTCTAAGTATCACCGAGTTTTTAACCAAATTAGACTAGAGGATTATCAAGTCCGAGAGCTTGAACAAAAGAACAAGTGGGGGATATCTTGTTCAGGCAAACTAAGAAATTGTGCGGAGAAAAGAGAGACATGCCAAAGTTTGCATGAATGAGTATTAAAGTTCAAAATTGAGATTGAGATTGACCAAGTTCGATGGTGTCGCATGTGTTGCAGTTGACCAAGATGGCCACACCTAATGGAGTGACCATGGAGGGACCGAGAGGGCCTTAGTTAGGGATGGCCAATGTAACTGAATTTCCCATGTTGAGAACTTTTATGTTGGTGTCATAAGGGACGGTTGACATAAAGCACATCCTGAGGGACGCATCTAATGGGATGTCGCAAGAGTGCTGTTGGTGCCACAACCAAAAGGATGTTTTATTTTAGTGTCAAAGTGTAACGACCTGATCTTCCAATGGTGTCAAAAATTATTGTTGGAAAAAATATGGTTTGTAAACGGTTTTCTTGCATAGCAAATTGTTTTGAAAACCGACTCGGTTTGTGATATTTATTGCAATAAACCTTAGACTAAAATTGTACTTGTGTTTTTGGATAAGTAGATCCTTAAAATTTCCCGGCTTTCAACCAATCGATCTTTTCCGTTTTTCTTGTTCTAAGAATTGTTTCGAGTCTGGGCTCAAAACAATTAAATCAAAACACAGAACTAGAAAAAGTTTTTCTTTTAGTGTGAAAGAAAAAAATTCTCTTTTCTTGAATAGAAACTGATAAAATTAGTATTTTTAAAAATATGTTTATAAGTTGAGAATAAATTCTCCCTATTTTCCAGCAGAATTACAATCTTTCAAAAGTTGTCTTAATATATCTACAAGTGCCATCTATTTATAGGAGGAGAAAGTAGAACCCTTGTAGAGTTGTAAAAGTTTATTTCCACTAGAAAAAAAATATCCTAGTCTATATAGGATATAGGGGACAACAACCCTAGTTAATGATACTAGGGTTTTTGTAACAGCCCGATTTTAGGCCTAGTCGAAATAGTAGTTTCGAGACCACAACCCGACGAGGAAAATTTTATTTTTATTATATTTTTATGGTCTTAATTTCATGGAATAATTTTGTGAAAATTTTGTTCAAAAATTTTGACGTTTGGGCACTCAATTTAGTCAAAAGGACTAAATTGTAAAAAGTGCAAAAGTTGAGTTTTACATGTTAGAGGTGTCCAATTGTTATGAAATTTTAAATTGGAGGTCCTTATATGGTAATTAGACCATTGGTTAAGTTGGTGGACAAAAATGGACATGGTTAGGCATGTTTCCAAAGTTTTTCATTAAAGGCATTTTGGTCATTTAGTTATTAAAATGAATTAAAAACAAAATTAAAAGCCAATTTTTGTCCCTCTTCAACCCCTTGGCTGAAACTTGCATGGAGAAACCATGGATAGGGTTTTTCAAGCTTCCAAGCTCAATTGTAAGTCCGTTCTAGCCCTGTTTTTAATGATTTTTTACGTTTTTAAAATCCTCGTAACAAGATCTATCTATTTCTACCACTAATTTGAGATATGGTTAAAGTCTAGGGTTTTGACCCATGATGAATATGTGTGTATTCTGATGTTTAATGGTAGAAAATGCATGTTTATGGTTAGAGAAATGACTTTTACTAAGTGATTTTCATTGAAAATGCATAAAAGGACCTTTTTGTAAAAGTTATGAAATATGTGTTACAAATATGAGTTAATGGAAAATGTGGACTACTATAAGCATGAAAATGATTCGGCTATGCATGGGTAGTAAAGAAATGGAATACATTTCATTTTACAAGCCTAGTGACTAAAATGTAAATATATGAAACTTTAGGGGCAAAAATGTAATTTTCCATAATATGATTTTTGGATCACATTAAATAGTGTGACTAATAAATAGACTAAATGTGATATTATAGATCAAAGAAGACGAGGTTCAGACCTAGAATGGGGGAAACACGAGAAATTGACGGTTAGGTCCCTTTTTGCCATTTTGGTATCGAGGTAAGTTCGTATGTGAATAATGAATTATTATGTTTTTATTTTAAATATTTTAAATGCTTCGTTAATGTGTGGAATGAATGATTAATTCTATGGATACAATCAACAAGTTTCGACAAGTGTGAAAAATCCCGTTTGAACCTTAGAAATAAAATAGGATACGAGTGACATGTCACTAGGGACCCATGTGTTATATATGTGATTATGTGATCTAGGTGCTGGTCTCGTACGTCTACCAGTGGCTGGGTAGTTCGGCATGTGTTGCGGATACCTGTCAGCTTGTGTGAGCAGCACTGCGTAGTTATGTCTTGACTGTCAGCTTGTGTGATGTAACATCCCGAATTAGGGC
Organism: Gossypium arboreum; assembly: GCF_025698485.1. Lineage (NCBI taxonomy): Eukaryota > Viridiplantae > Streptophyta > Magnoliopsida > Malvales > Malvaceae > Gossypium > Gossypium arboreum. The sequence continues at coordinate 67,388,746 of NC_069072.1, forward strand.
CTAGTTAGAATAGTAGTTTTGAGACCACAAATATGTAGTAGAAATAATTATTTTACGATTATTATAAGGTCTATGATATGATTGCATGCTTGTGTGAAAATTTCATGAAGAAATTTTATTGATAAAGTGTCCAATTTGACATTTAGGACTAAATTGCAAAAGTTGCAAAAGGTGAGTTCTAGAAGCCTTAAGCATGAAATTTTCTTGGATTATTAATTAGAGGTCTTTAAATAGAAATTTTCCCAATTTCTATTTTTATGGACAAAAATGGGCATGAATAGGAAAAATTTGAAAAAAAGGCCTTAAGGGCATTTTTTTCATTTGGTTAATAAAAGAATAAAAAGGGAAAATAAGTCAAAAATTGTGTCCATCTTCTCCCACCTTGGCTGAAAATCTCTGATAACTAGGGTTTCTTCAACTTTCAAGCTCAATAGTAAATGCATCCTAGCCCCGTTTTTAATGGTCTTTACATTTTTGAAACCCTCGTAACCCGATTTACCTATTTCTAGCCATATTTGTAATAGCTCGATTTTGGGCCTAGTCAGAACAGTGGTTTCAGAACCACTAACCCGAGGTTAGAGAAATTATTTTAATATTATTTTATGTGTTATAGCATGTTTATATGAGTGCATGAAAATTTTTGTGAAATAATTTTAGCGATTGCATGCTCAATTCCGAAAAAGGACTAAATTGCATAAGGGACAAAAGTTTTATTTCATTAGCTAAAGGTGTCAAATAGCTAGATGGCCAAAATTAAAGAGAAAATAGGCCTTTAATAATAAGATGGCCGGCCATAGGGACAAAGAAAATCAAAATGTCAAGGTTAGGTGAGCTTTTGGTGACTTATTTGACTAAAAAAAAAAAAGAAAAGAAAGGCTATAGTGTTCTTCTTCTCCATTGAAATTCTCAACAAAAATAAGGGTTTTTGGAGCTTAAAACTTCAGCCAAGCTATCCTCTTGCAAGTAAGTTATTTAGATGGTTTTTTTTATTTTTATACTTTTAGGACCCTTGTAGCATGAGCTAGACTATTTTGCAAAAGGGTTGAGAGTTTGGAGGTTTACCATGAGAGTATTTATGTTGTTAGCTGAAACTTTATGAGAGAAAATGAGTTATGGTTGTTAAGTAAATAACTTTTGTGAAGTGATGTTCATGAAAAACACCTAAAATGGACCATTTTGTGAAGTTGATTAAATGGATGGTAATTGTGTGAAATATTTGAAAATTTAATATGCTATAGGTATAAAAAGAATTTGGCTAAGCTTGGTTATTGAGAAAAATTGATAAAAATCGATTTACGAGCATAGTGGTAAAATCATAATTTTGTAAAAATCTAGGGGCAAAACGGTCATTTTGCCAAAATATGATTATGAAATGTCTTGATTGATGTGATGATTAAATTAGTGAATTTTATTATTTTAGATCAAGAAATACGAAATCCGAACCTAGACCGGGGAAAGGTCAAGCTAGTAAACTAATTCAATCTAGTCTCCCATTTTTTGTATACCGAGGTAAGTTGTACGTAAGTAAAGCAACTTTATTGATATTATGTGTTGAATGATTGATTTTTTTCATAATATGGATGAATATACTTATGAATAATGCATGATGAAATTTAACGTGATAAATTCCCGTTGAACCTAGGAATAGATTGGATATCCATGCCATGACATTTGAGTGATATGTGTGCTAGTGTAAGACCATATTTGGAACATGGCATCGGCCACATTATGAGAGCCAGTGTAAGACTATGTCTGGAACATGACATCAACGTTGATATGTGCGCTAGTGTAAGACCATGTCTGGGACATGGCATCGGTGTTGATATGCGCGCTAGTGTAAGACCATGTCTGGGACATGGCGTCGGCCATAATATGAGAGTTAGTGTAAGACCATGTTTGGAACATGGCATCGGCATTGAGACGAGAGCTAGTGTAAGACCATGTCTGGGACATGGCATCGACCTCGACATGTAAGCCAGTGTAAGACCATGTCTCGGACATGGCATTGGCAATTTACTCTCTTGTGTGAGACTTATCGGATATCCTTCAGTATTCCAAATGGTTTCACGGGTTATTTTTAAAGCTTATCATAAAGATATGGAATGATATAATCATGTTGTAAGTGGTACAGGTTTTTATTCGAAACTCATGAGATATGAGTCTAGTTATGATGCCTTAATGGTAAGAATTACATGAGCAAGTTCTATCTATGAAAATGATTTTGGGATGATTTTGTAATCTTTGGCTTATATTTGTGATGTATAAGTATGTAGTGATATCTACCTTTGTGCACTCAAGAATGTTGTGTAGGTTTATAACATGATATGTGTTTAAATATGCGTGATTGACCTTGTTACTTATCTACATGCAACTTACTAAGCTTATGCTTACTCCCTCTCTTTTTCATTTTCTTATAGTGCCGCCAAGTTAATATCGGGAATCAAGGGATGTCGGAGGCATTGATCACACTATCACCTGAAGCTTTTGGTATAGCTAGTTTAAATGTTTTGAGTGTGGCATGTATACAGACGATCTTTTGTTTAGTGTCATGTTAGTTTAACCACAAATGTTGACTCATATGGAGGTGATATTCATTTTGTATAGGCCATTGATGTTAGCTAATATTGATTATTATTAAATGCATTTGATGAAAATTCTCATAGTTGTGGCTGTTTTGGTTATGTGTGTTTAAGCTTGGGTTGGTTATGTTTGATGTTGTGTAGGTTGGTGCAAGTAAGGGTGGAAAAAAGGCTTGGTAGATAGACTTGTTTTTGTCCACACGGGCAGAAACACGAACGTGTGTCTAGACTGTGTGTGACACATGGCTTGCCCCATGGGCGTGTGGTAAGGCTGTGTGTCCCTTGCACCTAAAGTTGGCAAAATAGAATGCCCAGTAGTAACCACACGGGTGGAGACACGGCCGTGTGTTCCAACTGTATGGAGGACACAGCCTAGTACACGGGCGTGTACCATAGCCGTGTGCCCCTAAAAGGTTACTGATATCAGGAACAGAATGTTAAGGTTTTTGCACACAGGCTGAGACAAGGGCGTGTCCTGGCTGTGTGGGGGACACAGGCCATGGACACTGGCGTGTGCGATGCCGTGTAAAAACCTTAGTAGGTTCGAATCAAGAATTAAATTCACACGGGCTAGGGACACGGGCATGTTCCGATATGTTCAGGACGTGTGAGCCACACGGGCCTTCAACATGACCATTTTAAGATGACACATGAGCGTGTACCCCTGTTTGCTTGGAAATTTTACAAAGTTTTCCTAAAGTGTTTAGTTTAAATCCAAACCATTTCCAAAGTGTGTTTTGGACCTCATAGGTCTACATTAGGGTTGTTAAGAGGAAGTTTGAAAGTTTTAAAAATTGAGCAAAATTTTATGACCTGAAAATATTTGAATGTATGTGTTTAAGTCCGGTAACACCTCATATCCTGTTCCGGAGTCGAACTCGGGTAAGGATTGTTACAATATTTTTAAGAAGGGTTCATGTTTGAAATTTGACCCATGTATGACATGCATATGTTTTGATGTTTAATGGAGGAATATGAATGTCTGATGTGTGATAAACATCTACCAAGTGATTTCTAGTGAAAATGGATAAAAAGGACTTATTTGTAAAGTTTGTAAAATAGGTAGTAAGATGTATGATTTAATGAGAAATGTGGGCTTCTATGAACATGTTATAAGTTCGGTTAGGCTTGGGTAGCAAAGAAAATAACCACATTTCATTTTACGAGCCTAGGGACTAATTTGCAAATATGTGAAAATTTAGGGGCAAATTGTAATTTTACTAAAATATAGTTTTTGGATTGATTTGAATAATGTGATGATTAAATGAGCTGAAATTGCTATTATAGATCAATTAAAACGGAGACCTAAATAGGGGAAAGAATAAGATTTTGGACTAAATCAAACTAATTGTCCATATTTTGTACCGAGGTAAGCTCATATGTAAATAATGCAATGATATATCATGTTTTAGTATTTTATTTATGTATGAGTCTCTATGTTTAATTATTATGATAAGTGTATGAAAGATATTATAGTCTATGAACATGACATTGTGAACGAGTTCGACGAATGTGTGATATCAAGAAAATCTTGTTTGAACGTTAGGAATAAATTAGGATACAATGTGACATGTCACTAGGAACTATATGTGTTGAGCTCATAAGATATGTGATATGTGTCTATGTAAATCCGGTGCTAGTCTTGTACGTTCTACTGGTGGCTGGGTAGCCCGACATGTGTTACAGGTACCTGTCAGCTTGTGTGAGTAGGCCCGTGATTAGCTTGAGAGCGAGCAATGTGTGATTTGTGATATGAGGTAGCATGTGGCTACGTTGGAAGCACTATGTGCAAGTCTTCCGTGTATTTGATAGTATTCCGAGTGTTAATTAGTGAGTTGTTTGACAAATAAGTCATTGATGAGGAAATATGAAAATGTATTACGAGTTGGTACAGGTATGTACGAAAAACTCTTATGAATGAACTCCGTATGTGATGATCTTTTGGTAAGATTGAAAATGTATAAGTCATGCTTATAAATTTAAGTTATGCCTATGAATTTATGATGACATATATGTAAACTATGTTATGTCAATGGTATTTATATATAATCATGATTTTGCTACTATTTATTTGCATGTGAACTTACTAAGCTTTATGCTTACTTCCTTCTCTTTTCCATTTTCTTATAGTATCACCAAGCTAGCTCAGGGATCGAAGGACGTCAGAGACTCGATCACACTATCAATTGGATATTTGGGTATAGTTAGTTTCAACATTTTGAGTATGGCATGTATAGGGACTTGGTCTTTTTGTTATATATCATATTGGGTTAGTCAAATGTGTTGGTTTATAATGATTTGATGATTCATTTTGTATATGGCCATGAGATATGGCTCATATTAATTATGGGGATGTAATCCTATTCATATATGCATGCTTGTGCTAAGGTCATTCATGATGTGGTTAAATTCATTTCGGCATGGATGTTTAATGATGGAGTTGTGAGTAAATGGCAGAATAACAACTAAGGCATAAAAGTGTAAAATGGAAGTAAATTGATGTTTATGTTGCACGTGATTTGGTAAGCTTAATCTAAATAAAATATGGAGTCTTAAGCAAGTATAAATTGATAAGAAGTTGATATGCATGAGCTATGTTTGGGATCGTGTAAGTGCTCATTTATGCCATGTAGGATGTCATTGAGATGTGTAAGTGTACATGTATCATTAAGGGTGACAAAAGGCTTGGAATATAGCCTCAAAGTTGTCCACATGGGTAGGCACACGGACGTGTGTCTAGGCCATGTATGACACACGGTCTACCCTATGGGCGTATGCTCTGGCCATGTGTCCCCTGCACCCTAATAAATACAAAAATAGAATGCTCTGTAGTAAACACACGGGCAGAGACACGGGCGTGTGTCTCCACCGTGTGAAGAACACGGCCTTAGGACACGAGCGCGTGCCCAGGCTGTGTGAAGTCTGCACCTAATTTTGGAATTTAATTTGTCACACGCCCTAAGCGTGTGCTTAGGCCGTGTGACCTTAATTGTATTGATGTCGTCATAAATAGAGAGTTACATGGGCGTGTGTGACCACACGGCCTACCCACACGGGAATGTGACCCTGTTTTCATGGAAATTTTTTCTAAGTGCCACAAAAGTTTTGAAAGTTCTCGGTTTAGTCCCAATTTGCTTTCAATGCATGATGTGGGCCTCGTGGGCCCGTATAAAGGGAAAAATGCTTGTGTATGAATGGTTTTGAATTGAATGAAATTTTATGGCCCGGTTTTGTAGGAATGTTTATGTTTTGATTCGGTAACGCCTTGAACCCTGTTCTGGCATTGGATACGGGAATGGGCTGTCACATGTGAGCAGGCCCTAAATTTGCTCGAGAGTGAGCATCTATGTATTGTAAAGATATGAGGTAGCATTGGCTATAGTTATGACACTTATGTGTAAGACTTTCCGAGTATCCTTTAGTATTCCGAGTGGTTCAACGGGTATATCAATGATGAGATGGAAAAGGTATAAATATGTTACGAGATGGTATAGGTATGACCGACAAGTCATGAGTAATGAGCTCGGTGTGTGATGAACATTAGGTAAGAATGTATTCGAGTAAGTTACGCTTAAGAAATATCGATAACCTTATGAATATTGATTTACACTTAAGATGAATGGATACATGATAATATTTGATAATGATCATGTGATAGGTTTATGAGCCTAATTAAATTGTGATATAGTACGGTTTATTTATTTAAATTGTGTTTCATTGGATATGAGGAAAAGGAAAGACAAGTACCGAATAAAGTCATTATGAGAATATAGTAAGATACGAGCTTAGACAAGTGAAAGGTGGTTGAACTATATGTTGAAATTATGATTACTCATAAATAATGTGCATGTGATTAAGAGGATGGAAATAACTTGTTAAATAATGTGATATGTTATAATGGGGAGACTATGGTGGCTAGGGTAATGCCAATGCATGTAAATGGTGTTTATAAGTTAAAAGAGTAAGCACTATGAATGAATAAGTGGTAATCTTGAGATTTAATGCAAATTGTAATAATAGTATTCTTATGGATGGATAAAGTAAATGAATGTTAATAGTTGTTTATTATTTGCATATGAACTTACTAAGCTTTATTGGTTACTCCTCTTCCTTTCCTATCTCTTATAGGTTAATTTAGCTATCTCGGGTTGGAGTTCACCGGAGATGCTATGACACTATCAAGTTATCATTTGGGTATAAGTGAATGCAAGTATTTTAAGTTTATGGCATGTATAGGGACTTGGTCTATTGATTAATTATGTCATTGTTAATGTGGCCAATATGTGTTAGCTTATAATGATTATGGTCCAATTTGTGTATAGCCATGAATATTGGCTTATATTGATGATACGATTATGCATGTGCCTATGTCTTTGAGATGTGGTTTGTGGTTGTGTGTATGTGATGGGTTATGTTATTAGTGATGAATGCTTGTTGATATTGTATTAGCATGTGTTGGTCATAATTCTGGATGTTTTGGTTGCCTAAGTATGTTATGTTTTGTGCCTTTGAATTGATATGAGTGTATGTGTGAATAAGGGTGGCAAATGGCTTGGTAAATAGCATTTAATTTGTCCACATAGTTTGCCCCCATGGGCGTGTGATCCGGCCGTGTATCCCTTGCATATTAATTTTTGGCAAAATAGAATGTCCAGTTGCCACCACACAGGCAGAGACATGGGGATGGGTCACAGCCGTGTGGAGGACACAGCCTAAGCACACGGGTGTGTGACTTGGCCATATGACCTCAATTTAATGATGACGTCATAAATAGAATGCACTTTAAGATGGACACGGCCTGAAGCACGGGCGTGTGATATGCCACACGGGCGTGTCCCTTAACCACACGGGTGTGTGGTCCTGTTTCATGATGAAAATCTTTTAAGTTTCCCAAAAGTTTCTAAAGTTCTCGGTTTAGTCCCGAACCACTCCTAATGTATGTTTTGGGCCTCATGGGCTCATATAAGGGACAATATGCATGTGAATGAATGATTTTAAATTGAATGAAATTTTATGGCCCAATTTTGTATGTTTACTTATGTTTCAGTCCGGTAACGCCTCGTACCCTGTTCTAGCATCTAATACTAGTAAGGGGTGTTACAATTTTGTCGTCCCACCTCCTTACATAAGGGGTTTTGGGCCTTTCTTACATCGATTCCAATTATGAGTACTTCTTTTGCCTTTTTGACCCAGTACTTTGTAATGTGATTCAATCTGATTCAGTTTTTCTATTTCCCAAAATAAACTTTAATATTTATATATAAAACAATTTTCTCATACCTATTTTACCCCCAACAAAAATTTGACGATTTTACCTATTGTAAAATTTTGATGATTTTACTCCTGTAAAATTTTGAGAAAATATGTTCAATATTTCACAAGCAACATGTTCATTATGACCGAATAGTTTATTTTCATTTTCGGGCTTTAAAACAGTCCAAAAACATATGCTCATTCTTCCATCATTTTTTAAGTAATCCTATATAGGATTGCTAGTTTCCATTTCCATTTTATTTCCATTTCCATTTTGAAAACCTACATTCATTTCCAAATGATTTTTATTTCTCCATTTCGGAGAAAACTATAATCATTCTTGAATGTTTCCATTTCTCTTTTCCTATTCATTTTGTTCACTTCTATTCAAATATGTAATTCATTTCTAGTTTTAACGAGCTAGCGAAGGGACTGGTCAAACATATGTAGGTGAGGCTCAAATGATTTATAATTAAGTTTTGGAATATAAAAGCATATAGTCCATAGTTCTCTATAAATACTTGAGTATATGCTTAACTATTTTCTAGTGTCTTGGACCTGAATTCGCCTGATATCGACTTACCAACCCCACTGCAAAACATATATCTGGGCTTGTGCATAGCAAAGAATACATGAGACTTTCTACTGCCGAAGCATACAAATGTTTTCTCTCTCTTTCTCTATCTTAGGACATTCTTATAAAGAGATATAAAATCTTGATACAGAAGGTTGATTTTCATTTTTTGAATAGGTTTTTGCATAATGCTCCAGTATCTTATCTATGTATGAAGCCTAAGATAGTGCTATCACTTTATTCTTTCGATCCCTTAGGATTCAAATACCTAGAATGAAATTAGCTTCTCCCAAGTCGTTCATGCTAAATTGTTGGGTTAGCCACAGTTTAACCAATAACAATGTCTCTACATCATTTTCAATGAGTAGAATGTCGTCGACATATAGAATGAGAAAGACCACCTTTCTATCTCCTAAATGTTTGAAAACACAAGGCTCATCTAGATTTTCTCAAATCCAATAGTCTTAATTGCTTGATCAAATCTTTGATTCCATGAGCGGGATATGAAATCCTGATTTAGAAGGTTGATTTCTCTTTATTGAATTGGTCATTGTATAACTGTAGCACCCTGTACCCAAGACCGTTGCCGGAGTCGAACACGAGGTGCTAACAGACATAATACATTTATTTTCACAGTCCATTAAAAAAATTTCCAGAGAAGCTGGTTAACTGCGTCACTGTCGCCTTAAAAATCATATCTTGAGTTTCAAAACTCGAAAACCAGTTTCGTAAATTTTTCCTGAAACTAGACTCATATATCCATCTACAAATTTTTTTCTAGAATTTTTGGTCAAGCCAATTAGTACAGTTTATTAGTTAAAGTCTCCCCTGATTCAGGGTTTGACTCCTCTGACCTTCATGCATTACAACTTAGATATCTCCTTGTACAGGGATTAAATACTTATGACGTTTGTTTCTAAAGAAACTAGACTCAAAAAGGAATCTGTACATATAAGGCATGACTTCTAATTATCTCTTGTTGATTTATAGTGAATTTCCAAAGTCGGAATAGAGGATCCAGAAACCGTTCTGGCCCTATATCACGAAAACTTTAACATCTCATAATATACTGTTCATATGATCGTTTCGTTACTTTCCTATGAAAATAGATTCATCAAGGTTCGATTTCATAATTCATTCACTATTTAATTCCATTACTAATAATTTTAGTGATTTTTCACATCCACATCACTGCTGCTGTCAGCATCTATTTTTAAGGTAAACTTTACCCATTTCATGATCCTCCATGGATCAACTAGAGTTTGTCATACATAGCACCAAAATGATCATGAATAACCATAGCACCAAAATGATCATGAATAACCATTCCAATGGCTAATCGTTACCAACCCATACCTCTCAACGAACAACATACAAAACGATTATAATGCTATGATCAAAGTATATTTAAGCCATTTTCGCATGGCTGTCCAAATTTACACAAAACCAAGGGTACATGACCAACAACAAAAAGGGTAGTCCTATACATGCCATTTTCAGAGTTCAACCAAAAGTGTACCAAAAGGGCTTTGATAGTGTGGGCGACTTCGACTTCAATAATCCCGAGTCCGATAGCTGACGAACCAAAATCTATAAAACATAGATTCAAAGAACGGAGTAAGCATTTAATGCTTAGTAAGTTTTAAGCAAAACAAAGTGTTCTCAATCACTATCATTGGTCATTCATTTCAACTGTTCGATGAAGTTAATCTAGAGCTTCATCTCGAACTATAATATCATTAAACGCAACACTTGGCTGTCACATATATACTTTCGAATAATAATGACCTAGATGGTCAAATATTTCCAAAGCACATTCTTCATCCATTTTCAGCTTTCAATAATCCTTTCCACTTGTTCATAATCACATCCATATTTTTAAGTATTTCAACATGACAAGTACTAAAGTACCATAGGCACATAAAGAACCAAACATATTCCTTATCACATATACGTAAGCTTACAAATCATAATCCTTACCTTGTACTGGCACATCTAGCTCAACCCAACCCATACTCAAATCATAAGGCTTTTGGGCAGAATATGCACTGATACATAAGAATATTTCATCACATACTTTATTATACAAACATACCATTACCAATTAGATCATTCTCATATTTGGAGTTATAATATTAATCACATTTACCTACCTCTTTGATACTGATAATTCACCTCGAAATCACTCCACTGATGAGTAAGTAATACGTACCTGAACATCTTAAATACATAGTACTTATTTGATGGTAACTTGATGCAGATACTCAATATCAAAGTCTTACTTGAATCCTAGCATTTAGCCGTCGGGTCTTTAAAGCTCGGATATAGTACGAGCACGAAGCCTACGGACATTAATCAGGATAATATTCTCGCATAAAGCCTGCGGGGTTTTAACCCGGATATAGTACTGACACAAATGCCCTTCGGGACTTATCACATTTATACACTTTCACATCCATCACATTGGCCATTCGGCCTTATCACATATATACACTTTCACATTCATCACATTGGCCATTAGGTCTTATCTCATATATACACTTTCACATTCATCACATTGGCCATTCGGCCTTATCACACATATATACACTTTCACATTCATCACGTTGGCCACTCGGCCTTATCACATATATATACTTTCACATTCATCACATTGGCCATTCGGCCTTATCACATATACATATCTTGTACATCAATTTCATCATAACAAAATTGACTAGGTATACTAGTCATTTGTGGCTTATAGCTTCACTTTAATACGGATTTGGTACTTTGATTACCAATGTTTAATCGATAGCTTATAAGCAACTCAAATAGTTTTATTAAGGTTTACAACAAAATCCCAAATTCAGCACAAGCTGTTTTTCCTGAGCAACAGTCATTAAATTATTCGTAAATGGAGTTACGAAACTCCAAATGAAGTACCGTTAATTTTCCCTAAAAATAGACTCATACATATTTTATCCAAAAAATTTTCAGAATTTTTGGTTTGGCCAATCAATACCAGAATTTTCTTAAAGTTTCCCCTGTTTCACTGTTTGACTAATCTGACCACTCTTCACTACAAATCAAATTTCTCATTGTACAGAATTCAAAATGTGTTCTATTTGATTTCATTTGAAACTAGACTCATTAAGGAGTCTAATAATATAAATTTTATCTTATAACAATTTTTGTACAAATTATAATGATTTTCTAAAAACAGAACAGGGGATTTCGGAGTCATTCTGACACAGTCCCGCACAACTTTAAATATCTCTTTATAGGCAATTTCTTTGCTTACACGGTCTCTTTTATAAGAAACTAGACTAACTAAGCTTTGATTGCATATTTTATTCAGCCTATAATTCCACACCAACAATTTATAGTGATTTTCTAAAATCACATTACTGCTGCTGTCCAAAGCAAATTATTACAATTTGCTCTTAAATTTCCAAGTCCAAACACTTATGAACTTACCATTTGAGTTTAAGACATATCATGGCCACATCATATCTTATTAAATCAACTCATTATGTCCTATTATGATTGAATTTACTCAACGTTTAATCACTTAAAACTTACCTCGGAAGTGGTCGACGATTAGATATCCACGGCTATTCGTTTACTTTCTCTTTTCTCCTATCCGACTTTGATCCTCTAAGCTCTTGAGCTAAATCAAACAAATTTAGCTTATTAGAGTCTCATTATGCTAGCTTATGGCCGAATATGACAAGGAGTTTGATAGGTCATGTGGCCACCTTTAGCTCGAATACAAAATGGTCATACGCATTTTAATCACATTGAGCAATTTAATACACTTACTCTAACATTTCCTCATGTGCACTTTTATGACCGAATACACACATCATTGACTGAATATCAATTAACTAAGCACTTAACAAATTCTCCTTGAGCCGATTATCTAAGTCAAGATGAAAGCATCAATATGCTTGCCTCTAACCGATTACATGCAACACCAATCTATCTCATGTGGCCGAATATGGATGTCTATGTTGAGGCCAATATATGCTTAATACTTCCTACAAATATGGTTACTTGTATTGACTACATACCATTTTGTTTCAAATTCAAAATTTGGCTAAAACACATATATGCATTAGAAATCAAATACTAACATTTGCACTTCATCTTACTACCATTTCTCATCCAAATAACATGAGCAACAATCATTTTTCTCTTCTACTTCCTACCATGGCCGAATGCATCAAGACACCATACCATTTCAATTTTGTTCATGGTTCAAACAAAGAACTTAATGTCTCACTCAAAAAAAATGCTAAAAGAATATCCAAGAGTCATCAATCAACCATCACATGTATCATTACAAAGCTTCACATTTAGCATGCAAATGACATCAACACAAATCTACCTTAGCCGAAACTTAGCTCGTCTTTATTACATAGCAAAGATTTAAACCATGGGCTAGGTAGAACTCAAGCCAACAACTAAAAACATGCATCAATCTCATGGAACAACATCAAACATACCTCCTCCTAAACACCAACCAACCGAACTTGAAGCATGAAAACTCCTTCCTTCCTCCTTTGATTTTTTTTCGGTTAAGAAGAACAAAGAGGATGAAGCCTTCTTTTTTTTTTCTTCTAGGTACGACACAATGGGGGGGGGGGGAACAACCACACACATTTTTTTTTTCTCTTCCTACTAACACTAATACTTTATTGCCCATGTTCTTTATTTTATTATTCCTAGCATAAAGCATTAACCCAACATGTTTATGACATATTGTTTTAGCCATAACATTTTGTCCACTCTCATGCTCATGGCCGGCCACTACTAATTAGGGGGGAAAATTGACATGCAAGTCCACCCTTTTGATTACATGCACTAATAGATCCTTATAGATTAACCTATCACATTTCAAAAGTGTCATACATAAGTCCTATTAGCTGAATTCACATGCAATCGACTAAATCGAAGCTTAAAACTTTCACACATTCATATTCACATATTCTAGACAATAAATATCACATTCAAATACTTCGGTGACTCGGTTTAGCGGTCCCGAAACCACTTCCCGACTAGGGTCAATTTAGGGCTGTCACAATAACGCTCCAATATCTTATCTATTTATGAAGCATGAGACAGTGTTATCACTTTGTTCTTTCGATCCATTAAGATTCGAATACCTAGAACAAAATTAGATTCTCCCAAGTCCTTCACTGTAAACTGTTGGGTTAACCATAGTTTAACTAGTGACAATGTCCCTACATAATTTCTAATGAGTTGAATATCATCGACATATAAAATGAGAAAGACCACCTTTCCATCCCTTAAATATTTGTAAACACAAGGTTCATCTACATTTTTCTCAAATCCAAAATTCTTGATCACTTGATCAAATATTTGATTCCATGAGCAGGATGTTGCTTAAGTCCATATATGGATCTAAACAGTTTGAAAATTTTATGCTTGTTTCCTTTAGCTATATATCCGATAGGGTGCATCATGTAGATGCTCTCTTTAAGATAGTTGTTCAAAAACATTGTCTTAACATCCATTTGTCAGATCTCGTAATCGAGAGCTGCCACAATGGATAGTAATATGCAAATTGAATTGAGTATGACAATCGGAGAGAAAGTTTCTTTGTAATCGATACATTCTTTTTGAGTATAACCTTTTGCTGCAAGTCTAACCTTATAAGTTTCCACATTTCCATCTATATTTCTTTTCCTCTTGTAGATTCACTTATACCCTATGGATTTTATCTCTTTTGGTAAGTCTACAAGTTCCCACACTGAGTTGGAATACATAGAGTCCATCTCAGCTTTCATAGCTATTTCCCAGATTTTGGAATTAACACTCTGTATCGCTTCATTATATGTGAGTGTGTCATCATCATCCTGTTCGGTAGACTTAGTGTTAAGAACACTTCTTTACTGTGATGAAGCTCTCTATGCTACTAATCATTTGCATGTCTACTATTAGAAGTTGGTTCTGGAATCGTTCCATAGGATTTTGTATATTTCTCAAAAGCTCCTTAAGTACTTCTTTACTCTGAGGTTTGAAATCATTCATGTAACTTTATTCAAGGAAAGTAGCATGAGTTGACACTATAACAATTTACTTTTTTGGGTTATGAAATAAACCACTATTTGTTCCTTTTGGATATCCTATGATAAACCGTAATTTATACTTATTTTTATCCCATGCTTAGCGCATTTACGGATGATTTCTCGTTAGATTTGGTGAATTTGATGCTCCTAATCCTCTAGTTTCATGTTTTATACTTAGGTGAGCATAGGAGAGTAAAAAAAGCTAGAAACGGGCTGAAAACGGAGAAAATGGACCCACATGGGAAAACAACACGACCATTTCAATTTGGCAGGATCGAAGCACGACTTACACAGGTAGACCCCATGCCCGTGCCTATTTAACAGCCTTGACCATGGGCTGGAGTAATCGCATCGGAAAAGGCCAATTTTTAGGGCTCTTAGGCATTCAAAAGCCTATTTAAACACTTGAGGAGACACTTAGGAGGATGATGCAGAGTAGGAAGCAAGGAATTACTCAAGGAAAGCCGATTGATCCATCTCAAGAGCTGGATTCATCATCAAGACTAGAGATCTCCTTCAAGTTCCCTGAGGAGTTTTGGGTTTTCTTATGTTTTGTTATCTTTATGCTTTTGAGATGTTTTCTTTCATAAATATGAACTAAATCCCCTAAATACCTAAGGGGAATGAAACCTAGGACAGATCTTGTTATTATTATCTGAATTGTATGATAAATATTTGACTTGTTCTTAATTATGTGTTCTTAATTCTTGTTTTAATATTCCAGGATATTGATTCAAGTTAACACTCTTATTCAGAGGAGGAATAGACCCTGTTTAAGAGTAAAATTATCATAATTAAGTAGAGTTGATTGCGCGCCTAGAGATAGGGTGACAAGATTTTACCGGATTAGGGTGAAATTTAATAAGGGAATCCATAGATCGAGTTAATGCAATTCTAGGGTGTTAATTAGAAAGAGATTTCAATTATTCAACCTAGGGTTAGACGTTATTAGTCTCGAGAAAGATAATAATATAACTTAGGGATTTCTACGGATCAAGTTAAATGAATAAATCATCTGATTCAGAGTCAAATAACAAGTGAAGTCTAGGTGGATTTTTCCTTAGGTATTGTCTCAATCAATCGAATTTTTCCAAAAGTATTTTCCCGAGTTTTCTTTCTGTGCATTCTTAGTTAGTAATTAGTTTAGATAACCAAACCTCTTAATTTTTAGGTTAGATAATAAAAAGGAAGTAAATACTAGCACTCGTAGTTCCTTTGGGTTCGACAATCCGGTCTTGCTGAACTATACTACTGTTCGATAGTTACACTTGCCTTAATCGTGATAATAAGTTAGTCTCAAGAACAATTCATTTATAAATCTTTAAAACCTGTTACGAATATCACGTAATCAAGTTTTTGGCGCCGTTGCCGGGGAACTAAGATATTAGGAACACTCGACTTTTAATACTTTAGTCATTTTACTTTTATTGCTATTTAAGTTTTTATTTTCTTTTCTAATTCTTCATTTATTTTCTTCAACAGGTTTTTCTAGTTTATGACCAGAAGAAGCCCGTCAGGATCACTACTTTTTAACGGTGAGTGTAACACCCCAAACCCGGCCCAAACGTTACGGCCGAATTCGACGTGTCACATTGAAGTGTTTTTCGAAAACCATGTTTTCATTGAAAACCCTTCTTGATGTAAAACTCATTGGAGCGTTGTTGTAAAACTCATGTTTTAATTAAAAATCTTTGAAAATAATATTTTCGTTATAGATTAAAGTGAATGGAAGCTGTGCACCAGGTAGGAAGCCAGAAAAGAGAAGGTGAGTCTATTGGACTGCTTAAGTACCAAGCTCTTCATGGATCCAATCCTAGACATGCACACATCCATTGCCACACTTAAAGCATATTACTTGTCCACGAACAACAAATTAAGTTTAAGTCCATTTAAAATATTTATTTCCTTTGAAAATATTTACGTTGCGGAAGCTTTGCTCGGAAATCGTGATATTTTGAAAATAAGTAATTTTATAAAACGCGTCCTAGAGCTAACCAATTTAATAACCCAAAATATTAAAAATAATAAAAAGAGCGGCCTTATTACAACTTAAACCAGAATAAAAATGATCAAAATAATAAATGCGAAACTTATTTTAAAGAAAACAGAAACTTAATCTTCGTGGCCACTTTGAATCCCGCCCAGCTTCAAGTCCACCAACTAGGGCTCACCTGCAAGGATGGAAGAGAAAGGGGGTGAGTTTGGAAAACTCAGTGTGTAAAGTATCCCAACCAAAGCCCAAATCAGTTCAAGCTTTACTGGGCCTAAGCCCTATTCAGAAATCGAGTTAACGGGCCTTAGCCCATATCAAGATTAATCGGGCCATAGCCCTATTACAATATCGAGCATCTTGGGCCTAGCCCATATCAAGATGTCGACCGGGGCGTAGCCCTATTACAAGTCAAGATATATTGGGTCTTGCCCATATTAACACGATTAGGCCCATTTTAATACAGATTGGCCCATAATAAAACAGTCTCATATGATTAATGCATGATAACCCCATCCAACCTCGCACTTGCCTCCGTCCATGCCTACACTTACGATGTTGTTAGCACGTTGCTATGCACTAACTATAATCCGCAAAGAAAGTCGCTTATATCGTAATATGTGGCATGACCACCGAACGAGTTCTTCCTCCATAACAAAACCCAACCCCATGCAATGATATACATGTCATGGCATATAACAAATGTAATCGAATATCATGCATTTCGGTCAAAATTAACCCTAGGGGTATAACGGTCATTTTGCATCTAGGGGTAAAATGGTAATTTTCATACTTAGGGGTATTTCAGTAAAATTTACTATTCTAAATTTTACATACATATTATAACCATAACACATTAATGAAGCACTATCTTGGCGTTTTTACGAATTGGGCAGATTGGCCCACTAACCCGTTTTCGGCCCATTAAGCCCAAATATACCGAAGTGCACGAAATTGCGCACTCTGTAATCATACTACTTGAGATTACCAAAATTAACAACCAAACCACCTCACGAGCACTCGCACGCTCGCAAGTTCACAAATGCCGGCTTTTCGGCTTTTCGGCTTTTGCCGATCTAGTCAATGAGTGGGTGTTGTTTACACACCTGTTTTTCGACGAAACTTTGATGAGTTCCACACACGAGTTGCCTACAATCAGTTACTGACACGTTAAACTATGAATCCATAACAACTTAACACATCAAACCCTTACCATATTTGGCCCTTAACACCTTAGGCACTAAAGCTCTTATCTTTCCTGGAAAAGTGGACTATGTAACACCCCTTACCCGTATCCGTCGCCGGAACAGGGTACGAGGTATTAACAAATTATAGTATATTCTATTAAATAAAACCCAACAAAAATATGGCGTGCAATTTGATCATGGATCATTATAACATATGCCATTAACAATACAAACCAACTTTAAAGGCTTCGTACAAAATGATTAGTTTGATACTATAAGTAGTAATTTAAACCTAGACAATTATGACACGTAACAAAATAACTAAGTCTGCTATACATGACATATTTCAAAATGTTGAGTTCAGATACCAAGAGTATTGATAGTGCGGGCGGATCTTCTACGATCTCTGACTCCTGTGCTAGCTGGATGACACTATAAGACAAAGGAGAGAAAAGAAAGTAAGCTTATAGCTTAGTAAGTAAGTATATAAATAAGAAATAAGGAATCTAATATGTTTACAACATAACTCAATTATATCATATTTTTAATTTTATTGTTTACTCCAATTTGATCAAGCTGTCCCTCCTGCGTCATGATCACTAAATAAATCATAACTCGAGTTACGAAACTAGAAATTTAAATCTGTAAAATTTCCCTAAATCTAGACTCATAAAAATTCTTACAAATTTGTTTCTAGAATTTTTGGTTTAGCCAATTAGTACAGTTTATTAGTTAAAGTTTCCCCTGTTACACAACTCAACTGATCTGACCTCTGTTCATTACGAATTGAATTTCTCTCTGTACACAATTCAAATAACCATGAAACCTATTTCATTTAAAACTAGACTCAATAAGAAATTTAGGAATATAAACTACATTTCTTAATTTCTTTTGTACAATTTTTAATGATTTTTCAAAGTTGAAACAAGGGATCACATAGTCATCCTGAACAAGTCTAACACAATTGTAAATATATCAAAATATAGAATTCCTTTGATTTCTATGTTTCTTTTATATGAAAATAGACTCATTAAGATTTAATTTCACATCTCATTCAACCTCTAATTAAATTCCTTCTATTTTTGGTGAATTTTCAAAATCACGTCACCGCTACTGTCCAAAACAGTTTTAATGCTAATTTCACTCTTTCACACATTCTTTATACTAACCTCATTTTAACTTACATATATATATACCAAAAATCATTTTCACCACATTTCATGCATCACAAGTGTAGGTCCATGACTACAATGTCACCACAAAACCATCCCGTTGAACAATTCGGATTAATCCTCGATACTTGATGGTTTCAGCACAGAGCCCCACCATCATATTTCATTTAATTCGGCTCTCTTGTACACATGGTGAACACTTAGTACCACTCATGCGACCTAGCCAATTTGTCTCGTAGCTCTCTTGTCTACATGGTGTCCTTCACTTGGAATCACGCATGCGACCTAGCTACATTTATCTCTCACGTAGCTCTCTTGTCTACATGGGATACATCCCGTATCACACATGTGACCTAGCTACTATATAGTATCTTGTAGCCTTCTTGTACACATGATGTGCACTCGGCACCATACATGTGACCTAGCTACGCCCTCTATTTTATTCGATTTTTAGAATGTTCAACCGGGATCTCTCTCTATTACTTATTTCCATTCTTCCAATAGTCGATTTATACTTCAACATCAACTAATATATATATAATAGGCTGAAATATAAGAATGTAAATGAAATTAATGTATTATTTACATACAAACTTACCTCGGTGCAAAATATGGGAATTTTGCAATTTAGTCCAAAACTTTCTCCTTCCCCTATTCGAGGTCGATTCCACGCCTTTCTTGATCTATAACAACATATTTAGCTTATTTAACACTCGAACTATTTATTTTAATCCAAAAATCACATTATACAAAAATTACATTTTTGCCCCCTAACTTTTATAAAATTATGATTTTGCCCCAAGGCTCGGAAATTTAATTTCTTCCCTTATTCTTATGTTTAATGACCTACTGATCATTTTTCTCTTCTATGGAAACATCAAATTCTCACTCTAACACATAGTTATGAACAATAGGTATTTTTATCGATTATGTCGTTTTGCTCGTTTTCGTTAAAAATCGCTTAGAAAAGATCGTTCTCCTAACTTCAAACATTCATATTCTACCATCAAACAACAAAATACATGCCTATCATTCATGGGTAAATTTTTAAACATAAACCTTAACTCGAACTAATGGTAGAAATAAGTAAACCGAGCTACGAGGATTTCAAAATGTGAAGAACATTAAAAGCGGGCTTGAAATCACTTACTATGAAGCTTGAAAGTTGAAGAAACCCTAGCTATGGAGGAGAGAAATTTTCGGCAGCAACTAATGAAGATGATAACCAATTTTGTGTTATTTTTCCCATTTTATTTCATTTAATATACAAATGACCAAAATGCCCTTACTACTAAACTTTCAAAAAATTTCCCTCCATGTCCAACTTTTGTCCATAACTTAAGAATGGGTCAAATTGCTATTTAAGACCTCCTAGTTAATATCCCAAAGCAATTTTATACTAAAAACTTCTAAAACACGAGTTTTACAATTTATTTGATTTAGTCCCTAATCTCAACTTAAGCGCGAAATGCACAGAATTTCATCACGAAATTTTCATGAAATCATGAAATCATATCATAAACCCCAAAATAATTATAAAAAAAATTATTTCTATCTCGAATTTGTGGTCACGAAACCACTTCCGATTAGGCCCTAATTCGGGTTGTCACAATTCTCCCCCCTTTAGAGATTTTCGTCTCCGAAAATCTTACCGGTAAAGAGGTTCGGGTACTGTTTCCTCATAGCTTCCTCGAGTTCCCACGTAGCCTCTTCTATCCCATGTCTGTGCCACAATACTTTCACTAAGGCTATACTTTTATTTCTTAACTGTTTAATTTCTCGAGCCAAAATCTTTATTGGTTCCTCCTCATAGGTCATATCCTATTGAATCTCAATTTCGTTGGAGAAATCACATGTGAAGGATCAGAACGATAACGTCGCAACATTGATACATGAAACACGTTATGAATTCTTTCTAACTCTACCGGTAAGGCCAACCGATATGCCACTGGTCCAATCCTCTCAGTAATCTCGTATGGCCCAATAAAACGCGGATTCAACTTGCCTTTTCGGCTAAATCTCAGAATCTTTTTCCATGGTGACACCTTCAAGAACACTTTATCACCCACCTGAAATTCAATCTCTTTTCTTTTTAAATCTGCATATGACTTTTTTCGATCTGAAGAAGCTTTCAAGCAATCCCGAATTACTTTTATTTTCTCTTCGGTTTCTTTAACTAGATCAACTCCATGAATCTGTTTCTCACTAAGTTCGGTCCAATATAAAGGAGTCTGACACTTACGACCATACAAGGCTTCAGATGCGGTGCCATTTGTATACTTGATCGATAACTGTTATTGTAGGCAAATTCAATCAAAGATAGATATTTCTCCCAACTACCTGCAAATTCTAAGACACAGCATCTAAGCATATCCTCGAGTACCTGGATTACTCTTTCCGACTGACCATCTGTTTGTGGATGAAACGCGGTACTAAAGTTCAATTTTGTACCCAAAGCTTCTTGTAACTTTTTCCAAAATCTCGAGGTAAATCTCGAATCTCTATATGATATTATAGACATAGGTACTCTGTGCAACCTCACAATTTCAGCAATATATAATTCGGCTAATTTATCAAGTGAGTAATCGGTATGTACTGGTATAAAGTGGGCTGACTTTGTTAATCTATCAACCACTACCCAGACAACATCCTTCTTTTTAGGAGTTAAAGGCAAACCGGTTACAAAATCCATGGTAATCTTGTCCCATTTCCACTCAGGCACCATTACCGGTTGAAGTAATCACGAAGGCACGTGATGTTCACTTTTACTTGTTGATGATCAAACACTTGGTTACAAATTCAGGAATGTCCCTTTTCATACCTGGCCACCAATACAACTTCTTTAAATCATTATACATTTTTGTGCTACCAGGGTAAACTGATAAACAACCACTGTGCGCCTCATGTAATATTTTCTAAATCAATTCATCATTTTTCGGTACACATATCCTGTCTCGAAACATCAAACAGTCATCTGGTCCAACTCGAAAATCTAAGTCGTAACCTGATTCGCATTGAGTTCTCTTGGTTCGCAACTCACTATCATTCTTTTGAGCATCACAAATCAACTGGAGAAATAACGGTTTAGCCCTCATTTCTGCTAAGATTGACCCATCATCAGACAATGCTAACCCCGTATTCATGGCTCTCAAAGTAAAAAGAAATTTCCTGCTCAAGGCGCCAAGAACTACATTTGCTTTTCCGGATGATAATCAATAACTAGATCATAATCCTTTAATAATTCAAGCCATCTCCTCTGTCGCAGATTCAAATCCTTTTGATTCATCAAATACTTCAAACTTTTGTGATCAGTAAAAATTCAGCATTTTTCACCATACAAATAATGTCGCCAAATCTTCAAGGCAAAGACAATAGCGGCCAATTCCAAATCATGTGTAGGATAGTTCTTCTCATACGATTTTAACTGTCTCGAAGCATAAGCTACTACTTTACCCTCTTGCATCAACATACATCCAAGGCCTGTCAATGATGCATCACTATAAATTACGAACTCTTTTCCTGTCTCGGGCTATACTAAAATTGGTGCTTCAGTCAATCGTGCTTTCAACTTTTCAAAACTCTGCTGACATTTATCAGTCCATTCAAACTTAACATTCTTTTGCAACAACTTAGTCATAGGAGAGGCAATCATCGAAAATCCCTCAACAAAACGTCTATAATACCGGCTAAGCCTAAAAGCTTTTAACCTCGGATACATTCTTTGGCGTTTCAGATCAACGATCGCAGAAATCTTGCTTGGATCCACCGAATACCATCAACCGAGACTATATGTCCCAAAATCCGACTTCACGAAGCGAACTCACTTTTCTTGAACTTAGCAAACAGTTTCTTTTCTCTCAAGATCTGCAATATGGTTCTCAAGTGTTCGGCATGTTCAGACTCATCCCGAGAATAAATTAGAATGTCATCTATAAACACTACTACAAACTTATCTAAATATGGCCGAAAGATCCGATTCATTAAGTCCATAAATATAGCTGGAGCATTTGTTAAGCCGAAAGGCATCACAAGAAACTCATAATATCCATACCTTGTCCTAAAGGCGGTTTTCGGCACATCTGACTCCTTAACTCTCAACTGGTAGTAACTAGACCTCAAATCAATCTTTGAAAACACTGTGGCCCCCTTTAACTGATTGAATAAATCATCAATCCTCGGCAATGGGTACTTGTTCTTTATAGTCACCTTATAATCAATGCAAAGTCTCATTGAACCATCCTTCTTCTTTACGAACAATACAGGAGCACCCTAGGGAGAGAAACTCAGTCTCACAAATCCCTTGTCTGTTAACTCCTGCAACTGAGCCTTCAATTCTTTTAATTCAGTTGGAGCCATTCTATATGGAGCAATCGAGATCGGTGCAGTTCCCGGCAACAAATCAATGGCAAACTCTATCTCTCTGTTTGGAGGCAACCTGAGCAATTCCTCCGAAATACATCCGAAACTCACGGACTATCGATCGATTCAAACTTGATTGAGGCAACTCAATATTCATTACATAAGCCAGATAAGCTTCACACCCTTTCCTCATGTATTTCTGTGCAGACATGTGCGAAATCACCATAGGCAATTTATTTGATTCATCTGTTTCAACCCATAGAATTTCTCCATTTTCACATTTCAACTCTAGTGTTTTTTGTTTACAATCTACCTTGGCATCATACAATGTCAACCAGTCCATTCCCAAGATAACGTCAAACTCATCAAATGGTAATAGCATCAAATTAGCCGGAAAACAGTGACCTTGAATCATTAATGGGCAATTCTTGCAAACCTTGTCAACTAACACATATTGGCCTAAGGGGTTCGACACTTTAATCGTAAACTCAGTAAACTCAACAGGCAACTTTTTATTAGTTACTAAATTATGCAAATATAGGAATGAGTGGACCCGGGATCAATCAATGCAATAACAATAGTATCATAAAGAGAAAATGTACCAGTAATGACATCGGGAGATGATGTATCTTCTCGGGCACGTATAGCATAAGCTCTAGTAGGTGCTCTAGCTTCTGATCTTGCCGTTGAATCTTTCATCGCAGTTTTACTACTAGTCCCACCTCCAGTATTTCTCGGTGGTCTACCTCTACTAGCGGTGGTATTCATCTAGCACTCAAATCTTTCTTCTTTAACTTTCTCCGGACAGTCTCTAATAAAATGCTCATGAGAACGCACTTGAAACAAGCTCGCTCGGTTCCCCAACACTCACCATAATGTTGCTCGCCACATTCTCGACACTCGGGCTTTCTAGGTCGCACATTACCCACACTTGCCACCGAAGTAGCTTGAGCTTTAGACCCCGAATATGCTCTACCACGATCTCTGTGTGAATCCCCAGTTGAAACTGTCATTTGAGGGTTTGTCTCTTTGGACCTCTTTGATTGAGATTGAAATGGCTTGCTTATTAGCCTTTTTTTGGCATCTCGAGCCTCAATAGCAGCTTTTCTTCTTTCTTTGTTCAGTTCTTCGGCTTTAAGAGCTCGATCAACCAATACTACAAATTCTTTCAACTCCAAAATTCCTACAAGCACTTTAATCTCCTCATTTAGCCCATCTTCAAACCTTCTGCACATAATGGCCTCGGTGGACACACATTCTTGGGCATACTTGCTGAGTCTCACAAATTCGCGTTCATACTCTGCTACAAACATCTTGCCCTACTTCAATTCAAGGAACTTCTTCCGTTTTTGATCAATAAATCGCTGACTTATGTATTTCTTTTTAAATTCTTCCTGGTAGAAATCCCAAGTAACTCTTTCTTTTGGCACCACTGCTACCAAAGTCTTCCACCAGTGGTAGGCCGAATCTCTCAAAAGTGATACAGCACACTTTAAGCACTCCTCGGGTGTACATGAGAGCTCATCAAATACACGGGTAAAATTTTCAAGCCAAAATTCTGCTTTCTCAGGATCATCATCGATCTTTGCTCTAAACTCTTCAGCCCCTTGTTTTCGAATCTTGTCAACCGGAGGCTTGTTCATTCTTACCAAATCTATGCCTTGGCATTCTGAGAATCGTCGAGGTATAGGAGGGGTGGAGGAGGTTGAGCATTTGGATTTGCTCGAATAAATTCAGTATACCAATTGTTCATCATTTGAAGAAAGGCATCCCGAGCCTCATCTCCCTGTCTCAATGTCTCAGGTCTACTTTCCACAGGCGCGGTTCCTTGTGCGGGAGCCGGCGCATTACTAGCAGCATCATCAGCCGCAGTTCCTTCAGGATCCATTACTATATTAAAACAAAACACAGTTTAGAATAATCAGGAGTCACCACACTATCACAATATTTTTATGGCATGTATAACTAGACTTTTACACACACTTTATTAGTCCGAGAACCGACTAAACCATAGCTTTGATACCACTAAATGTAACACCCCTTACCTGTATCCGTCACGGGAGCAGTGCAGGTATTAACAAATTATAGTATATACTATTAAATAAAACCCAACAAAAATATGGCATGCAATTTGATCATGGATCATTATAACATATGCCATTAACAATACAAACCAACTTCAAAGGCTTCGTACAAAATGATTAGTTTGATACTATAAGTAGTAATTTAAACCTAGACAATTATGACACGTAACAAAATAACTAAGTCGCTATACATGCCATATTTCAAAATGTTGAGTTCAGATACCAAGAGTATTGATAGTGCGGGCGGATCTTCTACGATCTCGACTCTGTGCTAATGGATGACACTATAAGACAAATGAGAGAAAAGAAAGTAAGCTTATAGCTTAGTAAGTAAGTATATAAATAACAAATAAGGAATCTAATATGTTTACAACATAACTCAATTATATCATATTTTTAATTTTACTATTTACTCCAATTTGATCAAGTTGTTCTTCAAGCGTCATGATCACTAAATAAATCATAACTCGAGTTCTGAAACTCGAAATTTAAATCTGTAAAATTTCCTGAATTTAGACTCATAAAACTTCTTAAAATTTTTTCTAGAATTTTGGTTCAGCCAATTAGTACAGTTTATTAGTTAAAGTTTCCCTGTATACGTACTCAACCGATCGACCTCTATTCATTACGAATTGAATTTCTCTCTGTATACAATTCAAATAACCATGAAGCTTGTTCCATTTAAAACTAGACTCAATAAGAAATTTAGGAATATAAACTATATTTCTTAATTTCTTTTGTACAATTTTTAATGATTTTTCAAAGTTGAAACAGGGATCACATAGTCATCTGAACAAGTCTAACACAATTGTAAATATATCAAAATATAGAATTCCTTTGATTTCTATGTTTCTTTTATATGAAAATAGACTCATTAAGATTTAATTTCACATCTCATTCAACCTCTAATTAAATTCATTCTATTTTTGGTGAATTTTCAAAATCACGTCACCGCTACTGTCCAAAACAGTTTTAATGCTAATTTCACTCTTTCACACATTCTTTATACTAACCTCATTTTAACTTACATATATATATACCAAAATCATTTTCACCACATTTCATGCATCACAAGTGTAGGTCCATGACTACAATGTCACCACAAAACCATCCCGTTGAACAATTCGGATTAATCCTCGATACTTGATGGTTTCAGCACAGAGCCCCACCATCATATTTCATTTAATTCGGCTCTCTTGTACACATGGTGAACACTTAGTACCACTCATGCGACCTAGCCAATTTGTCTCGTAGCTCTCTTGTCTACATGGTGTCCTTCACTTGGAATCACGCATGCGACCTAGCTACATTTATCTCTCACGTAGCTCTCTTGTCTACATGGGATACATCCCGTATCACACATGTGACCTAGCTACTATATAGTATCTCGTAGCCTTTTTGTACACATGATGTGCACTCGGCACCATACATGTGACCTAGCTATGCTCCCTCTATTTTATTCGATTTTTCAGAATGTTCAACCGGGATCTCTCTCTCTATTACTTATTTCCATTCTTCCAATAGTCGATTTATACTTCAACATTAGCTAATATATATATAATAGGCTGAAATATAAGAATGTAAATGAAATTAATGTATTATTTACATACAAACTTACCTCGGTGCAAAATATGGGAATTTTGCAATTTAGTCCAAAACTTTCTCTTTCCCCCGTTCGAGGTCGATTCCACGCCTTTCTTGATCTATAACAACATATTTAGCTCATTTAACACTCGAACTATTTATTTTAATCCAAAATCACATTATACAAAATTACATTTTGCCCCTAACTTTATAAAATTACGATTTTGCCCCAAGGCTCGGAAATTTAATTTCAGCCCTTATTCTTATGTTTAATGACCTACTGATCATTTTTCTCTTCTATGGAAACATCAAATTCTCTCTCTAACACATAGTTATGAACAATAGGTATTTTTATCGATTATCTTTGTTTTGCTCGTTTTGTTAAAAATCGCTTAGAAAAGATCGTTCTCCTAACTTCAAACATTCATATTCTACCATCAAACAACAAAATACATGCCTATCATTCATGGGTAAATTTTTAAACATAAACCCTAACTCGAACTAATGGTAGAAATAAGTAAACCGAGCTACGAGGATTTCAAAAATGTGAAGAACATTAAAAACGTGGCTTGAAATCACTTACTATGAAGCTTGAAAGTTGAAGAAACCCTAGCTATGGAGGAGAACAATTTTCAGCAGCAACTAATGAAGATGATAACCAATTTTGTGTTATTTTTCCCATTTTATTTCATTTAATATACAAATGACCAAAATGCCCTTACTACTAAACTTTCAAAAAATTTCCCTTCATGTCCAACTTTTGTCCATAACTTAAGAATGGGTCAAATTGCTATTTAAGACCTCCTAGTTAATATCCCAAAGCAATTTCATACTAAAAACTTCTAAAAAATGAGTTTTACAATTTATTCGATTTAGTCCCTAATCTCAACTTAAGCGCGAAATGCACAGAATTTCATCACGAAATTTTCACGAAATCATGAAATCATATCATAAACCCCAAAATAATTATAAAAAAATTATTTCTATCTCGAATTTGTGGTCACGAAACCACTATTTCGATTAGACCCTAATTCGGGTTGTCACAGACTAGATCTAATTCTGGTCGTTCCAAATATCCAAGCCCTCGATTAGTAGCCTTTAATCCACACTAGAGCAAAACAAATCAAATGACACCACTAAACCCTTTTAGTTTAGTCGACAACCACCCTATGTATATAGGGGTTTTCAACTTTTCTTAAACCACAAGATACAAATGGAAAGAATGTTCGAATACTTACCAAGAGATCTACTCGTTGAAGAACGTTCCAAATACCTTCCTACCCCAGATCCATTATGAATCCAACTTAAACGTGCGTAGAAAATAGATCTAAATATTAATTCCCGAATCACTAAAATATAAGGCTTTTCAGCTTTTGGATCTATCCTAGAATATGGCTATTGCGATCTAAAAGCAAAAAATAGGTGACGATAAGTTCACCATCGAAGAGACAATCAGTAGAGGAAGAGATGTAAGATTCTGAATCTGATCTGTTGGGTGTGTGTACATATCTGCTTCTATCTTATTGTCGATTGACGTGTTCATTATTTCTATGGGATTGAATGCATTCACACACTTGCATAAAGTATTTTGGGTTGGTTGTGAAGAGAAGGAAGATTGATCATATTCTGATTTGGCAGTTTAATTGCAGGGTTATTCGTATAACGATTTACCGCACTATACTGCATGTAGGTTAGCTTTGCTGTGTACCATTATCTGATTTGGCAGTTTAAACTGCAACATGATTGTACAATAGATTTCCGCATGGCATTGTACTACGTATATGCCAGCCCTGCTGCATATTAATATTTGAGTGGCTTAGTCCACATACATGGTGTGTAGGGTTGGATGGGCCTTTCGAGGTCCTATGTGGTGTGTTTTGATTGGATTAGCTTAATCAGGTCCTATGGGGTGTGATCGGGAGATGGAGAGGTGTGTTGGCTGGATGGGTAGGTTTTATTACTTGACTGCACTTCATATGCATCTATTTGAAATGTTCTGGGTTTAAGATTATCTAATTGTATTCTGTCTGACTGTGTGTGACTTGGTGTGCTTGAGTTGTTAGGTACTGTTGGGACGTTGGTTCCAAGTATGCTTTCTGACTCTGTGAGTGTCTGTACGTTTGTTCCACTCTGGAACTAAGTTCTATAATTCTATTTTAAGTCTTGTTTTAAACTCACACTGAGCTCGTGTAGCTTACCCCTTAGTGTTTCCCCTTGTAGTTACACTTGGTTTCGGTTGCTAGACTCAGTATGTGGAGGTCTCGGGCAATCTCAGTTGAAAATAATTTATCAGTTATCTTTCTAGTTTTGATTTATCGTTTTAATTTGTAGGGTTTTATAAAACTGTGGTACAAGTTCTGCTTTAAATTTTCAATCGTACATTTTATTTTGTACATTTATTAAACTTAATTATAACTTTTCTGATTGAAAGCTAACCTTTAAATGTTTTCAGTTTGTGAAACTTTAAAATGTTGTAGTGGAATTTGAGACAATTTGTTTTAGGTAAAATTCTCCTATGACGACTTCAGTGATTAATGTAACCTCTAAGATTTGGTCTAAACTTTTAGGTAGGCTTTTAGGGCGTTACACCGTGTGTGGCACACAATCGTGTGATAGCCTGTGTCTCAGGCCATGTGCTCCCTTAATAACCCCTAAAACAAGGAATTTCAAATATATTTCTTACCACCAAGCCATACCATCTATATCTACTTTCACATGCATAAATCACATTCAAAGTCACCTAAAACATGTAAAAAAATCATTTAATATAAACCTAACCAATGTGCTTTCATTAGACACCACAACTGATTCAATTAAAACACATCAATTTCAAAACCATAAGTCTATGGCTAAAACATACATCAGACACACACCAATTAGTTACTCCATTCTCAAATCATACCTCTTATCCTTACTTCTTTACAAGACACACATAAGTGACCAATTTCACCTATTAACATAAGCATATACCAACTAATGTCAGAACATATACATATGCAAATAAGTAAAGCATAAGCTCAAAATATTTTCACATGTTCAAGTTAGCAATATGCTTTTATTACATTCAAAACATATTGCTCCACCATTTCTTTCATAGGTTCAAAAGACCATGTACAACCATTAACAAAAAGTAATAAGGTACACCAAAGCTTGGCACAACCAAAAACATACCAAATTAACATACAACCCTATACATGCCATTTATAATCATTAGTCAATATTTTCAAAAGTTACCGATTGATGCATAGTGTGATTGTACTCCGACGTTGATTCCAACTGTTTGAGCTTCTCGATGATCTACAAAATAGAGAAAAACAACTATGTACATAACTTATGTGTAATAAGTTAGATAAATGGAACTTAAACTTACCGAACATAAAATGATTAAGCCATTCAATCATTGATCACAAATCATATGGATACTTTTCTTTCCTATTCACAACATTCCATAGGGTTAGTACATATACTTAAAAATATATCAACCTATGAAACATGGTACATATCATGAAATGAATTTCAATATACAAAAATTCATTACATGTTCAATTAGTTCCCTTTTCAATCCATATTTTTCCTTTTCATATGTTCATTAAAATGAACCAATGCATACTTATACCTTTCCATTTTATGCCTTAATCTCCACTGAATTACATAAATTACATTTCCATTCCATATTCTCAACAACATAACTTATTTCATATACACACCTTTTTGTTTTAAACTTTAATTGTCCGTTGAACCAAATAGAATAACATAGGATATTCTGGAAATGATCACACAAAGTGTGCATTTACATGTAACTGTAACCATCTCTATAATGCTCACACGAGCTATGAATTGGCCTGCTCACACGGGCTATGGGTCGAGATGTTAACTACATGATGTGCTCAAATGAGCTATGGAGAATCCGCAACAAATGCAAGACCTTAGCCATGGGTAGGACATCTAAGACCAACACTCGAAACCGTATCCTAATGACATGTCATTTGTATCCTGAGAATTCTTAAGGTTCAAACGGGACACTTTTATATATCGATCCTTAACTTCTTCATTTATATCATTTCAATTATATACATCCATACAACTCACATTTTTCACAAATATCCATCAATTGCATAAACATTACAAATTAATCCAAATCACTAACTAACATGTGTAAATTCAATAATAATTAAACAAAATATAACATTAACTAATCATTCATTCAAATTAGAAATTAACCATTATACCATTATATGAACTTACCTTGATAGAAATGGTTACTAAAATGGAGTCGACAACTAGTCCGAAACTTTAGCTTTTCCTTGATTTAAGTCTAATTACGGCGTTTCTTGATCTAAATAATAATTCAACCTAATCAATACATTTCAAGCATTCTAACAAGTAGTTTAATGCAATTAAACCCTTCTATTATCAATTTACAAATTTACCCCCAACATTTTAACTTTTATATAATTTAGTCCCTAAACCCAAAACTTGCAAATTTAACATATTTAGCTAAAATTCATGTTAGCCGATTTTCATAGGATTCCTAAATAGCCTATATTCATCAAAATTTCACATTAAATCTCATGAATTTTACTCTTTTAACAAATTAATCATTTAACATTAAAATTACTAAAAATCACTTAACAAAATACTTCTATTATCAACCAAGCTTAGTAACCTATCAATTAAATTCACAAACACACTTAAACCATTCATGAAAAGTCCCTAAATTTTAACATTTTTACGAATTGACCCATGGGTTAGCTAGATTAAGCTAAAACGACCACAAAAACATAAAGATTATTAAAAATGGACCTCAAGCTGAGCCTCCCTTTCCCAAAAATGGTGTTTCTTTCAGTTCAGGAAGAACATAAAGAAAGAAAAATGTTATGCTTGTTGTTTATTACTTATTACTTAATATTTACTTTAATTATTAATAGAATATATCATATAATTTAACTAAAGTTGGCTACCAACCGTGCATGGTTTTTTCTTAAGGAATTATTACTACAAAAAACCTTGTGACCTTAATTTAACTATTTAGCACCTTTAACTAACAGAACTAAATTTTGCAACTTTTACAATTTAGTCCTTTTTACTTAATTGACTATTAAAACACTAAAATTTCTTAACCAAATTTTAATATGACCCTAATAACACTCCAAAAACATTTAATAAAATATTTAAGGACTCGATTTTTATAAGCGAGGTCATGATACTTTATTTTTCAAAACCACTTGACCTAAATGACATACCACTTGAACCTAATTATTCTTTCAATTAACAAAAATCATTAAATCAAATGTCAATAATATTTTACTTGACTCATAAATATTAATTAATAATATGTTTAAACTCTCACGTTGGATTTGTGGCCTCAAAACAACCGTTTCTAATACTGCTGAAAAACGGGTTATTACAGTTTGATTAATATTTGATAAGATGTAGCATTATTGTAATTATCCGCATGTTTAGAGGAATCTGTGAATGATGAAATATTATATATTTTTATATAATTATTTTTTTTTGCCAAAGTTGTGGTTCTTAGAAAATAGACCATGGACTATCATCTTCACGTAGGATTTTTTTTTTATTTCTAGAATTCTTGTGAGCCGGAAATGGACATAGGACATAAATGTATTTTTTTAAAAAATGGAGGTCATAACAAGGAGAAGACTGAGCGATGGTGGATGAAGACACAAGGAATGCCTTTTGATGAAAAACTATGTGATTTTTGTATTTCATTTGTTTTCTAAAAATAGAACCATGGAAACAATGGCTGACAATTTTATTTTATTACTCATCTCTTTATATATCTGTTTAATTATTATTTATGATGTAATTGTGATATATATGCATGAGATGATCCACATTTGATCTATTAAAGATAAGAAGTGTGGTAAGGAGAAAATACATGTGTTGTATTGGTCCATTCACTTCTTTAGGTTATTCGATTATTGTGAGAAATGTGGTAATGAGGATGTGCATATATAGGATTGGATCTTTAACAGCCCATTTTTCAAGAAAATCGGAACAGTGGTTTTAGGACCACAAATCGGATCCAAAATAATTTTTATTTTTATTTTACCATATGGCCCATAATATGATAGAAATGACGTGTGAAAATTTTGATATGAAATTTTTATTGATTTAGTGCCTAATTACAAGAAGGAATAAATTGCATAAAATACGAAAGTTGAATTCTAGTAGCTATGAGAATCAAATAACTATGGAATTCAAAACTTATGGTCCTTATATGGTAATTAGACCATTAATAAAAGTATGTAGATTTTTTATGGTGACTCATCAATGGAATTATAAAAAAAGACAAGGGACTAAATTGAAAATACCAAAATACATGATTAATTAAAAAGATTAATAGAATTATATCATTTTTTTTCCATCTTCAACCTTGAAAACACATGGAAACCCTAGGAGAGAGAAAGTAAGCTTTCAAGGCCTAATTGGGTAAGTTCCTTTGTCCCATTTTTAGTAATTTCGATATTTTTGGGACTGGGATAGCTTAATCACTCTATTTGAGGGATTAATTTGAAAAGTTAACAAGGTATGAAAATGGGTCATGGATGTATTATGCTGAAAATTAGAAACTTATGGTAGAAAATGAAAGATTATTGATAGATAAACAACTTTTGCAAGGTGATTTTTTATGAAAACTTGATTTAAGGACTAAAATGTAAACTTGTAAAATTTGATGAAAAATTCTAAAATTTTATGTAAAAATGTGCTGGAAAATTTGTAATGGGGCTTTGGTTAGGCTTGGAATAGGGATTAATGTAACGCCCCGTACCCAAGACCGTTGCCGGAGTCGAACACGAGGTGTTAACGGACTTAATTCATTACTTAAACAGCTCATACAATTCATTTTAAAATTTCCAGACAAGCTGGCTAACTGCATCACAATCACTTTAAAAATCATATATCGAGTTCTAAAACTCAAAATATAATTCTGTAAATTTTTCCTAAAACTAGACTCATATATCTATCTACTAATTTTTTTCTAGAATTTTTGGTCTGGCCAATTAGTACAGTTTATTAGTTAAAGTCTCCCCTATTTCAGGGTTCGACTACTCTGACCTCTGTGTATTACGAATCAGAAATCTCCCTGTACAGAGCTTTAATTACTATGCCATTTGTCTCTAATATAAATAGACTCAATAAGGAATCTGTACATATAAAGCATGACTTCTAATTATCTTTGTAAAATTTATGGTGAATTTCCAAAGTCAGAATAAGGGATCCAGAAATTACTCTGGCCCTATTTCACAAAAATTTAAACATCTCATAAAATATAACTCATATACCTGTTTTGTTCCATCCATATGAAAATTGACTCATAATTCTTCAATTCCATATATTATTCATCATATAATTGTATCTCTAATATTTTTAGTGATTTTTCAAACTCACGTCACTGCTCTTTGATGAATCTATTTTATGGTAAATTTTACCTATTTCATGGTTTCCATGGATTAGCTAGCAATTTAGCATACATAACACCAAATATGATCATGATTAGCCATTCCAATGGCTAATCATTACCAAGCATTTCCATACCACTCAATAACCATATCATAAGACTATATACACAAAATGATTATAATGCTATACATGCCATACTCAAAATATACAAGCCATTATGCCAAGATGGTATACGGATAGTGTGGCGTGCCTCCAACCGCTTCCGATTTCGAGCTGGCTTGTCAACACTACAAGGAATGAAAAGGAGGAGTAAGCATAAATGCTTAGTAAGTTCACATGCAAATAGCAAGTAACATAACTATATAAGCAAACATAAAACATCATTTGCATAATCATCACCGTTCATATCACATTTTCATTTATCATCTTACCATATTGTTGTTATATCGAGTTTTCAACCTAAGGGTTAAGTACATACCTGTTCAAAGTATCCATTTCACAACACTTACCAATACGTCCGTTTCATCTTGAGTATTCCTCCATTTGAGTAGAATTTTACCCGTTGAACACATCGGAATATAATTCGGATACATGGAAAGTTTGCACATAAGTGCCACATATGTAGCCAAGCTACCATGTAACCCGCCCATAAGTGAACTCGGACTCAACTCAACGAGGTCGAGTGTTTGCATCCATAAGTGAACTCAGACTCAACTCAACGAGCTCGGATGCCTAGTTACATCTCTCGAACTCAGACTCAACTCAACGAGTTCGGACATTCGCATCCATAAGTGAACTCGGACTCAACTCAACGAGTTCGGATGCTCAACCATCCTAGTGACATGTCACTTGTATCCTAATCCATTCCTAAGGTTCAACGGGACCTTTTTCCCAATCATGTGTCTCAACCATCTTCTACGGAATGCCGATACCGATACTCGGTAGTATTTCACATTTTCCAAATATATCACATAATTTGACATATTATCAAACAATTATCACAAGTATAATATTTCATAATAATTATCATACCATTTAAATAACATTAAAACATTTAAAATAATAACTATGTTACCAACATCTACATATGAACTTACCTCGTATGCGAAAATGGCTACTTTTACCATTTCATCCACAACTTGGTATTTTCCCCATTTTAGCCCAAATTTTAGTTTACCTTGCTCTATCATTTAAAATATAGTATAATTAGGACTCACATTATTCAAATTGACCCAAAATCATATTTTGGAAAAATTACAGTTTTGCCCCTAAACTTTTGCATATTTACACTTTTTCCCCAAAGCTCGTAAATTAAACTTCAGCCTATTTTCTTATGTTTTATGGCATGCTGATCATTTTTCCCTTCTACGGAAACATCAAATTCTCACTCTAACATGTACTTATGACTATTAGGTATTTTTACCGATTAAGCCCTTTTGCTAGTTATCGCTTAAAACCGAGCAGCACAAGTTGTCTAACATAATTTAAAACCTCATATTCTATCATAAAACACCAAAATACACAAATTTCACCTATGGGTATTTTTCCAAATATGAACCTAGGTTGAATTATTGCTAGCATAAGCTTAATCGAGCTACCGGGACTCCAAAAACGTAAAAATCATTAAAAACGAGGCTAGAACGGACTTACAATCGAGCTTGGAAGCTTGAAAAACCCTACCCATGGTTTCTCCTGGCTATATTCGGCCATGGGGTTGAAGATGAGCAAAATTGGCTTTTAATTTTGTATTTTAATTCATTTTACCCCTAAATGACCAAAATGCCCTTAGTACTAAACTTTCCAAAAATTCCATCCATGTCCAATTTTTGTCCATAGACTTAGAAATTGGTAAAATTGCTATTTAAGACCTCCTAATTAATATTTCAAAACAATTTCATACTAGAAACTTCTAGAATGCAAGTTTTACAAATTATTTGAT
Organism: Gossypium arboreum; assembly: GCF_025698485.1. Taxonomy (NCBI): domain Eukaryota; kingdom Viridiplantae; phylum Streptophyta; class Magnoliopsida; order Malvales; family Malvaceae; genus Gossypium; species Gossypium arboreum. The sequence goes on from NC_069072.1 coordinate 67,424,972, forward strand.
TTAGTCCCTAATTTCAATTTAAGCACTTTATGCATAAAATTTCTTCACGAAATTTTCACACAATCATGCAATCATATCATAGACCTTAAAATAATCATAAAATAATTATTCCTATCTCAGATTTTGTGGTCACAAAACCACTATTCCGACTAGGCCCAAAATCAGGATATTACAACTCTCCCCTCCTTCAGGGATTTTCGTCCTCGAAAATCTTACCAGAAAAGTGGCCTTCACTTTTAATCTCATATTCGGTGTCGAAGAACTTTCACTTAGGCTGTACCTCCAATACATCTCTTTAATTTCTCATATGATCTAAAAGCTTACAGTCTCAACTCTCAACTGTTCTTAAATTTTCAACCCTTCTCGCTTCCCATGATATCATGACATAAAACTCTGGATCTTAACTTGATTAATGGAGACCGAATTCTAAGAAATCCAACAATCAAAGAGACCTAAAATTCCATGAATCTGATGAGTAGGAATTCATTCAATACAGATATGATTTATAGATCTCGCTAAACATTTAACAATAGGATACATCACATTTTTCCTCTTTCCGCCATAGAAATAATTCTGATATGGCCTCAAGAATAATCCTTCTCATTTCCATCCCAATATCAACACTGACAAGGATAATTTTGATAGATCCCAATGTTCGGCTTTAACCCCTTTAACAACTTCGATTTTATGTAACATCGAATGCTCTAAACTATCACATTACCTCATTGTCTTGAAACACATCACAATTCATACAACAGTACATTACTGAAAGTCAGGAAGTCTTTACTCAATGTAGACTAGTCTAGTTCAGACGCTTTAGTTACCAATATTCTCATCTATCCAAACTTTGTCAACATGTAATAAGCTTTTCAGCTTTCACAAGACAAAAACCTTATCATTCGTAGTGATTTTAACTAATATCCAACTCTTTCTAATAAATATACACTTCTCATTCAGACTATTTACTCTTTTATCCGTACAAAAATGAAATTATATTATCGACTTGAAAAAATAATCGACATAATTGTCACATGAAATCTTTCAAATAAATAATTCACCATACCGAATGAAACTCGCGCTTTTATCACCTACGCCTTTCTCGATGTCAAATCCTTATATAGAAATTAGAAAAAATCCCAATACTAAAATCACCACATTACCAAGATCAAATTAGAAGTATAGTCATATTTGACATGATTATCACGAGTGAAGAACGACTTCAAACATGAGTCATAATTGACAAATTATGGAACAAAGATAACAAGAAAACCGAATAAAGAAATCCGAATAAAGAGATCCGGGATAAAGAAACCAAAGATACGATACTATGCCGAGAATCGAAAACCAAACTCATAGAGAAAAAGCAGAATACCCGATAATTCTTCAAAGAAAGAAAGTCCAAAAGAAAACATCATTTAATCCCATGGAATCAAATATAACAAGAACAATATATCTTCCCATACATATATATCAGATGAAGCATCAAGTAGAAGAAACAGAATCATAATATCATATGTATTCTCTCATCAATTCTTATCAGATGAAATGAAATAGAATACCCGATGAAATAGAGCAATATAAATTATAAACCAGTCAGACTACCAATGCTTTCATCCAACACCAGGATTAAAAGACATTCCCATATAACAAGAATTTCTTCAGAAGATCAATAGCCATAGAAATATTTCTGAGAATAGGTAAACACATAGAACATCTCAAAAGAGACTGCTAAATCTGTCCAGTCATAACTGTCACACTCAGATAGTTCACATTTCAAATATCATTTCCCCAACTAGTTCTGCCGTCACAAATTTCATATTAAACCATTCACTAAAGAATGCCAGTTCTGAATAAATTTCAATTTACACTTTTCTCGACCTTGCACCTGAGTAATTTGATTTACCAAAGAGAATTCCTTCTCTAATTGGGATAGTGCATAACTCCAATAATCTTTACGTCAATCCGATACTTTACTGGCTCTGACTTTACTTATCAGCTCATTTTCAATCTCTGATCATACTTATAATTATTCTATCACTAAACTCTTTGGGTTCTCAACTGGAAACTTATTCAATACAAATCTCATGAAATTCCATTATAAGTACCACTTCGGTAAGGGGGAGGGGTTGTAGGACCTCTGACTCCACTTTCTTATACATACACATATGACACAACTTCCATCATCATAGTAACATCATCAAAATCATGTCATTCATTCATGTTGGCTTACACCAATTTTCCTATTGTCCCATTTAGACAATATACTTATGCATACATTCTATGTTTTCTAGACAGCTTTACTTATCCATTCATTTAATTAAATTAAGTCATGCTCATGACATCATATAAGACCAAACAAACATAGATATTTGCATCACAATTACAACTTTCATTTCGTGCATCATCATGTACATATCATTACAATCATATAATTCAGTCCAACAATTTAACATAGATAAGTTCATTTCATTATAATCCTTTATCTCATAAAAATTATATATCATTAACATTTATCAAAATTCAACATCCAAATCAAGACAAGGACATTTTCACTCGTATCATAATATTATGACCTTTATTCATACCTCTACAACTTTCTGTTTATTCTGTTCATCTTATCAAGTAAGCCATATACACTACATCATATGAGCATGAAGCAGATATGGATATTTATCACATATGTATCATAAACTTTTATTCATACTTTTCTAAACCGAGACTTATCATAATTATAATTTTACTCAAATACCTTCACATAACATTGAACATGTTCGGCTCAGCTCGGTTGGAGAGTACCCTGTCTAAATAAGACGGTACTCATACGCGTCAGAAGACATCACACTATCACAGATCAGTGGCATGTATAGCTAAACTTTTACACATGCTAGGTTAGTCCGAGAACCAACTAAACCTACTCTGATACCACTAAATGTAACGCCCCGTACCCAAGACCATTGCCGGAGTCGAACACGAGGTGTTAACGGACTTAATTCATTACTTAAACAATTTCATACAATTCATTTTAAAATTTCGGACAAGTGGCTAATCGCATCATAGTTGCTTTAAAATCATATATCGAGTTCAAACTCGAAATATAATTCTGTAAATTTTTCCTGAAACTAGACTCATATATCTATCTACTAATTTTTTCTAGAATTTTTGGTTTGGCCAATTAGTACAGTTTATTAGTTAAAGTCTCCCCTATTTCAGGGTTTGACTACTCTGACCTCTGTGTATTACGAATCAGATATCTTCCTATACAGAGCTTCAATGACTATGCCGTTTGTCTCTAATAAAAATAGAATCAATAAGGAATCTGTACATATAAAGCATGAATTCTAATTATTTTTGTAAAATTTATGCTGAATTTCCAAAGTCAGAACAAGGGATCCAGAAATCGCTCTAGCCCTGTTTCACAAAAATTTAAACATCTCATAAAATATAACTCATATACCTGTTTTGTTCCATCCATATGAAAATAGACTCATAATTCTTCAATTCCATATATTTTTCATCATCTAATTGTATCTCTAATATTTTTAGTGATTTTTCAAACTCACGTCCTTCTGCTTTGTTGAATCTATTTTATGGTAAATTTTACCTATTTCATGGTTTCCGTGGATTAGCTAGCAATTTAGCATACATAACACCAAATATGATCATGATTAGCCATTCTAATGGCTAATCACTACCAAGCATTTCCATACCACTCAATAACCATATCATTAGACTATATACACAAAATGATTATAATGCTATACATGCCATACTCAAAATATACAAGCTATTATGCCAAGATGGTATACGGATAGTGTGAGCGTGCCTCCGACCGTTTTCGATTTCCGAGCTGGCTTGTCAACACTAAAAGGAATGAAAGGAGGGAGTAAGCATAAATGCTTAGTAAGTTCACATGCAAATAGCAAGTAACATAACTATATAAGCAAACATAAAACATCATTTGCATAATCATCACCGAGACATTCATATCACATTTTCATTTATCATCTTACCATTTTGTTGTTATATCGAGTTTTCAACCCAAGGGTTAAGTACATACCTGTTCAAAGTATCCATTTCACAACACTTACCAATACGTCCCTTTCATCTTGAGTATTCCTCCATTTGAGTAGAATTTTACCCGTTGAACACATCGGAATATAATTCGGATACATGAAAAGTTTGCACATAAGTGCCACATATGTAGCCAAGCTACCATGTAACCCGCCCATAAGTGAACTCGGACTCAACTCAACGAGCTCGGGTGTTCGCATCCATAAGTGAACTCGGACTCAACTCAACGAGCTCGGATGCCTAGTTACATCTCTCGAACTCGGACTCAACTCAACGAGTTCGGACATTCGCATCCATAAGTGAACTCGGACTCAACTCAACGAGTTCGGATGCTCAACCATCCTAGTGACATGTCACTTGTATCCTAATCCATTCCTAAGGTTCAACGGACCTTTTCCCAATCATGTGTCTCAACCATCTTCTACGGAATGCCGATCTCGATACTCGGTAGTATTTCACATTTTCCAAATATATCACATAATTTGACATATTATCAAACAATTATCACAAGTATAATATTTCATAATAATTATCATATCATTTAAATAACATTAAAACATTTAAAATAATAACTATGTTACCAACATTTACATATGAACTTACCTCGTATGCGAAAATGGCTACTTTTACCATTTCATCCACAACTTGGTATTTTCCCCATTTTAGCCCGAATTTTAGTTTTCCTTGCTCTATCATTTAAAATATAGTATAATTAGGACTCACATTATTCAAATTGACCCAAAATCATATTTTAGAAAAATTACAGTTTTGCCCCTAAACTTTTGCATATTTACACTTTTTCCCCAAAGCTCGTAAATTAAACTTCAGCCTATTTTCTTATGTTTTATGACATGCTGATCATTTTTCCCTTCTATGGCAACATCAAATTCTCACTCTAACATGTACTTATGACTATTAGGTATTTTTACCGATTAAGCCCTTTTGCTAGTTTTCGCTTAAAACCGAGTAGCACAAGTTGTCTAACATAATTTAAAACCTCATATTCTATCATAAAACACCAAAATACACAAATTTCACCTATGGGTATTTTTCCAAATATGAACCTAGGTTGAATTATTGCTAGCATAAGCTTAATCGAGCTCTAGGGACTCCAAAAACGTAAAATCATTAAAAACGAGGCTAGAACGGACTTACAATCGAGCTTGGAAGCTTGAAAACCCTATCCATGGTTTCTCCTTGCTATATCCGGCCATGGGGTTGAAGATGAGCAAAATTGGCTTTTAATTTTGTATTTTAATTCATTTTACCCTAAATGACCAAAATGCCCTTACTACTAAACTTTCCAAAAATTCCATCCATGTCCAATTTTTGTCCATAGACTTAGAAATTGGTAAAATTTCTATTTAAGACCTCCTAATTAATATTTCAAAACAATTTCATACTAGAAACTTCTAGAATGCAAGTTTTACAAATTATTCGATTTAGTCCCTAATTTCAATTTAAGCACTTTATGCATAAAATTTCTTCACGAAATTTTCACACAATCATGCAATCATATCATAGACCTTAAAATAATCATAAAATAATTATTTCTATCTCAGATTTTGTGGTCACGAAACCACTATTCCGACTAGGCCCAAAATCAGGATATTACAATTAATTTGTACAAGATTCATTTTTCAAGCTTAGAGAGAAAATCAGAACTTTTGGAAAAGTTACGGGCGAAATGGTAATTTGGCCTAGGACATAAATTGAGTTCGTCTAAGTATGAAATGTATGAAATTGATGATTAAATTCATTTATATAGATCCAAAAAACACAAACTCGAGGTTAGATGGAGGAAAGGAAAAGATTTCGGATTAGTAGATTTTTACGCGAACAAGTGTCGAGGTAAGTTCATGTAAATTAATCAGATATGTAATTATGTAAACTGAATGTTGTATTGTATGTAATGTGATTTATGTTAATGTGCCTTACTTGTATGTTATGATCGAAAATTATACATGCTTGAAATGGTAATAAAAGGGTTAAGTCTTGATTGAATATTGAATTCCGATGAATGTATATGCTTTCCTGAAACTAATAAGGTCATGCATTTGTTGCAGATGGGATTTAGCTCGGACGAGTAATATGAATAACCTTGTTATACAAAGGATTTAGCCCAAATGGGTAATCTCGATATGATACCTCTCGAGCACATGTTATGATTAGGGTTTAGCCTGGACTGGTAACCCTAATCGAGCTCTTGTGAGCATACATTATTTAAAGGATTTAGCTTGGACTGGTAATCCTGTTATACGACATGTGACTCGTGAGTGTGTTCCTTGGTTAAGTACCCTAAGGGGTACCCTTGATAAAAGTTGACGGATTAATGAATCGTACACCTTGAGCGTACTACTTGAGCCTTCATCAAATTCAAATGGACATATAACTCTTGGCTTGGCATAAAAATCTTGAGATAAAATGATAATGACTTGAAAGAACATTGCTTGATGAGCTCAACTATGTTACTTGATTGATATGAAGATTTTGGTGACTAACATGTTTGATTGATTGTATGTGTTTAGCCAATTTAGCCAAATGAATGGAAAACATGATATTTATGGTTAGATTTATTAAACAGGATAGGTAAGTTTAGTTTCTGTTATACGAACCTACTAAGCATGTAATGCTCACTCCTTTTATTTTTCCCCTGTTTTATAGTGCTTGGAAGCTCGTAAAGGTTGGAAGATCGTTAGAGCATCGTCACACTATCAACCTAGCATTTTGGGTATATTTAGTGAAATCATTTTGGTGTAATGCCATGTATAGGGAAACTTGGCCAATAGTGGCTTGAAGTGTCATTTTGTAACCTAGCCATTGGAATGGGTAGTGATGGTTCATTTTGGGATATGACTTAGTAAACTATTATAATATATAGATATCCACATGTGTTATGCTAAGTTCATGTGACCCAATGTTGTGAACGTTTAATTTAAGATAAGGTGAGTTGGTAACGATGTATGCATGAAATGGTATGCCTTGTTTAAATGATGAAATTGCTTACTTGAAATACTTGAATTGGTTGCAATTGGTTGAGTGTTTTATGTGCAGGTTTTTGGGTGATTTTGGGTGAGAATGAAGCTAGGAAATGGCTTCATTTTGTCCACAAGGGCAGACACATGGGCGTGTGTCTAGACCATGTATGACATACGGCCTAGTAACACGGGTGTGTGGTTAGGCTGTGTGTCCCCTGCACCTAAATTTTGAGAAATAGAATGCTCAAAATTGGGCACACAAGCAGAGACACGGGCGTATGTCTCAGCCGTGTGTTCCACACGACCTGGAACAAGGGTGTGTGTCCTGGCCGTATGAAACCTACACCTAATTTGAATTAAATTAATTAACCACATGGCCTAGCACACGAGCGTGTGGCATGGCCGTGTGTGCAACTCAGAGAGTTACACGGGGTTGAACACAACCTCTAGCACGATCGTGTCCCAGGGTCACACGACTGTGTCCCTTGGACCACACAGGTGTGTGAGACCTGCACCTTGGAAAATTTTGTAATTTTGCAAAAATTCTTAAAGGTCTCGATTAAGTCTCGACTCGAATCTAATGGTCGTATTGGACCTCGAGGGTCCAATTAAGGGACGTTATGAATAATCTCGGTTAATGAATAGTGATTTTCATGATTGAATTGAAAAATATTCTGGATGTTTTGGTAATGCTCTGAAACCATGTTTCGGCTACAAGTATAGGTTAGGGGTGTTGCAGGATCTAGCAAGGAAAGGCTTGGTTTTGAAGTGGTCAAATATGACTCACCTCTCTTTCTTGGGAACCTATCAATACATTGTTCACATTCACTTTTTTTTTCCACTTAAATGAAAAACTGTGGAGAATCAAAATTATTTGATTGCTCTTGTGAATGAATGAATGTGAATATTATAGAATTGTCAAATCATGTCATGCATACATAAGATAAGCACGTCATATAGTTTAGGAAAGAATGTCACATGTACTTGTCATGCATATATTGATCATACATGATTGAAACTGGAAATTAAAAATCTTGCATGCTTTTAAAATAGTGCTGGGAAAAGCTTCCTAAACAAGACCTATGACCTTTATCAATGGTATATTCTGATGGCATGGCAAGTGCACTACCCAACGGTAGAACTGTAATAGCTCGATTTTGGGGCTAGTCAGAACAGTGGTTTTGGGACCACGAATCTGACGTAGAAAAAGTTGAGTTCTACTTGTTAAAGATGTCCAATTGCTATGAGATTTTAAATTTGAGGTCCTTAGTTGGTAATAGACCATTGGATAAGTTAGTGGACAAAAATGGATATGAATAGGTAAAATTTCAAAGTTATAAATTAGGGGCATTTTGGTTATTTGGTAAATAAAAGAATAAAAAGGGAAAATAAAGCCAAAATTTGCTCATCTTTCTTCAACCTTAGCTGAAAATTTGAAGAACATCATAGCTAGAGTTTCTTCAACTTTCAAGCTTGATAGTAAGTGCATCCTAGCCCCATTTTAAATGCTCTTTACATTTTTGAAGTCGTTATCATCCGATTTATCTATTTCTACCATTATTTTGAAGTAGGATTCATGTTTAAAAACTTACCCATGTGTGACATGCATGTATTTTGATGTTTGATGGAAGATATTGTATGTTTAAGGTATGATAAACAACTTTCACTAAGTGATTTTTAGTGAAAATGCATAAAAAAGGACTTATTTGTAAAAGTTGTAAAAATGGGTAGTGGAAATGTGATTTGATAAAAAAAATATGGACTGTTATGAGCATGATTTAGGTTCGGTTAGGTTTGGGTAACAAAGAAAATGGATACATTTCATTTTACGAGCCTAAGGACTAATGTGTAAAAATTTAAAAAGATAGGGGCAAAACTATAATTTTTCCATAATGTTATTTGTGACAGCCCAAAATTGACCCTAGTCGGAATGTGGTTTCGGGACCACAAAATCGAGGCATAAAAATAATTAAAAATTTATTTTGATGCCTATAATATGTGTGTGCTCATGTATGACATTTTATGATGATTGATTTAGTGTTATAAAGGTGAATTCCACTAGAAAGGACTTAGTAGTGAACTTTGAAAGTACGATAGGGAAATGTGTGATGACTAATTAAAGCATGCATGCAAAATAATGGACTTTCATGTCAAATTCCCTTTTACAAGTGATGGGCCATGACAAAGAGATATGGGCTAAACATGTCATGAAACATGTTTTGTTGGGCATTAGGGAGAAATAATAAACAAATAAGCATGGGTAAGAAAAGAATGAAAAAAAAATGTGTGTGGAGAGTAGCATCCCCCCATTCTTAGTGCAACCAAGAAGAAAAACAAAAAATTTGTTCATCCTTGTTCTCTCCTTTTGGCCAAAAATACTAAGAGGAAGAAGGATTTTTGCTTCATTTCCTTTGTTTAGAAGAGATCTAGAAGGTGATTTGGCTAAATTTGCATCAAGAGTAAGGTATGTATGAGGTTGTGTTGGGAGTTTCATGCATGTTTTGGTTGCTAATTTGATGTGCATGTTAGCCATGGCTCAAATCTTTGTTATGCCATGGAAATGGCATTTGGCCAAAGTTGTTATGGTGATAAAGCCATTGCATGCTAAGTGTGAAACTTGATGATGATGCATGCAATGATGGATTGTCTACCTATGAGTAAGATTTTGAGCTTTCTTTTGTTTTATCATGATTGAAGTTGAAAAGAAGCATGATTGTCATATTCGCCATGATGCATTCTTGAGCATGATTCATGCTTCTTGCATGTTAGTTAAAATTTGTGTTTTGGATGGCTATGGACACCTTGAAATTGCCATGCTCATATATGCATATATATGATTGCACATTATGTTTTGGTTATGAACTAAGTGATGAATATATTGGTTTAAAGAAGAAGATGTGGAAGAATGCTTGTGAAATTGCAAGCACAATTGCCTAGCACACATGTAGGTGCTTGATGCTATATTATAAGTTTTAATACAATGTGCAAAGCATTAATTAGTAAATTGCATGCTGTTTTTGTGAGGTATTAAGTGCAAAATTAACCTCAACATGTACATGAATATTCGCCTTGGGTAGCCTATTGAAGGCCTTAGCATTTCCTTGATGCTCGAATAAATTGTATTGAATTGCTTGATGTAGTATAAAATATGCATGACCATTGTGTATTCAAGCTAAAGGGTGGCCATATGACCATTTAAACTCCTTGTCATATTCGCCAAAAGCTAGCACAATGAGGTTTTAATAAATTGAATTTGTTTGAATTAGCTCAAGAGCTTAGAAGACCACAATTGGACAAGGGAAGGAAAAGGTGATCGAATAGCCGAAAAAGCCGTTCGACAACATCCGAGGTAAGTCCTCAAGAAGTGACCCTACTTGAATTGTGTGAAATAAAGTATGGATGTGTATTGATTATTGATTGTGTATGCATGAGTATTTGAATTCTACCCGGCTAAGTCCCAAGGCGAATATGCTTGTGACTATAATTGCGTTTGAGCCTTAGTAACGAAAATGAATTATGTATGTCCAATGATAATTGATGTATGTGTTCATGGAAATTGAATGATATCCGGCTAAACTCAAGACAATTATGCTGGAAATTATATCCGGTTAAGACCAAGGCAATTGCGCTTAGTGGCTACATCCGGGCTAAGACCAAGGCATTCGTGCGAGACATTCTATCCGGCTAAGACCAAGGCATTTGTGCACGTGATTATATCCGGTTATATTCAAGAATCTTGGGCTGGAGGTGAGTGTTGGTTGCTGTAATGAATTCAATTAGTACACTCGAAAAGCCCAAAGGATAAGGTACGTTATATGTGCATCGGAAAGTCGACATGTTTGAGCAACATTCGCTCAATCGACTAATGAATTTCAGTTATTGAATTGATTGATACTTTGTGAAATTATATAATGATGAAGTGTGAAGTAAGAATGTGTATTAATGAAATGATGCATTTGGCTATGTGAATGTATTGCTGTAATTAGAGTTGATTATATTCCTTGAGACTTACTAAGCATAAAAATGCTTACCCGTTGCTTTGGCTCTCGGTTTTCTAGATTTCGCCGAGGCAATCGGATTTGGGATCGTTGAAGTCGAAGTCATCCACACTATCAAGCCTCCATTTTGGTATAAATTTTTGGTTGAACTTGAGATGGCATGTATAGGACTACCCTTGTTTGTTAAATATGTTGTAATGTAAGTATGTACGGCCATGCGAAAATGGCTCGAAAAAGGAAGCATGAACTTAGAGTAATTGTGGGTTGTATGTATATATTTGGTGTCATGATGTGGCTATGGCTTGAAATGGGAATGTTGGTCATATGATCAGCCATTGGCATGGTTAAAATGATCATATATGAACCTATGTATGGCAAGACTAGTCGAATCATGGAGACTACCAAATAGGTAAGTCCTACCTTAAAAACAGATGCTGCCAGCTGCAGTGGCGTGAATGTGAAAAATCACCAAAATTCATAGGAATGGAATTAAATAGTGAATAAGCTATGTAAATGAACCTTGATGAGTCTATTTTCATATGGAAGAAACGAAATGGTCATAGGAGTTACAGGTTAAGAGATAATAAAGCTATTGTGAGACAGGGCCAGAATGGTTTCTGGGTTCCCTGTCGAAACTTTAAAAATTCACTATAAATTATCCAAAAAGAATTAGGAGACATACCTTATATGTACAGATTCCATTTTGAGTCTAGTTTCATTAGAAACAAACTACACCAACATTAAATCCCTGTACAGAGAGATATTCAAGTTATACCGCGCGAAGGTCAGAGCAGTCGATCCCTGTAACATGGGTAACTTTAACTAATAAACTGTACCAATTGGCCCGACCAAAAATCCTAGAAATAAATCCATGGATGGATATATGAGTCTAAATTCAGGGAAAATTTACGAAACCAGTTTCCGAGTTTTGCAACTCGAGATATGATTTTTAAGGCGACAGTGACGCAGTTTTCCAGCCTGACTGGAAATGTCAAATTGGTGGGCAAAACATGTGAACTTGGCTTGTTAACCCCTCGGGTCCGACTAACGGCGATGGTCTCGGGTTTGGGGTGTTACAATTTTATTGGTATCGAGCCACGGTTTAGTCGATTCTAGGACTACCGTGATGTGTTTGGAGTCTAGCTATACATGCCATTAAATGATGAATCGATAGTGTGATGATTTCGACAATTCGACTTTGTGTTTGTTGTAGCAATGGATCCCGATCCCAACCGAGCAATAGCTGATGATGTGGAGAGTGTGGCGCTGCTCCGCGCAAGGGACAGCGCCGGCGGACTCTCAACCTATGGCCAGCAATCCTAATGACGAGGCTAGGCAAGCCTTTTATAGTGTGATGAACGAATGGTTTAATCAATACATTCGAACCAACACTATTGCTCCACAACCTCCATTCCCGACAAATGCAACCCCAAGACCTACAATACCTCCGTTGATGACCAAATAAGGTCAAGTAAGCCCCAATCGATAGGATTCAAAACATGGGGCCACTGAATTTAAGGCTACGGATGATGATGATGCCGAGCGAGCTGAATTTTGGTTAGATAACACTATCCGGTGCTTGATGAGCTATCCTGTACACCGATGAGTGCTTAAAGTGTACCATCTCCTTGCTACGCGAGTCCGCCTACTATTGGTGGAGTACTCGACTTCGTGGTGCCTAGAGAGCAAGTGACTTGGGAATTCTTTCAAACCGAGTTCCGAAAAAAGTATATCAGTCAGAGATTCATCGACCAAAAGCGGAGGGAATTTCTTGATCTTAAGCAAGGTTCTATGTCCGTTACCGACTACGAACGAAAGTTTGTGAGGCTTAGCCGGTACGCGCGAGAATGCATTTCGTCCAAAGCTATTATGTGTAAACGCTTCGAGGATGGGCTGAATGATGATATAAGGATGTTTGTTGGCATTCTCGAGATACGAGAGTTCGTAGTACTTGTTGAGCGAGCTTGTAAAGTCAAGAGCTTAGAAAGGAGAAACAAAAAGCTGATGTGGGGATTGGAGAATTCGAAGAGGTCCTCGGAAAGTCTCTTCAACAAGCATCGAAGAGATTTCGAGATGATGCGAGCCGGTCTAGAGGCGTTTGGGCTTTTCTAGACGAGGACGCGATCGACCCGTGACCACACGAGTCACTTCGATCGCCGATGGTGGAAATGATCGCCGAGAGAGGGCGGAGTGTCCACATTGTGGCAAATGGCATTCGGGAGCTGTTGGTTTCGTGATCGCTCCGCTATAAGTGTGGATCGGCCGACCACTTTATGAAGGATTGCCCGAGGATGCATGAAGAATGTAAGTCGAGTGCAAACCCGGTGCTACCATCGCCGAGGTAGGCCACCTAGAAATATGGGCAATGTCGATGGCGGTCGAGAGGATCTAGAGATGCTACCATCGGATCCGAGGCTCGTGCTCTGCTAGGACTTATGCCATACGCGCACGCCGAGGATGCCGCCTCTCCGGATGTTATTACCGGTACTTTAACTCTTTTCAATACAAATGTGATTGCTTTGATTGACCCTGGTTCTACTCATTCATATATATGTGAAACCTTAGCATCCAGTAAGACTTTGCCTATTGAGTCTACTGAGTTTGTAATTCGGGTGTCAAACCCCTTGGGTCATTACGTGCTTGTTAACAAAGTGTGCAAGAAAAGTCCCCTAGTGTTCGATGTTCTTGTTTTCCGCGGACTTAATGCTTTTGCCGTTCGATGAGTTCGATGTTATTCTTGGTTTGGATTGGTTGACCATGCACGATGCGGTTGTAAATTGCAAGAGCAAGACTATCGATTTGAGGTGCGCGAATAATGAAATAGTTCGGGTTGAGTCCACGGACTTAAACGGGTTGCCACCGTAATATCGCCGATGTTGGCCCGTAAATATGTAAGAAAAGGGTGCGGCGTACCTTTGCGACGTGCTTTCGATGACAAGGAATCGGAGAAGAAACCCGAATCTGTGCCCGTGGTTTGTGAATACCCGGATGTTTTCCCCGAAGAATTGCCGGGTTTACCACCTATTCGGGAAATAGAATTTGGCATCGAATTGGTACCTGGTACCACTCCAATTTCGATAGCTCCGTATCGTATGGCACCAACGGAATTAAAGGAGTTGAAAGCTCAGTTGCAAGAATTGGTGGATAGAGGTTTTGCTCGCTTGAGTTTTTCGCCTTTGGGTGCGCCGTGTTGTTCGTGAAGAAGAAGGATGGAACCATGCGATGTGCATCGACTATCGCCGACTTAATAAAGCAACGATAAAGAACAAATATCCGCTGCCACGTATTGATGACTTGTTCGATCAATCTGAAGGGAGCCTCGGTGTTCTCGAAAATAGATTTGAGATCGGGCTACTATCAATTACGAATCCGAGATTCAGACGTGCCCAAGCGCCTTGAGCGAGATATGGTCACTATGAGTTCCTAGTGATGCCGTTTGGGCTCACTAATGCCCTGCGGTATTTATGGATTTAATGAATCGGATCTTTAGACCATATTTGGATCGATTTGTAGTCGTGTTCATTGATGACATCTTGGTCTATTCAAGAAATGAGACCGAACATGCTGAACACCTGCGGTTAGTGCTGCAAATTTTACGGGACAAGCAATTATATGCTAAGTTCAGCAAGTGTGAGTTCTGGTTAAGAGAGGTTAGCTTCTTGGGTCATGTGGTATCTGCATCGGGTATTCGAGTCGACCTGAATAAAATTTCAGCCATACTAAATTGGAAGCCTCCAGAAATATTCTTGAGGTTGAAGCTTTTTGGGGCTTCGGTTATTACCGACGATTTGTAAAGGCTTCTCAACGATAGCCACGCCGATGACGGCTACTCCAAAAGGACGTTAAGTTCGAATGGACGGAGAAATGCCAAAAAGTTTCGATCAATGAAAACTTATTTGATGAAGCCCCAATTCTAGTGCAACCCGAGTCCGCAAAGAGTTTGTCATCTATAGTGACGCCTCTCTACTTGGGTTAGGTTGCGTATTAATGCAAGAAGGTCGAGTTGTGGCCTGTCGTCGAGGCAATTAAAGCCACATGAGAAAAATTATCCGACTCATGATCTCGAATTGGCCGCCATCGTATTCGCCTTTAAAGATTTGGCGACATTACTTATTTGGTGAAAGGTGCCATGTATACTCGGATCACAAAAGTCTCAAGTATTTGATGACCCAAAGAGACTTAAATCTGCGACAAAGACGTTGGCTCAAGTCGTTAAAGGATTATGAGTGATCATTGACTATCACCCGGAAAGGCGAATGTGGTTGCGGATGCCTTGAGTCGTAAATCGTTATTCACTTTACGAGCGATGAATGTGCACTTGTCTATCCGATCCGACAGTGTGTTAGTGGCTGAATTGAAAGCCAAACCATTATTGACACACCAAATTCGAGAAGCTCAGAAAGTCGATGACGAGTTGGTTGCAAAACGGGCTGCGTGTGTTCAGAACAAGGACTCGGAGTTTCAAATCGACGATGACGATTGTTTGAGGTTCAAAAGTCGTCTGTGTGTCCCAAAGAATTGAACTCATTTCGATAATTCTGAATGAAGCCCATTGTGTAGCCGAATGGCAATCCACCGGGAGTACAAAGATGTACAATGATTTGAAACGCGTCGGTTTTGGTGGCATGGTATGAAGCGAGACATCTCCGACTTTGTTTGAGATGTTTAATATGTCAACAAGTGAAAGCGGAACATCGGTGCCTTCGGGATTACTTCACCAATCACGATACCCGAGTGGAAATGGGATCGAGTCACAATGGACTTTGTATCCGGACCGCCATTGTCGTGAGTAAGAAGGATGCGGTTTGGGTCGTGGTAGATCGATTAACTAAGTCGGCCCACTTTGTCCTGTGACGTCACGGATTTTCAATGGACAAATTAAGCGGAATTGTACGTTTCTCAGTTGTGAAATTACACGGGTGCCTATTTCTATCGTGTCGGATAGAGATCCGAGATTTACCTCGCGATTTTGGAAAAAGTTGCAAGAAGCTTTGGGTACCAAGTTGCATTTCAAGACCGCCTTTCACCCCCAAACCGATGGTCAATCCGAGCGGATAATTCGAGATACTTGAGGATATGTTAAGATGTTGCGTCCTCGAGTTTAGTGGTTCATGGGAATGGTATTTGCCGTTAATTGAATTCGCACAACAACAAACTTTCAATCAAGTATTAAGATGGCACCCTACGAGGCCTTGTACGGTCGTAAATGCCAGACGCCATTGTTTTGGACCGAGCTCGGTGAAAGCAAGATTTTCGGTGGATTTGATTAGGGATGCTGAAGTAAAGTGAAAGTAATCCGTGAAAGTCGAAGATAGCCTCCGATCGTCGGAAGTCGACGCGGATCTGAAGCGTAAGGATGTCGAGTATCGTGGGTGATAAAGTGTTTCTCAAGGTATCGCCTTGGAAAAAGATACTCGAGTTCGTACCGTAAGGGCAAGTTGAGCCCGAGGTTCATTGGACCATATGAGATATCGAGCGAGTCGGTCGGTGGCATATCGCTTGATTTTGCCCCCGAGCTCAAAAGGTTCACGATGTCTTTCATGTTTCGATGCTTCGACGCTATAGATCCGATCCATCGCACGTGATTAGTCCATCGAAATTGAAATTCAAGCCAATATGAGTTATGAGGAAGAACCGATTCGTATCCTATCACGGAAGTGAAAGAGTTGCGAAACAAGCGGGTTCCGCTAGTGAAAGTGTTATGGCTCAAGCACGGGATAGAAGAAGCTACTTGGGAGACCGAGAACTCTATGAAAGAGCGATATCCAAACCTATTTACCGGTAAGATTTTCGGGACGAAAATTTCTTAAGTGGGGAGAGTTGTGACACCCAAAATTGACCCTAGTCGGAATGTGGTTTCGGGACCACAAAACCGAGGCATAAAAATAATTAAAATTTATTTTGATGCCTATAATATGTGTGTGCTCATGTATGACATTTTATGATGATTGATTTAGTGTTATAAAGGTGAATTCCACTAGAAAGGACTTAGTAGTGAACTTTGAAAGTACGATAGGGAAATGTGTGATGACTAATTAAAGCATGCATGCAAAATAATGGACTTGCATGTCAAATTCCCCTTTTTACAAGTGATGGCCGCCATGACAAAGAGATATGGGCTAAACATGTCATGAAACATGTTTTGTTGGGCATTAGGAGAAATAATAAACAAATAAGCATGGGTAAGAAAAGAATGAAAAAAAATGTGTGTGGGAGAGTAGCATCCCCCCATTGCCGTGCAACCAAGAAGAAAAAAACCAAAAAAATTTGTTCATCCTTGTTCTCTCCTTTTGGCCAAAAATACTAAGAGGAAGAAGGATTTTGCTTCATTTCCTTTGTTTAGAAGAGATCTAGAAGGTGATTTGGCTAAATTTGCATCAAGAGTAAGGTATGTATGAGGTTGTGTTGGGAGTTTCATGCATGTTTTGGTTGCTAATTTGATGTGCATGTTAGCCATGGCTCAAATCTTTGTTATGCCATGGAAATGGCATTTGGCCAAAGTTGTTATGGTGATAAAGCCATTGCATGCTAAGTGTGAAACTTGATGATGATGCATGCAATGATGGATTGTCTACCTATGAGTAAGATTTTGAGCTTTCTTTTGTTTTATCATGATTGAAGTTGAAAAGAAGCATGATTGTCATATTCGCCATGATGCATTCTTGAGCATGATTCATGCTTCTTGCATGTTAGTTAAAATTTGTGTTTTGGATGGCTATGGACACCTTGAAATTGCCATGCTCATATATGCATATATATGATTGCACATTATGTTTTGGTTATGAACTAAGTGATGAATATATTGGTTTAAAGAAGAAGATGTGGAAGAATGCTTGTGAAATTGCAAGCACAATTGCCTAGCACACATGTAGGTGCTTGATGCTATATTATAAGTTTTGGGCCACAATGTGCAAAGCATTAATTAGTAAATTGCATGCTGTTTTTGTGAGGTATTAAGTGCAAAATTAACCTCAACATGTACATGAATATTCGCCTTGGGTAGCCTATTGAAGGCCTTAGCATTTCCTTGATGCTCGAATAAATTGTATTGAATTGCTTGATGTAGTATAAAATGTGCATGACCATTGTGTATTCAAGCTAAAGGGTGGCCATATGACCATTTAAACTCCTTGTCATATTCGCCAAAAGCTAGCACAATGAGGTTTTAATAAATTGACTTTGTTTGAATTAGCTCAAGAGCTTAGAAGACCACAATTGGACAAGGGAAGGAAAAGGTGATCGAATAGCCGAAAAAGCCGTTCGACAACATCCGAGGTAAGTCCTCAAGAAGTGACCCTACTTGAATTGTGTGAAATAAAGTATGGATGTGTATTGATTATTGATTGTGTATGCATGAGTATTTGAATTCTACGGGCTAAGTCCCAAGGCGAATATGCTTGTGACTATAATCTGCGTTTGAGCCTTAGTAACGAAAATGAATTATGTATGTCCAATGATAATTGATGTATGTGTTCATGGAAATTGAATGATATCCGGGCTAAACTCAAGACAATGATGCTGGAAATTATATCCGGTTAAGACCGAAGGCAATTGCGCTAGTGGCTACATCCGGCTAAGACCAAGGCATTCGTGCGAGACATTCTATCCGGGCTAAGACCAAGGCATTTGTGCACGTGATTATATCCGGTTATATTCGAAGAATCTTGGGCTGGAGGTGAGTGTTGGTTGCTGTAATGAATTCAATTAGTACACTCGAAAAGCCCAAAGGATAAGGTACGTTATATGTGCATCGGAAAGTCGACATGTTTGAGCAACATTCGCTCAATCGACTAATGAATTTCAGTTATTGAATTGATTGATACTTTGTGAAATTATATAATGATGAAGTGTGAAGTAAGAATGTGTATTAATGAAATGATGCATTTGGCTATGTGAATGTATTGCTGTAATTAGAGTTGATTATATTCCTTGAGACTTACTAAGCATAAAAATGCTTACCCGTTGCTTTGGCTCTCGGTTTTCTAGATTTCGCCGAGGCAATCGGATTTGGGATCGTTGAAGTCAAGTCATCCACACTATCAAGCCTCCATTTTGGTATAAATTTTGGTTGAACTTGAGATGGCATGTATGGGACTACCCTTGTTTGTTAAATATGTTGTAATGTAAGTATGTACGGCCATGCGAAAATGGCTCGAAAAGGGAAGCATGAACTTAGAGTAATTGTGGGTTGTATGTATATATTTGGTGTCATGATGTGGCTATGGCTTGGAAATGGGAATGTTGGTCATATGATCAGCCATTGGCATGGTTAAAATGATCATATATGAACCTATGTATGGCAAGACTAGTCGAATCATGGAGACTACCAAATAGGTAAGTCCTACCTTAAAAACAGATGCTGCCAGCTGCAGTGGCGTGAATGTGAAAAATCACCAAAATTCATAGGAATGGAATTAAATAGTGAATAAGCTATATAAATGAACCTTGATGAGTCTATTTTCATATGGAAGAAACGAAATGGTCATAGGAGTTACAGGTTAAGAGATAATAAAGCTATTGTGAGACAGGGCCAGAATGGTTTCTGGGTTCCCTGTCGCAACTTTAAAAATTAACTATAAATTATCCAAAAATAATTAGGAGACATACCTTATATGTACAGATTCCATTTTGAGTCTAGTTTCATTAGAAACAAATGACACCAACATTAAAGCCCTGTACAGAGAGATATTCAAGTTATACCGCGCGAAGGTCAGAGCAGTCGATTCCTGTAACATGGGTAACTTTAACTAATAAACTGTACCAATTGGCCCGACCAAAAATCCTAGAAATAAATCCATGGATGGATATATGAGTCTAAATTCAGGGAAAATTTACGAAACCAGTTTCCGAGTTTTGCAACTCGAGATATGATTTTTAAGGCGACAGTGACGCAGTTTTCCAGCCTGACTGGAAATGTCAAATTGGTGGGCAAAACATGTGAACTTGGCTTGTTAACCCCTCGGGTCCGACACCGGCGATGGTCTCGGGTTTGGGGTGTTACATTATTTTCGGACAGCATTGAGTAATGTGATAATTAAATAAGTTAAAATTTCTATTATAGATCAAGAAAAATGAAGTTCGGACCTTGATCAGGGGAAGAACAAGGTTATTGATGATTAGATCCATTTCCTACTATTTTGTACCGAGGTATGTTTGTGTGTAAATAATGCAATGTTGTATTATGTATTTAATGTTTAATATAACATAAATTGTATGATTGGTTCTATGGAAATATTCAACAAAGTTTCGACGATGAGAAAATCCCAGTTGAACCTTACGAATAGTTTAGGATACAAGTGGCACGTCACTAGAAAACCATGAGTTATGTGATTTATGTGAATCTGGGTGTTGGTCATGTACGTCCTACCGGTGGCTGGGTAGTCTGGTATGTGTTGCGGATACCTGACAGCTTGTGTGAGCAGTCCGTGTAGCTATGTTTTGACTGACAGCTTGTGTGAGCAGGCCCATAATTAGCTCGCGTGCGAGCCCTATGTGTTATGAGATATGAGGTAGCATTTGCTACATATGTGGCACTTATGTGCAAGAATTTTCGTGTATCCGATAATATTCCAAGTGTTCAACGGATAATCCGAAGAGTATGTCAAAGATGATAAAGTATGTGACTATTTTACGTGTTAGTACATGAATGTATGTAAAACCCATGGGTATGAACTTTGGTATGAGATGAACTCTTGGTAAGAATGCTAATAAGTAAGTTATGCCTAATATACATGATGATATTTATGTCAACTTATGTTGAGTATTTACATGATTAATGAATGAGTTATGTTGCTTATTATTTGCATGTAAACTTACTAAGCCTTAAAGCCTACTCCTTTTTTGTTTTCATTCCTTATAGTTTCGCTAAGCTAGCTCAGGGATCGAGGGTCGTCGGAGCTCGATTCACACTATTAAATAATTGTTTTGGGTATACTTGGTTTCAATATTTTGAGTTTGGCAAGTATAGGGACTTGGTTATTTTGTTATGTGTCATATTGGTTTAGCCAAATGTGTTGGCATTGTTATGGTTAATGATTCATTTTGTATATGGCCATTGAAAGTTGGAAAATATTAATCTTATTGGTCATTGGTATGTTTATGTAATGATGCTTACCATGAAGATGAAATTGGCATGAATGGAAAAAGAAAGAATATGATATTTTATGCGTGATAGATGTTAGTATGTGTAATTGATGTATTGATATCTTGTTTATGGCTGATTTGGCTGTATATATATGCTTGGATTTTGTGTTGCTTGATGTTGTGCAAGTTGGTGCAAGTAAGGGTGGCAAAATGGCTTGGTATATAGCCTTATTTTGTCCACACAGGCAGAGACATGGCCGTGTGTCTCAGCCGTGTGAAGGACACGGCCTAGGGGCATGGGAGTGTGTCCAGGGCGTGTGAAGTTTGCACCTATTTTATTAAAAATTAACTTCACCACACGGCCTAGCACACGGTCGTGTGACTTGGCCGTGTGACTCTTTTTGGTGCATGACGTCATAAACAGAGAATTACACGAGTTAGGGACACGGGCGTGTGTGACCACACAGCCTACCCACTTGGACGTGTGACCCTATTTTGATGAAAATTTTCTAAGTGTGTTAAAAATTTCTAAAGTTCTCGGTTTAGTCCTGAAACACTTTTAATGCATGTTTTAGGCCTCTTAGGCTCGTTTTAGGGAAGATATGTTTGTAAATGAAAAGTTTTAAATTTGGATGGAAATTATGTATCGGTTTTGTATGTTAGTTTGTGTTTAAGTCCGGTGATGCCTCAAACCATATTCTGGCGTTGGATACTTGTAAGGGTGTTACATTTAATGGTATCAGAGCTACAGTTTAGTCAGTTCTTAGACTATCGTACCGTGTGTACGAGTCTAACTATACATGCCATATATAAATTGTGATAGTGTGATGACCCCTGACAATTTTAAACTGTGTTTTCATATAGTAATGGATCCCGATCGAGCTGTTACAGATGATGTAGAAAGTAATACGCCGGCTTTCGCCCAAGGAAGGGTGCCAGTTGAGAGTAGACTTGTAACTTTGAGTCAGGGAGGAGAGGCTCGGGAGGTCTTCTTCTAGATGATGAATGAGTGGTTCTCAAGGTTTGCTCGAACAAACTCGGCCGCTCAACAACAACATGCTCCACCCCCTCCTAATCCTCAACCTGTCCCTATAGTGCCTCAAGGTATGGAATTTATAAGATTGAATAGAACCCCATTTGATAAGATCCAAAAGCAAGGGGTTGAAGAATTTAGAGCAAATGTTGATGATGATCCTTAAAAAATAGAATTTTGGCTCGAGAATTCTATTAGAGTGTTTGATTAATTATCTTGTACACCCGATGAATGCTTGAAATGTTCTATATCTTTATTGAAGGACACAGCATATCACTGGTGGAAAACACTAGTACCTATGATTCCGAACGAGAGGGTTACATGGGAATTCTTTTAGGAGGAGTTTCGAAAGAAGTATATCAGCAAGAGATTCATCGATCAGAAGCGTAAAGAATTTCTTGAGCTGAACCAGGGCCACATGTCAATCACTGAATATGAAAGAGAGTTTGGTCGGCTCAGCAAGTATGCTAGAGAGTGTGTTTCCTCCGAAGCTATTATGTGTAAAAGGTTTGAAGACATGCTTAATTAAGAGATCAGATTGTTAGTGGGTATTCTTAAGCTGAAAGAATTTGTTGTGCTCGTTGAGCGGGCTTGTAAAGAAGAGGAACTGACTAAAGAAAAGAGAAAAGTCGAGTCTGAGGCTAGAGATGCAAGAAAGAGGCGGATGGTAAGTCGTTCCAATCTCAGACTAAGAAATCTAGAGAGATGTATTCTCGTTCTCATACTTCAGTTGGGTTCTCAAATAAAAACCGTGGGAATCAGTATTTGGGTTATAAAGCTCAGACTACTTCTATTTCGAGCATTGGTAATTGACCCAATAGATCTAGATGCCTACATTGTAGAAGATGTCACCCATGCAAGTGTCGAATAAATGACCGAGCTTGTTTCAAGTGTGGTTACCAAGATCATTTCATTAAAGATTGCCCTGAGATGACTGAAAAAGAAAAGTTTCAGAGTACAAGGCTGAGTAATACTGCTTCTAGAGGGAGACCCCTAAGAAATACCAAAAATGGAGCTAGCAACAAAAATGTGACGAAGGATTCAGCTGCAAGATCTGAAGCTCGAGCACTTGCTAGGGCCTATGCCATCCGTGCTCGCAAAGAAGCGACATCTCCCTATGTTATCACCGGTACTTTTTCTCTTTATAATACTACTGTTATTGCTTTGATTGACCCAAGATCTACTAATTCATATGTATGCATGAATTTGGAAATTCGTAAGAATATGCCTGTTGAGTTTACAAAATTTATGATTAAGGTGCCAAACCCTTTAGGCAATCATGCATTAGTTGATAAAGTATGCAAGAAATGTTCTTTGATGATTAGAGGTCACTGTTTTCTGGCTGACTTAATGTTGTTGTCATTTGATGAATTTGATGTTATATTGGGTATAGATTGGTTGACTATGCATGATGCTATAGTAAATTTTAGACAGAAAGTTATTAAATTGAAATGTGAAATGGTGAAATTCTTCAAGTTGAATCAAATGAGTCAGATAGATTACCAATTGTGATTTCTTTGATGTTTGCTCAGAAATGTATAAGAAAAGGTTGTGAAGCCTATCTTGCCTATGTGTTGAATACAAAAGAATCTGAATTAAAAATTGAATCAGTGCCAGTAGTGTGTGAATATTTGGATGTGTTTCCAGAAGAATTTCCAGGTTTGCCTCTAATTAGAGAAGTTGAGTTTAGTAATGATTTGGTCCATGGGACTACACCGATATCGATAGCTCCGTATAGGATGGCCCCGACCAAATTAAAAGAGTTGAAAACTCAATTACAATAATTGACAAATAAAAGTTTTGCGAGACCTAGTTTTTCACCCTGGGGTGCACCAGTATTATTTGTAAAGAAAAAAGACGGATCTATGAGACTTTGCATCGATTACCGATAGCTTAATAAAGTGACTATAAAGAACAAGTATCCCTTGTCAAGAATTGATGACTTGTTTGATTAGCTGAAAAGGGCAACAATTTTTTGAAAGATAGATTTGAGATTCGGATACTACCAATTGCGAGTTAAAGAGTCGAATGTGCCAAAGACTGCCTTTAGAACAAGGTATGGGCACTATGAATTTCTTGTTATGCCTTTCGGACTAACAAATGCTCCTTCAGTTTTTATGGACCTAATGAACCGAATTTTTTGACCATATTTAGATAGGTTTGTGGTTTTTATTAATGACATACTGATCTATTCTCGAGATGAGACAGAGCATGTAGAGCACTTGAGAATAGTTTTGCAGACCTTGAGAGAAAAATAGTTGTATGCTAAGTTTAGTAAAAGTGAATTTTGGCTTCGAGAATTCGAATTTTTGGGACACATTTTTTAGGTGATGGTATCCGAGTTGATCCGAGCAAGATTTCTGCTATTGTTGAGTGGAAACCACCAAAGAATGTATCTAAGGCTAGAAGCTTTTTGGGATTAGCCAGTTATTACAGACAGTTTGTTGAAGGATTTTCTATGATTGCTAATCCTATGACGACAGAAGGATGTTAAGTTCGAGTAGTCTAAAAAATGTCAGCAAAGTTTTAAGAAATTGAAGGTGTTATTGACTAAGGCACCAGTTTTAGTACAACCTGAGTCGGGGAAAGAGTTTTTAATTTATAGTGATGCATCATTGAATGGATTAGGATGTGTGTTGATGCAAGAGGGCAAAGTGATAGCTTATGCCTTGAGACAGCTAAAACCGCACGAAAAGAACTACCCGACGCATGATTTAGAGTTGGTTGCCATTGTTTTTGCCTCAAAGATTTGGAGACATCATTTATACGGTGAGAAATGTCATGCCTTTACCGATCATAAAAGTTTAAAGTATCTGATGACTTAAAAAGATCTAAATTTTTGACAACGGAGATGGCTTGAATTATTAAAAGACTATGAGCTTGTGATCGATTACAATCTGGGAAAGGCGAATGTAGTAGTCGATGCTTTGAGTAGGAAATCTTTGTTTGCTTTGAGGGCCATGAATACATAGTTGACTTTATCCGATAATGGTTCGATTCTAGCTGAGTTGAGAGCTAGACCAGTGTTTCTTCCGTAGATTTACGAAGCTCAAAAGTGTGATAGTGAGTTGCAAGCCAAGAGAATTCAGTGTGAATCGGGCAATGACTCAGAATTTCAAATTGACTCTGATGATTGTTTGAGATTCTGAGGTAGGATATGTATTCCTAAAGATACAGAGTTGATTCGGAAGATTCTTAATAAGGCACATAGTGGTTGTTTGTCTGTTTATCTGGGCAGTATAAAAATGTATCACGATTTGAAGAAACTGTATTGGTGATCTGGCATGAAATGAGATTTCTCAGAGTTTGGTTCAAAATGCTTGATTTGTCAACAAGTAAAGGCCGAACACCAAGTACCTTCGGGTTTACTTCACCCTGTGATGGTTCCCGAGTGGAAATGGAACAGAATTACCATGGATTTTGTGACAGGTTTACCTTTAACTCCGAAAAAGAAGGATGTCGTTTGGGTTGTCATGGGCAGATTGACGAAATCGGCTCATTTTATACTGGTACATACTGATTACTCACTTGATAAGCTTGTTGATTTATACATTGCTGAAATTATTAAACTTCATGGAGCACCTATTTCTATTATATCGGATAGAGATCCGAGGTTCACTTTGCTGTTTTGGAAAAAGTTGCAAGAAGCTTTGGGTATAAAATTGAATTTTAGTATAGCTTTCCATCCACAAGCTAACGGTCAATCCGAGAGAGTAATTCAGATTTTAAAAGATATGCTCGAATGTTGTGTTCTAGAATTCAGAGGTAGTTGGGAAAAATATCTACCTGTAACACCCCACACCTGTACCCCACGCCGGAACAGAATACGGGGCATTACCACACTTAAACACATGCATACGATCATTTCCGAGTTATAAGAACTAGGTCCAATTTAAAACTTTTCCTTTTTAATCTACAAGCTCTTAATATGGGCCTATAAGGCCCAAATCACGCTTTGGAAATATCCCAAAATTAATCCCAACATCTTTGAAAGCTATTGAAAAATACCAGTTGAAGTAAGGAACATGCCCGTGTAGAAGGGCAACACGTCTGTGTGGCCATTAAGACATGGCTGTGCTAAAGGCCCGTGTGGGTCACACAGCCTAAGCACAAGGGGACATGCTCGTGTCTCGAGTCCGTGTGAATTAAATTCGAAATTCAAACCTATAGGGGTTTTCACACGGCCTGACACACACCCGTGTCCATGGCCCGTGTCCCTCACACGGCCATGACACGCCCATGTCTTAGCCCATGTCTAAAAACCTTCACATTCTGTTTCTAACGTTAGCATCTGATTTAGGGCACACGATCGAGGCACACGCCCATGGCCAGAGGTCGTGTCCGCCACACGGCTAAGATACATGGTCGTGTCTCTGCCTGTGTGTTTACTACCATGCATACTGACTTGTAAAATTTACGTGTAGGGGACACACAGCCAAGCAACATGCCCATGGGGCTGACCGTGTGTCACACATGGCCTAGACACACATCCGTGTGTCTACCCGTGTGGACAATATAAGGCTATCTACAGAGCCTTTTGCCACCCTGAAACACAATCTAACACCAAACAACATAACAAAGTCTAACTTAGTATGATTTCTCAACCAAACAACAATAGCTAAGGCCCATACACATTTCATATATCCAACCATGCCAACAATTTGACATTCATGAAAGACTATCTTGCATTTATTTATATAAACTTTCAATATTAGCCATTTTCCATGGCATTATACAAAATGAATCAAATGCTAAAGTAAGCCAACACATTGGCCAATTAACACTGACACAAAACTTAAAAGTCGGGGTCCTATATATGCCATAATCAAAAATAAAAGATCTAACTATACTAAGTGCTCCAGATGATAGTGTGATTGGCTTTTCTGATGTAGGCAAGGATCCTCGAGCTACTTTGGAGAACTATAAGAAAATGGAAAGAAAATAGGGTAAGCATAAAGCTTAGAAAGTTGCATGAAAATATACTACAACAATTTACCATACTACATCATGCTCACAATATTTTATCATTTGTTTACAACACACAAATGAACATAAACATAATTTGCTCATCGCTATCCCATACAATTTACATAACATATATCGAGCTCAGTTCTCATGCTTCATGTAAAATACACAAGTGGTCACAAGCATGACTTACTAACTTCCCTTCCTTATTAAACATACAACGCAATTGAAGCTCGTATTTTGAGATTCTCATTTAAGTACCTGTACTACTCGTCACATGGTCATAAGTTCTCTCATTTTGATATAACCCATAAATCTTTTGTTGAACCATTTGGAATACTACTGGATACTCAATAGCCCTAACATGGGTTAAGATGCTGATGCCATGTTCCAAACATGGTCTTACACTGGCTCTCATCTATCGGTGTCGATGCCATGTCCGAAACAGGTCTTACACTGCCACACAACAAGATGATGCCATGTCCTAGACAGGTCTTACACTAGCTTGTCTATCGCAAGGCTGATTCATGTCCCAGACATGTCTTACACTAGCTCTCGTCTCAATGCCGATGCATGTCCTTGACATGTCTTACACTGGCTTAAATATCTTAAGGCCGATGCATGTCCCAGACATGTCTTACACTGGCTTAAATATCTTGAGGCCGATGCATGTCCAAGACATGTCTTACACTGGCTCTCATATTGTGGCCGATGCATGTCCCAAACATGTCTTACACTAGCACACATATCGCCCAATATCAAGGTACCAATATCCAAGTCTATTCCAAATGTTCAACGAAAGTCTCTACTATATTAATTTCTCAACATGTATTATCATTTTCAAAATCAAAACAATTTATGCCATATCAATTCAATTGCACAACACAAAGATATAATTGCATTATTAACATACAATTTACCTCGGTACTCAAAATGTGGCGACTAGTTGATTTAATCTACTTGATTGGCCTTCCCTCGGTCTAGTTCGAATTTTGTATTTCTTGATCTAAAATGGCAACATTTAGTCATTTAATCATCAATTAAATCTAAACGCTCAATAATTTATAATTTGGGCAAAATGACCATTTTGCCCTTAGACTTTCACAAAATGACCATTTTACCCCTAGGCTCAGAAATTAATTTTTATCGAGTTTCCTTATTAGTCAAGCCTAACCGACCATTTATCTCTCTTATGACAACCCAAAATTTCCAATATTTCACAACATTACTATCTATTTTACAAACTTTACAAAATGGTCTTATTAGGGTTTTCATGAGAGGTCCTGGCACAAAAATTGTTTATTTCACAACCATGATTCATTTTCTTCCATAAAATTTTAGAGAACTACATGAACACTCTCATGGTAAAACCCTAAACTTTCAACCATTTTGCAAAATAGTCCCCTCATTTGAAAGCTTATGCTATAAGGGTTCTAAAAATACAAAAATCATCAAGAAATACCATCAAAATCACTTACTTGAGAGGGTTACAAGTTGCTAAAATTTTCAAGCTTTCAAACCCCTACAATGGCTGAATTTTTGGTGGAGAATAAATGGCGAAAAGGGATGATATCATCTTTCTTTTATTTTATTTCTTTTTGGTAAAATAAGTCACCAAACTTCATCTAATATTTGACTATGTTAACTTCCTTGTCTCATGGCCGGCCAAGCCTCTATAAAGGGTCTAAATTCCCTTTAAAGATCCTCAATTTAGGTTCTGCAGCTATTTGACACCCTTAGCTTGGTTAGAGAAATCGAAGAAAAAAGTAAGGGTGATTCGCGATTATTTGAAAGTTGCTTCAGATAGACAAAAGTCATACGTAGATTTGAAAAGAAAAGAGATTGAATTTCAGATCGGTGATAAGGTATTTTTAAAAGTATCTCTATGGAAGAAAATTCTAAGATTTGGTCATAAAGGCAAGTTAATTCCGGGATTTATTGGGCCGTATGAGATTACCCAAAGAATAGGACCAGTAGCATATCGGTTACCTTTGCCATCTGAGTTGGAGAGGATCTATAACGTCTTTCATGTGTGTAACATCCTGAATTAAGGCTTAGTCGGAACAGTGGTTTCGAGACCACAAATTCGAAGATAGAAATAATTATTTTATAATTCTCATGAGGTTCATATTATGAATGCATGCTTGTGTGAAAGTTTCATGAAGAAATTCTTTGCATAAAATGTCTAATTGCATTTTAGGGACCAAATTAAACAAAGTGCAAAACTTGCATTCTAGAAGCTTTAAGCATAAAATTGCTTTAGATTATGAATTAGAGGGTCCTAATTAGCAATTTGACCAATTTTTAAAATTTTGGACAAAAATGGACATGCATAGGAAAAATGTAAAAGAGAAACCCTAAGGGCATTTTGGTCATTTGGTAATTAAAAGAATAAAAAGGGAAAATCAAAGCAAAAATGTGTCCATCTTCTTCAAGTGTTGGCCGAATTTCTCAATAGCCATAGCTAGGGTTTTGTTCAACATTTCCAAGCTTGATTATAAGTGCTCCTTAGCCCCATCTTT
Organism: Gossypium arboreum; assembly: GCF_025698485.1. Lineage (NCBI taxonomy): Eukaryota > Viridiplantae > Streptophyta > Magnoliopsida > Malvales > Malvaceae > Gossypium > Gossypium arboreum. The sequence continues at coordinate 67,454,622 of NC_069072.1, forward strand.
AATATTCTTTGTATTTTTGAAGTCCTTGAAGCATGATCTACCCATTTCAAGCTATATTTTAAGCTAGGGTTCATGTATAAAATTTGAACCATGTGTAACATGCATGTATTCTGATGATTAATGAAGGGATATGAATGTTTGATGCATGATAAACATCTTTTACTAGGTGATTTTTAGTGAAAACACCTAAACAAGGGACTTGTTTGTAAAACTGTGAAAGAGAATAGTAATAATGTGAAATAAGAGAAAATATGGGCTGGTATAAGCTTATTAAAGGCTCGGCTAGGCTTAGGTAACTAAGAAAATGCATGTATTTCATTTTACGAGTCTAGGGACCAAAGTGTAAATATGTGAAAGTTTAGGGGTCAAAATGTAAAATTTCAAAAGTATGATTTATGGACCCATTTGGACAATGTGAATAATAAATAAGTTAAATTTGGCATTATAGATCAAGAAAAACATGAACCGAGACTTGATCGAGAAAAGAATAAAGTACACGACGATTAGGCTCGATTATCATCATTTTGTACCAAGGTAAGTACATAAGTACATATGCAAATAATGTGGTGTTGTGGTATGCTTTAATGTTTTAATATATTGTAATAAATGTTTTATTGTAATTATGAGTTATATGCTTACTGATTGTTATGAAAGCATGAATGTTATTATGGCCGTTATCCACGACGTTACGAGCAAGTACGATGGAGATACTATATGCAAGTGAGGAAAAATCCCGTTTGAACCTTAGGAATAGTTTAGGAAGTGACATGTCACTAGGAACTAAGACGTCTGAACTCGGTGAGTGGTCTGGGTTCGAGAGATATGTGGTATCCGAGCTCGTTGAGAGGTCCGAGTTTATTATGGATGCGAGCATCCGAGCTCGTTGAGAGGTCCAAATTCATCATCGATGTGTTACATGTTATGTGGTAGCTTCGGCTACGTTGTATATGTGGCACTTATGTGCAAGGTTTCCGCGTATCCAATAGTATTCTGAGAGTTCAACGGGTAATGTAATGAATGTCATGAGAGTCCCGAGAAGGACATATGAAAGAGGTATGGTTATGGATACTTTACAATGAGTATAGGTATGTATGCTAAACCTATGAGTAATGCCTTAATAAAGATCGATTTACAATGAGTAAGCATATATGTGCGTATGATGAGTAAGTAGAAAGGTTTGAATGATGAATAATCTTTATGTATATATTGCTATGTTTCTGCATGTTGATTCCTTACTACCATTTCATATTATTTGTATGTGGACTTACTAAGCTTAAATGTTTACTCCCCTCTTTTTTCATCATTTATAGTTCCGCCAAGCTAGCTCGGGGATCGGAAGCAATCAGAGTATTCGATCACACTATCAAAAGACTATTGGGTATAGTGAAATTATTATTTTGAGTATGGCATGTATAGGAAACTTGGTCATTTTGTGATATGTGTCATGTTATTTGGCCAAATTGTGAAGGCCTATGATAATGATGATTTGTTTTCTAATGGGCATGTGATATGGCTCATATTTGATCATTTGGGGTTGTAATCTAATTACCCATGCATGCATGCGCTAGTGTTATGATGGTAGGATATGTTATTGCCTAGTGAATGCAGGATAATGATATGATATGTTGTTGATCGATGAATGTATGGTAAAGTATGAATTGGGTGCTAAAAGATAAAGGATGACCTAATTGCTCAAAATGACTATATGCATGAATGTTCAATTTGAAGTCATGGTAAAAAGTTTAATAATGCATGAAATTGGTGTGGAATGCCTTTAAATGGTACAACAAATGAATGTGAAATAGAATGACATTATGAAGATGTGAGAGTGCCATGGTGGGGAATATTTGAATGCTTGAATATGTCATGTTGCATGTTATAAAGTATGTTTGAATGTATGAATGATTATGGGTGACTATTGGCTTGGAAAATAGCCTTTAACTGGTCCACACGAGTAGACACACGGGCGTGTGTCTAGATTGTTTGTGACACACGGGCGTGTGTCTAGACCATGTGTGACACACGGTCTGCCCCATGGGTGTGTTGAATGGTCGTGTGTCCCATGTACCTAAAATTTCTAAGTCAATATGCATGGTAGTAAACACACGGGCAAAGACACAATAGTGTGGCCCAGCCGTGTGGAGGACATGGCCTAGCACGCCCCTAAGTGAATGCTGACGTCATAAACATAATGTCTAGGTTTTTGGACACGGACGATGACACGGGCGTGTCTAGACTGTGTGAGGGACACGGGCGTGTGCTCGTCCGTGTGAAATCCCCTGTAGGTTCAAAATGGAAAATAAATTTTAGTAATTCCACACAGGTAAGGGACACGGGCGTGTCCCAATGAACACGGGGGTGTGCATTGCCTCCACACGGACGTGTGAGGCTTAAACCTAGAAACTTTCTTAGAATTTTATTAAGTTCTCGGTTTAGTTTCAGATTTCTTTTAATGTATGTTTTGGACCTTGTAGGTCCATAATAAAGATAATATAATCTTGTTTGATTGTTTTTAATTTGGAATCAAATTTTGTGACCCGGTTTTGCATGCTTGTGAATGTTAAGTTCGGTCACGCCTCGAACCCTGTCCCAGCGTCGATACGGGTAAGGGGTGTTACAATGTGTCTATGTTGTGCTGTTATAGATCAGACCCTTCGCATGTGATTTCACCAACAGAAGTTGAGATTCATCTGGATATGACTTACAGTGAGGAACTGATCAAGATATTAGCCCGAGAAGTAAAACAATTGAGGAATAAAAGTATAGCTCTTGTGAAAGTGTTGTCGCAAAGACATGGAGTTGAAGGCTACTTGAGAGCCGGAGGAGGCAATGAGAAAACAGTACCCAAACCTATTTTCTGGTAAGATGTTCGGGGACGAAAATCCCTAAAGGTGAGGAGAGTTGTAACAGCCCGATTTTGGGGCTAGTTGGAACAGTGGTTTTGGGACCACAAATCCGACATAGAAAAATTCATTTTTATTATATTTTTATGTTCTATAGTTTTATGCAACTATTCTGTGAAAATCTCATTCGAAAATTTTGACATTTGGGCACTCAATTTAGTTAAAAGGACTAAATCGTAAAAAGTACTGCAAAAGTTGAGTTCTACTTGTTAAAGGTGTCCAATTGTATGAGATTTTAAATTAGAGGTCCTTAGTTGGTAATTAGACCATCAGATAAGTTAGTGACAAAAATGGATATGAATAGGTAAACTTTCAAAGTTCTACATTAAGGGTATTTTGGTCATTTGGTAAATAAAGAATAAAAAGGGAAAATAAAGCCAAAATTTGCTCATCTTTCTTCAACCTTGTCCGAAAATTTGAAGAACACCATAGCTAGGGTTTTTTCAACTTTCAAGCTTGATAGTAAGTGCATCCTAGCCCCGTTTTTAATGCTCTTTACATTTTTGAAGTCGTTATCATCCGATTTATCTATTTCTACCAATATTTTGAAGTAGGGTTCATATGCATGATGTTTGATGGAAGATATTGTATGTTTAAGGTGTGATAAACAACTTTCACTAAGTGATTTTTAGTGAAAATGCATAAAAAGGACTTATTTGTAAAAGTTGTAAAAATGGGTAGTGGAAATGTGATTTGATAAAAAAAATATGGACTGTTATGAGCATGATTTAGGTTCGGCTAGGTTTGGGTAACAAAGAAAATGGATACATTTCATTTTACGAGCCTAAGGACTAATGTGTAAAAATTTAAAAAGATAGGGGCAAAACTATAATTTTTCCATAATGTTATTTTCGGACAGCATTGAGTAATGTGATAATTAAATAAGTTAAAATTTCTATTATAGATCAAGAAAAATGAAGTTCGGACCTTGATCAGGGGAAGAACAAGGTTATTGATGATTAGATCCATTTCCTACTATTTTGTACCGAGGTATGTTTGTGTGTAAATAATGCAATGTTGTATTATGTATTTAATGTTTAATATAGCATAAATTGTATGATTGGTTCTATGGAAATATTCAACGAAGTTTCGATGATGAGAAAATCCCAGTTGAACCTTACGAATAGTTTAGGATACAAGTGACATGTCAGTAGGAAACCATGAGTTATGTGATTTATGTGAATCTGAGTGCTGTTCATGTACGTCCTACCAGTGGTTGGATAGTCTGGTATGTGTTGCAGATACCTGACACCTTGTGTGAGCAGTCCGTGTAGCTATGTTTTGACTAATAGCTTGTGTGAGCAGGCCCGTAATTAGCTCGTGTGCGAGCCCTATGTGTTATGAGATATGAGGTAGCATTTGCTACATATGTGGCACTTACGTGCAAGACTTTCCGTGTATCCGCAAGTTTTCAACTGGTAATCCGAAGAGTATGTCAAAGATGACAAAGTATGTGAGTATGTTATGAGTTGGTATAGGTATGTATGAAAAACCCATGAGTATGAACTTTGGTATGAGATGAACTCTTGGTAAGAATGCTAATGAGTAAGTTATGCCTAAGATACATGATGATATTTATGTTAACTTATGTTGAGTAGTTATATGATTAATAAATGAGTTATGTTGCTTATAATTTGCATGCAAACTTACTAAGCTTTAAAGCTTACTCTCTTCTCCTTTCCATTCCTTATAGTGTCGCCAAGTTAGTACAGAGATCGAGGGTCGTCGGAGCTCGATTCACAGTATCAAACGATTGTTTTGGGTATACTTGGTTTCAATATTTTGAGTGTGGCATGTATAGGGACTTGGTTATTTAGTTATATGTCATAGTGGTTTAGCCAAATGTGTATGCATTGTTATGGTTAATGATTCATTTTTTATATGGCCATTGAATGTTGGCAAATATTAATCTTATTGGTCATTGGTATGTTTATGTAATGATACTTATCATGAAGATGAAATTGGCATGAATGGAAAAAGAAAGTATGTGATGTTTATGCATGATAGATGTTAGTATGTGTAATTGATGTATTGATATCTTGTTTATGGCTGATTTGGCTATATATATATGCTTGAATTTGGTGTTGCTTGATGTTATGCAAGTTGGTGCAAGTAAGGGTGGAAAATGGCTTGGTAAATAGCCTTATTTTGTCCACACGGGCAGAAACATGGTAGTGTGTCTCAACCGTGTGAAGGACACGGCCTGGGGGCATGGGCGTGTGTCCAGGGCATGTGAAGTCTGCACCTATTTTATGAAAAATTTCAAAAATTAATTTCGCCACACAGCTTAGCATACAGGCGTGTGACTTGGTTGTGTGACTCCCCTTGGTGCATGACATCATAAATAGAGAGTTACATGGGTTAGGGACACTGGCGTGTGACCCTGTTTTGATGAATAAATTTTTAAGTGTTTTAAAAAATTTTAAAGTTCTCGGTTTAGTCCCGAATCACTTTTAATGCATGTTTTGGGCCTCTTAGGCTTGTTTTAAGGACGATATGTTTGTAAATGAAAAGTTCTAAATTTGGATGGAAATTTATGTCTCGGCTTTGTATGTTAGTTTGTGTTTAAGTCTGGCGATGCCTCGAATCCTGTTCCAGCGTTGGATACGGGTAAGGAGTGTTACAAGGACTGCAATATGGATTTCACTGTGGAGATTCCTTAAAAGTAAGAAGAATTCTTTTGTGATCAAATGATAATTGCACTGGCCCTTGTGTGGTAGGCATTATCATGCGATAAATCAAAATTTATATCTTTAAAAGAAGACAATTAGCCCAAGTATGCTACTCGGTGAGATTGTCCCACGATGACTAATTTGAGGTGCATAATGCGATAGGTGTTGGGTTGATGGTTATATACTCAATATCTTTTAGTTAAGTAACTCCCCATGGAGCTTTGCTTAAGTTAGAATGATGACCAAATGTTACACGATTATTAGTATATGTGAATGCCTAAGGAATTATGTTAATGTACTAATTGGATGGGAATCCATGTTCTTACTAGTTGATCATGATCACCCTATGGTGGCTTGATTCAATGGGTGTAGGAATTATTGTTGCAACAACTTACAAATGTTTTCTAGGTTTAATGTAAGACGCATGCATCATTTTAATGCATATTGTAATGTTGCAAAACATTTTCAAACATTGCTTAACACAAAGATATTAATATATGAATGTTTTCTTTTAGTTCGAAAATGGACCAACCCTCTTATTGGACATACTTATTGAAAACAAATTGAACGAAAATAACTATAAGGAATGGAAAAGAAACTTAATAATTATTTTGAGCTGTAAGAAACTTAAGATAGTTCTTGATAATAAGTATCCACCGGCCATTCAAGCTGAGGCTAGAAAATGCTGGAAAGAGTCATTGCTATATGATGACAAGTGTGACCAGTACTCTGTATTATCAATTGGAGAGCTATAAGACTGTTAAAGCGATTCTAGATAAGCTAGAAGACATGTTCAAAGGTCGAGCTACCTTGGCTCGACAGTCTGCCATAACTAGCTTGGTGAATGCCCAGCAAAAGCCCGACACTCCAGTCAAAGACCATATGATAACTCTTATGGGCTAATTTGCCAAGACTATGGACAATGAGGCTAATCTAGATGAAAATACTCAAATTAAGATGGTGTTCAAAAGCGTGTCAAAGGATTTTGTTGGTTTTCAGGCCGCATATAACCTTGGCAATAAAAACTTGACACTTACACAACTCATAAATGAGTTACAATCCTATGAGTTGGTGTTGAACGGTGGTCAATCGATCTAAAAAGCATAAGCGAATATAGTCGTTGCTTCTTCCTCAACAAGGAAGGGAAAGTGCACTAAGAAAGGCAAGGCTAAGGTCTCTAGGCCAGTACAAGTGGAAAGGAAGAGAACCAGAAATCCTAAAAGCTTATCTAAGTCTAATTCTTCTTCTACAACAAGAAAAGGAACTTTAAGGCAAATTTTAAAGAGTGAAAGGAATATCTAGCTACCAAAAGCAAAGGTATGGAACTCTTGATGATAGAAGCTTGTTTAGTGGAAGGTTCAATAGATCACTGGGTTATTGATTCGGAAGCCACTAATCATGTTTGTGTTTCTCTATAGGGGTTCGAGGAGATGAAAGATATTAGAGATAATAGCTTATCATTATGGACTGGGAAAGGGACAAGTGTGGTTGTTGAAGCAATGAGAGATGTACATCTTTATTTTGATAATTTTAGAGAGATTATTTTAAAAGACATTTTCTATGTTCCAAATTTCAAAAGAAACTTAATGTTCCATGTTTATATAAAGACGACTTGACCGTGACTTTTAATAATGGAATTTCAATATTTAGAAATTGCAATATTAACTATAACGAATAGATGTTAGATAATCTCTCTATTTCATCAAACCAAAAACGTACACACTACTTGAGACTAAAATATCAAATAAAAGACTTAAAACTTCTCACTCTAACGAGGTGTACCTTTGGCATTTGAGACTTGTTCATATTAACCGAGAAAGAATCACCAGACTTGTGAAAGACGACATTTACGATCGCTTAAATAAATTGATCTTCCACAATGTGAATCTACTTAGAAGGTAAGATGACTAAGCGATCTTTTAATGCAAAAGGAATGAGGGCTAGAAAACCATTAGAACCTGTGCACACTAACGTATGTGGCCCTATGAGCGTTAGTGCAAGAGGTGATAACAAGTATTATGTAACCTTTATTTATAACTATTCTAGATATAGGTATGTATACCTAATGCACCACAAGAGTGAAACCTTTGATAAATTCAAAGAGTATCGTGCGGGAATGGAGAAACAACTAGGTTTACCCATAAAGGCACATCGGTTTGATCAAGGTGAGGAATATTTATCTGATTACCTCTTAGGGTACCTTATAGAGAATAATATTCTATCCTAGTTAACCGCGTTGGACACTTGACAACAGAATGACGTGGAAGAGAGAAGATATCAAATGTTATTAGACATGGTATTTTGACGTTAAGTTATTTGAAGCTGCCAATCTCTTTTTGGGGATACGTTGTACAAATAGCTTACTATATTCTGAATGATGTGACAACTAAGGTAGCATTGAAAACCTCATACAAATTATGGCATGACCGGAAGCCGAATCTTAATTATTTAAGGATTTGGGGATGCTCGGCCTACGTATTGGATAAAGATGAAAGGAAGTTAAACTCACGAAAAGAATTGTGCGTGTTTGTAGGATGATTGCATGATATTCGTAACAGGTTTTAAAGATTTATAAATGAATCGTTCTTGAGACTAACTTATTATCACGATTAAGGCAAGCGTACCTATCGAACAGTAGTATAGTTCAGCAAGACTGGATTGTCGAACCCAAAGGAACTACGAGTACTAGTATTTACTTCCTTTTTATTATCTAACCTAAAAATTAAGAGGTCTAACTAAGAATGCACAGAAAGAAAACTCGGGAAAATACTTTTGGGAAAATTTCAATTGATTGAGACAATACCTAAGGAAAAATCCACCTAGACTTCACTTGTTATTTGACTTTGAATCAGACGATTTATTCATTTGAATTGATCCATAGAAATCCCTAAGTTATATTATTATCTCTCTCAAGACTAATAACGTCTAACCCTAGGTTGAATAATTGAAATCTTTTCTAATTAACACCCTAGAATTGTATTAACTCGATCTATGGATTCCCTTATTAGGTTTCACCCTAATTCGGCAAAATCTTGTCACCCTATCTCTAGGCGCGCAATCAACTCCGCTTAATTATGACAATTTTACTCTTAAAAAGGGTTTATTCCTCCTCTGAATAAGAGTGTTAACTTGAATCAATATCCTAGGATATTAAAACAAGAATTAAGAACACATAATTAAGAACAAGTCAAATATTTATCATACAATTTAGATAATAATCTGTCTTAGGTTTCATTCCCCTTAGGTATTTAGGAGATTTAGTTCATATTTATGAAAGAAAACATCTCAAAAGCATAAAGATAACAAAACATAAGAAAACCCAAAACTCCTCTTGGAACTTGAAGGGAGATCTCCAGTCTTGATGATGAATCCGGCTCTTGAGATGGATCAATCAACTTTCCTTGAGTAATTCCTTGCTTCCTACTCTGTGTCATCCTCCTAAGTGCCTCCTCATGTGTTTAAATAGGCTTTCAAATGCCTAAGAGCCCTAAAAATTGGCCTTTTCCGAATAGGAACAAAATTGGGCTCGGAAGGGACACGCCCGTATGACACGCCCATGTGCAATTACTCCAGCCCGTGGTCTAGGCTGTTAAATAGGCACGGGCATGTGGTCTACCCGTGTAAGTCATGCTTTGATCCTGCCAAATTGACACGACCGTGTGACATGCCCGTGTGAGGAAGTCCAGGCCGTGTTGTTTTCCTATGTGGGTCCATTTTCTCCATTTTCGGCCCGTTTCTCGCTCTTTCTACTCTCCTATGCTCACTTAAGTATAAAACATGAAATTAGAGGATTAGGAGCATCGAATTCACCAAATCTAATGAGAAATCATCCGTAAATGCGCTAAATATGGGATAAAAATATGTATAAATTACGGTTTATCAAATACCCCCACATTTAAGCATTTGCTTGTCCTAAAAAAGCAAAATCCTCAATCACGATCAAAATAAATTCTTCTCAATTTATAATCCCTATCAATAATATCTCAAAATAGTCCATAAATATTTATACATTGAAAATTCAACTAAAAATACATCAAAGTTTTAGACATTCTATGTTGAGCATTTTATCATGAAAACATAGGTGTCTTCCTTCATCTAAGTGATTACCTTGATCAAAATATCACAGAGTTTAACATCCTCACTAAAGATTCACTCAAATCACTCAAGGTGTTTAAGGACATCAATTAAAGCACTCATTAGTCAATATGAGAAGTTATTACCATAGGCTTGCTTGAAAATCAAATCTCCACCACTATATATTGAAATGATACCTCAATCAAAAAGGTCTTTAGAGGGTTGTAACGTGGCTTTGGTTAGGGGGTGTGGTCACAAGCTGAAAGAAAAGGTTAGAATCGAGATTGAATTGAAAAATTACCTAGCTAGAAAAATGACTAGTCATCAACTGAATACAAGTGAGCTTCTTCTCAGAATATGGAATTAATACTCAAGCTCAAAAAATTGTGAATTACTACTAATATGTATGTAAGTATTGTTGTTGTTTTTTTTTTGTAAGAAAAAGTCAAATACATAGAAGAACAAAACATAGCTAAGCAATTAGTTCAAATCAAATCTCAACAAAAATAGGGATCAAATTAGGGGATTTCAACAATAATGGGTTATGGGTTAATATTGAGGGTAAATCAATTAATGGTTTGTTAGGCTCAAAGGGGTTCACTAAGGGTTAATTATGAAGGTAAGCTTTTGTAAAGTGAGTGGGTTAAACTTAAGTGCCTTTATCATCTTGACATATCAAATCAAATGGTGTGGTCTTGACATGTATAATCAAGCAAGTTCTAGAATAACAATTCAATATTTGACGCACTCAAAGCAACAATAAAAGTGAGCATAAAAGAAATAATAGATGCTCTAAAGGCTCAAAATCTCACAAAAATTATGGCTTTTTGATGTTTAAACATGTGAATTTCAACTCAAGATAATACCTAAACTTGGGAAAAACAACCTAAAAGTTTTTAATCCTTCAAACAGCAACTTAGCATGCTTGATTCCCTAATGTCTTAAAGTTTAAACACTCAATGCATAAATGCCTATGTTTTAATTCAAGACATATCAATAAAAATCATAAATTAATTAAAATTCATTCTAATAGTGATATGAGTGTAACACCCTTCGTCCGTATCTCTCGCCGGAACAGGGTTCGAGGTGCTACCAGATTTAAACTCAACCATTTATATAAAATTAGGCCGTAAAATTTTTTTTGATCAATTTTTAAACTTTTCATACACTCGTATATTATCCTTTAATCGGGCTTACAAGGCCCCAAAAAATTCATGAGGCATTATTAAATATTTACCAATATCTTAGTCTTATATCATTTACTTACTCAACAATGAATCACAAATCAAATTCTAAATATACATGCTATAATCCACATCACAGGAGATAATAACATACAAGCATATGAATAATCAAACTACCTTAATAACAAGCCAAAGTCTTTGGCTTAATCATAATATTACTTATTCAATTTTACAACCCTATACATGCCATAGACTCGAAACACTAAGATTTACTTACGCCGATAGCGTAGACACGACAATGTGATAATATCTCTGACGGCCTCCAACTCGAGCTAACCTGGAAACCCTAGGGAATATGGGAAAGAAGATGGGAGTAAGCTTTACGCTTAGTAAGTTCATAAGAAATCTGTGACAGCCTCCGATCGTCAGAAGTCGTACGCGGACCTGAAGCGTAAGGATATCGAGTATCAGGTTGGTGATAAAGTGTTTCTCAAGGTATCGCCTTGGAAAAAGATACTCAGATTCGGCCGTAAGGGCAAGTTGAGCCCGAGGTTCGTTGGGCCATATGAGATATCCGAAGCGAGTCGATCCAAGTGGCATATCGTTCGATTTTGCCCCGAACTCGAAAAGGTTCACGATGTCTTTCACGTTTCGATGCTTGACGCTATAGATCCGATCCATCGCACGTGATTAGTCCATCGAAATTGAAATTCAAGCTAATATGAGTTATGAGGAAGAACCGATTCGTATCCTATCACGAGAAGTGAAAGAGTTGTGAAACAAGCGGGTTCCGCTAGTAAAAGTGTTATGGCTCAAGCACGGGATAGAAGAAGCTACTTGGGAGACCGAGAACTCTATGAAAGAGCGATATCCAAACCTATTTACGGTAAGATTTTCGGGACGAAAATTTCTTAAGTGGGGAGAGTTGTGACAGCCCAAAATTGACCCTAGTCGGAAGGTGGTCTCGGGACCACAAAAGCTGAGGCATAAAAATAATTAAAATTTATTTTGATGCCTATAATATGTGTGTGCTCATGTATGACATTTTATGATGATTGATTTAGTGTTATAAGGGTGAATTCCACAAGAAAGGACTTAGTAATGAACTTTGAAAGTATTATAGGAAATGTGTGATGACTAATTAAAGCATGCATGCAAAATAATGGACTTGCATGTCAAATTCCCCCTTTATAGGTGGTGGCCGGCCATGACAAGGGAGGATGGGCTAAACATGTCATGAAACATGTTTTGTTGGTGCATTAGGGTGAAATAATAAACAAAGGTGTATAGGTGATAAAAAATAAAAAAAAAATGTGTGTGAGTGTGGTAATCCCCCATTGCCGTGAGTTGTAGAGAAGGAAAGAAAAAATTTTGTTCATCCTTTCTTTGAGCCAAAACTAAGGAAGAAGGAGGATTTTGCTTCATGCTTGGTTTGGAAGAGATCTAGAAGGAGATTTGGCTAAGTTTGCATCAAGATTAAGGTATGTATGAGGTTGTGTTAGGAGTTTCATGCATGTTTTGGTTGCTAACTTGATGTGCATGTTAGCCATGGCTCAAATCTTTGTTAAGCCATGGAAATGGTATTTGGCCAAAGTTGTTATGGTGATAAAGCCATTGCATGCTAAGTGTGAAGCTTGATGATGATGCATGCAATGATGGATTGTCTACTCTTGAGTAAGATTTTGAGCTTTCTTTTGTTTTATCATGATTGAAGTTGAAAAGGAGCATGATTGTCATATTCGCCATGATGCATTCATGAGCATGGTTCATGCTTCTTGCATGTTAGTTAAAATTTGTGTTTTGGATGGCTATGGACACCTTGAAATTGGCCATGCTCATATATGTATATATATGTTTGCACATGATGTTTTGGTTATGAAGGAAGTGATGAATAAGTTTGTTTAAAGAAGAAGATGTTGAAGAATAATTGTGAAATTGTAAGCACATTCGGCCTAGCACACATATGAGTGCTTGATGCTATATTGTAAGTTTTGAGCTACAATATGCAAAGCATTAACTAGTAAAATGCATGCTGTTTTGTGTGGTATTAAGTGCATAATTGGCCTCAACATGGACAAGTATATTCGGCCTTGGGTAGCCTATTGAAGGCCTTAGCTTTTCCTTGATGCTCGAATAAATTGTATTGAATTGCTTGATGTAGTATAAAATGTGCATGACCATTGTGTATTCAAGCTAAAGGGTGGCCATATGACCATTTAAATTCCTTGTCATATTCGCCATAAGCTAGCACAATGAGGTTTTGATAAATTGAATTTGTTTGAATTAGCTCAAGAGCTAAGAGGGCCACAATTGGACAAGGGGAAGGAAAAAGTGATCGAATAGCCGTAAAAGCCGTTCGACAACATCCGAGGTAAGTCCTCAAGAAGTGACCTTACTTGAATTATGTGGAATGAAATATGGATGTATTGATTATTGATTTATGTGTGTATGAGTATTGAATGATACCGGGCTAAGTCCGAAGGCGATTATGTTAGTAATTATAATTGTGTTTGAGCCTTAGTAACGAAAATAAATATGTATGTCCAATGATTATTGATGTATGTGTGCATGAGAAATTGATTGATATCCGGGCTAAGCCCCGAAGACAATTATGCTGGAAATTATAACCGGGTTAAGACCGAAGGCAATTGTGCTAGTGGCTACATCCGGGCTAAGACCGAAGGCATTCGTATGCGAGTCATTCTATCCGGCTAAGACCAAGGCATTTGTGCAAATCGTGATATCCGGGTTAAGTCCCGTGAGGCCTTGGTGCGGGTTACCATAACCGGGCTATGTCCCGGCGATTGATCGAGTAGCGACATCCGGTTAAACTCGAAGGTATGTGATTTGAAAATTATAAGCTTGCTGGAAAATTTCAGCTAATGCACTTGTGAAATTTCCCAATGACAAGGTAAGTGCGGTGTGTGCTTTGGCGCTAGGAGTAAGAGCGTGTGAATATCCGCTCCTATGATGGAACGAGTTATCGGCCTTAATGAAGCCGTTATTTGTGTATGAACATAAGAGTTGGGATGGTGAAGTAAGTATGATTATGTGAATGTGCATTAATGAAATGATGCATTTAACTATGTGAATGTATTGCTGTAATTAGAGTTGATTATATTCCTTGAGACTTACTAAGCATAAAATGCTTACTCATTGCTTTGGCTCTCGGTTTTCTAGATTTCGCTCGATAGCAATCGGATTCGGGATCGTTGAAGTCGAAGTCATCCACACTATCAAGCCCCCATTTTGGTATAAATTCTTGGTTGAACTTGAAATGGCATGTATAGGACTACCCTTGTTGGTTTAAATATGTTATGATGTATATGTGTACGGCCATGCGAAAATGGCTCGTAATAGTGAAGTATCAACTTAAACTATTTGCGGTTTGTATATATATATATGGTGTCATGATGTGACTATGAATTGGAAATGGGAATGTTGGTCACATGATCAGCCATTGGCATGGTTAAAATGATCATATGTGGACCTATGTAAGGCAAGACTAGTTGGTTCATGGAGACTACAAAATAGGTAAGACCTACCTTAAAAACAGATGCTGCCAGCTGCAGTAACGTGAATGTGAAAAATCACAAAAATTTGTAGGAATGGTATTAAATAGTGAATGAGCTATGTAAATGAACATTGATGAGTCTATTTTCATATGGAAGAAACGAAATGGTCATCGGAGTTACATGTTAAGAGATATTAAAGCTATTGTGAGACAGGGCCAGAACAGTTTCTGGGTTCCCTGTCGAAACTTTAAAAATTTACTATAAATTATCCAGAAATAATTAGGAGACATACCTTATATGTACAGATTCCATTTTGAGTCTAGTTTCATTAGAAACAAACGGTACCAGCATTAAAGCCCTTTACAGAGAGATATTCAAGTTATACCGCGCGAAGGTCAGAGCAGTCGATCCCTGTAACATGGGTGACTTTAACTAATAAACTGTACCAATTGGCCCGACCAAAATTCTAGAAATAAATCCATGGATGGATATATGAGTATAAATTCAGGAAAATTTACGAAACCAGTTTCCGAGTTTTGAAACTCGAGATATGATTTTTAAGGCGACAGTGACGCAGTTTTTCCAGCCTGACTGAAATGTCCAATGGATGGGCAAAACAAGTGAACTTGGCTTGCTAACCCCTCGTGTCCGATAATCGGCGATGGTCTCGGGTTCGGGTGTTACAATTTTATTGGTATCGAGCCACGGTTTAGTCGATTCTAGGACTACCGTGAGGTGTTTGGGGTCTAGCTATACATGCCATTAAATGATGAATCGATAGTGTGGTGATTTCGACAATTTGACTTTGAGTTTGTTTATAGCAATGGATCCCGATCCCAACCGAGCAATAGCTGATGATGTGGAGAGTGTGGCGCTGCTCAAGACAAGGACAGCGCCGGCGGACTCTCAACCTATGGCCAGCAATCCGAATGATGAGGCTAGGCAAGCCTTTTATAGTGTGATGAGCGAATGGTTTAATCAATACATTCGAACTAACACTACTGTCCCACAACCTCCATTCCCGACAAATGCAACCCAAGACCTACAATACCTCCAGAATCGACCAAATAAGGTCAAGTAAGCCCCGGTCGATAGGATTGAAAACATGGGGCCACTGAATTTAAAGCTACGGATGATGATGATGCCGAACGAGCTGAATTTTGGTTGGACAACACTATCAAGGTGCTCGATGAGCTATCTTGTACACCGATGAGTGCTTAAAGTGTACCATCTCCTTGCTACGTGATTCCACCTACTATTGGTGGAGTACTCGACTTCTGTAGTACCTAGAGAGCAAGTGACTTGGGAATTCTTTCAAACCAAGTTCGAAAAAAAAAAAAAAAAGTATATCATCGAGATTCATCGACCAAAAGCGAAGGAATTTCTTGATCTTAAGCAAGGTTCTATGTCGGTTACCGACTATGAACGAAAATTTGTGAGGCTTAGCCGACACGCCGAGAATGCATTTCGTCCGAAGCTATTATGTGTAAACGCCGAGGATGGGCTGAATGATGATATAAGGATGTTCGTTGGCATTCTCGAAATCGAGAGATCGTAGTACTTGTTGAGCGAGCTTGTAAAGTCGAAGAGCTTAGAAAGGAGAAACAAAAAGCTGATGTGGAACTGGAGAATTCGAAAGAGGTCCTCGGAAAGTCTCTTCAACAGCATCAAGAGATTTCGAGATGATGTGAACCGGTCTAGAGGCACTTTGGGCTTTTCTAGACGAGGACGCGATTGACCCCTGTGACCACACGAGTCACTTGATCGCCAGTGGTGGAAATGATCGCCGAGAGAGGGCGAGTGTCAACATTGTGGCAAATGGCATTCGGGAGCTGTTGGTTTCGTGATCGCTCTCGCTATAAGTGTGGATCGGCCGACCACTTTAGGAAGGATTGCCCGAGGATGCTTGAGCAGAATGTGAGTCGAGTGGAAACTCGGGTGCTACCATCGCCGAGGTAGGCCACCTAGAAATATGGGCAATGTCATTGGCGGTCGAGAGGATCTTGAGATGCTACCATCAGATCGAGGCTCGTGCTCCTGCGAGGACTTATGCCATACGCCGCACGCCGAGGATCTTGCCTCTCCGGATGTCATTACGGTGCTTTCACTCTTTTCAATACTAATGTGATTGCTTTGATTGACCCGGTTCTACTCAATCTTATATATGTGAAACCTTAGCATCCAAGAAGACTTTGCCTATTGAGTCTCTTGAGTTTGTAATTCGGTGTCAAACCCTTGGGTCATTACGTGCTTGTCAACAAAGTGTGCAAGAAAAGTCCCCTAGTGTTCGAGGTTCTTGTTTCCGGCGGACTTGATGCTTTTGCCGTTCGATGAATTCGACATTATTCTTGGTTTGGATGGGTTGACCATGCACGATGCGGTCGTAAATTGCAAAAGCAAGACTATCGATTTGAGGTCGCGAATAACGAGATAATTCGGGTTAAGTCTACGGACTTAAAGGGGTTGCCACCGTAATATCGCAATGTTGGCCCGAAAATATGTAAGAAAAGAGTGCGAAGCGTACCTTGCGTCGTGCTTTCGATGACAAGGAATCGAAAAGAAACCCGAATCTGTGCCCGTGGTTTGTGAATACCGAATGTTTTCCACGAAGAATTGCGGGTTTACCACATTTCGGAAATAGAATTTGGCATCAAATTGGTACCGGTACCACTCCAATTTCGATAGCTCCGTGATCGTATGGCACCAAAGGAATTAAAGGAGTTGGAAGCTCGGTTGCAAGAATTGGTGGATAGAGGTTTTGCTCGCCCGAGTTTTTCGCCTTGGGTGCGCCGGTGTTGTTCGTGAAAAGAAAGATGGAACCATGCGGCTGTGCATCGATTATCGTCAGCTTAATAAAGCGACAATAAAGAACAAATATCCATTGCCACGTATCGATGACTTGTTCGATCAACTAAAGGGAGCCTCAGTGTTCTCGAAAATAGATTTGAGATCGGGCTATTATCAATTGCGAATCCGAGATTCGGACGTACCCAAGACTGCCTTCAGAACGAGATATGGTCACTATGAGTTCCTAGTGATGCCGTTTGGGCTCACTAATGCCCTCGCGGTATTTATGGATTTAATGAATCGGATCTTTAGACCATATTTGGATCGATTCAGTAGTCGTGTTCATTGATGACATCTTGGTCTATTCAAGAAATGAGACCGAACATCTGAACACTGCGGTTAGTCTGCAAATTTTATGGGATAAGCAATTATATGCTAAGTTCAGCAAGTGTGAGTTCTGGTTAAGAGAGGTTAGCTTCTTGGGTCATGTGGTATCTGCATCGGGTATTCGAGTCGACCCGAATAAAATTTCAGCCATACTTAATTGGAAGCCTCAGAAATATTCTTGAGGTTCGAGCTTTTGGGGCTTCCGGTTATTATCGACGATTTGTAAAGGCTTCTCAACGATAGCCACGCCGATGACGAAGCTACTCCAAAAGGATGTTAAGTTCGAATGGACGGAGAAATGCCAAAAAAGTTTCGATCAACTGAAAACTTATTTGACTAAAGCCCCAATTCTAGTGCAACCCGAGTCCAAGCAAAGAGTTTGTCATCTATAGCAACGCCTCTCTACTTGGGTTAGGTTGCGTATTAATGCAAGAAGGTCGAGTTGTGGCCTATCGTCGAGGCAATTAAAGCCACATGAGAAAAATTATCCGACTCATGATCTCGAATTGGCGCTATCGTATTCGCCTTTAAAGATTTGGCGACATTACTTATTTGGTGAAAGGTGCCATGTATACTCGGATCACAAAAGTCTCAAATATTTGATGATCCAAAGAGACTTAAATCTGCGACAAAGATGTTGGCTCGAGTGTTAAAGGATTACGAGTGGTCATTGACTATCACGGGAAAGGCGAATGTGGTTGCGGATGCCTTGAGTCGTAAATCATTATTCGCTTCTGAGCGATGAGCGTGCACTTGTCTGTTTGATCCGATAGTGTGTTAGTAGCTGAATTGAAAGCCAAACCACTATTGATACATCAAATTCGAGAAGCTCGAAAGTCGACGACGAGTTGGCCGCAAAACGAAATTTGAGTGTGTTCGAACAAGGATTCGAGTTTCAAATCGATGATGACGATTGTTTGAGGTTCAAAAGTCGTCTGTGTGTTCCAAAGAATTGAACTCATTTCAATAATTCGAATGAAGCCCATTGTAGCCGAATGGCAATCCACCCGGGAGTCTGAAGATGTACAATGATTTGAAACGTCGGTTTTGGTGGCATGGTATGAAGTGAGACATCTCCGACTTTGTTTGAGATGTTTAATATGTCAACAAGTGAAAGCGGAACATCGGTGCCTTGAGGATTACTTCACCAATCACGATACCCGAGTGGAAATGGGATCGAGTCACAATGGACTTTGTATCCGGACCGCCATTGTCGCAAGTAAGAAGGATGCGGTTTGGGTCGTGGTAGATCGATTGACTAAGTCGGCCCACTTTGTCCCCATACGTCACGGATTTTTCAATGGACAAATTATTTGAATTGTACGTTTCTCAGTTGTGAGATTACACGGGTGCCTATTTCCATCGTGTGGGATAGAGATCCGAGATTTACCTCGCGATTTTGGAAAAAGTTGCAAGAAGCTTTGGGTACCAAGTTGCATTTCAGCACCACCTTTCACCCCAAACCGATGGTCAATCCGAGCGGATAATTCGGATACTTGAGGATATGTTAAGATGTTGCGTCCTCGAGTTTAGTGGTTCATGGGAGCGGTATTTGCCGTTGATTGAATTCGCTTACAACAACGACTTTCAATCAAGTATTTTGATGGCACCCTACGAGGCCTTGTACGGTCGTAAATGCCGTACACCATTGTTTTGGACCGAGCTCGGTGAAAGCAAGATTTTCGGTGGATTTGATTAGGGATCTTTGAATGAAAGTGAAAGTAATCCGTGAAAGTCGAAGATAGCCTCCGATCGTCGAAGTCGACGCGGACTGAAGCGTAAGGATATCGAGTATCGTGGGTGATAAAGTGTTTCTCAAGGTATCGCCTTGGAAAAGATACTCGATTCTACCGTAAGGGCAAGTTGAGCCCGAGGTTCGTTGGGCCATATGAGATATCCGGCGAGTCGATCCAAAGTGGCATATCGTTCGATTTTGCCCCGAACTCGAAAAGGTTCACGATGTCTTTCACGTTTCGATGCTTCGACGCTATAGATCCGATCCATCGCACGTGATTAGTCCATCGAAATTGAAATTCAAGCTAATATGAGTTATGAGGAAGAACCGATTCGTATCCTATCACGAGAAGTGAAAGAGTTGTGAAACAAGCGGGTTCCGCTAGTAAAAGTGTTATGGCTCAAGCAGGATAGAAGAAGCTACTTGGGAGACCGAGAACTCTATGAAAGAGCGATATCCAAACCTATTTACGGTAAGATTTTGGGGACGAAAATTTCTTAAGTGGGGGAGAGTTGTGACACCCAAAATTGACCCTAGTCGGAAGGTGGTCTCGGGACCACAAAACCGAGGCATAAAAATAATTAAAAATTTATTTTGATGCCTATAATATGTGTGCTCATGTATGACATTTTATGATGATTGATTTAGTGTTATAAGGGTGAATTCCACAAGAAAGGACTTAGTAATGAACTTTGAAAGTATTATAGGAAATGTGTGATGACTAATTAAAGCATGCATGCAAAATAATGGACTTGCATGTCAAATTCCCCTTTATAGGTGGTGGCCGCCATGACAAGGAGGATGGGCTAAACATGTCATGAAACATGTTTTGTTGGTGCATTAGGGTGAAATAATAAACAAAGGTGTATGGGTGATAAAAAATGAAAAAAATGTGTGTGAGTGTGGTAATCCCCCATTGCCGTGAGTTGTAGAGAAGGAAAGAAAAATTTTTGTTCATCCTTTCTTTGAGCCAAAACTAAGGAAGAAGGAGGATTTTTGCTTCATGCTTGGTTTGGAAGAGATCTAGAAGGAGATTTGGCTAAGTTTGCATCAAGATTAAGGTATGTATGAGGTTGTGTTAGGAGTTTCATGCATGTTTTGGTTGCTAACTTGATGTGCATGTTAGCCATGGCTCAAATCTTTGTTAAGCCATGGAAATGGTATTTGGCCAAAGTTGTTATGGTGATAAAGCCATTGCATGCTAAGTGTGAAGCTTGATGATGATGCATGCAATGATGGATTGTCTACTCTTGAGTAAGATTTTGAGCTTTCTTTTGTTTTATCATGATTGAAGTTGAAAAGGAGCATGATTGTCATATTCGCCATGATGCATTCATGAGCATGGTTCATGCTTCTTGCGTGTTAGTTAAAATTTGTGTTTTGGATGGCTATGGACACCTTGAAATTCGCCATGCTCATATATGTATATATATGTTTGCACATGATGTTTTGGTTATGAAGGAAGTGATGAATAAGTTTGTTTAAAGAAGAAGATGTTGAAGAATAATTGTGAAATTGTAAGCACATTCGCCTAGCACACATATGAGTGCTTGATGCTATATTGTAAGTTTTGAGCTACAATATGCAAAGCATTAACTAGTAAAATGCATGCTGTTTTTGTGTGGTATTAAGTGCATAATTGGCCTCAACATGGACAAGTATATTCGGCCTTGGGTAGCCTATTGAAGGCCTTAGCTTTTCCTTGATGCTCGAATAAATTGTATTGAATTGCTTGATGTAGTATAAAATGTGCATGACCATTGTGTATTCAAGCTAAAGGGTGGCCATATGACCATTTAAATTCCTTGTCATATTCGGCCATAAGCTAGCACAATGAGGTTTTGATAAATTGAATTTGTTTGAATTAGCTCAAGAGCTAAGAGGGCCACAATTGGACAAGGGAAGGAAAAGTGATCGAATAGCCGTAAAAGCCGTTCGACAACATCCGAGGTAAGTCCTCAAGAAGTGACCTTACTTGAATTATGTGGAATGAAATATGGATGTATTGATTATTGATTTATGTGTGTATGAGTATTGAATGATACCGGGCTAAGTCCCGAGGCGATTATGTTAGTAATTATAATTGTGTTTGAGCCTTAGTAACGAAAATAAATATGTATGTCCAATGATTATTGATGTATGTGTGCATGAGAAATTGATTGATATCGGGCTAAGCCCGAAGACAATTATGCTGGAAATTATAACCGGGTTAAGACCAAGGCAATTGTGCTAGTGGCTACATCCGGCTAAGACCAAGGCATTCGTGCGAAGTCATTCTATCCGGCTAAGACCGAAGGCATTTGTGCAAATCGTGATATCCGGGTTAAGTCCGTGAGGCCTTGGTGCGGGTTACCATAACCGGCTATGTCCCAAGGCGATTGATCGAGTAGCGACATCCGGTTAAACTCGAAGGTATGTGATTTGAAAATTATAAGCTTGCTGGAAAATTTCAGCTAATGCACTTGTGAAATTTCCCAATGACAAGGTAAGTGCGGTGTGTGCTTTTGGCGCTAGGAGTAAGAGCGTGTGAATATCCGCTCCTATGATGGAACGAGTTATCGGCCTTAATGAAGCCGTTATTTGTGTATGAACATAAGAGTTGGGATGGTGAAGTAAGTATGATTATGTGAATGTGCATTAATGAAATGATGCATTTAACTATGTGAATGTATTGCTGTAATTAGAGTTGATTATATTCCTTGAGACTTACTAAGCATAAAAATGCTTACTCCGCCGCTTTGGCTCTCGGTTTTCTAGATTTCGCCGATAGCAATCGGATTCGGGATCGTTGAAGTCGAAGTCATCCACACTATCAAGCCCCCATTTTGGTATAAATTCTTGGTTGAACTTGAAATGGCATGTATAGGACTACCCTTGTTGGTTTAAATATGTTATGATGTATATGTGTACGGCCATGCGAAAATGGCTCGTAATAGTGAAGTATCAACTTAAACTATTTGCGGTTTGTATATATATATATGGTGTCATGATGTGACTATGAATTGGAAATGGGAATGTTGGTCACATGATCAGCCATTGGCATGGTTAAAATGATCATATGTGGACCTATGTAAGGCAAGACTAGTTGGTTCATGGAGACTACAAAATAGGTAAGACCTACCTTAAAAACAGATGCTGCCAGCTGCAGTAACGTGAATGTGAAAAATCACAAAAATTTGTAGGAATGGTATTAAATAGTGAATGAGCTATGTAAATGAACATTGATGAGTCTATTTTCATATGGAAGAAACGAAATGGTCATCGGAGTTACATGTTAAGAGATATTAAAGCTATTGTGAGACAGGGCCAGAACAGTTTCTGGGTTCCCTGTCGAAACTTTAAAAATTTACTATAAATTATCCAGAAATAATTAGGAGACATACCTTATATGTACAGATTCCATTTTGAGTCTAGTTTCATTAGAAACAAACGGTACCAGCATTAAAGCCCTTTACAGAGAGATATTCAAGTTATACCGCGCGAAGGTCAGAGCAGTCGATCCCTGTAACATGGGTGACTTTAACTAATAAACTGTACCAATTGGCCCGACCAAAAATTCTAGAAATAAATCCATGGATGTATATATGAGTCTAAATTCAGGGAAAATTTACGAAACCAGTTTCCGAGTTTCGAAACTCGAGATATGATTTTTAAGGCGACAGTGATGCAGTTTTTCCAGCCTGACTGGAAATGTCCAATGGATGGGCAAAACAAGTGAACTTGGCTTGCTAACCCCTCGTGTCCGACACCGGCGATGGTCTCGGGTTCGGGGTGTTACAAAATCAATAAACAACTCATTAACAAGTTTTATCAATGTTTACAACATAATCACAAATTCACTACAAGTTGTCTTCCTAAGCAACAGTCACTAAATTATTTATAACTAGAGTTACAAAACTCCAAATCAATTGTTGTTAATTTTCCCTAAAAATAGACTCATACATCTTATATTCATAAAATTTTCAGAATTTTTGGTTTGGTCAATCAATACCAGATTTTTCTTAAAGTTTCCCCTATTTCACTGTTTGACTAATCTGACCACTCTTCACTACGAATCAAATTTCTCATTGTAAAAAGTTCAAAATATGTTATCTTTGTTTTGATTTGAGACTAGACTCATTAAGGAGTCTAAGCATATAATTTTTATCTTATAACCATTTTTTTACAAATTATAATGATTTTCTAAATACAGAACAGAGAACCCTGAAGTCATTTGATTCTGTCCCATGCCACTTCAAATATATCATTATCAGCAATTCTTTTGCTTACACAGTTTCTTTTATAAGAAACTAGACTCATTAAGCTTTAATTAAATAATTTATTCAGCTTCTAACTCAACTCTCACAATTTATGGTGATTTTCCAAAATCACGTTACTGCTGCTGTCCCAAGCAGATTTATTACAAATTTACTCTTTCACACATTTTTTGCATTCATATTATTTAAACATGTATATCACCAATCAATTTCATCACATATCTATAATTTCACTTAAGCATAATCTCAATAAAATACATCATGCTAAATGATTCGCACACAACCGTTCAAATTAGCAATTATAAGATGATTCTGCACATAGCCCACCCTTATCGATAATTTACGATGGTTTTACCCATACTCACATATATGACATAGGTATTTAAATACTTCAGTGTCAACTTTAATTCAACCGAATTCAACCATTGTACCATTTCATAACCACAGTTACTTTCGTCATTCATATCTAAATGGTATTTCACATAATTCACATAACCTTTCACCATGACCAAATACACACATACACATATGACATCTCCACCTATGCTTCTCATTTCACATTCATGATTCAATTCCAATCGATCTAACATGTATAAGTATATATCACATACCTAGCAAACTTAATGTATTGAACGAATTCAATTGTCGATTTAACACAAGGTCTCATAGTCTTAGACTTTTATCAAATCACCGGCATTTAGCCTGCTAGGTTTTAAACCCGAATTCATCATCAGCACGAAGCCTACTAGACTTTAAGTCTAAACTCATTCACCGACATTTCGCCTGCTAGGCTTGAAGCCTGATATCATTTCACCGGCATTATAGCCTGCTAGGCTCAAAACCCGATATTATCTCACCGGCATTATAACCTGCTAGGCCCGAAGCCTGATATTATCTCACCTGCATTATAGCCTGCTAGGCCCGTAGCCCGATAATATTATTCACCAGCTTAAAGCTTGCTAGGCCAAGGCCCGAATATCACATTTCGATAAACAATTCACCTGTTCTTTCATACTTTCATAATTTATACTTCAATTACGTATAACTGAAACACATATCTATGAACAAAGATTTTCATCCTTTCAACCACATAAGGTTTAATTTCCACATTGGAAAACATGTCTTAGTACATCATTTGATAGTATCAAAGTCGACTAGATATGCTAGTCACATACGGCTCATAACTTTAATTTAATATTTATTCAACACAAAGAACATATGTATATGTATATATATATACAATCAAACATCTTTTTAATTATTATTATTCAGCTCTTAAGCATGTAACATGATCAAACACAAACACTTAAAAACTTACCTTGGATTTTATCGAATAACTACGGATTGACTAATCAACTAGATTCGCTTTCCCTTTATCCAAAATTGGCTCCTTATGCTCTTGTGCTAATTCAATCAAAATTTAACTTATTAAAGTCCCATCATGCTAGCTTATGGCCGAATATGACAAGAAATTTAATAGGCCATATAGCTACTTTTAGCTCAATTACAAAATGGTCATACACATTTTTAATCACATTAAGCAATTTAATACAATTTATTTAACATTTCCTCATGTACACCTTTATGACCGAATACTTATATCAAATAAGTAACTTACCTTAACACATATCTCACATATCTAAAGTACATAAAACCCTAATGACCAAATACATACATTACCAAAATTCCTATGACTTTCATAGCCGAATATTCATTGTATACTTAGTTCACACACAAACACAAAACTCATATGATTTATCATATTTCCATATACATATCTCAACCATATATTCAAATATATAGTTCATCAAATAGATATTTATTCACGTTCCTTTAACACATATTGATCAACTAGACCATGCATTAGCCTTTGGCACATTCGGTCGTTGAAACAATAACCTATTTAACATTCAAACATTTTATACACACACCATTAATTTATTATCAATTAACTAAATACTTTAAAAATTTTCTTTAACTAAGTAACTTATCCGGAAATAATAAGGGCAAATTTAACAAGCTTATCTTAAATAAAAACAAATTTCCTTTCCCAAATATATATATATATATACGACAACTTCAACTTCATACTTCTCAACAATGAAGTCAACTTATTCATTCATTAACATTACACTCATTCAACCATCATTTAAGCTAATTTAACATCTAAACAACACCTTCTAAAAACTATCAAATTATCACAATTTAGCAACTTGCCGAATACATATATGTTCAATGATTCATGAATTTAAACCATGGGTTAACTATACAATGCATTTATCAATTTAATTTCATAAACAATTTCATAAAAATCACATTAACATACCTTTGATTTATGAAATAACCATGGCCGAATGCCTTGGCTTCTTCTATATATATATATTTTTTCCAGTTACGGCAATGAATAAAAGAAAAATGAATACACATTGTCTTTATCACTCTTCTCTTATTTAATCAATTTTTTTTATTTCATAATATAATGCCATTACCTATTATAATGCTTAAATAAAATGTATATCAATATGGCTGGCCACTATATTAAAAGTGGTCCATTTGACATGTAAGTCCCCCATGTCAAAATTCATGCATTATTTGGCCACTTTAAAATTCACCTATCACATTTTCAAGTCTTATCACATGAGTCCTTTCTTATAAATTAACACCTAATTGATAAAATCAAGGCACAAAATATTCACACATACAAATTTCACATACAATAAGCACAGAATATAACATCTAATTATTTTTGTGACTCGATTTTGTGGTTCCGAAACCACTTTCCGACTAGGGTCAAATCAGGGCTGTCACAATGAGTGATTCACGTGAGAATAAGACACAATTCAAGGATTTCTAATGATGATATAAAAGACCCCCCACACTTAAGATGTACATTGCCTTCAATGTACAAAGATAGATTTATAATCATAAGATAGGGAGAGAAGTGAAACTTCCTGAATGATGAATGAATTCCTTGAACTGGAGGTTTGGAGAATAATCGGCGTGAGAGTGGAGGAGGATACTCTAGTGGTGGTAGAGGTTCATTAGTCCATAAGTCCTGCGCCAAAAGAATATTATATCTGGTGGTGGTCATGGTCGTGGTCGAGCAGGACATGGCAGTCGTAGAGAACCTTTCCCGGTGGAGTTTTTAGTTCCTATATGATGATGAGCTTTAGAGCTCTTTATAACTGTGATAGAATTAGGAAATTTTTAAGAAATATAACGAAGCATAGTTACTCGTAATGAAATAGCCGAAATTTAAAATTATAAAATAATAAGTATAAAACCTAATAAAAATAAGCTTAAAGAAAAATAAAAAGTAGTCTTAAAATAGAATAAAAGTAAAAACATAAATTAATAAATAAAAGTTTTTAAACATCTTCATCGCTAGATGGTTCGTAAGGTCGGGGTGGTGATGAGATGTGGAAGTGCTGACAAATCTGCAGTAGAGTAGCATCAATGTTATCAAAGCGCTGAAAACACTGTTGCTCAAATCGAGTAAGACGCTCAGAGATGTTAGCGTATGAAGTCGTCGCATGAACTGGACGAGAGGGGGATGGTGGCTGAGTCGGTGGATCCTCGTGACATGGAGGGACATTATAAAAAATGTCATCTGGGTCTTCCTCCTCGGTGGACTGGGTGAGGCGGTACTGAGGAGGGTATGTGCCACGTCGTTTCTCGATCATCCTCATACTTAGCATGCTCGAGATGCCCTGTGGGGACATCTGGCCGATGAGAGTGAGGGAGAATGATTGGGCTACTGTATTGAGAAGCCCGAAGTGTTGAGCCAATTGAGTCACATAGGGCCCGATAGAGATGACCCCTCTCTTATGCCGCTCTGTCTGGTGGTGAATGGCGAAGGCAATAAAGTAGGCGAGGTCTATGACGTGCCCGTTCGCCATACTCCATAAGAAATAGGCGTTGTGGGTGGTGAAGACGCCAGTGCTCTCTTATCTCCCTGTCAGAGTGTGAACCAAGATGGCGTGTAAATACCTCAAGGAAGGAGGGAAAGCCGATGCCTTGGAGCGGCTTGGATTGTAGGTGGCCAAGGCAAGGACGAGGTCCCTCCAACATTTCGAGGGGGAGTAGTAGATGTGGCGGTAGAGGGTGTCGAGGTCATTGTCATCCATAAACTCCTTCGTATATTGCCCTAGTGAAATCTCGAACTCGGGTACGCTCAACTGGCGTACTAGACCACCAAGGTGGAACTAGACTATTCCAAGATCATCAAAGTTGGTCATGACGGTCTGAAGATGGAACATCAAGCAGAATTCCAATGTAAACTCAAGATACGTCGGCTCGACAATCTCAAAGAAGAGCCCCCACGGGTCAGTCGTTAGGAGGGCTCGGACTGCGTCAGCCAATTAAATCTACTCGAGTGTAGCCCAGTCAATGCAGCAGCCTACACCTAGGGGTCGGGCCCATAATATCTAATATAATTCCTCCTGAGGTCCCAATAGAACCTGGAGGAATAGGTGCCTAATCTCCATGGTAGGACCTGAGGATGATGCTGCTCCTTTCCTCTTCTTTGAGGCAGGAACAGCGGCCTTCTTATCATGTGAGGACGACATTGTACCTGCGTTGAAAAATCAAAGTTCAATCAATATGCCCCAAGAGTAGTATGGAAAATCAAGGCTAAATATGAATATCTTATGAGATTAACGTACGAGATGATAAAAACTAAAACCACTAAATATATCAAGTTAGAGGATTATGGAAATAATGAATGAATACATGTGAGTAGGCGTAAATTTCATGGAAACAAGGAAAAATGGAAGAGTATTGCATAATGGAGTAACTAAAATGACAAAAATTTTTATTGAACAAGCATTAGTATTTTACTATTCTAACTATGAATATTCAAAAATAGTTCAATATAGCAAAGGAATCATGAAATAAGTAACATATTTAGAGAAAATAGAGAGAAAAGAGTAAACAAACGCAAAAAGAAAGAACTTGGGGCATCGGAATCGGTGTTGTAGGTGGCGCACGGGCATGGGGGTAAGGCGTGTGGAGTTGCAGCGGCTAGGGTTAAGGATTTTTGAGGAGGGCGATGATGAATAGTGAAGGGTTTATATCGATTTTGGGGCACACGGCCATGGGACATGCCCGTGTACCCTAATTTTTGCTTGTGTGTTTCGCAAATTTTGAATTTGGGCGCATCTGACATTCAGCCTACGCCCATGTGGCTTGGGCGTGTGGGCACACACAGTCGTGTCGCACGGCCGTGTCTTGCTTCGTTTGCTTCTCCCACGCCCGTGTACATAGGTCCATGCCTGTGTTTGTTTTAGAGTGTCGACCACGGGTGGAGGGCATGGGCATGTCGCACGTCTGTGTTACATTTTCAGTTTCAACCACGGTTTCAAGGCACGGGCATGTCGCACGCCCGTGTTGTTTTTGCAGTTTCACCCACTGCCATGTCGCACAGCCGTGGCAACTTATCGTATCCTATGTTGGGGAAAAAATGTTGCCCTGTTTTCACACGGCCTAATGCACGCCTTTGTGCCTGGCCGTGTGGTCTTTAGAACGTCTGCGCTCCATGATTTGGTTAGTATGTTAGATGTTAAAAACTAAAATTTTTAAAGAAATTAACACTGTTTATGCTTGGTTTGCCTCTCGAGAAGCGCTTATTTATAGTCTAAGCTTGACTTACCTTACTTTTGCATAGTCAAGGTGGAGCGAGGAGTTTACACTCCTCATCCCTGCTATAAATTTTATCAACATAAGGTTTAAGACGAGTATTGTTTACCTTAAATGGGCTGAATTTGGGATGATTTACCTCAACTGTACTATATGGAAAAATATTAAGTACCGTAAAAGGAATTTTTTCATTAGTTTCAGAAGTGGTAATGCGAGGCTCTACTGCATCTAGTAGTACTTTGTCTCCAACCTTAAGTTGATTTGGTAAGGTATTGAGCTCGTCCTGGCTCAGTTTTGGCCTATCAAGTGTTCTCGATTTCTGTGTCTGCCATTCATCTAGCTGCTCAACTTGTAGCCTCTGTTCTTCATAGATAGGTCCCTTGTTGTTGTTTGAACATGGCTCATATACGTTCTTTGTAACTATTTCCTGCACAGAAGGTTTCACCACGTGATCAGTACTAGTAGAATGATTTATACAACCACCTTCAATTTTTGATGTGTTACTCGAATTACGAGCTTGAAGGGTGATTGTTTCATCTCCCACACGAAGTTTGAGTTCACCTGTACCAACATTAATAATGGTTCTAGCAGTCGCTAAAAGGGTCGTCCTAAAATTAAAGGTACGTTACTATCCTCTTCCATGTCTAGAACAACAAAGTCTACTGGGTATATAAATTTATCGATCTTAACAAGAACATCTTCAATGATACTTCTAGGAAATCTAATGGTTTTATCAGCCAATTGAATGCTCATCCTAGTTTGTTTGGGTTTCCCAAGACCTAGCTATTTAAACATTTTATAAGGCATAACATTGTTGCTTGCCCCTAAGTCAGCCAATGCATGATGAACATCTAAACTACCAATTAAACAAGGAATCGTAGAACTCCCTGGATCCTTCAATTTGTTGGGTGGCTTATTTTGTAATATGGCTGAGCAAATTGCATTCAACTCCACATGCGACGCCTCATCCAACTTTTGTTTATTTTTTAAAAGCTCCTTTAAGAATTTCTGGCCTTGGTTTTGCAACTGACCCTTCCTCATCTTGAATGGCAATCGCGTTGAGTTGCTCCCTTGGGTCAGGTTCAGTGTTGCTTGGTAGGCTACCTGGTGGTCGTTCGGAAATTAATTTAGCAAGCTGTCCAATCTAAGTTTCGAGCCCCTGGATTGATGCTTGTTGATTTTTGAGTGTTGTCTCAGTATTCTGAAAACGAGTTTCTGACACCAAGATGAATTTGGTTAGCATCTCCTCAAGGTTCGGCTTCTTTTCTTGCTGGTAAGGTGGTTGTTGAAAACCCGGAAGATGTTGTGGCCTTTGATTTTCTTGAC
Source organism: Gossypium arboreum (assembly GCF_025698485.1). Lineage (NCBI taxonomy): Eukaryota > Viridiplantae > Streptophyta > Magnoliopsida > Malvales > Malvaceae > Gossypium > Gossypium arboreum. The sequence goes on from NC_069072.1 coordinate 67,485,098, forward strand.
CGCCCTATGAGAAATTGGGATGGTTCCTCGAACCTGCATTATAAGTGCTACTATATGGGTTATTTTGGGGTCTAGAGTTATTGTTACCCATATATTGGACTTGTTCCTCCTCGATGCTAGGATTCAAGGGTTGATATTCTATGCATGCTCCTCCTCCATTCGAATTGCACCTCATCACTAGATGTACCGAGTAGAACCACACAAACCGTCAATCTTTTTATTTAAGAGTTCTACTTGGTTAGATAGCATAGTAACCGCGTCGTGGTTGAAAACACCAGCTGCTTTCATTGGGTTTGTTCTTATAACTTGCCACTGATAGTTATTTAGTAACATCTCCTCAATAAATTCGTAAGCCGCCTCAGGCGTCTTATTATTGATAGTTCCTCCAGCAGGTGCATCAATCATCTGCCGAGTCGAAGGATTCAGGCCATTATGAAACGTTTGAACCTGTAGCCAAAGCGGTAACCCATGGTGAGGGCACCTTCTCAAAAGGTCCTTGTATTTCTCCCATGCATTGTAGAGCGTTTCTAAATCCATCTGCACAAAAGAAGAGATATCATTACATAATTTGGCTGTTTTAGCCGGCGGAAAATATTTTAATAAAAACTTTTCGGTCATTTGTTCCCAAGTAGTGATTGACCCTCATGGTAACAAGTTCAACCATTGTTTAGCCTTATTCCTTAATAAAAAACGAAACAACCGAAGGCGAATGGTGTCATCAGAAATGCCATTAATTTTAAAGGTATCGTAAAATTCTAGGAAATTTGCCAAGTGAGCGTTAGGATCCTCGTCCTGCAAACCATCAAACTGAACAAACTGTTGTATCATTTGAATTGTGTTAGGTTTTAGTTCAAAATTATTTACAGCAATAGCAAGTCTAACTATACTTGACTCGGTTCCTGTTAAACTAGGTTTAGCATAATCATACATAGTGCGTGAAGTAGGATTCTGATTTATTGGATCAGCAGCAATCGTAGGAGGTAGCAGATTTTCTTGGTTTTCAGTCATCTCCTCGGTTGTGGTTGAAGTATCATCCTCTTGCTCGTCCTCTGTGTATCTTAGGTTTCGCCTTATTTCTCTCTGATTTCTGCGAACTGTGCAGTCGATCTCACTGTAACGCTCCGATTTTTGGGGCCTAGAAGAGTTAGGCTTTGAGTCTAGGATTCGGATAGAAGGAAACCTGAATAATTAAGAAGTTTTAAATATTACCGTTTAAGAAAAAATTTTGAATTACTACTAGAAAATTTTTACTATATTTATTATTACGGATATTTTAAATTTTATGAAATTTTAATTAGTATTATGAGATAAAATTATTATTAGAAAAATATTCTGTATGTATGTTTGAAAATTTTTATTATTTGTTGTATTATTGGTATTTGAAATTTTTATGTTTATGAAATTATTATTATTATTATTATTATTAGTAATTAAATATGTAACGAAGGGTATAATGTGGAGAAAGGTCAGGGGCTCGGCCCATAGCTTTAGCAAAATTCTTGAATCTTGCCTCTTAAGGAATCTGGGCACTAGGCTTCATTAATAAATTAGGGCTGAGTTTTAGCACAAGCGTGCATTTGGCCCGATGGCTAAGGACGCTAAGAGGACGCTTAGGAGGTGCACAGGTTCAAGGTGCGGCGTCATAATTTGGGTTTTTTTAATATGCAGATCGCGGCTAGAATAAGGGTTAAAAGGAGTTGCAAGTATAATTTAACACAGAGAGCGCCTTGGCGCAGTGGAAGCAGCGCGCTAAGGAGACCCAGTGGTCACGAGTTCGAATGCAGGGGACAGCGAAATGTGTTTTATTTCTTTTAAGTAGCCCGTGACTGAAGCGAATAAGGCTTATAAGTAAATGTGGTCATATTATAACAAAAGCGAGGTTGTGTCGCGGCGGCAAGCAGTGTGGCTGAGTGTTCTAGAGGTTGAAGGTTCGAGTGGCGTGGAAGGTGGAATTTCCCTTTTATTTTTAAGCGGACTGGAGCTTCAGCAGGTAAGGTTTAAAATTAACTGTGATCGTATATTGGTAAGGAAGAAAGCATGGTGCAATGGCCAGCAGCACGGGCGTAGTCTGCAAGGGTAGACTGAGGTTTTGAGTTTGAGCTGTTGTACGCGCAATGGGCTACCAATTTTGCTGCTCACGTGGGGTGGAGTTAGAGTTTGACTGAAACTCTTCTTACCAGCATGATGAAGCGGTGGATAAGGCTGCAAATCACCGGTTAGGAGTTTGAATGAAATTCAAACTTTGAATTTGGCCAGAAATTAGGGAGCTAAGGAAGGAATTAAAATTGGAAAAGGATTTTATTTTATTCTAATCTTATCTTATTTCTTTTGCTCATATTCTTTTCTATTTTTCCCAAAAGCTAAACAATTCTCTCCTTTTCTATTTTCTTTTCTCGAAGCCAAATTCTTTTTAAAACAACTTTTTCTTCTCAAATATTGTTGCCGATTACTCCTTTGGTTGAAACCATATCTCCTTTCCTTTTAATCTTTCAAAAGACCGAACCTCTAATCTTACATCTCTTCCTCTACTGATTGTCTCTTCGATGGTGAACTTATCGTCACCTATTTTTTTCTTTTAGATCGCAATAGCCATATTCTAGGATAGATCCAAAAGCCGAAAAGCCTCATATTTTAGTGATTCGGGAATTAATATTTAGATCTATTTTCTACACACGTTTAAGTTGGATTCTCAATAGATTGGGGTAGGAAGGAATTTGGAACGTTCTTCAATGAGTAGATCTCTTGGTAAGTATTCGAACCTTCTTTCCATTTGTATCTTGTGGTTTAAGAAAAGCTGAAAACCCCTATATACATAGGGTGGTTGTCGACTAAACTAAAAGGGTTTAGTGGTGTTATTTGATTTGTTTTGCTCTAGTGTGGATTAAAGGCTACTAACCGAGGGCTTGGATATTTGGAACGACTAGAATTAGATCTAGTCTGTGACAACCCGAATTAGGGCCTAATCGAAATAGTGGTTTCGTGACCACAAATCCGAGATAGAAATAATTGTTTTATAATTTTTTTTGGGTTTATGATATGATTTCACGATTTCGTGAAAATTTCGTGATGAAATTCTGTGCATTTCGTGCTTAAGTTGAGATTAGGGACTAAATCGAATAAATTGTAAAATTCGTGTTTTAGAAGTTTTTAGTATGAAATTGCTTTGGGATATTAACTAGGAGGTCTTAAATAGCAATTTGACCCATTCTTAAGTTATGGACAAAAGTTGGACATGGAGGGAAATTTTTTGAAAGTTTAGTAGTAAGGGCATTTTGGTCATTTGTATATTAAATGAAATAAAATGGGAAAAATAACACAAAATTGGTTATCATCTTCATTAGTTGCTGCCGGAAATTGCTCTCCTCCATAGCTAGGGTTTCTTCAACTTTCAAGCTTCATAGTAAGTGATTTCAAGCCCTGTTTTTAATGTTCTTCACATTTTTGAAATCCTCGTAGCTTGGTTTACTTATTTCTACCATTAGTTCGAGTTAGGGTTTATGTTTAAAAATTTACCCATGAATGATAGGCATGTATTTTTTTGTTTGATGGTAGAATATGAATGTTTGAAGTTAGGAGAACGATCTTTTCTAAGCGATTTTTAACGAAAACGAGCAAAACGGCATAATCGATAAAAATACCTATTGTTCATAACTATGTGTTAGAGTGAGAATTTGATGTTGCCATAGAAGAGAAAAATGATTAGTAGGTCATTAAACATAAGAATAAGGGCTGAAATTAAATTTCTGAGCCTTGGGGAAAAATCGTAATTTTATAAAAGTTAGGGGGCAAAAATGTAATTTTTGTATAATGTGATTTTTGGATTAAAATAAATAGTTCGAGTGTTAAATGAGCTAAATATGTTGTTATAGATCAAGAAAGGCGTGGAATCGACCTCGAACGGGGGAAGGAGAAAGTTTTGGACTAAATTGCAAAATTCCCATATTTTGCACCGAGGTAAGTTTGTATGTAAATAATACATTAATTTCATTTACATTCTTATATTTCAGCCTATTATATATATATATATATATATATATTAGTTGATGTTGAAGTATAAATCGACTATTGGAAGAATGGAAATAAGTAATAGAGAGAGAGATCCCGGTTGAACATTCGGAAAAAATTGAATAAAATAGAGGGAGCGTAGCTAGGTCACATGTATGGTGCCGAGTGCACATCATGTGTAGAAGAAGGCTATGAGATACTATATAGTAGCTAGGTCACATGTGTGATACGGGATGTATCCCATGTAGACAAGAGAGCTACGTGAGAGATAAATGTAGCTAGGTCGCATGCGTGATTGCAAGTGAAGGACACCATGTAGACAAGGGAGCTACGAGACAAATCGGCTAGGTCGCATGAGTGGTACTAAGTGTTCACCATGTGTACAAGAGAGCGGAATTAAATGAAATATGATGGTGAAATGTGTCTTTGAAACCATCAAGTATCGAGATTAATCCGAATTGTTCAACAGGATGGTTTTGTGGTGACATTGTAGTCATGGACCTACACTTGTGATGCATGAAATGTGGTGAAAATGATTTGTGGTATATATATATGTAAGTTAAAATGAGGTTAGTATAAAGAATGTGTGAAAGAGTGAAATTAGCATTAAAACCTGTTTTGGGCGTAGCAGTGATGTGATTTTGAAAATTCACCAAAAATAGAAGGAATTTAATTAGAGGTTTAATAAGATGTGGAATTAAATCTTAATGAGTCTATTTTCATATAAAAGAAACAGAGCAAGCAAAGGAATTCTATATTTTGAGATTTTTACAATTGTGTGAGACTTGTCAGGATGACTATGTGATCCCCTGTTTCAAATTTGAAAAATGATTAAAAATTGTACAAAACAAATTAAGAAATATAGTTTATATGCCTAAATTCCTTATTGAGTATAGTTTTAAATGAAACAGGTTTCATGGTTATTTGAATTGTGTCTTGAGAGAAATTCAATTCAGTAATGAAGCAGAGGTCGATCAGTTGATTGTATATGGGAAACTTTAACTAATAAATTGTACTAATTGGCTGAACCAAAAATTCTAGAAAAAATTTGTACGAATTTTTATGAGTCTAGATTCATGGAAATTTTACGGATTTAAATTTCGAGTTTCTTAACTTGAGTTATGATTTATTTAGTGATCATGACGCAGGAGGGACAGCTTGATCAAATTGGAGTAAACAGTAAAATTAAAAATATGATATAATTGAGTTATGTTGTAAACATATTAAATTCCTTATTTGTTACTTATATGCTTACTAAGCTATAAGCTTACTTTCTTTTCTCTCCTTTGTCTTATAGTGTCATCCAGCTAGCACAGGAGTCAAAGATCGTAAAAGATCCGCCCGCACTATCAATACTCTTGGTATCTGAACTCAACATTTTGAAATATGGCATGTATAGCAGACTTAGTTATTTTGTTACGTGTCATAATTGTCTAGGTTTAAATTACTACTTATAGTATCAAACTAATCATTTTGTATGAAGCCTTTGAAGTTGGTTTGTATTGTTAATGACATATGTTATAATGATCCATGATCAATTTGCACGCCATATTTTTGTTGGGTTTTATTTAATAGTATATACTATAATTTGTTAATACCTCGTACCCTGTTCCGGCGATGGATACGGGTAAGGGGTGTTACAGGAACTACATCAGAGAGTACACTCTCGAGCCACACATGTATACAATAGGATTACCAATCCAGGCTAAATCCTCTTTATGTCATGTGCTCTAAAGAGCTTAATCTGGACCCGTCCAAGCTAAATCCAATCCATAACATATGCTCGAAAGGACTCATATCAGGATTACCCATTCGGGCTAAGTCTTTTCTATCATGAGATTAATAGGATTACTAGTCCGAGCTAAATCCCGTCCGCAACAAATGCAGGACCTCATTCATTTTAGGAAATCACATATCCAACGAATTTTCCATTTATTCTAATGAAATTTAGCATCTTTCAAGCATTATCAAGCATGTGGTCAATTTCATATATTTATGCATTTATGCAATTCAAATGTTCACATTCAACTCAAACATAAAATTAACGTTTTTATCATCTATCATTTGTCGGGCATTATAATTGATCGGGCACTTTCATTTATTGGGCTTTAACGATTATGTGATCATTTCACATATTTAAAGCATTTGTACAATTTACAAACATAACATTTAATTCAAGCATAAAAACATATACAATTTAGTTACACAAACTTACCTCGACAATGTTCGTGTACGTAAAATCTACTAATTCGACATTTTCCTCTTTCCTCGTTCTAGCTCCAAATTTGGTCTATCCGGATCTATACGAGCAAATTTAACATCAATTTACCATATTTCACATTCAAAAGGACTTAAATTTTTATCCTAGGAAAATTACCATTTTGCCCCTAACTTTTCCATAAATTCCTATTTCATACCTAGGCTCGGAAAATAAAATTTATGCAATTTACTCCTTATTCCAAGCCTAACCAAAATCCCATTACAAAATTTATAGCACATGTATTCATAAAAATTCAGCATTTTTCATCAAATTTCACAACTTTACATTTTAGTCCCTAAATCATGTTTTCATCAAAAATCACTTTGTAAAAGTTGTTTATCTAACAACAACCTTTCATTTTCTACCATAAATGTCTAATTTTCAGCATATTCATCCATGACCGGGAGAAGAAAACTTACCCAATTTGGCCAAGAAAGTTTCTTCTCTCTCTCCTAGGGTTTCCATGTATTATTTTAGGGAATAAGATGATAAAAATGATTTTTCTTTCTATTTAATTAATTTATTATCTTCAATAATTTTGATTTCCAATTTAGTCCTTAGCCTTTTTCTAATTTTCCTTGGATGAATCATCCAAAAATATCTACTAACCTCTTATTAATGGTCTAATTACCATATAAGGACCTCAATTTTTGAATTCCATAGCTATTTAATCCTTATAGCTACTAGAACTTAACTTTTGCATTTTATGCGAATTAGTCCTTTCCCTAATTAAACACATAATCGTTAAAATTTTCGTATCGAAATTTTCACATGACATTGCTAACATAGTACGGACCATATAATAAAATTAAAAAATTAATTTATTTTCGACTCAGATTTGTGGTCCCAAAACACTGTTCCAATTTTATCGAAATTGGACTGTTACAATAACTTTGTATTTGAAGCTTTGATTGTGTTATTTGGTGATTTGTGAAGTGATTTTTGTTAGATTTTGATTTAGGGATTAAATTATGAAAATGTCAAAATTTTAGGGTTTTATATTCGACTGAAATGTTGATTTGAGAAAAATGGTTAATTTGATGATTTTTGGGTTAAAGGACTAAATTACAAAAGTTGTAAAAGTTAGGGGTAATTGTGTAAATTTAAAAATAAAAGGGTATAAAATGTAAAGTAAATTGGAATATAAAATGAAAGCTAATAATTGAGAAATTTTACATTTTAGATAAAGACTTGTTGATATACATGGCAAAAGAAAAAAATTACAGATTAGTCTCTGAACTTCTACAACTACTACAATTCAGTCCAGGTAAGTTCGTACAGTTTATAATTTAACAATTATATGAAATGTTTGATGATATAATGTGATATAATAGATATATTTGATTATAAATGATGTAAAGTTATTTGAGAAAAGTTGCTAAAATTTAATACTTGGATCGGATCGAAAGCGGGATAGACTAGAATCGATAAATGGTGTGTTATGGGGGATTGGAGTGGAGATTTTTGTGGAATGATATAATATGTTTCCTGAATAGTTCGAGGCTCAAAATTTTTTGTGAACTCTCGTGTTATACTCCCTGTTATGGTGTCTTTTCGGTTGGATTAGCTCTTCGGAGCTATTGGTGTGTTATCAGGTGGATTGGCTCTTATGAGCATCTAGTGTGTTATTGGGTGGATTAGCTCTTATGAGCATCTAGTCTGTTTCGGTTGGAATATCAATGTACTCATATTCGTAAGTCATTCATTAGATTGTAATTCTCTGAATGTAACTTATTTAGTGATTTTGATGGTTATGACATGTATTTGAACTTTGAATTGAATTTTGAAATCCATCTGGTTGAAATTGTCGATGACAGGGAACACATATGGTGGTAATATTATTGAATGATTTTTTGTACTTACTTCGGTAAGATTTATCATTTTAGCATATCGAACTTACTAAGCTTCAATGAGCTTACTGGTGGTATTTTCTGTTCTTATAGATACATTGAAGGTTGGATGGTCGGATCGGCACTCAAGTCACACTATCCACTCATTTTTGGTAGTTTTTGGAACATTCATTTCGGATTATATGGCATGTAATAGACTTGTATGTCATTACTATTGTTTTGTTATGTAAAATGTTAAACTATGATCTTAAGTGCAAAAAGTCAACTTATAATGCCCCTAACCCGCATCCGTCGTCAGAATAGGATTTTGACCAGAACATTTAGAACATTTTTCAATTAATTTACGTAAATTATTATTCATTTTTTGAGATCATACATATCGTCCCATATATGGACCCTCGAGGGCCAAAAAGAGTGTTGGAATCAAATTGGGGCTAAATCGGGAACTTAGGGAATTTTTTGAAAAATTCCAAAATTTTTCCTAGGTGCAAGACTTTCACGCCCGTATGGTTAGGCCGTGTACTATAGACGCCCATGTCCCTAACCCGTGTAACTCTCTAACTTTTAAAGCATGAAAAAATTAAAGTCACACGGCCAAGTCACACGTCCATGTGCTAGGCTGTGTAGCGAATTTTTGTTTTCAAAATTTAGGTGCAGTTTTCATACGGCCATGTAACACACCCATGTTCAAGGCAGTGTCAACCACACGGCCGAGATAGACGCCCGTGTCTCTACCCGTGTGCCCAATTTTGAGCATTCTATTTTTCATTTTTAGGTTGTAGGGGACACACGGTCGAACCACATGCCCATGGGACAAGCCATGTGTCACACATGGCCAAGACACATGCCCGTGTGCTAGCCCGTGTGGACAAAAACAAGTCATTTCATAGCCTCATTTTTCACCCATATTTACCATGTTCCTACACTAGAACATACCAAATAAAATCCAACCATTTCAAGCATCCATATCAAGCAAATTCCATCACTCACAAGGCATGCCACTACATGCATACATGTTCATAATTTTACCTTGGTTTAATCCATATATTAGACATACTAAAAACAACGACTTAATATATATATATATAAAGCTAGCATAGTATGACATTACAAGTACATCAAACAACCACTACTAGCCATTCCAATGGCTAGATTACAAACATGATCATCAAGCCGTAATAGGCCAATTAAACCTCTACATGCCATTATACCAAACTAAGATAGTGGATAGTGTGATGATTGCTCCGACCGACTTTCAACATTCATGAGCTTTCAGCACTATAAGACAGGGAAAGATAAACGGAGTAAGCATTTTATGCTTAGTAAGTTCGTATAATGGAAAATAAACTTACTAGTCTTATTTATTAATACAAGCACACATAAATACACATTCCATCAATTTTGGGTAAGTTACCTAAACACATACACTTATTCAAACAAGTTAGTCACATAACCTCATATGAATATCAAGTAAACATAAATGAGCTCATCACATTACAAGATCCATAAATTTTTCAGCTTTCCTTATTTCAAGATTTCTTTTCTATTGAACTATTAAAATACCAATGGAAACCTGGTTAGTATACTCAAAAGTACCCCTTTGGGCTTAAACTTAACAAGCACGCTCTCGAGCCACATATTATGTTATAGGATTACCAGTCCAGGCTAAATCCTTTTTAGGACATATGCTTTAAAGAGCTTAATTTGGATTGCTCGTCCGGGCTAAATCCAATCTATAGCTTATGCTCGAGTGGTTTATATCAGGATTACCCGTTCAGGCTAAATCCTTTTTACAACATGTGGAATATTATCCTCGTTCGAGCATATCGCCTTAATCCATCGAATTTCAACGTTCAACAAAAACATAATAATTTGTCCATATTTCACCACTTGTGATTATTTCATAATGTATTTTATCTCATTCACATCAACAAATTCATACAATTAGATTCAAGCATTTAACATACATAGTTAAGTTACACGAACTTACCTTGAAAACTGTTCGTTTTTGAACTTCAACTAATCTAAAACCTTTTGCTTTCCTCGATCTAGTTCCGTAGTTGGTCTTTCCGAATCTATATGGATAAATTTGACTATTAATCTATCACATTTCATATACATTTGCATTCTATTGTATCTGAGGCAAAAGTACCATTTTGCCCCTATCCTTTTCAAAAATTTTGATTTTGTCCCTAGGCTCAGAAAATAAAATTCATGAAATTTAACCCTCTTTCCAAGCCTAGCCAAAATTTATAAACAACATTCACAACATACATTTTTCACAAATTTCAGAATTTTCCATGGGATTTTTTACCATTTCTCATATTAGTACTTAAATCAAGTTTTCATCAAAATTTGCTTTGTAAAAGTTGTTTATATATGAACAAACTTTCATTTTCTACCATAAATTTCTAATTTTCAGCATATTCATCCATGACCCAAATTTCATACCTTGATAACTTTTCAAATTAATCCTCTAAATAGAGAGATTAGACTATCCCAGTTTCAAAAATATAAAAATCATTAAAAACGGGACTTGATTTCATACCATTTCAAGCTTGGTAAGTTGTCTTCCTCTCTCCTAGGGTTTCCATGGAAATTTTGGGAAAGATGATATGAAATTACATGAATACTTCTTTTTATTTAATTACCATCTTTTAATTTTAGTGATTTCCTATTTAGTCCCTTGCCTTTCTAATTTTTCCATAGATGAGTCATTAAAATATATACTAACTACTCTTCAATGGTCTAATTTCCATATAAGGACCTTAAATTTTGAATTCTCTAGCTATTTGATACCAATAGCTATTAGAATCCAACTTTTGCATTTTATGCAATTTACTCCTTTACTTAATTAACCGTACAGCGATAAAATTTTCGTATCAAAATTTTCATGTGACCTTCCTATCGCGATGCCAACCATAAAATGAAATGAAATAAATTTTTATTTTTAACTCGAATTTGTGGTCTCGAAACCACTGTTCCAACCTCACCAAAATTGAGCTGTTACAACTCTCTCCCTTTAAAAATTTTGTCCTCGAAAATTCTTACTAGAAAACAGGTTAGGGTATTGCTTCCTCATGGTGTCCTCAAGCTCTCAGATAGCTTCCTCTAATCCATGTCGTTTCCAAAAGACTTTTACCAAAGCCACCTTTTTATTTGTTAGCTCTTTCATCTCATATGCTAATATCTTAATCGACTCCTCATTGTAAGTCATATCAGGCTGAATCTAAACTTCTGTTTGAGTAATAACGTGTGAAGGATCCGATCGATGTCATCGTATCATGGATACATGAAACACATTATGAATTTTATCGAGCTCCGGTGGTAATGCTAACCGATATGCAATAGGCTCGATTCTTTCAATGATCTCATATGGCTTGATAAACCATGGACTCAGGTTTCTTTTACGGCCAAATCAGAGAACTTTCTTCCAAGGTGACACTTTCAAGAATACTTTATCACCAACCTAAAATTCTATCTCTTTCCGCTTTAAATCAGCATAAGACCTCTGACAATATGAGGCCAATATGAAACTGTCCTTAATTATCTTTACCTTTTCTTTGGTTTCCAGATCAAGTCAACTCCGTGTATCTTTTTCTCGCTTAACTCTGTCCAATACAATGGGGTTCTACATTTAAGACCATATAGCCTCATAAGACGTCATTCTAATACTAGACTGATAACTATTACTGTAAGCAAATTCAATCAAAGGCAAATATTTTTCCCAGTTACCTCCAAATTCAAGTATACAACACCGAAGTATGTCTTCTAAAATCTATATCACACGTTCAGATTGTCCATATGTTTGAGGATGGAATGCAGTACTAAAGTGTAAACGAGTGGCCAAAGTTTCATGCAACTTACTCAAAAATCGAGACGTAAACTGAGGATATCTATCTGAAATAATGGAGACAGGCACTCCATGCAATCTGATAATCTCAGAGACATATAATTCAGCCAATCTATCCAATGAAAAATCCATATGTATCGGGATAAAGTGTGCCAACTTCGTTAAACGATTGACAATTACCTAGACAACACCTTTCTTTATCGGTGATAAAGGTAATCCCGTTACAAAATCCATGGTAACTCTTTCCTATTTCCATTCTGGTATTGTAATTGGCTGCAATAATCCCGAAGGTACTTGATGTTCTGCCTTCACTTTTTGACATATAAAACACTTTGATACAAATTTAGATATATCCCGTTTCATTCTCAGCTACCAGTACATCTTTTTCAAATCATTATACATCTTATTACTACTAGGATGGATAGACATGTTGCAATTATGAGTTTCATTCAAAATCTTCTGTATCAGTTCTGAACTTTTCGATACACATACTCTGTCTCTGAATAATAAACAACTATCTATCCGGACTAAAATTCTGAGTCAGGAGTCGATTCACTTTGTAGCCGTTTCGCTTGCAACTTATCATCATTTTTCTGAGCTTCAGAGATCTGTTGCTTAAACGTAAGTATAAATTTTAACTCAGCTATGAGTGAACCATCATCGATAAAGACAACTGGCTGTTCAATGCCCGTAAGGAAAACAAGGATTTTCAGCTCAAGGCATCTGCCACTACAAGATCATAATCTTTCAATAATTCCAACCATCTATGTTGTCTCAAATTCAATTCTTTCTGTGTCATTAAATACTTCAAACTTTTGTAATCCGTAAAGATATGACATTTTTAACCAAAAAGATAATGTCGCCATATTTTTAATGCAAAAACAATAGCTGCTAGTTCAAGATCGTGTACCGGGTAATTTCATTCATGTAGTTTTAGTTGCCTAAATGCATAAGCCAATACTTTATCATCTTGCACCAATACATATCCTAAACCATTCAATGAGGCATCGCTGTAAACTGTAAATTCCTTACTCAATTCAAGTTGGACTAATATAGGCGCTTTCGTCAATAAAGCTTTCAACCTATCAAAACTCTGCTGGCATTTATCAGTCCACTTTAATTTCACTTCTTTTTGCAACAATTGAATCATTGGAGAAGCTATAATTGAGAACCCTTTAACAAATCTCTGATAGTATCCTACTAGTCCCAGAAAACTTCTCACCTCTAAAACATTCCTCAATGGCTTCCAACTTACGATAGCTGAAATTTTGTTCGGGTCTACCCGAATACGCTCTGCAGATGCAACATGTCCAAGGAAATTAACTTTTCGTAGCTAGAATTCACATTTACTAAATTTAGCATACAACTGTTTCTCACACAGAGTTTGCAAAACAATTCTAAGATGTTCAGCATGCTCATTCACAACCCAAAAGTAAACCAAAATATCATTATTAAAAACAACCATGAACCTATCCAGGTATGGTTTGATAATTCTGTTCATTAAATCCATAAATATCACCGGGGCATTTGTTAATCCGAATGGCATCACCAAAATCTCATAATGTCTATATCTGGTTCTAAAAGCTGTCTTCAGCACATCTCAATCTTTTACTCGTAGCTTATAATAACCAGATCGTAAATCAATTTTTGAAAATACAATGGTACCTCTTAATTGATCAAACAAGTCATCTATACGAGGCAATAGGTATTTATTATTGACTGTGACTTTATTAAGTTATCTGTAATTGATGCATAATCTCAATGGTCCATCTTTCTTCTTTATAAACAATACTGGTGCACCCCATGGTGACAAGCTAGGTCGGGCAAATCAATCCTCTATCAATCAACTCTTGCAACTATACCTTCAACTCTTTCAATTCAACAGGAGCCATTCTATAAGGTGCTATAGATATCGGTGTCGTCCCTGGCACAAGGTTTATGGAAAATTCCACGCCTCTAGCTGGAGGTAAACCAAGTAGTTCTTCAGGAAACAACTTTGGAAACTCGCAAACAATTAGCACTGACTGGATTTTCAACTCTGACTCTTTGGTGTCCAGTACAGTATATCCAGTTTCTCAGATTCAACCCGGAGTATCCTACCATTTTGACACTTCAATACAATGTATTTATGCTTACAATTTACCACTGCATCATGTTGGGTTAACCAATTTATTCCCAATATTACATCAAATTTATCAAAGGGTAACAACATCAAATTAGCCGAAAAATAATAACCCTCTATCATCAATGGGAAATTTTTACAAACTTTATCACCACAACATGCTGACCCAAGGGGTTTGAAACTTTAACCACAAATTCGGTGAATTCGACAATCATGTTTTTATCAGATACAAATTTTGTGCATATATGTGAGTACGTGGAACCAAGATCAATCAAAGCAATAATATCAGTATCAAGTAGAAAGAATGTACTAGTGATAACATCTGGTGCCGAAGCATCTTCCCTTGCATGTATTGCATAGGTTCTTGCTGGAGCTAGAGCCACAGATTTAGCTATTAAATCTGTAGTACTACGACTACCACCGGCATTTCCAGAGTACCGTGGTGGTCTACCCCTCGAGGAGGGATTACTTGATTTCGGGGTCTGTTCAACGTCTTTTTCAACCCTTTCCGGACAATCTTTAAGAAAATGGTCAAGAGAACCACACTTAAAGCAAGCCCCACTTCTCATCCGACACTTCCAAAATGTAATTTATTATAGACATTGCATCGTGCTTTGAGGTTTCCAACACTCCCAACACTGGTGGTTAAGGGAGACGAAGACTTCAGATTGGTGCGTTTAGAGCTTCGTTCCTTTCTCGAATACTCCCTTGAGGTAGCAAAACACTCATGATAATTCTTTGATTTCTTTGAAGTAGATGGTTGCACCTTTCTTACAAATCTTTTACTTGAAACCCGAGCTTCCCTTTTTGCTTGCTTCTTTTCTTTGCTTAATTCATTGGCCTTGTATGCCCGGTCAACCAACACTGCGAATTTTCTTAATTCTAGAATTCCAATTAACAACTTGATATCTTCGTTTAGCCCTTCTTCAAATCGTTTTCACATTTTGGCTTCAGTCTGAACCCATTCAGTAGCATACTTGCTCAATCTAACAAATTCTCGTTCATATTCGGATGCTGTCATATTCCCCTATTTGAGCTCTAGAAATTCCTTTTTTTTCTAGCCAAGAATCTTTGACTAATATACTTCTTTTTAAACTCAGTTTGGAAAAATTCTCATGTAATCCCTAGGTACCACAGAAAATATGGTTTTCCACCAATGATAGGCCATGTCTTTCAACAAAGGTACCGCACATTTCAGACATTCGGCTGGTGTACATGATAACTCATCTAGAACCCGAATTTTCCAGCCAGAACTCGACCTCTCTTGATCGTCATCATTCATAGCCCTAAATTCTTTAGCCCCATGTTTTCTAATTTTGTCTACCGGAGCCTTACCAATTCTAACAAATCTAGCATCCTGTGGCGTGTCATCATTTTGTGAAGCAAGTAGGGGAAGTCGTTGAACAGCGAGATTTGTTCTCATATATTCACTAAACCATTTATCCATCAATTCAAAGAAGGCTTCTTTTCCCGCCTCACTTTGGCCCTCAAATACGGGTCTTCTACTACCACTAGATGCAGCTTGCTGCACGGAAGCTTGAGCAGCGCTCTTAGCTTCCTCTGTCTCGGCTCTAGCTTGGTTGGAAGATATTACTATATGAAAATACATTTAAAAGTGGTCAGGAGATATCACACTATCATAATTTATATAATGACATGTATAGCTAGACTCGTACTTGTTACATTAGTCTAAGAATCGACTAAATTGTAGCTCTGATACCACTAAATGTAACGTTTTTAACCCGTATCTGTCGTCAGAATAGGGTTTTAGAGTATTGTCGGAACATTCAAAACATTTTTCAATTAGTTTACGTAAATTACTATTTATTTTCTGAGATCATACATACCGTCCCATATATGGACCCTCGAGGCAAAAAATGAGTATTGAATCAAATCAGGACTAACTCGAGAACTAAGGGAATTTTTCCAAAAATTTTAAAAAATTTTTTAGGTGCAGGGTTCACACGCTCATGTGGTCTAGGTCCCTAACCCGTGTGGTTAGGCCGTGTATTACACATGCTTATGTCCCTAACCCGTGTAACTCTCTGACTTTTAAAGCATGAAGAAATTGAAGTCACATGGCCAAGTCACATGCCCGTGTGCTAGGACGTGTAGCAAATTTTTATTTTTAAAATTTAGGTGCAATTTTTATATGGCTATGTAACACGCTTGTGTTCAAGGACGTGTCAACCACACGGCTGAGACACATGTCCGTGTGCCCAATTCTGAGCATTCTGTTTTTCATTTTTAAGTTGTAGGGACACACGGCCATACCACATGCCCATGAGGCAAGCCATGGGTGAGACACACGCCCGTGTGCAAGCCTATGTGGACAAAAACAAGCCATTTCCTAGGCTCATTTGTCACCCATATTTATCATGTTCCTGCACTCAAACATACCAAATACAATCCAACCATTTCAAGCATCCATCTCAAGCAAATTCCATCACTCACAAGGCATACCACTACATGCATACATGTTCATAATTTTACCTTGGTTTAATACATATATTAGACATACTAAAATCAACCACTTAATATATATATATATATATAAAGCTAGCATAGTATGACACTATAAGTATATCAAACAACCATTACTAGCCATTCCAATAGCTAGATTACAAACATCATCATCATGTCATAATTGGCCAATTAAGCCTATACATGCCATTATAGCAAAATGAGATGTCTATTTATACCAAAATGAGATGTCTATTTATACCAAAATGAGATAGTGGATACTGTGATGATTGCTTTGACCGACTTCCAACCTTCGCTTGTAACAACCTGATTTTGGGCCTAGTTAGAATAGTGGTTTCGGGACCACAAATCTGAAATAGTAAAATTCATTTTTACTATATTTTTATGGTCTAAAATTTTATGGAGTTTTTTTTTTTGTGAAAATCTCGCTCGAGAATTTTGACGTTTGGATGCTCAATTTAGTCAAAAGGACTAAATTGTAAAGAGTGCAAAACTTGAGTTCTAGAAGCTAGAGGTGCCAAATTTGTAACACCCCAAACCTGGCCCAGACGTTATGGCCAGATCTGACGTGTCACATGGACTTACGACTTAGTATGCATTCGCTGGTTTAAGTGATTGGGGTAGTCTTTGTAAAAACAATGGTTGAATGAAAAGCCGGTTTATCAATCTTTAGGCTATCCATTTGTTGTGCTTGTTGAGTCTTGAAAATGTTCATTAATTTTGAAAACCCACGCAGCCTAACACTAGCAGTTTCGTCATAGTATAAATATAATCAGAAAATAAAACCATCGCGGAAAAAAGAAATTTAAATAGCTGCCTTATTACAACTTAGAAAAACCAACTTTGCTGATGATGTGGCCACTCCGAATCACTTACAGCTCCAAGCCCACTATGGTTGGGGATTTCCTGCAGAGATGAAAATAAAGGATGAGTTCGGTAAACTCAGTGTGTAACATAACCCAACCATAGCCCAAAACAGATCAAACCTCAGAGTCAAACTTATCTGGGCCTTGGCCCAGTAAAGAAATCAGAATGAAACCCATAGGCCCATAGCAGATACAGAACAAATATATCATGAATGCAGAAATCCCAACCCAAAGCCATCCATAACACCCCTGTACTAGCCTTACACCATGTGGGGAGACTACTCGACCCACCCAACCGCTACACACCACAGAAGTTGTGACACCCCTAATGTGACCCTAGTCGGAGAGTGGTTTCGGGACCACAAAACCGAGTCACAAGAATAATTAGGTGTTATATTCTGTGCTTATTGTATGTGGAATTTGTATGCGTAAATATTTCGTGTCTTGATTTTTATTAATTAGGTGCTAATTTATAAGAAAGGACCCATGTGTTAGGACTTGAAAATGTGATAGGTGAATTTTTAAGTGGCCTAATAATGCATGAAGTGAAATAAATGGAGTTGCATGTCAATTATCCCATTTCCTAAGGTTAGTGGCCGGCCATGACAAATTATGGGCAAAGGGAACATGTTTCCAACATGTTTTGCTAATGGTTGATGTTAGAATGGTTATTATATTGGTGTTAGTAGGAAGAAAAGAAAAAAAATGGGTATGTGTGGTTGCCCCTCCCCATTGCCGTGTATTGAGCAAAGAAAAAAAGTTTGGTTCATCTTCCTCCTAGCTTAGCCGATCCTTCAAGAAGAAAAGGGAAGAGTTAGCATTCGGTCACTTGAGCTTGAACTAAGGTATGGAATCCATGTTAGTCTTTGAAATCTTTGCATATATGAAGCTAGTTACTAAGTCCTTTACTTGCCCATGTCAAAATTTTGAAGGTGGTAGTAATACAAGTGTTCGCCATGGAAGATGTTTAGGGAAATGGTTGTTGCCTTTATGATTTAAGGAATAATTAGAAATGGGTGAAAGAAACAAGTCTTTGTTCTTGATTCTTCTTGGCCGATTCTAAGGGAGAAAAAGAGAGCAACCATTTGGTTTCTAAGCCATAAATAAGGTGAGAAATTCATATGGATCCTTGAAATTTTAGATGAAATTGAGCTAGTTACCAAGTATTTTTTTAAGGTGACCCATGTTAGAAATTGTGATTTTGGGGTGACTAGAACTTTCAGCCATAATGGTTATTGAGGATTAAGGTTATGTTTCATGCTAAACTTGATGAATCTTGGTGTATGGGTGCTTGAACTAAACGAATGATCAAGTAGATGCATAAGTACAAAGTAAGAAGAATCGGCTATTATGTGTAATACTATTGCCGAATATGAAAATGTTATACTTGAATAATGTATATGGTTGGAGTTGATAATATGAAAGGAAGGCTTAGATGTGTTTGTTTAAAGAAGGAATTGTTGAAGAATGTATGTGAACTTGGCCAACGATTCGCTTAGTACATATATGATGTGAAAGTCTTGGAATTTATTTTTGATTTTTATGTATTATGACCATGTATAATCGGCCACATGAGTAATTTGAGCACTTGATGTTATATTAAAATTCTTGAGCTTAAATATATGGATGTATGTATATGTGGTCATATAATGGCGTTTTGGTTTAAAGGTTGAATGATAAATTATAATAAAGCGAGATGATATGAGATGCCGAATGTGATTGACAAGTAAACATTATTGATAAAAATATTGAATACTTCTACTTGTATTCGTTAAGCTCAAGAGCAAAGGGGAGCTAAATCCGATAAAGGGAAGGAAAAAGTGGTCGAATTGCCGTTGAAGCCGTCAGACGACATTCGATGTAAGTCCTCAAGAAGTGACCCTACTTGAATTATGTGAAATGAAATATGGATGTGTAATGATTATTGATTTATGTGTGTATGAGTATTTGAATGATACCCGGGCTAAGTCCCGAAGGCGATTATGCTAGTGATTACATTTGTGTTTGAGCCTTAGTAACGAAAATGAAACATGAATGTCTAATGATTATTGATGTATGTGTGCATGAGCAATTGAATGATATCCGGCTAAGTCCCACGACATTTATGCTAGAAATTATATCCGGGTTAAGACCAAGGCAATTGTGCTAGCGACTACATCCGGCTAAGACCAAGGCATTCGTGCAAGTTGTTAAATCCGGGCTAATACCAAGGCATTTGTGCAAGTCGTTCTATCCGGGCTAAGACCAAGGCATTCGTGCATGTGGTTATATCCGGTTGTATTCAAGAAGCTTGGGCTGGAGGTGAGCGTTGGTTGCTGTAATAAATTTAATTAGTACGCTCGAAAAGCCCAAAGAATAAGGTATGTTTATATGTGCATTGGAAAAGTCGATATGTTTGAGTAACATTCGCTCAATCGACTAACGAGTTTTCAGCTATTGAATTGGTTGATATCTTGTGAAAGTGTATAATGATGAAGTGTGAAGTAAGTATGATTATGTGAATGTGTATTAATGAAATGATTCATTTGGCTATGTGAATGTAATGCTTTAGTTAAAGCTGATTTTATTGCTTGAGACTTACTAAGCATAAAAAATGCTTACCCGCTGCTTTGGCTCTCTGTTTTATAGATTTTGCTCGTTAGCGATCGGATTCGGGATCATTAAAGTCGAAGTCATCTACACTATCAAAGCCTCCATTTTGGTATAATTTTGGTTGAACTTTGAAATGGCATGTATAGGACTACCCTATTGTTGAAGGTCATGTACCTTTCGGTTTTGTGTAAGCTTGGATAGCCATGCGAAAATGGCTTATATCGCTTTTAGTATGATTCTATAATCGTTTGTATGATGATCATTATGGGGTATGGAATTGTTTGAAAAGATTAGCCATTGGAATGGTTAATCGTGATCACACTTTGTGCTATGTATGCAAAAGGGCCAATTGAATCGTGGAAATCATGAAATAGGTAATGGTTACCTTGAAAACAGATGCTGGCAGCAGCAGTGGTGTGGTTTTGAAAAATCATCAAAATTTGTAGGAATGGTATTAAATAGTGAATAAGTTATGTAAATGAACCTTGATGAGTCTACTTTCATATGGAAGAAACGAAACGGTCATAGGAGTTACATGTTAAGAGATATTAAAGCTATTGTGAGACAGGGCCAGAACGGTTTCTGGGTCCCCTGTCGCGACTTTAAAAATTTACTATAAATTATCCAGAAATAATTAGAAGTCATGCCTTATATGTGCAGATTCCATTTTGAGTCTAGTTTCATTAGAAAGAAACGGAACCAGTATTAAAGCCCTGTACAGGGAGATATTCAAGTTGTAACTCGCGAAGGTCAGAGCAGTCGATCCCTGTAACATGGGTGACTTTTACTAATAAAATGTACCAATTGGCCCGACCAAAAATTCTAAAAATAAATCCATGGATGGATATATGAGTCTAAATTCAGGGAAAATTTACGGAATCAGTTTCCGAGTTTTGAAACTCGAGATATGATTTTTAAGGCGACAAGTGACGCAGATTTCCAGCCTGTCTGGAAATGTCAAATTGGTGGGTGCAATATGTGGATTTGGCTTGTTAACCCTCGTGTCCCATACACCGCGATGGTCTCGGGTTCAGGGTGTTACAATTTTATTGGTATCGAGCTACGGTTTAGTCGATTCTAGGACTACCGTGATATATTTGGGGTCTAGCTATACATGCCATATAGTGATAAATTGATAGTGTGGTGATTTCGACAATCAATTTGTGTTTGTTTATAGCAATGGATCCCGATCCCAACCGAGCAATAGTTGATGATGTGGAGAGTGTGGCGCCTGCTCCGCAAGAAGGGACAGCAACGGCGGACTCTCAACCTATGGCCAACAATCTGAATGATGAGGCTAGGCAAGCCTTTTATAGTGTGATGAATGATTGGTTCAACCAATACATTCGAACTAACACTACTGTTCCACAACCTCCATTCCCGACTAATGTAACCTCAAGACCTACAATACCTCCCAGAATCGACCAAATAAGGTCAAGTAAGCCCCCAATGATGAATTGTAAACATGGGGCCGAGGCTACGGATAGCGACAATGCCGAGCAAGCTGAATTTTGGTTGGACAACACTATCCGGTGCTCGATGAGCTATCTTGTACACCGATGAGTGCTTAAAGTGTACCATCTCCTTGCTACGCGATTCCGCCTACTATTGGTGGAGTACTCGACTGTGGTGCCTAGAGAGCAAGTGACTTGGGAATTCTTTCAAATCGAGTTCAAAAAGTATATCACCGAGATTCATCGACCAAAAGCGAAGGAATTTCTTGATCTTAAGCAAGGCTCTATGTCGCCATCGACTACGAACAAAAATTTGTGAGGCTTAGCCGACGACGCGAGAATGCATTTCGTCGAAGCTATTATGTGTAAATGCTTCGAGGATGGGCTGAATGATAATATAAGGATGTTCGTTGGCATTCTCGAAATACGAGAGTTCAGAGTACTTGTTGAGCGAGCTAGTAAAGTCAAGAGCTTAGAAAGGAGAAACAAAAGTTGATGTGGGAACCGGAGAATTCCAAAAGGTCCTCGGAAAGTCTCTTCAACAGCATCAAGAGATTTCGAGATGATGTGAGCCGGTCTAGAGGCGCCGGGCTTTTCTAGACGAGATCGCGATCGACCCCGTGACCACACGAGTCACTTCGATCGCCATGGTGGAAATGATCGCCGAGAGAGAGCGGAGTGTCTCGCATTGTGGCAAATGGCATTCGGGAGTCAGAGGTTTCGTGATCGCTCGCTATAAGTGTGGATCGGCCGACCACTTTATCAAGGATTGCCCGAGGTTGCTCGAACAAAATGTAAGTCAAAGTGGAAACCCGGTGCTACCATCGTCAAGTAGGCCACCTAGAAATATGGGCAATGTTAGTGGCGGTCGAGAGGATCTAGAGATGCTACCATCGATCCGAGGCTCGTGCTCTCGCTAGGACTTATGCCATACGCAAGACGCCGAGGATGCCGCCTCACCGATGTTATTACCGGTACTTTCACTCTTTTCGATACTAATGTGATTGCTTTGATTGACCCCGGTTCTACTCATTCTTATATATGTGAAACCTTAGCATCCAAGAAGACTTTGCCTATTGAGTCTCATCGAGTTTGTAATTCGGTGTCAAACCCTTGGGTCATTACGTGCTTGTCAACAAAGTGTGCAAGAAAAGTCCCCTAGTATTTCGAGGTTCTTGTTTTCCGCGGACTTGATGCTTTTGCCGCTCGATGAATTCGACATTATTCTTGGTTTGGATTGGTTGACCATGCACGATGCGGTTGTAAATTGCAAAAGCAAGACTATCGATTTGAGGTGCGCGAATAACGAGATAATTCGGGTTGAGTCTACGGACTTAAAGGGGTTGCCACCGTAATATCGCAATGTTGGCCGGAAATATGTAAGAAAAGGGTGCAAAGCGTACCTTTGTATGTGCTCGATGACAAGGAGTCGAAAAGAAACCCGAATCGCTGCTGGTTTGTGAATACCGGATGTTTTCCTCAAGAATTGCGGGTTTACCACCTGCTCGGAAATAGAGTTTGGCATCGAATTGGTACCGATACCACTCAATTTCGATAGCTCCGTGATCGTATGGCACCAACGAATTAAAGGAGTTGAAAGCTCGGTTGCAAGAAGTGGTGGATGAGGTTTTGCTCGCCGAGTTTTTCGCCTTGGGTGCGCCGGTGTTGTTTGTGAAAAGAAGGATGGAACCATGAGGTCAGCATCGACTATAGTCACTTAATAAAGCGACGATAAAGAACAAATATCCGCTATCACAGACGACGATTTGTTCGATCAATCAAGGGAGCCTCGGTGTTCTCGAAAATAGATTTGAGATCGGGCTATTATCAATTGCGAATTCGAGATTCGGACGTACCCAAGACTGCCTTCAGAACGAGATATGGTCACTACGAGTTCCTAGTGATGCCGTTTGGGCTTACTAATGCCCTTGCAGTATTTATGGATTTGATGAATCGGATCTTCAGACCATATTTAGATCGGTTCGTAGTCGTATTCATTGATGACATCTTGGTCTATTCAAGAAATGAGACCGAACATGCTGAACACCTGAGGTTAGTGCTGCAAATTTTACGGATAAGCAGTTATATGCTAAGTTCAACAAGTGTGAGTTCGGATAAGAGAGGTTAGCTTCTTGGGGCATGTGGTATCTCAGATCGGGTATTCGAGTCAACCGAACAAAATTTCAGCCATACTTAATTGGAAGCCTCCAGAAATATTACCGAGGTTCGAGCTTTTTGGGGCTTGGGTTATTACCGACGATTTGTAAAGGTTTCTCAACGATAGCCACGCCAATGACGGCTACTCCAAAAGGATGTTAAGTTCGAATGGACGGAGAAATGTCGAAAGGTTTCGATCAACTGAAAACTTATTTGATGAAGCCCCAATTCTAGTGCAACCCGAATCGGGCAAAGAGTTTGTCATTTATAGTGACGCATCCCTACTTGGGTTGGGTTGCGATTGATGCAAGAAGGGCGAGTTGTGGCCTATGCGTCGAGACAATTAAAGCCACATGAGAAAAATTATCCGACCCATGATCTCGAATTGGCTTCCATTGAATTCGCCTTAAAGATATGGCGACATTACTTATTTGGTGAGAAGTGCCATGTGTATTCGGATCACAAAAGTCTCAAATATTTGATGACCCAAAGAGACTTAAATCTGCGACAAAGACGTTGGCTCGAGTTGTTAAAGGATTATGAGCTGGTCATTGACTATCACCCGGGAAAGGCGAATGTGGTTGCGGATGCCTTGAGTCGTAAATCATTATTCGCTTTACGAGCGATGAATGTGCACATGTCCGTTCGATCCGACAACGTGTTAGTAGCTGAATTGAAAGCCAAACCATTATTGATGCATCAAATTTGTGAAGCTCAGAAGGTCGACGATGAGTTGGTTGCAAAACGGGCCAAGTGTGTTCCGAACAAGGAATCGGAGTTTCAGATCGATGATGACGATTGTTTGAGGTTCAGGAGTCGTCTGTGTGTTCCAAAGAATTCGAAACTTATTTCGATAATACTGAACGAAGCCCATTGTAGCCGAATGGCGATCCACCCGGGGAGTACGAAGATGTACAACGATTTGAAACGTCGGTTTTGGTGGCATGGTATGAAACGAGACATCTCTGACTTTGTTTCAAGGTGTTTAATATGTCAACAAGTGAAAGCGGAACATCAAGTGCCTTCAGGATTACTTCAGCCGATCACGATACCCGAGTGGAAATGGGATCGAGTCACAATGGACTTCGTATCCGGACTGCCATTGTCGGTGAGTAAGAAGGATGCGATTTGGGTCGTTGTAGATAGATTGACTAAGTCGGCTCACTTTGTCCCCGTGACGCACGGACTTTTCAATGGACAAACTAGCCGAATCAGACGCTTCTCAGATTGTGAGATTGCACGGGTGCCTATTTCCATCGTGGTCGGATAGAGATCCGAGATTTACCTCGCGATTTTGGAAAAAGTTGCAAGAAGCTTTGGGTACCAAGTTGCATTTCAGACCGCCTTTCACCCCCAAACCGATGGTCAATCCGAGCGGATAATTCAGATACTTGAGGATATGTTGAGATGTTGCATCCTCGAGTTCAAGTGGTTCATGGAACGGTATTTGCCATTGATTGAATTTGCTTACAACAACAAACTTTCAATCAAGTATTAAGATGGCACCTACGAGGCTTTGTACGGTCGTAAATGCCGTACACCATTGTTTTGGACCGAGCTCGGTGAAAGCAAAATTTTCGGGTGGATTTGATTAGAGATGCTGAATGAAAGTGAAAGTAATCCGTGAAAGTCTCAAGATAGCCTCCGATCGCCGAAGTCGACGCGGATCAAGCGTAAAGACATCGAGCATCGTGGGAGATAAAGTGTTTCTCAAGGTTTCACCTTGGAAAAAGATACTCGATTCGACCGTAAGGGCAAGTTGAGCCCGAGGTTCATTGGGCCATGTGAGATATCCGAGCGAAGTCGGTCAGTGGCATATCGTCCGATTTTGCCCCGAACTCGAAAAGATTCACGATGTCTTTCATGTTTCGATGCTTCGACGCTATAGATCCGATCCATCGCACGTGATTAGTCCATCGAGGTTGAAATTCAAGCCGATATGAGTTATGAAGAAGAACCGATTCGTATCCTAGCTCGTGAAGTGAAGGAGTTGCGAAACAAAAGGGTTCCGTTAGTAAAAGTGTTATGGCTCAAACACGGATAGAAGAAGCTACTTGGGAACCCGAGAACTCTATGAAAGAACGATACCAAAACCTATTTACCGGTAAGATTTTCGGGACAAAAATCTCTTAAGTGGGGAGAGTTGTGACACCCTAATGTGACCCTAGTCGGAGAGTGGTTTGGGACCACAAAACCGAGTCACAAGAATAATTAGGTGTTATATTCTCGTGCTTATTGTATGTGGAATTTGTATGCGTAAATATTTCGTGTCTTGATTTTTATTAATTAGGTGCTAATTTATAAGAAAGGACCCATGTGTTAGGACTTGAAAATGTGATAGGTGAATTTTAAGTGGCCTAATAATGCATGAAGTGAAATAAATGGAGTTGCATGTCAATTATCCCATTTCCTAAGGTTAGTGGCCGGCCATGACAAATTATGGGCAAAGGAACATGTTTCCAACATGTTTTGCTAATGGTTGATGTTAGAATGGTTATTATATTGGTGTTAGTAGGAAGAAAAGAAAAAAATGGGTATGTGCGGTTGCCCCTCCCCATTGCCGTGTATTGAGCAAAGAAAAAAAAGTTTGGTTCATCTTCCTCCTAGCTTAGCCGATCCTTCAAGAAGAAAAGGAAGAGTTAGCATTCGATCACTTGAGCTTGAACTAAGGTATGGAATCCATGTTAGTCTTTGAAATCTTTGCATATATGAAGCTAGTTACTAAGTCCTTTACTTGCCCATGTCAAAAATTTTGAAGGTGGTAGTAATACAAGTGTTCGCCATGAAAGATGTTTAGGGAAATGGTTGTTGCCTTTATGATTTAAGGAATAATTAGAAATGGGTGAAAGAAACAAGTCTTTATTCTTGATTCTTCTTGGCCGATTCTAAGGGAGAAAAAGAGAGCAACCATTTGGTTTCTAAGCCATAAATAAGGTGAGAAATTCATATGAATCCTTGAAATTTTAGATGAAATTCAGCTAGTTACCAAGTATTTTTTTTAGGTGACCCATGTTAGAAATTGTGATTTTGGGGTGACTAGAACTTTCGGCCATAATGGTTATTGAGGATTAAGGTTATGTTTCATGCTAAACTTGATGAATCTTGGTGTATGGGTGCTTGAACTAAACGAATGATCAAGTAGATGCATAAATACAAAGTAAGAAGAATCGGCTATTATGTGTAATACTATTGCGAATATGAAAATGTTATACTTGAATAATGTATATGGTTGGAGTTGATAATATGAAAGGAAGGCTTAGATGTGTTTGTTTAAAGAAGGAATTGTTGAAGAATGTATGTGAACTTGGCCAACGATTCGCTTAGTACATATATGATGTGAAAGTCTTGGAATTTATTTTTGATTTTGTGTATTATGACCATGTATAATCGGCCACATGAGTAATTTGAGCACTTGATGTTATATTAAAATTCTTGAGCTTAAATATATGGATGTATGTATATGTGGTCATATAATGGCGTTTTGGTTTAAAGGTTGAATGATAAATTATAATAAAGCGAGATGATATGAGATGCCGAATGTGATTGACAAGTAAACATTATTGATAAAAATATTGAATACTTCTACTTGTATTCGTTAAGCTCAAGAGCAAAGGGGAGCTAAATCCGATAAAGGGAAGGAAAAAGTGGTCGAATAGCCGTTGAAGCCGTCAGACGACATCCGATGTAAGTCCTCAAGAAGTGACCCTACTTGAATTATGTGAAATGAAATATGGATGTGTAATGATTATTGATTTATGTGTGTATGAGTATTTGAATGATACCCGGGCTAAGTCCCGAAGGCGATTATGCTAGTGATTACATTTGTGTTTGAGCCTTAGTAACGAAAATGAAACATGAATGTCTAATGATTATTGATGTATGTGTGCATGAGCAATTGAATGATATCCGGCTAAGTCCCACGACATTTATGCTGGAAATTATATCCGGTTAAGACCAAGGCAATTGTGCTAGCGACTACATCCGGCTAAGACCAAGGCATTCGTGCAAGTTGTTAAATCGGGCTAATACCAAGGCATTTGTGCAAGTCGTTCTATCCGGCTAAGACCAAGGCATTCGTGCATGTGGTTAGATCCGGTTGTATTCAAGAAGCTTGGGCTGGAGGTGAGCGTTGGTTGCTGTAATAAATTTAATTAGTACGCTCGAAAAGCCCAAAGAATAAGGTATGTTTATATGTGCATTGGAAAAGTCGATATGTTTGAGTAACATTCGCTCAATCGACTAACGAGTTTTCAGCTATTGAATTGGTTGATATCTTGTGAAAGTGTATAATGATGAAGTGTGAAGTAAGTATGATTATGTGAATGTGTATTAATGAAATGATTCATTTGGCTATGTGAATGTAATGCTTTAGTTAAAGCTGATTTTATTGCTTGAGACTTACTAAGCATAAAAAATGCTTACCCCGCTGCTTTGGCTCTCTGTTTTATAGATTTTGCTCGTTAGCGATCGGATTCGGGATCATTAAAGTCGAAGTCATCTACACTATCAAAGCCTCCATTTTGGTATAATTTTGGTTGAACTTTGAAATGGCATGTATAGGACTACCCTATTGTTGAAGGTCATGTACCTTTCGGTTTGTGTAAGCTTGGATAGCCATGCGAAAATGGCTTATATACGTTTTTAGTATGATTCTATAATCGTTTGTATGATGATCATTATGGGGTATGGAATTGTTTGAAAAGATTAGCCATTGGAATGGTTAATCGTGATCACACTTTGTGCTATGTATGCAAAAAGGGCCAATTGAATCGTGGAAATCATGAAATAGGTAATGGTTACCTTGAAAACAGATGCTGGCAGCAGCAGTGGTGCGGTTTTGAAAAATCATAAAAATTTGTAGGAATGGTATTAAATAGTGAATAAGTTATGTAAATGAACCTTGATGAGTCTACTTTCATATGGAAGAAACGAAACGGTCATAGGAGTTACATGTTAAGAGATATTAAAGCTATTGTGAGACAGGGCCAGAACGGTTTCTGGGTCCCCTGTCGCGACTTTAAAAATTTACTATAAATTATCCAGAAAGAATTAGAAGTCATGCCTTATATGTGAAGATTCCATTTTGAGTCTAGTTTCATTAGAAACAAACGGCACCAGTATTAAATCCATGTACAGGGAGATATTCAAGTTGTAACGTGCGAAGGTCAGAGCAGTCGATCCCTGTAACATGGGTGACTTTACTAATAAACTGTACCAATTGGCCCGACCAAAATTCTAAAAATAAATCCATGGATGGATATATGAGTCTAAATTCAGGAAAATTTACAGAATCAGTTTCTGAGTTTTGAAACTCGAGATATGATTTTAAAGGGACAGTGACGCAGATTTCCAGCCTGTCTGGAAATGTCAAATTGGTGGGTGCAATATGTGGATTTGGCTTGTTAACCCTCGTGTCCGATAATCGCGATGGTCTCGGTTCGGGTGTTACAGAAATTGCAGTGAGGCTGCCGATATTGTGACAAAGTCACCAGATCTGAATATTGTGGCTAGGCCACGAGCAGATATATATATATATATATATATATATATATGTGGCGAAGCCACTAGATTGCAGTTAGGCTGCCAAATATTGTGACGAAGTTACCAGAACAGATATATGTGGCGAGGCCACCAAATTGCAGCGAGGCTGCCAAAACGCTTCCTCCATCAATATAAACCCATGTCCCATGCAACAAAAATAATATGTCATGGCATACATATACAGAAACAGAACATCATGCTTTTCAGAAAAAAATAACCCTATGGGTAAAATCGTAATTTTGCATGCATAAGGGTATTTCAGTAATTATTACCTATTGCTAGGGTTTCATGCTCATTCTAACGTTTACCAAGTAATCAGAAGTACTTACCTCGTCTTTTTACCAAAGTAGGCTGTTGGCCCATTGGCCCGCCGCCCATTAAGCCCAAAAATATCGCAGTACTAAAATGCACACTGCACTCTAATCATCCAAATGCACCATATTCATTAACAATCGTCTCACGAGCACTTTCGCACACTCATGAGTTCACAAAATACCAACGTTTCGGTATTTCAGCTTTTACCGATTCAGTCTAAGGGAGGGTGTCCTTTACACACCTGGTTGATGACGATTGATCACAATATCTCCCACGCGATAATCCTACAATCGATCACTAACACATTAGACTTATGAATTAACGATAACTAACATAAATCCACGTCAACTAACCCAATCATCACACAAGTTAGTCATTTACACATAAGGGGCAAAATAGTCATTTTACCCTCTAGGGGTAAATCGGTAGTCCTACCATACAGGGGTATTTTAGTAATTCTACAACTTATCCACTTGGGCCTACGGACCCATTGGGACCACATGGCCCATTTTAGCTCATCGCGGCCCGAAATAGCCGTCCTACTGCTAGAGTAATGAGAAATACACACCTGCTAGGAGACTGCAGTTAATCCGCGCTCCAAACACTCTTAGCTGACGCCTAACCCAAACGAGCACGTCACAAAGCGAAAGGGATCAACCAAGAAGGGTATGCCTACTCTCCTCATGGTTTTCTCTATTTAAAGGCAACTCTCCATCTACTCTTATGTTAGCTTCCCGATGTAGGATCCCTCCATCACCAGAGTTTAAAACCAACACCAACTCTTGCCGTCCCAACATAGCAAAATAATAAACCTTTGCGTGACAAGGGATTCGAACCAAAGTCCTATCACATTCCAACTCACGCCATCACCACTAGGCCATCAACTCATTTGTGTCATAAATCCAACACATTAATCTTTAAAACGCACCTACTTGCTTCCAGATTTATTGAAAAGGAAAACCAAAATATATTGCAAGAGCCAAGACTTGAACCTTGGACCCCTTGCTTCCTCTATGGCGTCACTTCCTTGTCCCCTAAGTGGCGCCACCTTGCCACTACACCACACTCCTTTTTGTGTCATCTTTTACCCCTTTACTCTTAAAAGCCTAAACGTCAATTGCATCACCTGTTCATAAAATTAAAATTCCAAAGACTACCATGGATTTAAATTAAGTTTGAGCCTTCCAAAGGCCCACTAACCTACTAAAATATATATTTTAACCAAGCAGAGCACACACAAATTTTAAAAATCACAGAAACACAGAAAACCCGAAAATTGGGGCATTACAACTCTACCCTCCTTAAAGAAATTTTGTCCTCGAAATTTTACCTAAATCAAACAGATGAGGATATTGTTGATGCATCGCCACTTCTGGCTCCCAAGTAGCTTCCTCTCTACCATGATTACGCCACAGCACCTTTACTAGCGGAACTGATTTCGTCCTCAAAATCTTAACATCTCGATCCAAAATCTAAAAGTCAAGTCTGTTTGGACCTCGATCTCTGCAACCGGCATAACATGAGTAAGGTCAGAACGATACCGCCTTAACATGGAGACGTGAAAGACATCATGAATCCTATTCAACTCTGGAGGTAGCTCCAACTGATAAGCCACTGGACCCACTCGCTTAAGAATCCGATAAGGCCCAATGAACCGCGGACTTAACTTGCCTTTCCTCCCAAACCTTAATATTTTCTTCCAAGGCGAAACCTTCAAGAAGACCATATCACCCACAGAGTACTCAATTTTCTTTCACTTCAAATCTGCATATGAGTTCTGTCTATTAGATGATTCCTTCAACCGGCCTCTAATCAACTTGACCTTATCCTCAGTATCTGCCACCAACTTAGGTCTAAGAACCTATCGTTCACCCAACTCGGTCCAACAACTAGGTGTACGACATCTTCGTCCATACAGTACCTTATAAGGAGCCATTCGAATACTTGCCTGATAACTGTTGTTGTATGCAAACTCTGCCAACGGTAAGTAATCCTCCCAACTGCCTCGAAAGTCAATAACGCATCCCCTCAACATTTCTTCCAGAATCTGAATAACCCTTTCCGACAGACCATCAGTCTGAGGATGAAAGGCTGTACTAAAGTTCAACTGCGTACCCAACCCCTCATGCAACTTTTTCCAAAACCGAGATGTGAATCTAGGATCTCGATCAGAAATAATCGACACTGGCACTTTGTGAAGTCGCACTATTTTCGCCACATACAATTTGGCTAACTTTTGAAGTGAATAATCAGTGCGGACAGGTATGAAATGAGCAGATTTGGTCAACCTATCCACAATTACCCAAATCAAGTCCTTCTTCGACGGTGTCAAGGGTAACCCAATCACAAAATCCATGGTTACCCTTTCCCACTTCCAAAGTGGTACTTTCACTGGCTGCAAAAGTCTGGAAGGTAATTGATGTTCAGCTTTCACTTGCTGACAAGTCAGACATTTTCCCACAACTTACGTTACCTCTCACTTCAATCCAGGCCACCAATACAACTCCTTTAAGTCGCGATACATTTTACTCCCTCCAGGATACATAGCACACAGACCTCCATGAGCTTCTTTCAGAATTACTTGCCTCAAGTTAGAGTCCTTCGAAATACAAACTCTACCTCGGTAACATAGAACTCCCTCACTTTTCAGTCCGAACTCAGAAGTATCCCCATTCTTAGCCTACCGGAATCGAGAAACTAGGGACTCATCCCTCGACTGTTTTTCCTTAATCTCATCCACCCAGGTCGGCCTAACTTGCAGTTCTGCTAACAGACTATCGTCGTCATATAGACTCAAACAAGCAAACATGGCTCTTAGATCAGATACAATTCTACGACTTAGGGCATCAGCCACCACATTAGCTTTGCTTGGGTGATACTCAATCGCACAGTCATAATCCTTAAGCAACTCTATCCATCTCCACTGCCTAAGGTTCAGCTCCTTCTGAGTCAGCAAGTACTTAAGACTCTTATGATCTGTGTATATAATACACCTTTCTCCGTGTAACACCCCAAACCCGGCCTGGATGTTATGATCGGATCTGATGCGCCACATTGGTCCGTTCAAAACACTTAGTTTGGAAAAGCTGAGTTGGTGTTGTAAAAGATACTTTTAAAAGAAGGTTAAATTGAATGGAAGCATGCACCGGTAGGAAACCAGAAAAGAGGAGGTGAGTCCGTCGGATCGCTTAAGTACCAAGCTCTTGGATCCAATCCTAGACATGCACACCGCCATTGCCACACTCTAACATCTTGTATAATTTTGAGAAAACCGCTTGATTATGACCATCTTAAGAAAATGATTAAGGTTGCAAAACGCTTGCTTAAATTATTTATTTTCTTGGGAAAACATTTACTTTATGGAAACTTTATGGCGTCATCGTGATCTTTTAAAAACAAGTAGATTTTATAAAACGAACCCTAGTGCTAGCCGTTTAATAATCCCCAAAATAAAATTAATTAAAAATAGCGGCCTTATTACAACTTTAAGCATAATAAAATAAAATAATCCAAATTAAAGGCTAAACTTATTTAAAATCGTCAATCAATCTTCATGGCCACTCAATCCCGCCCACTCCAAGTCCACCAATTCTAGGCTCACCGCAAGGATGGAAGAGGAAGGGGTGAGTTTGGGAAAACTCGGTGTATGTAAACCCATCCAAAGCCTAAATCAGCTCGAGCCCATTGGGCCTAAGCCCTATTCAGATATCAAGACACAGAGGTCAAGCCCTTTTCGAATACAAGAGCAAGGCCTTAGCCTTTTTAACATAACAAAGTGTGGCCCATAGGCCCAGTTCAAGAACATGAGTAACAACAAGAATAATGAATGCAAGCCCATCCGGGAGACTACTCAACCCACCAACCGCTACACCGCCTGCACCAACCCTACACACCATGTGGGAATATCTCAACCCACCCAAATTTCACACACAATCTTTGTTGCAAAAGAACGCTCAAATTTCAATCATTGAGGCAAAGCCTCCAAGACGTGGTTGAACCACTTTCAAGATTTCCTCCATTAATACCCCAATCCCATGCAACAGATGTTAATAAATGCATATCATGCAAAATACAAGAGTAATCAATCATGCAGTTCACCAATTTAAACCCTAGGGGTATATTGGTAATTTTGCTATTTAGGGTAATTTGGTAATTTTGCTCTTTAGGGTAATTTCAGTAATTTTGCTCTTTAGGGTAATTTCGTGATCTACGCTACTACACAAGCTAATTCAGTAATTTTTATCGCTTTTATGCAATTTGATTCTCCCATCTAACCGACAAAGCTACTTTGCCCACCTCTTGCCCATATTGGGTAGTAAGCCCATTGGGCCCGATTTTGGCCCATCGAGGCCCTTTTCCCGAGTACGTTGATACGTCACACAAACTTACTTACCACTTTGCGGTGCTAGATCTAATAATTACTCTATGTCTTGAGAGCATTCGATACTCATTAAGCCTATGAAATGCCGAAATTTCGGCATTTCTACTTTTGCCAATTGAACTAAAGAAGGGTGTTCTGTACACACTTTGTTTACATGACGATCGCCATCGAGATCCCTTACGATGTCCTACAATTATTCATCACCATTTTTAGCATACAAGTTATGCTTAACAAACTCAAAATCCACCCTACCTTATTCTACCAAAGAACCCTTATTGACCATAAGTTGCTTACCTTCACAGGTCTAATAATACGATTCAAGCTTATCCAAGTCGATACTCCAAGCCTCATTGCTCCGCCAAAGTTGTCTATATCACACAAGTCAAGTCAACATTTGCCCACAAGGGCAAAATAGTCATTTAACACCCTAGGGGCAAATGGTAATTTTACCCCACAAGGGTATTTCAAGAATTTTACCCTACAGGGTATTTTAGTAATTTTTCAAACCATGGGTATTTTGGTAATTTTATAAACAAAGGGTATTTTAGTAATTTTACAAACCAGGGTATTTTGGTGATTTTATAAACCAAGGGTATTTTGGTAATTTCAGAAATTGAGGGTAAAAGGTAATTTCAGAATCGGAGTACTTTGGTAATTTTACAAGTCGAGGGCATTTCAAGAATTGGTAAACTAAAGTATTCTAAACATGGATAACAATACGAATGGGCCTAAAGCCTATTCTCTACCAAATGGGCCCACACGCCGTGTGGCCCTTTTAGCCCAAACCTAGCCACGATATTCGATTCACCTAGCCTAGTCCAATATTTACTACACAATCAAACAACTTATCCAATTGGGCTCAGAGGCCCATTGGGCCCATATGGCCCTTTCTACCATCGCACTCAAGTAGCAATCCAACAACAAGAGTAGTGATAAATACACACCGATAGAGATCGAGTTAATCGCGCCCAAGCACTTCTAGCCGATGCCCAACCCAAACGAGCTCGCCATAACGCGAAAGGATCACCAAGAAAGGTACCTTTGCTCTCCTCATAGTTCTCTATTTAAAGCCGAACCAGATCCACTCCTATGTTAGCTTACCGATGTGGATCCTCCATCATCGAGTTTAAATTCAACACCAACTCTTGCCATCCCAACATAGCAAAATAATCAACCTTTGCATGCCAAGGATTCAACCAAAGTCCTCCTATATGCCAACTCACGCCATCACCACTAGGCCACCAACTCATTTGTGTCATAAATCCAACACATTAAACTTTAAAGCGCACCTACTTGCTTCTAGATTTATTGAAAAGAAAACCAAAATATATTGCAAGAGCCAAGACTTGAACCTTGGACCCTTGCTTCCTCTATGGCGCCACTTCCTTGTCCCCTAAGTGGCGCCACCTTGCCACTACACCACACTCCTTTTTGTGTCACAATTTCTCCAACAATATTCTTAAGGCCTACCTACTACACCTGTGGTTTGGTCTACCTTAAATTTTTACTAGAGTCCGTGTTTGAACCCAAGACTTCTCCAACACTTCTCAGTACACTTAACCACTAAAATAAGCCTTCATTAACAAAATTTACATGCACAACAAAATATTAAAAGCTACCTTCAACTGCTCCCATGCTCAAGGCCCAAAACTTCTAGGCCCAAATTCAGGGTGTTACACTCCGTACAGGTAATGTCTCCAAATCTTAAGCACAAAGATTACTGCTGCCAACTCCAGATCATGAGTAGGATAGTTAACTTCATGTGGTTTAAACTATCGTGATGCATAAGCAACCACTT
Source organism: Gossypium arboreum (assembly GCF_025698485.1). Taxonomy (NCBI): domain Eukaryota; kingdom Viridiplantae; phylum Streptophyta; class Magnoliopsida; order Malvales; family Malvaceae; genus Gossypium; species Gossypium arboreum. Next base: position 67,520,776 of record NC_069072.1, read on the forward strand.
TACCCTCTTGCATCAGCACACTGCCCAACCCTACATGTGATGCATCACTGCATACGGTAAAATCTTTCCAGACTCCAGCTGAATCAGTACAGATGCCTCGGTCAGAACTTTCTTCAGCTTCTCAAAATATTCCTGTTGTTTCTCAGCCCAAACAAACGGTACTCCCTTCCTTATAAGCTTTGTCAAAGGTGCTGCCATCACAGAAAATCCTTCCACAAACCTTCTATAGTACCCAGCTAAACCCAGAAAACTTTGAATTTTTGACACTGACCTCAGTGGCTTCCATTCCAGAATCGCTTCAATCTTTCGAGGGTCCACCTTGATCCCTTCAGCAGAGACAACATGCCCCAAGAAAGTTACCTCTCTCAACCAGAACTCACACTTATTGAATTTCGCATAAAGCTCATTTTCCCTCAGCAATTGCAGCACAATACGAAGATGCTCATCATGCTTCTCCTCAGTTTCAGAATAAACCATAATATCATCGATAAAGACGACCACAAATCGATCCAAGTATGGCTGGAACACTCGATTCATCAGATCCGTAAATGTCGCAGGTGCGTTCTTCAACCCAAATGGCATAACCAAGAACTCATAGTGACCATACCGAGTTCTAAATGCTGTCTTATGAATATCCACCTCCTTAACCCTCAACTGATGATACCCAGATTGAAGGTCAATCTTGGAAAATACTGAAGCTCCTCTAAGTTGGTCGAATAAATCATCGATTCTAGGAAGTGGGTACTTGTTCTTAATCGTCAATTTGTTCAACTGCCGATAATCGATGCACATCTGCATTGACCCATCTTTCTTCTTTACGAACAACACTGATACTCCCCACGGAGACTGTGACAGCCCAAAATTGACCCTAGTCGGAATGTGGTTTCGGGACCACAAAACCGAGGCATAAAAATAATTCAAAATTTTGATGCCTATAATATGTGTATGCTCATGTATGACATTTTTTGATGATTGATTTAGTGTTATAAAGGTGAATTCCACTAGAAAGGACTTAGTAGTGAACTTTGAAAGTACGATAGGGAAATGTGTGATGACTAATTAAAGCATGCATGCAAAATAATGGACTTGCATGTCAAATTCCCCCTTTTATAGGTGGTGGCCGGCCATGACATGGGTTATGGGCAAAGAAAACATGTTGAAACATGTTTTGTTAATGGAGCATGAAAGAAATGATTAATAATTAGATGTGGGAAGAGAAACAAAAAAATGTGTGTGAGAGTGTAGCATTCCCCCATTGTTGCAGTAACTAAGAAGGAAAACAAAAAATTTTGTTCATCCTTGTTCTCTCCTTTTGGCCGAAAATACTAAGGGAAGAAGAGATTTTTGCTTCATTTTATTTGTTTAGAAGAGATCTAGAAGGAGATTTGGCTAAACTTGCACCAAGATTAAGGTATGTATGAGGTTGTGTCATGAGATTCATGCATGTTTTAGTTGCCAACTTGATGTTCATGTTAGCCATGGTTCAAATCCTTGTTATGCCATGGAAGTGGTATTTGGTCAAAGTTGATATTGTCATAAAGCCATTGCATGCTAAGTGTGAAGCTTGATGATGATGCATGCAATGATGGATTGTCTACTCTTGAAATTTCTTTGTAGCCATCTTGAGTAAGACATTGAGTTTTCTTTTGTTTAACCATGATTGAAGTTGAAAAGGGCATGATTGTGATGTATTCGCCATGATGCATTCATGAGCATGGTTCATGCTTCTTGCATGTTAGTTAAAATTTGTGTTTTGGATGGCTAGGGACACCTTGAAATTCGGCCATGCACATATATGTATATATATGTTTGCACATGATGTTTTGGTTATGAAGTAAGTGATGAATATGTTTGTTTAAAGAAGAAAATGTTGAAGAATGTTTGTGAAATTGCAAGTACATTCGGCCTAGTACACATATGATGTGGAAATCTTGGAATTTATTGTTGATTTGGTGCAAGTATGGCTAAGTATAATCGGCCATATGAGTGCTTGATGCTATATTATAAGTATTGAGCCACAATATGTAAAACATTAACTAGTAAAATGCATGCTGTTTTTGTGTGGTATTAAGTGTATAATTGGCCTCAAATTGGACAAGTATATTCGGCCTTAGGTAGCCTATTGATGGCCTTAGCTTTTCCTTGATGCTTGAATGAATTGTATTGAATTGCTTGATGTAGTATAAAATGTGCATGACCATTGTGTATTCAAGCTAAAGGGTGGCCATATGACCATTTAAACTCCTTGTCATATTCGCCATAAGCTAGCATAATGAGGTTTTAATAAATTGAATTTGTTTGAATTAGCTCAAGAGCTTAGAGGGCCACAATTGGACAAGGGAAGGAAAAAGTGATCGAATAGCCGTAAAAGCCGCTCGACAACATCCGAGGTAAGTCCTCAAGAAGTGACCCTACTTGAATTATGTGAAATGAAATATGGATGTGTAATGATTATTGATTTATGTGTGTATGAGTATTTGAATGATACCCGCTAAGTCCCAAGGCGATTATGCTAGTGATTACATTTGTGTTTGAGCCTTAGTAAACGAAAATGAAACATGAATGTCTAATGATTATTGATGTATGTGTGCATGAGCAATTGAATGATATCCTGCTAAGTCCCGACGACATTTATGCTGGAAATTATATTCGGTTAAGACCAAGGCAATTGTGCTAGTGGCTACATCCGGCTAAGACCAAGGCATTCGTGCGAGTCGTTCTATCCGCTAAGACCAAGGCATTCGTGCACGTGGTTATATCCGGTTGTATTCCGAAGAAGCTTGGGCTGGAGGTGAGTGTTGGCTGCTGTAATAAATTCCATTAGTACGCTCGAAAAGCCCAAAGAATAAGGTATGATTATATGTGCATTGGAAAAGTCGACATGCTTGAGCAACATTCGCTCAATCGACTAACGAATTTCAGCTATTGAATTGGTTGATACCTTGTGAAAGTATATAACGATGAAGTGTGAAGTAAGAATGATTATGTGAATGTGTATTAATGAAATGATGCATTTGGCTATGTGAATGTATTGCTTTAATTAAAGCTGATTTTATTCCTTGAGACTTACTAAGCATAAAAATGCTTACCCCGTTGCTTTGGCTCTCTTTTATAGATTTTGCTCGATAGCAATCGGATTCGGATCATTAAAGTCAAGTCATCTACACTATCAAAGCCTCCATTTTGGTATAAATTTTGGTTGAACTTTGAAATGGCATGTATAGGACTACCCCTTGTTGGTTCAAATATGTTGTGATGTATATGTGTACGGCAATGCTAAAATGGCTCGTAAAAGTGAAGTACTAACTTAGACTATTTGCGGTTTGTATATATATATATGGTGTCATGATGTGATTATGGATTGAAATGGGAGTGTTGGTCACATGATCAGCCATTGGTATGGTTAAAATGATCATATGTGAACCTATGTATGGCAAGACTAGTTGGTTCATGGAGACTACAAAATAGGTAAGACCTACCTTAAAAACAGATGCTGCCAGCTGCAGTGATGTGAATGTGAAAAATCACCAAAATTTGTAGGAGTGGTATTAAATAGTGAATAAGCTATGTAAATGAACCTTGATGAGTCTACTTTCATATGGAAGAAACGAAACGGTCATAGGAGTCACATGTTAAGAGATATTAAAGCTATTGTGAGACAGGGCCAAAACGGTTTCTGGGTCCCCTGTCGCAACTTTAAAAATTTACTATAAATTATCCAGAAAGAATTAGGAGTCATGCCTTATATGTACAGATTCCATTTTGAGTATAGTTTCATTAGAAACAAATGGCACCAGTATTAAAGTCCTGTACAGAGAGATATTCAAGTTGTAACACGCGGAGGTCAGAGCAGTCGATCCCTGTAACATGGGTGACTTTAACTAATAAACTGTACCAATTGGCCGACCAAAAATTCTAGAAATAAATCCATGGATGGATATATGAGTCTAAATTCAGGGAAAATTTACAAAACCAGTTTCCGAGTTTTGAAACTCGAGATATGATTTTTAAGGCGACAAGGACACGCTTTTCCACCGATTGGAAATGTCAATTGGTGGGCGAAATATGTGGATTTGGCTTGTTAACCCCTCGTGTCCGACACCGGCGATGGTCTCGGGTTCGGGGTGTTACAGAGACACACTTGGTCTAATGAAGCCTCTATCCAATAACTCTTGAATTTGGGCTTTCAGCTCCACCAACTCCTTCGGTGCCATCCTATAAGGTGCAATGGACACTGGTGCCGTTCCAGGCAACAAGTTGATTCCAAACTCAACCTCTCGGTTCGGGGGCAAACTCAGAAGCTCCTCTAGAAAAACATCTTGAAAATCCTTGACGGTTCTAACTTTATCCACTATCAGATCCTCAGTTTCCGATTGGCTTACAAATGCCAAATAAGCCTCACATCTCTTTCGAATCCACTTCTCGGCTCTCAATACCGACACCACATTAGACAGATAATCCCTACGCTCGCCTATCACCAAAACCTCCTCATCCTTTGTGGTCTTTAACATTATTCGCTTAGCAGTACAATCCAAAGTAGTCCTATTCTTAACAAGCCAATCCATTCCCAAAATGAGATCGAATTCTCCGAAAGGTAGTTCCATCAGTTCTCCAGAGAAAACTTTTCCTTAAGTTTCTATAGGCACATCTTTATACAGTTTATCTAACCTAACCGAGTGACCCAAAGGACTTAGTACAGATACCCCACTCACGATCTCCTCAGAGCACATACCCAGCGACCCAGATATAGCACATGCAACATATGAATGGGTAGATCCAACATCTATCAACGCAGTGTATGGCATACTGGAAATCAGAAATGTACCAATTATGACGTCAGGTGCATCACCCTCCTCTACGATGAGTCAGATACACCAACACCTACCGACGAGCCTCAAGAATCCAAGACCCCGCCAGCACTCCTCTTCCTCGACCGCTTCCATTACCACCTCCGCCTTGCCCACGCCCTCTCGAAAACCGTGGTCCACCCTCACTAGTTGAGCGACCGCTTCTAAAACTTGAACTCGATCCGTTCCCGGGACAATCCTTAACCATATGCTCCTTAAATCCGCATCGAAAATAAGCACTAGAACGTTTTTGACACTCGCCCATATGCATCTTTCCACAATTCCTACAACCCTGCAGTCTAACAGTATTCATTGGTACTGCATGAACTGGCTCTATTTCCCTTTCTCTCTTAACATTCCTGTTCATACCACCTAAAAGTCCTGAATCTCTCCTAAAATGGTTCCTATCTTTCTCACGATTTTGTCTTTCTGTATGCTTCACTTCCTCAGCTATCTTAGCTTTCTCCACTAAAGCAGCAAAGTTACGCTCCCTCTGCAGAGCAATCAGCACCCTAAGTTCATCTTTCGACCATCCTCGGCGGTACGCTACGCCATACTCAGAGCGACAATCCCGTAGCATACCAGCTCGCCTCGTAAACTCAGACTCATACTCAAGAATCGACTTACTCCCTTGGACCAGTTCGAAATTCTTTCTGCGGCGCCCACGTAACTAGCCCCAACATACTTTCCTTTGAAGTCATCTTAAACAGCTCCCAAGTCACACTGTCAGCAGGAGTTCCATCTCTCACCGTGAGCCACCACTGATAAGCCTCATCCTTGAGTAACGATATGGTTCCTTCACCGCTCCACGAGCGTCCAGATCATCCATAATCCACTGTGGCTTCTAACCAATACTCACCACATAAGGAGCTACACCAGACACGCCTTAAATATCTCTCGCCCATTGGCCGGGAACCGCCGTAAATAGACCCTCAATTGCTTTCTCGACTTGCCCCAAAGAACCCTTTCCAAAACTCAAGCATTGCTCGGGACAGAGCATCGCCCCAAGCACCTCAATCATGAGACTCTACCTCCGTTCGATGGTACGGTGCATCTATCGCCAAAGACATGTCCTCAAGATGAAGATTCACTGAGCATTACCTTGGCCATGTCCACGGCCTCTTCCACGAGTTGCTCGTGTACTCATTTCGATTATCGATTAAGAATTTTATGAATCAGTTTAATATTTTAGTGTTTATTATAGATGTCTTATGAATAAAAGTAATTCGAGTTTGAGTTTGTTTCCTTTTATGTAGCCTAGCTACGCCTCAAGATACTTATCAAAGTTTCTATAGTTCCAATGTTACCCTAACTAAAGTACCATGATAAGGTTTTGTACAAGCATATAATGATATTTCGAAACAATCGTAAAGGCTCGTAAAACTTACAGACTTGGGTTGAGATTCTGTGCCACCTTCTAAAAACCTAATTTTACAAAAATGATTTTAATCTTTAAAATCATCTATTTGTAAAGAGAAAATATTGGAAACATTCTCGAAAACAATTTATAATCAAGTTCCAAAAAAAACGATTTTCAAAAACCTTTATTCAATGTTTCTTTACAAACCCCATTTTTAGACTCGTTCCACAGTCGAGTTATTGTAACTTGGCTCTAATACCACTAAATGTAACACCCCAAACCCGGGCCAGACGTCATGGCCAAATCTGACGTGTCACATAGACTTACGACTTAGTATGCATTCGCTGGTTTAAGTGATTGGGGTGGTCTTTGTAAAAATAGTGGTTGAATGAAAAGTCGGTTTATCAATCTTTAGGCTATCCATTTGTTGTGCTTGTTGAGTCTTGAAAACATTCATTAATTTTGAAAACCCACGCAGCCTAACACTAGCAGTTTCGTTATAGTATAAATATAATCAGAAAATAAAACCATAGCGGAAAAAAGAAATTTAAATAGCGGCCTTATTACAACTTAAAACCCAAAATTAAATCGAATATAAAAATAATAAAATAAAATAACTTAGAAAACCAACTTTGCAGATGATGTGTAACACCCTATCCCGAATCGTCATTTAATAGGTAAGGGCATTACCGAACTTGTAACTCATATCGAACAAAGAAAATTTTGAACTTTTCTTGAAATAAAGATCATTCATTTAAATAAGTACTAAGCACGACCAATGATAAAATTCAAACTTCTAAGTAAACATTCAAAAGATGCCATTTTCGCATGGCTTATATACATTAACCAAAAATATTCTTCCGCCACTAGTCTATTCTATACATGCCATAAAATAACTCAAAACATGACAATAACAAGCAAAGTGGATAGTGATAGTGTGACTAGTTGTCGACGATCCCCGAGCACAGTAGCTTCAAGTGAGATCTATAAAACAGAGAAAACAAAGTAAACGGAGTAAGCATTACAATGCTTAGTAAGTTTTAAGCAATGTCAACAGATAACAATCAAATTATAACATAGTTGTTCGTATTTATATTTCACTCTTCCTTCGGGCATACCATCCCTTTACCGAATATGCACATCTCATCATATACAATAGGCGATAAACTTTCACATAAAAGTGAGCTCATGTGACATAGATATACCGCAAAATTTCACATAACCTCTCACACCGATCCGATGTCACATAATCATAGGAATAGTCTCATAGATTGCTCACGATGCATCACATAACTACCTTATGATTTAGTTCAAATCAAGCTCACATATAAACTTGGAGTACATACTGCTTAACCTTTCGCATTGAATATATTTATAAGCAATTCTTATTACGAAGTCTTATAGCTTTAACCTCTACTCGGATTATCGGCGAGACCTTTAGCTCAGATAAAATCTCCACACGAAGTTATCGGGTCTTACCCGGACAAAATCTCCACACGTAGTCTTTGGGTCTTACCCGGAATATATTTCCAAGTTTCATGTACATTTAATCACATGTTATAACATTCACATCGACTGTCATATTTGTAATTCATTTGCCTCATCAAATATCTAATAATACACACCTTTCACATTTGGTCATTCAGCCACAATATACACACATCTCCTACATATTTCACACTAGCCCTTCGGCTTTACCACATATACATATCTCATACATATTTCACATTAGCCATTCGGCTTTACCACATATACATATCTCATACATATTTCACATTAGCCATTCGGCTTTACCACATATACATATCTCATACATATTTCACATTAGCCATTCGGCTTTACCACATATACATATATTTATCTTGTGCATCAATTTCAGCAATAGCTTATAAACAACTCAAATAGTTTCATCAATGTTTTCAACAAATTCACATATTCACTACAAGCTGTTTTCCTGAGCAATAGTCACTAAATTATTTATAACTGGAGCTACAAAACTCAAAATCAATTGCCGTTAATTTTCCCTGAATATAGACTCATATATCTTCCATCCATAAAATTTTCAGAATTTTAGGTTTGGCCAATCAATACCATATTTTTCTTAAAATTTCCCCTGTTTCACTGTTTGACTAATCTAACCACTCTTCACTACGAATCAAATTTCTCATTGTACAGAATTCAAAATATGTTCCATTTGATTTCATTTGAAACTAGACTCATTTTTGGAGTCTAAGCATATAAATTTTATCTTATAGCCATTTTCGTACAAATTATAATGATTTCCTAAAAACAGAATAGGGGATTTCGGAGTCATTCCGATACTGTCTCACACAAATTTAAATATCTCTTTATAGGAAATTTCTTTGCTCACACGGTCTCTTTTACAAGAAACTAGACTAATTAAGCTTTGATTACATATTTTATTCAGCCTATAATTCCACACCAACAATTTATGGTGATTTTCTAAAACCACGTTACTGCTGCTGTCCAAAGCAAATTATTACAATTTGCTCTTAAATTTCCAAGTCCAAACACTTATAAACTTACCATTTGAATTTAAGACATATCATGGCCACATCATATCTTATTAAATCAACTCATTATGTCCTATTATGATTGAATTTACTCAACGTTTAATCACTTAAAACTTACCTCGGAAGTTGCTTAGAATGATTACGACGGCTATTCGATCACTTTTTCCTTCCCTTTATCGGATTTAGTTCCCTTGCTCTTGAGCTTAATTTAACAAATAAATTGATTTAATCATTTGAACATCAAAAGAGAAACTCAAGGTACTTAACCCATATATACATTAGACATTAGAGTCATATATATATGAAATCATGAATCAACTCAACATATTAGCCCACACTCTCTTTTAGCCGATTATCTAAGCCAAGATAAAAGCATCAATATGCTTGCCTCTAACCGAATACATGCAACACCAATCTACCTCATGTGGCCGAATATGCATGTCTATGTTGAGGCCGATTATATGCTTAATACATTCTACAAATATGGTCACTTGTATTGACTAATTACCATTTTGTTTCAAGTTCAAAGCTCGGCTAAAACACCTATATACACTAGTAATCAAATACTAACATTTGCACTTCACCTTAATAGCTAACTTAGCAACCCTTAATTTAACATATAATTGTTCATAACAAAATTAGAACGCCCTCTCCATTCCATCAATTCAAAACACATACATTACTCAATAATATTCAAAGTCACATTCGCCTTAGCACACAACTTCTACTTCATCTAACATGAACAACAACTATATTTCTCTTCCACTTCTTACCATGGCCGAATGCTTCATGAAGTTGCTAAGACCTACCTTTTTCAAATTCTCACACACACTCACATCCAATCCTTTTGTTGAGCACTCAAACTCTATCATCTCCTCACATAGCAAAGATTTAAACTATGGGCTAGGTAGAACTCAAGCTAGCAACCAAAAATATACATGAATCTCATGGAGCAACATCAAACATACCTTAGCCTAGTTACATGCATGGTCGAACCTCTTCAACCTTTCTTCTTCCTTCCTCCTTAGAATTTTCGCCAAGGATGTTAAAGGATGAACATTTTTTTTCTTTTCTTTGTCTAGTTACTAAGAATGGGGAGTAAGGGGGAACAACTTTGGTTTCTCCTCCCACTCACCTCATGTTTTATCATTCTTAATTCACTATTTTATTTTCTAAACCCATAATGCTAATAGGAAATTCATATTATCATCTATGACCCATCCATGGCCGGCCACTACTCAAAATAAATGGATATTTGACATGCAAACCCTTCATTCTTATAACATGCATTAATAGGCCATTTACATTTGCCTAGCACATTTCTAAATTTTCTCACATAAGTCCTATTAACTAAATTCACATGCAATCGACTAAATCAAAGCTTAAAACTTTCACACATTCATATTCACATATTCTAGACAATAAATATCACATTCAAATGCTTCGGTGACTCGGTTTAGCGGTCCCGAAACCACTTTCTGACTAGGGTCACTTTAGGGGTGTCACATGATGTGGCCACTCCGAATCCCTCACAGCTCCAAGCCCACTATGGTTGGGGATTTCCTGCAGAGATGAAAATAAAGGGTGAGTTCGGTAAACTCAGTGTGTAACATAACCCAACCATAGCCCAAAACAGATCAAACCTCAGAGTTAGACTTATCTGGGCCTTGGCCCAGTACAGAAATTAGAATGAAACCCATAGGCCCATAGCAGATACAGAACAAATATATCATGAATGCAAAAATCCCAACCCAGAGCCATCCATAACACCCCCGTACCAGCCTTACACCATGTGAGGAGACTACTCGGCCCACCCAACCGCTACACACCATAGAAATTGCAGCGAGGCTGCCAGATATTGTGACGAAGTCACCAGAACAGATATATGTGGCGAGGCCACCAGATTGCAGCGAGGCTGCCAGAACGCTTCCTTCATCAATATAAACCCATGTCCCATGCAACAGAGATAATATGTCATGGCATACGTATACAGAAACAGAACATCATGCTTTTTAGAAAAAAATAACCCTAGGGGTAAAATCATAATTTTGCATGCATAAGGGTATTTCAGTAATTATTACCTATTGCTAGGGTTTCATGCTCATTCTAACATTTACCAAGTAATCAGAAGTACTTACCTCGTCTTTTTACCAAAGTGGGCCGTTATTATTGGCGCTTTTCGGTCCATTAAGCCCAAAATACCGCCAGCGCGAAAATGCACACTCGCACTCTAATCATCCAAATGCACCATATTCATTAACAATCGTTCACGAGCACTCGTGACGTCATGAAGTTCATAAAATATCAACGTTTCGGTATTTCGGCTTTTTACCGATTCAGTCTAAGGGAGGGTGTCATTTACACACCTGGTTGATGACGATATCTCCCACGCGATAATCCTACAATCGATCACTAACACATTAGACTTACGAATTAACGATAACTAACATAAATCCACGTCAACTAACCCAATCATCACACAAGTTAGTCATTTACGCACGAGGGGCAAAATAGTCATTTTACCCTCCAGGGGTAAATCGGTAGTCCTACCCTACAGGGGTATTTTAGTAATTCTACAACTTATCCACTTGGGCCTATGGACCCATTGGGACCACATGGCCCATTTCAGCCCATCGAGACCCGAAATAGCTGTCCTACTGCTAGAGTAATGAGAAATACACACCTGTTAGGAGACTGCAGTTAATCCGCGCTCCAAACACTCTTAGCTAACGCCTAACCCAAATGAGCACGTCACAAAGCGAAAGGGATCAGCCAAGAAGGGTATGCCTACTCTCTACATGGTTTGCTCTATTTAAAGCCAACTCTCCATCTACTCTTATGTCAGCTTCCCGATATGGAATCCCTCCATCACTAGAATTTAAAACCAATACCAACTCTTGCTGTCCCAACATAGCAAAATAATCAACCTTTGCATGCCAAGGGATTCGAACCAAAGTCCTCTCACATGCCAACTCACGCCACCACTACTAGGCCATCAACTCATTTGTGTCATAAATCCAACACATTAAACTTTAAAGCGCACCTACTTGCTTCCAGATTTATTGAAAAGAAAAACCAAAATATATTGCAAGAGCCAAGACTTGAACCTTGGACCTCTTGATTCCCCTATGGCATCACGTCCTTGTCCCCTAAGTGGCGCCACCTTGCCACTACACCATATTCCTTTTTGTGTCATCTTTTACCCCTTTACTCTTAAAAGCCCAAAACGACCATTGCATCACCTGTTCATAAAATTAAAATTTTGTAGACTACCACGGATTTAACTTAAGTTTAGGCCTTCCAAAGGCCCACTAACCTACTTAAATATATATTTTAACCAAGAAGAACACACACAAATTTTAAAAATCACAGAAACACAGAAAACCCGAAAATTGGGGCATTACAAAATTGTTATGAAATTTTAAATTAGAAGTCCATAAATGGTAATCAGACCATTGGATAATTTTTTGGACAAAAATAGACATGAAATAGGTGAAATGGAATATTTTTCAGTTAGGGGCATTTTGGTCATGTAGTAATTAAATGACTTAATAAACAAAATAAAAGCCAAAATTTCTTGTCCATCTTCTTTCTTGGCTGAATTTTACATGAAGAAACCATGGCTAGGGTTTTCCAAGCTTCCAAGCTTGATTGTAAGTCTGTTCTAGCTCATTTTTAATGATTTTTACATTTTTAAAATCCTCGTAACAAGATCTGCCTATTTCTACCATTTATTTGAGTTATGATGAAGGTTTAGGGTTTGACCCCTATTATAAATTTATGCATTTTGATGTTTAATGGTAGATTATGCATGTTTATGGTTGGAAAAACAACTTTTGCTAAGTGATTTTAGGTGAAAACGTCCAAAAAGACTAAATTGTAAAAGTTACAAAATAAGTAGTAAAAGTGTGTTTTAATGGAAATTGTGGGCTGCTATAGTTATGAAAATGATTCAGCTAGGCTTTTATGTTAAAGAAATTGAATAAATTTCATTTTATAAGCCTAGGGGAAAAGTATAGTTATGATAAACTTTAGTGGCAAAAACATAATTTTGCCATAGTATCATTTTACGAGGGAAAACGAATGGTTAGGTCCCTCTTTGCCATTTTGGTGGCGAGGTAAGTTCATGTGTAAATAATGAAATGTTGTATCATGTTTTAATGCTTTATTAATGTATGAATTTCTATGTTTAATTATTATGATGAGTGTATGAACAACATTATGGTCTTTGAGAATGACATTATGAATGAACTCAATAAAGATGTGATATCGAAGAATCCATTTGAACCTTAGGAATAGTTTAGGATACAAGTGACATGTCACTAGGAACCAAGTGATTTATTAGCTCATGAGATATGTGATATATGTTTATGTGGTTCCGAGTACTGGTCTTGTACGTCCTACCTGTGGCTGGGTAGTCTGACATATGTTGCGGATACCTGATATCTTGTGTCAGCAACCCATGTAGCTACGTCCTAACTGAAAGCTTGTGTGAGTAGACCTGTGAGTAACCCGAGAAAGAGCATTTATGTGTTATGTTATATAAGGTAGCTTTAGGTACAAATGTGGCACTTATATGTGAGCCTTCCTTGTATCCAATAGTATTCCAAGTGTTCAACGGGTAAATCAGTGAGTTATTTGACAAGTAAGTCAATGATGAGGAAATATGAGAATATGCTATGAGTTAGTATAGGTATGTATTTATAACTCATGAGTAAAGGACTCGATATACTACGAAAATGTGGTAAGAATGCATATGAGAAAGTATGTGACTATATTACGTATGGTACAGGTATGTACAAAGAACTCATGTGAAACGAATTTTGTATATGATGAATTCTTGGTAAGAATGTACACGAACAAGTTATGCTTGTGAGATACTGGTAACCATATGATTAATGATTTACATTTATGATGAATGGATGCATGATAAGATTTGAAAATGATCATGTGTTAGGCTTATGAGCCTAGTTGGGTTGTGATATAGTACGATGTATATACTTAAACCGCGATTCATTGGATATGAGAAAAAGAAAAGACAATTGTAATTTTCGATTAAAGTCACTATGAAAACATTGAGAGGTATGAGCTATAGATAAGTGAAAGGTTGTTAAGCTATATGTTGAAATTATGATTACTCGTAAATGATGTGCATGTTGTTAAGGGAATTGAAATAACTTGTTAAATAATGTGATATGCTATGATGAGAAGATCATGGTTGTTAGTCAAATGCCAAGACATGCAACTAGTGTTTGTAAGATAAAAGAGTAAGCATTATGAATGAGTGAGGGGTGATCATGAGATTTAATGCAATTATGAATGAGTAAGGGGTGATCATGAGATTTAATGCAAATTGTATTAATAACATTCTTATGAATGTGTAAAGTAAATAAATGTTAATAGTTGTTTATTATTTGCATATGAACTTACTAAGCTTTGAAGCTTACTCCCCTTCTTTTCCTATCTCTTATAGGTTAATTTAGCTAGCTCGGGTTGGAGACCCCGGAGATGCTATCACACTATCAAGTTATCATTTGGGTATAAGTGAATGCAAGTATTTTAAGTTTATGGCATGTATAGGGACTTAGTCATTTGGAGTATGAGTTATTATGATTTGGCTAAATGTATTAGCTTGTGATGGCCAAAGGTTAGATGTAATTTGTAGCCATACAAATTGGTCTATATTGGCTAATTGGTAGTAAGCACATATAATTATGTATGTGCATATGTCAATGTTTTATGATGTGGTTTATATTTGCTTGACATATAATGGATATGAGTTTATTCATATGTTAATGCTCTTTGGGTGTGAATTTAGCATGATATGAATTGGTAAGGCATGATGTTAAAATGCATGATAGATGATGGTATGAAAATGATATGCTATTGTTTGATGGCAGTTGTTTTGAAGGAATTTATATGCCATGAATTATGTCATGTTATGTTGTGTGAATGTGTGCAAGTGAGGGTGGCAAAATGGCTTGGAAAATAACCTTGTATTTGTCCACACGGGTAGACACACGGGCATGCGTCTAGGCCGTGTGTGGCACATGGTTAGCCCCCATGGGCGTGTGATCTAGCCGTGTGTCCCTTGCACCCTAATTAGGTAAAATAGAATGCCCAGTAGTAAACACACAGGCAAAAACACGACCGTGGGTCTCAGCCGTGTGAGGGACACAGCCTTATCACACGGGCATGTGACTTGCCCGTGTTACCCTATTTCGATTGATGACATCATAAACAGAGAGTTACACGGGCTGATGGCATGGGCATGTCCTAAGCCACATGGGCGTGTGTGACCATACGGCCTACCCACACGGGCATGTGACTCCTGTTTTGGTGAAAAAATTTCTAAGTGATATGAAAGTTCCAAAAGTTCTCGGTTTAGTCCTGAACCACACCCAATGTATGTTTTGGGCCTCGAGGGACCATATAAGGAATGATATGCATGTAAATGAAAAGTTTTAAATTTGGACACAAATTCATGTCTCAGTCTTGTATGATTGTGCAAGTAATGTCCGGTAACATCTTGTACCCTGTTCCGGCATCAAATACGGGTAAAGGGTGTTACACTGCGAGCTTTGAGCACTATAAGACAAGGAAAGATAAACGGAGTAAGCATTTTATGCTTAGTAAGTTCGTATAATGGAAAATAAACTTACTGGTCTTATTAATTATTACAAGCACATATAAATGCACATTCCATCAATTTTGGGTAAGTTACCTAAACACATACACTTATTCAAAAAATTTAGTCACATAACCTCATATGAGTATCAAGTAAACATAGATGAGCTCATCACATTACAAGTTCCATAAATTTTTCACCTTTCCTTGTTTCATGATTTCTTTTTCGTTGAACTATTTAAATGTCGATGGACACCGGGTTAGTATACTCAAAAGTACCCCTTTGGGCTCAAACTTAACAAGCACGCTTTTGAGCCACATATTATGTTATAGGATTACCAGTCAAGGCTTAATTCTTTTTAGGACATATGCTCTAAAGAGCTTAATTTGGATTGCCCATCTGGGCTAAATCCAATCTATAGCATATGCTTGAGCGGCTTATATCAGGATTACCCGTTCGGCCTAAATCTTTTTTACAACATGTGGAATATTATCCTCGTTCGAGCATTTCACCTTAATCCATCAAATTTCAACTTTCAACTGAAACATAGTAATTTGTCCACATTTCACCACTTATGATTATTTCATAATGTATGTTATCTCATTCACATCAACACATTCATACAATTAGATTCAAGCATTTAACATACATAGTTAAGTTACACGAACTTACCTTGAAAACGGTTCGTTTTTGAATTTCAACTAATCCAAAACCTTTTGCTTTCCGCGATCTAGTTCCATAATTGGTCTTTCCGGATCTATATGGATAAATTTGACTATTAATCTATCACATTTCATATACATTTATATTTAATTGCATCTTAGGAAAAATTATCATTTTGCCCCTATCCTTTTCAAAAATTTTGATTTCGTCCCTATGCCCCGGAAATGAAATTCATCAAATTTAACCCTCTTTCCAAGCCTACCCGAAATTTATATAAAACATTTACAACACACATTTTTCACAAATTTCAAAATTTTCCATGGGTTTTTTAACATTTTTCATTTTAGTCCTTAAATCAAGTTTTCATCAAAAATTGCTTTGTAAAAGTTGTTTATCTGTGAACAAACTTTCATTTTCTACCATAAATTTCTAATTTTCAGCATATTCATTCATGATTCAAATTTCATACCTTGATAACTTTTCACATTAATCCCCTAAATAGAGAGAATAGACTATCTCGGTTTCAAAAATATAAAATCACTAAAAACCGAACTTGATTTTATACTTCAAGCTTGGTAAGTTGTCTTCCTCTCTCCTAGGGTTTCCATAGAGATTTTGGGGAAAATGATATGAAATTAGATGAATATTTCTTTTTATTTAATTACCATCTTTTAATTTTAGTGATTTCCAATTTAATCCCTTGAATTTTCTATTTTTTCCATGGATGAGTCATTAAAATATCTACTAACTACTCTTCAATGGTCTAATTACCATATAAGGACCTTAAATTTTGAATTCTATAGCTATTTGATACCTATAGCTACAAGAATCCAACTTTTTCATTTTATGAAATTTACACCTCTACCTAATTAACCATATGTAACACACCTAACCCATACCTATCGTCGGAAAAGGGTTTCGGAGCATTACCAGAACATTTTTCAATTAATTTTTCAATTAATTCATGCAAGTCACTATTCATTAACTGAGATTATTCATAACGTCCCTTAATTGGACCCTCAAGGTCTGGTACGAGCATTAGAATCGAATCGGGACTTAATCAGGACCTTTAAGAATTTTTTACGAAATTAAAAATTTTTTCTAGGGTACAGGGCTCACACGCCCATGTGAACCTGGGACACGCCCGTGTTAGAGGCTGTGTTCGACCCCGTGTAACTCTCTAACTTGCACACACGACCATGCCGTACACCCGTGTGCTAGGCTGTGTGGTTAATTAATTTAATTCAAATTATGTTCAAGTTTCACATGGCCAGGACACATGCTCGTGTTCTAGGCCGTGTGGCTCACACGGCTGGGAGACACACCCCTATCTCTGCCCGTGTGCCCAATTCTGAGAATTCTGTTTCTCAAAATTTAGGTGCAAGGGACACACGGCCTAACCACATGCCAGTGTTACCAGGCCGTGTGTCACACACGGTCTAGACACACGCTCGTGTGTCTTCCCGTGTGGACAAAATGAAGTCATTTCCTAGCTTCATTTCTCACCCAGAAATCACCCAAAAACATACACTTGAAACTCACAAGCAATACTAACCAATTCAAGCACTCTAACTAAACAAATCCATCATTCATCAAGACATACCATTTCATGTATACATGGTTTCAAACTCACCTTAACTTAACTTAGGCATTCACAACATTGGGTCACATGAACTTAGCATAACACTTGTGGATATATATACACCATTATAGTTTACTAAATCATATCCAAAATGAACCACCACTAGCCATTGCAATGGCTAGGTTACAAAATGACATTTCAAGCCACTATTGGCCAAGTTTCCCTATACATGCCATTACACCAAAATGATTTCACTAAATGTACCCAAAATGCTAGTTGATAGTGTGACGATGCTCCACGATATTCCAACATTCACGAGCCTCCAAGCACTATAAAATAGGGGGAAAATAAAAGAAGTAAGCATTACATGCTTAGTAAGTTTGTATAATAGAAACTAAACATACCAATCTTGTTTATTAAAATCTAGGCATACAATGTTATGTTTCCATCCATTTGGCTAAATGCTCTAATCACATACATTTCATCAAACATGTTAGTCACCAACTATTTATATAAATCAAGTAACATAGATGTGCTCATCAAGCAATGTTCTTTCAAGTCACTATCATTTTATCTCAAGATTTTCATGCCAAGTCAAGAGTTATATGTCCATTGAATTATTGAAATTCTAATGAAGGCTCAAGTAGTACACTCGAGGTGTACGATTCATTAATTTGTCAATTCTTATCGAGGGTACCCTAACTATTCATATAAATCAAGTAACATAGATGTGCTCATCAAGCAATGTTCTTTCAAGTCATTATCATTTTATCTCAAGATTTTCATGCCAAGTCAAGAGTTATATGTCCATTGAATTATTGAAATTCTAATGAAGGCTCAAGTAGTACACTTGAGGTGTACGATTCATTAATCTGTCAATTCTTATCGAGGGTACCCCTTAGGGAACTTAACCAAGGAACACACTCACAAGCCACATGTCGTATAACAGGACTGCCAGTCCAGGTTAAATCCTTTATATAGTGCATGCTCACAAGAACTTAATTAGGGTTACCAATCCAGGCTAAACCCTAATCATAACGTGTGCTCGGAGGTATTATATCAAGATTACCTATTCAGGCTAAATCCTTTTTGTAACAAGGTCATTGGGATTACGGTCTGAGCTAAATCCCGTACACAACAAATGCAGGGCCTTATTAGTTTCGGGAAAGCGCATATAATCATTGGAATTCACATTCAATTTCAAGCATGTATCAATTTTCCATCATAGCATACAAGTAAAGCACATCAACATAAATCACATTACATGCAAAAACAACATTCAATTAACATATTTACATGCCCGATTAAGTTACACGAACTTACCTAGACACTTGTTCGCGTAATAATCTACTAATCCGGAATCATTTCCTTTTCTCGATTTAACCTCGAGTTTGAGTTTTTCAGATCTATATAAATGAATTTAATCATCAATTTCATACATTTCATACTTAAACAGACTCAATTTACGTCCTAGGCAAAATTATCATTTTGCCCCAAACATTTCCAAAAATTCCATTTTCGTCCCTAGGCCCGAAAAATGAAACTTGTACAAATTACTCCCTATTCCAAGCCTAAACAAAACCCCATTACAAATTTTCCAGTACATGTTTACATAAAATTTTAGAATTTTTCCTTCAATTTCACAAGTTTACATTTTAGTCCTTAAATCAAGTTTTCATAAAAAAACACCTTGCAAAAGTTGTTTATCTATCAATAATCTTTCATTTTCTACCATATATTTCTAATTTCCAGCATAATACATCTATGACCCATTTTCATACCTTGATAACTTTTCAAATTAATCCCTCAAATAGAGAGATTAAGATATGCCAGGAGAGATTAATATATGCCAGTTTCAAAAATACCAAAATTACTAAAAATGGGACAAGGAAACTTACTAATTAGGCCTTGAAAGATTCTTTTTTCTCTCCTAGGGTTTTCATGTGCTTTTAGGTTGAAGATGATGAAAATATGATGATATAATTTCTTTTCATCTTTTAATTAATTAAGTATTTTGGTATTTCCAATTTTGTCCCTTTTCTTTTTCTATAATTCCATGAACGAGTCACCATAAAAATCTACATACTTTTATTAATGGTCTAATTACCATCTAAAGACCTTAAGTTTTGACTTCCATAGCTATTTAATCTTCATAGCTAATAGAATTTAACTTTTGCATTTTTTCGATTTAGTCCTTCTCGTAATTAGGCACTAAATCGATAAAATTTTCATATCAAAATTTTCAAACGTCATTTCTATCATATTATAGTCATTTGGTAAAATAAAATATATTTTGGATCAAATTTGTGGTCCCGAAACCACTGTTCTGATTTCACTGAAAAATAGGCTATTACAACTCTCCCCTTATTTAGGGATTTTTGTACCATCTCGAAATAGGGTCTAGTCGAAACAGTGGTTTTGAAACCACAAATTTGAAGTAGAAATAATTATTTTATGATTATTTGATGATCCATGATATGAATGCATGTTTGGGTGAAATTTTCATGAAGAAATTTTATGCCTAAAGTGTTTAATTTGAAGTTAGGGACTAAATTGAATAAGTTGCAAAACTTGAGTTCTAGAATATTTAAGCATGAAATTGCCATGGATTATAAATTAGAAGGTCTTAAATAACAATTTAACCAATTTCTAAAATTTTGGACAAAAATGGGCATGAATAGAAAAAATTTGAAAGAAAAGCCTTAAGAGCATTTTGGTCATTTAGTAATTAAAAGAATAAAAAGGGAAAAAGGAAGCAAAAATTCATGTCCATCTTCTTCCCTAAGTGCCAAAATTTAGGTGTCCTCTATACCTAGGGTTTTTCAACTTTTCAAGCTTGATGGTAAGTACCTCCAAGCCCGTTTTTAATGTGCTTTACATTTTTGAGATCCTTGACGCATGATCTATCCATTTCTACCCTTATTTTGAAGTAGGGTTTATGTTCAAAAATTTACCCATGTATGACATGCATGTATTTTGATGTTTAATGGAAGAATATGAAAGTTTGATGTGTGATAAATATCTTTTACAAAGTGATTTTGCATGAAAACACCTAAAAGGACCTATTTGTAAAAGTTATAAAATGGGTAGTAAATAGGTGAAATAAAGGAAAATTTGGGCTTTAGGAATAGGAATATGAATCGGCTAGGCTTGAGTAACAAAGAAAATGCATGCATTTTGTTTTACGAGCCTAAGTACCAATTTGTAAATAAGTGAAAAGTTAGGGGTAAAAAGGTAATTTTATAAAAGTATGTGTTATGGGTCGATTCGAACAATGTATGTAATAAACAAGTTAAATTTGAGATTCTAGATCAAGAAAAACGTGATTCGGGTCTTGATCGGGGGAAAACAAGGTTTATGAAGAATAAGCTTGTTTTCATCATTTTGTATCGAGGTAAGTTCATATACAAATAACGTGATGTTATGTTATATTCTCAATGCTTGAGTATTATATGAGTAAATGATTAGTATTATGGACATTGAGATCGACATTATGAGCAAGCTTGACAGAGATGTGATATCGAAGAATCCCGTTTGAACCTTAGGAATAGTTTAGGATACAAGTGACATGTCACTAGGAACCATGTGATTTATGAGCTCATGAGATATGTGATATATGTTTATGTGGTTCAGGGTGCTGGTCTTATACGTCCTACCTGTGGCTGGGTAGTCTGGCATGTGTTGCAGATACTTGACAGCTTGTGTGAGCAGCCCATGTAGATACGTCCTGACCGACAGCTTGTGTGAGCAGACCCGTGAGTAGCTCGAGAATGAGCATTTATGTGTTATGTGATATGAGGTAGCTTTAGCTATGTATGTGGCACTTATGTGCGAGCCTTCCATGTATCCAATAGTATTCCGAGTGTTCAATGGGTAAATTATCGAGTAACTTGACAGAAGACCCAATGGGTAAGTAAATGAGAAGAATGAGTAAGAGATTATGTCACAAGTTGGTATAGGTATGTATACCAAACTCATGAGTAATGCCTTGGTATATGATAAACTTATGATAAGGTTTTTTATATGATGAGTAAGTTTAAGTGATTTGATGAAATACAAATTTATGTTCATTATGTTAAATGTATGTTAAATACTTGTTTAGATAGCATGTTATTTGCATATGGACTTACTAAGCTTTAGCGCTTAACCCTTTCCTTTCCATTTTTTTTAGTGTCACCAAGCTAGCTCAGGGATCAAAAGATGTCGAAGCTCAGATTACACTATCGATTCAATCCTTTGGGAATACATATGGTTTAAGTATTTTGAGTATGGCATGTATAAGTGACTTGGTTATTTTGTGATATGTGTCATATTGATTAGCCAAATGTATTGGCTCATGGTGGTATTATGATTATTTTATATATGGCCATGAGAAGTGGCTCTTATTGATTATTGGGTTGTAACCCTAATTAATTATGTATGCATGCAAATGTGCTATGCTTGATGTGGTTGCTTGTGGATGATATGTGAGATAAATAGCCTATGTGCTTGATGAATGGATTATGACCAATAGGTGTGACCATGTTCATAGTATAAATGGGTAACTTGAAAGTGGGGTTATTAATATTGATTGATTATGAGATTAGTGTGGAAGGCTTTAATGAAGTATGTCAATTTGAGTATGTGCTATGTGACATTATAGACATAATTTAACCATGATTGTGAATTCTTGAGTAACCAAATGTGCCATGTTGCATGCCATGAAGTGAGATTATGTATTTGAGTGTTTAAGGGTGGCAAATGTCTTGGAAAATAGCTTCAAAGTTGTCCACACAGGTAGACACACAGGCATATGTCTAGGCCCTATGTGACACACGGTCTGCCCCATGGGCGTGTGATCCTGTCGTGTGTCCCCTGCAACCTAATTTGGCAAAACAGAATGCCCAATAGTAAACACACGGCAGAGACACGGCCGTGTGTCTTAGCCATGTGAAGGACACAGCCTCGAGACATGGGCGTGTGCCCAGGCCGTGTGAAGTCTGCACTTGATTTTTTGGAATTTAATTCACCACACGGCCTAAGCACACAGGCATGTGACTTGGCCGTGTGACCCTATTTTGTTGATTACGTCATAAATAGAGAGTTACATGGGCTAAGGACACGGGCGTGTCCCAAGCCACACCGGCGTGTGTGACTACACGGCCTACCCACACGGGCGTGTGACCCTGTTTCCATGAAAACTTTTCTAAGTCTTCCAAATGTTTTCAAAGCTTTCGGTTTAGTCTCGAACCGCTCCAAAAATATGTTTCGGCCTCGTAGGCCTATATAAAGGACAATTTGTATATGTATGAATGAATTTGATTTGAATGAAATTTTATGGCCCGATTTTGTATGTTTGCTTGTGTTTAAGTCCGGTAATGCCTCGTATCATGTCCCAGGGTCAGCCATGGGTAAAAGTGTTACAATTTTTGTCTCTGAAAATCTTACCAGTAAAAAGATTCAAGTATTGCTTTCTTATTGTATCCTCTGGTTCCCAGGTAGCCTCCTCAATACCATGCCTTTGCCAAAGAACTTTTACCAAAGCTACCTTTTTATTTCTTAACTCTTTTGTTTCTTGAGCTAAGATTTTGATTAGTTCCTCACCATATGTCATATCAGGCTGGATCTCTACCTCTTTCGGAGAGATAACATGTGAAGGATAAGATCAATACCACCGTAACATAGACACATGAAAAACATTATGAATCCATTCGAGCTCTGGTGATAAAGCCAACCAATATGCAACCGGTCCAATTCTTTCTGTAATCTCACATGGTCTAATGAACCGTGGATTCAATTTTCTTTTACGACCAAACCGGAGTATTTTCTTCCAAGGTGACACTTTCAAGAATACCTTGTCCCAACCTGAAATTCTATTTCTTTTCTTTTCAAATCGGCATAAGACTTTTGTCGATCAGAGGCTGCTTTCAACATGTTTCGAATTACCTTCACTTTTTCTTCGATCTCTCAGACCAAGTCAACTTCATGTAACTTTTTCTCACTGAGTTCTGTCTAATATAATGAAGTTCTACATTTGCGACCGTACAAGGCTTCATATGGTGCCATTTTAATACTAGACTGATAACTGTTATTATAAGCAAATTTAGCTAGAGGCAAATACCTTTCGTAATTACCTTCAAAATCAAGTACACGACACTGAAGCATATCTTCCAAGATCTGTATTACCCATTCAGATTGACCATCTGCTTGGGGGTGAAATGCAGTGCTCAAGTGTAGTTTAGTACCCAGAGCTTCTTACAATTTGCTCTAGAATCAAGAAGTAAACTGAGGATCTCTATCTGAAATAATAGAGACAGGCACTCCATGCAATCTGACTATCTCAGAAACATATAACTCAGCCAATCTATCCAAGGAAAAATCCATAGGTACCGGAATAAAGTGTGCAGACTTAGTCAACCGATCAATAATTACCCAAACAACATATTTCTTCTTTGGAGACAGGGGTAGCCCCAATACAAAGTCCATAGTAATTCTTTTCCATTTCCATTCCGGAATTGTAACTGGCTGTAATAGTCCAGAAGGCAACTGATGTTCAGCTTTTACTTGCTAACATATCAAGCATTTAGATACAAACTCAGAAATATCCTGTTTCATTCCCAGCCACCAGTACATCTTTTTTCAGATCATTATACATTTTATTACTACCAAGATGAATAGACATGTTACCATTATAAGCTTTATTCAAGATCTTCTGTACTAGTTCAGAATCTTTCGGTACACATACTCTACGTCTAAATAATAAACAACCATCAGTCTCAATCTGAAATTCTGAATCAAGAGTTAATCCACTTTGTACCCGTCTTGCTTGCAACTTGCTATCACTTTTATGAGCTTCAGAAATTTGTTGTAAAAACATTGGCTCTAGCTTTTAACTCAACTATGAATGAACCATCATCAGACAACGACAATCGAGTGTTCATTGCTCATAGAGCATACAGGGATTTTCTGCTCAAAGCATCTGCCACTACATTGGCTTTCCACGGATGGTAGTCAATAACAAGATCATAATCTTTTAGCAATTCAAGGCATCTATGTTGTCTCAAATTCAAATATTTCTGTGACATCAAATATTTCAAACTTTTATGATCAATGTATATGTGACATTTTTCACCAAACAAGTAATGCCGCCAGATTTTCAATGCAAACACTATAGTTGCCAATTCAAGATCATGTGTCGGGTAATTCTTTTCATGTGGCTTTAGCTTTCATGAAGCATAGGCTACTACCTTACCATCTTGCATCAAAATATAGCTTAAAACATTTAATGACGCATCACTGTAAATTGTAAATTCCTTGCCCGATTCAAGCTGAACTAACACAGATGCTTTTGTCAATAAAGCTTTTTATCTGTCAAAGCTCTGGTGAAATTTATTAGTCCACTCAAATTTTACATCTTTCTATAGCAAACGAGTCATCAAAGAAGCTATCATTGAAAAATTTTTTACAAATCTCTGATAATAAGCGACTAGTCCCAGAAAACTTCAGACTTCAGAGATATTCTTCGGTGGTTTCCAATTTACAATGGCTGAAATTTTATTCGAGTCTACTTGGACACCTTCAATAGATTCTACATGCCCAAGGAAACTAACTTCCCGTAGCCAAAATTCACATTTACTGAATTAGGCGTACAATTGTTTCTCTTATAGGGTTTGTAACACTACTCTCAAATGTTCAGCATGTTCACTTTCGTCTCAAGAGTAAAGCAAAATATAATCTATAAATAGTACCACAAACCTGTCCAAATTCGGGCTAAAAATTCTGTTCATCAAATCCATAAACACTACATGTGCATTTTTCAAGCCGAATGGCATCACAAAAAACCCATAGTGTCCATACCTGGTTCTAAAAGCTGTCTTTAGTACATCCATTCCTTTACCCGTAGTTGATAATAACAAAAACGAAGGTCAATATTCGAAAATATAGTAGCACACTTTAACTGGTCAAATAAGTCATCGATCCTAGGCAATGGATACTTGTTCTTTATTGTAACTTTATTAAGCTGTCTATAATCAATACATAGCCTCAACGATCCATCCTTCTTTTTTAAAAATAAAACTGGCGCACCCCAAGATGTGTAACTAGGTCAAGCAAAACCTCTGTCTATCAATCCTTGCAACTGTACTCTCAACTCTTTCAACTCAGTAGGAGCCATTCTATAAAGTTCTATGGATATTGATGTCATTCCCGGAACAAGATCTATAAAGAATTCTACTTCTCTACTCGGTGGTAAACCTGGTAATTTTTCTAGGAATACATCAGGGAATTCACTTACTACTGGCACTGACTGAATCTTTCACTCAAATACTTTAGTATCCATCACATATGCAAGATAAGCATCATACCCCTTTTTGACAGATTTCTATGCTGATATTGTTGAAATCACATTAGGTAAACCATCCAGTTTATCAGATTTAACACGAAGCAATTCACCGTTTTGACATTTCAATACAATATATTTCTGCTTACAGTTTACCACTGCATCATATCGGGTTAACCAATCCATTCCCAAGATCAAATGAAATTCATCAAATTGCAATAACATCAAGTCAGTTGAAAAACAATAACCTTTTACCACCGACGGACAGTTCTTACAAACCTTATCCACCATAACACACTAGCCCAGGGGGTTTGAAACTTTAACCACAAATTCAGTGAATTCAACAGATAAATTTTTAACAGACACTAGGTTCGTGCATATATATGAATGTGTGGAACCAAGGTCAACCAATGCAGTAATATCAGTATCAAGTAGAGAAAATGTACCAGTAATGACGTCTAGCGTAGAGGGATCTTCTCTAGCACGAATAGTATATGTCCTCACAGATGCTCGTGCCTCAGATCTAACTGTCGTATCCTTGGTAGTACCTTGACTACCACTAGCATTACTGAGATAACGGGGTGGTCTACCTCTCGTAACAGGATTGCTTGGCTTTGGAGCGAGTTCTATCTCCTTTTCAACTCTTTTGGGACAATCCCTGAGAAAATGGTCAAGTGAACTGCATCTGAAACAAGCTCCACTTCTAGACCGACATTCCCCATGATGAAACTTGTTGTAATTTTTACATTTTGGTTTGGGATTACCGACACTACCTACAATAGTCACAGATGGAGTTAAAGACCTCGAGTTAGATAGTTGAGTGCCCTGCTCTCTTCCAGAGTATCCCGTAGAAGTGGTCACACAGTCATAATACTTCTTTGATTTCTTAGAAGCAAATGATTGTGACTTACTCATAGCTCTTTTTCTAGAAATCCGAGCCTCTCTTTCAGCCTGTTTCTTTTCTTTACTCAATTCCTCAGCTTTGTACGCTCAATCAGCTAATGTCGCATATTCTCTTATCTCGAGAATCCCAATCAACAACTTGATATCTTTATTTAGACCTTCTTCAAAACATTTACACATTTCAGCCTCGATTAAAACCTATTCCCTGGCATACTTACTCAATCGTACAAATTCCTGTTCATATTCAGATACAGTCATGCTTCCCTGCTTGAGTTCTAGAAGTTCTTTCTTTTTCTGATCCATGAACTTCTGACTACCATATTTCTTTCTAAATTCAGTATGGAAGAATTCGCATGTAATATTCTCTCTCGGTACAACTGAAGTTATGGTATTCCACCAATGGTAAGTCGTATCTTTTAGTAAGGACACTACACATTTCAGGCACTCGGCAGTTATGCAGGACAGTTCATCAAAACCCGAGATAAAGTTTTCAAGCCAGAACTTGGCCCTTTCCGGATCATCATTTGCAGTAGCCTTAAATTCTTCCGTCCCATGTTTGCAGATTTTATCTATCGGAGGCTTACCAATTCTAACAAATTCAGCACCCTATGGTACGTCAAGAATCAGTTGCAGAGCAATGGTGGAGGTCATTGTACATCGGGGTTTGTTCTCAAGTATTGTGTAAACCATTCATTTATCATTTGAAAGAAGGCTTGTTTTGTCTCCTCACTTCGGCCCTCGGACACGGGCCTTTCACTACCAGACGCAGAGGTGACTCTTTGAATTGAAGCTGAAACATTGCTTTCAGCTTCCTCGGATTCAGCTTTAGCTCGGTTGGGTGACATTACTATATGAAAACACATTTAAAATGATCAGGATTCATCACACTATCACAATTTATATAATGGCATGTATAGCTAAACTCGTATCTGCTACATCATATTTGAGAATCGGCTAAATCGTAGCTCTGATACCACTTAATGTATCACCCTTAACCTTTGTCTGTCACCAGAACAGGGTTTCAGAGCATTACCAGAACATTCAGAATATTTTTCAATTAATTCATGCAAGTCACTATCCATTAATCGAGATTATTCATAATGTCCCTTAATTGGACCCTCAAGGTCCAATACAAGCATTAGAATTGAATCAGGACTTAATTGGGACCTCTAAGAATTTTTCACGAAATTACAAAAGTTTCCTAGGGTGCAGGGCTCACACGCCGATGTGGTCCAAGGGACACGTCCGTGTTAGAGGCTGTGTTCTACCCCGTGCAACTCTCTGACTTGCACACACGGCCATGCCACAAGCCCGTGTGCTAGGTCGTGTGGTTAATTAATTTAATTCAAATTAGATGCAGGTTTCACATGGCTAGGACATACACCCATATTTTAGACCGTGTGGCTCACATGGCTGAGACACACGCCTCTGTCTCTGCCCGTGTGCCCAATTCTGAGCATTTTGTTTCTCAAAATTTAGGTGCAGGGGACACACATCCTAACCACATGCCCGCGTTACTAGGCCGTGTGTCACACACGGTCTAGACACACGCCCGTGTGTCTTCCCGTGTGGAGAAAATAAAGCCATTTTCTAGCTTCATTTCTCACCCAAAAATCACCCAAAAACTTGCACTTGAAACTCACAAGCAATACCAACCAATTCAAGCATTCCAATTGAACAAATCCATCATTCATCTAGACATACCATTTCAAGCATACATGGTTTCAAACTCACCTTAACTTAACTTAGGCATTCATAACATTGGGTCATATGAACTTAGCATAACACATGTGGATACATATACCATAATAGTTTACTAAATCATACCCAAAATGAACCACCACTATCCATTCCAATGGCTAGGTTACAAAATGACATTTCAAGCCACTATTGGCCAAGTTTCCCTATACATGCCATTACACCAAAATGGTTTCACTAAATGTACCCAAAATGCTAGTTGATAGTGTGATAATGTGTAACACCCCTTAACCGTACCTGAGACTAGGACTAGGTATGAGGAGTTACCAGGCATGTACTCGTTCACTTTTGGGAATTACGGGTGATAAAACTTCATTCCAATTTGAAACCAATCCAATAACATACTGGTGTCTCTATTATGGGCCTACGAGGCTTAAAACATACATTGAAAGTGATCCGGGACTAAACCAAGGACCTAAGAAAATTTTAAGGAAAATTATGAGTTAGTGTCTCTCACGCCCGTGTGCTTTGGGACACGCCCGTGTCCCCTACCCGTGTGGAATTAATTTAATTTATTTTCTACTTCAAACCTACAGGGGTTTTCACATAGCCAAGCACACGCCCGTGTCCTTCACTTGGCCTTGACACCCCCATGTGGTCGCCCGTGTCAAAAAACTCGAGCATTCTGTTTATGACATCAATATGCATTTAGGGGCACATGGCCAAGACACACGCCCTCATGTTAGGCCGTGTCCTCCACACAGTTGAGACACACGACCGTGTCTCTACCCGTGTGTTTACTACCATGCATTCTAACTTAAAATTTTAGGTGCAGGGGACACAGGGTTATGCCACACGCCCATGGGGTAGTCTGTGTGTCACACACGGTTTAGAGACACGCCCGTGTGTCTACCCGTGTGGACCATGTTAGGTTATTTTCCAAGCTTTTAGTGTGACATCCCTAAAGTGACCCTAGTCGGAAAGCGGTTTCGGGACCGCTAAACCGAGTCACTAAATTATTTGAGTATGATAGTTATTGTCTAAATATGTGAAAATGCATGTGTGAATTTTTTTAATTCTTTGATTTAGTTAATTTGAAGGTGAATTGAAAGAAAAGGACTCATGTGAAAGGATTTAATTATATGTGGCTAATTTTAAGAGGTTAATAAAGGAATGAAGTAAAATAAATGGAGTTGCATGTCAAATAACCCATTTGACAAGGTTAGTGGCCGCCATGACAAAATTATGGGCAAGGGAACATGTTTCCAACATGTTATGCTAGTGGTGTATGTAGGAAGCCATAAAATAATAGCTAGCATTAAAGAAATGAACAAAAAATGAGCATGGATGCCGCCCCATTGTGCCGTAACTAGAGAAAAAACAAAAAAAAAGAAGGAAAATGCTCATTCTATTCTCCATTGCCGTGGCTTGAAGGAGGATGAAGAAGGAATTCTTTTGTGCATGATTTGGCTTGGTTGATGCTTAGGAAGAGGTAAGCACTTTGAAACCCTTGGAAATTTAGATGTAAATGAGGTGATTAGTTCAAGTTCTATTCATTCCATGGATTAAATTTGGTTGTTTGGAGGTTTGGTATTTGGCCAAGTAGTTGAAGCTCTTGGTACATATATTTTCATGAAAGTTGAAATTGGTTTGTTCATAAGGGAGGGTGCGAATGTGGCCAATGAAAGGCCTTGATGAACTATATATGTGGCTTGGGTTTATGATATTCGGTTAAGGGATATTGTGCTAGCAAGGTTGGTTTTATATATACATGTAAGTTACTTTGTATATGATGTTTAAAAAAAAAATAGTGAAGGGCAAGTTAATGATGTTGGATAAATTTTTAGTAGAGTTGTGCTTAGGCATTCGGTCATTGATAAGCATTGTGGTAACCTAGTTGTAGTTGCAACTCCTAATTTTGAGATGGAATTTGTACACATACGTTAAGTAAATGGTTAGGGCCGAATGGGGACTATGTGTTTGAAAGAATAAAATCGATACTATAATTGATAGTATAAGTATTCGGCCATTCAATCAAGGGTATAGGTGATGTTAGATCAATTTTAGCACATTCGCTATTTAGGTATACCCAATCATGATATTGCCTTTGATTGTATAAAATCAACTAAAATGGGTGGTTAGTGAGGGTGGCTATTTAATATACTGAATATGTATATGTGTATGTGTGATAGGATTATTGATAGAATAGTAAATTGCATAAGGCTATTGGCGAATAGCCAAGAACATAAGGTAGCAAGATAAAAATTTTACCATGTCGTTCGTATGTTATATGATCATTAGAATGTGGATACCAACATATGTACCAAAGCGATTGAATGAGTTAATTTGTTTGTTTAAGCTCAAGATCCTAAAGGAGAGGCATCCAACAAGGGAAATCGAAGGTCAACGAGTAGCCGACTTAGAATTATTTGCCCAACACAAGGTAAGTCATTAAGCACATATGTTTGATATTGTTTAAATGATTGTAAAATCTATGCAATTGTGTTTAATGGGATGCTATATATATATAAATGAAATTGTATGTGTATGGAGTGATGACAATTGTTGAATGTAAAAGAAATAGTGAAATGTGTAGAAAGTTTGCTTTCGGCACTAAGTGTCTTGGGCAATACGTGTGTACGGTGGCGAGATTGGCACTAAGTGTGCGTGTTGGAAATATATGGCACTAAGTGTGCATGCTGGAAATATATGGCACTAAGTGTGCGAGCTCAAGGGTATGGCACTATGTGTGCGGGCTTAAATCGCATGGCACTAAGTGTGCGAAATCGAGTATTAAGCACGTGTGTGTGCGTACTCTATATATATATATAAATATCTCCGATCGAACAATTATATGGAGGGTGTGTCTCCATCGAGTTGAGTATGGACAGCGGATCGGGTAAGTGCCTTGATCTCATGACGAATAGGTAATATGTTCATGCTCGGGGTTGAGCTTGGTAAGCTTTAAATCTATGTGATGATTGCAATTGTATGATTGTGGTGAAAATGAGTTGGTGTGTAAAATGCCTCAAATATCTTATTGTATAGAATATGAAATGTGGATGTATGACTTGGTATGAGATTGAACCGAAGGTCCAAGGAACTATGATATAGTTCGATATGGATGGAGTACTTAGCCTCGTTCATTATTTCATGTTGTAATAATTTTGTTAATGGATGGTTGTGGAATGCTTATGGCTTACTTGAGTTATAAACTCACTCGGTGTTTTCTTGTCACCCATTTTAGGTCTCTTGGACTCATCTCTTGTGTACTTGGAACCGTCGTCAAGTCATCACACCGCGAACAATCTTTTGGTATTGTCTCCTTAGTCGATCTAGGAGAACATTTGGCATGTATAGGCTATTTTGTTTTGTTGAATTTTGGGTTGTAAACTTTAAGCCATGCGAAAATGGCCTATGTGGTCGGTTGAGTGTGATTCTAAAACCTATAGTCACAAGTCTTAGAAACCTTAATTTTGATAAGGTGGTCATAGCTTGTATTATGTATGATGAATTATAGTTGGCCATGGAAGAATTATGAAATAGTCATTGTTTGCTTTAGTAACAGATGCTGCCAGCAGCAGTGAGGTGAGATTGAAAAATCCCTAAAAATAGTAGAAGTAGAATTAAATAGTGAATAAATTATGAAATTGAACCTTGATGAATTTACTTTCATATGGAAGAAACGAAACGGTCATATGAGTCAGATTTTAAGAGATATTCAGGTTTTTGTGAAACAGGTCCAGAACGGTTTCTGGATCCCCTGCTCCGACTTTGAAAATTTACCATAAATTATCCAGAAACAATTAGAAGTCATGCCTTATATTCATAGATTCCCCTTTGAGTCTAGTTTCATTAGAAATAAACGGTATGAGTATTGGAGCTCTGTACGAGATGATATCCAGGTCGTAATGTGCAAAGGTCAGTGTAGTCGAACCCTGAAACAGGGGTTACTTTAACTAATAAACTGTACCAATTGGCCCGACCAAAAATTCTGGAAACAAATGTGTAGATGGAATTATGAGTCTAGTTTCAGATAAAATTTACGGAACTGGTTTTCGAGTTCGGGAACTCGAGATATGATTTTTAAGGTAACAGTGACGCAGTTAGCTAGCCTGCCTGGAACAGAAATTCATAATTTCCAAGAGAGAAATAAGGGAAGTAAGCCCGGTAACACCTCGTGGTCAAATCCGGTGACGGTCACAGGTTTGGGGTGTTACATTTTATTGGTATCAGAGCTATGGTTTAGTCAGTTCTAGGACTACCATAGCGCGTGTGAGTCTAGCT
Organism: Gossypium arboreum; assembly: GCF_025698485.1. Lineage (NCBI taxonomy): Eukaryota > Viridiplantae > Streptophyta > Magnoliopsida > Malvales > Malvaceae > Gossypium > Gossypium arboreum. Next base: position 67,553,595 of record NC_069072.1, read on the forward strand.
ATACATGCCAAATTGTTAGTGCTTAATAATGTGATGACTTCTGACGGTTGAAATTTTTGTTTTGATTAGCAATGGAACCCGGGGTAGAGAGACCCTTGGCGGATGACGTTGAAAGTGTAGCGGCTGCTTCCGCGTAAGGGACAACGCCCGTTGAGCCTCAGTCATCCGCGAATAATCAAAATGAAGGGGCGAAACAAGCCTTCTTCACCATGATGAATGAGTGGGTCGCGCAATATGCCCGAACCAATCCGGCTGTCCAACCATTCCCGAATTTAAATACTCCACCCCAAGAGCCCGCAATGCCTCCGATTCATCGATCCTGTGAGGCTGAGTAAACCACCTGTGGACTTGATTAGGAAGCGTGGGGCCGAGGAGTTCAAGGCCATAGTTACTGATGATGCCGAAAAGGCCGAGTTCTGGCTCGATAACACCATTAGAGTGTTAGATGAACTGTCATGCACACTCGATGAATGTCTTAAGTGTGCTATATCCTTGTTAAGAGACTCACTTACTATTGGTGGAGGACTTTAATTTCCATAGTCCCAAATGAACGAGTTACTTGGGATTTCTTTCAATCCAATTTCAAAGAAATACATTAGTCAACGGTTCATCGATCGAAGCGTAAGGAATTCTTGGAACTCAAGCAAGGCCGGATGGTCAGATCGAATCTGAACATGAGTTCGTAAGACTTATTCGGTATGCTCGGAGTGTGTGGCTGATGAGGTTGCGATGTGCAAAAGATTTGAAGAAGGATTGAATGAAGAGTTAAAGTTACTAGTGGGAATTTTGGAGATAAAGGAGTTCGTGACACTAGTCGAACGAGCCTGCAAGGCGGAAGAACTTGGGAAGGAGAAGAAGAAGGCTGAATTTGAAGCAAGAGATTACCGTAAAAGATCGACGAGTAAAGCTCCGTTCTCGGCTGTAAAGAGGTTCAGGGAGGACACCAGTAAGTCGAGGACGACTGCGGGAATTTCCATTAGAGCCCGACCATTGACGGACTCCCGAGCTACTTCGGTAGCTAGTGTGGGCAATAATCGTCAAGAGAGACCTGAATGCCCCCAATGTGGAAGACGACACCTAGGTGAATGTTGGGGTAAGTCTGTTAATAGGGCCTGTTATGGATGCGGTTCGAAGGACCACTTCATTAGAGATTGCACGGAGCAAGATGAGAGGAATAAGACGCAAGGTGCAAGACCTAGTGGAACGACGGCTGGAGGTAGGCCCCCAAGAATCTCTGGAGGTAGGGGTGGTAATCAGAGAGGAGCCTCTAATACGGCTGTCCGATCCGAGACCCCGTGCTCTGCTAGAGCATATGCCATCCGCGCACGAGAGGAGGCATCCTCCCCGACGTTATCACCTGGTACTTTTACTCTCTTTGATACTAGTGTGATTGCATTGATTGACCCCGGCTCTACTCACTCATATGTATATGAAACCTTAGCATCCAGTAAGACTCTACCTGTTGAGTCTACTGAGTTCGTAATTCGAGTGTCAAACCCTTTGGGTCAATACATGCTCGTTGATAAAGTGTGCAAGAGATGCCCCCTAATAATTCGAGAATCCTGTTTTCCGGTCGATCTGATGCTTCTACCATTTAATGAATTCGATGTTATTCTTGGTATGGATTGGCTGACCGTACATGATGCAGTGGTGGACTGCAAAAGGAAAACCATTGATTTGAGGAGTGCAAATAATGAGGTAGTCCGAGTCAAGTCTACTGATTTAAAAGGAGCGCCAGCGATAATATCTTCTATGACCACTCGGAGGTATGTGAAAAAGGGGTGTGAAACATACCTTGCGTATGTGTTTGAAAGTAAAGAGACGGAAAGGAAACTCGAATCGGTACCAGTGGTTTGTGAGTATTCAGATGTTTTTCCTGAGGAGTTATCGGGATTGCCACCGGTTCGAGAAGTGGAATTCGGCATCGAAGTTGTACCGGGTACTACGCCGATTTCAATAGCCCCGTATCGTATGGCATTAACGGACTTAAAGGAATTGAAGGTTCAATTGCAAGAATTGATGGATAGAGGTTTCGCTCGACCGAGTTTTTCTCCATGGGGCGCACCTGTATTGTTTGTGAAAAAGAAGGACGGAACCATAAGGTTGTGCATCGACTATCGTCAACTCAATAAAGTGACGATAAAGAATAAATATCCATTGCCACGAATTCACGATTTGTTTGATCAATTAAAGGGAGCCTCAATGTTTTCAAAGATAGATTTGAGGTTGGGGTACTATCAGTTGAGGGTCCGAGAATCGGACATACCTAAAACCGCTTTTAGAACGAGGTACAGTCACTACGAATTCTTGGTGATGCCGTTTGGGCTTACTAATGCCCCTGCGGTATTTATGGATTTAATGAATAGAATTTTCAGGCCATACTTGGATCGGTTCGTAGTTGTATTTATCGATGACATTTTGGTCTATTCGAGAGATGAAACCGAACATGCTGAGCACCTGAGGCTAATGTTGCAAATTTTACGAGATAAGCGATTATACGCAAAGTTCAAGAAATGTGAATTTTGGTTGAAAGAGGTTAGCTTTTTGGGGCACGTGGTGTCCGTGATCGGTGTCGTGGTGGACCGAACAAAATTTCGACCATAGTCGATTGGAAACCTCAAGGAATGTTATCGAGGTTAGGAGCTTTTGGGGCTTGCGGATACTATCGACGATTTGTGAAAGGTTTTTCGATGATAGTTGCACCGATGACAAAACTACTTCAAAAGATGTTAAGTTCGAGTGGTCGAACGTGTCAAGAAATTTTCGATCGACTAAAAACACATCAAAAGGTTGTGTGTTGATGCAAGAAGGTCGAGTTGTGGCTTACACGTCGAGACAACTAAAGCCGCATGAGAGAAACTATCCGACCCATGACCTTGAACTAGCAGCCATAGTGTTCGCCTTGAAGATATGGCGGCATTACTTGTTTGGAGAAAGGTGTCACATTTATTCGGACCACAAGAGTCTAAAATATTTGATGACTCAGAGAGATTTAAACCTGCGACAAAGACGTTGGCTTGAGTTGTTGAAAGACTATGAACTCATCATTGATTATCACCCGGGAAAGGCCAACGTGGTGGCCGATGCTTTAAGTTGCAAGGCACTGTTTGCTTTGAGAGCGATGGATGCTCATCTATCCGTTTCACCCGATGAGGTGCTAGTAGTCGAATTAGAGACCAAACCGATGGTCAATCCGAACGGATAATTCAAATACTCGAGGATATGTTGAGATGTTGCATCCTTGAGTTTAGTGGTTCATGGGAACGGTATTTACCCTTGATTGAATTCGTCTACAACAATAGTTTTCAATCAAGCATTAAGATGGCGCCTTACGAGGCTTTATACTGTCGTAAATGCCGTACCCCATTATTTTGGACTGAACTTAGTGAAAGTAAAATCTTCGGGGTTGATTTGATTAAGGATGCCGAGCAGAAAGTTCGAGTAATCCGTGAAAGTTTGAAAGCTACTTCGGATCGCCAAAAGTCGTATGCGGATTTGAGAAGAAAAGACATTGAATATCAGGTGGGAGACAAGGTATTTCTCAAAGTCTCACCCTGGAAGAAGGTGTTTAGATTTGGTCGTAAGGGCAAATTGGGTCCAAGGTTCATCGGGCCGTATGAAGTATCCGAACGAGTCGGACCAGTCGCATACCGATTAATCCTGCCCCCTGAGCTCGAAAAGATTCACAACGTTTTCCATGTCTCGATGCTTCGACGATATAGATCCGACCCGTCGCACGTAATCGCTCCATCTGAGATTGAGATTCAGCCTAATTTGAGCTATGAAGAGGAGCCAGTTCGCATTCTGATGCATGAAGTAAAAGAGTTGCGAAATAAGAAAATCCCACTAGTGAAGGTGATGTGGCATAAACACGGAATTGAAGAAGCCACTTGGGAACCCGAGAACTCTATGAAAGAGCGATACCCAAACCTATTTACCGGTAAGATTTTCGGGGACGAAAATTTCTTAAGTGGGGGAGAGTTGTGACATCCCTAAAGTGACCCTAGTCGGAAAGCGGTTTCGGGACCGCTAAACCGAGTCACTAAATTATTTGAGTATGATAGTTACTGTCTAAATATATGAAAATGCATGTGTGAATTTTTTAATTCTTTGATTTAGTTAATTTGAAGGTGAATTGAAAGAAAAGGACTCATGTGAAAGGATTTAATTATATGTGGCTAATTTTAAGAGGTTAATAAAGGAATGAAGTAAAATAAATGGAGTTGCATGTCAAATAACCCATTTGACAAGGTTAGTGGCCGCCATGACAAAATTATGGGCAAGGAACATGTTTCCAACATGTTATGCTAGTGGTGTATGTAGGAAGCCATAAAATAATAGCTAGCATTAAAGAAATGAACAAAAAATGAGCATGGATGCCCCCCATTGTGCCGTAACTAGAGAAAAAAAAAAAAAAGAAGGAAAATGCTCATTCTATTCTCCATTGCCGTGGCTTGAAGGAGGAAGAAGAAGGAATTCTTTTGTGCATGATTTGGCTTGGTTGATGCTTAGGAAGAGGTAAGCACTTTGAAACCCTTGGAAATTTAGATGTAAATGAGGTGATTAGTTCAAGTTCTATTCATTCCATGGATTAAATTTGGTTGTTTGGAGGTTTGGTATTTGGCCAAGTAGTTGAAGCTCTTGGTACATATATTTTCATGAAAGTTGAAATTGGTTTGTTCATAAGGGAGGGTGCGAATGTGGCCAATGAAAGGCCTTGATGAACTATATATGTGGCTTGGGTTTATGATATTCGGTTAAGGGATATTGTGCTAGCAAGGTTGGTTTTATATATACATGTAAGTTACTTTGTATATGATGTTTAAAAAAAAAATAGTGAAGGGCAAGTTAATGATGTTGGATAAATTTTAGTAGAGTTGTGCTTAGGCATTCGGTCATTGATAAGCATTGTGGTAACCTAGTTGTAGTTGCAACTCCTAATTTTGAGATGGAATTTGTACACATACGTTAAGTAAATGGTTAGGGCGAATGGGGACTATGTGTTTGAAAGAATAAAATCGATACTATAATTGATAGTATAAGTATTCGCCATTCAATCAAGGGTATAGGTGATGTTAGATCAATTTTAGCACATTCGCTATTTAGGTATACCCAATCATGATATTGCCTTTGATTGTATAAAATCAACTAAAATGGGTGGTTAGTGAGGGTGGCTATTTAATATACGAATATGTATATGTGTATGTGTGATAGGATTATTGATAGAATAGTAAATTGCATAAGGCTATTGGTCGAATAGCCAAGAACATAAGGTAGCAAGATAAAAATTTTACCATGTCGTTCGTATGTTATATGATCATTAGAATGTGGATACCAACATATGTACCAAAGCGATTGAATGAGTTAATTTGTTTGTTTAAGCTCAAGATCCTAAAGGAGAGGCATCCAACAAGGGGAAATCGAAGGTCAACGAGTAGCCGACTTAGAATTATTTGCCCAACACAAGGTAAGTCATTAGCACATATGTTTGATATTGCTTAAATGATTGTAAAATCTATGCAATTGTGTTTAATGGGATGCTATATATATATAAATGAAATTGTATGTGTATGGAGTGATGACAATTGTTGAATGTAAAAGAAATAGTGAAATGTGTAGAAAGTTTGCTTTCGGCACTAAGTGTCTTGGGCAATACGTGTGTACGGTGACGAGATTGGCACTAAGTGTGCGTGTTGGAAATATATGGCACTAAGTGTGCATGCTGGAAATATATGGCACTAAGTGTGCGAGCTCAAGGGTATGGCACTATGTGTGCGGGCTTAAATCGCATGGCACTAAGTGTGCGAAATCGAGTATTAAGCATCGTGTGTGCGTACTCTATATATATATATAAATATCTCCGATCGAACAATTATATGGAGGGTGTGTCTCCATCGAGTTGAGTATGGACAGCGGATCGGGTAAGTGCCTTGATCTCATGACGAATAGGTAATATGTTCATGCTCGGGGTTGAGCTTGGTAAGCTTTAAATCTATGTGATGATTGCAATTGTATGATTGTGGTGAAAATGAGTTGGTGTGTAAAAATGCCTCAAATATCTTATTGTATGGAATATGAAATGTGGATGTATGACTTGGTATGAGATTGAACCGAAAGGTCCAAGGAACTATGATATAGTTCGATATGGATGGAGTACTTAGCCTCATTCATTATTTCATGTTGTAATAATTTTGTTAATGGATGGTTGTGGAATGCTTATGGCTTACTGAGTTATAAACTCACTCGGTGTTTTCTTGTCACCCATTTTAGGTCTCTTGGACTCGTCTCTTGTGTACTTGGAACCGTCGTCGAAGTCATCACACCGGTGAACAATCTTTTGGTATTGTCTCCTTAGTCGATCTAGGAGAACATTTGGCATGTATAGGCTATTTTGTTTTGTTGAATTTTGGGTTGTAAACTTTAAGCCATGCGAAAATGGCCTATGTGGTCGGTTGAGTGTGATTCTAAAACCTATAGTCACAAGTTTTAGAAACCTTAATTTTGATAAGGTGGTCATAGCTTGTATTATGTATGATGAATTATAGTTGGCCATGGAAGAATTATGAAATAGTCATTGTTTGCTTTAGTAACAGATGCTGCCAGCAGCAGTGAGGTGAGATTGAAAAATCACTAAAAATAGTAGAAGTAGAATTAAATAGTGAATAAATTATGAAATTGAACCTTGATGAATTTACTTTCATATGGAAGAAATGAAACGGTCATATGAGTCAGATTTTAAGAGATATTCAGGTTTTCGTGAAACAGGTCCAGAACGGTTTCTGGATCCCCTGCTCCGACTTTGAAAATTTACCATAAATTATCCAGAAACAATTAGAAGTCATGCCTTATATTCATAGATTCCCCTTTGAGTCTAGTTTCATTAGAAATAAACGGTATGAGCATTGGAGCTCTGTACGAGATGATATCTAGGTCGTAATGTGCAAAGGTCAGTGTAGTCGAACCCTGAAACAGGGGTTACTTTAACTAATAAACTGTACCAATTGGCCCGACCAAAAATTCTAGAAACAAATTTGTAGATGGAATTATGAGTCTAGTTTCATGGAAAATTTACGGAACTGGTTTTCGAGTTCGGGAACTCGAGATATGATTTTTAAGGTAACAGTGACGCAGTTAGCTAGCCTGCCTGGAACAGAAATTCATAATTTCCAAGAGAGAAATAAGGGAAGTAAGCCCGGTAACACCTCGTGGTCAAATCCGGTGACGGTCACGGGTTTGGGGTGTTACATTTAGTCACCCTCTAACATATGTTCTCACTTATAGGTTTCCATAACATATAGCCAGACCTAATTATACTCTCAAGTGACCTTGATAAACCTCATTGCATGCAAACCTCATTTCATTGGTCTTACACATGCTAGGATTATTTCTCTTGTATCAAGAAAGTCTATGCCTTATAACACATTCAAGATTGGCTCTTTATTATAACTCATTACCAATTATGGTCTATCCATCCCATGTGGTTTGGTCATGTTAAATGTGTAGCTCCTTGTGATACGCCATGTTCATTCATCTCAATAACATTAGAACATAAATATGCACAACTATGTAGGTCATACCTTATAACAAAATGAACCAAATCCTATGGCCATATGCATGTGGACATGTACACCTTACAAACCTTCATATTGGCTAATCAAATGACACATGTTACAAAATTAACAAAAGCCCTATGCATGCCATTGAACAAAATAAGAGTATCTATATACCAAAGCTAGACAGGATGATAGTGTGTTGACTCTCCAATCGTCTTCCAATCTTTGTGAGTCCACGAGCTCTGTAAGACAGGGAAAAGAGAGGGGTAAGCATTTACATGCTTAGTAAGCCCGAATAACTGGAAAATAAACTTACCGATTTGTTTAGCATGCAATCATGTTAGGCAAATAAACCAACAAGAATGGAATGGTTTCCCTGTCACATGCACTCCATCAACAAGCTAGTCACATAACATCACACCATTTAACTTATCTTAGATGAGCTCATCATTCAATATTTTCATTTTTACATCTCATGGTAACCCGTTGAATTACTCAAAAAATCTCAATGGATTATCCATTTACCGTCAAGTCATAAGAGCGATCATCTCATGTATGAACTCCTGCGAACCTCACATCTTACGGTGAGATTACTAGTTCAAGCTAAATCCCCTGTAATGTAAACTCATAAGGTTATGTCGGGATTACCAGTCCAGGCTAAATCCCTTATAGTGACAATCACCCTCAATGAGCTCGGATCTGAATTACCGGTCCAGGCTAAATTCATACCCTAATCAGATTACCCGTCCGGGCTAAATCCATAATGTACACATATTCTACGGGAGGCTCGATCACTCAAGGAACACCCGTACGGGCTAGATCCTTTTTTATATTTGAGGTCAACGGATTACTCGTCCGGGCTAAATCCTTTTCTACAACACATGCAGGATCTCAAGTCATGTAAGCCATGGTTTATCCATCGAATTTCCCTTTTTACTTTAACCGAGACATTTATTATCGTATCATTATCATTAACATATTTCATGGATTTTCATGCCATCATTATAACTAAATATCATGCATTCATAACACACGTAATTAGGATATTAATAGTTTACTTAAAGTTATTCGGATTTACTTGGTATTCGTCTCGGTTTCGCATTTCGGTTATTCCGAAACCTTTTGCTTTCCTCGATGGACCTCCGGAATTTGTTCCTCGAGGTCTATAAAAATAAAAATGAATCATCAATACCTCATATTATTATTTTTGAGCTTAAATTTCACCCCTGGACAAAATGACCGTTTTGCCCCTAACCTTTCACATTTTTACGATTTAGTCTCTAGGCTCGTATAATAAAATACATGAAATTTCTACCTTACCCAAGCCTAGGAAATTGTTATTTCCTCTTATGGCAGCCTAAATTTCTCCATTATTTCACATTTTTACAACATATTTTACACCTTTTGCAAAAAGGTTCTTTTAGGGGTTTTTCATGAAAATCACCTAGAAAAAGTTGTTTAACACACATACAACTTTCATATTCCTCCATAAAACATCAAAAAATAAACATGTCACATATGGGTCACTTTACAAACATGAACCCTAACTCAAAATATGGGTAGAAATGGAGACAGTAAGCTACCGGGATTTCAAAAATGCGAAGAACATTAAAAACGAGGCTTTAGGGCACTTACTATTGATTTTGAAAATATCGAAAACCCTAGCTATGGAGGGCTTGAGAAATTCGGCTGGATGAGGGAGAAGAATGGCTGATTTTTGCCTTCATTTTCCCATTTTATTTCATTAATTAGCCAAATAACCAAAATGCCCTTAAGCCCTTTCTTTAAAATTTTATCCATACATGCCCATTTTTGTCCAGAAACTTAGAAATTAGGAAAATTGATCTTTAAGACCTTATAATTAAAAATCTAAATCAATTTCATACAAATTGCTTCTAGAATCCAAGTTTTGCAATTTATTCAATTTGGTCCTTATTTACCAATTGGACACCTTACTCATAGAATTTCATCATGAAACTTTAGCACATGCATTTTTTCATATTCTAGACCTCATAATAATCGCAAAATAAATATTTGAACGTTGAATTTGTGGTCCCAAAACCACTGTTCTGACTAGGTCCTATTTTGGGATGTGACATTTCTCCCCCCTTTAGGGGCTTTCGTCCTCAAAAGTCTTACCAATAAACAGGTCCAGATATTGGCTTCTCATGGTTTCATCTAGCTCCTATGTATCCTCTTCCACACCATGTTGATGCCATAAGACTTTTACCAAAGCCACATCTTTATTTCTTAGCTGTTTAACCTCACGAGGCAAAATCTTGACTGGTTCCTCACCATAAGTCATGTCCGGTCTAATTTCAATCTCCGTCGGTAAAATCACATGAGAGGGATCTGATCGATATCATCTTAACATAGATACATGGAACACATCATGAATCTTTTCTAGTTCTGGTGGCAGTGCCAAGCGATAGGCTAATGGTCCAACTCTTTCAGTGATCTCTTATGGTCTGATAAATCGCGGGCTAAGTTTGCCTTTCCGGCCAAATCTCAAAACCTTTTTCCATGAAGATACTTTCAAGAATACTCAGTCTCTAATTTGAAATTTGACCTCTTTTCTTTTCAGATTAGTATATGACTTTGTCCTATCCGATGCTGCTTTTAAACAGTCACGTATCACTTTAAACTTTTCTTCAGTTTCCTTGATTAGATCAACTTCGTGAATCTAATTCTCTTTGAGTTTCATCTCATATAATGGAGTCCGACACTTCCTGCCATACAAGACCTCGTAAGGTGCCATCTTCAGACTTGTTTAAAAGCTACTGTTGTAGGCGAACTCTACCAATGTCAGGTATTTTTCCCAGTTGCCCTGAAATTCAAGGATGCAACATCTCAACATATTTTTGAAAATCTGAATCATTCGCTCAAACTGACCATCGGTCTATGGGTGAAAAGTTGTACTAAAGCTCAACTTTGTACCCAAGGTTTCTTGTAACTTCTTCCAGAATCTCGAAGTAAATCTCAAGATCCTGTTTGAAATAATCGATAGTGGTACCCCGTGTAATCTCACAATCTTAGATATATACAAGTCGACCAACTTGTCAAGTGAATAATCTGTCCTTACTGGAATAAAATGAGCTGACTTTGTTAACTTATCAACCACAACCCATATAGCATCTTTCTTTTTCGGGGTCAATGGTAATCCTATCACGAAGTCCATAATGATTCTGTCCCATTTCCATTCGGGGACCATCACAGGCTGTAGCAAACCAGAAGGTGCTTGATGTTCAACCTTGACTTGCTGGCATATCAAGCATTTCGATACGAATTTGGAGATGTCTCTTTTAATGCCATTCCACCAGTACATTTTCTTTAAATCATTGTACATTTTGGTACTTCCAAGATGAATAGACAAAAGGCTATCATGTGCCTCTTGCAAAATTTTCTGAATAATTTCATTATTTCTCAGTACGAAAACTCTGTCTCTGAACATCAAACATCCATTAGGACTAACCTGGAAATCTGATTCAATACCCGACTCACATTGAGCTCTTTTAGCCTGCAGGATACTATCATTAGTCTGAGCATCATAAATTTCCTGAAGAAATGTGAAGAAATGCCAGCCTGACCCTTAACTCTTCCAAGACCGAACCGTCATCAAACAACTTCAATCAAGTGTTCATGGCCCTCAATGCAAATAAAGATTTTCGGCTCAACGCGTCGGCGACCGCGTTTGCCTTTCCCGGATGATAATTGATGATCAGCTCGTAGTCTTTAATTAATTCTAACCATTTCTGCTGTCTCAGATTCAGTTTTTTTGAGTCATTAAATACTTCAAACTCTTATGGTCTGTGAATATACGACAAGTCTCACCATATAAATAATGCCTCCAGATTTTCAAGGCAAAAACAATAGCGGCAAGCTCTAAGTTATGCGCCGGATAATTCTTCTCTTGTGGCTTCAACTGCTGCGAAGCATAGGCTATCACCTTGTCATCTTGCATAAGTACACAACCCAATCCATTTAAGGATGCATCACTATAGACCACAAACTCTTTTCCTAGCTCAGGCAATACTAAAACTGGAGCTTCAGTCAGCAACGTCTTCAACTTTTCGAAACTCTGTTGGCACTTCTCTGTCTATTCAAACTTAACATCTTTTTGTAGTAACCTCATCATCTGAGTCACAATCATGGAGAATCCTTTCACAAATCTTCGGTAGTAAATGGCTAAGCCCGAAAAGCTTCTAACATCGGTTACATTTTTAGGTGGTTTCCATTCAACAATTGCAGAGATTTTACTTGGATCAACTCAGATGCCATCACTTGAAACAATATGACCCAAAAACTCTACTTCTTGGAGCCAAAATTTACTCTTGGTAAACTTAGCATACAATTGCTTTTCCCATAAAGTTTGCAACACAGTCCTCAAATGTTTTATATTCTCCATCTTATCCTTGAAATAAATCAAAATGTCATCAATGAACACAACAACGAACTTGTCCAAGTATGGCCGAAATAACCAATTCATTAGGTCCATAAATATGGTCTGTGCATTCGTTAACCCAAACGGCATAATAAGAAATTCATATTGGCCATACCTCGTTCTAAAAGCTGTCTTTGGCACATCCTACTCTTTAACTCGCAAATGATAGTAGCCGGATCTCAAGTCTATCTTAGAGAATACAGTAGCTCCCTTCAACTGGTCGAACAAATCATCGATCCTTGGCAAAGGATACTTATTGTTGATAATCACCTTGTTCAATTGCCGATAATCTATACACAGCCTCATTGAACCATCTTTCTGCTTTAAAAATAATATGGAAGCACCCCAAGGCGAAAAGCTTGGCCTTGCAAAACCTTTATCCGTCAGCTCTTGGAACTGTGCTTTTAATTCTTTCAGCTCGGTTGGTGCCATCCTATATGGAGCAATAGAAATAGGAGCTATCCCTGACACTAGTTCAATACCAAACTCTATCTCTCGTTTAGGAAGTAATCCGAGTAATTCCTTTGGGAACACATCTGGGTATTCACATACAATTGGCATAGACTCAATCTTCAACTCCATTTCCTTAGTGTTTAGTACAAAAGCAAGGTCGGCTTCGTACCCTTTTCTCATATATTTTTAAGCAACCATTGCTGTGATTACAACCGGCGGTGTATCCAATTCTCTTGAAACAACCCGTAGAACATTACTATTTGGGCACTTCAATTCAATATATTTACTACCACAGTTTACAATTACATCATGCAGGGCTAACCAATCCATGCCAAGTATTACATCAAACTCATCAAATGGCAATAACATAAGGTTACCCGGAAAACAATGACCCTGAATAGTCAAAGGACAATTCTTACAAACTTTATCAACCAAGACTGACTTGCCTAATGGGTTAGACACTCTGATTATAAATTCCGTAGGTTCCATGGGTATATTCATACTAGGCACCAATCTCATGCAAATGTATGAATGCGTTGACCCCGAATCAATTAAGGCAACAACACAAGTATAAAAAGGAGAAAAAGTACCCATGATAACGTCAGGAGTAGAGGCTTCCTCTCGAGCGCGTATTGAGTACGTTCTTGCCGAGACTCGTGTCTCTAATTTCGTGGTGTCTTTGGCCGCAACTTGACTGCCACTAACACTTCCAGGATACTTCGGAGGTCTACCTCGTGGAATAAGAGCACTCATTTAGGGGTTACTTCCACCTCTTTATCGGTTCACTCTGGGCAGTCTCTAAGGAAGTGGTCAAGAGAACCACATCTATAACACACACTACTCTTCATCCGGCACTCTCTAAAGTGAAATTTATTACATTTTTTACACTTCATCTTTTGGTTATCTACACTCCCCACACTAGTCACCATCTGGGAGGAAGACTTTTGATTACGTCATTTAGAGCCTCTCGCTCTACCCGAATATCCTACTGACGAAGTGGAGCATTCATGTTGGCTCCTCGATTTCTTTGTAGGAAATGAGAGCATCTTACCACTAGATCTCTTGCTCGCAACTTGAGCTTCTCTCTTAGCTTGCTTCCTTTCATTATTGAGCTCCTCAACTTTTTTGTCCCGATCAGCTAATGCGGCAAACTCTCGTATCTCAAGAATCCCAATCAATAGCTTGATTTCCTCATTCAGACCTACCTTGAAGCGTTTACACATTTCTGACTCTGTTTGAACCTATTTAGCCGCATACTGACTTAGCCTTACAAACTCTCTTTCGTATTCTGATATAGTCTTATTTCCTTATTTGAGTTTCAAGAACTCTTTCCATTTCGAGTCTAAGAACCTTTGGCTGATGTATTTCTTCTTAAACTCTGCTTGGAAAAATTCCCAAGTGATGTTTTCTTTTGGCACCACTGAAGATACGGTCTTTCACCAGTGGTATGCAGTATCATTTAGGAGTGATACGGCACACTTTAAGCACTCCTCAGGTGTGTACGATAATTCGTCCAATACTCGTATAGTGTTCTCATGCCAGAACTCAGCTCGTTCAGCATCATCATCAACCTTAGCTTTAAATTCCTCAGCCCCGTACTTTCTAAGCTTGTCTACAGGGGCTTTACCAATTCTTACAAGTGTCATACCTCGTGGCACTTCCTTATCAGGTTGGTTAGGGGGCGAAGGAGGTCGTGGTATGTTGGGGCGATTACTCAAATAATCCCCAAACCACTCATCCATCATGTCAAAGAAGGTGGCTCTGGCCTCTTCCCGACCTTTAGACATTGGCCTTCTACTACTACTAGAGACAGCTTATTGTACGGAAGCTGGAGCATGGCTCTCGGCTCCCTTAGACTCTTCTTGTACATGATTGGAAGACATTTACTATATTCAAAGACAACTAAACAGTTACGAGATATCACACTATCACGTTCGTATAATGGCATGTATTGCTAAACTCGATATACTCTAGGGTAGTCCTAGAACTGACTAAATCGTAGCTCTGATACCACTAAATGTAACACCCCTTACCTGTACCCGAGACTGAGACCAGGTACGAGGTGTTACCAGGCATGTACTCGTACATTTTCGAGAATTACGGGTTATAAAATTTTATTCCAATTTGAAACCAATCCAATAACATCTTGGTATCTCTATTATGGGCCTACGAGGCTTAAAACATACATCTAAAGTGGTCCGAGACTAAATCGAGGACCTAAGAAAATTTTAAGTAAAATTCTGAGTTAGTGTCTCATATGCCCGTATGGAAACATAGCACACGTTCGTGTTCCTTACCCGTGTGGAATTAATTGAATTTCTTTTTTACTTCGAACCTACAGGGGTTTTCACAAGGCCAAGCACACGCCCGTGTCCTTCACACGGCCTTGACACCCCCGTGTGGTCTCCTATGTCCAAAAACTCGAGCATTATGTTTATGACGTTAGCATGGATTTATGGGCACACGGCCAAGACACACGCCCGTGTGTTAGGCCGTGTCCTCCACACGGTTGAGACACACGGCCGTGTCTCTACTCATGTGTTTACTACCATGCATTCTAACTTAAAATTTTAGGTGCAAGGGAAAATTTTAGGTGCAGGGGACACATAGTTATGCCACACGCCCATGGGGTGGTTCGTGTAGACCATGTTAGGTTATTTTCCAAGCCTTTGGTCACCCTCTAACATATGTTCTCACTTATAGGTTTCCATAACATATAGTCAAGCCTTATTATACTCTTAAGTGACCTCGATAAACCTCATTGCATTCAAACCTCATTTCATCGGTCTTACACATGCTAGGATTATTTCTCTTGTATCAAGAATGTCTATACCTTATAACACATTCAAGATTGGCTCATTATTATAACTCATTGCCAATTATGGTCTAGCCATCCCATGCAATTCAGTCATGTTACATGTGTATCTCCTTGTGATACGCCATGTTCATTCATCTTAATAACATTAGAACACAAATATGCACAACTATGTAAGTAATACCTTATAACAAAATGAGCCAAATCCTATGGCCATATGCATGTAGACATGTACACCTTACAAACCTTCATATTGGCTAATCAAATGACACATATTACAAAATTAACAAAAGCACTATGCATGCCATTGAACAAAATAAGAGTACCTATATACCAAAGCTAAACAAGATGATAGTGTGTCGACTCTCCAATCGTCTTCCAATCTTTGTAAGTCCACGAACTCTGTAAGACAAGGAAAAGAGAGGGGTAATAATTTACATGCTTAGTAAGCCTGAATAATTTTGCATGCAACCATGTTAGGCAAATAAACCAACAAGTATGGAATGGTTTCCCTATCACATGCACTCCATCAACAAGTTAGTCACATAACATCACACCATGTAACTTATCTTCGATGAGCTCATCATTCAATATTTTCATTTTTATATCTCATGTTAATCCCGTTGAGTTACTCAGAAAATCTCGATGGATTATCCATTTACCGTCAAGTCATAAGAGCGATCATCTCATGTATGCACTCCTACGAACCTCACATCTTACAGCGGGATTACCAGTCCAGGCTAAATCCCCCGTAATGTAAAATCATAAGGTGATGTTGGGATTACCAGTCCAGGCTAAATCCCTTATAGTGACAAACACCCTTAATGAGCTCAGACCTGAATTACTAGTCCAAGCTAATTTCAGACTCTAATCGAATTACCCGTCCGGGCTAAATCCACAATGTACACATATTCTACGAGAGGCTCGATCACTCAAGGAACACTTGTCCGGGCTATCCTTTTCTATATTTGAGATCAACGGTTTACCCGTCAGGGCTAAATCTTTTTCTGCAATACATGCAAGATCTCAAGTCATGTAAGCCATGGTTTATCCATCGAATTTCCTTTTTTACTTTAACCGAGACATTTATTATCGTATCATTATCATTAACATATTTCATGGATTTTCATGCCATCATTATAACTAAATATCATGCATTCATAACACACGTAATTAGGATATTAATAGTTTACTTAAAGTTATTCGGATTTACTTGGTATTCGCTCTCGGTTTCGCATTTGGTTATTCAAACCTTTTGCTTTCCTCGATGGACCTCCGTAATTTGTTCCTCGAGGTCTATAAAAATAAAAATGAATCATCAATACCTCATATTATTATTTTTGAGCTTAAATTTCACCCCTGGACAAAATGACCGTTTTGCCCCAACCTTTCACATTTTTACGATTTAGTCTCTAGGCTCGTATAATAAAATACATGAAATTTCTACCTTACCCAAGCCTAGGAAATTGTTATTTCCTCTTATGGCAGCCTAAATTTCTCCATTATTTCACATTTTTACCACATATTTTACACATTTTGCAAAAAGGTCCTTTTAGGGTTTTTCATGAAAATCACCTAGAAAAAGATGTTTATCACACATACAACTTTCATATTCCTCCATAAAATATCAAATAATAAACATGTCACACATGGGTCACTTTACAAACATGAACCCTAACTCAAAATACGTGTAGAAATGGATAGAGTAAACTACCGGGATTTCAAAAATACGGAGAACATTAAAAACGGGGCTTGGGAGCACTTACTATTGAGCTTGAAAATATTGAAAACCCTAGCTATGGAGGGCTTGAGAAATTCGGCTGGATGAGGGAGAAGAATGGCTGATTTTTGCTTTCATTTTCCCATTTTATTTCATTAATTAACCAAATGACCAAAATGCCTTAAGCCATTCCTTTAAAATTTTATCCATTCATGCCCATTTTTGTCCAAAAACATAGAAATTGGGAAATTTCTCTTTAAGACCTTATAATTAATAATCTAAAGAAATTTCATACAAATTGCTTCTAGAATCCAAGTTTTCAATTTATTCAATTTGGTCCTTATTTACCAATTGGACACCTTACTCATAGAATTTCCTCATGAAACTTTAACACATGCATATTTTCATATTCTAGACCTTATAATAATCATAAAATAAATATTTCAAAGTCGAATTTGTGGTCCCAAAACCACTGTTCTGACTAGGCCCTATTTTGGGATGTTACACGATGCTCTACAATATTCCAACCTTCACGAGCCTCCGAGCACTATAAAATAGGGGTAAAATAAAATAAGTAAGCATTACATGCTTAGCAAGTTTGTATAACAGAAACTAAACTTACCAATCTTATTTATTAAAATCTAGGCATACAATGTTATGTTTCCATCCATTTGGCTAAATGGCCTAATCACTTACATTTCATCAAACATGTTAGTCACCAGCTATTCATATAAATCCAGTAACATAGATGAGCTCACCAAGCAATTTTCTTTCAAGTCATTATCATTTTATCTCAAGATTTTCATGCCAAGTCAAGATTTATATGTCCATTGAATTATTGAAATTCTATAAAGGCTAAAGTAGTACACTCGAGGTGTACGATTCATTAATCCATCAATTCTTATCGAGGGTACCCCTTAGGATACTTAACCAAGGAACACACTCACTAGCCACATGTCATATAACAGGATTACCAGTCCAGGCTAAATCCTTTATATAGCGTATGCTCATAAAAGCTTAATTAGGGTTACCGGTCTTGGCTAAACCCTAATCATAACGTGTGCTCGAGAGGTATTATATCGGGATTACCTGTTCGGGCTAAATCCTTTTTATATCAAGGTCATTGGGATTACTCGTCTGAGCTAAATCCCATCCATTACAAATGCAGGGCCATATTAGTTTCGGGAAAGCGCATATAATCATCAGAATTCACATTCAATTGGGACTTAACCCCTTATCACCATTTCAAACATGTATTAATTTTCCATCATAGCATACAAGTAAAGCACATCAACATAAATCACATTACATACAAACACAACATTCAATTAACATACTTACATACCCGATTAAGTTACACGAACTTACCTCGACACTTGTTCGCGTAATAATCTACTAATCTGAAATCTTTTCCTTTCCTAAATCTAACCTCGAGTTTGTGTTTTTCAAATCTATATAAATGAATTTAATCATCAATTTCATGCATTTCATACTTAAACAAACTCAATTTACATCCTAAGAAAAATTACCATTTTACCCCTAACTTTTTAAAAATTCCATTTTCGTCCCTAGGACCAAAAAATGAAACTTGTACAAATTAATCTCTACTCCAAGCCTAACTAAAACCCCATTACAAATTTTCCAGCATATGTTTACATAAAATTTTAGAATTTTTCCTTCAATTTCACGAGTTTACATTTTAGTCCCTAAATCAAGTTTTCATAAAAAATCAACTTGCAAAAGTTGTTTATCTACTAATTGTAACACTCCAATTTTTGGGGCCTAGAAGAGTTGGGCTTTGATTCTGGGATTCGGATAGAAGGAAACCTGAATAATTAAGAAGTTTTAAATATTACCATTTAAGAAAAAATTTTGAATTACTACTAGAAAATTTTTACTATTTTTATTATTACGGATATTTTAAATTTTTATGAAATTTTAATTAGTATTATGAGATAAAATTATTAGAAAAATATTATTGTATGTATGTTTGAAAATTTTTATGAAAATTATTATTATTTGTGTATTATTAGTATTTGAAATTGTTATTATTAGATATGTTTATGAAATTATTATTATTATTATTAGTAATTAAATATGTAACGAAGGGGTATAATGTGGGAAAGGTCCGGGCTCGGCCTATAGCTTTAG
The DNA here is from genome assembly GCF_025698485.1 of Gossypium arboreum. NCBI lineage: Eukaryota > Viridiplantae > Streptophyta > Magnoliopsida > Malvales > Malvaceae > Gossypium > Gossypium arboreum. The sequence goes on from NC_069072.1 coordinate 67,572,728, forward strand.
CAAAATTCTTGAATCTTGCCTCTTAAGGGAATCAAGCGAGAGGCTTCATTAATAAATTAGGGCTGAGTTTTAGCACAAGGGCATCCGCCCAGTGGCTAAGGATGCTAGGAGGACGCTAGGAGGTGCCTGGTTCAAGGTGCAGCAAAGTAATTTGGGTTTTTTAATATGTAGATCATGGCTAGAATAAGGGTTAAGAGGAGTTGCAGTATAATTTAACACAAAGAGCGCCTTTAGCAGTTATGAAGAAGCGCTAAGGAGACCCAGGGTCACGAGTTCGAATGCTGGGGACAAATAAACTTGTTTTATTTCTTTTAAGTAGCCCGTGATGAAGCGAATAAGGCTTATAAGTAAATGCAGTCATATTATAACAAAAGCGAGGTTATGTCACAGTGGCAAGTAGTGTGGCTGAGTGTTCTAGAGGTTGAAGGTTCGAGTATGGAAGGCGAATTTCCTTTTATTTTTAAGCGGATGGAGCTTCAGCAGTAAGGTTTAAAATTAACTATGACCATATATCGAAGGAAGAAAGCATGGTGCAAAGGCTGCAAAGACGGGCGTAGGTGTAAGGGCGGACTGAGGTCTGGAGTTCGAGCTGTTGTATGTGCAATGGGCTACCAATTTTGCTGCTCACGTGGGGGGAGTTAGAGTTTGACCAAAACTCTTCTTAGCAGCATGATGAAGCGGTGGATAAGGCTGCAGATCAGCAGTTAGGAGTTTGAATGAAATTCAAACTTTGAATTTGGCCAGGAATTAGAGAGCTAAGGAAGGAATTAAAATTGGAAAAGGACTTTATTTTATTCTAATCTTATCTTATTTCTTTTGCTCATATTCTTTTCTATTTTTCCCAAAAGCTGAACAATTCTCTCATTTTCTATTTTCTTTCCTCGAAGCCAAATTCTTTTTAAAACGACTTTTTCTTCTCAAATATTGGTTGCCGATTACTCCTTTGGTTGAAACCATATCTCCTTTCCTTTTAATCTTTCAAAAGACCGAACCTCTAATCTTACATCTCTTCCTCTACTGATTGTCTCTTCAATGGTGAACTTATCGTCACCTATTTTTTTTCTTTTAGATCGCAATAGCCAAATTTTAGGATAGATCCAAAAGCTGAAAATCCTCATATTGTAGTGATTCGGGAATTAATATTTAGATCTATTTTCTACGCACGTTTAAGTTGGATTCACAACAGATCTGGGGTAGGAAGGTATTTGGAACGTTCTTCAACGAGTAGATCTCTTGGTAAATATTCGAACCTTCTTTCCATTTGTATCTTGTGGTTTAAAGAAAAGCCGAAAACCCCTATATGCAAAGGGTGCCTGTCGACTAAACTAAAAGAGTTTAGTGGTGTTATTTGATTTGTTTTGCTCTAGTGTGGATTAAAGGCTACTAATCGAGGGCTTGGATATTTGGAACGACCAAAATTAGGTCTAGTCCATTTTTCCGGCAAAGGTAAGAACTTTAGTTTCTAAGGTGTTAAGGGCCAAAGATGGTAAGGGTTTGATGTGTTAAGTTGTTATGGATTCATAGTTTAACGTGTTAGTAACTGATTGTAGGCAACTCATGTGTGGAACTCATCAATGTTTCGTCGAAAAACAGGTGTGTAACTGACACCCACTCATAGACTAGATCGGCAAAAGCTGAAAAGCCGAAATGCCGAAAAGTCAGCATTTATGAACTTGCGAGCATGCGAGCGCTCGTGAGGTGGTTTGTTTGTTAATTTTGGTAATCATAAGCGGTAAGAGTGCAAAGTGCGCAATTTCGTGCACTTCGGTATATTTGGGCTTAATGGGCCAAAAATGGGGTAGTGGGCCAATAGGCCCAATTCGGTAAAAACGCTCGGTAAGTGTTTCTGTTAATGCGTTAATGGTTATAATATGTGTGTAAACTCTAGAATAGTAAATTTTACTAAAATACCCCTAAGTATGAAAATTACCATTTTACCCCTAGGTGCAAAATGGTCGTTATACCCCTAGGGTTAATTTTGACTGAAATGCATGATATTATGATTCTGTTTGTTGTATGCCATGACATGTATATCTGTTGCATGGGATCCGGGTTATGTTATGGAGGAAGAACCCGTTCGGTGGTCGTGCCACATATTTCGATATAAGCGACTTTGTTGCGGATTATAGTTAGTGCAGAATCGGTGCTAACACTCGTAAGTGTAGGGATGGCGTGGGTGATTTATTCCCCGTGAAGTGTAGGGATGGACGGAGGTAAGTGCAGAGTTGGATGGGGTTATCATGCATTAATCATATGAGGCTGTTTTGTTATGGGCCAACTGTATTGAAATGGGCCCAACTGTGTTAATATGGCCAAGGCCTAATATATCTCGACTTGTAATAGGGCTACGGCCCATATTGATACTGATATGGGCTAGGCCCAATATACTCTGATACTGTAAGGGGCTATGGCCCAGATTAATATTGATATGGGCTAAAGCCCAGTTAACACTGATTTTTGAATAGGGCTTAGGCCCAGTAAAGCTTGAACTGATTTGGGCTCTGGTTGGGATACTTTACACACTGAGTTTTCCAAACTCACCCCCTTTCTCTTCTATCCTTGCAGGTGAGCCCTAGTTGGTGGACTTGGAGCTGGGCGGGATTCAGAGTGGCCATGAAGATTAAGTTTCTGTTTTCTTTAAAATAAGTTTTGCATTTATTATTTTGATTATTTTTATTCTGGTTTAAGTTGTAATAAGGCCGCTCTTTTTATTATTTTTAATATTTTGGGTTATTAAATTGGTTAGCTCTAGGGTGCGTTTTATAAAAGTTACTTATTTTCAAAATATCACGATTACCGAGCAAAGCTTCCGCAACGTAAATGTTTTCAAAGGAAATAAATATTTTAAATGGACTTAAACTTAATTTGTTGTTCGTGGACAAGTAATACGCTTTAAGTGTGGCAATGGATATGTGTATGTCTAGGATTGGATCCATGAAGAGCTTGGTACTGAAGCAGTCCAATAGACTCACCTTCTCTTTTCTGGCTTCCTACCTGGTGCACAGCTTCCATTCACTTTAATCTATAACCAAAATATTCTTCTCAAAGATTTTTAATTAAAACATGAGTTTTACAATAACGCTCCAATGAGTTTTACATCAAGAAGGGTTTTCAATGAAAACATGGTTTTTGAAAAACACTTCAATGTGACACGCAAAATTCAGCCGTAACGTCTGGGCCAAGTTTGGGGTGTTACACTCATAATCTTTCATTTTCTACCGCAAATTTCTATTTTCAACATAATACATCCATGACCCATTTTCATACCTTGATAACTTTTCAAATTAATCCCTCAAATAGAGAGATCAAGTTATCTCAATTTCAAAAATACCAAAATTACTAAAAACGAGAAAAGGAAACATACTCAATCAGGCCTTGAAAGCTTTTTTTCTCTCTCCTAGGGTTTCCATGTTTTTTTAGGTTGAAGATGATGAAAATAAGATGATATAATTTCTTTTCATCTTTTAATTAATTAAGTATTTTGGTTTTTCCAATTTAGTCCCTTGTCTTTTTCTATAATTCTATGGATGAGTCACCATAAAAATCTATATAATTTTATTAATGGTCTAATTACCATCTAAGGACCTTAAGTTTTAAATTCCATAGCTATTTAATCCTCATAGCTACTAGAATTCAACTTTCGCATTTTATGCTATTTAGTCCTTCTCGTAATTAGGCACTAAATAGATAAAATTTTCTTATCAAAATTTTCACACGTCATTTTTATAATATTATGGGCCATTTGGTAAAATAAAAATAAAATATATTTTGGATTGAATTTGTGGTCATGAAACCACTATTCCGATTTCACTGAAAAATGGGTTGTTACACCATACAATCGAGAAAATTTTCGCATCAAAATCTTCGTGTGACCTTCCTATCATGATGCCAACCATAAAATAAAATAAAATAAATTTCTATTTTTAACTCAGATTTGTGGTCTCGAAATCACTGTTCCGACCTCACCGAAATTGGGTTGTTACACAAGTTATATGGTATATGTGAATGAAGTAAGATGTTTAAGTGCAAGTTCATGGTAAGTGTGATTAGAATGTTGTGGTTTGAGGTGCCTATGATAAGCACATTGGTTAGGTGTTAAATTTTGTGAATTGATAAGTTGTGATTGATGAATTATATTGATGTGTAATTGTGTATACTTGTGGTACCAAGAAGACACCAGTTAGTCACTTATGATGGTTGATTTAGCATGTTTTTAGCTTGCTTAAGTCACTTTGAATAGGTCTTTTGGCTGGTAAACGGATTACTTAGAGTCCAAGTAAGCTTGAATTGGTAAACTTATTGTTTAAGGTTCATTTTGGGTTCTACATGGCCTAAGACACGGGCGTGTGACTTAGCCGTGTGAGACACACAGCTTGAAACACGAGCGTGTGTCTCAGTCGTGTGAGGCAAACAGCTTGGCCACACAGCCGTGTGACCCCTATTTTTCAAATTTTGCATCTTTTTCCAAAACTTTCCAAACTATTTCAAATTGGTCTCAAATTGTTTCTAGGTTATTTTTAGAGCCTCGAAGGCTTAATTTAAGGGTAGTATGTAACAAGCCGTTTTCAGTGAAATTGGAACAGTGGATTTGGGACCAAAAATTCAAATTTAAAAAATTTATTTTATTATTATTTTATTGCCTACAGCATGATGGTAGTACCATATAAAAATTTCATTAAGAAATTTTACTGTTTACATCTCAATTTGATAAAAATGATTCAATTGTGTAAAATGAAAAAGTTGAGTTCTAATAGCTATAAGTATTAAATAGCTATAGAACTTTAAAGTGGAAGTTCTTAAATGATAATTAGACCATTAGAGTTGTTAGTGGATGAGCATGGCTTGGCATTTGTGTAAATTTGATTAATTTTAAAGGTTAAATTAGTAAAAAGGTAAATAAATGATAAATTAAATGAAATAAAAACAAAAACATCATCTTTTACTTTCATCTTTTAACCAAAAATAGAAGAAAAGAGTAGCCATTGTTGAAGCTACATTCGGTCATCCTTGTTTCCTTGATTAGATCAAGACAGACCTCGTACAACTTTAGATCGGGGCAAAAAGAAAGTCTCAGATTAATCACCTCCGTATTTACATAAACTCGTTGAGGTAAGTTCATGTGATTAAGTTGCGATTATATGTTTTATTTTGAAATATATACACAGCAGCATATCTGACAACATATGACGATTATCGAGCCCCATTTGAACCTTAGGAATTCGTAGGATATAACTGACATGTCATTAGGGTTTACATGATTTGGGTCCTGGTCCCGAACGCCCTACTAATGGCTAAGGTCCTGCATGTGTTAAGGATACTCCACAGCTTGTGTGAGCGATATCGTGTAGCTATGTTCTGATCTATAGCTCGTGTGAGCATACCGATTTACAGCTCGTGAAAACATACCACTCTACAACTCGAGTGAGCATACTGATTCACAGCTCATATGAGCATACATGTACAGGATTTAACATATTACAGTTATATGAGTTAGCACACTATGTGTGAGTTATCTTGGGTAGCCAACTTTATTCTAATGGTTCAACGGGCATTATTCTGATATGAAATGGTAAGGGTTCATTACGGATTACTACAGGGATGCATATGAATTATATGGAAATGTTGTTACATGGTATTTGGAAATGGAAATGGATGATACATGTATATGAAACATAATTATATGTTGTGCTTATCCATGTTTACTTGGTTTATGTATATGTTTACATGGCTAACTTGTTTGATGTATATGTGTCGGCTTTGCCCAAATTATGGTTGGAATATGCTAAGTTACTTACCTAATTTGTGATTAAATGGTAAGCTATGTTCTATGTTAAATGAACTTACTAAGCATTAAATGCTTACTTTGTGTTATTTTCTGTGTTTTATAGTGAATCGGAAGCTCATCCGAGATGGAAGCTTGTCGGAGCTATATCACACTATCCATCGACTCTTTTGGTACTTTCGGTTGTTTTATATTGGTTATAATGACATGTATAGGTATTTTGGCTAATGTTGGCCTATATGTTTTGTTGTGAATATGGCCATTTGATTTGCCTTGTGTTTTGGCAAAGTTTAGTATGTATATAAGTAACCTTGACATGGTTGATATGTGGATTGTTTTGTGTTTGAATATTGAAGGGTAAAATGATGGTTAAATGAGTTTTGTGATATGATGAAATTATGATGAGTTGGTACTTTAGTATGTATGACCTATATGATGATTTGGTGCTAGTTTAGAATGGCATATTTGGTACCAATTGAGAAGTTTTGGTATGTTTTGGTAAGTAAAATAAATGGCATGAATTGATGCAAATATGCTTAGTAGTTAGTTGATTATTTTGACAAATAGAGTACATGTTTATATATGTTTTAATGATGTCATGCCTAAGGGCATATTGGTTGTATGAGATTATACCATATGTATATAGCTAGAATATGCATGATTTTAGTGCCTTGTTATGGCTTGTATATATGTGCATTTTTTATCGTAGGTACATGCCTTGTTGGGTGAGAAAAATGGCTTGTAAAATAACCTAATTTCGTCCACACAGGTAGAGACACAGGCGTGTGTCTCAGCCGTGTGTGACACATGGCCAAGGGACACGGTTGTGTGTCCCTTGTAGCTTTCAAAGGGTTGCAATTCAAGTTGTTACACGGCCTAGCACATGGCTTGATACATGGGCGTGTAAGGTTATTTCGAATGGTACACAGCTTGGCACACGAGCATGTGGTTTGGCCGTGTGACACAAGTCAGTGAGTTACAGGGTAAGAACACGACCATGTGTCCCTACTTTGAATGCCCACACGGCCTGAGTTTTTAATGTTTTTTGAAAAATTCTCTGAGTTTATGATTTAGTCCCAACTTGTTTCTAAAGCGTTTTTAGGGCCTCGAGGGATCGTATAAGGGACAATATGTATGTTATGAATTGGTTTTAATGTGTTTATTGATTTGATTTGAAAATTTTTAAATTTATGTTCGTTTATTTTGAAAACTCCGATAATGCTCCATAACCTTATTTCGACGCCGGATACTAGTTAGGGGTGTTACACAGTATACATGTGAATGATTTAATATTTAAATGTTCTCACTGTTTACTAATACTTCGTAACCCTAATCCAGCGACAGAGATGGCCAAGGGATGTTACAATAACACGGCCATGTGTCCTATATTTCGAATGGCCACATAGCTGAAAGGCCCCTCTTTCTTAAAATTTTAAATTTTTCCTAAAATTTCCTGTTTTGTTTCAAATTGGTCCCTGAGTGTTCTCAAGCTATTTTTAGGGTCTCTTAGGCTTGTTTTAAGGCTCCTATATTTAAATTGCATATTAGTTTCTGTTTCAATGTTAAATGTTCTGATTTGTATAGTAATGCTCCATAACCTTAATCCAATGACAGAGATGGGTTAGGGGTGTTACACAAATAAGATTAAGAGATAGAGATTCAGTCTTAATTTACACCATAAACATAGCACAACCTGGCTTTGATACCAATTGTTGGAAAAACCCAGTTTGATAATGGTTTTCTTGCACAGTGAAAAATAAAAATTTTGAAAACTGACCCGACCTGTGATATTTATAGCGATAAACCTTAGACCAAAATCGTACCCGCATTTTTAGGTAAACAGATCCTTGATATTCTTCGGCTTTCAGCCTAACGATCTTCTCTGTTATTCTCATACCACGAACTGCTTCGAGTGTGAGCTCGAACCAATTGAATCAAAACACAGAATTAGAAAAAGTTTTCCTTTTGGGGTGAAAATAAAAAATTCTCTTTTCTTTAATAGAAACCAGTAAAATTGGTATTCTGAAAAATATGTATATAACTTGAGAATAAATTCTCCCTATTTTTTGGCATAATTACAATCTATCAAAAGTTATCTTAATAGTTCTACTAGTGTCATCTATTTATAGGAGGAGAAAGTAGAACCTTTATGAAATTGTAAAAGTTTATTTCCACTAGAAAAATAATATTCTTGTCTATCTAAAATATAGGGGGCGACAACCCTAGTTAATGATACTAGGGCTTTTCCGTCCCACCTTCTTACATAAGGGGTTTTGGGTCTCTCTTACATCAGTTCCAATTACGAGTACTTGTTGAGTCTTTTTTACCTAATACTTTGTAATGTAATCCAACCCGATTAAGTTTTTCTATTTCTCAAAATAAAATTTAATATTTATATATAAAATAATTTTTTATCCCTATTTTACCCCTAGCAAAATTTTGACTGACAATTTTACCAAGTAAAATTTTGACAATTTTGCCCCCGTAAAATTTTGAGAAAATATGTTTAGTATTTAACAACTCAACATCTTCATTAGGACTGAATAGTTTAGTTTCATTTTCGGGCTTCGAAATAGTCCAAAAACATAAACTTATTCTTCCATCACTTTTAAGTAATCCTATATAGGATTGCAAGTTTCCGTTCCCATTTCTCTTTTCCTATTAACTCCGTTCATTTCTATTCAAACACGCAATTCATTTATGGTTTCAATAAGTTAGTAAGGGCGATTGGACGTATGGAGTTGAGGCTCAAATGATTTATAATTAAGTTCCAATTTTTCACCTATTAATTATAAACTCATTTAGTCACAAAGTCATTCCACTATAGTATCCTGACTGAGCTCTCCTCAATGACATACCATTACAAAAACAACTACTCAGTGCTTGTCTAATGACCTTATTATAAGTGTGTTACCCTCATAGGATATCCTTGATATTTTTGGGATAATATTTGTTCTCTCAATACGACCATATTTCATCTCATGGTAACCATTACATCTTCATTCATGAAAAGTCAATCACTATCAAATAGTGATAAAGTCATTCATCACAAAGATGGACAACTTGTGGCCATGTTTACTTTTCATCAACCATGTAATGCCAATGAGAGGATATAATTTACCCATGTTTTAGGCTATGAATTCCAATATTTTGAATGATGCTACATACTATAGAAGTCATACACCTAACGCACCAGCTTTTGATTCCTTATCTATTTGCACTCAGGCTTTTACTTGCATCGAAGTGTACGAGTCACGCATACATAGTCTGCCATCCACTCAGGATTTAGGTATGTCATGCTATGAACATCACAAGTGAATAAATCAATAAATAGATTTAGGATCTATTTTGCTTGGGTCTTGTCCGATGTACTGTCAGTCCAGTCAGTCACATCTTTGTCTCTATCTTATGGGAATTAACCGCTACGATGTCTAAGACAAGACATATCCCCAGTTGGACTTGATAGACGACATATTAATATTTTAATCAATTTTCTCATTTCTGATTAGACTAAGGATATGTTTAGGTTCGTCTACTAATACAAGCCACCTTTCTGTACTATGATCAGACACGTTATACCTCTTAGTATTAGTTAAACATTTAGACAACCAATGAGAAACATTTGCTTCTATTTTGCTTTGTGTTAAAAAACCATGTGAGGACAATAATACAAAGTATATTAATTTAATTAATGAATAATTTTATTAATCAATCTGTTCAAAAAAATTACAAGTGTATATTGACGAAAATACTACACTTAGGGCACCAGATCTAACAATTACGATTTCGAAATGCCATTTTTGTAAATCGTGTTCTTAAATATTTAATATTTACAAGGCTAGTATAAAAATATAGTGAATTTTGGTCTAATAATTATGTTTATTTGGAAAGTTAGACAAGGTACAAGTGTATCGGTCCTAAAGTCAATGGTTTTAGAAATTGAGGTATCGAGACCTCATTTCCTAAGCCGAGGCTATAAATATTTTTATTAAATATTTATGGAGTTATTGTATAAGTGAATTAGATTTTGGATATGTAATTTTGTTGAATTGGTGATTAATTAAGATAAACTGTTAAATCGTAAAAATCGTAAAAATCATTAAAGTTAATCACTATTGAATTTTATTTGTTAAAAGGCTTATATAATGATTGTTCAAGTTTCAAAGTGGAAATTAGGCCATTTTTATATAGTAACAGATAGTTGGTGTTTTTTTTTAGGTAAATATGTTAAAATTATAATAAAAATTAAGTTATATGTTAGAATAAAATAAACAAAAGGCTACCATCCATTTTTTTTTATTTCTTCTTTAACTGTGAGCACCAAAGAAAACATAAGAAGCCATTGTTAAGCATTAAGAAAGGTTTGGCCATTACATTTAAGTCCATACTAAGCTCTTGTAAATTTTATGTTTTTGAGATCGTTGTAACTTGATTTAGCTAACTCAGGGATTAGAGTGTAAAAATGTTAAAGTTTGTAAATGGTTCCATTGATGAATGTTTGAATTTTTAATGTTTAAATGTTAGCTTTTAAGCTTTGACATGAAAAAAGATTGATTTCTAAAGTGAAAGTTGTTAATTTTGAAAATAAGGACTAAAGTGTAAACATTTTGAAATTAACATAAAATTTCTATAACTATGGTTAATAGAGGGTTTTTGAAGGATGAAATTTAAATTGGATTGTAAATGGAAGCTGAATTTTGAAAGATCTAGTAATTTCAATTTTAGGGACTAAATTAAATAAAATGAAAAAATTAGAGAACATTTGAAAAATGAAATTCAATTAATATATGATTACAATATGTTGTTCTAAGATGTTTGAAATTGATAAATTGAAATAAATTATTATATAGATCGAGATTTGAGCTAATCAGGGGATAATCGAGGAAAAGTTAATTTTTGCGGATTAGTACTCGACGTTTTGTGTTTTGCTATTTTTGTCAAGTAAGTTCATATGGGACTTATTTTATTAATTGATGATATATTTGTATTATATTGTTTTCTTTATAGTTGAATTGTTATTGTATAATGTTTTGGCATATATGTAGTATATGAAATCAAAAATATGAAATATATAATAGATATGAACATATGTGTAGTATCGAATGGTTATGTTGTGAGATAGTATTAATACAAGTTATACTTGTAGGCTTTAATATGGTAACATGTGATGCTATGAAATATCTATATGTGAAATAGATATTGACTAGGTAGCAGTTGACTAATGGTCTGAAGTAAATACTGTGGAATTGAATGTATTATATAGGGTTGAATGTTATATAATATAGGTCAAATTTGTACAAATTGAATTGGTATAATTTAGGTACCATATTGAGGTACAATGGTTTAGTTTAATGGAAATTAGTGAATATTGAGCTTTATTATGAAATTGATATGTATATAGCAATATTACATAGTTTAAATGTATATGTATAGCTTGGAGCTTACGATTTGTAACTTGATAAATTAATTCATTTAAATTTCTATACTTTCATTGCCTAACATGATCAAAGGTTAAAGTAATTTGATAATAATTGATGAAATCAAGTTTTTGTGAAATGTTAATTCTCGTGATGAAGGACTAAACTATATAGAATGAAAAATAGTGTATTTTGATGCAAGTATGGAATTTACTTTGTATTATATTGAAAAATGTTATGTTATGAGATGACTTGTTGAATTGAGTTATGGATTTTATTTGTTGGGATATAATTGAAGTTCTATGGAAAATTTGTTACTTAGTAAATGTGCAACTAATGCTTTAGTTTATCCAATGAGGCACTGGGTGCCAATTAAATTCACGAGCATTGGGCGCAATTTGATTACTTCGATTTGTCTGATAAGGCACTGGGTGCCAGACATATTGATGAGCATCAAGTGTAAATTATTCACTTCAAAAGACTGGCATGAAATTTGGAGTATGGTATGCTATTAATTTATAAATAATACATTTGGTATAATGTTATATTTTAATAAAACCTTGAAAGTTCTCATAAAATATTCTTTTATTAATATTGCTTTTAGTAATGTCTTTGTATGGATTACTCAACATTCAGTTGTTTCCATGCACAGGTTAGATTGTGTACGTGATCTTGTATATCGACTTTAGTATCTAGTGAATATCCTGAGCTCAATAATGATGTTGAACTTCCTTTTTAGTGAACTGACATGTACCTAGGGGTGTAATTTTGTATCTTATATATGTTTTATTGGTTAATCACAAGTTGAACTTATTTGATGTTAGACTTTGAATGTCTATATAACATGTATATAAGTGTGAATGATGGAATTATGGTAATTTATGATTAAAGCAACTTGGATGACCAATATTTGAATGTGGATAATAGAATTAAGGTGATTGAGAATGGTATGGATGTCTTGATATGAAAATGTGATATTAATACATAATTGACAACTTGCACAAAAAGGCACATTTAGGTTCCACCAAGCTGGCACACAGCCGTATGTCACACACGGGCTAGTGGCATGGTCATGTGAGAAACTTTTAATCCACACAGGCATAGTAAGGTACATGGCCTGGACACACGGCCGTGTGACCCTTGTTTGCAAAAATTTTCCTTTTTATTGAAAAATTTCCAGCTTGATCCTTAATTGTTATCGTGTAGACATAAAAGGTTTTGTAAGCTCATTTGAGACTTAATTTAGTCTGTAAATCATATTTTACGTGGTCCATGAAATATTTTATTGTTTAATCGAATTTTTTAGCCTAAATTGAATGTGATCTATTCTGGTAATTTTGGTAACATTCCGTAGCTCGAGTCCGACTATCAGACCGAGTAAGGGGTGTTATACAAAGACATGGTGATATTCAATCAACAAAGGCTCATGCCGTTAAGGGTACCTTAAGGTTGTAACTTGATGATTATGTGTTGTAGAATTGAGTCTGAGTGTTCGGTAGAGGAATGGACATAGACAAAACTACACTAATGATTAAGATGAGACCAAGTTCAAATTTATGTTTAATGTGCATTGAAGGGATCATAACTTTAGGCCTTGAAGGCCCAAGATGGACTTGAGATTGAAATGTCAACTCGATGCAACAAAATTACCAAAAGTGTGGCTTTATGTTGCTAAGGGCGTCGACATAGTAAGTGGAGGATTTTCATGGTCTGCAATTTACTATGCTAGTTATTAAGGTTAAACTTTCCCTAAATGATCTTGAGTGAAATTAAAGTAAAATAACTTGGAAGTTCGAATTTTTCGGATACCCTACAGTCCTAGAGGGATTCTATGATGCAAACTGGGTAACTAATAAAGTTTGCTTTACAAGTGGGTATGTCTATACTTTGGATGGAGCAACTATTTCTTGAAAGCTTTCTAAACAGACTTGTATTGCTAGCTCCACGATGGAATCAGAGTTTATAACTCTTGACTAAGCCAAGCAAGACGTGGCTTAGGAATATACTTGTAGAGATTTCTTCATGAGAGAATGGAGTACCTTCTTTGGGGTATGTGAGGTCTGAAAGGAAACCCATTGATCTAGTAACCAAAGGGTTAAGTAGGAAAATGGTTCTTGATTCGTTGAGGGGGATAGGTCTTAAAGCCCAGTGGTTGAATAATTAATGGTGGTTAGTTATCTAAGTTCAATGTGATCAAACAAAACCATGGAAAGACTCATAGTGTACATTCTACCTATCGCTATGACGAACGATATAAGCATAAGGTTGAGTTCTCACTCTTAATAAATTAATATCTCAAGATTTGGGTGGTCCTATTGAGACGGACTTGATGAATTCACTAACATGTGAGGTTGAATGATGTACATGCATAAGATTGTGTTCTCCCTTTTAATGAATTCATATTCCAGGATTTGGGTCATCCTATTGAAACGAGCTTGATGAATTCACTGACATGTGAAGTTGAGTTTACTACTCTTAATGAGTCGATACCCAGAGTTTTGGTGGTCCTATTAATACAGATTTGATGAATTCGTCAAATTTAAATATGAGAGGATAAGCTTAATAAATATTTTTAATGATTTCATAGTCTTGATTCAAGTGGTCTATATTGAGATAGACTTGATGAAATCACCCATGTAAGTGTGAAAGACTAGCCATCTTTTATGAAAGACATTGGGCAATCTTTCTAGATCACTTACCAATATCCCGAGGTGTATTGGTTAAAACTTGTTAATCTATTGCGAAATATCAATTAGATCTGAAGTTAGTCATGTGCCATGAGTTAACCCCTATATTAACAAGTTCAAGATTCATTCACTTGTTAAAGAGAAGAATAACTCATTTCACTTTGTACTAGTTCAAGTCCACAAAATACTGGTGCTTAAACGGCAAATGTCGCTATTCCTCTTCTTACGTTTTACCTTTTTTCATGTTTACAAAAATTACTTTGCTAAGGGAATATTGGTGATGCAAATTGAAAAAAAAAATTAAACGGTTACTGTAATAGCCTAAATTTCAACGATGTCGGAAATAATGGTTCGAGACCACCAAATCCAAAAAATGAACTTGTAGATTATATTATTTAATATGTATGAGCCAAATGTAGCTTTTAAAAGATTTTTGAAATAGTAAATTGTGTTTTATAAAGATTTATTTGGTCAATAAATTGAGAAAAAAAGTATCGAGATGTCGTTGTTATAAACTGAGCCATAAATATTTTTATAAATATTTACAGAGTGTCAATAAGGTAGTATTAAAATTTCGTTAGAAAATTTTAACATTTAGGTGATTAATTAAATAAAAAGGATTAAATTGAAATAGGTGTAAAAGTTACTAGAAGGATTAAATAGCTCAATTGTTAAATGAGGAAGGACCTAAAGTGAAAATAAGCCCAAAGGAGATATTTTGGGTGGCAATAGCTGAGAAAAATCAGGAAATGGGTGAAATAAGGGCAAAATTAGAAAATTGCCAAAATTAGCTAAATAAAAATGGGACCAAATTGGAATATCTAGAATTCTCTTCATTTTTCTTCATTTTCATCAGTTGAAAAACAGCCATGGAAGAGGGTTCAAGCTGGTTTTCATACTCTAGCTTTATGTAAGTTTAATTCTTGCTTTCTCCATGAAATTTCTAAGATTTTGGACTTTTATAATTGGGTCCAACTTACTATGTCATTAGTTTTTGATTCCATGGCTAATTTTTAAAGTTGCTATGGATGAGTGCTAGAAGCATATGATGAATAAATATAGAATTGAAGCTTTAATTTTGGTATATGATGATTTTATCAAGTAAAATTGATGGAAATTGATTTCAAGACCTAATTATGGAAGAGTTTGGAATTAAGGTCTAGTGCTAAAGTTCTGATTTTCAAGGGTTATGAAGTAGTTTAAAATGATAGACTAAATTATTAATTGAGAAATTTTAGCTCAATTGAGGGGTTAATTGAGCAAGGACTAAATTGTATGAACTATGAAATTTAGGGTAAAATGGAAATTAACGTTTTGCATTAAAACTGTTTTGGACAGCAGCAGTAGTCTAACTTTGAAAAAACACCAAAAATTTTAGAAATCGAATGAGAGGATGAATAAAATATGAAATCAAAGCTTATTGAGTCTAGTTTCTTATGGAAGAAACGATATAAGCAATGGAATTGTAAATCATGAGATATAATAAATTTTGTGAGACAAGGTTAGAATGATTTTGGGTTCCCTGTTCTGAATTTGGAAAATCATAAAAAATTGAAAACAAATAATTAGGGACTTAAATTTATATGTTTAGAATCCTAAATGAGTCTATTTTTAAGAGAAACAAACGGGAATCTCGTACGAAGAGATAATTAATTTTTAGTGAAGAAGGGTCGGAACTGTCAGACAGTAGAACAGGGGTGACTTTAAAGGATAAACTGTACTTATTGGCTAAACCAAAAATTCTAAAAATTTTATGGTAAGAATATATGTAAGTCTAGTTTCAGGGAAAATTAGCAGATCTTAATCTGGAACTCCATAGCTCAAGTTAAAAATAATTTAGTGACTATGACACGGATGGATAGCTTTGGAATATAAATATAAGTAAATAGTAAAATTATAGATAATGTTACTTATAAGCGTGTTATATACATTAAGGATGTGGAATGGAGAGGAGGAAGAGGAAAATATGTGAGTGACTTATGCACAAATTGATCACATGCTCGATTTTATTTGGTAAATGTTAAACTTTGTTAAATGAAAATTGTTATAAATTCATATTTGAATTAAATGTTATATGTGTTAAAGAATAATTTGAATATTTGATATTGCCTAATAAATGAATATTCGATATTGCTTAGTATATGTCAAGCCAAATATAAAAAAAAAAAAAAAAGTGGAACATGTTTGAAAGAATGTGGTAAGTATTTTCATGGTTATTATTGAGCTCATTCACATGAATCTGTCATTTGAAATTGTGATAGATAGGAAGAAATAGTGAATGGCATGCTTATGTATGGTTATATGTATTTATCTGAAACACAAGAAAATGATGGTTATATATTTGATATATGGAGACATAAGATTATGATATATGAACATGGAATATATTTTATAAATGTGTTCGTTCTTAATTATAGAATTGTGCAACTCAAGTGTACTATTTGTATAAAGATAGTATTTCAAATGATTTGATGAGTAAAGCTCCAATGTGAGATAGTCTGAAATCAAGACAAATTGTTATGAAAGCATATTTAAAATACATAGATATGATTGTTATAAGTTATGTGAATAAACGATGTGTAAAAGTATATGCATATGAGAAATTTAATGAAAGTTGAGCCCATAAATGTTTCTTGATATTTATATGAATTGTATGGCTAACAATGTGATAAGAATAGGTATTAGGGCTCATGATCCATTCGAATAATTATGCTTGCATAATTATGTTGAATATAGAGAAGCGGTAAGTTAATTACCATGTTATACGAATTTATTAAATATTACATGTTTACTTTGTTTTGCTTTTTTCCCTAATTAATAATGATTCGATAAGCTCCGGTAATGCCTTGTACCCTATTCCAATGACAGATACGGGTAAGGGGTGTTACAATTACGATGTGAAAAAAATCAGAACCTAGCTTCTAAACTGTTACAATTTGACAAAATCAAAATCTGGCCATTGAGATTTTTTAGGAAACTGACTTTGCAAATTTATCGTTTTGCCCTTTTAGAAAATAGTATAAATTTCTCTAAATTCTGGTGTTCTGTAAAATTACATGAGGGGGGAATTTTGTTTAAGAGGTTGGATTTTAAGCGAAACCGTCCATTACCCATCCAGTCTTTCCTAGGAATTGAACCTAGTGTGGTTTTGCTGGTTTTCTTCCAGTTTATTTTTCTATCAGATTTCTCACCAATTGCTTTTGTTTTTTTCTTTCGACTCCTTTCAAGAAGAGCAATACCAATTGTGTTTCACCTTTTTTATTCGGGTGTATGAATATTTAAGTACTGTGTTAACCTTGAGGGGCGGCGTCCACTACACGATTACGCCAATCAGAGCGAATTTACTTCTAAGGTAGTGGTTTTTCCACGACACGGTGATTGCTTTATTTACTTACGCTCAATTTGGGGTTCTATCAGCGCTAACGATTTTGTTTTGTAGTAGTATATTTCCAACAATTACAAGGTCCAAACATCTTCACCTCATAAATTCTTGGTTAACACACTCAGGACTTCTTCCCCATTCTTCACATATTAGCCTCCAAACCCAAGACCACATCTCACCCACTTTTCTTTGCTCTCATTTTGACTGTTTTCTAATTAGAACCACCCTTTTTGACCTTGACTCTTATGGCTCAAATTAGTTCCATTCAGTCATTTCTTGCCTCTCAATTCAACCTATACAGGACATCAAGCTCAAGGTCACCTTGAAGGCCAAAATGAAATTTTAAAAATTGAATAATGATAAATTAGGTTCAAATAGAAAGAAAAAATTAATTTTTTTTTTCTTGGAGAAAGATGGAGGTGAAAGAAATAATGGTAGTCGCGATAGGGGAAGTAGAATACGAAGTTAAATTTTGAGGACTAAATTGAGATCATTTGTAAATTTTGAAGGTTTTTTTTTAAATTATGATTAAATCAATATAAAATGTAAAAATTCAGTGCTAAATTTATTATTATATCGGTTTTTTAACTTCCACATCACCTTCCCTTGAAAGATTTAGCGCACTTAATGGATATGGACAAAAAAACAATTTCAATTAGTTTGGTGACGAAGTTAAAAAAAAAAGATAATTGGGTGACAAAAAAAAGGGGGCAATTGTTGGGTGACCTATGATGTAATTTACCCTATATATTAATTCAATACTATGTACACATTAAAATATTTTTTTAAATATTAAAAAATGTGCTACATGGTCTAAATTTAAAATTTTAATAAAAGAAAAATCATCTAAAATATTAAATATCAAATTAAAAATAATATATATTTTCAAAAGATTAGAGAGTTTTAAAAGCCCTTGAACTTTAAAAAAAATAAAAGTGTTATACTTTCTTTTACAATCAATTGAGCCCTTGAACATTAAAATTACTATCAATTAAGCCATTTGACCATTAAAGTTAATGGCCAATCGTTATAGAATAACAACAATTGTTTTATAGGTTTTTTACCACATGGCACATTAGGGTTGTGCCATGTGGGGAAAATTGAGTATTTTATTTTAAAAACATTGAAAATTTTAAAAAAATATTTAAAAATATAAAAATTATAATATATATTTTAAAAATAATTTAAAATTTATAAAAAATTCAAGTAATTATAAAAATTATTATAAATGACAAGAAATTACATAAATTGTAAAAAATAAAATTTCCAAAAAATTAAAAATAATAATTTATTATTTATAAAAATATAAATTACAAAAAATATAAAATTGTAAAAATTATTTATTTTTAAAATATATAAAATTATTAATAAAATTAATAGAATTTAAAAATATTATAAGAAGAATAAAAATTATAAAAATAAATTAAGAATATAGAAAAAATTATAAAAGAACGGACATTTTTTCATTTACACACTAATTATCATTAACACTATAACACCTATTAAAAATTATAAACTATTTATTTGATTCTTAAAGCTATTTGTTGTTCTCGTCCACCAGAGACTTCCCCAAAACTTGTATCCCTTTGTCCATCTTTGATGATAATAGGAAAGTATCTTGAGATGTAAACTAAGGTAGAGAAATGAGTTGAGAAGACATTGACAATTGAGGTTGTTTGTATATAAAATTGTAAATTTTTTTATATTTTTAAATTTATATAATTTTTATATTTTTCTAATTTATATAATTTTTGAATAACTTTGAATTATTTGTAATATTTTTTATAATCTTTTGCTCTTCTCTATATTTTTATAAATTTTAATAATGTTGTTGGTACTTTTAAAAAATTTTATTTTTCACATAATTTATATAAATTTTAATTTTTTATTATGTTAATAATTTTTAATAATTTTTGAAACTTTTATAATTTAAAATTTTTATTTATAATATTCTATATTTTTATATTTTTCAATTTATAATTTTTAAATTTTTTAATAATATTTTATGATTTTCTATATATATTTAATTATTTTTAAATAACTTTTAATAATTTTAAATATAAAATACGGTTTTAAATCACGTGACACAATCTTAATGTATCACATGGCAAAAAAAAAAAAAGGAAAAATTGTTGAAGTTACTTAGGGCTTTAACTATAATGGTGAAATGATTGAATTAATCTAATTTTAACATTGAATGGCTCAATTAAGTACAAAAAATTATAGTGATTTTTTTGAAAAGATTAAAGGGTATTTAAGACCCTTTAACCTTTAAATAATAATATTGAAAAGACTAAAATGAGATTAAATTAAATCATTACAAATATAAACTAAAAAGCTTTATTTAAGTCACTAGATTAATTTTTTTCTAGAAAAAGTCTAGCTAGTGAGCTCCAAGCGACAATTTGACGACTGATACAATGGATCAATATCCATCGACAAGTAGAAAATATACTTTAAATCCAAGTCAATTTAATGATCAGTATCGAAGAATGGAGAAAAAAATTGTTTGGACTTTATTTCATAGATTCATAACGTTCAAAATTGTTTAATAAGAAAAAGTTGAATTATAAAATAGGAGAGGAATGAGAGCTTTCAATTGGTGTAGAAGATGCAAACAAAGAAGTCCATACAATAACGATTTCAACAGTCTAATGACTTAAATGAAAACTTTCAAATAATTTAATGACTATTTTATAACTTTTTAAAGTTGAATAATTAAAATATAAATTTATTAATAATTTAATATGTAATTTAAGCTTTAAAAAATAAGGAAGTGACGGAGTTGAGGGATCTTTTGACATATTTATACCTATCATTTATCATTTATTTATTTATATATCATTATGGAGCTCTTAATTAGGTGACTTGGCTCAACCAGATAAACTCAGTAGGAAATTGACAAAAAACCCAAAGAAAAATAAATATGAAATTAATGATATGAAAGTCTATTGATTTTAACAAAACCACCTATATAACCTGTTATATATATTTACGAAAAAATATTTTTCATACATATATTTTGAACCACCCAAATAATGGATATCTCATAATATCTATATCACTTAACATTAATTGGATTAAAATATTATTTTGTTAAGCATTATAATATAGGATTATATTTTAAAATTAATTAGTATATTAAAATAATAACTATTTGCTATAAGTCATAATGACAAAATTAACTTCTAACGCTTAGGTGTTAAGTTACTTTGGCCCTTAAGGTGTTTTTTGAAACACTTTCATACATAATATTTATTTTTTTGGTCAAATTGGTTATTTTTTAATGGTCTTGCTGATGTGGCCATTAAGGGACTAACGGTGCTGACGTGGAAAAAAAATTTCCACTTAGGCACCACACGTATGTAGATGCTGACATGACATATAAGACAAAATAATGTCACAACAACAAATAAATTTAAACTTAAAAAATAATTAAAATTTTAAAATTTTTAAAACTCCTAACTAACACACACGTGCAGAATTAAAAGAAATTAGTAGCTTCTAAATGAAGAACCCTAAATTTCAAATCCTCTCCCTCTCTATTGAAATTCTTTAGAAATTAAAGTTTGGAAATTAGTGGGTTTGTAAAAAAATCAAAAATATTGTTCGAAAAAAGTGATTGGAAGCCATCAATAGAGAAGTTGCCTTATTTGAAGCTAGTTTCACATCACGAGGGGAGTTCATTTATGATGAAGAGAAAAAAAGATGTTTTTGTAACAAGTTAGCTCCGAGAAAGACATCGTGGAGCAATTTAAACCCCGGCAAAAGGTATTATGGTTGCTCAGATTTTCGAGTAAGCTTATATTTAGCTAATTTGTTTTAGGGTTCATAAGAAATTGAGGATTTTTTATTTTTTTGATTATTGTGTCGTTGGACTAAATTGGGATTGGGGTAATCACTATATATTTAGCCGTTTTGTTTTAGGGTTCATAAGAAATTGTGTGATTTTTTTCTTTTTGTTAATTGGATATTGATGAAACATTTCTTTATCATGCATGCAATGTATTCAAGTAAGCATATTCAGCCGATTTATTTTGGGGTTCATAAGAAATTGGGGATTCTTTTTATTTTTTATTTGGGTATTGATGAAAAGAAATAGCCGATTTATTTTGGGGTTTATAAGAAATTGGGGATTCTTTTTATTTTTTATTTGGGTATTGATGAAAAATTTCTTTTCCATGCGTGAATATTAGAGTAATCACTGTATATGAACTCAGTTGTGGATATTTCATTTTTCTTGAATGACGTTACCAAACTATGGAGTTGGAAAGTAAGGCATTGGAACTGCATTTGGTCATTTTGGGATAGGTGTTGTAACACCCCGAACCCGAGACCATCGCCGGTGTCGGACACGAGGGGTTAACAAGCCAAATCCACATATTTCGCCCACCAATTGACATTTCCAGTCAGGCTGAAAAACTGCGTCACTGTCGCCTTAAAAATCATATCTCGAGTTTCAAAACTCGGAAACTGGTTTCGTAAATTTTTCCTGAATTTAGACTCATATATCCATCCATGGATTTATTTCTAAAATTTTTGGTTGGGCCAATTGGTACAGTTTATTAGTTAAAGTCACCCATGTTACAGGGATCGACTGCTCTGACCTCTGCGCGTTACAACTTGAATATCTCTCTGTACAGGGCTTTAATACTGGTGCCGTTTGTTTCTAATGAAACTAGACTCAAAATTAAATCTGTACATATAAGGCATGACTCCTAATTCTTTCTGGATAATTTATAGTAAATTTTTAAAGTTGCGACAGGGGACCCAGAAACCGTTCTGGCCCTGTCTCACAATAGCTTTAATATCTCTTAACATGTGACTCCTATGACCGTTTCGTTTCTTCCATATGAAAGTAGACTCATCAAGGTTCATTTACATATCTTATTCACTATTTAATACCACTCCTACAAATTTTGGTGATTTTTCACATTCACGTCACTGCAGCTGGCAGCATCTGTTTTTAGGGTAGGTCTTACCTATTTTGTAGTCTCCATGAACCAACTAGTCTTGCCATACATAGGTTCACATATGATCATTTTAACCATACCAATGGCTGATCATGTGACCAACACTCCCATTTCCAATCCATAATCACATCATGACACCATATATATATATACAAACCGCAAATAGTCTAAGTTCAGACTTCACTTTTACGAGCCATTTTCGCATGGCCGTACACATATACATCACAACATATTTGAACCAACAAGGGTAGTCCTATACATGCCATTTCAAAGTTCAACCAAAATTTATACCAAAATGGAGGCTTTGATAGTGTAGATGACTTCGACTTTAATGATCCCGAATCCGATTGCTATCGAGCAAAATCTATAAAACAGAGAGCCAAAGCAACGGGTAAGCATTTTTATGCTTAGTAAGTCTCAAGGAATAAAATCAGCTTTAATTAAAGCAATACATTCACATAGCCAAATGCATCATTTCATTAATACACATTCACATAATCATTCTTACTTCACACTTCATCATTATATACTTTCACAAGGTATCAACCAATTCAATAGCTGAAATTGTTAGTCGATTGAGCGAATGTTGCTCAAGCATGTCGACTTTTCCAATGCACATATAATCATACCTTATTCTTTGGGCTTTTCGAGCGTACTAATGGAATTTATTACAACAGCCAACACTCACCTCCAGCCCAAGCTTCTTGAATACAACCGGATATAACCACGCACGAATGCCTTGGTCTTAGCCCGGATAGAACGACTCGCACGAATGCCTTGGTCTTAGCCGGATGTAGCCACTAGCACAATTGCCTTGGTCTTAACCGGATATAATTTCCAGCATAAATGTCGTCGGGACTTAGCCCGGATATCATTCAATTGCTCATGCACACATAAATCAATAATCATTACACATTCATATTTCATTTCACATAATTCAAGTAGGGTCACTTCTTGAGGACTTACCTCGGATGTTGTCGAACGGCTTTTACGGCTATTCGATCACTTTTTCCTTCCCCTTGTCCAATTGTGGCCCTCTAAGCTCTTGAGCTTAATCTTGGTGCAAGTTTAGCCAAATCTCCTTCTAGATCTCTTCTAAACAAATAAAATGAAGCCAAAATCTCTTCTTCCCCTTAGTATTTTCGGCCAAAAAGGAGAGAACAAGGATGAACAAAATTTTTGTTTTCCTCCTTAGTTACTGCAATGGGGGGAATGCTACACTCTCACACACATTTTTTTTTGTTTCTCTTCCCACATCTAATTATTAATCATTTCTTTCATGCTCCATTAACAAAACATGTTTCAACATGTTTTCTTTGCCCATAACCCATGTCATGGCCGCCACCACCTATAAAGGGGAATTTGACATGCAAGTCCATTATTTTGCATGCATGCTTTAATTAGTCATCACACATTTCCCTATCGTACTTTCAAAGTTCACTACTAAGTCCTTTCTAGTGGAATTCACCTTTATAACACTAAATCAATCATCAAAAATGTCATACATGAGCATACACATATTATAGGCATCAAAATAAATTTTGAATTATTTTATGCCTCGGTTTTGTGGTCCCGAAACCACATTCCGACTAGGGTCAATTTTGGGCTGTCACAACTCTCCCCACTTAAGAAATTTTCGTCCCAAAATCTTACCGTAAATAGGGTTGGGTATCGCTCTTTCATAGAGTTCTCGGTTTCCCAAGTAGCTTATTCTATCCCGTGCTTGAGCCATAACACCTTCACTAGCGGAACTCGCTTGTTTCAGAACTCTTTCACTTCCGTGATAGGATACGAATCGGTTCTTCCTCATAACTCATATTGGCTTGAATTTCAACTTCGATGGACTAATCACGTGCGATGGATCAGATCTATAGCGTCAAGCATCGAAACATGAAAGACATCGTGAACATTTTCGAGTTCGGGGCAAAATCAAACGATATGCCACCGGACCGACTCGCTCGGATATCTCATATGGCCCAATGAACCTCGGGCTCAACTTGCCCTTACGGCCAAATCGAGTATCTTTTTCCAAGGCGATACCTTGAGAAACACTTTATCTCCCACCGATACTCGATGTCCTTACGCTCAGATCCGCGTGCACGACTTCGACGATCGGAGGCTATCTTCGACTTTCACGGATTACTTTCACTTTCATTCAGATCTCTAATCAAATCCACCGAAAATTTTGCTTTCACCGAGCTCACCAAAACAATGGTGTACGGCATTTACGACCGTACAAAGCCTCGTAGGGTGCCATCTTAATACTTGATTGAAAGTTGTTGTTGTAGCGAATTCAATCATCAGCAAATACCGCTCCCATGAACCACTAAACTCGAGGACGCAACATCTCAACATATCCTCAAGTATCTCGAATTATCCGCCGGATTGACCATCGGTTTGGGGTGAAAGCGGTGCTGAAATGCAACTTGGTACCCAAAGCTTCTTGCAACTTTTTCCAAAATCGCGAGGTAAACCTCGGATCTCTATCCGACACGATGGAAATAGGCACCCGTGCAATCTCACAATCTGAGAAACGTACAGTTCGGCTAGTTTGTCCATTGAAAAGTCCGTATGTACGGGGACAAAGTGAGCCGACTTAGTCAATCTATCTACAACGACCCAAACCGCATCCTTCTTACTCACTGACAAGGGCAGTCCAGATACAAAGTCCATTGTGACTCGATCCCATTTCCACTCGGGTATCGTGATTGGCTAAAGTAATCCTGAAGGCACTTGATGTTCCGCTTTCACTTGATGACATATTAAGCATCTCGAAACAAAGTCAGAGATGTCTCGTTTCATACCATGCCACCTAAACCGACGTTTCAAATCGTTGTACATCTTCGTACTCCCCGGGTGGATTGCCATTCGGCTACAATGGGCTTCGTTCAAAATTATCGAAATGAGTTCCGAATTCTTTGGAACACACAGACGACCTTTGAACCTCAAACAATCGTCATCATCGATTTGAAACTCCGAGTCCTTGTTCGAACACACTCACTCGTTTTGCGACCAACTCGTCGTCGACTTTTCGAGCTTCTCGAATTTGATGCATCAATAGTGGTTTGGCTTTCAATTCAGCTACTAACACACCGTCGGATCGAAGCAGACAAGTGCACATTCATCGTCGTAAAGTGAATAATGATTTACGACTCAAGGCATCCGCAACCACATTCGCCTTTCCAGGTGATAGTCAATGACCAGCTCATAATCCTTTAACACTCGAGCCAACGTCTTTGTCGCAGATTTAAGTCTCTTTGGGTCATCAAATATTTGAGACTTTTGTGATCCGAGTACACATGGCACTTCTCACCAAATAAGTAATGTCGCCAAATCTTTAAGGCGAATACGATGGCGACTAATTCGAGATCATGGGTCGGATAATTTTTCTCGTGTGGCTTTAATTGCCTCGACGATAGGCCACAACTCGACCTTCTTGCATCAATACGCAACCTAACCCAAGGAGGAGGCGTCACTATAGATGATAAACTCTTTGCCGATTCGGGTTGCACTAGAATTGGGGCTCCCGTCAAATAAGTTTTCAGTTGATCGAAACTTTTCTAACATTTCTCCGTCCATTCAACTTAACATCCTTTTGGAGTAAGCCGTCATCGCGTGGCTATCGTTGAGAAACCTTTACAAATCGTCGGTAATAACCGACAAGCCCCAAAAGCTCGAACCTCGGTAATATTTCTGAGGCTTCCAATTAAGTATGGCTGAAATTTTATTCGGTCGACTCGAATACCGTCGCAGATACCACATGACCCAAGAAGCTAACCTCTCTTAACCGAACTCACACTTGCTGAACTTAGCATATAATTGCTTATCCCGTAAAATTTGCGGCACTAACCTCGGTGTTCAAAGATGTTCGGTCTCATTTCTTGAAAAGACCAAGATGTCATCAATGAACACGACTACGAATTGATCCAAATATGGTCTCAAGATCCGATTCATTAAATCCATAAATACCGCAGGGCATTAGTAAGCCCAAACGGCATCACTAGGAACTCATAGTGACCATATTTCGCTCAAGGCGGTCTTGGGCACGTCCGAATCTCGGATTCGCAATTGATAATAGCCCGATCTCAAATCTATTTTCGAGAACACCGAGGCTCCCTTCAGTTGATCGAACAAGTCATCGATACGTGGTAACGGATATTTTTCTTTATCGTCGCTTTATTGTCGACGATAGTCGATCACGCAAACCGCATGGTTCCATCCTTCTTTTCACAAACAACACCGGCGCACCCAAGGCGAAAAACTCGGCGAGCAAAACCTCTATCCACCAATTCTTGCAACCGAGCTTTCAACTCCTTTAATTCCGTTGGCGCCATACGATCTACGGTTATCGAAATTGGAGTGGTACCGGTACCAATTCGATGCCAAATTCTATTTCTGAACAGTGGTAAACCGGCAATTTTTCAGGAAAACATCCGGTATTCACAAACCACGCGCACGATTCGGGTTTCTTTTCGATTCCTTGTCATCGAGCACATACGCAAGGTACGCTTGCACCCTTTTCTTACATATTTCCGGGCCAACATTGCGATATTACGGTGGCAACCCTTTAAGTCCGTAGACTCAACCCGAATTATCTCGTTATTCGCGACCTCAAATCGATAGTCTTGCTTTTGCAATTTACAACCGCATCGTGCATGGTCAACCAATCCAAACCAAGAATAACGTCAATTCATCGAACGGCAAAAGCATCAAGTCCACCGGAAAACAAGAACCTCGGAACACTAGGGGACTTTTCTTGCACACTTTGTTGACAAGCACGTAATGACCCAAGGGTTTGACACCGAATTACAAACTCGAGAGACTCAATAGGCAAAGTCTTCTTTGGATGCTAAGGTTTCACATATATAAGAATGAGTAGAACCGGGGTCAATCAAAGCAATCACATTAGTGTTGAAAAGAGTGAAAGTACCGGTAATGACATCTCGAGAGGCAGCATCCTCGCGTGCGCATATGGCATAAGTCCTAGCAGGAGCCCGAGCCTCGGATCTGATGGTAGCATCTCTAGATCCTCTCTGACCGTCACTAACATTGCCCACATTTCTAGGTGGCCTACCTCGAGCAATGGTAGCACCCGGGTTTCCACTCGACTTACATTTTGTTCAAGCAACCCCGGGCAATCCTTCATAAGGTGGTCGGCCGATCCGCACTTATAGCGGAGCGATCACGGAACCAACAGCTCCCGAATGCCATTTGCCACAATGCGACACTCTCGCCTCTCTTGGCGATCATTTCCACCATCAGCAATCGAAGTGACTCGTGTGGTCACAGGGGTCGATCGCGTCCTCGTCTAGAAAAGCCCGTAGCGCCTCTAGACCGGCTCACATCATCTCGAAATCTCTTCGATACTGTTGAAGAGACTTTCCGAGGACCTTTTCGAATTCTCTAGTTCCCACATCAACTTTTGTTTCTCTTTTCTAAGCTCTTGACTTTACAAGCTCGCTCAACAAGTACTACGAACTCTCGTATTTCGAGAATGCCAACGAACATCCTTATATCATCATTCAGCCCATCCTCAAGCGTTTACACATAATAGCCGGACGAAATGCATTCTCGCAGATCGGCTAAGCCTCACAAATTTTCGTTCATAGTCGAATCGACATAGAACCTTGCTTAAGATCAAGAAATTCCCTTCGCTTTTGGTCGATGAATCTCGACTAATATACTTTTTCGAACTCGGTTTGAAAGAATTCCCAAGTCACTTGCTCTCTAGGCACCACGAAGTCGAGTACTCCACCAATAGTAGGCGGAATCACGTAGCAAGGAGATGGTACACTTTAAGCACTCATCGGTGTACAAGATAGCTCATCGAGCACCGGATAGTGTTGTCCAACCAAAATTCAGCTCGCTCGGCATCATCATCATCCGTAGCTTTAAATTCAGTGGCCCCATGTTTTTGAATCCGTCATTGGGGCTTACTTGACCTTATTTGGTCATTTACGGAGGTATTGTAGGTGCGGGGTTGCATTTGTCGGGAATGGAGGTTGTGGAACAGTAGTGGTAGTTCGAATGTATTGGTTAAACCAATCATTCATCACACTATAAAAGGCTTGCCTAGCCTCATCATTCGGATTGCTGGCCATAGGTTGAGAGTCCGCCGGCGCTATCCCTTCTTGCCGGAGCAGCGCCACACTCTCCACATCATCAGCTATCGCTCGGTTGGGATCGGGATCCATTACTATAAACAAACACAAAGTCAAATTGTCAGAAATCACCACACTATCGATTCATCATTTAATGGCATGTATAGCTAGACCCCAAACACATCACGGTAGTCCTAGAATCGACTAAACCGTGGCTCGATACCAATAAAATTGTAACACCCGAACCCGAGACCATCGCCGGTGTCGGACACGAGGGGTTAACAAGCCAAATCCACATATTTCGCCCACCAATTGACATTTCCAGTCAGGCTGAAAAACTGTGTCACTGTCGCCTTAAAAATCATATCTCGAGTTTCAAAACTCAGAAACTGGTTTCATAAATTTTCCCTGAATTTAGACTCATATATCCATCCATGGATTTATTTCTAGAATTTTTGGTTGGGCCAATTGGTACAGTTTATTAGTTAAAGTCACCCATGTTACAGGGATCGACTGCTCTGACCTCCGCGCGTTACAACTTGAATATCTCTCTGTACAGGGCTTTAATACTGGTACCGTTTGTTTCTAATGAAACTAGACTCAAAATGGAATCTGTAAATATAAGGCATGACTCCTAATTATTTCTGGATAATTTATAGTGAATTTTTAAAGTTGCGACAGGGGACCCAGAAACCGTTCTGGCCCTGTCTCACAATAGCTTTAATATCTCTTAACATGTGACTCCTATGACCGTTTCGTTTCTTCCATATGAAAGTAGACTCATCAAGGTTAATTTACATAGCTTATTCACTATTTAATACCACTCCTACAAATTTTGGTGATTTTCACATTCACGTCACTGCAGCTGGCAGCATCTGTTTTAAGGTAGGTCTTACCTATTTTGTAGTCTCCATGAACCAACTAGTCTTGCCATACATAGGTTCACATATGATCATTTTAACCATACCAATGGCTGATCATGTGACCAACACTCCCATTTCCAATCCATAATCACATCATGACACCATATATATATATACAAACCGCAAATAGTCTAAGTTCAGACTTCACTTTTACGAGCCATTTTCGCATGGCCGTATACATATACATCACAACATATTTGAACCAACAAGGGGTAGTCCTATACATGCCATTTCAAAGTTCAACCAAAATTTATACCAAAATGGAGGCTTTGATAGTGTAGATGACTTCGACTTTAATGATCCCGAATCCGATTGCTATCGAGCAAAATCTATAAAACAGAGAGCCAAAGCAACGGGTAAGCATTTTATGCTTAGTAAGTCTCAAGGAATAAAATCAGCTTTAATTAAAGCAATACATTCACATAGCCAAATGCATCATTTCATTAATACACATTCACATAATCATTCTTACTTCACACTTCATCATTATATACTTTCACAAGGTATCAACCAATTCAATAGCTGAAATTGTTAGTCGATTGAGCGAATGTTGCTCAAGCATGTCGACTTTTCCAATGCACATATAATCATACCTTATTCTTTGGGCTTTTCGAGCGTACTAATGGAATTTATTACAGCAGCCAACACTCACCTCCAGCCCAAGCTTCTTGAATACAACCGGATATAACCACGTGCACGAATGCCTTCGGTCTTAGCCGGATAGAACGACTCGCACGAATGCCTTGGTCTTAGCCGGATGTAGCCACTAGCACAATTGCCTTCGGGTCTTAACCCGGATATAATTTCCAGCATAAATGTCGTCGGGACTTAGCCCGGATATCATTCAATTGCTCATGCACACATAAATCAATAATCATTACACATCCATATTTCATTTCACATAATTCAAGTAGGGTCACTTCTTGAGGACTTACCTCGGATGTTGTCGAACGGCTTTTACGGCTATTCGATCACTTTTTCCTTCCCCTTGTCCAATTGTGGCCCTCTAAGCTCTTTAGCTTAATCTTGGTGCAAGTTTAGCCAAATCTCCTTCTAGATCTCTTCTAAACAAATAAAATGAAGCAAAAATCTCTTCTTCCCCTTAGTATTTTCGGCCAAAAAGGAGAGAACAAGGATGAACAAAATTTTTTTGTTTTCCTCCTTAGTTGCACGGCAAGGGGGGGGGGGAATGCTACACTCTCACACACATTTTTTTTTGTTTCTCTTCCCACATCTAATTATTAATCATTTCTTTCATGCTCCATTAACAAAACATGTTTCAACATGTTTTCTTTGCCCATAACCCATGTCATGGCCGCCACCACCTATAAAGGGGAATTTGACATGCAAGTCCATTATTTTGCATGCATGCTTTAATTAGTCATCACACATTTCCCTATCGTACTTTCAAAGTTCACTACTAAGTCCTTTCTACTGGAATTCACCTTTATAACACTAAATCAATCATCAAAAAATGTCATACATGAGCATACACATATTATAGGCATCAAAATAAATTTTGAATTATTTTTATGCCTCGGTTTTGTGGTCCCGAAACCACATTCTGACTAGGGTCAATTTTGGGCTGTCACAGGTGTTGAGGATGTAAGCTCAAACATTGGCCTTCGTGAATTGTGTTAGGTTTTCCATTTTTAACAAAATGATCGTTCTTGTATTTTGGAAGTGCTAGATAAATCTAAATTGAGGATGTAGAAATTGTGTCATCTTACAATTTTGTATGTAAAAAGACGGATGAATTTCTCATGGAATTATGATATGTATAAAAGAGTAATTGAGCTTTTCTACATATACAAAATTGTGTATGAGTAAATTTCATTTTTTTGTTTATTGTGTCAATTGGATTAAATTGGGGAATTGTAGAGTTTATATAATAAAATATCTTTTTTTTGTGAAATGTAGGTTAGTGGATGCGGATTTTTTAAATGGTATAATGATAAGCTATGTAGTAGGGGGAATGAAGTAATACATGAGTTACGTGATAGCGAAAGAAAACTTGCAAAAGAGAATACGAGACTTAGGAAGCAAATACTGAAGTGTGGAAGTGGTGAGATATTTGAAAGTGGCAGTTGAAGCAGTAATGTTGAGATGTTTGAGAGTGACAATGTGTAAAATGTGGGCAAGGACAACCAAACAAAAGAGGTGAATCATGATGTTGTGGATAACATTGAATTAACCATAAAGATTAAGAGCTTGAAGCAAAAATGTTTATCACTGAAGAATGAGAAAGAGTTTTATAAGAAAATGTTTATTTGCAGTGTATTGCTTATCTTATTTGTCACTTTATTTAGGAATGTTATAATTTGACCCATTTATATATACTAAATGTTTGAGGATTGCAAACATTTTTAATGTGTTTTTAGGCTTTGGTAGCCTTAAGGGAACCTTTTTAATGTTGTGGATTATTGTTAGATCATTAGTTGTCTGATGAACAGTCTATCTATAATATGGGTGATAGTGTTTCATGGAGAAAACCATTAGATAAAAACTTCCAGAAACAAAGTCTTTTAAGATGGTTCTGGGCAGTTCCATTTTGATTTTTATTGGATTAAAACCATTAGATTAAAAATGCTCTCTACGATTTAATTTTTATTGGATTTGGTCATTCCATTATGCTTTGTTTTGATTTCAGCTTAACATATTTGAACAGCTTAACTAAAACTAGCAAGCAAGGCTGACATTAGTATAAAAATATTCCCCCGTAAAACAAAATATAATACACTTGCCAATTTCATGTTCACTCTTTTCATTTGTGGGGCTTTACAAATTTCATGTTAAAAAAAATACTATAACAGTAATGGTATACATATTTCAGCAAATCATTTCAAAAAACAAATAAAATATGTAACAAAATGATCATATGGCAATAAGATGTTAACCAGTCATTTCAACAAATCATTTAAAAACACAAACAAAATATGTTATGCTAACAAAATGATCCTATAGCAGTAAGATGTTAACCAACCATTTCAATAATTCATTTCAAAAAAAAAAAACAAAATATGTTAACCATCTCAATTCATTTCTTCATCTTCTTTGCTGCAATGGATTCTTGTGTACTGATATGCCATCCTTTTTTTGCTTCTAGTTCTCATACTCATACTAGACTAATAATAAAAATCAAAACTCAAAATTAGATACATTAAAAAAAAGTGTTTACAATATATATGTGATTCAATTGTATTAGGTTGAACGCATGGTGTTATGTTGTTATTTTTTGGGCTTCTAGTAATTTTTTACGATATACCTATGTTCCTGTTGTGTTAGGTTGAATGCATGATCTTTTTTTGTGACCCTCACCACCACATTTCCTACATCTCATAATTAGACCAGCCCTACTGAGTTGTCTAGGCTTCACTTTTTTTGGTTCATTTTTTGCCTTCTATAACAGCCCGATTTTGGGCCTAGTCAGAACAATGATTTTGGGACCACAAATTTGACGAAATAAAACTTGTTTTTATCACATTTTTATGGTCTAAAGTTTTATGGAAGGATTTCATGAAAATTTTGTTTGAATATTTTGATGTTTGAGCACTCAATTTAGCAAAAAGGAAAAAATTGCAAAAATTGCAAAAGTTAAGTTCTACATGCTAAAGGTGTCTAATTGTTATGAAATTTTAAATTGAAGGTCCTTAGATGGTAATTAGACCATTTTACTTTAATTTGGACAAAAATAGACATGAGGTAAGAGAATTTTAGTGTTTTAATAAAAGAGCATTTTCATCATTTAGTAATTAAATGAATTAAAAAGCCAAAATCTTGTCCATCTTCTTCTTGCTTGTGCCAAAATTTAGAAGGGAATCCATAGCTAGGGTTTGGCCACTTTCAAGTTCGATTGTAAGTCCATTTTTGCCCCGTTTTTAATCTCTTTACATTTTTTAAGTTGTTATCACTCGATCTATCTATTTCTACCATTAATTTGAGAAATGATTAAGGTCTATGGTTTTACCCATGTTAGAAATGTGTGTATTTTGATGTCTAATGGTAGAAAATGTGTGTTTAGTGTATGATAAACAACTTTTGCTAGGTGATTTTTGATGAAAATGTCAAAAAGACCAATTTGTAAAAAGGTTATAAAATGTGTGTAAAAGTGTGATTAAATGAAAATTGTTGGTTGTTATAATCATAAAATAGGTTCGGCTAGGCTTGGGAATCAAAAAAATTGAATCTATTTCAATTTACGAACCTAGGGACCAAAGTGTAAAAATGTCAAAGTTTAGGGGCAAAAATATAATTTTGCCCTAATGTGATTTTTGAACTGAATTGAGTAATGTGAATAATAAATGAGTTAAATTTTCTATTATAGATCAAGAGAAACGAGGTTCAGACCTAGATTGGGGGAAAATAAAGTGTTTGACGATTAAGTCGCATTTCTATTATTTTTGTACCGAGGGAAGTTCTTATGTAAATAATACATTGTGTTAATTATGTTTTAAATGCTTTATTATTGTATGAATTGTGATTGACTCATGGACGTATTCGACAAAGTTACGACAAGAGTGAAATCCCGGTTGAACTTTAGGAATAGATAGGATACAAATGTCATGACATTAGGGTTACTAAGACTATGTGTAAGACCATATTTAGGATATGGCATCTATATGAGACTTCGTGTAAGACCATATCTAGGATATGGCATCGATATAAGACTTTGTGTAAAACCATAGCTGGGCTATTGGCATCAATACGAGATCCCATGTAAGACCATATCTGGGATATAGCATTGGTATGGTACCGTGTATACGGAACTCTCGAGTATCCTTTAGTATTCCAAGTGGTTCAACGGGTAATTTAATGAGTATGTCAAAGATGAATTGTGTCTAAATCCTGTAACGCCGCCACGCCCGAGACCATCACCGGAGTCGAGCTTGAGGGGTTACCGAACATAATTTATCAAATTAAGAACTTCAAATCATTTGTTTCTACATTCACAGCTTTCTAGCTACCCGCGTCACAGTTACAAGAAAAATCATATCTTGAGTTACGAAACTCAAAATCAAGATCCGTAAATGTTTTCTGAATCTAGACTCATATATATATTTACTGATTTTTTTCTATAATTTTTGGTTGGGCCAATTAGTACATTTTATTAATTAAAGTCTCCACTATTTCAGGGTTCGACTGCTCTACCTCTGTGTATTACGAATCATATATCTCTCTATACAGAATTTCAATGACTATGAGGTTTGTTTATCTTAAAACTAGACTCAATAAGGAATCTTTAAATATAAATAAAAACTTATAATTATTTTTATAAAATTTATTATGAATTTTTAAAGTCAGAACAGGGGATCCAGAAATCACTCTGGCCCTATTTCACAAAAGTTTAAATATCTCATAAAATATAATTTATATGCCTGTTTTGTTCAATCCACATGAAAATAGACTCATTAATATTCAATTTCATAACTTACACATCATTTATTCCATTTATACTATTTTTAGTGATTTTTCAAACTCATGTCATTGCTGCAGCAATATTCTGTTTTAAGGCAAGTTTCATCTTTCCATGAATTTTTATGAACTAGATAACCTATTAAACTTCCATGATACCAAACATGATCTAAATTAGCCATCACCATGACTTATCAATATCAAACATTTTCTCAACCAAACATGGCCATATCATAAAATTATTTACACAAAATAGGTATATTGCTATACATGCCATACTTAAGTAGTTGTACAAGCCATTTACCAAGATAAAAGTCCTTTGGATAGTGTGATCGAACTTTCGACTGTCCCGATTCTGAGCGGCTTGTTCAAAACTACAGTGAATGAAAAGGAAGGAGTAAGCATAAATGCTTAGTAAGTTCATATGCAAATAACAAGTAACATAACAATACAATCGTACCAAACAACCTTAACATGGTATCACCAAAACATTTATCACATTTCTAAATATCATTCATCATCTTACGATCTTATCGTTGTTGTATCTATTTCCAACCCGAGGGTTAAGAACATACCTGTCCAAAGTGTCCATTTCACAACACTTACCCAAAATGTCACTTATATCTTAAGTGCTCTTCCATTAAATTAGAAATTTCACCCGTTGAACACATCGGAATATAACTCGGATACATGGATAATTTGCACATAAGTGCCACATATGTAATCAAGAAATCATGTAACCCGCCCCTAAGTGAACTCAGACTCAACTCAACGAGCTTAGGCGTTCTCATCCATAAATGAACTCGGACTCAACTCAACGAGTTTGGATGCCTAGTTACATCTCACGAACTCGAACTCAACTCAACGAGTTCGGACATTTGCATCCATAAGTGAACTCGGACTCAACTCAACGAGTTCGGATGCTCAACCATCCTAGTGACATGTCACTTGTATCCTAATCTATTCCTAAGGTTCAAACGGGCTTTTTCCCTCGATCTCACATTTGCCGTCTTCCATGGAATATCGGAACCGATACTCGATAGCAATTCATATTTATCAAGTAGTAAACATAATTTGCATATTACTCAACATTAACCACAAAGCATAATATTTCACGATTAAAAATCAGTATATCATATAATTAACATCAATAATTTAAAAATAACAATTATGCTACATTATTTACACGTGAACTTACCTTGGTACCAAAATATAAAGATTTTGCAATTTAGTCCACAATCTTTTCTTTTCCTCGATCGCGACTTGAATCTCGTTTCTCTTGATCTATAATACCAAATTAATCTTATTTAATACATACATTCATCAAAACAACATTTAATACGAACTTTGGAAAATTACACTTTTGCCCCTAAACTTTTGCATAATTACACTTTTGCCCCTAGGCTCGGGAATTAAACTTTATTCCTTATTCTTATGTTTTATAACATGCTGATCACTTTTCCCTTCTATGGCAACATCAAATTCTCACTCTAACATATACTTGTGACTATTAGGTATTTTTGCCGATTAAGCCCTTTTACTCGTTT
Source organism: Gossypium arboreum (assembly GCF_025698485.1). Classification (NCBI taxonomy): domain Eukaryota; kingdom Viridiplantae; phylum Streptophyta; class Magnoliopsida; order Malvales; family Malvaceae; genus Gossypium; species Gossypium arboreum. The sequence continues at coordinate 67,608,952 of NC_069072.1, forward strand.
TCACTCAAAACCGAGTAGCACAAGTTGTCTAACATAATTTAAAACCCCATATTCTATCATAAAACATCAAAATACACAAATTTCACCTATGGGTATTTTTCCAAATATAAACCCTAGGCTGAACTATTGCTAGCATAAGCTTAATCGAGCTTCCGGGATTCCAAAAACGTAAAGAACATTAAAAACGGGGCTTGGAATCACTTACTATGGAGCTTGAAAGTTGAAGAAACCCTAGCTATGGAGAGAGGGAGAATTCGGCAGCAACTAAGGAGGATGATGACCAATTTTGTGTTATTTTTCCCATTTTATTTCATTTAATATCCAAATGACCAAAATGCCCCTCCTTACTAAACTTTCAAAAATTCCTTCATGTCCTAATTTTTTCCATGAACTTAAAATTGGTCAAATTTCTATTTAATACCTCCTAATTAATATTTCAATGCAATTTCATACTAAAAACTTCTAGAATGCAAATTTTGCAACTTATTCGATTTAGTCCCTACTTTCAATTTAAGCACTTTAGGCATAGAATTTCATCACGAAATTTTCACACAATCATGCAATCATATCATAATCATCAAAATAATTATAAAATAATTATTTCTATCTCGTATTTGTGGTCACGAAACCACTATTCCGATTAAGCCCTAATTCAAGATATTACAACTCTCCCCCCCCCCTTTTAAGGATTTTCGTCCTCGAAAATTTTACCGGTAAACAGTGTGGGTATTGGTTTCTCATAGTTTCTTAAGGTTCCCATGTAGTCTCTTCTACTCCATGCTTTTGCCACAACACTTTCACAAGTGCAACACTTTTATTTCTTAGTTGTTTGACTTCTCGAGCTAAAATCTTAATCGGTTCTTCTTCATAAGTCATATCCTATCGTAGTTCGGTTTACATCGGTGAAATTATATGTGAAGGATCGAACGATATCGACGTAACATAGATACGTGAAACACATCATGAATCTTCTCTAATTCGTGGTAACGCTAGCCGATATGCTACTGGGTCCAACTTTTTCAATTATTTCATACGGTCCAATAAAACGCGGACTTAACTTGCCCTTTCGTCCAAATCTAAGGACTTTCTTCCATGGAGACACTTTTAAAAATACCTTATCACCAACTTGAAACTCCATTTCCTTTCGTTTCAAATCCGCATAAGATTTCATCTATCTAAGCGGCTTTCAAATAATCTCAAATCACTTTCACATTTTCTTGGTTTCTTTTATTAAATCAACTCCATAAATCGATTTTCCTTGAGTTCACCCAATACAATGGCGTTCGACATTTACGACCATATAATGCTTCATAAGGTGCCATCTTCAAACGTGTCGATAACTATTATTATAAGCAAATTCTACCAACGGTAAATACTTTTCCCAACTACCTTGAAATTCCAATACACAACATCCGAGCATGTCTTCAAGAATCAATTACTCTCTCGATTGTCCATCGGTTTGTGGATGAAAGGCGGTCTGAAATTTAACTTTGTACCTAATGCTTCTTGCAACTTTTGCCAAAACCGTGAGGTAAACCTCGGATCTCGTCAAAATGATTGACAAAGGTATCCCATGAAGTCTAACAATCTTTCGATATACAATTCAGCCAACTTATTAAGAGAATAATGCACGCTTAGGAATAAAATGAGCCGATTTAGTCGATCATCAACTATTGCCCGGATGGCATTTTTCTTCCCGAGTTAACGGCAACCCCGATATAAAATCCATAGTAATCCGATCCCATTTCCATTCAGAACCATAATAGGTGGAGTAATCCAGAAGGTACTTGGTGTTCACTTTCACTTGTTGACAAACTAAGCACTTTGATACAAACTCGAAATATCTCTTTTCATTCCACTCCACCAGTACATTTTCTTCAAGTCATTATATGTGACAGCCTTATAGTGACCCTAGTCGGAAAGTGGTTTCGGGACCGCTAAACCGAGTCACCAAATTATTTGAATGTGATATTTATGGTCTAAAATATGTGAATATGAATGTGCGAAAATTTTTAAGCTTCGATTTAGTAAATTGCATGTGAATTTAGTCAAAAGGACTTGTGTGACACTTTTGAAATGTGATAGGCTAATCTACAAGGATCTAATAGTGCATGTAATCAAAAGGAGGACTTGCATGTCAATTTTCCCCCTAATATGTAGTGGTAGGCCATGAGCATGGGTGGACAAAGTGTTATGGCTAAAAACATGTCATAAACATGTTGGGAAATGCATTATGTAAGGAATAATAAAATAAAGAGCATGGGCAATGTGTGTGTTTGTTTCCCCATTGCCATGAGTTGAAGGAAAGAAAACAAAAAAAAAACTGTTCATTCTTGAACATCCTTGGCCGAATAGAGGAAAGAAAGGAAGGGGAAGAGCTTGTGAAAATCGGCTATGGTGGTTGTTAGACTAAGGTATGTTTGCGTTGTCCATGAGATTCATGCATGTTTTTATTTGTTAGTTTGAGTTCTAGCTAGCCCATGGTTCAAATTTTGCTATGTCATGGAGATGGTATTCTGCTAAGGGGATTGGTGTTGATGTCATTTACATGCTAAAAAAAAATGAAGCTTTGTAATGATGCATGTGATGGTGGCTTGATGACTCTTGAGTCTTCTTTTTAGAATTTTGGGTGAGATATTAAGTTCTTTGTTTAACCATGACCAAAATCGAAATGGTATGGTGTTGTGATGCATTCGCCATGGTAGAAAGTAGAGGAAAAATATGGTTGTTGTTAGATGAAGTAGAGTCTAACAAATGAGCACATGTGTGCATTAGTTGATATATGGAGAAGAATCGGCTAGCAAGTTGTGTGCCAAGGCCGAATATAATTTTGTATATTAATGAGTAATGCATGTGTTGAATTGATGAAAAGGAGAGGATGCTTTAATAGTGTATATATGTGTATTAGCCAAGTTTTGAACTTGAAACAAAATGGTGTTTAGTCAATACGAGTGACCATACTTGTAGAATGTATTAAGTGTTGCAATCGGTCTTAGCATAGATGTGTATGTTCGGCCACATGAATGAGTACATAAGTTGATGTGTATGTTCGGCCATAGGTAAGCATATTGATGGCTTTATATTGACTTAGAAAATTCGGCTAAGGGGAAATATTAGCTAATATGTTGAATTCGATTCGTGATTTCGTACATATGGGACTTTAATGTCTAAAGTATATATGGGCTAAGTGCCTTGAGGTTCTCTTTTGATGATTCAAATGAATTGTGTTAAATTGCTTAATGTGATTAAAAATGCGCATGACCATTGTGTATTTGAGCTAAAGGGTGGCCATATGACCTATTAAACTCCTTGTCATATTCGGCCATAAGCTAGCATAATGAGACTTTAATAAGTTAAATTTGTTTGAATTAGCTCAAGAGCTTAGAGGACCACAGTTGGATAAAGGAAAGGAAAAAGTTATCGAATAGCCGCCGAAATCGTTCGACCACATCCGAGGTAAGTTTTCGAGTAATGGAACTTAGATTATGATTTGATTAGATCATGCTCTTTGTATGTGGCTAATGAGCCGAAATTGCAAGTGTGATAAGTGTCTTGTGTTTGAGCTTTGCTAATGAAAATGAAACACGGATGTGTCATGATTTATTGATAAATGTGCATGGTTATTCAAATGATGTCCGGGCTAAGTCCCGAAGGCTTTGTGCTAAGTGACTATATCCGGACTAGGATCCGAAGGCATTTATGCGAGTTACTAAATCCGGGTTAAGTCCCGAAGGCATTTATGCGAGTTACTAAATCCGGGTTAAGTCCCCAAGGCGTTTATGCGAGTTGCTATAACCGGGCTATGTCCCGAAGGCGTTTGAACGAGTAGCTATATCCGGTTAAATTCCGAAGGTACGTGATTCGGGAATGAGCAATCTTGCTGTAAAATTTAGTTAATACGCTTGTAAAATCCCAACAATGAGGTATGTTTCGTATGTGCATTGGAATAGTTGATTCCCTTCGAATAATATTCGCTCGATCGAGTAATGAGCTTCGAGATTTGGCTAAGATGATCCCTTATGTATGAATATAGGGTTGGAATGTGAAGTAGGAATGATTTGAGAATATGTATATATGGAATTATTCGTTTAGTTATATGAATGCTATACTTCTGATGTGCTTAAATTCTTTGCTCAAAACTTACTAAGCATTTAATGCTTACTCTGTTTCTTTGATTTTCTATTTTATAGATTTTGGTTCTTCAGCTATCGGACTCGGGATTTTTGAAGTCAAAGTCGCCCACACTATCAAAGCTCCTTTTGGTATATTTTTGGTTGAACTTTGAAATGGCATGTATAGGACTACCCTTTTGTTGTAGGTCATGTACCTTTCGGTTTTGTGTAAATTTGGATAGCCATGCGAAAATGGCTTAAGTATACTTTGATCATAGCATTATAATCGTTTTGTATGTTGTCCGTCGAGAGGTATGGAAATGTTGGTAACCGTTAGTCATGGGAATGGTTATTCATGATCACTTTTGGTATATGTATGACAAACTCTAGTTGATCCATGGAGGATCATGAAATAGGTAAAGTTTACCTTAAAAATAGATGCTGGCAGCAGCAGTGATGTGGATGTGAAAAATCTATAAAAATAGTAGGAATGGAATTAAATAGAGAATAAATTATGTAATCGAACCTTGATGAATCTATTTTCATAGGAAAGTAACAAAAAGCTCATATGAACAGTATATTATGAGATGTTAAAGTTTTCGTGAGATAGGGCCAGAACGGTTTCTGGATCCCCTGATCTGACTTTGGAAATTTATTATAAATTAACCAGAGACATTTAGAAGTCATTCCATATATTTATAGATTCCTTTTTGAGTCTAGTTTCTATAGAAACAAACGGCATCCGTATTGAAGCACTGTACATGGTTATATCCAAATCGTAATGCATGAAGGTCAGTGTAGTCGCACCCTGTAACAGGGGAGACTTTAACTAATAAACTGTACTAATTGGCCCAACCAAAAATTCTAGAAAAAAATCTGTAGATGTACATATGAGTCTAGTTTTAGGGAAAAATTACGAAACTGATTTTCGAGTTTTGGAACTCAAGTTATGATTTTTAAAGTGACAGTGACGCAGTTAGCCAACTGCCTGGAAATTTTTAAAATGGACTGTGAAAGCGAGTGATTTAAGTCTGCAAACCCCTCGTGTCCAACTCCGGCAACGGTCTCGGGTACGGGGTGTTACATTTAAATTGGTATCAGAGCTACGGTTTAGTCGACTCTAGGACTACCGTAATGCGTTGGGTTTACCTATACATGCCATTTATGTGATTATTTGATAGTGTGGTGGTTTCTGACATTTGCAAATGTGTTTATTTATAGTAATTGATCCCGATCCCGACCGAGCGGTAGCTGATGATCTTGAGAGTGTAGCGCCTGCTCCCTCACAAGGGACAGCGTCGGTGGACTCTCAACCTAATGCTAGTAATCTGAATGATGAAGCTAGACAAGCTTTCTATAGCGTGATGAATGATTGGTTCAACCAATACATTCGAACTAATACTACTGCTCCACAACCTCCATTCCCGAAAAATACCACCCTCAAGACCTACAATACCTCCCAGAATCGACCAAATAAGGTCAAATAAGCCCCAGTTGATGAATCCAAAACATGGGGCTACCAAATTTAAGGCTACGGACAGCGATGATGCCGAGCAAGCTGAATTTTGGTTGGACAACACTATCCGGGTACTCGATGAGCTATCTTGCACACCCGATGAGTGCCTAAAGTGTACTATCTCCTTGCTACGTGATTCTGCTTACTATTGGTGGAACACATTGACTTCTGTCGTGCCCAGAGAGCAAGAAACTTGGGAGTTCTTCCAAATCGAGTTTCTAAAGAAGTATATCAGTCACAGATTCATTGACCAAAAACGGAAGGAATTTCTTGAACTTAAACAAGGTTCCATGTCGGTTACCGACTATGAACGAAAGTTTGTAAGGCTTCGCCGGTACGCACGAGAATGCATTTCCTCAGAAGCCGTAATGTGTAAACATTTCGAGGATGGATTGAATGATGATATAAAGTCAGTATGTTGGCATTTTGGAAATCCAAGAATTTGTGGCACTTGTCGAGCGAGCTTGCAAAGCCGAGGAACTCAAGATGGAGAAAAGAAAAGTCGAGGGGAGCAAGGGAGTTTCATAAGAGGTCTTGGGAAGCCCTTCCACGATCATCGAAGAAATTTAGAGATGGCTTAGGCCGGTCTAGAGACACGGGCTTTTCTAGACGAGATCGCGATTGACCCCTTGCGAGTGCACGAGTCACTTGATCGCCAAATGTGGGGAATGATCGTCGAGATAGAAGGAGTGCCGATGATTGTGGCAAATGGCATTCGAAGTTGTAGATTCCATGACCGCTCCTGTTACAAGTGCGGGTCATTAACCACTTTATCAAAGATTGCCCGAGATTGTGCGAGCAGAATGTAAACCGAGTGGGAAACCGAAAGTGCTACCACCGCCGAGGTAGACCATCTAGAAACACGGAAATGCTAGTGGTGGTCGAGAGGATCTAGAGATGTTACGACCAGATCCGAGGCTCGTGCTCTGCTAGGGCTTATGCTATCTGCAGACGCGAGGATGCTTCCTCGCCAGATGTTATTACCGGTACTTTTACTCTCTTTGATACTAATGTGATTGCTTTGATTGACCTCGGTTCTACTCATTCTTATATATGCGAAACCTTAGCATCCAGTAAGGCTTTACCTATTGAGTCTACTGAGTTCGTCATTCGGATGTCAAATCCCTTGGGTCGTTACGTGCTTGTCGACAAAGTGTGTAAGAAATGTCCCCTAGTAATTCGAGGTTCCTGTTTTCCAGCGGACTTGATGCTGTTGTCGTTTGATGAATTTGATGTTATTCTTGGTTTGGATTGGTTGACCGTGCATGATGCGGTTGTGAATTGCAAAAGCAAGACTATTGATTTGAGGTGCGCAAATAACGAGATAATCCGAGTTGAGTCTACGGACTTAAAGGGGTTGCCGGTGTAATATCGCAATGTTGGCCCGTAAATATGTAAGAAAGGGTGCGAAGCATACCTTGCGTATGTACTTGATGATAAAGAATTAGAAAAGAAACCGAATCTGCGCTTGCGGTGGTTTGTGAATACCGGATGTTTTTCTGAAGAATTGCCGGGTTTACCACTGTTCGGGAGGTAGAGTTTGGTATTGAGCTTGTACAGGACTACGCCAATTTCGATAGCTCCGATCGTATGGCTCCAACCGAGTTAAAAGAGTTGAAAGCTCGATTGCAAGAGTTGACGGATAGAGGTTTCGCTCGACCAAATTTCTCACCTTGGGTGCACCAAGATTGTTTGTGAAAAAGAAGGACGGAACCATGAGGTTGTGCATTGACTATCGTCACCGAATAAAGTGACGATAAAGAATAAATATCCGTTACAGCGATTGATGATTTGTTTGATCAACTGAAGGAGCCTCGGTGTTTTCAAAGATAGATTTGAGATCGGGTTATTACCGATTAATAATCGAGATTCGGATATACCCAAAGCGCCGCTTTAACTAGATACGCCACTACGAGTTCTTAGTGATGCCGTTTGGGCTCACTAATGCCCCCGCGGTATTTATGGATTTGATGAATCGGATCTTTAGGCATTATTTGGACCGGTTCGTGGTTGTGTTTATTGATGACATCTTGGTCTATTCAAGAGATGAGACCGAACATGCTGAGCACCTGAGATTAGTGTTGCAAATTTTACGGGTTAAGCAGTTATATGCTAAGTTCAGTAAGTGTGAGTTCTAGTTAAGAGAGGTTAGCTTCTTGGGCCATGTGGTATCTGCATCGGGTATTCGAGTTGATCCGGGCAAAATTTCAGCCATACTTAACTGGAAGCCTCCGAGAAATATTACCGAGGTTCGAGCTTTTGGGACTTGCTTGGTTACTACCGACGGTTTGTGAAAGGTTTTCGATGATAGCCACACCGATGACGAAACTACTTCGAAGGATGTTAAGTTTGAATGGACGAGAAAAGTGTCGAAAAGTTTGAACAATTGAAAACGCACTTAACGGAAGCTCCAAGATAGTGCAATTTAATCGTGCAAGGAGTTCGTCATTTATAGTGATGCATCCCTACTTGGGTTGGGTTGCGTATTGATGCAAGAAGGTCGAGTTGTGGCCTATGCGTCGAGACAATTAAAGCCATATGAGAAAAATTATCCGACCCATGACCTCGAACTAGCTGCCATCGTATTTGCTTTGAAAATATGGCGACATTATTTATTTGGCGAGAAGTGCCATGTGTATTCGGATCACAAAAGTCTCAAATATTTGATGACTCAAAGAGACTTGAATCAGCGACAAAGGCGTTGGCTTGAGTTGTTGAAAGATTATGAACTTGTCATTGACTATCACCCGGGAAAGGCTAATGTGGTTGCGGATGCCTTAAGTCGTAAATCACTGTTTGCTTTACGAGCGATGAATGTACACTTGTCTGTTCTATCCAACAATGTGTTAGTGGCGGAATTAAAGGCCAAACCATTGTTGATTCATCAAATTCGTGAAGCTCAGAAAGTCGATGATGAACTGGTTGCAAAATGGGCCGAATGTGTTTCGAATATGGAATCAGAGTTTCAAATTGATGATGACGATTGTTTGAGGTTCAGAAGACGGTTGTGTGTTCCAAGAAATTCAGAACTCATTTCGATGATTCTGAACGAAGCTCATTGTAGCCGAATGTCGATTCACCCGGGGAGTACGACAATGTACAATGATCTGAGACGTCAGTTTTGGTGGCATGGTATGAAACGAGACATTTTCGATTTTGTCTCGAAGTGCTTAGTATGTCAGCAAGTGAAGGCAGAACATCAAGTGCCTACGGGTTTACTTCAACCGATCATGATACCTAAATGGAAATGGGATCGAGTCACGATGGACTTTGTATCTGGGTTGCCAGTGTCGGCAAGTAAGAAGGATACGATTTGGGTTGTTGTCGATAGACTGACTAAGTCGGCTCATTTTATCCCCGTACATACGGATTTTTCATTGGATAAACTAGCTGAATTGTATATTTCTCAGATTGTGAGGTTACACGGGGTACCTATTTCTATCGTGTCGGATAGAGATCCGAGATTCACCTCGCGATTTTGGAAGAAATTGCAAGAAGCTTTAGGTACCAAGCTGCATTTTAGCACCGCTTTTCATCCACAAACCGATGGTCAATCCGACCGGATAATTCAGATACTTGAGGATATGTTGAGATGTTGCATCCTCGAGTTTAGTGGTTCATGGGAACGGTATTTACCTTTAATTGAATTCGCTTACAACAATAGTTTTCAATCAAGTATTAAGATGGCACCTTACGAGGCCTTGTACGGGCGTAAATGCCGTACACCATTGTTTTGGACCGAGCTCGGTGAAAGCAAAATTTTCGGAGTGGATTTGATTAAAGATCTTTGAATGAAAGTAAGAATAATTTGTGAAAGTCCAAGGCGACATCGGATCGTCGGAAGTCGTATGCGGATTTAAAACAAAGAGATATTGAGTATCAGGTGGGAGACAAAGTGTTTCTTAAGGTCTCACCTTGGAAAAAGATACTCAGATTTGGCCGTAAGGGCAAGTTGAGAACGAGATTCATTGGGCCGTACGAAATCTCCGAACGAGTTGGTCCAGTTGCGTATAGATTGATTTTGCCCCCTGAACTTGAAAAGATTCACGACGTCTTTCATGTTTCGATGCTTCGACGTTATAGATCTGATCCGTCACACGTGATTAATCCATCAGAAGTTGAAATCCAATCCGACTTGAGCTATGAAGAAGAACTGATTTGTATCCTAGCTCGTGAAGTGAAAGAGCTGCGAAACAAAAAGGTTCCGTTAGTAAAAGTGTTATGGCTAAAACACGGAATCGAAGAAGCTACTTGGGAACCCGAGAACTCTATGAGAGAGCGATACCCAAACCTATTTACCGGTAAGATTTTCGGGGACGAAAATTTCTTAAGTGGGGGAGAGTTGTGACAGCCCTATAGTGACCCTAGTCGGAAAGCGGTTTTGGGACCGCTAAACCGAGTCACCAAATTATTTGAATGTGATATTTATGGTCTAAAATATGTGAATATGAATGTGCGAAAATTTTTAAGCTTCGATTTAGTAAATTGCATGTGAATTTAGTCAAAAGGACTTGTGTGACACTTTTGAAATGTGATAGGCTAATCTACAAGGATCTAATAGTGCATGTAATCAAAAGGGAGGACTTGCATGTCAATTTTCCCCCCCCCTAATATGTAGTGGCCGACCATGAGCATGGGTGGACAAAGTGTTATGGCTAAAAACATGTCATAAACATGTTGGGATAATGCATTATGTAAGGAATAATAAAATAAAGAGCATGGGCAATGTGTGTGTTTGTTTCCCCCCCACCATTGCCGCGAGTTGAAGGAAAGAAAACAAAAAAAAAACTGTTCATTCTTGAACATCCTTGGCCTAATAAAGGAAAGAAAGGAAGGGGAAGAGCTTGAGAAAATCGGCTATGGTGGTTGTTAGACTAAGGTATGTTTGCAGTTGTCCATGAGATTCATGCATGTTTTTATTTGTTAGTTTGAGTTCTAGCTAGCCCATGGTTCAAATTTTTGCTATGTCATGGAGATGGTATTCGGCTAAGGTGGATTGGTGTTGATGTCATTTACATGCTAAAAAAAAAATGAAGCTTTGTAATGATGCATGTGATGGTGGCTTGATGACTCTTGAGTCTTCTTTTTAGAATTTTTGGGTGAGATATTAAGTTCTTTGTTTAACCATGACCAAAATCGAAATGGTATGGTGTTGTGATGCATTCAGCCATGGTAGAAAGTAGAGGAAAAATATGGTTGTTGTTAGATGAAGTAGAGTCTAACAAATGAGCACATGTGTGCATTAGTTGATATATGGAGAAGAATCGGCAAGCAAGTTGTGTGCCAAGGCCGAATATAATTTTGTATATTAATGAGTAATGCATGTGTTGAATTGATGAAAAGGGAGAGGATGCTTTAATAGTGTATATATGTGTATTAGCCAAGTTTTGAACTTGAAACAAAATGGTGTTTAGTCAATACGAGTGACCATACTTGTAGAATGTATTAAGTGTTGCAATCGGTCTTAGCATAGATGTGTATGTTCGGCCACATGAATGAGTACATAAGTTGATGTGTATGTTCGGCCATAGGTAAGCATATTGATGGCTTTATCTTGACTTAGAAAATTCGGCTAAGGGGAAATATTAGCTAATATGTTGAATTCGATTCCTGAATTCGTACATATGGGACTTTAATGTCTAAAGTATATATGGGCTAAGTGCCTTGAGGTTCTCTTTTGATGATTCAAATGAATTGTGTTAAATTGCTTAATGTGATTAAAATGCGCATGACCATTGTGTATTTGAGCTAAAGGGTGGCTATATGACCTATTAAACTCCTTGTCATATTCGCCATAAGCTAGCATAATGAGACTTTAATAAGTTAAATTTGTTTGAATTAGCTCAAGAGCTTAGAGGACCACAGTTGGATAAGGAAAGGAAAAGTTATCGAATAGCCCGCCAAATCGTTCGACCACATCCGAGGTAAGTTTTTGAGTAATGGAACTTAGATTATGATTTGATTAGATCATGCTCTTTGTATGTGGCTAATGAGCCGAAATTGCAAGTGTGATAAGTGTCTTGTGTTTGAGCTTTGCTAATGAAAATGAAACACGGATGTGTCATGATTTATTGATAAATGTGCATGGTTATTCAAATGATGTCCGGGCTAAGTCCCAAAGGCTTTGTGCTAAGTGACTATATCCGGACTAGGATCCAAAGGCATTTATGCGGGTTACTAAATCCGGGTTAAGTCCCGAAGGCATTTATGCGAGTTACTAAATCCGGGTTAAGTCCCGAAGGCGTTTATGCGAGTTACTATAACCGGGCTATGTCCCGAAGGCGTTTGAACGAGCAGCTATATCCGGTTAAATTCCGAAGGTACGTGATTCGGGAATGAGCAATCTTGCTATAAAATTTCAGTTAATACGCTTGTAAAATCCCAACAATGAGGTATGTTTAGTATGTGCATTGGAATAGTTGATTCCCTTCGAATAATATTCGCTCAGTCGAGTAATGAGCTTAGGTATTTGGCTAAGATGATCCCTTATGTATGAATATAGGGTTGGAATGTGAAGTAGGAATGATTTGAGAATATGTATATATGGAATTATTCGTTTAGTTATATGAATGCTATACTTGATGTGCTTAAATTCTTTGCTCAAAACTTACTAAGCATTTAATGCTTACTCGGTTTCTTTGATTTTTGTTTTATAGATTTTGGTTCTTCACTATCGGACTCGGGATTTTTGAAGTCAAGTCGCCCACACTATCAAAGCTCCTTTTGGTATATTTTTGGTTGAACTTTGAAATGGCATGTATAGGACTACCCTTTTGTTGTAGGTCATGTACCTTTCGGTTTTGTGTAAATTTGGATAGCCATGCGAAAATGGCTTAAGTATGCTTTGATCATAGCATTATAATCATTTTGTATGTTGTCCGTCGAGAGGTATGGAAATGTTGGTAACCCTTAGTCATGGGAATGGTTATTCATGATCACTTTTGGTATATGTATGGCAAACTCTAGTTGATCCATGGAGGATCATGAAATAGGTAAAGTTTACCTTAAAAATAGATACTGGCAGCAGCAGTGATGTGGATGTGAAAAATCTCTAAAAATAGTAGAAATGGAATTAAATAGCGAATAAATTATGTAATCGAACCTTGATGAATCTATTTTCATAGGAAAGTAACAAAACGCTCATATGAACAGTATATTATGAGATTTTAAAGTTTTCGTGAGACAGGGCCAGAACGGTTTCTGGATCCCCTGATCTGACTTTGGAAATTCATTATAAATTAACCAGAGACATTTAGAAGTCATTCCATATATGTATAGATTCCTTGTTGAGTCTAGTTTCTATAGAAATAAACGGTATCAGTATTTAAGCACTGTACATGGAGATATACAAATCGTAATGCATGAAGGTCAGTGTAGTCGCACCCTGTAACAGGGGAGACTTTAACTAATAAAATGTACTAATTGGCCTGACCAAAAATTCTAGAATGATTTTCGAGTTTTGAAACTCAAGTTATGATTTTTAAAGTGACAGTGACGCAGCTTAGCTAACCGCCTGAAATTTTAAAATGGACTGTGAAAGCGAGTGATTTAAGTCGCAAACCCTCGTGTCCGACTCAAAGAACGGTCTCGGTGCACGGGTGTTACATTATACATCTTCGTATTGCTCGGATGAACCGCTAAACAACCATTATGTGCTTCATGCAAAATCTTTTGAATCAATTCATCATTTTTCGGTACACAAATCCAATTTTTAAACATCAAACAACCATCAGAACCGATTCTGAAATCTGATCCCGTATCAGCTTCACATTGTTTTCTTTTGGCTAGCAAATCCTGGTCATTTTTCTGAGCTTCAGAAATCTCTTGTAAAAACATCGGTCTTGCTCTTAACTCTGCTAGAATCGAACCGTCATCTGAAATTTTCAACTGAGTGTTCATAACTCTCAAAGCAAACAACAACTTTCTGCTTAAAGCATCGGCAACCACATTCGCTTTTCCCGGATGATAATCAATAACAAGCTCATAATCTTTCAATAACTCCAACCATTTACGCCGTCTCAAATTCAAGTCTTTTTGTGACATCAAATATTTAAGACTTTTGTGATCGGTATATACTCGGCACTTTTCACTATACAAATAATGTCGCCAAATCTTCAAAGCAAATACCACAGCAGCCAATTCCAAATCTTGAGTAGGATAATTCCTCTCATGAGGTTTTAACTGCCTTGAAGCATAAGCCACCACTTTTCCCTCTTGCATGAGTACACACCCCAAACCATTTAGAGAAGCATCACTATACACCACAAATTCTTTACCTGATTCGGGTTGTACTAACACTGGAGCTTCAGTTAATAACTTTTTCTATTCTTCGAAATTCTGTTGACATTCTTCTGTCCATTCAAACTTAACATCCTTTCGGAGTAGTCTAGTCATAGGAGCAGCAATTATAGAAAATCCATTTACAAACCGCCGATAATACCCAGCTAGCCCCAAGAAACTTCTAACTTCGCCACGTTTTTGGTGGTTTCAATCAACAATGGCTGAAATTTTACTAGGATCAACCCGTATACCATCACGAAACAATATGACCCAAAAATCCAACTTCCGAGCCAAAATTCACTTTTACTAAACTTAGCATACAAATTGTTTATCTCTCAAAGTTTGCAAAACTATCCTCAAATGCTCAAGATGCTCGTCTCATCTTTTGAATAAATTAAAATATCATCTATAAACACCACAACAAATCTGTCCAAGTATGGTGAAATATGCGATTCATTAAATCCATAAACACAAAGACGAGCATTTGTCAACCCGAATGGCATAACTAAAAATTCATAATGACCGTACCTTGTTCTAAAAGCAGTTTTAGGCACATCTAACTCTTTTACTCGCAGCTGATAATACCCAGATCTTAAGTCAATCTTTGAAAACCATGTCGCTCCCTTTAGCTGATCAAACAAATCATCAATTCTCGGCAATGGATACTTGTTTTGATTGTCACCTTGTTTAACCGCCGATAATCAACACATAATCTCATAGAACCATCCTTCTTTTCACAAATAACACGGAGCACCCCAAGGTGAAAACTCGGTCTCACAAAGCCCTTATCAGCCAACTCTTGCAACTACGACTTTAATTCTTTCAACTCTGTTGGTGCCATTCTATATGGAGCAATCGAGATCGGAGCTGTTCCCGGTATCAAATCATTACCAAATTTTACTTCCCTGACTGGAGGCAAACCCGGCAATTTTTCTGGAAATACATCCGCAAATTCACACACAACCGGCACTGATTCAACTTTCATTTCAACTTCTTTTGTATTAATTACATACGCCAAATAAGCTTCATAACCCTTTTTCAAATACCTCTGAGCCGACATCGAAGAAATCACACTAGACAAGGCCTCTGATTTATCTGATTCAACCCGCAGAGTTTCATCGTTTTCACACTTTAATTCTATAACCTTTTCTTTGCAATTTACTATAGCATCATGCAATGTCAACCAATCCATACCCAAAATAACATCAAATTCATCAAACGGCCACAACATCAAGTCGGCCAGAAAGTAATGACCCCGAATCATTAAAAGGGCATTTCTTGCTTACTTTATCAACTATCACGAATTTGCCTAACGGGTTCGACACTCTAATCATAAATTATGTGTTCTCAACAGGTATATTCATACTAGACACCAGTTTCATGCATACATATGAATGAGTAGAACCAGGATCAATCAAAGCAATAACATTAATATCATAAAGAGAAAATGTACCGGTAATCACATTAGGTGAGGAAGCATCTTCACGCGCTTTAATAGCATAAGTTCTAGCCGGAGCTCTTCTTTCAGATCTAATGCGCATCTCTGCTACATTCTTATCGCTTGTTTCACTTTCACTTTTCTAGGATACCTTCCCTCGAGTCGCACCACTAGCTTTTACACTCAAATTTTTCTTTCTCACTCTCTAGGCGTCTCTAATAAAATGATCCGGAGAACCACATCGAAAACATTCATTTGCTCTGCACGGACCAAAATGATTTCTACCACATTGTTGGCACTTTCGGGTTTAACAAATCTCGAGTTCCCTACACCGGTCAGAAGTATTCGAGATTTAGGACCCACATTCGCTTCTTAAAATTTCCATATGATTGCCCAGCTGAAACTTGGGAACGAGGATTCATATTTCTTGACTTTCCGGTTTGCTGTGAAGGTGCCTTACTCATTGGCCTTTTCTTCCAATTTCATGTCTCAGCCTCTACCTTTCTCTTCTCTTTAAGTAGTTCTTCAGCCTTGCAAGCTCGATCAACCAGTACTACCATTTCTTTCAGTTCAAGGATTCCAACAAATACCTTAATGTTTTCGTTGAGCCCGTCTTCAAATCGTCGGCACATCTTGGCTTCTGTAGGAACATATTCCCTGGCATACTTACTCAATTGAACAAACTCTCTTTCATATTCTGAGACTATCATATTACCTTGCTTCACTCAAGAAACTCTTTACATTTCGATCAATAAATCTTTCACTAATATATTTCTTCCAAACTCTTCTTGAAAGAATTCCGTGTTACCTTCTCTTTCGGTACCACCAAATCAAAGTCTTCCACCAATTATAGGCTGAATCTCTCAACAAAGATGTAGCACATTTCAAACATTCTTCGTGTACAAGATAATTCATCAAATACCGGATAGAATTTTCAAGCCGAACTCGCTTTCTGCATCATCATCAATATTTGCTCTAAATTCTTCACCCCTTGTTTACTTAATTCTATCAATGGGGTTCTGTGAAATTTTATCATATCCACTCCTGGAGGCATCGGAGGCATAGGTTGAGGAATTGGGGAGGTGGGGAGGTCGTACATTTGGGTTCGTGCACGAACGAACTCAATGTACCATGCACTCATCATTTGGAGAAAGGCTTCTCGATCCCTTTCTCCTCCTCCCCGACCAACAAAGAGGAGATGGGTTTTCATCAAGACCGCCCCTTCAAATGAGTGGCGCATTACTCTCTACTTCATCTCGCCACAAATGGATCGAGATCCATTTACTATATAAAAATCATTTAAAAAGGTCAGAAATCATCACACTATCACAATTCATACATATGGCATGTATAGCAAAAATCTGTACATACAACACGTAGTCCGAGAACCGACTAAACCTGCTCTGATACCACTAAATGTAACGCCCCCACGCCCGAGACCATCACCGGCGTCGAGCTTGAGGGGTTACCGAACATAATTTATCAAATTAAGAACTTCAAATCATTTGTTTCTACATTCACAGCTTTCTAGCTATCCGCGTCACAGTTACAAGAAAAATCATATCTCGAGTTACGAAACTTGAAATCAAGATCCATAAATTTTCCCTGAATCTAGACTCATATATCTATTTACTAATTTTTTTCTAGAATTTTTGGTAGGGACAATTAGTACAGTTTATTAATTAAAGTCTCCCCTGTTTCAGTTTTCAACTGCTCTGACCTTTGTGTATTTCGAATCAGATATCTCTCTATACAGAATTTCAATGACTATTAGGTTTATTTCTATTAAAACTAGACTCAATAAGGAATCTGTACATATAAATAAAAACTTATAATTATTTTTATAACATTTATTATGAATTTTTAAAGTCAGAATAGGGGATCTAGAAATCACTCTGGCCCTATTTCATAAAAGTTTAAATATCTCATAAAATATAATTTATATGCCTGTTTTGCTCAATCCACATGAAAATAGACTCATTAAGCTTCAATTTCATACTTACTCATCATTTATTTCCATTTATACTATTTTTAGTGATTTTTTAAATTCATGTTATTGCTGCAGCAATATTCTGTTTTAAGGCAAGTTTTATCTTTCCATGAATTTTTATGAACTAGATAACCTATTAAACTTCCATGATACCAAACATGATCTAAATTAGCCATCACCATGACTTATCAATATCAAATATTTTCTCCACCAAACATGGCCATATCATAAAATTATTTACACAAAAGAGGTATATTGCTATACATGCCATACTTAAGTAGTTGTACAAGCCATTTACCAAGATAAAAGTCCTTTGGATAGTGTGATCGAACTTTCGACCTGTCTCGATTCCTGAGCCGGCTTGTCCAAAACTACAGTGAATGAAAAGGAAGGAGTAAGCATAAATGCTTAGTAAGTTCATATGCAAATAACAAGTAACATAACAATACAATCATACCAAACAACCTTAACATGGTATCACCAAAACATTTATCACATTTCTAAATATCATTCATCATCTTACGATCTTATCGTTGTTGTATCTATTTCCAACCCGAGGGTTAAGAACATACCTGTCCAAAGTGTCCATTTCACAACACTTACCCAAAATGTCACTTATATCTTAAGTGCTCTTCCATTAAATTAGAAATTTCACCCGTTGAACACATCGGAATATAACTCGGATACATGGATAATTTGCACATAAGTGCCACATATGTAATCAAGAAATCATGTAACTCGCCCCTAAGTGAACTCGGACTCAACTCAACGAGTTCGGATGCCTAGTTACATCTCACGAACTCGGACTCAACTCAACGAGTTCGGACATTTGCATCCATAAGTGAACTCGGACTCAACTCAACGAGTTCGCGTGCTCAACCATCCTAGTAACATGTCACTTGTATCCTAATCTATTCCTAAGGTTCAAACGGGCTTTTTCCCTCGATCTCACATTTGCCGTCTTCCATGGAATATCGGAACCGATACTCGGTAGCAATTCATATTTATCAAGTAGTAAACATAATTTGCATATTACTCAACATTAACCACAAAGCATAATATTTCACGATTAAAAATCAGCATATCATATAATTAACATCAATAATTTAAAAATAACAATTATGCTACATTATTTACACGTGAACTTACCTTGGTACCAAAATATAAAGATTTTGAAATTTAGTCCACAATCTTTTCTTTTCCTCGATCGCTACTTGAATCTCGTTTCTCTTGATCTATAATACCAAATTAATCTTATTTAATACATACATTCATCCAAACAACATTTAATACGAACTTTGGAAAATTATACTTTTGCCCCTAAACTTTTGCATAATTACACTTTTGCCCCTAGGCTCGGGAATTAAACTTTATTCCTTATTCTTATGTTTTATAACATGCTGATCACTTTTCCCTTCTATGGAAACATCAAATTCTCACTCTAACATATACTTGTGACTATTAGGTATTTTTGCCGATTAAGCCCTTTTGCTCGTTTTCACTCAAAATCGAGTAGCACAAGTTGTCTAACATATTTAAAACCCCATATTCTATCATAAAACATCAAAATACACAAATTTCACCTATGGGTATTTTTCCAAATATAAACCCTAGGTTGAATTATTGCTAGCATAAGCTTAATCGAGCTTCCGGATTCTAAAACGTAAAGAACATTAAAAGCGGGCTTGGAATCACTTACTATGGAGCTTGAAAGTTGAAGAAACCCTAGTTATGGAGAGAGGGAGAATTCGGCAGCAACTAAGGAGGATGATGACCAATTTTGTGTTATTTTTCCCATTTTATTTCATTTAATATCCAAATGACCAAAATGCCCCTCCTTACTAAACTTTCAAAAATTCCTTCCATGTCCTAATTTTTTCCATGAACTTAAAATTGGTCAAAATGCTATTTAATACCTCCTAATTAATATTTCAATGCAATTTCATACTAAAAACTTCTAGAATGCAAATTTTGCAACTTATTCGATTTAGTCCCTACTTTCAATTTAAGCACTTTAGGCATAGAATTTCATCACGAAATTTTCACACAATCATGCAATCATATCATAATCATCAAAATAATTATAAAATAATTATTTCTATCTCATATTTGTGGTCACGAAACCACTATTCCGGTTAAGCCCTAATTCAAGATATTACAAATCTAATTCGAGATGACTTAAGTATGTACGAAAAACTCATACGTGATGAGTTTGTTATGTGATGAACCCTCAGTAAGGTTATGATTGAGTAAGTTATGATTATAAGATCTTAATAATATTTATGCCAATTATCATCATGTTAATTTCTGTTAAATGTTGGTTTATGATGCCTATTATTTGCATGGGAACTTACTAAGCTATATAGCTTATTCCCTTTTTCTTTCCCTTGTCTTATAATGTCACCAAGCTAGCTCGGAGATCAGAGATAGTCAGAGATCCACGCACACTATCAACTGATTATTTTGGGTACCGATGAATTTGACATTTTGTCTTATGGCATGTATAGGGACTTGGTTATTTTGTTATGTGTCGTAATTGAATTGGCCTAATGTGTTGGCCTATATTGGTTGATAATTTATTTTTTAAATGGCCATTTGGAATTGGCTAATATTGGTCTAAGTATATATACATATGATGATGTTTTCAAGGATGTGGAAATTTGCATTTTTTAAGTTGATAAGTATGTGATGTTCGTATGTGGTAAATGGTAGCATGTGAATAATGTGTGGATGTCTTAATTGTGGCTCAAATTGGTTGACTGTAATTGCTTGGATTGGTGTTATATTTTTTTGTGTAGGTGTGTGAAAAAAGGTGACAAAATGGCTTGGTAAATAGCATTGTTTTTGTCCACACAGGTGTGTGACTAGGCTATGTGCGACACATGGCTTGCCCCATGAGCATGTGTTCCAGCTGTGTGTCCCCTAACCTTAATTGTTGCAAAACAGAATGCTCAGAATTGAGCACACGGGCAGAGACGCAAGCGTGTGTCTCAGCCGTGTGGATTACACTGCCTCAGGCAAGGGCGTGTACCCTAAGCGTGTGAAGTCTGTACCTATTTTATGAAAAATTATGAAAATTAAATCGACCACATGGCCTAGCACAAGGGCGTTTGACTTGCCCAGGTGTCTTCAGTTTATTCTTGGGTGACAAATAGAGAGTTACACGAGTTAGGGACACGGGCGTGTGTGACCACACGGCCTACCCACACGGACGTGTCCCAAGCCACATGGGCGTATGGCTCTTAAAACATGAAAAATTTTCTAAGTGTTGTAAAATCTTCTAAAGTTCTCGATTTAGTCCCGAACCACTCCCAATGCATGTTATGGGCCTTGTAGGTTCGTTTCAGGGATGATATGAATGTATTTGAAAAGTTTTAAATTCAGATGAAAATTTACGCCTCTATTGTGTATGATTGCTTGCGTATAAGTTTGGTAATGCCTCATACCCTATTTCAGCATTGGATATGGGTAAGGGGCATTACATTTAATGGTATCAGAGCTACAGTTTAGTCAATTCTTAGACTAACGTAGTATGTGTAAGTGTCTAGCTATACATGCCATAAATGAACTGCGATAGTGTGATGACTCTTGATAATTTTAAATTGTTTTTTCATATAGTAAATGGATCTCAATCTAGCTGAGGCTGTTGACGTTGAAAGTAATGTGTCGGCTCCCGCTCAAGGGGTAGTGTCGTTTGATAGTAGACCCCCAACGGTTGGTCAGGGAGAAGTGGGTAGGGAAGTCTTTCTCCACATAATGAATGAGTGGTATACAGAGTTTGTTCAAACAAACCCGAATGCCCAACTCCTCCACCCCCACCTATTCCTTGATCGGTATCCGTAACTCCACGATGTATGGAATTTGTAAGAATGAATAAGCTCCCGGTTGATAAGATCCGAAAGCATGGGGCTGAAGATTTCAAAGCTAATGTGGATGATGATCCCAATAGAGCCGAGTTTTGGCTCGAGAACTCCATCAAGGTATTTAATGAGTTGTCCTAGACATTGGATAAGTGTTTAAAGTGTGTCATCTCACTTCTAAGAGATTCTGCATATCATTGGTGGAATACACTAGAATCGGTGGTACCAAGAGAGAAGGTTACGTGGGAATTTTTTCAAGAGGAGTTCTAAAAGAAATATATTAGTCAACGATTCATCGATTAGAAATGTAAAGAATTTTTTGAGCTAAAATAGGGTCGAATGTCGGTAGTAGAATATGAGCGAGAGTTTGTCAAATTTAGCAAATATGCTCGAGAGTGTATTTCCACCGAGGCTATCATGTGCAAGAGATTTGAGGATAGATTGAATAAGGATATTCGTGTGTTAGTTGGGATCTTAGAACTGGAAAAATTTGTGGTATTGGTTGCGAGCCTGTAAGGCCAAAGAGTTGAATAAAGAAAAGAGGAAAGCTGATTGTGAAGCTAAAGATTCGAGGAAAAGACCGATGGGTAAGTCATTTCCATCTCATTCAAAGAAATCTAAAGAAATGTATTCTTGTTCGAATGTATCAGTTGGGTATTCTCACAGAGACCGCGGGAAGCAATACTCGATTTTTAAATCTCAAGCCACTTCAATGGCAAGTGTGGGTAATGTAAAGCCTAATAGACCTGAATGTCAGCATTGTGGAAGAAGACATCTCGACAAGTGTAGGATGAATGACCGGGCTTGTTTCAAGTGTGGTTCTTAAGAGCATTTTATCTGAGATTGCACCGAAATAGCTGAGAAAGAAAAATTTCAGAGTGTAAGGCCGAGTAATACTACTAATAGGGGTAGGCCACCGAGGATTACCGGAAATAGAGCTAATAGTAAAGGTGTGATGAAAGATATAGCTGTGAGATCTGAAGCTCGAGCACCTGCTAGAGCCTATGCCATCTATGCTCGCGAAGAAGTGACATCTCCCGATGTTATCAAGGTACTTTTTCTCTCTATAATACTAATGTAGTTGCATTGATTGACCCTGGATCGACTCATTCTTATGTTTGTGTGAAATTGGTAGCTAGTAAGAGCTTGCCTGTTGAGTTTACTGAATTTGTGATTACAGTGTCAAACCTTTTAGGCAAACATGTATTAGTTGATAGAGTTTGCAAGAATTGTCCCTTGATGATTCGAGGTCACTGTTTCTGGCTGATTTAATGTTGGTGCCATTTGATGAATCCGATGTTATTTTTGGTATGGATTGGTTGATAGTGCATGATGCCATAGTGAATTGTAAAAGAAAGATTATTGAACTAAAATGTGAAAATAGTAAAACTTTTCGGATTGATTCAGATGAGTCAGATGAGTTACCTGTTGTGATTTCTTCGATGCCTGCTCAAAAATATGTAAGGAAAGGTTGTGAAGCTTATCTTGCTTATGTGTTGAATACAAAAGTGTCTGAATTGAAGATTGAGTCAGTGCCGATAGTTTGTGAATATCCGGATGTGTTTCCAGAAGAGTGGCCTGGGTTACCACTAGTTAGAGAAGTCGAGTTTGGTATTGATTTAGTACCAGGGAACTCACTAATATCTATTGCTCCGTATAGGATGGCCCTGACTGTGACACCCCTAAACAACACTGCTCCATTAGACCAGAGTTGCTCAGTTACCGACCCTCGGCCCTCAGATCTAGAATTGGGTCTAGCAACCCGCTCCAATATCCTCAGCATGGCTTGGGACAGTGCGTCATCCCCAGCCAAACGACTATGAGACCCCGTCTCAGTGGCAGGTGACACTAGTGTCTCACTAGTGTCCAGATTCAGCATGCTGCCCAGATATGAGGACTCAGCTTGAGCCCCCCTACGGCCTCTACCTCGGCCTTGAGTACCACTTCCTCGGATACCTCGTGCGCTCATTGTCTAATTCGGGTTTATCTAAATTAAGAACTTTATGCATCAGCTCAATATTTATTAAAAAATATTTTATGCAGAATTTATAGAAGTTCAAGAGCTATTTTCAGAAGTTTTAATTCTTTAACTATCTCAATACAGTCTCAGTAAGTACTATCTATAATGTTTCAAAATAGTTTAACCAAGTACAAAAATACTTATAGGATCAGCACCGGAGACTCGATGTACCATATACTTACTTTAGAATGTTTAAAATCTTTTGAAAACCAATTCTTTAAAACCAAATTTTCCAACCCAAAATTCACATCCAAGTTTTACAACCTGGCTCTGATACCGCTAAATGTAACATCTCAATCACAGTAACAGAACATGTTTACAGAAGTAACAAGTAAATCATGCTTAACATGCTTTCATAAACAGATAACAGGTGAACAAAATAAGCATGCTCATAACAGTACCTCAGTATAACAAAACACATAGTTTTAGGGTTTAGTAAGCCTTTACTGACCTTACAGTAGGTCCACAATCGATTAGGACGACCTGTGCAACCCTACAGAAAATTTCAATACAATGGGCCCACATGCCCGTGTGGGTTGACCGTGTAGGCCCACACGTCCATGTGGCCCACACATCTAGATTGGCCTAGCCCGTGTGGATCATATGGCCTAGCCCAGTCATCACACGCCTGTGTAGCATACCCGTGTGGGCCTACACGCTTGTGTGACCTACACGCCCACGGCCATCACACGCTGTGTCTTGCGCACGGCCTGGCCTTCATCGATCACACGGCTGTGTCATCGTACACGGCCTACCATACGGCCTACCACACGGTCGTGTAGCGTCGAAAGTAGGGTTTTTCAACTTTCACCGAACCTCATTTTTCTGCATTTCGGGTATACACCTAGTTCATTTTCGCAACTAACACAATCCCGAGACTTTTAAAACCTAGAAATCGACATTTTAAAGCCCAAATTAATAACACTTACGAAATCACAACCAAAATTAATTCACAATCGAAGCCTTATGCCATTAATCAGCACGCGCGAAAACTTACCGCTATCGAACAGAACCCCAAACACTTAAATCGTTGCAGAAACCCCAGCCGAATCATACCCTTCGCCTAAATCTAGATTAACAAAACAAACTCTTCATCAATCACTAAGTCTAATAACATTAAAACTTATAAAAAACAAGACTTACCGAACGAACACAACCCAACATTACACAAAAAGAACGATACGGATTTAGAAAACAAATTGAAAAGAAAAGAAATGGAGAAGGGGGAGACAGAATTTTGGTAGTGAGGAGAAGAGAAAGAACGTCAGTTATTTTTCCTGGAAATAATTTTGAAAAAGGAATAAAACCGAATTATCCCCAAATCCCCTAATTCACTCCACTACCCCACTACTGATAACTTTCTCAAAA
Source organism: Gossypium arboreum (assembly GCF_025698485.1). Lineage (NCBI taxonomy): Eukaryota > Viridiplantae > Streptophyta > Magnoliopsida > Malvales > Malvaceae > Gossypium > Gossypium arboreum. The sequence continues at coordinate 67,633,536 of NC_069072.1, forward strand.
TTCTTGTTTGACTAAAACTCTCTCGGTCAAATGAGTAAAAATAAACTCCCACGCTCGCTCAGGGATTCGAATACAGAACCTCCACACAACACAAAGATTCCTTTATCACTTGAACCGGTAGGCTCATTCTGATATGGTTTTACAAATAATTAATATAAGCTCACTGACCAGAGATAAGGCTTTATTCCAAAAAGAACAAAATTTGCTAAAGGTAGAGCTTGAACTCAAGACCTCTCAGACACTCCCAGAACACTTAACCCTTGAAGCAGATACACAATTGTGTCAAAATTTTATAGAAGCAGACATAAGAAATTTGGGGCGTTACAAAGGATGTATATGCTAAAATTTAGAAATTTATGGTAGAAAATGAAAGGTTGTTTATAGATAAACAACTTTTACAAAGTGATTTTTTATGGAAAATGCTTTAGGGACTAAGATGTAAACTTGAGAAATTGAAGAAAAATTTTGAATTTTTTTATGAACATAAGTGCTGTAAATTTTGTAATGGGATTTTGGTTAGGCTTGGAATAGGGAGTAAATTGCACAAGTTTCATTTTCCGAGCCTAAGGACGAAATCAAAATTTATAGAATTGTAAAGGGCAAAATGGTAATTTTTTCTAGGGCGTAAATTGAGTCCATTTAAATATGAAATGTGTGAAATTGATGGTTAAACTCATTTATATAGATTCGGACAACACTAATTCCAGGTTAGATCAAGGAAAAGAAAAGGTTTCGAATTAGTAGATTTCTAACGCATACAAGTGTCGAGGTAAGTTCGTGTAACTTAATCCGAAATGTAAATATGTTTAATGTGTAACACCCTGAACCCGAGACCATCGCCGGTGTCGGACACGAGGGGTTAGCAAGCCAAGTTCACTTGTTTTGCCCATCCATTGGACATTTCTAGTCAGGCTGGAAAAACTGCGTCACTGTCGCCTTAAAAATCATATCTCGAGTTTCAAAACTCGGAAACTGGTTTCGTAAATTTTCCCTGAATTTAGACTCATATATCCATCCATGGATTTATTTCTAGAATTTTTGGTCAGGCCAATTGGTACAGTTTATTAGTTAAAGTCACCCATGTTACAGGGATCGACTGCTCTGACCTTCGCGCGGTATAACTTGAATATCTGTCTGTACAGAGCTTTAATGCTGGTGCCGTTTGTTTCTAATGAAACTAGACTCAAAATGGAATTTTTACATATAAGGTATGTCTCCTAATTCTTTCTGAATAATTTATAGTAAATTTTTAAAGTTGCGACAGGGAACCCAGAAACCGTTCTGGCCCTGTCTCACAATAGCTTTAATATCTCTTAACATGTAACTCCTATGGCCATTTCGTTTCTTCCATATGAAAATAGACTCATCAATGTTCATTTACATAGCTGATTCACTATTTAATACCATTCCTACAAATTTTGGTGATTTTTCACATTCACGTTACTGCAGCTGGCAGCATCTGTTTTTGAGGTAGGTCTTACCTATTTTGTAGTCTCCATGAACCAACTAGTCTTGCCTTACATAGGTCCACATATGATCATTTTAACCATGCCAATGGCTGATCATGTGACCAACATTCCCATTTCCAATTCATAGTCACATCATGACACCATATATATATATACAAACCGCAAATAGTTTAAGTTGATACTTCACTATTACGAGCCATTTTCGCATGGCCGCATACATATACATCATAACATATTTAAACCAACAAGGGTAGTCCTATACATGCCATTTCAAGTTCAACCAAGAATTTATACCAAAATGGGGGCTTGATAGTGTGGATGACTTGACTTCAACGATCCCGAATCCGATTGCTATCGAGCGAAATCTAGAAAACCGAGAGCCAAAGCGTGAGTAAGCATTTTTATGCTTAGTAAGTCTCAAGGAATATAATCAACTCTAATTACAGCAATACATTCACATAGTTAAATGCATCATTTCATTAATGCACATTCACATAATCATACTTACTTCACCATCCCAACTCTTATGTTCATACACAAATAACGGCTTCATTAAGGCCGATAACTCGTTCCATCATAGGAGCGGATATTCACACGCTTACTCCTAGCGCGCAAAGCACACACCGCACTTACCTTGTCATTGGGAAATTTCACAAGTGCATTAGCTGAAATTTTCCAGCAAGCTTATAATTTTCAAATCACATACCTTCGAGTTTAACCGGATGTCGCTACTCGATCAATCGCCGGGACATAGCCCGGTTATGGTAACCCGCACCAAGGCCTACGGGACTTAACCCGGATATCACGATTTGCACAAATGCCTTGGTCTTAGCCGGATAGAATGACTCGCACGAATGCCTTGGTCTTAGCCGGATGTAGCCACTAGCACAATTGCCTTCGGTCTTAACCCGGTTATAATTTCCAGCATAATTGTCTTCGGCTTAGCCCGGATATCATTCAATTTCTCATGCACACATACATCAATAATCATTGGACATACATATTTATTTTCGTTACTAAGGCTCAAACACAATTATAATCACTAACATAATCGCCTTCGGACTTAGCCCGGTATCATTCAATACTCATACACACATAAATCAATAATCGATACATCCATATTTCATTCCACATAATTCAAGTAAGGTCACTTCTTGAGGACTTACCTCGGATGTTGTCGAACGGCTTTACGGCTATTCGATTACTTTTTCCTTCCCTTGTCCAATTGTGGCCCTCTTAGCTCTTGAGCTAATTCAAACAAATTCAATTTATCAAAACCTCATTGTGCTAGCTTATGGCGAATATGACAAGGAATTTAAATGGTCATATGGCCACCCTTTAGCTTGAATACACAATGGTCATGCACATTTTATACTACATCAAGCAATTCAATACAATTTATTCGAGCATCAAGGAAAAGCTAAGGCCTTCAATAGGCTACCCAAGGTCGAATATACTTGTCCATGTTGAGGCCAATTATGCACTTAATACCACACAAAAACAGCATGCATTTTACTAGTTAATGCTTTGCATATTGTAGCTCAAAACTTACAATATAGCATCAAGCACTCATATGTGTGCTAGGCGAATGTACTTACAATTTCACAATTATTCTTCAACATCTTCTTCTTTAAACAAACTTATTCATCACTTCCTTCATAACCAAAACATCATGTGCAAACATATATATACATATATGAGCATGGTCAATTTCAAGGTGTCCATAGCCATCCAAAACACAAATTTTAACTAACATGCAAGAAGCATGAACCATGCTCATGAATGCATCATGGCGAATATGACAATCATGCTCCTTTTCAACTTCAATCATGATAAAACAAAAGAAAGCTCAAAATCTTACTCAAGAGTAGACAATCCATCATTGCATGCATCATCATCAAGCTTCACACTTAGCATGCAATGGCTTTATCACCATAACAACTTTGGCCAAATACCATTTCCATGGCTTAACAAAGATTTGAGCCATGGCTAACATGCACATCAAGTTAGCAACCAAAACATGCATGAAACTCCTAACACAACCTCATACATACCTTATTCTTGATGCAAACTTAGCCAAATCTCCTTCTAGATCTCTTCCAAACCAAGCATGAAGCAAAAATCCTCCTTCTTCCTTAGTTTTGGCTCAAAGAAAGGATGAACAAAATTTTTTCTTTCCTTCTCTACAACTCACGGCAATGGGGGATTACCACACTCACACACATTTTTTTTCATTTTTTATCACCCATACACCTTTGTTTATTATTTCACCCTAATGCACCAACAAAACATGTTTCATGACATGTTTAGCCCATCCTCCTTGTCATGGCCGGCCACCACCTATAAAAGGGGAATTTGACATGCAAGTCCATTATTTTGCATGCATGCTTTAATTAGTCATCACACATTTCCCTATCATACTTTCAAAGTTCATTACTAAGTCCTTTCTTGTGGAATTCACCCTTATAACACTAAATCAATCATCATAAAATGTCATACATGAGCATACACATATTATAGGCATCAAAATAAATTTTTAATTATTTTTATGCCTCGGTTTTGTGGTCCCGAGACCACCTTCCGACTAGGGTCAATTTTGGGCTGTCACATAATGAATGTTGTGTTGCATGGAATGTGACTTATATTTATGTACATTACTTGAATGCTATAATGAGAAATTTAATACATGCTTGGTATGGTGAAAAAGGGGTAAGTCCCGATTGAATATTGAATTCTGATGATTATATGTGCTCTCTCGAAACTAATAAAGTCCTGCATTTGTTGCGGACGGGATTTACTTTGGACGAGTAATCCTATTGACCTTGTTATAGAAAGGATTTAGCCCGAATGGGTAATCCGGATATAATACCTCTCGAGTATACGCTATGATTTGGATTTAGCCTGGACTGGTAATCCTTATTGAACACTTTTGAGCATACGTTATATAAAGGATTTAGCCTGGACTGGTAATCTTGTTATATGATATGTGGCTCGAGGGTGTGTCCCTTAATTAAGTACCCTAGGGGGTACCATCGAATAAGAATTGACGGATTATGGAATTGTACACCTCGAGTGTACTACTTAACAATCCATCAAAATTTCAATGATTCAACGATCACTCTAGACAAGGCATGAGAATTATGAGATGAAATGATAATGTCTTGAAAGTGTATTGCATGATGAGCTCATCTATTCTTACTTGATGTATATGTAAACTTTGTGACTAACATGTTTGATTGGATGCATGTGTTTAGGCAATTTAGCCAAATGGATGGAGAACTTGTTATTGTATGTTTAGACTTAATAAACGAGATTGGTAAGTTTAGTTTCCGTTATACGAACTTACTAAGCATGTAATGCTTACTCCATTTTATTTTTCCCCTGTTTTATAGTGCTAGGAAGCTTACAAGGGTTGGAGATCACTGGAGCATCATCACATTATCAACTAGTCATTTTGGGTATATTTAGTAAAATCATTTTGGTATAATGGCATGTATAGGACAACTTGACCATTAGTAGCTTGATAATGATGCTTTGTAACCTAGCCATTAGAATGGCTAGTAATAGCCTATTCTGGTATGATTAAGTAGGTTATTATGATATATTCATATGTGTTATGTTGAATACGTGTAATCAAATGATGTTAATGCCTAGTTAATCCAAGGTAAGATTGCAAACATGTATGCATGTAAGATATGCCTTGTTGAATGATGAAGTTTGTTTAATTGAATGCTTGGATTGGGTGGTATTGGTTGTGTGTTTCAAGTGCAGGTCTTGGGTGAAATTTTGGGTGAGAAATGAAGCTAGGTATGGCTTCATTTTGTCCACACGGGCAGACACAGTCGTGTATTTTGACCGTGTGTGACACATGGCCTGGTAACATGGGCATCTGGTTAGGCTATGTGTCCCCTGCACCTTAATTTTGAGAAATAGAATGCTCATAATTGGGCACACGGGCAAAGATACAGGCATGTGTCTCAGCAATGTGGTTGACATGGCCTTGGACACGGGCGTGTTACACGACCGTGTGAAAACTGTACCCAAATTTCAGAAATTAAATTCGCCACACGGCCTAGCACACGGGCGTGTGACTTGGCCGTGTGACTTCAATTTCTTCATGTTTTAAAAGTCAGAGAGTTACACGGGTTAGGGACACGGGCGTGTGTAGTACACGTCTTGACCACACGAGCGTGTGAGCCCTGCAACTTGAAAAATTTTAGAAATGTCGCAAAAAATTCTTAGAGGTTCTGATTAAGTCCCAACTCGATTATAATACTCGTATTGGGCCTTGAGGGTCCAATTAAGGGACGTTTTGAATGATCTCGGTAAATGAATAGTAACTCACACGAATTATTTGTATAATATTTTGAAAGTTCTGGTAATGCTCTGAAACCCTGTTCCGACGATGGATACGAGTTAAAAGTGTTACATTCTTCTTATTCCTTCACTCCATAACTATCCCATTTCTTTTATTACCTACTTACGTCTTACTTTTCTTCATTTTCATATAAAAAATATACATGTTTCAATACCAATAAAACAATCAAATGTTGTTTCATATGCTTTAAATAAATTACACATAAAATCTTTAAAAAACATGTTAATCTTACCTTACCCTCTCCTAAATAAAATCCTAATTCATATTTTCTCAATCCTCTAAGACGACTATAGATGCACTTCTCATGAAACTAATATGAATACTAGGTTTCTCTATGAATTTTACTAGTAATCTATGAAAGAACTTGAAAGAATTAAGCTTGGAAGGCTTGGAATTGATGGAAAGGACCAAAAAAAATAAAAACTAAAACTTGGTTTTGTTAATGAAGGAAGTTACATGTAGGATAAAAAAGATGAATGATTGAATGTCATCATCTTGCCTACATAATTCTAAAATAATATCTATTAACATAATAATTAAAAATAAAAAATATTAAAATATTTCCACCAATTATAACTTTACACTAATTTAATCCTTAATCCTCAACATGTCATAATTGTCTAAATTATAAATTGTTCATTTAGTCCATCAACTTTCTCCACAATTCCATTGATAAGTCATACTCTTTTTTAGTAAAATTTCACCTCTAGTCCCTCTTTCTTTTTCCTTCAATTCAATCTAATCCTTCCATCTCTTAATTTTCTCACTTTTGCCCCAATACTTTTCACTATCTTGCAAATTAGTCAATACCTCGAATTTATTTCTCAATGTATAAGAGTTTCTTCAATTACCTTCAATAGCTATCTTCTCCTCTATTAACACTGATAATTTCTATTTTATAACCTTATCAAATTCTAACACATTTACTCTCAATTTAACATTGTTCCCAACTCAAGGATATTGGGGATGTTATAGTAGTGAGGATTATTGATAAAGCTTTTTTACTCAAGCTTGGATTTAGCATCTTATCCAACTCAGACACTATGTAGGTTCATGTTCTTAGGAATAAGTATCGATTTGTTGGCAGATGACCACAAAACATTAATTGTTCAAGATGCTCCTATCTTTGGAAATCCTTGTCGAACATTTGGCTTAAGGCCTTGAATAGTGTGATTTGGTCATATGGGGAAAGGTTGTGAGTTTTCTTAATGATCTTTGGATTCTAGATACAAAACTATTAAAAGAGTACACTATCAATTCTGTTTCTAGATTTTATGATGCAATAATGAGCAACCCCTAAAAGGTCGAGCCCAAGTTAAGCATTTAGCCTTAAGATAACATCATAGGCATGTAATATTTGACCATATCTTCCAGATTGGAGATCTATTTAGCTTTTTGAGTGTCGTGTTTTACGAAATTTACATGTTTCGAACTAGACATCTTTTAAGAAGCACAAAGGAAAACTTTTTGGCACTGCTTAGGAATGAGGTTTGTTGCTCAACACATATGGATGGATATTTAATCTAAGGATGGCATTGGCATTATTAATGGAACAGGTTTGATGGTTTCCTTTTTAAATTTGTGTTGTTGCTCTGTTTTCAAGATTATGGGTTGTAATTGAAGAACGGATTGGTGGTAACAAATAATTTGATAAATCATCTTTGACATGGAAAGTGTTATGGGATTGGACGATGGCTTTTCCATGGCAACCTGCACTCTACACTGGCCTCACTACAGGAAAACAGACTTTTAGCGGCGTTTTTTTACCTTTAGTGGTGCTTTAAAGCGCTGCAAAAACCGCCGCTGAAGCAAATGACTAAAAAATTTACGACGTTTATTTGAGAAAAACTCCACAAAAGATCATGACTTTTAGCGGTGTTTGTGGGGAAAACGCCGCTAAAAGTCATGGCCTTTAGCAGCATTTGTGGGAAAAGCACCGCTAAAACTCATGGCCTTTAGCGGCGCTTTCCTACAAACGCCGCTATAAAACGGACCTTTAGCAGCGCTTTTCTTACAAACACCGCTAAAGAACATGACATTTATAAAAATATTTTATTTTAATTACATAATATTTAGTTCCATGATAAATATTATATTATGTTTAATTTTAAATTTTGAACTTTAAACTATATACTTTTAAGGATAAATAAAAATATTAATTAAATTAAATTTTCTATTAAAATTTAAACTTCAAAACTAAATATAAAACTAATGAATTTAAATAAACGAAACAAGAACATTAATCAAGTTTAAAAAAAAGACAATGAAGAAATTAAGGGTCAAACATTAGCTCCAATAATTGTTCAAAATTTAAGACAACTACATTCAAATAGAAACTAAATAACAACTAAAGCATCCAATAGAATATAATTTCACTCTTCATCACTAAATGTTTCCTCATAAACATGGCTTCATCCAAAACAAAACCTCATTCCATTACAATTTGCCTTTTAAGCAGAAGCTGCTGCAACCTTCTTTCTTGGTGCTGCTTCAGTACCTATACATCACCCCCAATAAAAAATAAGAACATTTTGAAAGAAAAAAAAAAACCCAAAATTTCTTACAAGAACAGAAATAAGCAATGGAACTAAAATCAGAAAGCAATGAGCCTAAGGACATTAGCATTTTCCTACCTTCCCTGAAACCTGTCTTGAACCTGCGAGGAACGTGGCGAAGATACCTCTATACACCGGTGATAGAGATGTTAGCCTCATCTAATTGAAACCAACAGCTAGAAACACAAATAATACCTCTATACATGGTTTTACTTATGTAGCTCGACTAATCTCAGTTATTCAACGGTATTATTCGAAAGGATGTTCAAAACCAGAATCCACAATAAATCGAAGTAGCTTCGATTTCAGTAGAAAGTCTCTGAATTCCGAACTGTGAATTCCAACATACCTCCTACACCACAGAAAAAAGAAATAAAACAAATTAAAATCAAATTGCTTTACACTAAAATCAAATTGTGTTAATAATGCAATATATAAATATAAAATAATGTTATATCAATAATTGTGTTAATAATGCAATATATAAATATAAAATAATGTTATATCAATAATTGTGTTAATAATTTACAAGAACTGGATCAAATTAAAGTTCATGTATGCTTTTGGGATTTAACCCATTTTGATATATATATTTTAAAATAATAATTTATATTTATCTTATTTAGATTTATATTATAAAAAATCCAAGATATAAAAGTTAAGTAGTTCACCATATTTACCCTTAAATCCTAAAAGTTAAACCCTAAACTACAAACACCAAACCTAAAAACTCAAACCATAAACTCTAAATCATAAACCATAAAACTTACATCCTAAACCCTAAATATATATTACAAGGGACAAAAGTAATTACAAAAGAATCTTATTACTTACCTAAACCTTAAAATAAATTGATTTTTTTGTCATTTTATCAAAAACCCTAACCCTTAAACCCTATTAGCGTAGCCCCTAAAACCATAAACATTATTAAAACCCTAACTATAAAACAATAAACCCCAAATCCTAAACTCTAAACCATAAACCCTAAACTCAAAAGCTCTAATCACAAAATAATAAACATTATATCATAAACCCTAAAACCCAAAACCATAGACATTAAACCTTAAATCATAAACCCTAAATCTTAAAATAAAATTCTTTTATGGCGTTTTCTGAAAAGCGCCGCTAATGCTCAATCTTTAACGGTGTTTTTCAAAAAGCACCGCTAATACTCGATCTTTAGCGGCTTTTTTAAAAAGCGCCACTAATTCCGTGGTTTTGCTGAACTCTTTTGCGGCATTTTCTCAAAAGCGCCGCTAATGCTCGATCTTTAGTGGCATTTTTCAAAAAGCGCCGCTAATGCTCTAACCTTTAGCGGCGTTTTCTTACTAGTGCCGCTAATGTACAACTTTTGCGGCGTTTTTTGTTTAAGCGCTGCTAAAAACACCGCTAAAAGCCTATTTTGCTGTAGTGCCTTTTCTCAACCGAATTGTGCCTTTGGATAAAGGTATTCTTTCAGTTCATGCTCTTATTTTCGAACCTACTTTCAACAATAACCATGCAATTGCTTTGATAGATTGCTACTATGTGTGAAGTGTCAGCTACAGAAACAACAATTATTTCTAGAATGGAGCCATTATAAGGAGCTGGTTTTGCATGGTTCCTCCTCGGCGAACGGTAGGGCACAACTGAATGGATAGGGGTTGCTCTTGTGCTTGGTAAGTTATTTTCGGTTTTACAAATTTACTTGATATGGTGAAATATGACGAGAGAAAGAGAAGGTTGTATGATTGTTGGTGGAAGCTTAATGGTGCAAATATTTGGATCATCCACTATTGTAAAGGGATCAATAAAGGTCAAAAAAGGAATTGAGAAAGGCAATCTAGTGCTGGTTTCACAAATAGAGAAATGGAAATTACAGAAAAAACTATCTACGTCACCCATTGTTGTTAGACCTAGAAAGGATCCGATGGGTGTGTTCTAAGTGATCTATACCATAATTATGAGGTGTGGTGTAATAGTTACTCATCTCATTTCTTAATTATGAGATCAAGGATACATATATATATAGAAAAATTGTATAGGTTTCTATAGTCAATTGAAGAGCGTTATCCTTATTGACACATTTATGTGTTTAAGCTGAATGGAAAATTAGTTTCTGTTTCAATGGTGGAAGTTTTTGTTTAGATTAGAGAGAATAAAAGCTTCGTATCTAACTATGCTGGTCACATATATTTTAAAAACATCTTCACAAGAGGAAATCAAAGTGCTGCCTATACCATTAAAAGGTGGTTTTGTTTTTTATTTATTTTTAATTCAGTAAAAATTGAATGGATGTGATTTGATGACAGAAAATCGATTTTTATTTATTTTATTTTTACTTTTAATTCAGTAAAAACAAATAAGTGATTGATGAATTATTTGACTAGGGAAAAACTGAAGCTTGACTTCAATTAAATGGCCCATTAGCAGATTACCGAGTGGTCCAACGAGAATCCAACACGTTAACTTGCCTTGGCCCTCCTTCGGTGCTGTTGGATCAGTATTATTGGTGGAGTGGCGCAATCCAATTTGTGCCTATCTCACTCATCGTGCTTCATATCATTGTTTTTTGAATATGATTACAGAAGAAATGAGGGGACCTCAACGTATACTTTTAAGTTTTAACTGTTGCTTTAAATAAATTTTGACTGATTCATAGGGTTGTTTTATTTTTATTTAATAATGCACTACTTTAATACTAAATATATATATTTTTATAATTACAGATTTTTATCTCGTTAAAATATAATCTTATTCCGATTGAAGGTATTCATTATTTGAAGTTTTTTTTTCATTGTTTTTTTATTAAATTAAAAAACAAAATCAGTTAAAATTAATTTTCAGTTATCAAATCATAGCCATCAATTAGTTTGTTTTTTATTAATTAAAATGAACAAAACTGAATTCAGTTTTAGTTAAAACGAATTTCAGTTAAAATCAAATTAGTTTGTTTTTGGTTTTTTTTCAGTTATCAAATTATACCCATCAACTATCAGAGTCGTCGGTATATATATAATATATAAATATTATTCCTTTTAAAAACAAAAATATATATCAAATATGATGAATATATATTTAAAATTTTAACACATTTTTGTATTATTAGATTAGTTAATGTACTGACACAAAAAAGAAGAAGCTTATTTAATATGTCACTAATAAATAGTTGTAATAATATTAATACTATTTTTTAAGAAAAATATCACTCCTATTTAAAAAAAAACTTTATTACTAAATCAGTTCTTCTAGGCGCTAGATTAGTTTTAATGTTTAGTGAATAGAAATATTCAACTAGTAAAACTAATGTATTATTTATGAAATATCATTCTTTTGACGTGACTTTCTTTAGAAAAAAGTCACATGACTTCTTCTAAGCAGCCTAATAAGTATTAAGTTGGTTTTCACGACCAAATCGTTAAGTATTAACGGAAGTACTAAAAATTGGTAAAAAAAAATGATGATTTAAATTTTAAAAACGATATTGTTAAGAAAAATAATTATGAATTTTGAATATGAATAATATTAAAAGAAAAATAATAATAACATTTTTATCAATTGAAGGATTATTATTTGTATATATTTACTTTTATTTTATTGACAAGAAAAATAATAAAAAATCTGGAACTTATCTAGGTTTGAAATATATTGATTCAATTTAAATTAAGGTTGAGCGAGAAAACCGATGAAATCAAAATTTGAATTGAGATATTTGTTGGTTTATGTAATGAAACTTCAAAATTGTGGTTACCCAAAATTTAACCTAATTTTAATTTTTATTTAATATATAATTTAATTTAATTTTTATGATGTAAAAAAATATTTTATATTTAAAATAGTGAAAATGATTTAAAGTTTTAAAAATTTTTAAAAAATTTATGAAAAAGGCATTGATATTTTATTAAATAATATTCAAAAGTCATAAAATAAAACTTATTTTATCAAAAGTCTAAAAAATTTTTAAAAATAAATATGAAAAAATCGAAAACAGAATTGAAGCTAATGGAATTATAATGGAGGATTTAACAAATCTATAAAACTCCACCAAATCCATATCTCACCCTAATTCAAATAACATTGTAATTATCTAATTTTTAAATTGTTTTGAATAATCCATGATAATTTTATTTGATTATTGATTTTTTGTAATTCTTGATTTGGTGTTTAGAGTTTTTAACTTCATTTTAAGAAAATACACTTTATAACTTTTAAACATTATTTAATTCTTAAAAGTCCTTTTTATAAATATTTATTTTTCAAGTAGATAAATCTTTATACTGTACAGCGTTTTGTAAATTATTTTCACTATTTTATATATTTGTTTATACCTTTAAACTAAAATCACATATTCAGAAGTGAGATATGTTAGAAAGATATAATACCAAAACTTGGGTGACATCGGAACTATTTGGATTCAGACCATCCAAATTACTACTGGAAAAGGATAATTTATTCAAACCACAAACTTCATACTAATACCAAAATATCAAACTACAATAACAACTGATAATTGCAAGCAGGAAATAGTTTCTTGCACACATATGCCTAACTGCATTTATTTATTTACTTATTTAACATAAAGATGAGCAGGCAGCAGGATTTAATTCTTCTTCTTCTTGGCAAGGAAAAGGCCCCATCTCTGCTCCCCTGATGAGCTTCTTATCAGCTTTGCCTTCCATCCACCAACTATTTCATCATAGTCTTCCTGAATTTTCACCAAAACATTATTATGTACCATTACTAACATCCCAACTCGATAGGTTTAACAAGATGATGGAAAAGGAAACCTAACCTTAGAGAAGTCAGAGATGAATGCATCCTTCTCTTTCTCCACTTGGTTCAATTCACGCCGCAGAACTTGTAAGAACTAAAACCACCACCACAACAACATTCCATTAGCCTTTCATAACCATATTCAAAAACATGACTAACTAAAAATCAATTTGATAGTCTTATCTGAACCTGATCGGTTCGATCCTCTGCAAGAATCACATCAAAACCAGCATCCTCAAGCATCTGCAAACAATAACACAAGGCAGATCAACAAGTGTATGAAATGGAAACAGCAAATGATTATTAATTTGAATATACCTGTCCATATGATTTTACATCATGAAGATCATAGCCTCTCTGCTTGATATACTCAGCAAACTCCCTGGATGGAGTCTTGGAACTTTTGCAGTAATCACTTATGAGGAGTTTGCCTCCTGGCTTCAACCATTTGTAGAAAGATCTAAACAGTGCAGGTTTGTCCTGAAAGTCGATTTTTGATGCAAAAATATGAGAATAACAAAGTGGATCGAGAAAAGCCCAAATGATTTATGGTTTTTCAAATAGCAACTTCCATTCTTATTTTGATGCCTATGCTCAACTTCTAAATCTTTAAATCACTTTAAAAGGAAAACTTTCTTATTTGTTATCTAGTCCTCTTACATGAATGTGTAGAATAGTGTCACGGCTGTAGATAACATCAAAACTGTTGTCCGGATAAACCTTCTTGGTGCAATCAGCAACTTCAAATTCCACTGAGCATTTCAGTCCAGTAGCTCGTTCAAGAGCAAAGGATATCATGTTTACAGAGAGGTCGATGCCCACAACATGAACATCAAATTCCTCAGCCATATAAATGTCACCTCCACCAATGCCACAGCCAACATCTAGGACCTTTTGGCCAGGCTTAAGATCTAACTTCCCCACAAATTCTTTTGTTGTTTCTGCTCAAAAACAAGTTCATATAAGGGGGATGCTGATGCGATAGAACTAACTAAATAAGAGAAACTATGACAAAGGGTGAAGCCTAAGAGGAAGTTACAAATGCAGCGGATACCCTCTATAATCTCAGTAGTTTTGAGGTTCAGATATTACACTGGAAAAGATGAAATTTCTACTCCAAAACCATTTCTGCTACTTGGTATACAAATCCCGGTATGTGGTATTAAAATTTAATACAGTAAGTGAGAAAATTTTACTGTTTAACATGCATGTTTCATCTTTCCTTCCCTATTTCTGTACTTATGTGTAACAAATTCCTTTAATAAAAGATGTAGAACAAATAAAAACATTTCGTTGAAGAAGGATACCAATTCCTCCTGTGCTCACATATCCTGGTCCAAAGACACGCTCATAACGGAGAATGCTATTAGATTTGTACTGAACAGAATCCAAGAAGCGCTGGAATCCCTTATCATTATCTGAAACAACTTTTTGGAAGATCCAGCAAATCTGAATATGCAAACAATATGTTGCACCTTGTCAGTAAATTTAAAATTCAACAACAAAATATATATACTAATCAATGAGATCATTTTCTGTTGCCTGATTCTGATTCTTTTTGTTCTTAACATAAGCTCCAATGCACTTGCAGCCAACAAGAGAAAGTTCAAATGAATTTCCAGAATCATCAGTTGCTTGGCATTCTTTAAAGACCTGTGTTATAATACATGAAAAACGTATGTTTGAATATGAAAGAAAGATTAGATCACTTTGTTTCATACATATTTCAGTCCTCAGGTCACATGACATCTAATCAAAGATAAGTTCAAGTAAAACCTTAGTGTAAAATCTGGGCTCGCGATAGTGAGTTGGGTTGTTCTTTCTCTTGCAATCACCAGATTGATGAAAGCAAGACTCCCTGAAGAAAATATGCCCACCAACCTTCAACCACTTGAGCATCCTTTCGGCCAAATTCTCAACCTGCATTTAATAATACTTTCAGACAGATATACTCAAAAATATGCTTTATTAGAAATTTGAAAGCCAAAAATGGGGTAGCCGAATTCAGCAAGTAAAAAAAAATTGAAATCAATAGCTAATTTGCCCCTAAGAACTCTCTTTTTTTTTTTTTTCCATGTTATTGAAGAAGAAGCAACAAAAATCACCTCTTTATCTGAGAGATACATCAACAGCCAGTTTGAGAAAATCAAGTCCAATGATCCTTCTGTAAAAGCCAAATCAGGGGAAGTGACATCCGCACAGAGGAATTTGACGTTCTTATAATGCCCATTGATGGTTTCATTCTGCAATTAATGAAATCCAGTCAAGTCCCTTATTAATTAGCAAACTAAAAATTTTCTGTCAGGTTGAGTTTCAATGACCTTCTTTATAACATTCTCAATGAAGTCTAATGCTATAACATGACCAGCCTTCTTAGCTAAGTCACCAGTAAATCGACCAATGCCAGCTCCTAGTTCCAAAATGGTTTTCCCTTCATACGGTGGGAGTAAGGAGAGCACCTGCAAATATCAACAATGAAATTTAGGAATCTAAATAACAACTGAAGTTTAAAATTAAGTACAAAAGAACAGCAGCAACAATTAAAAGGCAATAATAAGCATAAATGCTCATTAAACTATGGTTTCATGATAACAACTGAAGATATTAATAGATAAACAATTTTTACTTAAATATGAAAGCCAAAAAGGAAATAAATTTAAAACTGTAAATATAGTTAAAAATGAACTTGTTAAATTAACTTAATGAAGAAAAAAATAAACAATGCAGAAAACAAAAAGGAAGGAAGAAAGGAAATATTACTTCGGGACGTTCTTCTTTGTCAATATCAGCGGCTTTGGAGTCGAGCATCATAGCCTCCACCGTAAGATCAACCGAGTGTTCAATCCAGTAATTCTTTTGAACTTTGCGTTCATCTCCTACAAATCCTATATATAATTTACAGAACAATCAAATTTTAAATTTTCTTCTTAAATATTAGTTAAAGGTCGATGAGAGATCCATGTGTGGGTTCGCAAATGTTGATTAAACAATGTCAATCCATTCCAATTGTCCTTTGGTTCTAAGTTGAAAAAAACAACGCAAGAAATGATCAATATGAAGGTGGAGATCTCACCGTTAGCCGCCATGGTTAACAGAGAAGATCTCTAGTGAGCTCTGAGAGGAATTGATTTTTTTTTAAGATATTTTTTTTATTTTTTAATGGGGAGTGAAAAGGGGAACTAAAATCCTTCGACAGCAAGCCGAGATCTGGAGAAAGACCTTGATCTACGGTTGTTAGTCCTTCCTCTCTGTTGCATCAGACACAGAGATGCAACCTAAGCCAAATTATTGATACTACTATTACTCTCACTCTCTCTCTCACACACAGCAATTGCCAATTTCTACTGCTTCTGGTGCGGGAAACTGAGAATGCTTCATCTCGCCTTTTATAGAGTAAGGGCTGGGGAAATGCTAGACCTGATTATAATTTGGGTCGGGTCGGATCAATGCATTATGTTAACAAATCTAAGGCCTGTTTAGGTAGACGACAAAACAAATCAAATCAAATCAATATCAGAAAATCGTAAAAATACTGATTTGTATAACCGAATCCAAATTTATTTACATTCAACTGTATTAATTTTGCTTAATATATATATATTACTAACACTGAATCCATTGCCACAAATGTAAACTGACTCAATCAATTTTTTCTTAAAAAACTTATTATCTCCATAGTGTTCAAAATTTTATTAATATCATTTTTTTGTTAAAAAAGCTTAAGCTCCTAATATCTCGTTTTAAGATTTAAATTTTATAGTTTTTTTAAGTGGTATAAATATTATAAAAATATATGTAAGATATTTTGTCAATCACAAAATAAAATTAAACTATTACTTTACAATCATATTAAGAATTGGCATAGTTAACAAATTAAATTAAACTCATGATAGTTGCACATAGTGGAACTTCGAGATTCATGCATATAATTGCAAATGATTAGTCTCAAACTAGAATAATCAAAGCTCAAGGGCTTCGCCTTTGCCAATTGAACCAAGACTTCATTAGCTAAAGCCTATAATTAGTTTAGAGATGGTATAAAAGAATTTATTATGCTTAAAAAGCTCATTTTACTTTTAATTTGGGTTAAAATGTGCTCTTAGTACTTAAATTTGTATAAAATTGAGATTTTAGTTTAAAAGTTAAAATTTTAATTTTTTTATTTTCAATTTAAAAATTCTAATCTAATTATTATTGTTGTTGGTAGTTTCATCAAAATTTTTAATTTAACATGTTTATTTTTTCAATCATATGATACATTACATGAATACAATGTGATTAAAATTTTATTTTTCTAACTCAATCAAATTCTCTCAAATACCAAATAAATTTTAACTCCACAAATGGTCAAAGTGTGACGACAAATCAAGCAGTAAAATAGCTTAATAGTGTCATCTGTCCAAAATTTCATTCGATAAGGGTAGAGTTTGGATGAAAATATTAGTTTCAAACTATGTGTTTAAACAATATATATATACACAAACACGTTTGAATAACTTTAATTTTGCATAGTTTTACACCCGTATTGATGAATCTCTTTCTAAATTTTCATATATTTATGTACTACATGAAATTAATTTATAATAATATATGACGATATTGTACTGTAAATATTAAAAAATATATGTTAAGCTTTTATATTTAATATTTTTGATAAAAATTATATTAAATATTAAATATTAAATATTAAATTAAAATATTATATTTTTATAAAAATTAAAATATATAAATATATTTAAAACGAATTTGTATTAATTATTTACAAATTTATGCTATTTAAACAAAATTTTAAGCTTATAAATTAGACCAACATAAATATACCTATATAAATAAAGTTTGTTTTAAATAAATAAAAGAGATTGTATTTTTAATAAATTGTTGTGTTATAAATTTAAATTAAAAACATAGAAAAAGATTTATTTCTCTTAGTAATATTAAAATAGGGGATAATCAATTAAAAAGAATTATTGTGCTGAATGCTGAGTCTACTTTAAATATGCACCACAATTTTTATTTTGAGTTTAAATTTTAAATATAATCCTCTCAAATATCACATGAATTCCAATTTCCAAGTGAACAAATGGTTAAGCTTTGGGACAGGTGTTGCGAATGAAAATAACATGAAATAGACCCCACGTCCAACCTCTATATATTTATCAAAAGTTTCTTTTAAATGGGTTCGAATTTCCGCGTGAATGTGTTATTAATCCTTGGAAACTTGTTTGCCAGTAAGGTTTATTTTTGAAATGAAATTTGGAACACACACACCAATTTTCTGGTTTAAAGAAACAAATGATTGCTTTCCATACATGGCAACCTATTGTCTCCTCAATTGTTCAATAATTGACTGGGTAACTTTTAATTGGGTTTTTTTTTATGATATAAAATTTTAATATATTTATGAAAAATTTATTTATTTTTGTGATTTTCTTTAATTTTTACTGGACCTAGTTCTTCGAATCAATTACAATTTATAGTTTATGGAGCTCAATCATCATATTTGATAACACCTTAAGGATTCTAGTTTATATGTTGCATCTATGATGGCAAAATTGAATGTCATTCTGGATTTGGTTGCCACCTTGAGGGAAATATAGATGGCAGAAACTTTTACATTTCATTTTCCTTACGAGGAAGTGGCCATTGCGCTCAAAGATATCGTTTTAATAACTGACATTCTATTTGACAAGGTTGATGATTCATGCTTACACCATGTGGAGTTATGCCTTGTACTTTTTGGCTTTTCCTCTCCCAATTAAACTATGTGTTTAGTTTTTCACTTAAACTCCAATTAGTGTAGTTTTTTTTTTAATATTAGTTTTCCTTTTAAACTCTTATTAGTGTAGGTTATTTTAATATTATTTGACCTATAAATTTAGCCTATAACTAGACCTTTTTTCCACCTTAGAAAAAACCAATTACATATTTAGGTATTAGCTTTTACAAGCTTTTAGAGAATTTTGTGTTTATGTTTTAAGGGTTTTAATTTTCGGTTTCAAGGTTTAGCTTATCTCTATTTAGCTTATCTCTATCTTCTGTACTCTTTGTTTTTTCCATTTTAGTAAAATTATCTTTACCCGTGATTTTTTATCCTCTTCGAAGGGGTTTTTCCACGTAAAATATTTGTGTTCAATCTTTTTTTATTTCTTTGTTATTTTACTTGTTTGTTAATTAACCGAGTTGATCCCCAACAAACTGGTATCAGAGCTAATTTGATTTTCGTAATCAACCTGTTCAGAGATGGCAACAATAAGGTTTGATATTGATAAGATCAATGACATCACAAATTTTAATCTGTGGCAAGTTCAGATAACAAGAATTTTGATTCAAGGCGATCTTGAGAAGGTCCTTATAGAGAAGAAGCTTAAAGACATGAATAAATCAGAACAGGATAGGTTAGATAAAAAGGTTCTATCCAGGATTCAATTATGTCTAACAAATAATGTGTTGCAGGAGGTTTTGATGGAGAAAACGACATTCACCCTATGGAAAATGTTAGAAACCCTTTACGTGAAAAAGTCTCTAACTAACCGATTAGTGTTGAAACAGTGGTTGTGCATGTTCCGCATGAATGAAGGTGAGCACCTTAGAGATCACATCATTCAATTTAATATTCTTTTGAATGATTTAAAAAATGTTAAGATTCAAATTAATAATGAAGATCAGACTATGCTATTATTGTGCTCTTTACCCCCTTCATACAAGTTTTTCAGGGAAACCTGTTTTATGACAGAGATAATCTCTCATTCGAAGATGTAAAGGGTCATCTGTCGAGTAAAGAAAAACTCGATAGTGAATTTGGTTTGAATAGCATGTAACACTTTGATTTTGGGCCTAGTCGGAACAACGGTTTCAGAACCACAAATCTGACGGTGAAAATTTTATTTTTATTATATTTTTATGGTCTACGATTTCACGGAATAATTTAGTGAAAATTTCGTTCGAAAATTTTGACATACGGGCACTTAATTTAGTCAAAAAGACTAAATCGTAAAAAGTACAAAAGTTGAGTTCTACATACTAGTGTCATGGGTTGCGCATGGGAGCCCGCAACCATGACACATCTGTGCGATCCATCAAGAATGAACGAGGTCATTCGGCCCAATCGGACTGGCCCGTTGCTTGAAGAGATTGAAGGTCCATCTACAAGCTTGACAAATATGGAAACATGATCTTCGAAGATATGCAATCTTAGATATGATATGTAATCTTAGAAGATATGATTTTGTAATCTTAGAGATTTGATTTGTAGATACCCTTTAATAGTATCTGTTGATGTACTTGATTTGTAACGTTAGATTTGGAGAGGCTCAACTATAAATAGAGGCCTCTCCCCTCATTGTAAATCACTTGAGTTTTTTTGAGCAATAAGAATTCTTGAGAGCATTCACTCAAAATTCTCTCTCTCTTGTGTTCTTATTTTCTGTGGTTTATTCTTATTTTGTTCTTCGTTCTTCTTGTTGGTTTTCGAGTTGCTTTCGTTTGAGTTGGGTTTTTGTGGAGGAATTTTGTTGAATCCTCATATTGTAGGAGTTAGGCTGACTTAGGCGTTTTTGGGAGGGAGAAACTGCCTAAGGCCACAAGGATTGTGAGGCACAGTTGGTATCTGAGCCAGTTTTCGAAAGCACTTTTGAGAGATGTCAAAAGAAGTTGTCGATCAGAATAAGCCAATGGAGACCCGTGGGAGGGCTAGAAAGGCGAGTCGATCGAAGGATATGTTGTCGAGCTTGGGAAATCGAGTGATTAATCTCGAAGAGTCCATTGGTAACATGAAGGAGACACTCAAAGTGGTCCTGATCCACATGGAGGAACTAAGGGAAGATAGCAAGGAGTTCATGTTGGACACTCTCAGATCCACTTCGGACAAACTGACGGTGAGGGACGAAGCTTTTGAGGCCCTGGTGACTGCCATGAAAGAGGAGATTGCTGAGTTTAAGGGGGAGTTCACAATCTGTAAGGCTACCCTGAAAAGTGGGATGTTGGCTTTGGGACCGAAGCAACTTCATGTGGATGTTCCAAAACCCGAGAAGTTCAAGGGGACTAGGTCCGCAAGAGAAGTGGACAACTTCCTGTGGGAATTGGAGTAATATTTTCGAGCAATGGGCATTATGGATGATGCCACCAAGATAAACACTACTTTAATTTACTTTTCTGATGTTGCTCTCTTATGGTGGAGACGTAGGTCCACGGATGAGAAACGTGGAGGAACAACTATTGGAACTTGGGAGGAGTTCCAAAGAGAGCTGAAGAAGCAGTTCTATCCCCAACATGCTGAAAAGGAGGCTCGTGTTAAGTTACGCTAGCTTACACAACAAGGCACCGTTCGAGATTATGTTCGAGAATTCAGTGAGTTGATGCTTTAGATCTCATACTTGAATGAGAAGGAATCATTCTATTGGTTCGAGGATGGGCTAAAGATGTAGGCTAAGCAAGAGTTGCGTCGCCTAGGTATCACTGAATTGACCGTAGCCATGGCTGAGGCAGAAAATTTCTACGATGTTAGAGGAAGAAAGTTTGATAATAATGAGTCTTCCAAGCCCAAGTCGAGACCCAAAGGCAATGGTGGGGGAGACAAAGATCAAAGGGAAAAGAATGGCAAAGGCTCAATGGCTAGTCAAGGTAAGCCTTGGGATAGAAAGGGGCCCTTGAAATGCTATCTTTGCCAAGGCCCACATAGAATGAGCGTCTGTCTGAAAAAAGCCACTTTCCATGCCATAGAGGCGAGCGAGGAAGCCGAAGATGACACCAAAAGTCTTAATTCAATATTAGGTGGTGTCGAAGAGAAGGCAAGTAATGGGTTGATGTTTGTGGACATCATCGTAGCTGGCAGAGGATTGAATGCACTTGTTGATACTGGTGCGTCTGACTTATTCATGTCCGAAGAAATGGCGAAGGAACTTGGGCTCAAAGTTGAAGAGGATTCGAGATGAATTAAAACGGTGAACTCGGAAAGCATTCCCATAATGGGTGTGGCCAAAGGGGTGGAACTCAAACTTGGCGAGTGGATCGACAAAGGTAATCCGACTTGATGATTATGATTTTGTTGTTGGATTAAGCTTGCTTGACCGAGTGAATACGTATATTCATCCTTTTGAGAATTACATGATGATCTCTGATTCAAACCGTCGTTATATGGTGCAAATAAAAAGAAAGGGAAGCATGGAAGGAAAAATATTGTTGGCGATTCAATTTGCTAAAGGAGTACGTAGAAATGAAGTCTCCTATCTAGCTACCTTAAGGGAAAATGTGAAGGAGAAATTCGAGGGAGAAATCCCAAAGGAAGTGAAACAGTTGTTGAAGTCATTTCAAGATGTAATGCCCATGGAGTTGCCAAAAAAGTTGCCACTTAAGAGGGAGGTGGACCACAAGATTGAGTTGTTGCCTAATATTGAACTGCCAGCAAGGGCACCATATCGAATGGCCCCACCTGAGTTGGAGAAATTGCAGAAGCAATTGATGGAGCTGTTAGATGCCGGGTTCATTAGACCATCTAAAGCCCCATTCGGTGCACCTGTGCTATTCCAAAAGAAGCATGATGGGTTCTTGAGATTATGCATTGACTATAGAGCCTTAAATAAGATCACTGTGAAAAACAGGTACCCCATTCCTCTTATTGCAGATTTATTCGATCAACTTGGTAGCGCGAGATGGTTTACTAAGTTGGAATTGCGATCAGGGTACCATCAAGTGAGAGTCGCCAAAGGGGATGAGTCCAAGACAACTTGTGTGACTCGATATGGGTCTTTTGAGTTCCTTGTGATACCGTTTAGGTTGACGAATGCTCCAGCCACATTTTGCACCCTAATGAATAAGGTAGTACAACCCTTCTTAGATCGTTTTGTGGTTGTTTATCTTGATGATATTATGGTGTATAATAAGATGCTTGAGGAGCATGTGGGACATTTGAGAGAGGTGTTGCAAACCCTACGAGAAAATGAGCTGTATGTCAAGGAGGAGAAATGCTCACTTGCTCAACGGAATGTGCCATTTCTAGGCCATATTGTGGGAAGTGGCACGATTCGAATGGATGCTAGTAAAGTTAGAGCAATTGCCAATTGGAAGCCACCAACTAAGGTGACGGAATTGCGGTCTTTCTTTAGACTAGCAAATTATTACTATCGCTTCATTGAAGGCTATTCCAAGATCGCTGCACCCTTGACGGATTTGTTGAAAAAGGGTAAGGTATGGGATTGGGACCCTCAGTACGAGAAAGCCTTCAACCAATTAAAGCAAGCAATGATGAGTGAGCCTGTACTTGTGTTACCAGACTTTTCAAAGGCGTATGAGGTATACACGGATGCTTCGGATTACGCAATTGGGGGAGTGCTGATGCAAGATGGGCATCCCATTACTTTTTGAGAGCCGAAAGCTCAATGAGACGGAACGTAGATACACAGTCCAAGAGAAAGAGATGACTGCGGTGGTGCACTGTTTGCGCACATGGAGAAACTATTTGTTGGGTTTCAGGTTCGTGGTATTCACTGATAATGTTGCAAATAGTATTTCTTAACCCAGAAAAAGTTGTCCCCCAAGTAGGCTCGTTGGTAGATTTTCCTAGCGGAGTTTGATTTTAGCATGGAATACAAGCCGGGGAGTACCAACACTGTGCCTGATGCGTTTAGCTGGAAAATAGAATTTGCAACGATAAGCCAACCCGATAGTCCCCTATTGGCGTGCATTCAAGAAGGATTATCCCATGATCCCACAACCAAGAACTTGATTGAGCTTGCTAAAGAAGGAAGAACGAGGAGGTTTTGGCTCGAGAGAGAGTTACTATACACTCATGGGCAATGTCTGTATGTGCCTCAACACGGGAATTTGTGAAAAAAAGTCATGAAGGAATGTCATGATTCCAAATGGGCTGGCCTTCCAGGTATACACTGTACTTTGGCTCTCTTGGAAGATCGGTTTTATTGGCCTCACATGGGTAATGATGTGGAGACCTATGTGAAAACATGTTTGGTATGCCAACAAGACAAGGTCAAGTTGAAGGCTCCTGCTGGTTTGTTACAACCTTTGGCCATTCCGGAGCGCCCATGGGAAAGTTTATCCATGGACTTTATTTTGGGTTTACCTAAGTTGATGGATTTGTGAGTATTTTTTGTTGTGGTGGACAAGTTTTCGAAGTATGCAACTTTCATCCCCGCAACCAAGGAGTGTCCCGCTGAGGACACAGCTCACTTGTTCCTTATACATTTGGTGAAGTATTGGGGAGTACCACAGTCCATCGTCAGTTATCGAGATGAGCGATTCACGGGTCGATTTTGGACGGAGTTGTTCAAGTTAATGGGTTCAGACTTGAACTTTTCCACTAGTATGCATCCCCAAACTGATGGACAAACCGAACGAGTGAATGCATTGTTGGAGACGTATCTTCAGCATTATGTAAATGCGACGCAAAGAGATTGGCCGAAGTTGTTGGACATGGCCCAATTTTCGTACAACTTACAATGAAATGGTGCAACGAACCAGAGTCCGCTCGAGATAGTGATGGGGCAACAGCCACTTACACCCAATGCTGTTGCAACTTGTTATGCGGGATCGAATCCAGCAGCTTATCGATTTGCGAGGGATTGGCAAGAGCAAAACGATCTAGCTAGAGTTTGTCTACATAAAGCGAGTAAGCGCAACAAGAAGTGGGCGGATCAAAATCGAAGGGATGTACAATTCCAGGTTGGTGACCCAGTTCTTGCTAAACTACACCTGATTTTACGACATGATGGGTTACACAAAGGACTCGTACGATGATATGAGGGGCCATTTCGAGTTGTGAAGAAGGTAGGCAAGGTGGCCTACAAGCTTGAGTTGCCTAAGAAGCTTAAAGTCCATCTAGTATTCCATGTGAGTATGCTTAAGCCATTCCATGAAGATGAAGAAGACCCAAATCGAAGCAAGTCCCAACGAGCACCAATGGAGGTAAAAGTTACCTATGATCGAGAGGTCGAAAACATCGAGGTGGACCATGCGGTCAGACGGAAGTACTATCGACTGCAGCATGAATACCTAGTCCGATGGAAGGGATTTCCGGATAGTGAGACAAGTTGGAACCTGCTGAAGCCTTGTGGCAATTCCAAGACAAGATAGATCGGTACCATGCGGAGGACGCGACGAGGGCGTCGCTAGATTCGATGGGGGAGAATGTCATGGGTTGTGCATGGGAGCGCGCAACCATGACACATCTGTCCAATCCATCAAGAATGAAGGAGGTCATTTGGCCCAATCGGACTGGCCCGTTGCTTGAAAAGATTGAAGGTCCATCTACAAGCTCGACAAATATGGAAACATGATCTTCGAAGATATGCAACCTTAGATATGATATGTAATCTTAGAAGATATGATATGTAATCTTAGAAGATATGATTTTGTAATCTTAGAGATTTGATTTGTAGATACCCTTTAATCGTAGCCGTTGATGTACTTGATTTGTACCGTTAGATTTGGAGAGGCTTAACTATAAATAGAGACCTCTCCCCTCATTGTAAATCACTTGAGTTTTTTTGAGCAATAAGAATTCTTGAGAGCATTCACTCAAAATTCTCTCTCTCTTGTGTTCTTATTTTCTATGGCTTGTTCTTATTTTGTTCTTCGTTCATCTTGTTGGTTTTTGAGTTGCTTTCGTTTGAGTTGGGTTTTTGTGGAGGAATTTTGTTGAATCCTCATATTGTGGGAGTTAGGCTGACTTAGGAGTTTTCGGGAGGGAGAAACTGCCTAAGGCCGCACGGATTGTGAGGCACAAATCCTAAGTCCGTGCCACTAGAGGTGTCCAATTGTTATGAAATTTTAAATTGAGGGTCCTTAAATGGTAATTAGACCATTGGTTAATTGCTGGACAAAAATAGACATGAAATGGGTGAAATAACATATTTTTAAGTTAGGGGTATTTTGGTAAACTAATAATTAAAAGAATTAAAAAGGAAAATATGCCAAATTAGCTATCATCTTTTTCATTCAACCGTTTCTACCAGCAGCAGCCATGGTTAAGGTTTGTTCAAACTCCAAAGCTCTATCGTAAGTGCTCTCTAGCCCCGTTTTTAAAGTTCTTTACATTTTTGAAATCCCGGTAACTTGGTTAAGCTTATTCTAGCAATAATTTAACCTGGGGTTTATATTTGGAAAAATACCCATAGGTGAAATGTGTTTATTTTGATGTTTTATGGTAGAATATGAAGCTTAAAATTGTGTTAAACAACTTTTACTAAGCGATTTTACGTGAAAAGGAGTAAAACGACATAATCGGTAAAAATACCTAAAGTACAGAAGTACATGTTAGAGTGTGAATTTGATGTTTCTATAGAAGGGAAAAATTATCAGCATGTCATAAAACATAAGAAAATAGAATGACATTTAATTTACGAGCCTAGGGGCAAAAATGTAATTTTGACAAAGTTTAGGGGCAAAATTGTAATTTTTCCAAAATATGATTTTGTGTCAATTTAAATAATATGAGTCCTAATTAGGCTATATTTGTAATGATAGAGTAAGGAAAATTAAAATTCGGGCTAAAATCGGTAAAATACCAAGTTGTGGACAAAATGGTAAAAATGGCCATTTTCGTATACGAGGAAAATTGAAATTCGGGCTAAAATCAAAAAAATACCAAGTTGTGGACAAAATGGTAAAAATGACCATTTTCGTATACGAGGTAAGTTCGTGTGTTAATAATAATGCAATGCCATACTTGAATTGTAATTTTCTATTGTTATGGCATAAATTGTATGATTTGATATGTTTAGGAGAAGTTGATGGATGGTGTATATGATATGGAAAATGTGATGATTGTTGTGTCATGTGAAATTGAATGGCAAATTATTGTTACATGAATTGAATGTTAAATTACTATTACATGGGTTGTATGAATTGCTACACGGTTGTACCTGATGAGATTTCGACAAGTTTGTAAGTAAATAATTTATCAATTCTTTTTACTTTATTATATTTTGTTATCATATGAAATGTGGCTGCCTATAGAATGATTATTTGTTGTAATTTACAAATTGAAAAAGGACTATGAATAAATTTGTAACATGTTAGAAAGTGAGGAATTTCCCAATTGAGCCTTCAGAATAGAAACGATACGAATGATCTATTGTGAGGTCACGTGTGTAGTATTAAGTGCAGGCTACAACATGTACCGGATAATTGGTCGTATGTGTAGTACTAAGTGCAGGCTACTATGCGTACCCGATAACTTTGATTATGTGTGTAGTACTAAGTGCAGGCTACTACGTGTATCAGATGGTTAGGTTACATGTGTAGTACTAAGTGCAGGCTACTATGCTTACCGGATAACCTTGTCTATAAGTGTGAAAATATGTGCAGACAAGTGAGAATCAGTCACTATTCCGAAGTGTTCAACGAAAAAATTGATTAAGTAAAAATACATGTGAACATGATTATATGATGAATAAGTGCAGGTATATGTTTATGAAAATTATGAGCAATGTGCTTGATATATGAGTGAACTTCGATAAAAAAAAATGGATTAAGTGAAATTATGTAAGAGTGAATTTTAGTAGTAAAATAGTTTTGGACAGTAGCAGTTGCGTGGCTTTGAAAATTCACCAAAAATTGTGTAAGTTGAATTAAATTTCAAAAAAATTATGGAATTAAATATTAATGAGTCTATTTTCATATAAAAGAAACAAGGGGAGCAAAAGAGTTCTATATTATGTGATATTCTAATTTTTTTGAGACAGTGTCAGAATGAATTCGAGATCCCCTGTTTTGACTTGGAAAAATCAATAAAAATTTCAAAAAAATAACTATGAGCTATAATTTATATGAATATAATACTAAATGAGTTCAAGAGGAATGGACGGGAACATCATCCGAGTCCCAAAATATGAGATAAATAATTTTTAGTGAAGAGAGGTCAGAACTGTTGGACAACAAAATAGGGGAAACTTTAATGAATAAACTGTACTAATTGGCTAAACCAAAAATTCTATACATTTTATGGGAGAAAGGCATATGAGTCTAGTTTCAAGTAAAATTAACGAAACTAAATTTGGAGTTTTGTAGCTCAGATATGAATGATTTAGTAATCAGTAACTTCGATAAAACAGCTTAACTTTGAACATGTGTAATTGTACAATTATAGTGTTTTATCTTGAAAAGCATGTTAGTAATTGCTTATTAATTTCATATGGACTTACTAAGCGTAAAGCTTACCCATCCTCTCCATTTCTTTAGTATTGGCAGGTCGGCTCGGGTTGGAGATCGTCGGAGGCAAAATCACACTATCAAACTATCATTTTTGGGAGACTTAATTCAAATATTAGAAATATCAAGTGAGTGGCATGTATAGGAAGTTGGTTTGTGATATGTATTATTATTATGACTTTGACCATACGTATTAGTTTGCATTGAGTTATCGTATATGATCATGAGATGTGGTCCTTATCCATTATAGTTTATAAGTTTAATTAATCATGCCATGTCCAATGTTTTGATGTGATGATATAGTTAACTTTTTTTTGTTATGCAGGATTGGTAATACATCAGGTAAGTTAAATGCAGGCCAGTGGATTATGAATTAAATGGAAATGAGTAATGTTGCCTTGAATATGGATGTTGAATGGACAAATTGGTAACTACATTATGATGGTATAAAATAAGAATAAGATTTAGCATGTCTAGTTCTAGTTAATGTAAGAATGTATATTATATACAGGATGGTAAGCAAATATGTTTAAATTGAATGACATGTTATTGCATGATTATGGATGTGTAAGTGCTCATTTATGCCACGTTATGTCTTTAAATATGAGTCTATGCATGTGTTCGAACAGTTTTGAATTAAATAAATTTTTATGGCCTGACTTTCGTCTTTGTGTATAGTTAAGTCTGGCAATGCCTCGTACCTTGTTTCGGCCTTAGATACGGGTAAGGGGTGTTACTTTTGGTGGTATCAGAGCTATGGTTTAGTAGGTTCTCGGACTAACCTAGCCTGTGTAAAAGTCTAGTTATACATGCCACGGATCCGTGATAGTATGATGTCTCCCGACGCTTAAGAGCACCGTCTTATTTAGACAAAGGTACTTTCCAACTGAGTTGCACCGACCATGTTCAAGGTGATTGAAGGTATTTGAGTAAAATTATGATTATGGTAAGTCTCGGTACAGAAAAGTATGAATAAAAGTTTATGATATACATGTGATAACATGTGATATAAAAGTTTATGTTGTGATAAATATCTATATTTGCTTAATGCTCATATGATGTAGTGCACTTGGCTTACTTGACAAGTTGGATGGGATAATTGGAAAATTGGTGTAAACCAACATGAATGTTGTGTTGCCTGAAATGAATGACATGATTTTGACGATGTTGCTATGATGATGAAAGTTGTGTCATATGTATATGTATAAGAAAGTCGAGTCAGAGGCCCTACAACCCCTCCCCCTTATCGAAGTGGTGCTTATAATGGAATTTCATGAGATTTGTACTGAATAAGTTCCCTGTTGAAAAACCAAAGAGTTCAATGTTAGAATAATTATAAGTATGATTAGAGATTAAGAATGAGTTGATAAGTAAAGTCAGAGCTAGAAAAGTATCAGGTTGACATAAAGATTATTGGAGTTGCACTGTCCCAGTTAGAGAATGAATTTACTTTGGTAAATTGAGTTACTCAGGTACAAGGTCGAGAAAAGTGTAAATCAAAATTTATTCAGAATTGGTCTTCTTTAGTGAAAGGTCTAACATGAAATTTGTGATGGCAGAACTAGTTGTGGGAAATGATATTTGAAATGTGTAATATCTGAGTGTGACAGTTACGGCTGAATAGATTTAACAGTTTCTTCTGAAATGTTCTATGTATTTATCCGTTCTCAGAAAAATTTCTATGGTTGTTGATCTTTTAAAGAAATTCTTGTTATATGGGAATGTTTTCTAATATTGATGTTAGATAGAAGCATTGGTAGTCTGACTGGTTTATAATTTGTATTGATGTATTTCCTCGGGCATTTTATTACATTTCGTCTGATAAGAATTGATGAGAGGATATGTATGATATTATGATACTGTTTCTTCTACTTGATGCTCCATTTGATATATATGTATGGGAAGATACATTATTCTTGTTATGTTTGATTCCAGTGGGATTAAATGATGTTTTCTTCTGGACTTATTTTCTCTGAGGAATTTTCGAGATCTTTCATATTTTCCTATGAGTTTGGTTTTTGATTTTCCGGCATGGTATCGTATCTTAGATTTCTTTATTCGGTTTTCTTGTTATCTTTATTCCATAATTTGTCAATTATGACTTATGTTCAAGTCGTTCTTCACTCGTGATAATCATGACAAGCATGACTATACTTCGATTTGATCTTGGTAATGTGGTGATTTTAGTATTGGAATTTCTCAAATTTTCGTGTAAGGATTTGACAACAGTAAAGGCATAAGTGATAAAAGCGCGAGTTTCAATCGGTATGGTGGATTACTTCTCTCAAGTAAGTCAATTATAGTTAATGTCTTCAATTGAGATATTTTGGTTACTTGAGCTAATGCAATTGAGATGGTCTTGATTAGCGTAAGGAATGAATAGTAAAGGACTGCATGATGAATTGTTTAGTAACTAGAAGAAATGATTACTTGAAATGTCATTCAACGGTGTTTAAATCAGCTTGAGTGTTTAATTTGTGTGAATTATTTATTTGAAAGATTTCATATGACAATTATGTCAGGACCATTTTTCCCAAATCTGATAATAGAATTTCATTTCTTTACGGGTAAAAGGCAAATAGTCTGAACGAGAAGTGTATATCTCTTAGAAAATTTTGATATGAGTTAAAGCTACTAAGAATGATAAAGTTTTCATCTTGCAAAAGCTGAAAAGTTTATTACATGTTAGTAAGATTTGGACAGATGAGAATATTGCTAACCAAAGCGTCTGAACTGGACTAGTCTGCATTGAGTAAAGATTTCCTAATTTTCAGTAATGCACTGTGGTATGAAGGGTGATGTGTTTCAAGAAAATAAGGAAAATGTGATAGTGAGTAGTAAACTAAAAGAGTATAATGAGGATCGACTTCTGATGTTGAATTTCAGATTGAATCTGATTCATGGTATTATTATTCCGAGGCTTATACAGAAGGAACTGTACGAATCTCACAGTGAAAATTTACCTATTTATTCAGAGAGTAATGACGTGTACTGTAATTTGATTCAGATGTTATTGGATTGTGATTTATTGATGATGAAAATTTTTATGATTACTTCGGAAGAGTGCATGTCCCTTTGATTGTTGGATTTCTTGGAATTCTAGTCTCCATAAACCAAATTGAGATCCGGGTTTTATGTCATGATATCATGGGAAACTGAGAAGCCTTTGAAAATTTAAGAACAATTAGGAGTTGAGTCTGTAAGCTTTCAAATCATATGAGAAATTAAAGAGATGTATTGGAGGCACCGCCTGAGCGAAGTACTTTGGTATCAAGTATGAGATTGAGGAATCTAAGTGAAGACCACTTTTACGGTAAGATTTTCGGGGACGAAAATCCCTAAAGGGGGGAGAGTTGTAACACCTTGATTTTGGGCCTAGTCGGAACAACGGTTTCGGAACCACAAATCTGACGATGAAAATTTTATTTTTATTATATTTTTATGGTCTACGATTTCATGGAATAATTTGGTGAAAATTTCGTTCGAAAATTTTGACATTCGGGCACTTAATTTAGTCAAAAGGACTAAATCGTAAAAAGTGCAAAAGTTGAGTTCTACATACTAGAGGTGTCCAATTGTTATGAAATTTTAAATTGAGGGTCCTTAAATGATAATTATACCATTGGTTAATTGCTGGACAAAAATAGACATGAAATGGGTGAAATAACATATTTTTAATTTAGGGGTATTTTGGTAAACTAATAATTAAAAGAATTAAAAAGGAAAAAATGCCAAATTAGCTATCATCTTATTCATTCAACCGTTTCTACCAGCAGCAGCCATGGTTAAGGTTTGTTCGAACTCCCAAGCTCTACTATAAGTGCTCCCTAGCCCCGTTTTTAAAGTTCTTTACATTTTTGAAATCCCGGTAACTTGGTTAAGCTTATTCTAGCAATAGTTTAACCTGGGGATTATATTTGGAAAAATACCCATAGGTGAAATGTGTTTATTTTGATGTTTTATGGTAGAACATGAAGCTTGAAATTGTGTTAAACAACTTTTACTAAGTGATTTTACGTGAAAAGGAGTAAAACGACATAATCGGTAAAAATACCTAATGTTCATAAGTACATGTTAGAGTGTGAATTTGATGTTTCTATAGAAGGGAAAAATTATCAGCATATCATAAAACATAAGAAAATAGAATGAAGTTTAATTTACGAGCCTAGGGGCAAAAATGTAATTTTGACAAAGTTTAGGGGAAAAATTGTAAGTTTGCCAAAATATGATTTTGGGTCAATTTAAATAATGTGAGTCCTAATTAGACTATATTTGTAATGATAGAGTAAGGAAAATTAAAATTCGGGCTAAAATTGGCAAAATACCAAGTTGTGGACAAAATGGTAAAAATGGCCATTTTCGTATACGAGGAAAATTGAAATTCGGGCTAAAATCAAAAAAATACCAAGTTGTGGACAAAATGGTAAAAATGACCATTTTCGTATACGAGGTAAGTTCGTGTGTTAATAATAATGCAATGCCATACTTGAATTGTAATTTTCTATTGTTATGGCATAAATTGTATGATTTAATATGTTTAGGAGAAGTTGATGGATGGTGTATATGATATGGAAAATGTGATGATTGCTGTGTCATGTGAAATTGAATGGCAAATTATTGTTACATGAATTGAATGTTAAATTACTATTACATGGGTTGTATGAATTGCTACACGGTTGTACCTGATGAGATTTCGACAAGTTTGTAAGTAAATAATTTATCAATTCTTTTTACTTTATTATATTTTGTTATAATATGAAATGTGGTTGCCTATAGAATGATTATTTGTTGTAATTTACAAATTGAAAAAGGACTATGAATAAATTTGTAACATGTTAGAAAGTGAGGAATTTCCCGATTGAGCCTTCGGAATAGAAACGATACGAATGATCTATTGTGAGGTCACGTGTGTAGTATTAAGTGCAGGCTACTACATGTACCGGATAATTGGTCGTATGTGTAGTACTAAGTGCAGGCTACTATGCGTACCCGATAACTTTGATCACGTGTGTAGTACTAAGTGCAGGCTACTATGTGTATCAGATGGTTAGGTCACATGTGTAGTACTAAGTGCAGGCTACTATGTGTACCGGATAATTGGTCGCATGTGTAGTACTAAGTGCAGGCTACTATGCATACTAGATAACCTTGTCTATAAGTGTGAAAATATGTGCAGACAAGTGAGAATCAGTCATTATTCTGAAGAGTTCAACGGGAAAATCGATTAAGTAAAAATACATGTGAACATGATTATAGGATGAATAAGTGCAGGTATATGTTTATGAAAATTATGAGCAATGTGCTTGATATTTGAGTGAACTTCGATAAGACGAAATGGATTAAGTGAAATTATGTAAGAGTGAATTTTAGTAGTAAAACAGTGTTGGACAATAGCAGTTGCGTGAGTTTGAAAATTAACCAAAAATTATGTAAGTTGAATTAAATTTCAAAAAAATTATGGAATTAAATATTAATGAGTCTATTTTCATATAAAAGAACTAGGGGGAGCAAAAGATTCTATATTAGGTGATATTCTAATTTTTTTGAGACAGTGTCAGAATGAATTCGAGATCCCCTGTTTTGACTTGGAAAAATCATTAAAAATTTCAGAAAAATAATTATGAGCTATAATTTATTTAAATATAATACTAAATGAGTCTACTTTCAGGAGGAATGGATGGGAACATCATCCGAGTTCCGAAATATGAGATAAATAATTTTTAGTGAAGAGAGGTCAGAACTGTTGGACAGCGAAATAGGGGAAACTTTATTGAATTAACTGTACTAATTGGCTGAACCAAAAATTCTATACATTTTATGGGAGAAAGGCATATGAGTCTAGTTTCAAGTAAAATTAACAAAACTAAATTTGGAGTTTTTTAGCTCCAGATATGAATGATTTAGTAACTATAAATCGATAAAATAGCTTAACCTGAACATGTGTAATTGTACAATTGTAGTGTTTTATCTTGAAAAGCATGTTAGTAATTGCTTATTAATTTCATATGGACTTACTAAGCGTAAAGCTTACCCATCCTCTCCATTTCTTTAGTATTGGTAGGTCGGCTCGGGGTTGGAGATCGTCAGAGGCAAAATCACACTATCAAACTATCATTTTTGGGAGAATTAATTCAAAAATTAGAAATATCAAGTGAGTGGCATGTATAGGAAGTTGGTTTGTGATATGTATTATTATTATGACTTTGACCATATCTATTAGTTTGCATTGAGTTATCGTATATGATCATGAGATGTGGTCCTTATCCATTATGGTTTATAAGTTTAATTAATCATGCCATGTCCTATGTTTTAATGTGATGATATAGTTAACTTTTTTTGTTATGCAGGATTGGTAATACATCAGGTAAGTTAAATGCAGGCCAGTGGATTATGAATTAAATGGAAATGAGTAATGTTTCCTTGAATATGGATGTTTAATGGACAAATTGGTAACTACATTATGATGGTATAAAATGAGAATAAGATTTAGCATGTCTAGTTCTAGTTAATGTAAGAATGTATATTATATACAGGATGGTAAGCATATATGTTTAAATTGAATGACATGTTATTGCATGATTATGGATGTGTAAGTGCTCATTTATGCCACGCTATATGTCTTTAAATATGAGTCTATGCATGTGTTCGAACAGTTTTGAATTAAATGAAATTTTATGGCCCGGTTTTCGTCTATGTGTATGGTTAAGTCTGGTAATGCCTCGTACCCTGTTTCGGCCTTAGATACGAGTAAGGGGTGTGACATAGCATGTTAGATAGACAAGCCTTGGTTTTGGAAACATCAAGGAATCAGGACAAGAGATGTTGTTATTGTAAGAAGTTAGGTCACATCAAGGCAGATTGCTACAAAAAGTGAAATAAAAGAGCTACTGAGAGGAGTAAGGAAGATTTAATTGGTGCTAATTTGGACAATGACAAGGGTGATGATTTCTTTTTGGTGTCAATAAGTGAAAACTCCAAGCTTACGTATGAGTGGATCTTGGATTCGAGGTGTTCTTTTCACATGTGTCCCAACAAGGACTAGTTCTCCATATACAATTCAGTGAATGTGGAGTTGTGCGCATGAGGAATGGTTCACCCAGTAAGGTAACCGATATTGGTACTGTTCATATTAGGATGAACGATGGGACAATTAGGACACTGTCAAATGTCAGGCATGTGCCTGACTTAAATAAAAATCTCATCTCCTTGAGAATTTTGGACTCGAAGAGTTGTAGAATTAACATCGAGTCAAACATTATTAATTTATCCTGTGGGGCTCTCATTTTGATGAAAGGTAAAAAGATTGATAGTCTTTATGTTCTAGAAGGATCAACAATGACCGATGAAACAAGACATCCCTTGTCTGTTAAGGAGTCAAAGTCGACTTGTTTGAAGTGGAGGCAACTTGGTCATAGGAGGGAAAAAGGTATAACTATTTCGAATAAGAAAGGTTCTTTTTTGGATGCAGGTTCTGAAAAGATAGGGCATTGCATTCATGGAAATCAGACTTGGGTCAGTTTTGATTTGGCAGTACACAAGTTGAAGACTAGAAGACTTCCAGCTTCTAAACGCAACTTTGACTCAGTTAATATCCTACATAGTTAGAGATAAGCCTGTGGTGATGTGAAAATACGAGTCAAGATAGAGATTTGTGGAGTTATGCCTCGTATTTTTCGGCTTTTCTTCTCCCATTTAAACTCTGTTTTTAGTTTCCCACTTAAACTCTAATTAGTGTAGGTTATTTTAATATTAGTTTTTCAATTAAACTCTGAAACCCATTACACATTTAGGTGTTAGTTTTTACACGCTTTTAAAGAATTTTATGTTTACGTTTAAAGGGTTCTTATTTTGGGTTTCGGGTTTTAGTTTTATCTACATCTTTTGTACTCTTCATTTTTGCTGTTTTAGTGAAATTTATATTTTTCCATTGTTTTTTATCCTCTTCAGAGGGGTTTTTGCACGTAAAATATTTATGTTCAATAATTTCAATTTCTTTATTATTTTACTTGTTCATTGCATAATCAGATTTATTCCCAACACACAAAATTGTAGCTTTTTGCAATTTCTTTTCAAATCCTATCTCTATGATTGTATTTGATAGTAAGATCAATTGTTGCATTTTATAGGGTAAAAAAACAATGAGGAGTTTAGGAAATGGGTTAACTAAGGAGTTTCGGGTCAACCACTTCCATCACTAGAAGAGTGCAATGTGCATATCATGTGTAACACTTTAGTAAAGGACTTCTAATGAAACCGACATCTCGATAATGGATTCAATGAAGGAACCGTGTCATTAACGGTAGTGCATTGTTAAGGTTCAGTCACAAACAAGCTTTGTATTTGTTGTAGCATGTATTAATTTAAATAAGCTTTGTATTGAATGTAGCTAGTATGGCTTAAGGACTAAGCATAAAATTGTAGCTTCCATTAAATAAAAATTAACGCATAATTATAACTTTAGGAGTAATAAAAAATAAACACATAATTGTAACCTTTTGGACTAATAAAAAATAAACATATAATTGTAATATCTGAGACTAACTTCAAATGAACAAGTTAACGTCAAATTAGCAATAATTTGACACCAAGGGCACTTAATATGTCCATTCTTGTCATTACATTAGTAGCTTGCACTAAATAAAAATCAGCTATGTATTAAATACGAAAAAGCATTGTATTACATGTTTCTTGGATTTATACAAAAGAAACACATAATTGTAATCTCTTAGAGTTATACAAAATAAGCGCATAATTGTAATACTTGGACTTATTTGCAGCCTAAGATGGAACCTTCATATCATACGAAGATCCAATTTTAATGTGACTAGGGATTGCAAGTATACATGCTAGTCGGTAACACCTTTTCATACTAAGTCGTTGACCTATACATCTCTGAAGCTAGAGTAATATGAGTTTGGCCACAAACAACACACTCATATCACATATGTGTCGTCCACAATGATAAACCATACAAGGCATCTCATTGGTCTCAAGTAATGTGAAAAACCCGTGAGCTTGCTACTAACTTGAAATCAACAAAGCAATAATGAATATATCAAACAAGTCAACGCCAAATTAGAACCATTTTATTAAAAAAAAAAAAAAGCCTATTTCCTACATTATTTACAAAAATGGGCCAATTTAAATTTTATTTTTCGGAATGGACCCAAAACGCGCCTATGTAGAAGCGTTTTAAGGGAAAATTTTAGAAAAGTGCACTGATCGGGACGCACTTTACCCCGTGTCAGCAAAAACGCGTTAACGTCAACGCACTTTAGCCTGTTCTCAGATTAAATTTTCAAAAAATATCATTTTTTTAAATATTATAAAAATAGACCAATTTTTTTAAAAAAATTTACAAGAATAAGCCTTTATAAAGACCTAAAGTGATAACACCATTTTTATTTCATTTTAAGGTTCACCAATTAATATAGAAAAAAACTTACAAAGCAAATCTTTATATAGACCCTAAGTCTCATTTCTCTTGTTTTCTTAAGCAATGTGGGATATGAGATATGTGTATATGTAGACTCATGAATAAGTTTGCAGCTTATTCCCAAACAAAATGAGATTCCTTTCTCTTTTAACTAACAACATAAGATTAAAGGCTATATTATATTTTATATTTTTTACTTATAGAGTTTAATTTTTTTACAAAAGTTAACATTTGTGAAATTATAAATAAAACTTTTAAACTCTATAAAGTAAAAAATTATAAAATATAAAATGAGTATGGTAAAATATTAAAAATAAATATTTAAAAATTATTAATAGTTGAGTGATTATTTTGTAAGTTTTATAATTCGATAGCCAATTAACCATAGTTAAGTGACTACAAATGTAATTTAATCTAGATATAAAATATGAAAATAATTATTATATTTTAATTATATTACATATTTCTATAATAAAAACTTATTTAACATAATTATATCTGTATTTAAATAGATTATCTACCTAGTCAAAATACATCTGAAATAAATTTATCAGCATTTATTAGGTAATGAAAATTAAATTAAAATTAGGATTAAAAATTTATGAATATAGTAAAATATTAAAAATAAATAAATATTTAAAAAGATATCTCAAAATTTTTAAATTACAAAAAATACTATATGAGTACCAAATAATCACTATTTATTTATTAATCAAACATTCATAATATAAAATAAAATAAAGAATAAAAAATTAAAAGTATAACTTCTAAATTTAAATAATGGAAAATTATTTTAAAATTAGAATTGCATGAATATTAACTTCAAATATTAAAATTGAATAGAAGATTATTGCATGTACAAGTTTCATATGTGCAATTTATTCTTCTTTTTTTTTAATAGTCATTTTGTATATGCTAACAATTAGAGGTGTTCATGTGTTTGGGCTACCGGCACGGCTCAAGGCCCTTAAAATATGGGAGGATTTGAGCAAAAATATAGGCCCAAAAAATGGGTTTGGACAAAAAAATAAGGCCCGTTTAAAAAATGGGCCAGCCTCGGGTAAGGTATTTTTAGCCCGGGCCTGGCCCGAATTCATTAAAGAACAAAAAAAATCTACATTTTTTTTTATTTTTGAATGTTATTTTCTTATTGTTTTCTCCTTATTTTGCTACCATTTTACTATTATGTTGCTACTATTTTGTTGTTATTGTTTGGATATTGTATAAAACTTATTTTATTGTTATTTTTATTATTTTTTAAAGGTATTTGTTAATTTTTTTATTATTTTAGAGACATTTGCTTGTTAAGTTACATCTATCTTAGTGTTATTTAAGTCTACATATTTTTTAAAATTTATTTTCAATTTGTTGGAAAATGTTTATTTTGATGTTTTAGTATTTTTGATGTATTATATATATTTAAAAATAATATAAAAATTAATACAGGTGAAATGGGTGGGCAGGGTTTTATTATTTTTATCCGGGTCGGGCTTGAGAAAAATTTTAAGCCCATTTTTTAGGCCCAGCCTGGCCCGGGCCCAATAAATGGGCATATTTTTTTAGTTGAGCCCGGCCCGACCCGTGAACACCTCTACTAACAATTCTATAATGCAACAAGGTTAGAGATCTCAAAAAATAATTTTATAATATGAGAAAATGTAAACAAAATATAAAAAAATAGAATTTGTTTTGTAAAAAATTATAAAATAGAGTGTAGCTTTTAACCTTATGTTGTTAGTTAAAAGAGAAAGGAATCCCACATTGTATAGAAACAAGTTGCACACTTATTCATGGCTCTATATGTACACATATTCACATCCCATATTGCTAAAGAAAACAAGGAAAATGAGACTTTAGGTCTATATAAAGATCTATTTTGTAAGTTTTATTTCTATATTAATTGGTGACACCTTCAAATAAAAAAAAATAGTGTTGTCACTTTGGGTCTTTATATAAAGGCTTATTCTCGTAAATTTTCAAAAAATTAGTCTATTTTTATAATATTTAAAAAAAGAACCTTTTTGAAAATTTAGTCTGAGAACAGGAAAAAGCGCGTCCACGTCAGTGCGTCCCCGTCAGCACGCTTTTATGAAATTTTCCTTTAAAAAGTTTTTCACGTAGACGTGTTTTAGGTCTTTTTGGCCCATTCCGGTAAATAAAATTTAAAGTGACCCATTTCCATAAATAAAGTAGGAAATGGGCCCTTCTTAGTATAATGGTGCCAAATTATTGACAACTCGACTGTAAAAGAGCTTGAGTCCACACACTCATAGCAACGCATATGGTGCATTCGATGGTTCAACATCTTGAAGTCTCAAATAGTTGCTAAAGCCAATATCATTGGTGAAGTTGACTTCCAATATTACATGGGTTATGAAGCCCCCAAATTTCAACTAACTATCTCCTTTTCCTGTTCTTCAAACTTTATAAGTGTCTCCACTCATTTTGGACCTCTTTCGTTAGCATTATTTGATGTAAGGTTATTCCTTAAATCTTAGGTTTCCCAAGGTTTGAACATTCAACCCTAACTCGAATTGGAGCCTTAAATTATATCCTTCAAACCCTAAAATTACTATGATTGAGTAACTGAGGAAAAGGAAAAAAGGATAGGCTTTAATGCTTGGAAATGGACATGAGATGTAGGAAGAGGAAATGCCACAAATCATATTTTTATATCTCTCAAGCCTAAAAGTCGACAACCTTGGGTGTTAATTATGTAATCTACACTAAACTCAACACCCTTTAGTGTTGAGGTTAGTATTGTTAGATTGCTACCTATGGTTGGGAACTTCTTCAATTTTTTCACTATAAGTATCTCTCGTGGGCTCATTCGTTATGCAATCATCTTAGAGGTTAGGGTTTATGGGTTTGAGTGTAAGAAAATAGTTTTGTTGCTTCAAAATGACATCCTAAGTGGGAAGAATTACATTTTTACAATTTATCGTTGCTTAAAAACACCAACTCAGTCTTTCAAAGAGATAAGAAAAATGGATAAGACATTACTATTCTAAAAATAGATTTCTATCATAATAAAAAATAAAAATTTGAAAATCAAGCTTGTTTGTGATATTTATAGCAATAATTTTTCTCGAAAAGTACCTATGCTTTGTGATAGACAGATCTTAAACGTTCCTGGCTTTCAACTGGATGACCTTCTCCACTATTTTCGTACCATAAATAACTTTGAATATGGGCTTTAACAATCACGAATCAAACACAAAACCAAAAAAATGTCTTACTTTCAATAAGAAAGTAATTATCTCTCAATAGAAACAGGTAGAATTGTTATTTTTAAAAAAATAGAATTTATACTTAGAAAATAAATTCCTCACTACTTTCGAGAAAAATAACAATATCTTAAAGTTGTGTGTTTTTAAGCTCTACCAATACCATCTATTTATAGGGAGAGTTAGAAGAATCCGAGTTGAATTAATAGAACACAAATAATATTTATTTGATAGAAAAACTAGTCTCCTAGTTTAACTATGAGAAGGAGGTAGCTGGCCCTAGTTAAATATACTAGGGTTGCCACCCTTCATATGTATTATGTAGGGGTTTGAGCCTCTCATGTATTAGGTCCAACTATATGCGCTTCCTGGACTTTTAATCCTGCACTTTGTAATTCAATCCAACCTAATACATGTTTTTCTATTTCCTAAAATAAATATTATTTATTAACTTAATTTAATTAGATAGAATAATTTTTAATTAAATAATTTTCTCAACCCAATTCTAATTTCGTTAAAGTCATAACAATCTGTATAGTAAAAGAATTTATGACAAAATATATTTAATTTTCATATTCAATAGATTCAAAATGAAAAATTAATTTAATTTTATTTTCTAACTTCAATTATTTGATTAAATAATAATTCGAAAAAACTTAAATTAATTCTCAAGTCATTTCC
The DNA here is from genome assembly GCF_025698485.1 of Gossypium arboreum. Taxonomy (NCBI): domain Eukaryota; kingdom Viridiplantae; phylum Streptophyta; class Magnoliopsida; order Malvales; family Malvaceae; genus Gossypium; species Gossypium arboreum. The sequence continues at coordinate 67,675,196 of NC_069072.1, forward strand.
ATACTTAGTGAGAAAAACACATTCATTTCGAATGACCCATTTCTCTAACTTTATCATTTCTATCCAAATTTGTTCATTTGATTCTTTATGCAATTCATTTATAGTTTCAACGAGCTAGCAGAGGGACCGATTTGACATATATGATTAGGCTCAAATGATTTATAATTAATATCTAGCTTTTAGTCTATTAATTATAAACTCATTCAGTCACGAAAGTCATCCCACTATAGTATCATGTCTAAGCTCTTCCTAATTACATGCTATTACGAAAGCTACTCAATTAATGATTGTCCAATGACCTTATCGTAAGTGTGTTACCTTCATAAGATATCCTTAATCTCTTTGGAATAAATTTGTTTTCCCAATATGATCATATTTTATCTCATGGTAACCATTACATCTTTCTTCATGAAAAGTCAATTACTATCAAATAATAACAAAGAGAAATGACTCGTATCTGCATTTACTTTTCATCTATCATGTAATGCCAATGAGAGGATATCATTTACCCATTTCTTAGGTTATGAATTCCACTATTTTGAATGAAAATACATATTGCATATTTCTTATACTAAACGTACTAGCTTTCGGTTCCTTATCTATTTGAACTCAGAATTTTACTTACATCAACGTATATGATAACTCTAAAATATATTGTTATCCTTAGTATTTTTAGACTAATAATTCATGCAAATTTTGAGCGATTGATAACAGATTTCATAGTTTTATTAATAATTTTGTCTTATTGGATAATGTTGAGAAAAATTTGTTATCTTGATTAATTTATATGATAAATGCATAATTTTTACAATTTTGAAGGTAGTTGGTGCACTAGTAGAAAAGATGGTATTGAAGCTTACTTATTGATGCTCAATGCTGTAGCATTTCTATAGCAAAAGCCATACAAGATTAGGCTGATGTAGTGCCATCCTTGGATGCCCCAAAGAGGCTTATTTGACCTTGGAAACACTCTTGATCCACCCTAAAGTTGGGTTAACAAAACTGGACAACCCATTAAGGAGGAAGGAGCACAAACCGTCCACTAGGGAGGAAGAGGACCAACTGTCCATTAGAGGTGCCCAAAACCATCCATAAGGGCTTGGTAAACACTTGAAAATCAAAACGAATTTCCTCTTCACAATCCAAAGTGACAATCCGCCTTCACTCCACAATTCAAACAACCTTCTTCCATAATTGAAGCAAGTTTCATTCACATTTCAAGCTCTATCTCCATGTTGTCCACTCCTCTTCCACAAAGCAAGGGTTGACCACCTACCTATAGAAAATAAAGGGATGCATTTGCTAAAAATAGAGGGCTTCAACAATTATAAATAGGGGCTAGCTATTAGGGTCATTCTCTCATCATTCTTTCTCCCATTTTTCCTTTCATTCACTTTCCATTTGAGAGAGTAACACACGATTTCAAGAGAGCAATTCAGATGTCCTTTTGAGCAGCCAATTTTGATACTTTGAAGAGTAATTGTGTATAGGAGCAAAGGTGAAGAAAGGAGGAAAAGCAATACAAGCAGTGCTATAGAAAATAACTGGAGTCAGCTTCTGGTTTCTTTCCCTTTAATCTTTTAATTTTGTCCAAAGTTGATAAACATGATTGCCATGTTTTCAATTTAATTATACTAGATTGGTTGTGTATCCTTAGCTTTTATTATTAATATTTTTTTAATGTTGTTATGTGCTTTGATTGTTTATTCATTCAAATAAAATCATGATCATGTTGCTCATGCATAATTAATGTAGGGAAGCGTAAGAACTAATTATTTAATCCAAACAAGATGATAATTAGTAGCCACAATATTTGAATGAGGCATGTTTGATCTGCTAATTATTAAATTAGTAATGTTATTGAGCAATAATGTTACCTTGCATAACTCTTTTATGATGTCTGCTTAATAAACTTTTAAAGTTAATTGATCATAGATGTATGCTAAAGAAACTTAAAAGTTTAATAAGTATGAATTCATAACTTATAAGATATGAGTTAGTAAATATCTGAATTGCCATGGTTTTTTCGTAACATCATTGACATTGTTTTTAATAATTTTAAGTAAAGGAAACAATTAATCTAACAACTTCATGTCATAGTAATTTAATATTGTGAAATGCTATTGTTTATTCTGTGTTACACTTTCATTTGTTCTAAGCATACTTGGTAATTTTATTTAGGGTAATTAGTTAACTCAACTTTTCATTAATTATTCTAATCACCAACTTTCCATTTGATAAATTTTGCAATATTTGTCTTGCTTAAACAATCCCTGTGGAGACAATACTCTTTACTTTTTACTCATTACTTTTGACATTTGTGTACACTTGCACATTATTTGATAATTTTGTGACAATATGTGAGTCACGCATACATAGTGCATCATCCACTCAAGATTAAGGTATTCCATACTATGAACATCGCAAGTGAATAAATCCATAAACAGATTCAAAATCTATTCTACTTGGGTCTTGTCAAATGTACTGTCAGTTCATTTAATCAAATCTCTATCTTTTGGGAGTCATTCGCTCCAAGGCTCAAGGCAAAACATCTCCCAAATTGGACTTGATAGATGACATATTAGTCTTTCAATCACTTTGCTATTTTTTTTATTAGACTAAGGACATTTTTAGGTTTACTACTAATACAAGTTTTCTTTCCATATTATGATCCAACCATGTAATACCGCTTAGTATTAGTTAAACATTAGATAACTAGTGAGCCAATATTTGCTTCCATTTTGCTTTGAGTGCAAAAATCATTGATGACAATATACAAAGGATATTAATGTAATTGATGGATATTTTTATTAAACCAATTTGTTCGAAAAAAATAGAAGTATACAAAACGAATATACTACACTTAGGACATTGGATCCAACAATTACATCAAGCAAAACCATTCAAGTGGGTTTGTTCCAATGTAGGAGCATTATTATAAAAGTCGCTTTATTTTAAAAAAAAATGAAATGTGGTAGCTTAACCAAATTAATCATGAGGCATAAGTGAGTCATAAGTGTTACTGAGTTTATAGGGTTGCAACCACCAACAGTAGACATTGAGAAGGCATTTTCTTATACTACATTTGATGGGTTCATATAGTTTCTTGGACCAACAATTGTCACCAATCAATCAAACTTTGAGAGTTAAGAAAAAGAGATAATGTTTATGCGCACTTACACTACAACCTTTTAATTATGGAGGTATAAACAACGTATTGGCTAATCATAAATGGTTGTCTTAGTTGTAACAATCTAGTTTTCAATGTAACACCCCAAACCCGACCTAGATGTTATGGCCACATCTGGCAATGTCACACGATAGTGTTTTTGAAACCTCATTGTTACAATGAAAACATTTTATGTTATTATCTTTAGTAAACCTTTGTTAGAACTTAGGAAGTCATCTTTATTCATTTAAAACATTTGTTTTGAAACATCCATCATTGCAGAAGCTTTAATAAACAGTCTAAGTGATCATGCGCTTAGAAAATACTTTAACTTTTTGAAAACCGAATTTCTTACGACTAGCATGTATAAATCCAAAAAGTAAAATAAATAAATAAAAACCCAAATTTAAAACCAAAGTCCCAGAGGGTCCTTAAATTACAACCTAAATAATCAATAATAATTAAATTATAAATCGTAAATTGAAAACCATGAAGTCCAAAAATTACTGTGGTCATCGTTGAGTCCTCCGTCGCACCGATCCGTCTAAGTCTGGGGATTGCCTGTGCACATTAAAGAAAAAGGATGAGTTTATGTAAACTCAATGTGTAATTCTGCAGAAACAAACAAACAATCAATATTCACAGTGCACAGTTGAATAGTCTTGGGCCTAAGCCCTTTTCAAGATCGATGTGATGTTTGGGCTTTAGCCCATCTCAAGATCAAATGTCAAAATGTAGTAGGGCTTTAGCCCATCACAGTACTAGTAGCAGTAACAGTTATACAGTAGCAAAATCCTACCCAACCATCCTCTACACACCATCTCCATCCAACCCTACACTCCATGTGGGGATATAATCAACCCACCCATCCCTACGCTCCAAGTAGTACCAAATGCGGCACAAAACAATAGTTTGCAACTCAGCCCCAACCCCCTACGCTACTATTTTGTGCCGCATTTGATACTACTTGGAGTGTAGGGATGGGTGGGTTGATTATATCCTACATGGAGTGTATGGTTGGACAGAGATGGTGTGTAGAGGCTGGTTGGGTAGGATTTTGCTATCGTGACAATCATATCGCATCGATACTATGATGGGCTAAGGCCCTACTGCATTTTTGACACTGTACTGAGATGGGCTAAGGCCCAAATTGTCACTGATATTGAAAAGGGCTTAGGCCTAAGACTATTCAACTATGCACTCTGAATATTGAATGTCTGCTTGTTTCATGGATTTTACATCGAAGTTTATTTAAAACTCACCCTTTTGTTTAATGTGCATGTAATCCCTGCACTTAGACGGATCGTGTGACTGAGGACTCAAAGGTGACCACAGTAATTTTTGGACTTCATGGTTTTCAATTTATGATTTATAATTTGATTATTATTGATTATTTGAGTTGTAATTTAAGGACCCTCTAGGACTTTGGTTTTAAATTTGGGTTTTTATTTATTTATTTTACTTTATGGATTTATACCTGCTAGTCGTAGGAAATTCAGTTTTCAAAAAGTTAAAGTATAACGTATGATCATTTAGACTATTTTATTAAAGTTTTCGCAACGAGGGATGTTTCAAAACAAATGTTTTAAATGAATAAAGATGACTTCCTAGGTTCTAACAAATGTTTACTAAAGATAATAACATGAAATGTTTTCATCGTAACAACGAGGTTTCAAAAACACTATCATGTGATATTGCCAGATATGGTCATAACGTCTAGGCCGGGTTTGGGGTGTTACATTTAGTGGCATCAGAGCCAGGTTGCAAAACTCGACTGTGGATTATAGGTTTTATAAAAAAGGGCTTTCAAAAAATTGATTGATTTCCAAATGATTTGAAATGTTTTTACTGAGTAAGTGGTACACCGAGTCTCAAGCGCCGATCTTGTAAGTATTTTGAACTGTAATTTGTTTTAAACTAAAACTATTATAGATAGTATATTTTGAAACTACTATAGGTAGTAAACTGTACTTAAAACACTCTAGTTAGTGTATACTGAAAATTGTAGAGAAACTGAAAACTGTAATGAGACTGCGATTTACGAAAATGAACTCTGAATAGCCGATACTGTTTTACATAAAACATTTGTTAATAAACACTAGAACTGTAACTGATTCATAAAAGTGCTAATATAGATAAACATGATTAGACAATGAGCGCACGAGGTATCTGGGAACGGGGTACTAAAGGCCGAGGTAGAGGCCACATAGGAGCTTGGGCTAAGTCCTCTTCATTGGGTAGCATACCAAATTTGGATACGAGTGAGACGCCAGTGTTTCCTGCTACTGAGGCTGGGTCTTAAGATCGCATGGCTGGGGACGACGTATTGTCCTAAGCTATGCTAACCCAATATTGGATCTTGGGACCAAGGGTCGATTACGGAACGACTCCAGTCCAATAGAGTTTCCATTTGGGGAGTTCGACCTAATTCTGGGGATGGACTGGTTGGTCAAGCATCGTGTTAGCTTGGATTGTGCAAATAAGACGGTCGTACTAAGGACTGAGGAGGATAAGGAGGTAGTCATGATTGGAGAATGCCAAAATTACTAATCTAATATGATCTCTGCACTGGTGTCAGAGAAGATGGTTTGTAAGGGATGTGAGGCATTCTTGGCCTATGTAAGTGTTTCAGATTTTGGGGATTCTATAGTTAAGGATATCAGAACGGTAAAGGATTTTCCAGACGTCTTTTCGGAGGAGCTACTGGGGTTACCTCTGAATCGCGAGTTGGAATTTGGGATTGAGCTACTTCTAGGTACAGCTTCAATGTCCATCACTCCCTATCGAATGGCACCGAAGGAGCTTGTGGAGCTTAAGGCTCAGATTCAGGAGCTGTGCTATTGATTTTCGAGGTAGTTGAGAGAATTATCTACCGCTAGCGAAGTTCGCCTAAAATAACAGTTTCCAGTCTAGCATCCAGATAGCACCTTATGTTGGACTAAGTTGGGCGAGTGACGTGTTCTAGGTCCTGAGTTAGTATCGGAGACTGAGGATAAGGTTAGACTGATTCAGGATCGTCTGAAAGTGGCATCTGACAGACAGAAATCCTATACAGATCTAAAGCAACAAGATATTGAGTATTCTGTGGGGGATTTCGTAGTTTTCAAGGTATCACCATGGAAGAAGGTACTGAGGTTTAGTCGTAAGGACAAGTTGAGCCCTAGGTTTATTGGACCTTATCGTATTCTGATGCAAGTGGGACCAGTTGCTTATCAATTGGAGCTACCTCCGGAGTGGGATCGAATTCATAACGTGTTTCACGTCTCTATGTTTAGGCCTATCACTCTGATCCTACTAATATTGTTCCTATTAAGGAGACTGAGGTGAGGCCAGACTTGACCTTTGAGGAGGAGCCAATTCAGATTCTTGATCATGACGTTAAGGTTCTGTGAAGGAAGTCTATCCCTCTGGTGAAGGTTTTGTGGTGTAATCATAGTACTGAGGAGGCAATATGGGAGCCTGAGGATGCGATGTGTTAGCAGTATCCTCATCTGTTTTGATCAGGTAAATTTTAAGGATGAAATTTTCTTTTAGGGGGTAGAGTTGTAACGCCCCAAAATTTTAATTTTTGATTTCGTGTATATTTGCCACATAAGTGTGTATCTGCTTCAGTGATTAAGTGTTCTGGGTGTGTGTGTGAGGTCCCAAGTTCAAGCCTTACTTGGGCAAATTTTGGTATTTTTAAAAATAAAGCCTTAACCTTGTGCAAAGGGCTTAAGTTTAATTGTTGGTAAGTTTATATCAGAATGGGCCTACTGGTCTGGTGGTTAAGTAGGGTGTTGGAGTGTTGGAAGTCTTGTGTTCAATTCTCTATGATGGCGTGGAGACGGTATTTTTGCTCCAATTTCGGCTAAGAGTTGTGTTGGGGCAAAATTCTGAGTAGTTGTGTTTTAGTAAGTTAATAGGGACTGATTTCAGGAGATAATTGGGGAGAGGTTATCAGAAAATAATCTGATTATCTTTTTGTTGCAAAAAAAAATGATAATAGAGTTTCGGCTTTCTCTCCAATTCCCCAAACTTTTTCTAACGTTTTCTTGTTATTCTTTTTTTTTAAACCCCAGCACTTCACTTATCCACCAAACCAGCAGGCCGATTTTGATATAAACTTACCAACAATTAAACTTAAGCCCTTTGCACAAGGTTAAGCCTTTATTTCTAAAAATACCAAAATTTTCCCAAGTAAAGCTTGAACTTGGGACCTCACACACACCCCTAGAACACTTAACCACTGAAGTAGATACACACTTGTGTGTCACATATACACGAAATCAAAAATTAAAATTTTGGGGCGTTACATTCAATGATGTCGGAAATAGTGATTTCGAGACCCCAATTCCAAAGAGTGAGTACATAAATATTATTATTTAATATTTACGAGTCAATATTACGACACGTTTGATTCACTATAATGGAATAGAGCTGTAATTGAACAGAGCTATAGTGGAATAGAGTTGTAATAAGTAATTCAATTGTGTAGCTGAATGGAATGAAATAAAACTGTAATAATATTTTTGTGTTTGGTTGAATGGAATAGATTATAATTGCATTAGGAAAGAGGCTAAAATGACCAGAGTACCCTTAATGTAATTTTTTAGATGATGATTATTGTTATTAAATTTTAATAGGATTATTATTAAATATAATTTAATAAAATAATAAATAATAAGTAATAAGTAATTTAATTGTATTTTAATATAATTATTATTAAATAAAATTTAACAAAAATAATATATAATTTAATAACATTCTTAATATTATTATAATTATATTAAATTATATTCAAATATTTTATTTACTACATTTTAAAATAATACACTATTATTTGAATCCATTGCTTCTCAAGTTATGTTCATTATAGTTGACACACAACAAATACATTCTAAAAGCTTAATTATTAATGAATTTAAAATCTTTAAAATATTTTTGAATTCGACAAATTCATGTCTTTAACTCTTTTTAATCTAATTTTATTTGTTTAAAATATATACATTTTATTCTTACTATTTACACCTTCCTTTTGTTTTTTAAAATAATTTATATTAATTGTTAAAAATATTTAAAATTTATATTTTATATATCAAAATATTAATAATGAGCCAATAATAAATTATTTTCTTTTATTTCCTTACTAATAAATATAATATTAATGAATTTAAATATCGAGTTTACTTTAAGCCAATAATATTTTATATCATAACATCACGCCTAAAGTAAACGTTTAATCTATTAAAAGTACTTTTGTTAGAAAACTAAACACTTTTAAACTAAATTCTTTAAAGTATTCGTCATCTTTTGTAATATCGTCGTTCTGAATTGTTCCGTAAAAAAAACAATTTGCTCTTTACTTTAACATAAATGTACTAATTTGTCTATTTCTTAAATAGAGATCAAAATACAATCTGACTCGTAATATAAGAGCCTCCATGATAGTTCTACCTTTAGGCAATCTCACCACCAGTAAGAAAGGTTTCCACGGTCGAGTTTTACAAGCTGGTCCAATGTTAGACTTTTTTCCTATACATGTTACCAAGTTCTATACCAAGTAAAAATTGTCCTCAACAAAGATATAACAGCCCGTTTTTAGTGAAATCGAAACAGTGATTTTGGGACCACAAAATTGAAGTTGAAAAATTATTTATTATTATTTTATGGTCTACAGCATGATAGAAATACCATATAAAAATTTCGTTAAGAAATTTTACCGTTTACATGCTTAATTTGATAAAAAGGACTAAATCGCGTAAAGTGCAAAAGTTGAGCTTATAGCTAAAGGTATTAAATAGCTTTAGGACTTTAAAGTGGAAGTCCTTATATGGTAATTAGACCATTTATGAGTCAGTGGAAGATGTTGGGTTGGCAATTTTGAAATTTGGTTTAGCTATTAATTAAAGTTAATTTTGGAAATTAGTAATTAAAGATTAAATAAATAAATAAAAATCAAGTCTTCATCTTTTATGTTCTTTATTCAACCAAAACTAGGGATTTAGAAAGCCATTTCTGAGCTTGATATACCGCCAAGCTTACAAACTCAATTGGCAAATGATTTTGTCCCGTTTTTAATGATTTATACGTTTTCAGGATCGTTGTAGCTTAATCTAGCTAGTCCGGGGATTAATTATGAAACTGATAAACTGTTAGGGTTTTAACATTGATGAGCATGCTTTATTTTTGAAGTTGATTATAAAAAATGAATGTTTGTTGTTAGATAAACAACTTTTGTAAAGGAATTTTTAGTAAAATTATCAAATAGGGACTAAATTGAAATATAAAAAAATTATGTCGTGAAATTGTGAGTTTATGAAATATATGGGCTACTATTAATATGTATAAAAATCTTCTAGGTTTGGGTAAGGGTTAAATTTCATGAATTTCCTTTTTTGAGCCTAGGGACTAAATTACAAAGAAATTAAAAAAAGCATAAGGGCAAAATGAAAATTTTTCCAAAAATATGTTTTGGACTAATTTGAATGAGAAATATATTAAATTGAATTAAATTTATCTGTATAGATCAAGACAAACCTCGTATGGAATTAGATCGAGGCAAAGAGAAAATTTCAGATTAATCGCCTCTGTATCTACGTATACTCGTCGAGTTAAGTTCATGTAATTAAATTGAGTATCTATATGTTTTAATTGAATTATATGTATGTGATTTCTATAATTTCCATGTATAAATACCAATTGCATATCCGATGACGTACGATAATTATCTAGCCCCATTTGAACCTTAGGAATTCGTAGGATACAAATGACTTGTCATTAGGGTTATTGATTTGGCTATGGTCCTGCATGTATTACGGACACACCAAAGCTTATATGAGCTTACCGATTTGCAGCTCGTGAAAGCTTACCGATTCTTAGCTCGTATGAGCTTACCGATTTACAGCTCGTATAAGCATACATGTATAGGAATTGACAAATTATAGTTTAGTACACTATGTGTGAGCTATCCCAAGTATCCAACGATATTCTAAATGGTTTAACGAGCAATGTTCTGATACGATATGACATGATTTTGATACGAACTATTACAGGTATAGATATGTATATGAAATGGATGATACATGTGTACGCAATTTGATTAATTGTTGAGCTCATCCATGACTTGGTTTATATATGTGTTTACATGACTAACATGGTTGAGGTATATGTGCTTAGGCATTTGGCCAATATATGCTGGGATATGCTTTGATTAATTAACTTATATGTGAATAAATGGTAAGTTAAATTTTATGTTATACGAACTTACTAAGCTTAAATGCTTACTCTGTGTATTTTTCGTGTTTTTAGTGAACCGGAAGCTCGTTCTAGTTGGAAGCTTGTTGGAGCTATGTCACACTATCTGTCATATCTTTTGGTACTTCTGGTTGGTTTAATTTTGGTTATAATGGCAAGTATAGATTATTTTGGCTAATGTTAGTGGTTATGGAAATGACCATTTGGTTGGTTTGCATTTTGGCCTTGTGTTGGTGTAATGGTATATTTTGATGTGTATATAAGTTGCCTTATATGGTTGAGGTATGGCTTGATATGGTAGAATGGTGAAGGTAAAATGGTGGTTTGAATATACATTTTGTGTAAGCCTTGAATGGTTGTGAATTGATACTTGTTTGAATGACTTATTTGGTGTTTTAAATGCACAAGTTATATGTAAATTATATGACCATTTGAGCTAGTTTTTGTATGTCATATATGGTACATTTTGGTATGTTTTTAAAAGGTAAATCAAATGGCATAATATAGCTTAGTTTTTGTTAAGCCTTTGTTGGTTAAATGATCAAATTATGTTTATATTTGTACATGTTTATAAATTGTCATTTGAGGTGCCTAAGGACATATTGGTTGTATATGAATATACTACATGTTTAAGGTTTGATTTTGCTTGTTTTGGATGCATCAACATGACTTGTTTATATGCACAATGTCGAGTGTAGGATGATGCCAAATTGGATGTTGAGTGTAGGTTGATGCCAAATTGGTTGAGAAATATGGCTTATAAAATAGCCTATTTTCGTCCACATGGGCAGAGACACGGGTGTGTATCTCAGCTGTGTGTGACACACAACCAAGTGACATGACCATGTGTCCCATGTAGCTTTCAAATGGTTGCGAGTCAGGTTGTTACAAGGCCTAAAACATGGCCTGACACACTGACCTGTGAGGTTACTTCGAAGGGTACACGGCCTAGTACACGGGCTTGTGGCTTGGCCATGTGATCAAGTCAATGAGTTACATGGGCATGGACATGAGCTGGGACACGGCCGTGTGTCCCTAATTTGAATGCCCACACGGCCTAAGACACGGGTGTATCTCTTGGCCGTGTGACCCCTGCAGCTTTGAAAATTTTCAATGTTTTCCAGAAAATTCTCTGAGTTTCTCACTTGGTCCCGACTTGTTTTTAATGTATATTTTGGGCTCGATGCCTCGTATATGTGACAATATGAATGTTTTTAATTGGTTTTTAATATGAATATTGATATGTTTTGAAATGTTGAAAATTTCATCTGTTTGATCTGTAAACTTCGGTAATGCTCCGTAACCCTATTCTGGTGACGGATACGAGTAGGGGTGTTACAAAAGAAAAGGTAGAACCGCTATTTTCCTTTATTAGAAAATTCCATAAAAAAAACAAAGAGAGCCTCTAAAAAAATTATGGGGCAAAGAAAAGTTACTTCACCTCAGTTAAACAAGGAATGACTAAAAACAGTTATCACAATTAATTTTTCACATTATTCTTTTTAAAAATGAAAAACCATTGACATAAAAGGGAAGATGACAACACCGTGAAAGTCAACAATAGACTAAAACTTCAAAAATCTTTTTAAGTCTACCATACTCTTACCAAAATGAACTTTTTTTTAAGCTCTCAAGGTTTGAGTGCCAATGCAAGTCCGACATTGGGGCTCTTATCGATGGACTCTGTATCCACCTCTCCAGAAATGGTAAAAAGGGATTTTGGGTGCCATTCGTGTTGGATGAGAACACTTGCCTTGCCGGCATTGTTCGCCTGTGCTTTGATTGTGGTTAGTGGATCCAATGCATGTTGTGTACCAACGGTGATGGTGTTCACATTGGTAGAGAAGCTATGGGTGACCTCAACACCAACAACAATGTTGGTCGATGGATTCACAATATGGTAGTAAGATGCATTAACTGAATCACCCTTTTCATTCTTGCATTGACAAATGAGGTATTAAACTTAAGATTATATCATTTGGAATGTTTAGCTGTAGATAGGTATATAGAATATAACCACATGTAGAGCCAAACAAGCAATGAGGTCTACATTGGTAAAGCTCAATCCCGCATTGCATTTGGTGAAATTCCCAATCTTCGTGTCAAATGAGGTATCAATACGTAGTGCAAGAACATTTGTTCCAAGTACACCTGAGAAGTTAACTATCGGATTGGCAGTCAATCCAATGCTTGAGCTTATCCCAACATACTCATGCAATACTGAAGTTGAATCTGGTATACACAAAAGTGAGAAAAAAGACATGTCCAATAGCATCTTAAAACATATTCTAAGTAACAGTTCTCGCGACAAAAGCCAAAATAAGAAGGATGTTTTGAAAGATACAAATTAAAATATGAGACAAAATTTTGTACATTGCTAGATCTCTGATCAACGACTCTGAAGCCAAAGATTGCCTTTAGCCTGGGTGTAGGCTCATTAACTGTTATGGTGGTAAATAGTTGATAAACATAATGTAATTTAGTATAGCAAATGATTTTCAAAAAGGGTTACAAAAGATGGCAAACATATATATCAACAAAAAAGGAATATACGAAGGTAAAAAAGGAACTACGAACTCAACCAAAGATATCCTTCAACTGAAAAGCATTTTTGCCAAATAGGTCAGGTCCCGAGCAGTATGATGTTCTAAAAATGTTATCAAGCAGATATTTTCCTAGTTAAAGCTCGAGTTTCAAACATAGAGGGGACAAGACATGATTACTAATTTTATTATAATAGAAGTCGGATAAAGGCTGAAGAATATATAATGGAGGAAAGAGCATCATATCTAACTTGCAAAAGAAAATTTTTGACCAAGAATTCAAACTTATACATAAAAATAGAAACAAATAGAAAAAGCAGATGAATTACTTACATTGGAGATGGTGTCCACTTTGATATCAGTTGTAACATTCCTAGACTTCAGTTGGGTATTAACATCAGCCAAGAAAAGATCACATTTCTTCATTCTGGTAGAGGTAATTGCCTGAAAATAAAGGGAAAAATAACAAAACAAAGCCAAATTAATTCAAGTTCTCATAATAGATTGAGAAATCGAACATCTTCCATGATACATTGTAGTTAAAAGATTGAGATAACCATGATGGAATTCAAGAAAATAGCTGTTATTATAATTCAAAAGTTAAACATCCACATACATGTTTGAAAAGCATACACCTTACCTTTAATTTCAATTTAAATTAAACATTCTTTTTTTATAATTAACATAATTTTACAATAAGACATGTATTTTATAAAATCAAATATGACAAAAATCACAACTTGGGTTTCACAGAACAAAGCATCTCAAATTTATTCTTTAATAATAATTAAAGAAAACATAATATAGAGAAAAAAACTTAAACAAACCCAGAAAATAAAAACCAAACTTACAACACTAGTAGGAGAGTAAACAATTAAGCAACAACCTTTTTTCCCTGTATTTACAGAAAATAAAAAATACTTAGAGAAGGAGAAGAAACATTGGGAGAAAGAATAGAATAAAACCCATTAGTCTTGAGCGAGAAGAATGGTTTTTGGGGATGGGTTTGGAAAAAAGAGAGGGAATGAGGCGTTTAGAGGGGGTAGAGAAGTGTTTAGGAGAAAGGGCTTGAGGTAGTAGAGGGGAAATGAGGAAGTGTTTGGAGGTTATGAAAATTGTAGCTTTGGAGGCAAAATAGTAAAGATTGTGAAGGAGGAGATGGAAGCATTGATTGTGGGAAAGAAGACGCAACATCACTCAAACATTCGTATGCTTGCTTAGCTGTGTACTTGTTTTTCCCTTTGCCAGAGTTGAAGGAAAGAAGGGAGTGGCTATCGATTTGGCTGAGTTTGAGCATTTTTTAGGTGGGAAATTGGGGAAGGTAAAATTGATTTTCTAAACAATGAATGAGCCATTTGATGAGGAGGAGAGGGAATAAAAATGCTTCCTATTCCATGCATAAGGTTGTAAATGGAATACACTTGTAATAGGGTATTCCACTTAACCAAACAACTATTTGTGGTTGGCCCATTGAATAGAATTGTAATGGCATAGCCATCACATTGAACCAAACATGGCCTTAGTGTTATGTTGAGTTTTGATCAGGTAAATTTTGCTAATTGGACAATTGGTCAAAGTATAAGTGGTTTGACCTTGAAGTCAATAGTTTTGGAAAATGAGGTATTGAGACCTCTTTTTACTAAGTTGTTTTATAGGGGAATTGATTTTTGTATATGTAATTTTATCGAATCAGTGACCAATTAAGGTACAAGGACTAAATTGTCAAAATTGTAATAATTAACTTTATAGATTTTTGTTAGTAGTAATGCTTAAATAATATTTGTATAAGGCTTTAAAAGGCAATAAGCCACTTTTTAAGGCTAGTGGACGATTTGGTTGAAGTTTAATTAAAGTAATATAAAACTTTTAATCTTTTATAATAATAAACTAAATAATATGTTAAATAAAAGAAAGATAATGCATGTCATCATCTTTTTCATTTCTTTTCTTTCTTCATAGTCGAAACCTAAAAAAGAAAGAAGGATTAAGTTTCAAATTTTCATTCCTTGCATAGTATGTTAGTTGAAGCTTATTTCTCGTAAATTTTATGTTTTTGAGATCGTTACACCTAGATTTAGCTAACCTGTACCTTTGTTTTCGAAATTGCTAAAGATTTAAAATGTTACCATTGATGATTTTTAAAGTTTTTGGTGTTTTTATATTAGGTTTTTTAGCTTGGAAATGAAATAGGGATTAAATTGTAAAGTTAAATATTAGTTTCTGAGTATAGAGACCAAAATGAAAATATTGTAAAGTTGTCATGAGATTTTGATAGAAATTGGTAGCAGAGGATTGTAGAATGGTATAAATTGAAATTGGATTGAAAAACAAAGTTTAAATGTGAAAGTTATTATTCTTTCGATTTTAAGGGCTAAATTGATAAAATGCAAAAATTTAGAGAAATTGTGTAAAATGAAATTAAGTTGTCATATGCTTTGAGTAAGAGGTTATAAGTTACTTGGCAATTATAATTTGAAATGAATTATTGTATGGATAAAATTTGAACCAACCGGTAAATAATTAAGAAAAAAGAGGAAATTGTAAGTTAGTCCCTGACACTTCAATTGTTGTTGATTATACCTGGTAAGTTCATATGGTATGGTTTAATACAAATTTTTAATTTTTGTAGTTGAATTGTGAAAATTATAATATTTGAATGTATTTTAAATTGTTTACAAATTGGTACAAAAAGGTGAGAAAAGAACTACATTAGAAAATGTGAGATTTGTGATAAATACAAATAGATATGCAATTTTGAATGAATGTAAAATTTATTAAAAACGATATATATATCATTTTGACATCTAGTTGACTAAATTGATGATGATATGTGTGATTATATTTTGAATTGTGGTTGGAATAGTACAAAAAGTGAGAATAGAATGAATTCTAATAAATGATTCTGATGTGTAAGTTGTGCCCGGATGAACGATGGGATAAGATACAATTGGCATGCCAATAAGATTAGTTGCACGCTTGTACGGGATTAGCATTACGGTGCCTACTAATTTGCACTATGGTGCCTACTAATTAGCACTACGGTGTGTACTAATTTGCACTACGGTGTGTACTGATTAGCACTTCGATGCCTACAGATTTGCACTGTGATGCCTACTAATTAGCACTTCGGTGTCTACTGATTTGCATTAAGGTGCCTGCTCAGCACTTCGGTGCCTACTGGTATAATGTAGTTACCTGCGTATCCGTATCTGTCTATTATAGTTCATTGGGCTAAATGGTTAAAGTTAAAAGGAACAGATTGTTTGATTTTGTGTATTGTGAATAGAAATGGCTAAATGAAATTGGAATGATGTAAATGTTGCTTATTATGCTCAATGCTCAATCCTCAATGACTAAAATGATGATATTTATTCTGAAATTGATATGTTTTACGATGATTGAATGATGTACTGAAGTATATAAATATTTAATGACATTAATTAAACAACATTGAATTAAGTTGAATAGTACTGTCTAAATGGATTTGCTTTAAGACTATATCTGATGATCTAACGTAATTGTTGTTAGATGTGGAAGCAGAAAAGTCATATAGTAGCTAAATTGTTATAATAATTGTGGTTGATGTGAGTTTACTATTTTAATTCCTATGAACTTACTAAGCATTTGTAATGCTTATTCTGTTTCGTTTTCTATTTCTATAGTTGGTATATTGTGAAACATGTCTGTCAGATCACTCTAGAGCTCAAACTATCCAACTTCAAACTTGGTAAAACTTTTGAATCATTCTTAAACCGATTATATGGCATGTGTCTAGGTTATTATTTAAATATGTGTTTATTTCGGGATGACAGTGAAATGATACACACATATATAATGTTTGTCTTGATTATGCATATGATATGTGAACAAGCTTGAATGGTATGAGTGCTCATTTAAAGTGGAAAGGGTCTCGATCTCTGTGATTTACTTGTTTATGAAGTATTTGTAAGACTTGTATAAATGAGGTTAATGGTGATATGGTACATTATGAAATGGATATATGAAAGGTTTAATTGAATGTTATGTATATGAATAAATAAGGGATGGATACTAATGTTGACCATATTGTGAATGGCTAACAAAATTGAATTGTTCAAGCCTTATAACTCAATGTAGGTGTATATGAAATTTGAAATAACAATGCTTTGTATGCATTGGTAAATGGATAGTTGCATAAATGGATAGAATAAAGATGAATGTGTATGGAAGATGAGCATGATTTCCATGGATTGAAATGCATAAATAAGATTGTGTGTTGACAGCTATTGAATCATATAGTAGACTAATGGTATATGTTTAATTTATAAATTATTGGATGAATGAAATATGGTATTCTTGGAATGTTTTTATTGAATTTATGCAGGATATAGGTGTGTTTAGCCACCTTTTAAAAGAGGCTCTGATTTGAGCATGAAAAGAATTTTCAAACTTGTGAGTTTTGGTCATCTGGGTAAAAGTATCGATACCAAGGACCAAGATATCGGTACATTACCAAATGGACAGTATTTTGAAAATAACAGAATGCCAAAATGGTATCAATACCGATTTTAGTATCAGTACTTGTACTTTTAGTATCGATACCTAGTTTAAAAATTTTCAAATTGGTCCTTATTCATACATGAATCTATTAAACTATGATTGTATGCTCGATTTAGTCTCTGCTTTGTTCATAACTTCTATTATGAATATATTTGGAATAATTTGATGTTTTAAATTGAATTCAATGTTATAATTTGTATATGAGTTTTTTGGTGATTGTTGTAGCATCCTGTAACTTAGCTGAGTAAGGGGTGTTACGTTAGCCTCTTGAATCAATTAAGGGGTGGGTTATTTCTATGGAATTAGGGAAATGGTTTATATCATTTTCCTTGAATAAATAATTATTTTTATATTAAGTAATTACATACAGTATAAATGAATGAAACACTGTGTAACACCCCGAGCCCGAGACCATCGCCGGTGTCGGACGCGAGGGGTTGACGAGCTAAATCCTCTTAAAGTACCGACCAATTTGGCATTTCCAGACAGGCTGGAAAACTGCGTCACTGTCGCCTTAAAAATCATATCTCGAGTTTCAAAACTTGAAAACTGATTCCGTAAATTTTCCCTGAATTTAGACTCATATATCCTTCCATTGATTTATTTCTAGAATTTTTGGTCGGGCCAATTGGTACAGTTTATTAGTTAAAGTCACCCATGTTACAGGGATCGACTGCTCTGACCTTCGCACGTTACAACTTGAATATCTCTCTGTACAGGGCTTTAATACTGGTGCCGTTTGTTTCTAATGAAACTAGACTCAAAATGGAATCTGCACATATAAGGAATGACTTCTAATTCTTTCTGGATAATTTATAGAAAATTTTTAAAGTCGCGACAGGGGACCCAGAAACCGTTCTGGCCCTGTCTCACAATAACTTTAATATCTCTTAACAAGTAACTCCTATGACCGTTTCGTTTCTTCCATATGAAAGTAGACTCATCAAGGTTCATTTACATAACTTATTCACTACTTAATACCATTCCTACAAATTTTGGTGATTTTTCAAAACCACACCACTGCTGCTGCCAGCATCTGTTTTCAAGGTAACCTTTACCTATTTCATGATTTCCAAGATTCAATTGGCCCTTTTGCATACATAGCACAAGTGTGATCATGATTAACCATTCCAATGGCTAATCTTTTCAAAACCATTCCATACCCCATAATGATCATCATACAAATGATTATAGAATCATACTAACAACGATCTAAGCCATTTTCGCATGGCTATCCAAGCTTACATAAAACCGAAAGGTACATGACCTTCTACAACAGGGTAGTCCTATACATGCCATTTCAAAGTTCAACCAAAATTATACCCAAAATGGAGGCTTTGATAGTGTAGATGACTTCGACTTTAATGATCCCGAATCCGATCGCTAACGAGCAAAATCTATAAAACAGAGAGCCAAAGCAACGGGGTAAGCATTTTTATGCTTAGTAAGTCTCAAGCAATAAAATCAGCTTTAACTAAAGCATTACATTCACATAGCCAAATGAATCATTTCATTAATACACATTCACATAATCATACTTACTTCACACTTCATCATTGTATACTTTCACAAGATATCAACCAATTCAATAGCTGAAAATTCGTTAGTCGATTGAATGAATGTTACTCAAACATATCGACTTTTCCAATGCACATATAAACATACCTTTTCCTTTGGGCTTTTCGAGCATACTAATTAAATTTATTACAGCAACCAACGCTCACCTTCAGCCCAAGCTTCTTCGGAATATAACCGGATATAACCACATGCACGAATGCCTTCGGGTCTTAGCCCGGATAGAACGACTTGCACAAATGCCTTCGGGTATTAGCCCGGATTTAACAACTTGCACGAATGCCTTCGGGTCTTAGCCCGGATGTGGTCACTAGCACAATGGCCTTCGGGTCTTAACCCGGATATAATTACTAGCATAAATGTCTTCGGGACTTAGCCCGGATATCATTCAATTGCTCATGCACACACATACATCAATAATCATTACACATCCATGTTTCATTTTCGTTACTAAGGCTCAAACACAAACATATCACTTGCATAATCGCCTTCGGGACTTAGCCCGGGTATCATTCAAATACTCATACACACATAAATCAATAATCATTACACATCCATATTTCATTTCACATAATTCGAGTAGGGTCATTTCTTGAAGACTTACCTCGGATGTTGTCGAACGGCTTCGACGGCTAATCGATCACTTTTTCCTTCCCCTTATCCAATTGTGGCCCTCTAAGCTCTTGAGCTAATTCAAACAAATTAAATTCATTAAAGTCTCGCTTGCTAGCCTTGGCCGAATACACATATCATTGACTCAACATCACATAACTAAGCACTTTAGTCAATTTTCTTTAATTACGCACACATTCGGCCTTAGCTCACAACAAGGTAGCCGATTACCTAAGTCAAGAATAGGCATCATTAAGCTTGCCTCTAACTGAATGCATGCACAATAATTCCCCTCATGTGGCCGATTATACTTAGTCATACTTGCACAAAATCAACAATAAAATTGCAAGATTTTCACATCATATGTGTACTAGGCCGATTGTACATGCAAATTTCACAACATTCTTCAACAAATTTCTTCTTTTAAACAACATATTTATCACTTTCTTCATAATCAAAATATCATGTGCAATCATATATATACATATAGGTGCAAGGCCGAATTTCAAGGTGTCCATAGCCATCCAAAACACAAATTTTAACTAACATGCAAGAAGCATGAACCATGCTCATGAATGCATCATGGCCGAATACATCACAATCATGCCCCTTTCAACTTCAATCATGGTTAAACAAAAAGAAAACTCAATGTCTTACTCAAGATGGCTACAAAGAAATTTCAAGAGTAGACAATCCATCATTGCATGCATCATTAGCAAGCTTCACATTTAGCATGCAATGGCTTTAACACAATAACAACTTTGGCCAAATACCATTCCCATGGCATAATAAGGATTTGAACCATGGCTAACATGAACATCAAGTTAGCAACTAAAACATGCATGAAACTCATAACACAACCTCATACATACCTTACTCTTGATGCAAGTTTAGCCAAATTTCCTTCTAGATCTCTTCTAAACAAAGAAAATGAAGCAAAAATCTCTTCTTCCTCTTAGTATTTTCGCCAAAAGGAGAGAACAAGGATGAACAAAATTTTTTGTTTTCTTTCTTAGTTGCACGGCAATGGGGGGCATCCATGCTCATCTTTTTTTTTTTGTTCATTTCTTTAATGCTAATTTTATTTTATTTCTTCATACATAACTCACTAACCAAACATGTTGGAAACATGTTTCCCTTGCCCATCAACACCTACCTTGGCCGCCACTATGCTTCTTTTGGGGAAATTTGACATGCAAATCCCTTTATTTTTGCATGCATGATCAACTAGTCATCCCACATCTTCCCATCATACTTTCAAAGTTTACTACTAGGCCCTTTCTAGTGAAATTCACATTTATAACACTAAATCAAATCATCAAAATGTCACACACAATTTAACACATATCATAGGCATCAAAATAAATTTTAAATTATTTTTATGCCTCGGTTTTGTGGTCCCGAAACCACATTCGACTAGGGTCAATTTTGGGCTGTCACAACTCTCCCCACTTAAGAAATTTTCGTCCCCAAAATCTTACCGTAAATAGGGTTGGGTATCGCTCTTTCATAGAGTTCTCGGTTTCCCAAGTAGCTTCTTCTATCCCGTGTTTGAGCCATAACACTTTCACTAGCGGAACTCGCTTGTTTCACAACTCTTTCACTTCACGTGATAGGATACGAATCGGTTCTTCCTCATAACTCATATTGGCTTGAATTTCAACCTCCGATGGACTAATCACGTGCGATGGATCAGATCTATAGTGTCGAAGCATCGAAACATGAAAGACATCGTGAATCTTTTCGAGTTCGGGGCAAAATCGACGATATGCCACCGGACCGACTCGCCGGATATCTCATATGGTCCAATGAACCTCGGCTCAACTTGCCCTTACGGCCGAATCGAGTATCTTTTTCCAAGGCGAAACCTTGAGAAACACTTTATCTCCCACCGATACTCGATGTCCTTACGCTCAGATCCGCTGCACGACTTTTGACGATCGGAGGCTATCTTCGACTTTCACGAATTACTTTCACTTTCTGCTCAAAGATCTCTAATCAAATCCACCGAAAATTTTGCTTTCACCGAGCTCACCAAAACAATGGTGTACGGCATTTACGATCGCACAAAGCCTCGTAAGGTGCCATCCTAATACTTGATTGAAAACTATTGTTATAAGCTTAATTCAATCAAAGGCAAATACCGCTCCCATGAACCATCGAACTCGAGGATGCAACATCTCAACATATCCTCAAGTATCTCAATTATCCGCCGGATTGACCATCGGTTTGGGAGTGAAAGGCGGTGCTGAAATGCAACTTGGTACCCAAAGCTTCTTGCAACTTCTTCCAAAATCGCGAGGTAAATCTCGGATCTCTATCCGACACGATAGAAATAGGCACCGTGTAATCTCACAACTGAGAACGCATAATTCGGCTAATTTGTCCATTGAAAATCCGTATGTACGGGACAAAGTGAGCCGACTTAGTCAATCTATCTACAACGACCCAAATCGCATCCTTCTTACTCATCGACAATGGCGGTCCGGACACGAAGTCCATTGTGACTCGATCCCATTTCCACTCGGGTATCGTGATTGGTCAAGTAATCCTCAAGGCACTTGATGTTCCGCTTTCACTTGTTGACATATTAAACACCTCAAACAAAGTCGGAGATGTCTCGCTTCATACCATGCCACCAAAACCGACGTTTCAAATCGTTGTACATCTTCGTACTCCCGGGTGGATTGCCATTTGGCTACAATGGGCTTCGCTCGAATTATCGAAATAAGTTCAATTCTTTGGAACACACAGACGACTTCTAAACCTCAAACAATCGTCATCATCGATCCGAAACTCCGATTCCTTGTTCGAACACACTCGCCCGCTTTTGCAACCAACTCATCGTCGACCTTCCGAGCCTCACAAATTTGATGTATCAATAATGGTTTGGCTTTCAATTCAGCTACTAACACGTTGTCGGATCGAACGGACAAGTGCACATTCATCGCTCAGAAGCGAATAATAATTTACGACTCAAGGCATCCGCAACCACATTCGCCTTTCCCGGTGATAGTCAATGACCAGCTCATAATCCTTTAATGCTCGAGCCAACGTCTTTGTCGCAGATTTAAGTCTCTTTGGGTCATCAAATATTTGAGACTTTTGTGATCCGAGTACACATAGCACCTCTCACCAAATAAGTAATGTCGCCAAATCTTTAAGGCGAATACGATGGCGACCAATTCGAGATCATGGGTCGGATAATTTTTCTCATGTGGTTTTAATTGCCTCGACGATAGGCCACAACTCGACCTTCTTGCATCAATACACAACCTAACCCAAGTAGGAGGCGCCACTATAGATGACAAACTCTTTGCCGATTCGGTTGCACTAGAATTGGGGCTTCACCAAATAAGTTTTCATTGATCGAAACTCTTCCGACATTTCTCCGTCCATTCAACTTAACATCCTTTTGGAGAAGCCGTCATTGGCGTGGCTATCGTTGAGAAACCTTTACAAATCGTCGGTAATAACCTAAGCAAGCCCCAAAAGCTCGAACCTCGGTAATATTTCTCGAGGCTTCCAGCTAAGTATGGCTGAAATTTTGTTCGGTCGACTCAATGCCCGATGCAGATATCACATGCCCCAAGAAGCTAACCTCTTAACCGTAACTCACACTTGTGAACTTAGCATATAATTGCTTATCCCGTAGAATTTGCAAAGACTAACCTCGGTGTTCAAGATGTTCGGTCTCATTTCTTGAATAGACCAAGATGTCATCAATGAATACGACTACGAACCGATCTAAATATGGTCTCAAGATCCGATTCATCAAATCCATAAATACCGCAGGGCATTAGTAAGTCCAAACGGCATCACTAGAAACTCGAGTGACCATATCTCGCTCAAGGCGCCTTGGGTACGTCCAATCTCGAATTCAGAATCGATAATAGCCCGATCTCAAATCTATTTTCGAGAACACCGAGGCTCCTTCAGTTGATCGAACAAGTCATCAATACGCTGTAACGGATATTTGTTCTTTATCGCCGCTTATTGTCGACGATAGTCGATGCACAACCTCATGGTCCCATCCTTCTTTTCACAAACAACACCGGCGCACCCTAAGGCGAAAAACTCAAGGCAAAACCTCTATCCACCAATTCTTGCAACCGAAGCTTTCAACTCCTTTAATTCCGCTTTTGCCATACGATACTGAGCTATCGAAATTGGAGTGGTACCAGTACCAATTCGATGCCAAACTCTATTTCCGAACAGTGGTAAACCCGCAATTCTTCGTGGAAAACATCCGTATTCACAAACCACGGCATCGATTCGGGTTTCTTTTTCGACTCCTTGTCATCGAGCACATATGCAAGGTACGCCGCACCCTTTTCTTACATATTTCCGCCAACATTGCCGATATTACCGGCAACCCTTTAAGTCCGTAGACTCAACCCGAATTATCTCGTTATTCGCGCACCTCGATTGATAGTCTTGCTTTTGCAATTTACAACCGCATCGCATGGTCAACCAATCCAAACCAAGAATAACGTCAATTCATCGAACGGCAAAAGCATCAAGTCCGCCAAAAACAAGAACCTCGAATACTAGGGACTTTTCTTGCACACTTTGTTGACAAGCACGTAATGACCCAAGGGTTTGACACGAATTACAAACTCAAGAGACTCAATAGGCAAAGTCTTATTGGATGCTAAGGTTTCACATATATAAGAATGAGTAGAACCAGGTCAATCAAAGCAATCACATTAGTATCGAAAAGAGTGAAAGTACCGTAATAACATCGGTGAGGTAGCATCCTCGCGCGCCAGTATGGCATAAGTCCTAGCAGAGTACGAGCCTCGGGTCTCGTTGTAGCATCTCTTGACCCTCTCGACCGCCACTAGCATTGCCCGCATTTCGGATGGCCTACCTCGAGCAAATGGTAGCACCTGTGTTTCCACTTTGACTTACATTTTGTTCAAGCAACCTCGGCAGTCCTTGATAAAGTGGTCACCGATCCACACTTATAGCAGAGCGATCACGGAACCTACAGCCTCCCGAATGCCATTTGCCACAATGCGCATAATTCGTTCTCTTTCGCTATCATTTCCACCATCGGCGATCAAGTGACTCGTGTGGTCACAGGAGGTCGACCGCGATCTCGTCTAGAAAAGCCCGAAGCGCCTCTAGACCGGCTCACATCATCTCGAAATCTCTTCGATGCCTGTTGAAGAGACTTTCCCGAGGACCTTTTTCCGAATTCTCCAGTTCCCACATCAACTTTTTGTTTCTCCTTCCCGAGCTCTTGGCTTTACAAGCTCGCTCAACAAGTACTACGAACTCTCGATTTCGAGAATGCCAACGAACATCCTTATATCATCATTCAGCCCATCCTCAAGCGTTTACATAATAGCTTCGGACGAAATGCATTCTTGCGTGTACCGCTAAGCCTCACAAATTTTCGTCAGAGTCTCAGAATCGACATAGAGCCTTGCTTAAGATCAAGAAATTCCTTTCGCTTCTGGTCGATGAATCTCTAACTGATATACTTTTTTCTGAACTCGGTTTGAAAGAACTCCCAAGTCACTTGCTCTCTAGGCACCACAGAAGTCAGAGTACTCCACCAATAGTAGGCGGAATCACGTAACAAGGAGATGGTACACTTTAAGCACTCATCGGTGTACAAGATAGCTCATCGAGCACCGGATAGTGTTGTCCAACCAAAATTCAGCTTGCTCGGCATCGTCATCATCCGTAGCTTTAAATTCAGTGGCCCCATGTTTTCGAATCCTATCGACTGGGGGCTTACTTGACCTTATTTGGTCGCCACGGAGGTATTGTAGGTGCGGGGTTGCATTTGTCGGGAATGGAGGTTGTGGAACACTAGTGTTAGTTCGAATGTTTTGGTTAAACCAATCATTCATCACACTATAAAAGGCTTGCCTAGCCTCATCATTTGGATTGTTGGCCATAGGTTGAGAGTCCGCCAGCGCTGTCCCCTTGCGCGGAGCAGCGCCACACTCTCCACATCATCAGCTATTGCTCGGTTGGGATCGGATCCATTGCTATAAACAAACACAAAGTCAAATTGTCGTAAATCACCACACTATCAATTCATCATTTAATGGCATGTATAGCTAGACCGCAAACATATCACGGTAGTCCTAGAATCGACTAAACCGTAGCTCGATACCAATAAAATTGTAACACCCGAGCCCGAGACCATTGCCGGTGTCGGACGCGAGGGGTTGACGAGCTAAATCCTCTTAAAGTACCGACCAATTTGGCATTTCCAGACAGGCTGGAAAACTGCGTCACTGTCGCCTTAAAAATCGTATCTCGAGTTTCAAAACTTGGAAACTGATTCCGTAAATTTTCCCTGAATTTAAACTCATATATCCTTCCATGGATTTATTTCTAGAATTTTTGGTCGGGCCAATTGGTACAGTTTATTAGTTAAAGTCACCCATGTTACAGGGATCGACTGCTCTGACCTTCGCGCGTTACAACTTGAATATCTCTCTGTACAGGGCTTTAATACTGGTGCCGTTTGTTTCTAATGAAACTAGACTCAAAATGGAATCTTCACATATAAGGCATGACTTCTAATTATTTCTGGATAATTTATAGAAAATTTTTAAAGTCGCGACAGGGGACCCAGAAACCGTTCTGGCCCTGTCTCACAATAACTTTAATATCTCTTAACAAGTAACTCCTATGACCGTTTCGTTTCTTCCATATGAAAGTAGACTCATCAAGGTTCATTTACATAACTTATTCACTACTTAATACCATTCCTACAAATTTTGGTGATTTTTCAAAACCACACCACTGCTGCTGCCAGCATCTGTTTTCAAGGTAACCTTTACCTATTTCATGATTTCCAAGATTCAATTGGCCCTTTTTGCATACATAGCACAAGTGTGATCATGATTGACCATTCCAATGGCTAATCTTTTCAAAACCATTCCATACCCCATAATGATCATCATACAAACGATTATAGAATCATACTAACAACGTATCTAAGCCATTTTCGCATGGCTATCCAAGCTTACATAAAACCGAAAGGTACATGACCTTCTACAACAGGGTAGTCCTATACATGCCATTTCAAAGTTCAACCAAAATTATACCCAAAATGGAGGCTTTGATAGTGTAGATGACTTCGACTTTAATGATCCCGAATCCGATCGCTAACGAGCAAAATCTATAAAAACAGAGCCAAAGCAACGGGTAAGCATTTTTATGCTTAGTAAGTCTCAAGCAATAAAATCAGCTTTAACTAAAGCATTACATTCACATAGCCAAATGAATCATTTCATTAATACACATTCACATAATCATACTTACTTCACACTTCATCATTGTATACTTTCACAAGATATCAACCAATTCAATAGCTGAAAATTCGTTAGTCGATTGAATGAATGTTACTCAAACATATCGACTTTTCCAATGCACATATAAACATACCTTTTCCTTTGGGCTTTTCGAGCGTATTAATTAAATTTATTACAGCAACCAACGCCACCTTCAGCCCAAGCTTCTTCGAATATAACCGGATATAACCACATGCACGAATGCCTTCGGTCTTAGCCCGGATAGAACGACTTGCACAAATGCCTTCGGTATTAGCCCTGATTTAACAACTTGCACGAATGCCTTTGGTCTTAGCCCGGATGTGGTCACTAGCACAATGGCCTTCGGTCTTAACCCGGATATAATTACTAGCATAAATGTCTTCGGACTTAGCCGGATATCATTCAATTGCTCATGCACACACATACATCAATAATCATTACACATCCATGTTTCATTTTCGTTACTAAGGCTCAAACACAAACATATCACTTGCATAATCGCCCGGACTTAGCCGGGTATCATTCAAATACTCATACACACATAAATCAATAATCATTACACATCCATATTTCATTTCACATAATTCGAGTAGGGTCATTTCTTGAGGACTTACTCGGATGTTGTCGAACGGCTTCGACGGCTAATCGATCACTTTTTCCTTCCCTTATCCAATTGTGGCCCTCTAAGCTCTTGAGCTAATTCAAACAAATTAAATTCATTAAAGTCTCGCTTGCTAGCCTTGGCGAATACACATATCATTGACTCAACATCACATAACTAAGCACTTTAGTCAATTTTCTTTAATTACGCACACATTCGCCTTAGCTCACAACAAGGTAGCCGATTACCTAAGTCAAGAATAGGCATCATTAAGCTTGCCTCTAACCGAATGCATGCACAATAATTCCCCTCATGTGGCCGATTATACTTAGTCATACTTGCACAAAATCAACAATAAAATTGCAAGATTTTCACATCATATGTGTACTAGGCCGATTGTACATGCAAATTTCACAACATTCTTCAACAAATTTCTTCTTTAAACAACATATTTATCACTTTCTTCATAATCAAAATATCATGTGCAATCATATATATACATATAGGTGCAAGGTCAATTTCAAGGTGTCCATAGCCATCCAAAACACAAATTTTAACTAACATGCAAGAAGCATGAACCATGCTCATGAATGCATCATGGCCGAATACATCACAATCATGCCCTTTCAACTTCAATCATGGTTAAACAAAAGAAAACTCAATGTCTTACTCAAGATGGCTACAAAGAAATTTCAAGAGTAGACAATCCATCATTGCATGCATCATTAGCAAGCTTCACATTTAGCATGCAATGGCTTTAACACAATAACAACTTTGGCCAAATACCATTCCCATGGCATAATAAGGATTTGAACCATGGCTAACATGAACATCAAGTTAGCAACTAAAACATGCATGAAACTCATAACACAACCTCATACATACCTTACTCTTGATGCAAGTTTAGCCAAATTTCCTTCTAGATCTCTTCTAAACAAAGAAAATGAAGCAAAAATCTCTTCTTCCTCTTAGTATTTTCGGCCAAAAGGAGAGAACAAGGATGAACAAAATTTTTTGTTTTCTTTCTTAGTTGCACGGCAATGGGGGCATCCATGCTCATCTTTTTTTTTTGTTCATTTCTTTAATGCTA
The DNA here is from genome assembly GCF_025698485.1 of Gossypium arboreum. Classification (NCBI taxonomy): domain Eukaryota; kingdom Viridiplantae; phylum Streptophyta; class Magnoliopsida; order Malvales; family Malvaceae; genus Gossypium; species Gossypium arboreum. Next base: position 67,703,868 of record NC_069072.1, read on the forward strand.
ATTCTTATTTTATTTCTTCATACATAACTCACTAACCAAACATGTTGGAAACATGTTTCCTTGCCCATCAACACCTACCTTGGCCGCCACTATGCTTCTTTTGGGGAAATTTGACATGCAAATCCCTTATTTTTGCATGCATGATCAACTAGTCATCCCACATCTTCCCATCATACTTTCAAAGTTTACTACTAGGCCCTTTCTAGTGAAATTCACATTTATAACACTAAATAAAATCATCAAAATGTCACACACAATTTAACACATATCATAGGCATCAAAATAAATTTTAAATTATTTTTATGCCTCGATTTTGTGGTCCCGAAACCACATTCGACTAGGGTCAATTTTGGGCTGTCACAACTCTCCCCACTTAAGAAATTTTCGTCCCCAAAATCTTACCGTAAATAGGGTTCGTATCGCTCTTTCATAGAGTTCTCGGTTTCCCAAGTAGCTTCTTCTATCCCGTGTTTGAGCCATAACACTTTCACTAGCGGAACCTGCTTGTTTCACAACTCTTTCACTTCACGTGATAGGATATGAATCGGTTCTTCCTCATAACTCATATTGGCTTGAATTTCAACCTCCGATGGACTAATCACGTGCGATGGATCAGATCTATAGTGTCAAGCATCGAAACATGAAAGACATCGTGAATCTTTTCGAGTTCGGGGCAAAATCGACGATATGCCCTTTGGACCGACTCGCTTCGGATATCTCATATGGTCCAATGAACCTCGGCTCAACTTGCCCTTACTACCGAATCGAGTATCTTTTTCCAAGGCGAAACCTTGAGAAACACTTTATCTCCCACCGATACTCGATGTCCTTACGCTTCAGATCCGCTGCAGACGACTTCTCGACGATCGGAGGCTATCTTCGACTTTCACGAATTACTTTCACTTTTCGCTCAAAGATCTCTAATCAAATCCACCTCGAAAATTTTGCTTTCACCGAGCTCACCAAAACAATGGTGTACGGCATTTACGATCGTACAAAGCCTCGTAAGGTGCCATCCTAATACTTGATTGAAAACTATTGTTATAAGCGAATTCAATCAAAGGCAAATACCGCTCCCATGAACCATCGAACTCGAGGATGCAACATCTCAACATATCCTCAAGTATCTCGAATTATCCGCTCGGATTGACCATCGGTTTGGGAGTGAAAGGCGGTGCTGAAATGCAACTTGGTACCCAAAGCTTCTTGCAACTTCTTCCAAAATCGCGAGGTAAATCTCGGATCTCTATCCGACACGATAGAAATAGGCACCCCGTGTAATCTCACAATCTGAGAAACGTACAATTCGGCTAATTTGTCCATTGAAAAATCCGTACGTACGGGGACAAAGTGAGCCGACTTAGTCAATCTATCTACAACGACCCAAATCGCATCCTTCTTACTCACTGACAATGGCAGTCCGGATACGAAGTCCATTGTGACTCGATCCCATTTCCACTCGGGTATCGTGATTGGCTGAAGTAATCCTGAAGGCACTTGATGTTCCGCTTTCACTTGTTAACATATTAAACACCTCGAAACAAAGTCGGAGATGTCTCGTTTCATACCATACCACCAAAACCGACGTTTCAAATCGTTGTACATCTTCGTACTCCCCGGGTGGATTGCCATTTGGCTACAATGGGCTTCGTTCAGAATTATCGAAATAAGTTCCGAATTCTTTGGAACACACAGACGACTTCTAAACCTCAAACAATCGTCATCATCGATCTGAAACTCCGATTCCTTGTTCAGAACACACTCGGCCCGTTTTGCAACCAACTCATCGTCGACCTTCTGAGCCTCACAAATTTGATGTATCAATAATGGTTTGGCTTTCAATTCAGCTACTAACACGTTGTCGGATCGAACGGACAAGTGCACATTCATCGCTCGTAAAGCGAATAATAATTTACGACTCAAGGCATCCGCACCACATTCGCCTTTCCCGGGTGATAGTCAATGACCACTCATAATCCTTTAATGACTAGAGCCAACGTCTTTGTCGCAGATTTAAGTCTCTTTGGGTCATCAAATATTTGAGACTTTTGTGATCCGAGTACACATGGCACCTCTCACCAAATAAGTAATGTCGCCAAATCTTTAAGGCGAATACGATGGCAGCCAATTCGAGATCATGGGTCGGATAATTTTTCTCATGTGGCTTTAATTGCCTCGACGATAGGCCACAACTCGACCTTCTTGCATCAATACACAACCTAACCCAAGTAGGAGGCGCCACTATAGATGACAAACTCTTTGCCGATTCGGGTTGCACTAGAATTGGGGCTTCACCAAATAAGTTTTCAGTTGATCGAAACTCTTCCGACATTTCTCCGTCCATTCAACTTAACATCCTTTTGGAGTAGCCGTCATTGGCGTGGCTATCGTTGAGAAACCTTTTACAAATCGTCGGTAATAACCCGCAAGCCCCAAAAGCTCCGAACCTCGTAATATTTCTGAGGCTTCCAGTTAAGTATGGCTGAAATTTTGTTGGGTCGACTCGAATGCCCGATGCGATATCACATGCCCCAAGAAGCTAACCTCTTAACCGTAACTCACACTTCTTGAACTTAGCATATAATTGCTTATCCCGTAGAATTTGCAGACTAACCTCGGTGTTCAAGATGTTCGGTCTCATTTCTTGAATAGACCAAGATGTCATCAATGAATACGACTACGAACCGATCTAAATATGGTCTCAAGATCCGATTCATCAAATCCATAAATACCGCAGGGCATTAGTAAGTCCAAACGGCATCACTAGAAACTCAGTAGTGACCATATCTCGCTCAAGGCGTCTTGGGTACGTCCAATCTCGAATTCGCAGAATCGATAATAGCCCGATCTCAAATCTATTTTCGAGAACACCGAGGCTCCTTCATTGATCGAACAAGTCATCAATACGCTGTAACGGATATTTGTTCTTTATCGCCGCTTATTGTCGACGATAGTCGATGCACAACCTCATGGTCCCATCCTTCTTTTCACAAACAACACCGGCGCACCCCAAGGCGAAAAACTCAAGGCAAAACCTCTATCCACCAATTCTTGCAATCGAGCTTTCAACTCCTTTAATTCCGTCGATTGCCATACGACACGGAGCTATCAAAATTGAGTGGTACCGGTACCAATTCGATGCCAAACTCTATTTCCCGAACAGTGGTAAACCCGCAATTCTTCAGGAAAACATCCGGTATTCACAAACCATCGCATCGATTCGGGTTTCTTTTCGACTCCTTGTCATCGAGCACATACGCAAGGTACGCCGCACCCTTTTCTTACATATTTCGGGCCAACATTGCCGATATTATACCGGCAACCCTTTAAGTCCGTAGACTCAACCCGAATTATCTCGTTATTCGCGCACCTCGATTGATAGTCTTGCTTTTGCAATTTACAACCGCATCGTGCATGGTCAACCAATCCAAACCAAGAATAACGTCGAATTCATCGAACGGCAAAAGCATCAAGTCCGCCAAAAACAAGAACCTCGGAATACTAGGGACTTTTCTTGCACACTTTGTTGACAAGCACGTAATGACCCAAGGGTTTGACACCGAATTACAAACTCAAGAGACTCAATAGGCAAAGTCTTATGGATGCTAAGGTTTCACATATATAAGAATGAGTAGAACCGTGGTCAATCAAAGCAATCACATTAGTATCGAAAAGAGTGAAAGTACCGTAATAACATCCGGTGAGGTAGCATCCTCGCGTGCGCAGTATGGCATAAGTCCTAGCAGAGTACGAGCCTCGTGTCTCGTTGTAGCATCTCTTGACCCTCTCGATCGCCACTAGCATTGCCCGCATTTCGGATGGCCTACCTCGGCAATGGTAGCACCTGTGTTTCCACTTTGACTTACATTTTGTTCAAGCAACCTCGGCAGTCCTTGATAAAGTGGTCACCGATCCACACTTATAGCAGAGCGATCACGGAACCTACAGACTCCCGAATGCCATTTGCCACAATGCGCACATTCGTTCTCTTTCGCTATCATTTCCACCATCGGCGATCAAGTGACTCGTGTGGTCACAGGAGGTCGACCGCGATCTCGTCTAGAAAGCCCAAGCGCCTCTAGACCGGCTCACATCATCTCGAAATCTCTTCGATGCTGTTGAAGAGACTTTCCGAGGACCTTTTCGAATTCTCCAGTTCCCACATCAACTTTTTGTTTCTCCTTCCGAGCTCTTGACTTTACAAGCTCGCTCAACAAGTACTACGAACTCTCGATTTCGAGAATGCCAACGAACATCCTTATATCATCATTCAGCCCATCCTCAAGCGTTTACACATAATAGCTTCGGACGAAATGCATTCTCGCAGCATCGGCTAAGCCTCACAAATTTTCGTTCGTAGTCAGAATCGACATAGAGCCTTGCTTAAGATCAAGAAATTCCTTTCGCTTCGGTCGATGAATCTCGATCGATATACTTTTTTGAACTCGGTTTGAAAGAACTCCCAAGTCACTTGCTCTCTAGGCACCACGAAGTCGAGTACTCCACCAATAGTAGGCGGAATCACGTAACAAGGAGATGGTACACTTTAAGCACTCATCGGTGTACAAGATAGCTCATCGAGCACCGGATAGTGTTGTCCAACCAAAATTCAGCTTGCTCGGCATCGTCATCATCCGTAGCTTTAAATTCAGTGGCCCCATGTTTTTGAATCCTATCGATTGGGGCTTACTTGACCTTATTTGGTCGATTCACGGAGGTATTGTAGGTGCGGGTTTGCATTTGTCGGGAATGGAGGTTGTGGAACAGTAGTGTTAGTTCGAATGTTTTGGTTAAACCAATCATTCATCACACTATAAAAGGCTTGCCTAGCCTCATCATTTGGATTGTTGGCCATAGGTTGAGAGTCCGCCACGCTGTCCCTTTGCGGGAGCAAGCGCCACACTCTCCACATCATCAGCTATTGCTCGGTTGGGATCGGGATCCATTGCTATAAACAAACACAAAGTCAAATTGTCAGAAATCACCACACTATCAATTCATCATTTAATGGCATGTATAGCTAGACCGCAAACATATCACGGTAGTCCTAGAATCGACTAAACCGTAGCTCTGATACCAATAAAATTGTAACACCCCGAGCCCGAGACCATTGCCGGTGTCGGACGCGAGGGGTTGACGAGCTAAATCCTCTTAAAGTACCGACCAATTTGGCATTTCCAGACAGGCTGGAAAACTGCGTCACTGTCGCCTTAAAAATCGTATCTCGAGTTTCAAAACTTGGAAACTGATTCCGTAAATTTTCCCTGAATTTAAACTCATATATCCTTCCATGGATTTATTTCTAGAATTTTTGGTTGGGCCAATTGGTACAGTTTATTAGTTAAAGTCACCCATGTTACAGGGATCGACTGCTCTGACCTTCGCGCGTTACAACTTGAATATCTCTCTGTACAGGGCTTTAATACTGGTGCCGTTTGTTTCTAATGAAACTAGACTCAAAATGGAATCTTCACATATAAGGCATGACTTCTAATTATTTCTGGATAATTTATAGAAAATTTTTAAAGTCGCGACAGGGGACCCAGAAACCGTTCTGGCCCTGTCTCACAATAACTTTAATATCTCTTAACAAGTAACTCCTATGACCGTTTCGTTTCTTCCATATGAAAGTAGACTCATCAAGGTTCATTTACATAACTTATTCACTACTTAATACCATTCCTACAAATTTTGGTGATTTTTCAAAACCACACCACTGCTGCTGCCAGCATCTGTTTTCAAGGTAACCTTTACCTATTTCATGATTTCCAAGATTCAATTGGCCCTTTTTGCATACATAGCACAAGTGTGATCATGATTGACCATTCCAATGGCTAATCTTTTCAAAACCATTCCATACCCCATAATGATCATCATACAAACGATTATAGAATCATACTAACAACGTATCTAAGCCATTTTCGCATGGCTATCCAAGCTTACATAAACCGAAAGGTACATGACCTTCTACAACAGGTAGTCCTATACATGCCATTTCAAAGTTCAACCAAAATTATACCCAAAATGGAGGCTTTGATAGTGTAGATGACTTCGACTTTAATGATCCCGAATCCGATCGCTAACGAGCAAAATCTATAAAACAGAGAGCCAAAGCAACGGGGTAAGCATTTTTATGCTTAGTAAGTCTCAAGCAATAAAATCAGCTTTAACTAAAGCATTACATTCACATAGCCAAATGAATCATTTCATTAATACACATTCACATAATCATACTTACTTCACACTTCATCATTGTATACTTTCACAAGATATCAACCAATTCAATAGCTGAAAATTCGTTAGTCGATTGAATGAATGTTACTCAAACATATCGACTTTTCCAATGCACATATAAACATACCTTTTCCTTTGGGCTTTTCGAGCGTACTAATTAAATTTATTACAGCAACCAACGCTCACCTTCAGCCCAAGCTTCTTCGGAATATAACCGGATATAACCACATGCACGAATGCCTTCGGGTCTTAGCCCGGATAGAACGACTTGCACAAATGCCTTCGGGTATTAGCCCGAATTTAACAACTTGCACGAATGCCTTCTGGTCTTAGCCCGGATGTGATCACTAGCACAATGGCCTTCGGGTCTTAACCCGGATATAATTACTAGCATAAATGTCTTCGGACTTAGCCGGATATCATTCAATTGCTCATGCACACACATACATCAATAATCATTACACATCCATGTTTCATTTTCGTTACTAAGGCTCAAACACAAACATATCACTTGCATAATCGCCGGACTTAGCCGGGTATCATTCAAATACTCATACACACATAAATCAATAATCATTACACATCCATATTTCATTTCACATAATTCGAGTAGGGTCATTTCTTGAGGACTTACCTCGGATGTTGTCGAACGGCTTCGACGGCTAATCGATCACTTTTTCCTTCCCCTTATCCAATTGTGGCCCTCTAAGCTCTTGAGCTAATTCAAACAAATTAAATTCATTAAAGTCTCGCTTGCTAGCCTTGGCGAATACACATATCATTGACTCAACATCACATAACTAAGCACTTTAGTCAATTTTCTTTAATTACGCACACATTCGGCCTTAGCTCACAACAAGGTAGCCGATTACCTAAGTCAAGAATAGGCATCATTAAGCTTGCCTCTAACCGAATGCATGCACAATAATTCCCCTCATGTGGCCGATTATACTTAGTCATACTTGCACAAAATCAACAATAAAATTGCAAGATTTTCACATCATATGTGTACTAGGCCGATTGTACATGCAAATTTCACAACATTCTTCAACAAATTTCTTCTTTAAACAACATATTTATCACTTTCTTCATAATCAAAATATCATGTGCAATCATATATATACATATAGGTGCAAGGTCAATTTCAAGGTGTCCATAGCCATCCAAAACACAAATTTTAACTAACATGCAAGAAGCATGAACCATGCTCATGAATGCATCATGGCCGAATACATCACAATCATGCCCTTTCAACTTCAATCATGGTTAAACAAAAGAAAACTCAATGTCTTACTCAAGATGGCTACAAAGAAATTTCAAGAGTAGACAATCCATCATTGCATGCATCATTAGCAAGCTTCACATTTAGCATGCAATGGCTTTAACACAATAACAACTTTGGCCAAATACCATTCCCATGGCATAATAAGGATTTGAACCATGGCTAACATGAACATCAAGTTAGCAACTAAAACATGCATGAAACTCATAACACAACCTCATACATACCTTACTCTTGATGCAAGTTTAGCCAAATTTCCTTCTAGATCTCTTCTAAACAAAGAAAATGAAGCAAAAATCTCTTCTTCCTCTTAGTATTTTCGGCCAAAAAGGAGAGAACAAGGATGAACAAAATTTTTTTGTTTTCTTTCTTAGTTGCACGGCAATGGGGGGGGCATCCATGCTCATCTTTTTTTTTTTGTTCATTTCTTTAATGCTAATTCTTATTTTATTTCTTCATACATAACTCACTAACCAAACATGTTGGAAACATGTTTCCCTTGCCCATCAACACCTACCTTGGCCGCCACTATGCTTCTTTTGGGGAAATTTGACATGCAAATCCCTTATTTTTGCATGCATGATCAACTAGTCATCCCACATCTTCCCATCATACTTTCAAAGTTTACTACTAGGCCCTTTCTAGTGAAATTCACATTTATAACACTAAATCAAATCATCAAAAATGTCACACACAATTTAACACATATCATAGGCATCAAAATAAATTTTAAATTATTTTTATGCCTCGGTTTTGTGGTCCCAAAACCACATTCCGACTAGGGTCAATTTTGGGCTGTCACACACTGAAACCTAAATGAAATGGATGTAAATGAATTGTGACAGATTTGTATGTTTATTTAATCTAAATCCATAAATATCTTTAATAATCAAGAAATGGGATAATATGATGGAATAAAAAAAATGTCATGGCTAGTTTACTTGGTGCATAAGATATTTTTATATCATCTAGGTAAATCAAAGATTGACTCTAAGTTTATAAAGTCAAGTTCATCACCAAGACTGAAAGGTACGAGAGTTAGGGAATCTTCAATTAGAGCACATTTGCTTTGCCTTGCACTTTGACCTTTCCCTCAAGCCCAACCTTTACCTTAATCATGATCATTTTTTACAACCTCGACACCTTACTTGATAGGTACACCTATGCCGTGACGTGATTGTACATTCTTTTTTCCTCTGACTTGGCCTCTAGTAGTAGGTTAGGCTTTCTATGTTTCTCCTTTGGCATTTGGAAACTAGACAGTTTATATGAGGTAATAAAGTTTGTCCCAATGAATACACGTATGGTTTACCATTGACCCGAAACCATTCCATATATATATATCTATAAAATTGTCATCATTTATTAATGCAGCCAATGGCCTACATTGGAAACGACTACTCCAATGTGTCATGTGTTGTACAAATATGATGGCTCAATTACACTCTCACCTCGAACATGAATTTACAAGATGATAGTCTTCAATGTTCTTTAGATCTGTTGGAATTCGTTATACCATCTTGAAATGTCATAATATTTGATTTGGTTGATGCCACTCAATGCAAGAAAAACATAAAAGAGCATGCAGACAGTAAAAACATGATTGTGTGCATGCGCATTCGACAGTAGTATGGATGCAATCTCTTTTGTTTAGTATGACATCCATATAAACTAAAAAATAAAAAAAAAACTTAAATTCCATTATGAAGTGATATTAATTAAAGTATATGAACTCGACCACAGAAAACACAAATCACTTAATTATTGAATTTCCTATCAATTTTCTATCAATTGCTCCATGATGCTTAGACCAACTAATGAATTACAAGGACTTAATGCATATATAAAACATTTAGAAAGTAATAGATTTTAGGGTTAAAGGTTCTACTTTTACTTTCTATCTAGAGGGAAACTAAGAGGCTTAGAGCTTATAGGCACAATGAGCAGACATTGATGCCACCCTCAGACTAGAAAATCACAAGGTAGTCATTCACTTCTCTATTCCTGACTTTACACCCCTTGCACAATGCCCTGTATAGGCAAGCTAAAATGGTAGAGCCTAAATAGTATGTAACATTCGATCAAAATTTTGATAATAGCTAGAGGTACATGGTATGAGCTAAGTTGCTAGACTTTTTTAGCGTCAGCACACCTCTGATCAAGTGAAGAATGTACACTCAAGCATGAAAATCAGTATCAATGAGTGTTGATTTCTATAAAAGATGCTCAGATCACCTTTACAACTAGTCTAACTTTACCCAAAGTCTAATTAGATGAAAGGTCATGGTACATGTTTTGAAAGATCCATAAAGGATCTGCCTTATGTTGTGCTTTGATTTTTCCTATTATAGGACACTTGCCCATTAGAAGACTCATCAACAATGCTACATCTTTCAATGTTATTGTTTCTTCGTTGCTTGAGAGAAACGTATGAGTCTTCGGTCTCCATCATTCAATTAAAGTGGAAAGGAAGGATAAAATGTCATTAGCTTTCTTAATTTGGCTTGCTTGATAGAAATTGACACATGTTAATTGATTAATGACTCTCTCGTCATGTGAACATATATTTATATTGCTGTGAAGCCAACCCACAAGAGAATACTCCAATGTTGTTGCATTCTTGACAACATGTCCTTGTTCAAATTTCAGTAACTAGACAACCATTACTATATGTTTGGAAATTGTAATTTGGAGGTATTTAGCTATGTAGGGTTTAGGGTAGAATGTAGAAGACATTTTAATTTAGTTTCCTGTGAGAAACTAACAAGTTTGATTGGTTAAAATTTAGTTTTAAATTCAAGGTTTTGCCAAGGGCTTTAAGAGAAACTTGACACCAACAAGTATCAACTCTAATTTATATTTTCGTTAAAATGTAATTAGATTATGTTATCTTTTTTTAATTCAATTAGCAACTTGACACTTGTGGATGTCAAATGTAAGGTTTTAAAATTAAATTAAAATTTTTGCTATTTAATTTTCAAAATTTTCACCATGAAATCAACACCTATGAGTGTCGAAGTACAATAATCATATCATAAAAATTACCCCGATTCCAAAGACACACAGAAAACTTTACGACAATAACAAGCACTTTGAACTTGGCACCGTGGTTATCGAAGTACTCGTAAAAAAGAAATTGTATTATGAGAATTAACTTCCTCTCTTACATATTAATAAATAATAAAATTTGTAGTAACAAAGTAAAAAAAAAGCCCTATTAATTGGTTGAATTAGCAAAATATGCCGAAAAAAAGTTATTTGACTAAATAGGTCTTTTTTTTAATTTAAAGAAATAGGCCGTTTTTGGAGAAACTATGTGAAAGTGCTTCTAATTGAGTGTGATTTCTACACAATTGACAATAAAGCACGCCCAGCTGGGCACACTTTCCCTTTAAGCTGCATTTTCTGATTTTTTTAATATAATCAGTTTCTTTGGTCAGATGGTTAAATGATAGTAGTTTTGTCCTTAAGTCTCAGGTTTGATTTTTCTTCAGCTCATATTTGTATTTTTTATTTCATGTTGTTTGAAGTTTTTTATTTTTAATTAATATTTTTAACATATCAGCTCATTGGTTAAATGGTAAAATAATAATGATTTCATCCTCAAGTTTTAAGTCCAATTCCTCTCCTAAACGCATTTCTAATTTTTACTCCAGTTTCAATTTTTTATTTTTAATTAATAAATATATATTTTTAAATTTTTATGTTTAATTAATAACTTTTTATTTATAAAATCAAATAATTATTACAAATATCATTATTTTTAGTAAATATAATTTTTATTTTCAATCCATATCATGAGTGTAGTAAATTTTAGTATTATATATTTTTGTATGTGTATTTAAAATATTTTATATATAAATATAATGATATTTGAAATAATTAATTGAAATATTTCATATATAAAAATATTTGAAATATCATACCCACAATGCACATGAAAAACAATGATATTTGAAACATTTTACATATAATAAAAATTATATTTGAAATAATTTTTTCATTTTATAATATTAAAATCACCATACCCACAATATACGTGGAGAAAAATAATATTTGACATATAAATATTATATATAAAGAAAAATATATCAAAAAATTAGTTGATGTTCATATTACATATAAAGGATTTATTAATTTCAAATATTTTTAACATAATGATATATGTAATATATATTTTATTACATAATTACATATTTATTATTTGATTTTATGAATAAAAGAGTTATAATTAAAAATAAATTAAAAAATAAAAAATTGAAAATAATATATATATTTAATTAAAAATAAAAATGCTTGAAACACTATGAAATAAAAATTAAAAATGTGTTTAGAAGAAGAATTGAAACTGAACTTAAGGATAAAATCATTTTATTTAACCATTTAACCAAAAGAGTTGATATGTTAAAAAATTAATTAAAAATAATAAAAACTTGAAACAAAAAATACGAATGTGAGTGGGAGAAGAATTGAATTCGAGACTCAAAGACAAAACTACTAATATTTGATCATCTGACGAAAGAAACTAATTATATTAAAAGAGTTAGAAAATGTGACTTAAAAGGGAAAGCGTGTCCAGTTGCCAATTGTGCAGAAAGTACATTCAATTAGACGCGCTTTCACACTCTCTCTTTAAAAATAACATATTTCTCTAACTTAAAAAAAGCGATCTATTTAAATAATTAACTTTTTAGCTAATTTAACCCTTTTAATTTATGTTATGTTATGTAATAATTTTGGATACTACATAAAGTATGAAAAATAAATAAGAAACGAGAGAATATAAAATGAAACATAAAGAAAACATGAATATAAAAAAATTATATATAATTTATAAGAATATATTTACTTTAAATACAATTGTAATACAAAAATAAATAAAATATGTTTAAAAAAACTAAATAAAAATCCAACACATGTTTTTTTTTGTTTTGTTTTAAGTTACATTTATGGTGGAGGTGTTCATGGGTGAAGCAATCCACTTATCTTAGTCGATCTAATACTTTTATGTTGAGCTTAAATTTATATATTTTAACCTCGAGTTGATTCTAATTGATTTATTTTATTATTTATAAATAATAAAAATGAAAAAAATTTAAATTATTATTTATATATTTTATAATTAAATTTAATAAAAAATTATTATTTTTAAACAAATAAAGTAAATTTTTAACAAATCAAGCTTAAACTTAAATTTTTATCAAATTAAATCTTGAGTCGAGTAATGAAAACTTCTAACACAATCATAATTGAAATTATAAATAAAAACATACATTGGAATAAGAGGAATCAAACAAAATTCAAATATATCAATATTTACGAAAAAAGAAAGAAAAATAAACAGATGTCGTACATAATTTACATAAAATAATACCTAAACTTAAAATTTTAAAATGTTGAACACTACATAAAAAAAAATAACTTCAATAAATATAGTTTGGGAGTGGGGACTACTTTAGGTTATTCCGTTGCTCCATCTGTCGCTAGGCTCAACCATTTGTTCAGTAGGAGCTCGTTTGATGTTCAATACTTTTTGGCAGGATTTGATTAGATTGAAAAATTAAATTCAAATAATAAATTGTGATCCATATTAAAAGTAGATTGACCGTTGAGTAGAATAGTTTTTCTATTTTTATTTGATTAGTAAAATTAGCGAGGGTAAATTATTAATCAGTAACTTCTTATTTTGGTTTTTTAATTTAAAAAAAAGTTATTATTTAGTTATTAAATTATTTCAAAGTTTTTATTTAAATTATTAGACTATTAAAATCGATATTATATAGTTTTCTCTATTTACACTATCTGCACCAATCAAAAGCTCTCTCTCTTTCTTTTCTATTTTATAGTCATGTTTTCTTTTTATGAAACAACTTTGGACATCACAAATCTATAAACTAAAATTCAAACACATTTTTTCTTCAATCTTCGACGTTGACCATTAAATCAACTTGGATCAAAGGTATGTTCTTCTATCAACTTGGATTAAAGGTATGTTCTTCTACTCATTGACTTGCACTTTATCACTATACCGATCATCAAATCGTCGCTTGGAGCTCGTTGGTGGAACTTTAAACAAACATAACCACCTAGTAACGTTGAAAATAAAAACTTTTGAATAGTTTAATGACCAAATTGTAATTTTTTAGTAACGTGACCAAAATAAAAACTTATCCACAGATTAGTGATTAATAGTGTAGTTTACCCAATTAACAATTAGATTGGAGTGACTTACTTATAATTGTGTGTGATATATTTGGATAATTACTATAATTAATGGATCTTGTTGAATTGAGTCTAATCATATTCCAATTCTTAAAGGAGAGTGAGAATTTAAGTAATTACGTGAATAAATAAAAACAATTACACTCAAATAAAATTACTCTTATCACTTTCTAAATATGCTTGCAAATAATTTAAATTTAAAATTTTTATTTTATACCATAATAATATTTGAATCATGGGACATTTTATTTAAAATTTTATTTTATTTTATTTTTCTCATTCAAATAATTTAAAATTTTATTGATAGGAGATAATTTTTCATACATTTTGACTCACTAAATAATTAACGAAATTACATAGTACTTATTATGAGTTATTTATACTTGACTAAGGACCAATCGATGATGACAAGGAGCATACGTTTAATGTTATAGAGAGAATAACCTAATAAAAATGAAATACGAGAGTAATTAGATAAAATTGCATAGGATATTTTTTATTCTTGTTAATTTTTTAGTGATCTTATTTGTGTTTGGTTTCTAGCATAATAACATGAGAAAAAAAGCTTATTTATTACATCTATATTACAATAGTTTGATATAAAATGAAGAATAATTAGTACAAATTTAAACTTGAAATTAGAAAGATGAGTAAAACCTCTAGTAAAAAATAAATCCTCTTCAAAATAAGAAAAAATTTTCTTTCTCTTTGCTAAAAATAAGTCATGAAAGTGACTAAATATTACTAATTGAATTAGTTTTATTGCTAACATATATATTAAAACATGCATAAAAATAATATTCCAACCAAATGTAGCATTATTGTTGAATACTTTCATGGACTAACATATTACATACAATGATTTGATTTTAAGTTTTGATGATATAGAGAATTTTTTCCTAACGTATTATTGATAATTTTAAAATAATTAATGTTATTTTTTAGAATTTAAAATTTTGTAGTTGTGTAATTACAATTTATACTACCAAATATGACATAAAGAATTACGATGTAATTATATTTTGTAAGCAGAAATATCTAAGGAATTAAAATTCCTTATAAGATAATAATTACACATTCATATAATTACTTTATGATGTTTAAATACACCCTTTAATAAAATTTTAAGAGAGAATTTAAAAAAGTACCTACAATTAAGTTTTCTTTATTTTTTATGTCTATCTATTCGTAGGGATGGGGATTTTCCCAATAAGTATCCAGTTTTTAGGGTTTCAATTAAGGATTAAAATTGTGAGCGTGAAGAGTTCTCTCAAGGCATGGAGGATGATTTACCAAATCTGAACCTAGATGATCAGGAGGACAATCCTGTTGCAGGGTAAGAGGAAGATGACGAAGGGGAACATGAGTTTCAGTTTTGCCTACTAGGTAGGGTTTTAAAAGAGAGTTTAGTCCACTTTACCTCTTTAAGGAATGTGCTTTTAGAATTGTAGCATCCTATTGAAAGGGTAACCATATCGAACATTGAGGAGAAGCGAATCTTGTTCTGTTTCTACAATGAGATTGACCTAAAGAGTATGTTGGATAGTATTCCATGGTTCTTTAATCAACATCTAATCATATTCCATAAATTAAAGAGAGGGGAGGATCCATTACAAGTTCCCCTTCATTATATGAATTTTTGGGTGTAAATTCATGATTTACCATTGGATCAATGTTGGAAGGTATGGTAGGACAAATGGGAAATTTTATAGGGGAATTATTAGATTATGATGAAAAATATTAACAAAAGGATTTCGAAAGATTATGCGCATTAGAGTTCGTTTGGATGTTCGAAGCGAGTCACATATGGAAAAGACAAGTCAAATTATGTAATATTTCAATATGAAATATTATCCCTATTTTGCTTCTTGTATGGGCGACTAGGACACGGTGAAAGTTTTTGCCCCATTTGGCTATTGTTAGGTTTTCAAGAAGTTTAGTTTGGATGAGATATCTCTCTAAGAGCGACACCAAGGAGGGAAGAGATGGCTATAAGTAGATAGCATCAGGAGGAGCCAAAAGGGTTGATAAAAAATGACATGGACATGGAGGAAGCTCGTAGAAGGAATTAGATGTGGTTCCGAGACATGGAGGCTAATAGTAGTTTGAGAGGGAAAGGCGTGGTGAGAGAGTTAGATACCATAAAATCAATCAAGTAAGAGACGCGAAAATGAGTTTTTTGCATAATATGGTAACAGAGTCTAACGAGGTTCTCAAAGAAAGACCAATAGGGCTAATGGATGGGAAGAAAAAGCAACAGGTTCAACAACTAGAGGAAACTCACCATAAAAATCATTCAATTTTTACAATGGACAATGAATTATCAGCAATCGCTAGTAAGTAAGCCGGCTGGTCATAATGAAAATCTTAAGCCAGGATGTTCGAGACTTGGGGCAACCGCGAATAGTTAGACATCTCAATAACAGCTTAAGACAAATACAACCTCAGCTTTTGTTTCTAATAGAGATAAAAGTTAACTCGAGAAGAATGGAAGCAATAAGGAAAACGTGTGGTTTTACAAAAGAAATTGATATTAATGTAGATGGGTTGAAAGGTAGACTTTCTCTTGGATGGAAGGAAGGAATAACGATTAAGCTGAGAACTTATTGTAATTCCCATATACACATTGAAGTTATGAAGCATAATAAGGATAAGTTTTAGCATTTTACGAGTTTTTATGGGTCGCCAATAAAGCATCAAATGAGGGAATCGTGGAACTTGCTTAAACACTTAAAAGAAAGCAATCAGCTACCGTGGCTTGTAATAGGGATTTTAATGATGTGTTATTTTTATTTGAAAAAAAGAGGGGGAAGGTTAAGGGAGGAGAGGAAATGATGGCGTTTAGGGAGGTTTTGAAGGATTGTGAGCTGAATGATTTGGGCTTTACAGGTCACTGGTTTACTTGGGAGGGAGGTAGGCTACCAAGCAAAAATATTCGTGAAAGACTTGATAAAGGGGTAGCAAATTCATTATGGTGGGATAGGTTCCCAAATTATCCAATTCATCTCACAAAGCCATAGTATTTTTTAACCATTGTCTAATTATTCTAAACACAATGAAAAATGGTCGGGGACGATTAGTGAGTGGTGAAACCCTATTGCGATTTGATGCTGATTGGGTTTTGGAAAAAGATTTTGAAGACCAAATAATTCAAGGGTGGAATATGGGGGAGAAAGACCTTCTAGAGAAGTTAAAAAAGCTGAAATGAAGTTGAAAGTTTGGGAAAGAGCCAATAGGAGATCTAGTATGAAAACTAAAGAGGAGTTAAAGATGTGCTTAAATAAATTGAATGAAGAAGTTCCAGATAAAGTCAACTTGGCGAAGATAACGGAGGTTCAACTCGCTTTGAACATGAAAGCCGAGAAGGAAAAATTTTTTTGGGAACAACATGCAAGAGCAAATTGGTTACAGATGGTTGATCGAAACATGGCTTTCTTCCACAATTTTGCAACACATTGCAAAGGATAAATACTATAAAAAATCTGGATGATAGAAGGGGTGGATAGGTAGAAAGTGACAATGTGATTATAGATCTAGCAACTGATTTTTTTCAAAACCTATTTTCTTCAAACCCGGTGCAAGAATGTGATGGTCTAAGAAGCAAAATCCAACCTTATATCAAAAGGTCTTTAAATAAGGAGCTATGCAATGAGTTTAGGTAAGAAGAGGTGGTGGAGGCTTTAAAAAGTATGGCACCTCCCAAAGCATTCGATAAGGATGGATACCCTGCTTTTTTCTTTCAAAAATTATGGCATATAGTTGGGAAATATGTTGTTAAGTACTGCCTTCAAGTGCTGAACAGTTGTAAGAATTTTGAAGAAATAAACAAAACCAACATTGTGATTATACCCAAAGTACAAGCTTTTACGAATTTGGGACAGTTCAGACCCATAAGTTTTTACAATGTCATTTATAAAATAATTTCGAAAGTGGTGGTTAATAAATTTCGAAAGGTGCTACATTTATGCATTGAAGAAACACAAAGAGCTTTTGTCCCAGGCAGACAAATAACAAATAACATTCTGATCGCTTATGAAATTCTACATTCCTTCAAATAGAAGAAGAGAGGAGGTACAGGTTCTTTCATGCTAAAATTAGACATGAGTGAAGCCTAAGATAGAGTGGAGTGGAATTATCTTGAAGATATGATGAAGATGTTCGGCTTTTGTAATAGATGAATATATCATGTGATGAGGTGTGTAAGGATCGCTTCCTATTTAGTGGTGCTTAATGGGGTTTAAGGGGTAGAATTCAAACCAACGAGAGAAATAAGACAAGGAGACCCCTAAAGCCCATATTTATTTATTATATCTACAAAAGGTTGTTCTAAGCTACTGCATAAGGCTAAAAGAGAAGGAAAAATTAAAGAGGCTAGAGTGGGTAGAGGAGATTTATCTGTCACCCACCTTTTTTTTGTCGATGATAGTATATTATTTAGGGAAGCAATGATGGAATGTGTAATAGAAATAAAAACAGTGGTCAATGAGTATGAAAATATATCTGGTCAGTTTGTAAATTTTGAAAAGTCACTGATTTATATGCAGGATAATTTAAAGGAGCATCTAGGAGGGGTGTTGAGGGTTTAAATATCAAATAATCCAGAGTATTTAGGAAAAGAGGTGCATTCGTAGAGTTAAAAGAAAGACATATTTAAAAAATGAAGTATTGGAGTGTTCATAACTTATCTATTGGTGGTCAAGAGGTTTTTATAAAATCAGTTTTACAAGCACTTCTAATTTTCGCTATGCAATGTTTTAAGTTACCATTTTCGCTTTAAAGAGAGTTAGAAAGTTTGATGTGTAAATTTTGGTGGCGCAATTTAAAAACTAATAAGGGTATTTATTGGAGTAGTTGGTTTACTATGTGCAATCCAAAGGTGTTTGGGGTTTAGGGATCTTAAAAAGTTCAATACTGCCCTGTTGGCTAAACAGGGATGGAGACTAATCACCAACCCTAATAGTTTGTTTACACGTGTTATGAAATTAAAATATTATCCTCGTGATAAATTTTTAAATGCAGGTTTCGGAGCTTACCCTTCTTTTACTTGGCGTAGCATTTGGAGTGCACCTAGTTTATTGGATAAATGATCGGGCTGGAGGATAGGAAATAATGAATCAACAAATATCTGGAATGATGCTTGGCTGCCTACCCTTGGCAATGGAAGAATAAAGGGTCAAAGCATAACATCAACTATTCTAAAGTACCATATCTAAACGATAAAAACTCTTTTAAATGGAATTATGAAGCCGATAGGGACTTACTAGATAGGGAACATTTAACATCCCGAATTAGGGCCTGGTCAAAATAGTAATTTCGGGACCACAAATTTGATGTTAAAATAACTATTTTATGATCATTATGAGGTCTAGGATATGAAAATAAGCATGTGTTAAATTTTCATAAAGAAATTTTATGTGTAAGGTGTCCAATTGGAAATTAAGGACCAAATTGAATAAATTGCAAAACTTGGGTTTTAGAAGAAATTAGTATGAAATTGCTATGGATTATTAATTAGAGGTCCTTAAAGAGTATTTTTCCCAATTTCTAAGTTTTTGGACAAAATGGGCATGCATGGAAAATTTTGGAAGTTTAGTAATGAAGGGCATTTTGGTCATTTGGTTAATTAAAGAATAAAAAGGGAAAAATAAGCCAAAATCATGTCATTCCTCTTCTCCATGCTGCCGAAATTTGCATGCTCTCCATGGCTAGGGTTTTCAACATTTCAAGCTTAATAGTAAGTGCTCCCTAGCCCCGTTTTTAATGCTCTTCGTATTTTTGAGATCCTCGTAACATGCTCTCTCTATTTCTACCCATATTTCAAGCTAGGGTTCATGTTCAAAAACTTACCCATGTATGAGATGTTTCTGTTATGATGATTTATGGAGGAATATGAGAGTTTAAAGGATAGTAAACAACTTTTTCTATGTAGTTTTTCATGGAAATAGCTTATGGGACCATTTTGTAAAAGTTGTGAAAATGGGTAGAAAAATGTGAGATGAAAGAAAATGTGGGCTGCTGTAGGCAAGAAAAATATTCGGTTAGACTTGGGTAACTTAGAAATTTCATGTATTTCATTATACAAGCCTTAGAATTAAATTGTAAAAGTGTGAAAGGTTAGAGGCAAATTGGTCATTTTGCCCAGGGGTGAGTTTTAAATCCTAAAATGAAAATGTGATGTATTAATAGTAAAATTTTATTGATATAGACCCCGAGGAATCAATTCCAGAGGTCGAACATGGAAAACGAAAGGTTTCGGAATAACTGAAATACGAAACCGAAGCAATTACCATATAAGTTTGGATAACCAGAAGTAAACTCTTAATACACTCAAACATGCATGTTCTTGAATGTTTGAAAATTTAGATATTCATGGCATGATAATTCATGAAGTGTGCTTGTGTAAATGAAAGATGATAAATGTCTCGATAGGAATAGAAAGGGAGATCTGATGGATAAATTATGGCTTACATGACATGAGATCCTGCATGTGTTTCAGAAAAGGATTTAGCCTGAACAAGTAATCCGATAATCTCAAAATAGAAAGGATCTAGCCTGAACGGGTATTCCTTGAGTGATCGAACCTCCCGAAAAATATGGGTGCGTTAAGAATTTAGCTCAGACGGGTAATCTGATTAATGACCGAATTTAGCCTGGACTAGCAATTCAGATCCGAGCCTATGAGAGCAATTGTCATTGAGAGAAATTTAGCCTAGATTGGTAATCTCGACATTGCTCTATGAGTTACAACTACAGGGATTTAGCCTGGACTGATAATCCCGCCGTAAGATATAAGGTTCATGGGGGTACGTTCTCGAGACGATCACTTGTATGACTTGACGGTAATGGGGCTATCCATTGAGATTTCCGAGGAATTCAATGGGATTAACATGAGAAATAGAAATGGAAATATTAAATTGATGAGCTCATCTAAAACTAATGACATGAGTATTGTTATGAGACTAATTTGATGATTGAGTGTATGTGATAGGGAAACTATTTCAGCTTGTTAGAATTATTGCCTAAATATGGTTGTATGCTAATTAACCAGTAAGTTTACTTTCTAGTTATCCGGACTTACTGAGAATATAAATGCTTACCCCCTTCTCCTTTCCCTGTCTTACAGGGCTCATGGACTTGTGAAGATTGGAAGACGGTTGGAGAATCAACACACTATCGACTTGTTCTGCTTTAGTATATAGATACTTTTATTTTGTTTAATGGCATGTATAGGAATTTTTGGTTATTTTGTTATATGTGGCATTTGGCTAGCCAATGTAAGGGCCTAAATGGTATACTTATTCCTTTGTATATGGCCATGAGATATGGCTCATATTGATTTAGGTTGTAAACCTACTAATGATACATGTCTATGTTTAAATGTTTCATGAGATATGGTGATGAGGCTTATCATGAATGGATGACTGAAATGGGACCCAATAATTTGAGAGAGGACATAGCATATAATGGTATATGGTTATAATATGGCCTAAGTGTAAAATGTAAAATGTGCTATGTTAATCCCTAATACGAAAAGGATAATTTAGCATGCACTAAACTGATGAGACAAGGTTAACATGTAATGAGTTATGTCAAGGTAGTTTAAGAGTATAATTAGGCCATGTTAAATACCATTGAAGTCTCTAAGTGTGTATGGATGAAAGAGGGTGACCAAAGGCTTGGAAAATAGCCCTAAAAAGGTCTACACGGGTAGACACACGGGCATGTGTCTAGGCCGTGTGTGATACACGGTCAGCCCTATGGATGTGTTGCCTGGTCGTGTGTTCCCTGCACTTAAAATTTTAGGTCAGTTTTCATGGTAGTAAACACACGGGTAGAGACATGACTGTGTGTCTGAACCGTGTGGAGGACACGGCCTAGCACACAGGCATGTGCCTCGGTCGTGTGCCTCAAAATGAACGATGATGTCATAAATAGAATGTCCGTGTTTTTGAACACGGATGATGACAAAGGCATGTCTAGGCTGTGTAATGGACACGGGCATGTGCTTGGCCATGTGAAAATCCCTGTAGGTTCGAAATGAAAAATAAATCCAAATAATTCAACACGGGTGGGACACATGGGCGTGTCCCTAAGCACACGGGCGTGTGCTCTGCCTCTACACGGGCGTGTGAGGCATAACCTAGTAATTTTTCTAAAAATTTCTATAGTTCTCGGTTTAGTCCCGGATCACTTTTAATGTATGTCTTGGACCTTGTAGGTCCATAATCGGGACACTGTGAAGTTATTTTGTCAGTTTTAAATTAGAATGAAATTCTATAACCTGTATTTTCTGAAAGTGTTTTAGTATGTGTCTAGTAACGCCTCGTACCTTGTCCCAGTCTCGGGTATTGGTAAAGGGTTTTACATTTAGTGTATCAAAGCTACGGTTTAGTCGATTCTCAGACTAATGTAGCATGTATTGAGTATAGCTATACATGCCATTATACAAGTTATGATAGTGTGATATCTCCTAACCATTTTTAATTGTATTTGAATATAGTAAATGTTTTCCAATCAAGCCCAAGATGAGTCCGAGGGAGCCGAGAGCCATGCTCCAGCTTTCGTACAATGAACTATTTCTAGTAGTAGCAGAAGGCCTATGTCTGAAGGCCGGGAAGAGGCAAGAGCTACCTTCTTCGAGATAATGAATGAATGGTTTGGGGATTATTTGAGAAATCGCCCTATTATACCATGAACTCCTTCGCCCCTTGCTCGGCCTGAGGGAGAAGTGCCACAGGGTATGGCACCAGCGAGAATTGGTAAAGCCCCAGTGAAAAAACTTAGAAAATATAGGGCTGAAGAGTTTAGAGCTAAGATTGATGATGATGCTGAATGAGTTGAGTTCTGGCTCGAGCATACTGTGTGAGTTTTGGATGAATTGTCATGTACACTCGTGGAATGCTTAAAATATGTTGTATCTCTTCTGAAAGATACAACATATCATTGGTAGAAAACAATATCCTTAGTTTTACCGAAGGAAGACATTACATGGGAGTTCTTCCAAGCTGAGTTTAAAAAGAAATACATCAGTTAAAGGTTTTTGGACTCGAAGCGAAAGGAGTTCCTGGAACTCAAACAAGGAAATAAGACTGTGTCAGAATACGAAAGGGAATTCATGAGGTTAAGTCAGTATGAAACGAAGTGGGTCCAATCAGAGACAGAAACGTGTAAACACTTCGAGGAAGGCTTGAATGAGAAAATTAAATTGTTGGTCGGGATCCTTGAGATATGAGAATATGCTGCATTAGCTGACTAGGCCAAGAAGGCCAAAGAGTTAAATAATGAAAGAAAGCAAGCTAAGAGAGAAGCTTGAGTTTCGAGTAAGAGGTCTAGCGGCAGAGCACACTCCTTCCCTACAAAGAAATCGAGAAGTCACCAAGTACATTCCACTTCATCAGTAGGATATTTGGGTAGAGCAAAAAGCTTCAATTGACATAACCCGAAGTCTTCTTGCCCTATGGTAACTAGTGTGGGAAGTGTAGATGATCAAAAGCTGAAGTGTAAAAGCTACAACAAATTTTACTTCGGAGAGTGCCGAATAAAGAGTGGTGCGTGTTTCAGATGTGGGTCTCTTGACCATTTTCTTATAGATTGCCCGGAGTGAGCTAATAAAGAGGTTGAATTAGCTCTGTAACCGAATGCTCCTATTTCTTGAGGTAGACCACCAAGACATCCCGGAAGTGCAAGTGGCAGTCAAACTGTTGCCAAGGATACTACTGCAAAATCAGAGGCTCGAGCCTCAGTAAGAACTTATGCAATACACGCTCGAGAGGAAGCATCTCCTCCCGATGTCATCACGGGTACATTTTCTATTTATAGTACTCGTGTCATTGCCTTAATTGACCCAGGGTCAACCCATTTGTACATTTGCATGAAATTGGTGTCTAGTATGAATATGTCTGCAGAACCTACAAAATTTGTGATTAAGGTGTCAAACCCTCTAGGCAAGTCAGTCCTAGTTGATAAAGTCTATAAGAATTGTCCCTTGACGATTCAAAGTTATTATTTTCCAGCTAACCTTATGTTATTGTCATTCGATGAGTTTGATGTAATACTTGGTATGGATTGGTTAGCTGTTCATGATGTGATTGTAAATTGTGGTAGCAAGTATATTGAATTGAAATGCTCAGATGGTGAAATTCTTCGGATTGATTCAAGCGAGTTGGATACTCCGCCGGTTGTGATTACCTCAATGATGGCTCAAAGGTATATGAGAAAAGGATATGAAGCTTACCTTGCTTTTGTGTTGAATACTAAAGAATCTGAGTTGAAATTGGAATCGGTACTGATAGTATGCGATTATCTGGATGTGTTTCTATAAGAGCTACCCGGATTACCTCCCATTAGAGAAGTGGAGTTTGGTATTGAGCTGGTACTAGGAACAGCTCCTATTTCTATTGCTCCGTATAGGATGGCATCAATCGAGCTGAAAGAGTTAAAAGCACAGTTGCAAGAACTGGCGGATAAAGGTTTTACAAGACCGAGTTTTTCACCTTGGGGTGCTCCAGTGTTATTTGTAAAGAAGAAAGATGGTTTTATGAGGCTATGTATAGACTACCGACAACTCAACAAGGTAACTATCAAGAACAAGTATCCGTTGCTGATGATTGATGATCTGTTTGGTCAATTAAGGGTAGCCACTATGTTTTCTAAGATAGACCTGAGATCTGGTTACTACCAGTTGCGAGTTAAAGAGTTGGACGTGCCTAAGACCGCTTTCAGGTAGAGGTATGGTCATTTCGAGTTCCTGGTCATGCCTTTTGGTCTAATGAACGCCCCAGTTGCTTTTATGGACTTAATGAATCATGTTTTTTACCATACTTAGACAAGTTTGTCGTTGTGTTTATTGATGATATCTTGATTTATTCCAAGGATGAGACTGAGCATGCGAAACATTTGAGAATGATTTTACAAATCTTACGAGACAAACAGTTGTATGCTAAATTTAGCAAGAGTGAGTTTTGGCTCAGAGAGGTTGGATTCCTCAGTCACATTGTGTCGAGTGATGGCATCCGAGTTGATCCAAATAAGATATCTGCTATTGTTAAGTGGAAGCCACCGAAGAGCGTAACTGAGGTTAGAAGCTTTTTGGGCTTAGCCGGTTACTATCGACGCTTTGTAAAAAGATTTTCGATGATTGCAACTCCTTTGATGAGGTTGCTGCAAAAAGATGTTAAGTTTGAATGGTCAGAGAAGTGTCAGCAGAGTTTCGAGAAATTGAGATGTTGCTAACCAAACCTCCAGTTTTAGTGTAGCCAGAGCCGAAAAAAGAATTTGTGGTCTATAGTGACGCGTCCTTAAATGAACTGGATTGCGTGTTTATGCAAGAGGGAAAAGTAATAGCATATTCTTCGAGGAAACTAAATCCGCACGAGAAAAATTATCCAACATACGACTTGGAGCTAGCTGCCATTGTATTTGCCCTGAAGATTTGGAGACACCATTTTCATGGTGAAACTTGCCGTATATTCACAGATCACAAAAGTTTGAAATATTTGATGACTCAAAAAGAATTGAATATGAGACAACGGAGATGGTTAGAGTTGATTAAAGATTATGAACTGATCATTGACTACCACCCAAGAAAGGCAAATGTGGTCGCAGATACACTAAGCAGAAAATTCTTGTTTTCCTTGAGAGCCTTGAACATGCAATTGGCCTTGTTAGATGATGGTTCAATTTTGGCAGAGTTAAGAGCCAGACTAACTTTTCTACAAGAAATTTGCAATGCTCAGATCAATGATAGTGACTTGCAAGCCAATAGAGCTCAATTCAAGTCAGACATTGAATCAGATTTTCGGATTAGTTCCTACGGTTGCTTGATGTTCAGAGATAGGGTCTGTGTACCGAGAGACGTCAAGTTGATTTAGAAAATTTTGCAAGAGGCGCATGATAGCTATTTATCTATTCAATCAGGAAGTACCAAGATGTACAATGATTTGAAGAAAATGTATTGGTGGAATGACATGAAAAGAGACATCTCCGAATTTGTATCGAAATGCTTGATATGTCAACAAGTCAAGGCTGAACACCAAGTATCTTCAGGTTTATTACAACCCGTGATGTTTCCTGAATGGAAATGGGACAAGGTTACTATAGATTTTGTGACAGGATTACCGTTAACGCCGAAGAAAAAAGATGCCATTTGGGTTATAGTTGATAGACTAACAAAGTCGGCTCATTTTATTCCTGTACGGATAGATTTCTCTCTTAACAGATTGGCTGACTTGTACATATCCGAGATTGTGAGACTACACGGGGTACCATTGTCGATCATTTCAGATAGAGATCCAAGATTCACTTCGAGATTTTGGAAGAAGTTGCGAGAAGCCTTGGGTACAAAGTTGAGTTTTAGGACGGCATTCTACCCACAAACAGATGGTCAGTCTGAACGAACGATTGAGACTCTTGAGGACATGTTAAGGTGTTGTGTCCTTGAACTTCAAGGCAGTTGGGAAAAAAATTTACCGTTGGTGGAATTTGTCTACAACAACAGTTTCCAGACGAGTTTAAAAATGACACCTTATGAGGCATTGTATGGTCGGAAGTGCCGAGCACCATTGCACTGGACAGAACTCAAAGAACACCAGATTCATGGAATTGATTTGATCAAGGAAACTGAAAAAAAGGTTAAAGCGATACGTGATTGTTTGAAAGCGGCATCGGATAGGCAAAATTCATATGCTGATTTGAAAAGAAAGGATATTGAATTTCAAGTTGGAGACAAAGTGTTCTTGAAAGTATCTGCATGGAAAAAGGTCTTGAGATTTGGTCGAAAAGGCAAACTGAGTCTAAGGTTTATTGGATCATATGAGATTACTGACAAAGTTGGACCGTTGGCCTACCACTTAGCACTACCGTCCAAATTGGAAAATTTTCATGATGTATTCCATGTGTCCATGTTGCAACGATATCGATTAGACCCCTCCCATGTGATTTCACCCACGGAAATTGAGATTAAATCGGACATGACCTATGGTGAAGAACCGGTTAAGATTTTGGCTCAAGAAGTCAAACAGTTGAGGAATAAGAATATAGCCTTGGTGAAAGTTTTATGGCATAGACACAGAGTAGAAGACGCCACATGGGAACCTGAAGAAACCATGAGAAGTCAATATTCGAACCTGTTTACTGGTAAGACTTTCGAGGACGAAAGTCCCTAAGGGGGGAGATATGTAACATCCCGAATTAGGGCCTAGTCAAAATAGTAGTTTCGGGACCACAAATTTGATGTTAAAATAATTATTTTATGATCATTATGAGGCCTAGGATATGAAAATAAGCATGTGTTAAAGTTTCATGAAGAAATCTATGTGTGAGGTGTCCAACTGGAAATTAAAGATCAAATTGAATAAATTGCAAAACTTGGGTTTTAGAAACAATTAGTATTAAATTGTTATGGATTATAAATTAGAGGTCTTTAAAGAGTAATTTTCCCAATTTTTAAGTTTTTGGACAAAAATGAGCATGCATGGAAAATTTTGGAAGTTTAGTAATGAATGACTTTTTGGTCATTTGGTTAATTAAAGAATAAAAAGGGAAAAATAAGCCAAAATCATGTCACTCATCTTCTCCATGCTGCCGAAATTTGCATGCTTTCCATAGTTAGGGTTTTCAACATTTCAAGCTCAATAGTAAGTGCTCCTTAGCCCCGTTTTTAATGCTCTTCGTATTTTTGAGATTCTCGTAACATGCTCTCTCTATTTCTACCCATATTTCAAGCTAGGGTTCATGTTAAAAAATTTACCCATGCATGAGATATTTGTATTTTGATGATTTATGGAGGAATACGAGAGTTTAAAGGATAGTAAACAACTTTTACTAAGTATTTTTTCATGGAAATGGCTTAAGGGACCATTTTGTAAAAGAAAAATGTGAGATGAAAGAAAATGTGGGCTGCTATAGGCAAGAAAAATATTCGGTTAGGCTTGGGTAACTTAGAAATTTCATGCATTTCATTATACGAGCCTTAGGATTAAATTTTAAAAGTGTAAAAGGTTAAAGGCAAATTGGTCATTTTGCCCAGGGGTGAGTTTTAAATCCTAAAATCAAAAATGTGATGTATTAATAGTCAAATTTTATTAATATAGACCCTGAGGAATCAATTCCAGAGGTCGACTGTGGAAAACGAAAGGTTTTAGAATAACCGAAATACAAAACCAAAAGAATTACCAGGTAAGTTCGTGTAACCCGAAGTAAACTCTTAATACACTTAAACACACATGTTCTTGAATGTATGAAAATTTAGATTTTCATGGCATGATAATTCATGAAATGTGCTTGTGTAAATGAAAGATGATAAATGTCCCGGTTGAAATAGAAAGGGAGATCTGATGGATAAATTATGGCTTACATGACATGAGATCCTGCATGTGTTACAGAAAAGGATTTAGCCCGGACGGGTAATCCGATGATCTCAAAATAGAATGGATCTAGCCTAGACGGGTGTTCCTCAAGTGATCGAGCCTCCCGAAGAATATGGGTACATTAAGGATTTAGCTCGGATGGGCAATCCGATTGAGGACTAAATTTAGCCTGGACTGGCAATTCATATCTGAGCCTATGAGAGCAATTTTCGTTGAGAGCGATTTAGCTTGGACTGGTAATCTTGACGTTGCTCTATGAGTTACTACTACGGGGGATTTGCTTGGACTGGTAATCCCTTCGTAAGATATAAGGTTCATGAGGGTGCGTACTCGAGACGATCACTTGTATGACTTGATGGTAATTGGGCTATCCATTGAGAATTAACATGAGAAATAGAAATGGAAATATTGAATTGATGAGCTCATCTAAAACTAATGACATGATGTATTGTTATGAGACTAATTTGATGATTGAGTGTATCCGATAGGGAAACTATTTCATGCTTGTTGGAATTATTGCCTAAATATGGTTGTATGCTAATTAACTAGTAAGTTTACTTTCCAGTTATCCGGACTTACTAAGAATATAAATGCTTACCCCCTTCTCCTTTCCCTGTCTTGTAGAGCTCGTGGCTCGTGAAGATTGGAAGACAGTTGGAGAATCAACACACTATCGACTTGTTCTACTTTGGTATATAGATACTTTTATTTTGTTTAATGGCATGTATAGGAATTTTTGATTATTTTGTTATATGTGTCATTTGGCTAGCCAATGTAAGGGCCTAAATGGTATACTTATTCCTTTGTATATGGCCATGAGATATGGCTCATATTGATGTAGGTTGTAAACCTACTAATGATACATGTCTATGTTTAAATGTTTCATGAGATATGATGATGAGGCTTATCATGAATGGATGATTGAAATGGGACCCAATAATTTGAGAGAGGACATAGCATATAATGGTATATGGTTATAATATGGCCTAAGTGTAAAAAGTAAAATGTGCTATGTTAATCCCTAATACGAAAAGGATAATTCAGCATGTACTAAACCGATGAGATGAGGTTAACATGCAATGAGTTATGTCAAGGTAGTTTAAGAGTATAATTAGGCCATGTTAAATATCATTGAAGTCTTTAAGTGTGTATGGATGAAAGAGGGTGACCAAAGGCTTGGAAAATAGCCCTAAAAAGTTCCACACAGGTAGACACACGGGCATGTGTCTAGGCCGTGTGTGATACATGGTCAGTCTCATGGGCGTGTTGCCTGGCCGTGTGTTCCCTACAATTAAAATTTTAGGTCAATTTTCATTGTAGTAAACAAATGGACAGAGACACGACCGTGTGTCTCAACCGGTGGACGACACAGCCTAGCACACGGGCATGTGCCTTGGTAGTGTGCCTCAAAATGAATGATGACATCATAAATAGAATGTCCGGGTTTTTGAACATGGGCGATGAAAAGGGTGTGTCAGGCCGTGTAAGGGACACGAGCAAAGGACATGGGCATGTGCTTGGCCGTGTGAAAATCTCTGTAGGTTTGAAATGAAAAATAAATCCAAATAATTCAACGCGGGTGGGAAACATTGTGGTGTCTCTAAGCACACGTGCGTGTGCTTTGCCTCTATACAGGCATGTGAGGCATAACCTTAGTAATTTTTTTAAAATTTTCTATAGTTCTCGGTTTAGTCCCAGATCGCTTTTAATATTTGTCTTGGACCTTGTAGCTCCATAGTCGGGACATTGTGATGTTATTTGGTCGGTTTTAAATTAGAATGAAATTCTATAACTCGTATTTTTTGAAAGTGTCTGAGTATGTTTCTGGTAACGCCTTGTACCTTGTCCCAATCTCGGGTACGGGTAAGGGGTGTTACAGAACAAACTGAAGCAGTCCTATTTACTCCGTTGGTGAGCATGACACAACCAAATGCATTGATATGACGATGAGATAAGTCGGTTGAGTACACAGTTCCAAGTGGATATAAATGGCTAATTACAGATGAGCTACTACTACAGAATAATTATGATATAGAACAAACAAATACAAAAGCTTACTTTACAAAACTTTGGAATCTCTCGATCCCCAGCAAGAGAAGAATAAACTTGTAACATCCCAAAATAGGGCCTAAACGGAACAATGGTTGCGAAACTGCGAATCTGAGATAGAAAAGTTTATTCCAATTAATTTTTATAATTTACCGAGTGATTAGATGCATGTGTTGGAGTAGATGGAAAATTTTATAGATAGCATGCTTAATTTGCCTACTAGGGCTTAGTAGCAAAAGTTGATAAATATGAGTTTTAGATGCTGAAGGATTAAATTGAAGAGTATAATTGAAGTAGAGGTCCTTAAATGGTAATTAGACCATTAGGTTTTCATGGACAAAAATGGACATACATAGATAAAAATAACTAAAGTTTTAATGAATGGTATTTTAGTCATTTGGTAATTAAAAGATTAAAAAAAGGAAAAAGATGGCAAAATGTGCCCATCTTCTTCATTAGGCCGAAATTTCAAGGGTTCTTCATAGCCAAGGTTTTGTCAAGCTTCCAAGCTTCATAGTAAGTGATTCCAAGCCCCGTTTTTAATGTTCTTTACATTTTTGAAGTCCTGGTAACTTGATTTAGCTTATTCTAGCAATAATTTAACCTAGGGTTCATATTTGGAAAAATACTCATAGGTAAAATATGTTTATTTTGATGTTTTATGGTAGAATATGAAGCTTGAAATTATGTTAAACGACTTGAGCTAAGCGATTTTAAGCGAAAACGAGTAAAACGACATAATCGGTAAAAATACCTAATGGTCATAAGTACATGTTAGAGTGGGAATTTGATGTTGCCGTAGGTAAATAAATGATCAGTATGTCATAAAACATAAGAATTAGGAATAAAGTTTCATTTCCGAGCCTTGGGGAAAAAGTATAAATATGTAAAAGTTTATAGGCAAAATCATAATTTTTCCAAAGTTAGAGTTAAGGAGTGTTTTGATAAATTTGAATATTAAATAAGTTAAATTTTCTATTATAGATCAAGAAGAACAAAATTCGGGGTTAGACAGAGGAAAGAAAAATGTTGAGGACTAAATCAAAATATTTGATCGTATTTTGTATCGAGGTAAGTTTACGGTAAATAAATGCAATGTTTTATTATTTCTAATTGATGATGTTATTTTTCAGCATCTATATATTTATTTTGTAAATTTATTCTTTGATGATTCAAGTAAGAATTGTCGGAGAAATGATACTTAAAAGTTCCGTTGAACCTTAGGAATGTGTAGGAAACAAATGTCATGACATTAAGGTTTAAGGATACCAAGTAAGATCATGCCAAGGCATGGCATTGGTAAGTTTTACAACGCAAGGAAATCATGTAAGACCATGTCAAGACATGGCATTGATAAACTACTATAAGGCAAGGATCCCATGTAAGACCATGCTAAGGCATGGCAATGGTGAGTTCCTAAGGCAAGGATACCATGTAAGACCATGTCAAGACATGGAAATGGTAAGTTTAAAAACAAAAAGGTACTCGTGTATCCTTAGTATTCCAAGTGATTCAACGGAAAATTCAAAGAGTGTACCAAAGGGAAGGTAAGATAAGCCTATGTTCGAAAGGTTCAGGTTATCTTGATAATTCATTTAGAATGTTGTTATTTATTTACATGCAAACTTACTAAGCTTTATGCTTACTCCCTTTTCTTTTCTCTCTTTTTTTATAGTCTCACAAAGCCAACTCGGAAAATAGAAAGGACGTCGGAGATCGCCTTACACTATCAACGAGTTATTTCTGTATTTTATGACTAGAAATACTTTAAGTTATGGCATGTATAGGGACTTGGCTATTTTGTGTGTATGTCCTTATGATATGATTACAGAATGGCATGTGAATACTTGGTAATGATTAGTTTATGATATAGCTAAATAAGAACATGTTTTGGTATTATGTATGCCTAAATGAGGTTTGATGCAAAGAAACTATGAAAGAGTAAGAGTTGGCCATGGAACAGTTAGGAAACAACAGCAGTGACGTGGATTTGAAAAATCACTAAAAATTTTAGAAATGGAATTAAATGGTGAATGAGTTATAGAATTAAAGCTTATTGAGTCTATTTTTATAGGAAAGAAATAGACAAGCAAAAGAAGTTTATATTCTGAGATATTTAAATTTCTGTAAGATTGGTTCAAAGTGAGTTTGTGATCCCCTGTTCCAAATTTGGAAAATCGCTAGAAATTGTACAAAAATAATTATATGTCAAAGTTTACATGTCTAGATTCCTTAGTGAGTTTATTTTCATTAAAAACAAAAAAAAACATTATCTGATTTCTGTATAACGAGATAATCAATTTTTAGTGAAGAGAGGTTAGATATGCTGAACTGCAAAATAGGGGAATATTTAATGAATAAACTGTACAAATTGGTCAAACCAAGAATTCTGGAAAAATTATGGTAAGAAGATATATGAGTCTAGTTTCAGGGAAAATTTACAGATTTAAATTTCGAGTTTCGTTACTTAGGTTATAATTAATTTAGTGACTGTTATGCAGATGGACAGTTTTATTATGAATAGTGAAGTAATTGTTTTGATTTGTGTAAGTAATCGAAAATTTTTTAATGTTCCTGGTTTGGTCCTGAACTGTTCCACTTGCATGTTTTAAGGCCTCAGGGGCCCTTTTTATGGATTTATTGGATGAATGTGAGCGAATTAATTTTTTTAAATTAAATTCTTTTTATGCCCCAAACAAGTAAGATAAGTCTGGTAACGCCTCGTGCTCGACTCCGGCGACGGTCTCGGGTAAGGGGTGTTACATTTATTGGTATCATAGCAAGAGTTTAGTCGGCTCTTAGAATATTCAGTATGAGTAAGAGTCTAGCTATACATGCCACACTTAAATTTTGATAGTGTGACAACTCCTGACGATTTTAACATGTTTTTCTTTTATAGTTATGGATCCCGAACGAGTTGGTGCAGATGATGTAGAAAGTAACGCGTCCGCTCCCGCAGAAGGGATGGTGGCACCAGTTAGTAGTGAAAGACCCGTTACAGTTAGTCAGGGAGGAGGGGCTTGAGAAGCCTTCTTCCATGCTATGAATGAATGGTTTGCCGAGTTTGTTCGTACGAATCCGGCTATTAGACCTCCACCCCCTCATTATCCTCAAACTACCCATGTAGCTTCCCCAATCACAGATACAATCAGAAGAGAGAAGCCACCATTTGATAAAATTAGAAAACAAGGGGCCGAAGAGTTTCAGGCTACTAAAGATGATGATGCAGAAAAAGCTAAATTTTGGCTCGAGAATACTATCAGGGTCTTTGATGAGTTATCCTGCACACCTGAAGAGTGCATGAAGTGTGTTGTATCACTTTTACAGGACTCAGCCTACCATTTGTGGAAGACACTTGTGTCAGTAGTACCGAAAGAGCGGGTTACTTGGGATTTCTTTCAGGAGGAGTTCCATAAGAAATACATTAGTTAGAGGATCATCAACCAGAAAAGAAAAGAATTCCTTGAACTAAAGTAGGGTAATATGATAATGACTGAATATGAATGTGAATTTATCAGACTCAGTAATTATGCTCGAGAGTGTGTGTCTACTGAAGCTATTATGTGCAAGAGATTTGAAGATGAGTCAATGATGATATTCGACTGTCAGTAGGTGTTTTAGAAATAAAAGAGTTCGTCATTTTAGTTGAAAGAGCTTGTAAGGCAGAGCAGTTGCTGAAAGGAAAGGGTAAAGCTGAAATTGAGATGCAAGACACGAAGAAAAGACAAATGAGCAAGTCATTTCAGTCTACATCCAAGAGGCCTAGAGAGTTCTCAACGAGATCTAATTTTTTAGCAGGGTATTCTAGTCGAAACATAGGTAGAAGATTTATGGGTCAGAAAGCTCATACCACTTCAATTGTGAGTGTTGGCAGTATTCAGCCTGATAGACCCGAGTGTCCTCAATATGGTTGACGTCATCTAGGTTAATGTCGAGCAACTGAGATTGGTTGTTTCTGATGTGGTGTATGGGATCATTTCGTTCGGAAGTGTCCTGAGATGGTTAAAAGATAAGTAATATCAAGTGTAAGATCAGGCAATGGCCGCGTTAGAAGTAGAACTCAAAGAAGTTCAGGAATAAGGGTAGGTAGAGGTGCATCTAGAGATTCAGCAGCGAGACCAGATGTTAGAGCACCTGCAAAGACCTATGCTATCCATGTTCATGAATAGGAATCCTCGCCCGATGTAATTACGGGTACATTTTCTCTTCATAATGTTAATGTTATTACTTTAATTGATCCGGGTTCGACCCATTCCTATGTTTGTATGAAATTGATGCCTAATATGAACATGTCCATAAAGTCTACGGGATTTGTGATTAAAGTATAGAATCCATTGGGTCAGTATGTATTAGTAGACAAAGTATGTAAAAATTTCCCTTTGATGATTAGAGGTTACTGTTTTCCGGCCGATCTCAAGCTATTTCCATTTGATGAGTTTAATGTGATTCTTGGTATGGATTGGTTGACTGCACATAATGTGATAGTGAATTATGGAAAGAAATTAATTGAGTTGAAATGCAAAAATGGTGAAATTCTTTGGGTTAATTCAGATGATTCAGATAGTTCAATTGCCATGATTTCTGTTATGTCTGCTCAGAAATTCTTGAGAAAAGGATATGAAGCTTATCTTGCTTTTGTGTTGAATACTAAAGATCCAGAGTTGAAAATTGAGTCATTGCCTGTGGTATGTGAGTTTCCTGATGTGTTTCCGGAAGAACTACCATGTTTGCCTCCTATCAGAAAGTTGAGTTTGGTATTGACTTGGTTTTGGGTACAACACCCATTTCTATTGCTCCTTATAGAATGGCTCCAATGGAATTGAGAGAATTGAAAGTTCAGTTGTAGAAACTAACAGAGAAAGGCTTTGCAAGACCTAGTTGTTCACTATGGGGTGTACCAGTGCTCTTTGTGGAAAAGAAAGATGGTTCGATGAGATTGTACATAGATTATCAGCAGCTTAACAAGGTGACTATTAAAAACAAGTATCCATTGCCTAGAATTGACGATTTGTTTGATCAATTAAAGGGAGCTACTGTGTTTTCCAAGATATATTTGAGATTCGAATATTATCAGTTGCGAGTTAAAGAGTCAGATGTTCCGAAGACTACTTTCCGGACTAGGTATGGCCATTATGAGTTCTTTGTGATGCCATTTGCCTTGACTAATGCTTCTACCATTTTCATGGACTTAATGAATCAAATTTTCAGACCTTACTTAGATAAATTTGTAGTTGTGTTCATTGATGATATCTTGATTTATTCTCATGATAAGACTAAGCATTCAGAGCATTTGAGAACAGTTTTACAGACTTTGAGAGATAATCAGTTTTCCGCCAAGTTTAGCAGAAGTGAGTTCTAGTTATGGGAAGTTGGTTTTCTTGGACATATAGTCTCAGGTGAAGGTATTAGAGTTGATTCGAGTAAGATTTTAGCCATTGTTGATTGGAAGCCTCCTAGGAATGTATCAGAGGTGAAAAGTTTTCTTGGTCTCGCCAGTTATTATAGACGATTTGTACAGGGATTTTCCATGATAGCTACTCCATTGACAAGAGTGCTATAGAAAGATGTCAAGTTTGAATGGACTGAAAAGTGCCAGTAGAGTTTGACAAGTTGAATGTATTATTGATTGAAGCTTCTATCTTAGTACAACCAAAATCGGGTAAAGAATTTGTGATTTCCAGTGATGCGTCCTTGAATGGACTAGGCTGTGTTATACAGAAAGGAAAGGTAATTGCTTATACATTTAGACAGCTAAAGCCACATGAGAAAAATTATCCGATACATGATTTAGAACTAGTTGCCATTGTATTTGCGTTGAAAATCTGGAGACATCACTTGTATGGTGAGAAGTGTTGAATATTTACTAATCATAAAAGTTTGAAATACTTGATGACTTAGAAAGATTTGAACTTGAGGCAAAGAAGATGGCTAGAGTTGATTAACGATAAATGTAGTTGCTGATGCTTTGAGTAGAAAATCTTTATTTGCATTAAGAGATTTGAATACTAGTTTAACCTTATCAGATGATGGTTCTGTCTTAGCCGAATTAAGAGCTAAGCCAATGTTTCTTGAAGAAATTTGTGAAGTTCAGAAAGATGACAGTGAGTTGCAAGCCAAAAAAGATCAGTGTGAGTTGGGTATAGAGTCAGATTTTTAGATCAATTCTGACGATTATTTAATGTTCAGAAATCGGATATGTGTACCAAAGAATTATGAGCTTATTCGAAAGATTTTAGAGGAAGCACATAACAATTCTTTGTCTATTCATCCAGGTAGTACAAAGATGTATAATGATTTGAAGAAAATGTATTGGTAGGTAGGAATGAAGAGAGATATCTCAAAGTTTGTTTCTAGATGCTTGATCTGTCAGCAGGTAAAAGCCAAACATCAGGTACCTTCTGGTTTATTGCAACCTGTGTTAGTTTCTGAGTGGAAATGGGATCGAGTTGCCATGGATTTTGTGATAGGATTGCCATTGACACCAAGAAAGAAAGATGCAGTATGGGTTGTGATTGATAAGCTAAAGAAGTCAGCTTATTTTATTCCAATTCGTATGGATTATTCACTTGACAAGTTGGTCGAGTTGTATATTTTAGAGATAGTCAGACTACATGGAATACCGTTATCGATTATTTCAGATAAAGATTCGAGATTCACTTCGCGGTTTTGGAAGAAGTTACAAGAAGCTTTGGGCACAAGTTGAGTTTTAGTACAGCTTTCTATCCTCAGACCGATGGTCAGTCAGAGAGAGTTATTCAGATACTCGAGGATATGCTCAGATTTTGTGTCTTAGAATTTCAAGGTAGTTGGGAGAAATATTTGCCGTTGGTAGAGTTTACTTATAATAATAGTTACCAGTCGAGTTTGAAAATGGCACCTTATGAAGCTTTGTATGGACGTAAATGTTGCACACCTTTGTATTGGACAGAGCTTAAAGAAAATTAGATTTACGGGGTTGATTTAGTTAAAGAAACTGAAGAGAAAGTGAAAGTCATCAAAGATTGCTTGAAAGCAGCTTCAGATAGACAGAAGTCTTATACAGACTTGAAAAGAAAAGAGATTGAGTATCAAGTTGATGACAAAGTGTTCTTAAAAGTATCCCCGTGGAAGAAAGTCTTTAGACTTGGCAAGAAAGGCAAACTAAGTCCACGTTTTATTGGACCGTTTGAGGTGACTGAAAGAGTTGGACCATTAGCATATCAGTTAGCTTTGCCACTAGAGTTAGAGAAGATTCATGATGTGTTCCATGTGTCCATGTTACGTCGTTATCGTTCTGGTCCTTCATATGTGATTTCACAGGCAGAGGTTGAGATTCAGCAAGATATGACTTATGGTGAAGAACCAGTAAAGATTTTAGCTCGAGAGGTCAAGCAACTAAGGAACAAAAGTATTGCACTTGTGAAAGTATTATGGAATAGGCATTGGGTAGACGAGGCTACATGGGAGCCTGAAGACGTTATGTGAAAACAGTATCCAAATCTTTTCACAGGTAAGATTTTCGAGGACGAAAATCCCTAATTGGGGGAGAAATGTAACATCCCAAAATAGGGCCTAAATGAAACAGTGGTTGCAAAATCGTGAATCAAAGAAAGAAAAGTTTATTCCGATTAATTTTTATAATTTACCGAGTGATTAGATGCATGTGTTAGAGTATCGATGGAAAAATTTATAGATAGCATGCTTAATTTGCCTACTAGGGCTTAATTGCAAAAGTTGATAAATATGAATTTTAGATGCTAAAGGATTAAATTGAAGAGTATAATTAAAGTAGAGGTCCTTAAATGGTAATTAGACCATTGGGTTTTCATGGACAAAAATGGACATACATAGATAAAAATAACTAAAGTTTTAATGAAGGGTATTTTAGTCATTTGGTAATTAAACGATTAAAAAAGAGAAAAAGATGGCAAAATGTTCCCATATTCTTCATTAGGCCGAAAATTCAAGGGTTCTTCATAGCCAGGTTTTTGTCAAGCTTCCAAGCTTCATAGTAAGTGATTCCAAGCCCTGTTTTTAATGTTCTTTACATTTTTGAAGTCCTAGTAACTTGATTTAGCTTATTCTAGCAATAATTTAACTTAGGGTTCATATTTGGAAAAATACTCATAGGAGAAATATGTTTATTTTGATGTTTTATGGTAGAATATCAAGCTTGAAATTATGTTAAACGACTTGAGCTAAGTGATTTTAATTGAAAACGAGTAAAACGACATAATCGGTAAAAATACCTAATTGTCATAAGTACATGTTAGAGTGGGAATTTGATGTTGCCGTAGGTAAATAAATGATCAGCATGTCATAAAACATAAGAATTAGGGATAAAGTTTCATTTTCGAGCTTAGGGCAAAAGTGTAAATATGCAAAAGTTTAGGGCAAAATCGTAATTTTGCCAAAGTTAGAGTTAAGGACTGTTTTGATAAATGTGAATATTAAATAAGTTAAATTTTCTATTATAGATCAAGAAGAACGAAATTCAGGGTTAGACCGAGGAAAGAAAAAGGTTAAGGACTAAATCAAAATATATGATCATATTTTATATCGAGATAAGTTCGCGATAAATAAATGCAATGTTTTATTATTTATAATTAATGATATTATTTTTCAGGATCTATATATTTATTTTGTAAATTTATTCCTTGATGATTCAAGTAAGAATTGACGGAGAAATTATACTTAAAAGTTCCGGTTGAACCTTAGGAATGTGTAGGATACAAATGTCATGACATTAGGGTTTAAGGATACCAAGTAAGACCATGCCAAAGCATGGCATTGGTAAGTTTTACAAGGTAAGAAAATCATGTAAGACCACGTCAAGACATGGCATTGATAAACTACTATAAGGCAAAGTTCCCACATAAGACCATGCCAAGGCATGGCAATGGTGAGTTCATGAGGCAAAGATACCACGTAAGACCATGTCAAGACAAGGCAACGGTAAGTTTAAAAAGAAAAAGGTACTCGCGTATCCTTCGTATTCAAAGAGTGTACCAAAGGGAAGGTAAGATAAGTCCATGTTTGAAAGGTTCAGATTATCTTGATAATTCATTTAGAATGTTGTTATTTATTTACATGCAAACTTACTAAGCTTTATGCTTACTCCCTTTCTTTTCTCTCTTATTTTATATTATCACAAAGCCAACTCAGAAAATCATAAGGATGTCGGAGATCGCCTCACACTATCAATGAGTTATCTCGGTATTTTGTAACTAGAAATACTTTAAGTTATGACATGTATAGGGACTTGGCTATTTTCTGTGTATGTCCTTATGATATGATTAAATAATGGCATGTGAATACTTGGTAATGATTAGCTTATGATATATCTAAATATGAACATGTTTTGGTATTATGTATGCCTAAATGAGGTTTGATGCAAAGAAACTATGAAAGAGTAAGAGTTGGTCATGGAATAGTTAGGAAACAATAGCAATGACATGGTTTTGAAAAATCACTAAAAATTTTAGAAATGGAATTAAATAGTGAATGAGATATAGAATTAAAGCTTATTGAGTCTATTTTTATAGGAAAGAAACAAAGCCAGCAGAAAAAGTCTATATTCTGAGATATTTAAATTTCTATAGGACTGGTTTAGAGTGACTTCATGATCCCCTGTTCCAAATTTGGAAATTCACTAGAAATTGTAAAAAAAAAATTATAAGTCAAAGTTTATGTGTATAGATTCCTTGGTGAGTATATTTTCATTATAAACAAATAGAAACATTATCTAATTTCTGTATAATGAGGTAATCAATTTTTAGTAAAGAGAGGTCAGGTCCGCTGAACTGCAAAACAGGGGAACCTTTAATGAATAAACTGTACAAATTGGCCAAACCAAAAATTCAGGAAAAATTATGGTAAGAAGATATATGAGTCTAGTTTTAGGGAAAATTTGCGGATTTAAATTTAAAGTTTTTTAACTTGAGGTATAATTAATTTAGTGACTGTTATGCAGATGAACGGTTCTATTATGAATAGTAAAATAAATTGTTTTGATTTGTGTAAGTAATCGAATTTTTTTTAATATTCCCGGTTTGGTCTCGAACCGTTCCACTTGCACGTTTTAAGGCCTCGAGGGCCCTTTTTAGGGATTTATTGGATGAATGTGAGTGAATTAATTTTTTTTAAAAGTAAATTTTTTTTATGCCCCGAACAAGTAAGATAAGTCTGGTAACGTCTCGTGCTCGACTCCGGCGACGGTCTCGGGTAAGGGGTGTTACAAAACTTATGGAGATTAACTAATAACTATCTCCCAATGCTTAGAAACCTAAAGACTCGTAGACTCAATAATGACTTTGTTTGTCCAATCTGCTTGGAGGAAGAGGAAATTGTGGAGCACCTATTCCGCGATTGCGTGTTCACGAAGAGGGTCCTTCATGGGTTTGGGGTAGACACCTCGCAAACAAACACAGAGTAAACATGAAAAAAATGGTTAGTTCTTTTCATTAGCAACAATAACATACATTTGTGTTCAGTTATGGCAATCTCACTTTAGGCAGTGTGGTACAATAGAAATAAATAGTATCATGAGGGGGAAAAGCGAAGAGTAGAGGCGGTTGTGGGTTTTATTAATGTAGCACCCCAAAACCCAACCCAAAAGTTTCGTCTGGGTTTCGGATGTAACATTTGCCATCGAAATGGCTCAAAACAAAACTTTAATTTAAACACAAAAATTATTTTCGAAAAATGTTTTTCTCTTGCGACTTATTTAAAAAGAAAACGAATTTTACCAAAATGCTTTGTAAACGTTGAACTTATTTTCGCTTAAAAATTTGCTTGGAACCAATTCACATTTAAAGGTAAATTTGCAACCAAAATAGATTTGAAAGTTTTGATAACCGAACTTAAAATCAGAAGATTACATTGGGAAAAAAAATTGTTATCTTGTCGGAAAATCATATTCAGATTCTAAAACTCATGCATAGCATCACAAATTTAATTCAAAAACCATAAACTCAAACTTAATGATAGTCCGAAGGGAAAATTCAAACCACAGTCCTTATGAAATTTAATTACAGTTCCAATGAAAACATATTATAAGTCTTTATAAAATTTATTTTAAAACTCAAACCGAAACTTGAGATTCTGAGACCTCCGCTTTGCTAATTCTGAAACATAACTTCATGGATTACCTGAAAAGGAGAAACTGAGGGAATAAGATACACGAACTCAGTATGAGTCTAAAATATAAGCAAATAGTAAAAGACGAAATAACAAAAGTATTTTAAAAAAATATATATATATACAAATAACATATGAAAAACACAAATTGATAATCCGATATACGAAATGTTTCCATTAGCAAACAGAACACAATTATATTATTTCAAACACTCATGTTGCCTAATTGCGATAGACTATTCAAAGTATTTCATAAATGACCTAACATTCATAAAACAAACATAAATTCAGATGCGTAAAATATGCAACAAGTAGAAATCCCACCCCACCAGCCAAAACACCACTCCGACCGCCCTATACACCACAATTGGGCTATGGTAAGCCCATCCCCCTACGCACCATGATAGTGGATCTAAGCCACTCAAATAGAAATATGCAGCTGAGCTGATATATATAATAGTGCGGTAAAACTGCTGTAATAGAATATCGCAGTTAAACTGCCAAATTAGACTTCCTTCTCATCAAACATAACCCAATCCCAAATGCAGACGCAAATAGTTTATAGAAACACATAACTAATTAAAAAACACCACATTTAAGCATTTTTGTAATTAACATAATTAAATCAAACGAGCTCACATACAAAACTAAAATCAATACAGTAATACACCTTTACTAGACCTCCTGATGTAAGCACGCCTGGGAGCTCATCAAGCACGAGCCAAGATTCCCTCGAGCTGCCTAAACGACCAATGACTCAAGCACGAGCTAAACGCCTTCAAGAAGCTGTTTTAGCCTTGTTTGCTCAACTTTGGAACAACAATGAGCTCCAAGCCAAAGGTTAGATCGGGCCAGCTTAGTACAAGCTCCCTGCACTTTTGTTCAAGCTGATTTTAGCTCAATTTCAGCTCCATGAATTTAGGCCAGCTCGTTCCAGCTCAATGGAGCTCCTTTTCATTTTTCCAACTTTGCTTTTAAATAATTAAAATAAATTGCATGTTATTTTTAGCTCGAATAAATATTAAAGTATTTAATTTGTCCAAAATCACAACATGAATTTAATGTGTCATGCTACGCAAATTAATGAGTTTAATTAGCTATTTAAGCTATTAATTTGGGACAACTTTATTTCTTGTTAATTAATGTAGCCGAATTTAATATGTCTTAGTTCCAGCATGTTTTTAATTTGCCTTAGTTCATTACATGATTTAAATGTGTCATGAGCTGCCAATTTTTAATATGTCTTAAGCTATTTAATTTGTTGTTTAATGTGCACTCATATGCATGCATTCGCCAGAAGGAGTCAAGATCACCTTTTTCACTGGTTTTCAAGCGACTCAACAAATTTTAAAGAATTAATTTCGAAAGAAATTAAAGCTCCTTTAAAGTGACGCCTTGGGCATTCCGCCAGCC
The DNA here is from genome assembly GCF_025698485.1 of Gossypium arboreum. Classification (NCBI taxonomy): domain Eukaryota; kingdom Viridiplantae; phylum Streptophyta; class Magnoliopsida; order Malvales; family Malvaceae; genus Gossypium; species Gossypium arboreum. The sequence continues at coordinate 67,746,552 of NC_069072.1, forward strand.
ATGCTTTTTCACTAAGATATTAGTTGAATATTGCTGCCCATTGAAGTCTCCTAAGCTAAAATCAATGACCTTCTTGACCATCCAGCTCTCCAAGGCAACATTTTAAAGTGTTCACATTGCTGGAAAATGCTTTTCACATGGAGTGACCATTCGGCTATGCATGTTCACACCCATGGGACTTCTCTAATTCGGTTTCACACTTATATGGCTCTTGCAATGCTCCAAGCTGCTCATTAAGGCTTCAAACCATTCAGCTGAATAAGACACTTGTATTTAAGCCTATTAACACACTATGGCCGAACATAGACATGGCTAATCAGCTCCCATTCATTCCAATTGCTTCAAATACATTTCAGTTGAACCAACTTCATCTAGAAGCTGTACAATGGCGTTCCAAATAGGTGGGAAGCTTCCTGGAATTTCATGAAGTTTTCTGGAATTTTCTAGCTCCTTAAATGCTGAAACTAAGTGACCATTCAACTTATTCAAAGTCCATTCGGCTCGCCCTTTTTTTAGCTATAAATTTCAGCTCATTTCATTTTGTAAAGAAACTTTTGACATTTTGATTAATAAAACATTGTTTCTGTGAGGTTTACTTCCTCTCATATCTCATACAAGTTTTTAAGACTTATCTAGTTGTGCTAGCGGTGTCTACCGAGCTTGTTTTAGAAGTTATCACCGTTTTGGTGTGGCGTTCTCCTATCCATCTATTCCATCCATCCCCTTAAACAATATAGGAACCGGGGTGACACTCTTTAGTGTTGAATCACTACTGAAGTTTGAGTTCGCTTTCCATCACCATCTCCTTTCGTTATTTGACTTCATATTCTAAACCGACCGATCCACATATCTTCTACCTTTGTTCCTTCATAGCCGAACCTTCCATCATTTATCTAGCCCCATTGAACCCCCTTTTCATTAACAATTGTTCTTCTAAGCCAATTCAAACCAATCGAAAATTTTGTGAACGACTCTTCTCGTCGACGATCGGACAATTACGTGAACCTAACTCGAACACCTGAGCTGGATCACATCACCTCCCTCGATCAGTAATGTTATCTCAAACACATTTACAGAAGCTTAAACGGATGTTGGATTACACAAGAACCAAAACAAGTCAATTACAAACAAAAATTAAAATATGCAAAAATATGGCCACACGACCGTGTGTCCAGGCCATGTGGAAGGGTCCAAACTGTGTGATAAAGGTACACAACCGTGTAACTGATATAACGCCTATATTAGTGAAACACACGGTTGTGTGACTGAGACACATGCCTGTGTGACAGAGTTACATGGTCGTGTGGCCAAGTTATGTACTCACTGTGCCGTGTGATAAAATTAACACATTTAGGAAGCAGAGTAGACACAGCCGTGTGGATAAATCACAAACCCGTATGGTTGAGATACACAATCATATGGTTGAAACACACACCCGTGTGAAAAAAATTTCACATTAAAGAAGTAGGAAAGACATAGTCGTGTGATTGAAGCACATGCCCATGTGTCTAGGAAACATGGTCGTGTGGATGACGCACACGCCCGTGTGAAAAATGAAAAATTCCCTAAACAGAGGCCACACGACCATGTGGCCAGTCTATGTAATCCACTCTAGAACTTGTGACACCTACAGCGGCATAAGGCCATTTGGACCGCCCGTGTGCAACACACACCCATATGGCTGCCCATGTGGCCCCGAAACCACACCAAAATTGATTGAGAATCATGAAATTCATTAACGACTCGATCCCTAACTACAACAGTTTTGAAAACACACCTTAAATCGAGATATCAAGCACTAAGAACTGACCAATTTGCCTCCACAAAACTGTTATGCTTCAGCGTTTAAACTAATGAACACGCAATTCCTCTAATGAAATGACTGAAACCAAGGCATTAATGCACGACCAAAAAGACACAATTTACCAAATATTGTTATTCTAATAGAGATGAATGGTTAATCAAGAACAAAATGGATAAAGACACAAAGAAAACACAATGGAAAAAAAAAGAACAAAAATAAAAATTGAAAGAAGAAGAAAATGAGACCAACGTGCGAGAGAAATAGAGGAAAAAAATAAACTAACGTGAGCAAAACATTTGGGTTTTTCCCTTTTTTTAAAATCTAATAAAATAAATCAAAATAAAAAAATAAAATTTATAATTTAATTAATCATTAACAACCAAACAGATTTATTTATTATTATTATTAAAATAAATTTCAGAACAAAACAAAATAAACAATATCAAATTTGTCAAAACCCCTCAAATTTTAACTAAAAATATTTCAAAGAATTAAAATAAAAAATACTTAAAAAAGATAATTCCCACATGGATTCGAACCCGAAACCAAAGGTAAGCTACCAAAGAGCTAGCCACTGAACCAGCAGACTCATTTTACTCCTAATGCGCGAAAACTAATTTAACAGTCCCATCAGACCACTGTTGCAACCAACTAACTTGAATAATTCTAACCCCAATTTTGGGGCATTACAACTCAAACTGTAACACCCCTTACCTGTGTCCAACGCCTAGACAGGATACGAAATATTACCGGACTTGAACATACACTACTATGTAAAATCGGGCCATAAAATTTTGTTCAAATTTAAAATTTATTCAAAAACATACATATCTCCCTTACATGGGTCTATGAGACCCAAAACATGCATCGAGGGTGGTTCGGGAATAAACCGTGAACTTTAGAAAAATTTTCATAAAACAGGGTCATACGCCCGTGTGGACACAAGGACACGCCCGTGTCCCCAGTCCGTGTAACTCTCTGTTTATGACGTTAGCATCAATTAAGGGTCACATGCTCGTGTGCTAGGCCGTGTGACGAATTTAATTTTCGCATTTAAGATACAGACTTCACACGGCCTGGGAAAACACCCATGTCCTAAGGTCGTGTCCTCCACACGGCTGAGACACATGGTTGTGTCTCTTCCAGTGTGTTTACTACCATGTATACAGACTTGAAAAGTTAGGGTGCAGGGGACACACGGCCAGACAACAAGCCCATGGGGCTGACCGTGTGTCACACACGGTCTAGACACATGCCCATGTGTCTACCCGTGTGGACGAATTTTGAGGCTATTTAGCAAGCCCTCTTGTCACCTATAACAACACAAACACATTCACATGTCAATGGTGATAGATTAGGCAATGGTTGGGTTACTTAGACCTCCAAAACTTTACATCATGCATGACATTCACATATCAAGGTATACATGTTTAAAACTCCCCACTTGACAAGTTCAATCATTTCATTTCTTTACCTTTGTTCATATTATGACTCTGCTAATTGGTATCATTTATCCATCAAGCATGAGTTCCACCTTTTATCGTTCACTGTTAGCAACCAATTTAGCACACACCACACGAATAATAACACATCCCATGCATGTATCAATATTTAGGAATTTTAACCCAATAATCAAAATGAGCCATGTTTCATGGCCATATACAAAAGGGAATAACATACCAAAAGGAGCCATCACTTTGGCTAACAAATATGACACAAGTGACAAAGTGCAAAGTCCCTTATACATGCCATACTTAAAAGCATTAAACCAAATATACCCCAAAGGATTTGTTGATAGTGTGACTCACGCTCCGACTTCCACGATCCCCGAGCTAGCTTGGCGATGCTAAAAGAAAAGGGAAAAGAGAGAAGGGTAAGCACAAAGCTTAGTAAGTTGTATGTAAATAATAAACAACATAAGTCAAAATAATCATGGGTTAAACATGTTATCAATTATCATGATAATATCATATTGCACACATGAACATAGTCAAAATTGACATTAAATGTCATTAAACATCATGCTTATCTTACTCCTTTCTACTCAGGCTAAACTTCCCATCATGAATCGAGCTCAATACTCATGGGATTTACGTACATACCTATACCATACATTCTTACTCATATCACTCCACTTCTTAACCCAAAATCTTGAATGGCCCGTTGAACCACCCAAAATACTAAAGGACACTCGGGATTATCATACACCAAATAAAGTACCAATGTCATGTCCCCGACATGGTCTTACATGAATCCACATATCATCGTCGATGCCATGTCCTAAACATGGTCTTACACTAACACATACATCATCGCCGATGCCATGTCCCAGACATGGTCTTACACTAGCATACATATTATCCCCGATGCCATCTACCAGACATGGTCTTACATAGAATCTCATTTAGCATGGTGTCATGACATCCAAGTCCTAAGTATTCCTTTGGGTCACCCGAGGCTTCCGAGATACGAGGCTATCACTAAACTTCCATTAGATCATCACAAGCCAATTTCATTAAAGTATACATACATGTATCATATAATGTCAAATATTAAATACGTAACATTGGAGTTATTAAATTACTTACACACAACTTACCTCGGTGTAAAATATGACAATTTGCGATATAGTCCACAACCTTGTCTTTTCCTTGATCAAGGTCTATCCCTCGTCCCTCTTGATCTATAATAGTGCATTTAGCTCATTTAATATAGGCACTATTCAATTCAGTCCAAAAATCAAGATATGACAAAATTACAATTTTGCCCCTAAAATTTCACAAAATTATGAAATTACCCCTAGGATCATAAAATGAAAAGTATCCCATTTTCTCATTACCCAAGCCTAGCCGAATAATTTATTCTCTTATACCATCCCAACATTTTTATTTATTCACACATTTACATATAGTTTTTAAAACTTTTACAATTAGGTCCTTTTTATCAATTGCACCAACAACCACCTAGTAAAAGTTCTTTATCACACCTCAAACCTCCATATTCTTCCATTAGACATCAAAGAACAAGCATATCATTCATGTGTATGTTTTTTAACATGAACCCTAGCTCAAATTAAGGGTAGAAATAGCTTAATCGAGCTACAAGGATTTCAAAAAAATATAAAGAACATTAAAAACAGGGCTAGGATGCACTTACTTTGAGCTTAAAAGATGAAAGAAACCCTAGCTATGGCTCCTTGTGAAATTTGGCCAAGGATGGAGAAGATGGACTAATTTTTTTACTATTTTTCCCTTTTAATTCTTTTAAATACCAATGGACCAAAATGGCCTTCCATTAAAACTTTGATATATTATCCCTCCTATGTCCATTTTTGTCCATAATGACATATAATGGTCTATTAACTAAATAAGGACTTCAAGTTTCAAATCCAATCACATTTAAGTCCTTAAATCAACTAGAACATATATTTTTCACTTATTACAATTAAGTTCTAATGATTCAATTGGACACCTTATCGGTAAAATTTCTCATCGATATTTTCACACAGTTATTTAATTACACAGTAGGCCTTAAAACTTTATCGATATAAATATTTCGACCTCAAATTTTTGGTTTCGAAACCACTATTCCGTTTAGGCCCTAATTTGGGATGTTACACAAACCACCTTAAAAAGAATTTTTATCCTTAAAATTTCCAACTAACCGAACAGTCGCCTAACACAAACTCACCACTATGCTCTCACTGTGCACTCTAATCCCGACACAATACCATACCATACTTATTTTATAATCTCATATATACAGTCTTAAAGTATATACCTTACTATCACACGCACAACCCATTAACCAAACAACTAGAAAACACATTATATCCAAAAAACCAAACAACATACCAATCACATATCCTACAATCGTACCTTTCTCAATGTCATCGAGGGCACTCCCTAATCCGATACTTCATAGACCCATATCTGAAACACGTTCCCGACTTCTTTCGACATTCACCTGGATGACACTTTTTATAATGCCCACAAACCGACACGTCCCCGCCACTACTAGAACCTTCCATATTACCTTTACTGATGTCCTACTGATATCTGAGACATTTCAAATATCGAGGCTCTGAACTCAAAGGACTACAATCCCTCTTTTTCCCACACTCTACACACCTACCCTGAACCATTTCCTTGGTTCTTTCTAAACTAGATTTGAAGATTTTCTCTAAGACTTCTCTCACTAATAGAGTCAACGCCTCAGCATCAGCCTCTGAGTTATCAACACCCGTAGTTGGCGTAACCACAGTAATCTTTGACTCATTAGTAGACACATATCCCAAAGAAGCAGATAACTCCTCGCGATCTTACTTATCACTAGAATACATATCAAACCTTGAAAATAAATTCTTAAGGAATCCACAATTTCATAACAAGACACCAAATAAATATCTAAACACTACAGTTCTAGTCTTACAGATCTAAACTTATAAACTCAAAATTTCACGTGAATCAACATCAAAGTCTAAGATGTTTTGTTTTCGCAAAACACTTTCAAAACACTATGGTATGTTTTGTTAAAAATATTTTTAACAAAACACACCACAACAATTAGACACGTTAAAAACATAGGCTGAGCTTTTACAAACTTAGCTCTGATACCACTAAATGTAACACCCCAAAACCTGACTCAGAAGTTTCGTCCGAGTTCCAAAGGTCACATTGGCCATCAAAATGGCTCAAAACAAAACATTAATTTAAGCATAGAAATTCTTTTCGAAAATCTTTTTCTCTTGTGACTTACTTAAAATGAAAATGAATTTTACCAAAATTCTTTGTAAATGTTGAACTTATTCTTGCTTAAAACTTTGCTTGGAACCAATTCACATTTAATGATAAATTTGCAACCAAAATAGATTTGAAAGTTTTGATGACTAAACTTAAAATTAGAATATTACATTGGGAAAAAAATTTGTTATCTTGTCAGAAAGTCGTATTCAGATACTAAAACTCATGCATAGCATCACAAATTTAATTCAAAAACCATAAACTCAAACTTAATGATAGTCCGAAGGTAAAATTCAAACCACAGTCCTTATGAAATTTAATTACAGTTCCAATGAAAACATATTATCAATCTTTATAAAATTTATTTTAAAACTCAAATCAAAGCCTGAAATTCTAAGACCTCCCTTTGTTGATTCTGACACCTAACTTTACAAATTACCTGTGTAACAACCCTTACCCGAGTTCAACGCCGGAACAGGATGCGAAGTGTTGCCGTAGTTAAACACATGCTTTTAGACATTTTCGTGCCATAAAATTTCATCCAAATTAAAACTTTTTGAAAACCGAATATAAAGTCCCTAATACGAGCCCATGAAGCCAAAAACATGCTTTGAAGAAAATTCGGGACTTAACCGAGTACTTTAAAAAATTAAAAAATTTTAAGGTAAACAGGGCACACGCCCGTGTCGAAAAGTGACACGCCCGTGTGTCGTCTTAACATGATCGTGCTGAATGCCCGTGTAGCTCACACAGCCTGGGCATATCTAGACATGCTCGTGTCCCTAACCCGTGTGGATTTATTTTTCAATTCGAACTTACAAGGGTTTTCACACGGCTTGGCACACGCCTGTGTTCATGGCCCGTGTCCCTCACACAGCCATGACATGCTCGTGTCTTAGCCCGTGTACAAAAACCTTGACATTCTGTTTCTGACGTCATCAACCAATTAAGGGCACACGGCCAAGGCACACGGCTGTATGTTAGGCCGTGTCCTCTACACAACTGAGACACACGGCCGTGTCTCTGGCCGTGTGTTTACAACCATGCATACTGACTTGTAAAAATTAAGGTGCAGGGGACATACAACCGGACTACACGCTCATGGAGCAAACCATGTGTCACACACGGCCTAGACACACGCTCGTGTGTCTGCGTGTGTGGACAAAAATAAGGCTATTTACCAAGCCTTTCTGCCACCCTTACTTATACCAACTTACACAATATCAACCAAAACCAATCCAAGCCTAACACATATAACCAAATTAACCACAACCATAAGAAATTTTGCATCAAATACATTTAATTATAATCAATATTAGCCAACATTAATGGCCTATACAAAATGAATATCACATCCATCATATGAGCCAACTCTTGTGGCTAAACTAACAAGACACTAAACAAAATATTCAAGTCCCTATACATGCCAAAATCAAAATATTAAACTAGCTATACCAAAGCTTCAGGCGATACTGTGATCGATGCCTCCGACGTCCCTTAATCCCCGATACTAGCTTAGTGGCACTATAAGCAAATGGAAAGGAGAGGGAGTAAGCATAAAGCTTAGTAAGTTGCATATAAATAAGTAACAACATCAACCATGCGTATTATAAATCAACACAACATTCTTGAGTGAACATAGGTAAATATCACTACATGCTTATGTAAATCACAAGTATAAACCAAAGATTTCAATATTGTCCCAAGATCATTTTCATGGCTAGAACTTACTCATGTCATTCTTACCTTCAAGGCAACATAACTAGACTCATATCTCATAAGTTTCGAATAAGAACTTATACCACTCACAACGTGATTATATCATTCCATATCATTGTCATAAGCTTTTAAAATAACCCGTGAAACCATTTGGAATACTAAAGGATATCTGAAAAGCTTTACACAAGAGGGTGAATTGCCAATGCCATGTTCCAAACATGGTCTTACACTAGCTCTCGTCTCAATACCAATGCAATGCCCCAGACATGGTCTTACACTAGCGCACATATCAATGCCGATGCCATGTCTCAAACATGGTCTTACTCTGGCTCTTACAACATCGTTGATGCTATATTCCAAATATGGTCTTACACTGGTTCTTATAATGTGGTCGAAGCCATGTCCCAAACATGGTCTTACACTAGCGCACATATCAATGCCGATGCCATGTCCCAAACATGGTCTTACACTGGCTCTTGCAACATTGTCGATGCCATGTTCCAAACATGGTCTTACACTAGCTCTTATAATGTGGCTAATGCCATGTCCCAGACATGGTCTTACACTGGCACACATATCAATGCCGATACCATGTCCCAAACATGGTCTTACACTGGCTCTCGCAACATCGCTAATGCCTGTCCCAGACATGGTCTTACACTAGCGCACATATCAATACCGATGCCATGTCCTAGACATGGTCTTACACTGGCTCTCGCAACATCGCCGATGCCATGTTCCAAACATGGTCTTACATTGGCTCTTATAATATGGTCGATGCCATGTCCCAGACATGGTCTTACACTGGCACACATATCACCCAATGTCATGGCATGGGTATCCAATTTATTCCTAGGTTCAACAGGAATTTACCGCATTAATTTCATCATGCATTATTCATAATCATATTCAACCATATTATGCAAAATAAATCATTCAAAACATAATAATGATAAAGTTACCTCACTTACATGCAACTTACCTCAGTATACAAAAAGTGGTCGACTAATTGGCTTTAGTCTACTAGCTTGGCCTTTCCCCGGTCTAGGTCCGAATTTCGTATTTCTTGATCTAAAATGATAAAAATTGTGACAGCCCAAAATTGACCCTAGTCGGAATGTAGTTTCGGTACCACAAAACCGAGGCATAAAAATAATTTAAAATTTATTTTGATGCCTATAATATGTGTGTGCTCGTGTGAATTTTGAATTCTTTGATTTAGTTAATTTGATTGTGAATTGAAAGAAAAGGACTCATGTGAAAGGATTTAAAAATATGTAGCTAATTTCAAGAGGTTAATAAAGGAATGAAGCAAAATAAATGGAGTTGCATGTCAAATACTCCATTTATTTTGAATGAGTGGCCTACCATGTCTAGATTATGGGCAGGGAACATGTTTCCAACATGTTTAGTTAGTGCATTATGTAGAAAGAATTAAGAAATGGAAAAAAGAAAAGAAAAGAAAAAAATGAGCATGGATGCCCCCATGGTGCCAGTAGCTAGAGAGAAAGAAAGGAAAAAAAGTTGTCATTCATCCTTTCTTTGAGCAAAGACTAAGAAAGAAAAACAAAAAAATTGTTCATCTTTTCCCTCCTTCCTTTGGCCGAAATTCCTAAGAGGAAGAAGAGATTTTGCTTCATTTTCTTTGTTTAGAAGAGATCTAGAAGGAGATTTGGCTAAACTTGCATCAAGATTAAGGTATGTATGAAGTTGTGTCATGAGATTCATGCTTGTTTTGGTTGCTAACTTGATGTGCATGTTAGCCATGGTTCAAATCCTTGCTATGCCATGAAAAATGGTATTTGGCCAAGGTTGATATTGTGTTAAAGCCATTGCATGCTAAATGTGAAGCTTGCTAATGATGCATGCAATGATGGATTGACTACTCTTGAAATTTCTTTGTAGCAATCTTGAGTAAGACATTGAGTTCTTTGTTTAACCATGACCAAAGTTCAATGGGGTATGATTATGATGTATTCGGCCATGATGCATTCATGAGCATGACTTATGCTTGTTACTTGATTGGTAAAAATTTGTGTTTTAGAGGGTTATGAACACCTTGAGATTCGCCATGCACCTATATGTGTATATATGTTTGCACATGATATTTTGATTATGAAGAAAGTGATAAATATGTTTGTTTAAAGAAGAAATTTGTTGAAGAATGTTGTGAAATTTGCATGTACATTCGGCCTAGTACATGTATAGTGTGAAAAACCTTGAAATTATTTTTGATTTTGTGTATTTATGACCATGTGTAATCGGCCACATGAGTAATTTGAGCACTTGATGTTATGTTAAAATTCTTGAGCTTAAATATATGGATGTATGTGTATGTGGCCATATAGTGGCGTTTTGGTTCAAAGGTTGAATGATAAATTATAATAAAGTGAGATGATATGAGATGCGAATGTGATTTACTAGTAAACATTATTGATAGAAATATTGAATACTTCTACTTGTATTCGTTAAGCTCAAGAGCAAAAGGAGCTAAATCCGATAAAGGGAAGGAAAAAGTGATCGAATAGCCGTTGAAGCCGTTCGACAACATCCGAGGTAAGTCCTCAAGAAATGACCCTACTCGAATTATGTGAAATGAAATATGGATGTGTAATGATTATTGATTTATGTGTGTATGAGTATTTGAATGATACCGGGCTAAGTCCCAAGGCGATTATGCTAGTGATATGTTTGTGTTTGAGCCTTAGTAACTGAAAATGAAACATGGATGTGTAATGATTATTGATGTATGTGTGTGCATGAGCAATTGAATGATATCCGGGCTAAGTCCCGAAGACATTTATGCTAGTAATTATATCCGGATTGAGACCCGAATTATATCCGGATTGAGACCCGAAGGCAATTGTGCTAGTGACTACATCTGGGCTAAGACCCGAAGGACTCCGTGCAAGTTGTTAAATCCGGGCTAATACCCGAAGGCATTTGTGCAAGTCGTTCTATCCGGGCTAAGACCCGAAGGCATTCGTGCATGTGGTTATATCCGGTTGTATTCCGAAGAAGCTTGGGCTGGAGGTGAGTGTTGGTTGCTGTAATAAATTTAATTAGTACGCTCGAAAAGCCCAAAGGATAAGGTATGTTTATATGTGCATTGGAAAAGTCGATAGGTTTGAGTAACATTCCTTCAATCGACTAACGAGTTTTCAGCTATTGAATTAGTTGATATCTTGTGAAAGTATATAATGATGAAGTGTGAAGTAAGTATGATTATGTGAATATGTATTAATGAAATGATTCATTTGGCTATGAGAATGTAATGCTTTAGTTAAAGCTGATTTTATTGCTTGAGACTTACTAAGCATAAAAATGCTTACTCCGTTGCTTTGGCTCTCTGTTTTATAGATTTTGCTCGTTAGCGATCGGATTCAGGATCATTAAAGTCGAAGTCATCTACACTATCAAAGCCTCCAGTTTGGTATAATTTTGGTTGAACTTTGAAATGGCATGTATAGGACTACCCTATTGTTGAAGGTCATGTACCTTTCGGTTTGTGTAAACTTGGATAGCCATGCGAAAATGGCTTATATACGTTTTTGGTATGATACTATAATCATTGTATGTTGATCATTATGGGGTATGGAATTGTTTTGAGAAGATTAGCCATTGGAATGGTTAATCATGATCACACTTTGTGCTATGTATGCAAAGAGGGGCAATTGAATCGTGGAAATCATGAAATAGGTAAAGGTTACCTTGAAAACAGATGCTGGCAGCAGCAGTGGTGTGGTTTTGAAAAATCACAAAAAATTGTAAGAATGGTATTAAATAGTGAATAAGTTATGTGAATGAACCTTGATGAGTCTACTTTCATATGGAAGAAACGAAACGGTCATAGGAGTTACTTGTTAAGAGATATTAAAGTTATCGTGAGACAGGGCCTGAACGGTTTCTGGGTCCCCTGTCGCGACTTTAAAAATTTACTATAAATTATCCAGAAAGAATTAGGAGTCATGCCTTATATGTGCAGATTCCATTTTTAGTCTAGTTTCATTAGAAACAAACGGCACCAGTATTAAAGCCCTGTACAGAGAGATATTCAAGTTGTAACGCGCGAAGGTCAGAGCAGTCGATCCCTGTAACATGGGTGACTTTAACTAATAAACTGTACCAATTGGCCCAACCAAAAATTCTAGAAATAAATCCATGGAAGGATATATGAGTCTAAATTCAGGGAAAATTTACGGAATCAGTTTCCGAGTTTTGAAACTCGAGATATAATTTTTAAGGCGACAGTGACGCAGTTTTCCAGCCTGTCTGGAAATGCCAAATTGGTCGGTGCTTTAAGAGGACTTGGCTCGTTAACCCCTCGCGTCCGACACCGGTGATGGTCTCGGGTTCGGGGTGTTACAAAAATTCACTAATTTAATCATCATAGTAATTATGATTTTACCCTAGGCTCATAAAAATTCCCTAATTTAATCATCATAAATCATATTTTTGGCAAAATGACCAGTTTACCCTTAGACTTTCACAAAATTATGATTTTACCCTAGGCTCGTAAATTGATTTTTATCAAATTTTCTCACTAACCAAGCCTAGCCGAATTATTTTTATATTAGAAGCAGCCCACAATTCCCATCATTTCACACATTTATCCCATAATTTATAACTTATGCAAAATGGTCCTTAGGGTTTTCATGAAAACACTTCACAAAAGTTGTTTGTTTAACAACCATGATTTATTTTCTTCTATAAAAATTCAGCAAACAACATGAACACTCTCATGTAAAAACCCTATAATTTCAACCATTTTGCAAAATAGTCCCCTAATTAGCTAGATTATGCTATAAGGGTCCCAAAAGTACAAAAATTATCAAGAAATGCCATCAAAATCACTTGCTTGTAAGGGTAAAGAGTGGCTAAAATTTTAAAGCTCCAAAACCCCTAAAATGGCTGAAATTTTTAGTGGTGAAAGAAGAGATGAAAAAGATGAAGTCTTTTGTTTTATTTAATCTCATTTTCTAGTTAAAATAGGCTACCAACTTCACCAAATTTTATTTTTTTATTCATATTTGTCCCTATGGCTGACCATCCCTATTGAAATGGGTCTATTTTCCCTCTAAAGACCTCTAATTATGACTCTCTAGCTATTTAACAACATTTTCTAGAAAAACAAAACTTTTGCTCTTTATGCGATTTAGTCCTTTTTCGCAATTAAGCATACAATTGCTAGAATTATTTCACCAAAATTTTCATGTACTGATATAAACATGCTATAACACATAAAATTATATTAAAAATAATTTCTTCAATCTCGGGTTAGTAGTTTCGAAACCACTGTTCAGACTAGGCCCAAAATCGGGTTGTTACAACTTGAAAAGGAGAAACTAAAGGAATGAGCTACACTAGCTTAGTGTGAGTCCGAAACATAAGAAAATAACAAAAGAAGAAATAACACAACAAGTACTTTAGAAATATATATACAGATAACATATGAAACATACAAACCAGTAATCCTATATATGAAATGTTTCCTTTAACAAATAGAACAAAATTAATTATTTCAAACACTCATGTTGCCTAATCGTGATAGACTATTCAAAGTATTTCATAAACAACCTAACCTTCATACAAACAGACATAAATTCAAATGCATAAAATATGCAACAAGCAGAAATCCTACCCCACCAGCCAAAACACCACTTTGACAACCTTGTACACCACAATTAGGCTATGTAGGCCCATCCCCCTACTGTGACAGCCCTAAAGTGACCCTAGTTGGAAAGCGGTTTCGGGACCGCTAAACCGAGTCACCAAATTATTTGAATATAATGATTATTGTCTAAAATATGTGAATATGAATGTGTGAAAGTTTTAAGCTTCGATTTAGTCAATTGCATGTGAATTTAGCTAATAGGACTTATGTGTGACACTTTTGAAATGTGATAGGTCGATCTATAAGGATCTATTAGTGCATGAGATCAAAAGGGTGGACTTGCATGTCAATTTCCCCCTTAATTAGTAAGTGGCCGGCCATGACAAGGAGGGTGGACAAAATGTTATGGGCAAAACATGTCATAAACATGTTATGTTAATGCTTATGTTAGGAATAATAAAGTAAAGAACATGGGCAATAAAATATTAGTGTTAGTAGGAGGAGAAACAAAAAAAAAATGTGTGTGGTTGCCCCCTTCATTGCCGTGAATTGAAAGAAGAAAAAAAAAAGAAGAGCTTCATTCTTTGGTTCTTCTTGGCCGAATTGAAGAAAGGAAGAAGAGAGGTTTTGGTCACCTTGAGCTTAAGGGGAGGTTAGTATGTTGTGTTAGATTCTTAAATTTTAAACTTGTTTCTAGTTAATTAGCTAATTTCTTACACAACCCATGGCAAAAATTTCGAAATCTTGGTGATGGCTTGAGCATTCGGTTTTAGTTATTAAAGGATGAGATTGGGTTATAATCTTTATGTTTTATGAAGAATTGTTGAAGAGAAGGGTTTAAGTAGTCAAATTATAAATTTTAATGCTCATGAGTACAATGGCCAAACATAGATTTGTCTAAAGAATTGAACAAATGCCGTGTGAGTGATTGAAATGAATGAGTTGGAGGTTAGATCATGTTAAGATTCGGCCTTGTACATAAACATTAAGAGTTTGATGTTTTTGTGATTTTTGGAAGGTAAATAAGGTTATACACAAGATGAATACTAAGATTTTGGTTGACTTGTTTTTAGTGAGGTTCGACCAAGGACCTTATGTACAAGTTTATTCGGTTTAAGTAGAGTAAACGTGACGGGTAGATATGGAGTAATGTGTATATTGGTTCGGCTGCTAAGCAAGGAAATAATTGTTGGTAACATAGTATCTATGCACTTATGAATATATATATATATGGTATTTTGAGTATAATTGCTCATTGATAAGGTTGGTTAATAGTTTAAGTAAGGATTACTATATTTGATATGTACACAAATTGAGGCAATAGGTTCGGCAATTAGCTTAAGACATACGGGTAATATCATATGTCCGATCATAGTTAAACATTCGATAATTGTGATTCTTTGGCTACAATGTTTGAATATCGCCATGGGGAGAATATATGATCGGTTGCCTAATATTAGTTCGAAATGAATCTAAATAAATAGATATTTGTATATAGTAAAGTTGGATAAGTAATTGAATAAATTTATTTGTTTATTAAGCTCAAGAGCTTAGAGGATCAAAGTTGGATAAGGGAAAGGAAAAAGTGATCGAATAGCCGCCGAAATCGTTCGACCACATCCGAGGTAAGTTTTCGAGTAATGAAACTTAGATTATGATTCGATTAGATTATGTTATAAGCAAATCAAAATCATGCCCTTTGTATGTAGCTTTTGAGCTGAAAATGATAATGCTTGATAAGTGACTTGTGTTTGAATTCTAGTTACGAAAATGAAATATTGATGCGTCATGATTTATTGATATGTGCATGGATATTCAGATTGATAACCGGGCTAAGTCCCGAAGGCATTTGTGCGAGTTACTATATCCGGGCTAAGTCCCGAAGGCATTTGTGCGAGTTACTATAACCGGCCAAGTCCCAAGGCAATTGTGCGAGTTACTATAACCGGGCTAAGTCCCGAAGGCAATTGTGCGAGTTACTATAACCTGCTAAGTCCCAAGGCATTTGAGCGAGTAGCTATATCCGGCTAAGCCTCGAAGGTACTTGGTTTGGGAATGAGCGATCTTGCTGTAATAATTTCAATTAATACGCTCGTAAAATCCCAACGATAAGGTACGTTCAGATATGCATTGGAGTAGTGATTTCGTTTAAATATTATCCGCTCATCGATTAGTGAGCTGCCTTTGTTAAGTTGATCCCTTATGTATGAATATAAGGGTTGGAAATGTGAAGTAGGACTGATTTTTGAGAATATGTGTATATGAAATTATCCGTTTAGTTATATGAATGCTATAATTCAGTTGTGCCTAATTTTATTGCTCAAAACTTACTAAGCATTAAATGCTTACTCTGTTCCTTGAATCTCTGTTTTATAGATTTTGGTTAGTCAGCTATCAAACTCGGGATTTTCGAAGTCGAAGTCGTCCACACTATCAAAGCTCTTTTGGTACACTTTTGGTTGAACTTTGAAAATAGCATGTATAGGACTACCCTTTTTGTTGTTGGTCATGTACCCTTTGGTTTTGTATAAATTTGGATAGCCATGCGAAAATGGCTTATATACACTTTGAGCATAGCATTATAATCATCTTGTATGTTGTTCATTGAGAGGTATGGAAATGTTTGGTAACGATTAGCCATTGGGAATGGTTAATTATGATTATTTTGATGCTATGTATGACAAACTCTAGTTGATTCATGGAAAACCATGAAATAGGTAAGGTTTACCTTAAAAACAGATGCTGACAGCAGCAGTGGTGTGGATTTGAAAAATCACTAAAAATAGTAAGAATGGAATTAAATAGTGAATAAATTATTTAATTGAACCTTGATGAATCTATTTTCATAGGGAAGTAATGAAACGATCATATGAACAGTATTTTATGAGATTTTAAAGTTTTCGTGAAACAGGGCCAGAGCGGTTTCTGGATTCCCTGTTTGGAATTAGGAAATTCATTATAAATTAACCAGAGATAGTTAGAAGTCATTCCATATATGTATAGATTCCTTTTCGAGTCTAGTTTCTTTAGAAACAAACGGCATAAGTATTGAAGCCCTGTACAGGGAGATATATAAGTCGTAATGCATGAAGGTCAGAGCAGTCGAACCTTGAAACAGGGGAGACTTTAACTAATAAACTGTACTAATTGGCCCAACCAAAAATTCTAGAAAACAATTTGTAGATGGATATATGAGTCTAGTTTCATAGAAAATTTACAAAACTGATTTTCGAGTTTTGGAACTCAAGATATGATTTTTAAGGTGACAGTGACGCAGTTAGCCAGCTAGTCTGGAAATTTTAAAATGGACTGTAAAAATAAGGGAATTAAGTCTGTTAACCCCTCGTGTCCGACTCAAGAACGGTCTCTGCACGGGTGTTACAATTTTATTGGTATCAGAGCTACGGTTTAGTCGATTCTAGGACTACCGTAATACGTTTGGGTCTAGCTATACATGCCATTTTGTGATTATTTGATAGTGTGGTGATTTCTGACATTTGTAAATGTGTTTATTTATAGTAATGGATCCCGATCCCGACCGAGTGGTAGCTGATGATCTTGAGAGTGTAGCGCTTCTCCCGCACAAGGGACAGCGCCGGCGGACTCTCAACCTATTGCTAGAAATCCAAATGATGAGGCTAGGCAAGCTTTTTATAGCGTGATGAATGATTGGTTTAACCAATACATTCGAACTAATACGGCTGTTCCACAACCTCTATTCCCGACTAATACCACCCCCGTACCTACAATACCTCCGGTAACTGACCAAATAAGGTCAAATAAGCCCCAGTTGATGAATCAAAACACAGGGGCTACTAAATTTAAAGCTCTTGACAATGATGATGCCGAGCAAGTGAATTTTGGTTGGACAACACTACTCGGGTACTCGATGAGCTATCTTGCACACCGATGAGTGCCTAAAGTGTACTATCTCCTTGCTACGTGATTACGCCTACTATTGGTGGAATACGTTGATTTCTGTTGCAGCCCCGAGAGCAAGTAACTTGGGAGTTTTTCCAAACCGAAGTTTGAAAGAAGTATATCATCGAGATTCATTGACCAAAAACGGAAGAAATTTCTTGAACTTAAACAAGGTTCCATGTCGCCATCGACTATGAACGAAAGTTTGTAAGGCTTAGCCAGACGCTCGAGAATGCATTTCTTGAAGTCAGTAATGTGTAAACGTTTGAGGATGGATGAATGATGATATAAAGTTGTATGTTGGCATTTTGGAAACCGAGAATTTGTGGTACTTGTCGAGCGAGCTTGCAAAGCCGAGGAGCTCAAGATGGAGAAAAGAAAAGGCGATATGGGAGCAAAGGAGTTTCAGAAGAGGTCTTGGGAGGCCCTTTCAACATCATCGAAGAAATTTAGAGATGATTTGGGCGATCTAGAGACACTTCGGTTTTTCTAGACGAGATCGTGATCGACCCCTATGAGTGCACGAGTCACTTGATCGCCGATGTTGGAAATGATCGTCGAGATAGAACGGAGTGTCAGTATTGTGGTAAATGGCATTCGGGGAGTTGTAGATTCCATGACCGCTCTTGTTACAAGTACGGATCAGTTGACCATTTTATTAAAGATTGCCCGAGGTTGTCTGAACAGAATGTAAATCAGAGTGGGAAACCTGGTGCTACTACTACTCGGGGTAGACCATCTAGGAATACAAGCAATGCTAGTGGCGGTCAGAGAGGATCTAGAAATGCTACAACCAGATCTGAGGCTCGTGCTCCTGCTAGAGCTTATGCTATTCGCGCACGCGAGGATGCTTCTTCGCCAGATGTTATTACCGGTACTTTTACTCTCTTTGATACTAATGTGATTGCTTTGATTGACCCTGGTTCTACTCATTCTTATATATGTGAAACCTTAGCATCCAGTAAGACTCTACCTGTTGAGTCTACTGAGTTTGTAATTTGGGTGTCAAATCCTTTGGGTCGTTACGTGCTTGTCGACAAAGTGTGTAAGAAATGTCCCTTAGAAATCAGAGGTTCTGCTTTTCTACCGATTTGATGCTTTTACCGCTTGATTAATTTGATGTTATCCTCGGTATGGATTGGTTGATCAGTACATGATGCAATTGTAAATTGCAAAAGAAAACCATCGATCTGAGGTGTGTAAATAACGAGATAATCCGAGTTGAGTCTACTGACTTGAATAGGTTGCCAGCTGTAATATCATCAATGTTGGCTCAGAAATATGTAAGAAAGGGGTGCGAAGCATACCTTGCGTATGTACTTGATGACAAAGAGTTAGAAAAGAAGCCTGAATCTGTGCTAGTGGTTTGTGAATACCCGGATGTTTTTCCCAAAGAATTACCGGGTTTACCACCTGTTCGGGAGGTAGATTTTGGCATCGAGCTTGTACCTGGGACTACACCGATTTTGATAGCTCCGTATCGTATGGCACCAACAGAATTAAAGGAATTGAAAGCTCAGTTGCAAGAGTTGACGGATAGAGGTTTCGCTCGACCAAGTTTCTCACCTTGGGGTGCACCAGTATTGTTTGTGAAAAAGAAGGACGGAACCATGAGGTTGTGCATCGACTATCGTCAGCTGAATAAGGTGACAATAAAGAATAAATATCCGATACCATGCATTGATGATTTGTTTGATCAACTAAAGGGAGCCTCAGTGTTTTCAAAGATAGATTTGAGATCGGGTTATTATCGATTCATGAATTCGAGATTCGGATATACCCAAAACCGCTTTCGAGCGAGATACGGTCACTACCAGTTCTTAGTGATGTCGTTTGGGCTCACTAATGCCCTGCGGTATTTATGGATTTGATGAACCGGATCTTTAGACCGTATTTGGATCGGTTTTTAGTTGTGTTTATTGATGACATCTTGGTTTACTCAAGAGATGAAACCGAGCATTTGAACACCGAGATTAGTGTTGCGATTTTACGAGATAAGCGGTTATATGCTAAGTTCGAGAAGTGTGAGTTCGGTTAAGAGAGGTTAGCTTCCTAGGTCACGTGGTATCTGTGATCGGCATTCGAGTCGATCCGAGCAAAATTTCATCATACTTAACTGGAAGCCTCCAGAAATATTCTTGAAGTTCAAGCTTTTGGGACTTGCTTACATTACCGACGATTTGTAAAAGGTTTCTCGATGATAGCCACACCAATAACGGCTACTTTAGAAAGATGTTAAGTTTGAATGGACGGAAAGGTGTCGAAAAGTTTCGATCAATTGAAAACCCATTTGACGGAAGCTCCAAGATTAGTGCGGCCGAATCGTGCAAGGAGTTCGTCATTTAAAGTGATGCATCCTTACTTGGGTTGGGTTGTGTATTGATGCAAGAAGGTCGAGTTGTAGCTTATGCGTCGAGGCAACTGAAGCCACATGAGAAAAATTATCCAACCCATGATCTCGAATTAGTTGCCATCGTATTCGCTTTGAAAATATGGCGACATTACTTATTTGGTGAGAAGTGCCATGTATTTTCGGATCACAAAAGTCTCAAATATTTGATGACTCAAAGAGACTTGAATCTGCGACAAAGGCGTTGGCTTGAGTTGTTGAAAGATTATGAGCTTGTCATTGATTATCACCCGGGAAAGGCTAATGTGGTTGCGGACGCCTTAAGCCGGAAATCACCGCTTGGTTTACCGAGCGATGAATGTACACTTGTCAGTTCTACCCGACAATGTGTTAGTAGTCAATTAAAGGGAAACCATTATTGATTCATCAAATTCGTGAAGCTCAGAAAGTCGATGATGAATTGGTTGCAAAACGGGCTGAATGTGTTTCGAACATGGAATCAGAGTTTCAAATTGACGATGACGATTGTTTGAGGTTCAGAAGTCGTTTGTGTGTCCCAAGAAATTCAGAACTTATTACGATGATTCTGAACGAAGCTCATTGTATTCGAATGTCAATTCACCTGGGGAGTACGAAAATGTACAACGACCTGAGACGTCAGTTTTGGTGGCATGGTATGAAACGAGACATTTCCGATTTTGTTTCGAAGTGTTTAATATGTCAGCAAGTGAAGGCGGAACATCAAGTGCCTACGGGTTTACTCCAGCCGATCATGGTACCTGAATGGAAATGGGATCGAGTCACGATGGATTTTGTGTCTGGGTTGCCATTGTCGACAAGTAAGAAATATGCGATTTGGGTTGTTGTTGATAGACTGACTAAGTCGGCTCATTTTATTCCCGTACGTACGAATTTTTCATTGGATAAACTATCTGAATTGTATGTTTCTCAGATTGTGAGATTACATAGGGTGCCCATTTCTATTGTGTCGGATAGAGATCCGAGATTCACCTCACGATTTTGGAAGAAATTGCAAGAAGCTTTGGGTACCAAGTTGCATTTTAGCACCGCTTTTCATCCCCAAACCGATGGTCAATCCGAGCGGATAATTCAAATACTCGAGGATATGTTGAGATGCTGCATCCTTGAGTTTAGTGGTTCATGGGAACGGTATCTACCTTTGATTGAGTTCGCTTACAACAATAGTTTTCAGTAAAGCATTAAGATGGCGCCTTACGAGGCTTTGTACGGTCGAAAATGCCGTACACCATTGTTTTGGACCGAGCTCGGTGAAAGAAAAATTTTCGGAGTTGATTTGATTAAAGATGCTGAGCAGAAAGTAAAAATAATTCGTGAAAGTCTCAAGGCAAGATCGATCATCGAAGTCGACGGATTTGAAACGAAAGGACATTGAGTATCAGGTGGGAGATAAAGTGTTTCTTAAAGTTTCACCTCAGATTTGGGCGTAACGGCAAGTGAGTCCGAGATTCATTGGGCCATATGAAATCTCCGAACGAGTTGGTCTAGTTGCATATAGGTTGCTTTTACCCCCTGAACTCGAAAGGATCCACAACGTTTTTCATGTTTCGATGCTTCGACGTTACCGATCTGATCCTTCGCACATAATAAGTCCTTCCGAGGTTAAAATTCAAGCCGATATGAGTTATGAAGAAGAACCAATTCAGTATCCTAGCTCGTGAAGTGAAAGAGTTCTGAAACAAAAGGTTCCTTTAGTAAAAGTGTTATGGCTCAAACACGGGATGGAAGAAGCTACTTGGGAACCCGAGAACTCTATGAAAGAACGATACCCAAACACATTTCGGTAAGATTTTCGGGACGAAAATTTCTTAAGTGGGGAGAGTTGTGTGACCCTAAAGTGACCCTTGTCGGAAAGAGGTTTGGGACCGCTAAACCGAGTCACCAAATTATTTGAATATAATAATTATTGTCTAAAATATGTGAATATGAATGTGTGAAAGTTTTAAGCTTGATTTAGTCAATTGCATGTGAATTTAGCTAATAGGACTTATGTGTGACACTTTTGAAATGTGATAGGTCGATCTATAAGGATCTATTAGTGCATGAGATCAAAAGGGTGGACTTGCATGTCAATTTCCCCCTTAATTAGTAAGTGGCCGGCCATGACAAGGAGGGTGGACAAAATGTTATGGGCAAAACATGTCATAAACATGTTATGTTAATGCTTATGTTAGGAATAATAAAGTAAAGAACATGGGCAATAAAATATTAGTGTTAGTAGGAGGAGAAACAAAAAAAAATGTGTGTGGTTGCCCCCTTCATTGTCGTGAATTGAAAGAAGAAAAAAAAAAGAAGAGCTTCATTCTTTGGTTCTTCTTGGCCGAATTGAAGAAAGGAAGAAGAGAGGTTTCGGTCACCTTGAGCTTAAGGGGAGATTAGTATGTTGTGTTAGATTCTTAAATTTTAAACTTGTTTCTAGTTAATTAGCTAATTTCTTACACAACCCATGGCAAAAATTTCGAAATCTTGGTGATGGCTTAAGTCAGTGATGACCCAAAATAGACCCTATAGGAAGTGGTTTGGGACCACTAAACCGAGTCATAAAAATAATTAATTGTTATATTCTATGCTTACTATGTGTGTGCATGCATATGTGGAAATTTCATTCTCTAATTTTACCCATTTGTATGAGAAAGTATTAAATAGGGATCAAAGTGAAACATGGTGAAATATGATAGGCTAATTTTAAATGGCTTGTTAGTACATGTTAACAAAAAGGTGGAGTTGCATGTCAAATAATCCCCTTCCTAAGGAGGAGTGGCCGGCCATGACAAGGTTATGGGCAAGGGAACATGTTTCCAACATGTTTTGCTAGTGGTGTATGTAGGAAGTCATAAAATAAAGACTAGCATTAAAAAAAAAAAATTTGTTCATCCATTCTAAACACTTTGGCCGAATGTCCTAAAGAAAGAAAAGAAAAATTTGTTCATCCTTTCTCATCTTCTTGGCCGAAAATACTAAGGGAAAAGGGGGAGGATTTTTGCTTCATGCTTGGGTTGGAAGAGACCTAGAAGGAGATTTGGCTAAGTTTGCATCAAGATTAAGGTATGTATGAGGTTGTGTTGGGAGTTTCATGCATGGTTTGGTTGCTAATTTGATGTGCATGTTAGCCATGGCTCAAATCCTTGTTATGCCATGGAAATGGTATTTGGCCAAAGTTGTTATGGTGATAAAGCCATTGCATGCTAAGTGTGAAGCTTGATGATGATGCATGCAATGATGGATTGTCTACTCTTGAGTAATATTTTGAGTTTTCTTTTTGTGTTTAACCATGATTGAAGCTGAATGGAGCATGATTGTCATATTCGCCATGATGCATTCATGAGCATGGTTCATGCTTCTTGCATGTTAGTTAAAATTTGTATTTTTGGATGGCTATGGACACCTTGAAATTGACCATGCTCATATTGTATATATATGTTTGCACATGATGTTTTGGCTATGAAGTAAGTGATGAATATATTGGTTTAAAGAAGAAGATGTGGAAGAATGCTTGTGAAATTGCAAGCACAATTGACCTAGCACACATATAAGTGCTTGATGCTATATTATAAGTTTTAATACAATGTGCAAAGCATTAACTAGTAAAATGCATGCTGTTTTTGTGAGGTATTAAGTGCAAAATTGGCCTCAACATGTACATGAATATTCGGCCTTGGGTAGCCTATTGAAGGCCTTAGCTTTTCCTTGATGCTCAAATAAATTGTATTGAATTGCTTGATGTAGTATAAAATGTGCATGACCATTGTGTATTCAAGCTAAAGAGTGGCCATATGACCATTTAAACTCCTTGTCATATTCGCCATAAGCAAGCACAATGAGGTTTTAATAAATTGAATTTGTTTGAATTAGCTCAAGAGCTAAGAGGGCCACAATTGGACAAGGGAAGGAAAAGGTGATCGAATAGCGAAAAAGCCGTTCGACAACATCCGAGGTAAGTCCTCAAGAAGTGACCTTACTTGAATTATGTGAGATGAAGTATGGATGTGTATGATTATTGATTTATGTGTGTATGAGAAATTGAATGATACGGGCTAAGTCCCAAGGCGAATATGCTTGTGAATATATGTGCGTTTGAGCCTTAGTAACGAAAATGAAATATGTATGTCCAATGATTATTGATGTATGTGTACATGAGAAATTGAATGATATCCAGGCTAAGCCCCAAGACAATTATGCTGGAAATTATATCCGGTTAAGACCAAGGCAATTGTGCTAGTGGCTATATCAGGGCTAAGACCAAGGCATTCGTATGAAGTTATTCTATCCGGGCTAAGACCAAGGCATTTGTGCACGTGATTATATCCGGTTATATTCAAGAATCTTGGGCTGGAGGTGAGTGTTGGTTGCTGTAATGAATTCAATTAGTACACTCGAAAAGCCCAAAGGATAAGGTACGTTATATGTGCATTGGAAAGTCGACATGTTTGAGCAACATTCGCTCAATCGACTAATGAATTTCAGTTATTGAATTGATTGATACTTTGTGAAAGTATATAATGATGAAGTGTGAAGTAAGAATGTGTATTAATGAAATGATGCATTTGGCTATGTGAATTTATTGCTGTAATTAGAGTTGATTATATTCCTTGAGACTTACTAAGCATAAAAAATGCTTACCCGTTACTTTGGCTCTCTGTTTTATAGATTTCGCCGATAGCAATCGGATTCGGGATCAATAAAGTCGAAGTCATCCACACTATCCACGCCTCTATTTTGGTATAAATTTTAGTTGAACTTTGAAATGGCATGTATAGGACTACCCCTTGTTGGTTGAATATGTTGTGATGTATATATGTACGGCCATGCGAAAATGGCTCGTAAAAGTGAAGTATCGACTTAGACTAATTGTGGTTTGTATGTATATATTTGGTGTCATGATGTGGCTATGGCTTGGAAATGGGAATGTTGGTCATATGATCAGCCATTGGCATGGTTAAAATGATCATATATGAACCTATGTATGGCAAGACTAGTTGGTTCATGGAGACTACCAAATAGGTAAGACCTACCTTAAAACAGATGCTGCCAGCTGCAGTGACGTGAATGTGAAAAATCACCAAAATTCGTAGGAATGGAATTAAATAGTGAATAAGCTATGTAAATGAACCTTGATAAGTCTATTTTCATATGGAAGAAACGAAATGGTCATAGAAGTTACATGTTAAGAGATATTAAAGCTATTGTGAGACAGGGCCAGAACAGTTTCTGGGTTCCCTGTCGCAACTTTAAAAATTTACTATAAATTATCCAAAAAGAATTAGGAGACATACCTTATATGTACAGATTCCATTTTGAGTCTAGTTTCATTAGAAACAAACGGCACCAGCATTAAAGCCCTGTACAGAGAGATATTCAAGTTATACCACGCGAAGGTCAGAGCAGTCAATCCCTGTAACATGGGTGACTTTAACTAATAAACTGTACCAATTGGCCCGACCAAAAATTCTAGAAATAAATCCATGGATGGATATATGAGTCTAAATGCAGGGAAAATTTACGAAACCAGTTTCCGAGTTTTGAAACTCGAGATATGATTTTTAAGGCGACAGTGACGCAGTTTTCCAGCCTGACTGGAAATGTCAAATGGATGGGCAAAACAAGTGAACTTGGCTTGTTAACCCCTCGTGTCCGACACCGGCGATGGTCTCGGGTTCGGGGTGTTACAATTTTATTGGTATCAAAGCCACGGTTTAGTCGATTCTAGGACTACCGTGATGTGTTTGGGGTCTAGCTATACATGCCATTAAATGATGAATCGATAGTGTGGTGATTTCTGACAATTTGACTTTGTGTTTGTTTATAGCAATGGATCTCGATCCCAACCGAGCGATAGCTGATGATGTGGAGAGTGTGGCGCTGCTCCGCGCAAGGGACAAAGTTGGCGGACTCTCAACCTATGGCCAGCAATCCTAATGACGAGGCTAGGCAAGCCTTTTATAGTGTGATGAGCGAATGATTTAATCAATACATTCGAACCAACACTACTGTTCCACAACCTCCATTCCCGACAAATGCAACCTCCGCACCTACAATACCTCCGTTGATGACCAAATAAGGTCAAGTAAGCCCCAATCGATAGGATTCGAAAACATGGGGCCCTTGAATTTAAGGCTACGGATGATGATGATGCCGAAGCGAGCTGAATTTTGGTTAGATAACACTATCCGGGTGATTGATGAGCTATCCTGTACACCGATGAGTGCTTAAAGTGTACCATCTCCTTGCTACGCGAGTCCGCCTACTATTGGTGGAGTACTCGACTTCGTGGTGCCTAGAGAGCAAGTGACTTGGGAATTCTTTCAAACCGAGTTCAAAAAAGTATATCGATCGAGATTCATCGACCAAAAGCGGAGGGAATTCCTTGATCTTAAGCAAGGTTCGATGTCGATTCTGACTACTGAACGAAAATTTGTGAGGCTTAGCCAGATGCAGCGAGAATGCATTTCGTCAAAGCTATTATGTGTAAACGCTTTGAGGATGGGCTGAATGATGATATAAGGATGTTTGTTGGCATCCTCGAGATACGAGAGTTCGTAGTACTTGTTGAGCGAGCTTGTAAAGTCAAGAGCTTAGAAAGGAGAAACAAAAGGATGTGGGAACTGGAGAATTCCGAAAGAGGTCCTCGGGAAAGTCTCTTCAACAAGCATCGAAGAGATTTCGAGATGATGTGAGCCGGTCTAGAGGCATTTCGGGCTTTTCTAGACGAGGACGCGATCGACCCCCTGTGACCACACGAGTCACCTCGATCGCCGGTGGTGGAAATGATCGCCGAGAGAAGGCGGAGTGTCCACATTGTGGTAAATGGCATTCGGGGAGCTGTTGGTTTCGTGATCGCTCCTACTATAAGTGTGGATCGGCCGACCACTTTATGAAGGATTGCCCGAGGATGCATGAACAGAATGTAAGTCAGAGTGCAAACCCGGGTGCTACCACTGCTCGAGGTAGGCCACCTAGAAATATGGGCAATGTCAGTGGCGGTCAGAGAGGATCTAGAGATGCTACCATCAGATCTGAGGCTCGTGCTCCTGCTAGGACTTATGCCATACGCGCACGCGAGGATGCTGCCTCTCCAGATGTTATTACCGGTACTTTCACTCTTTTCAATACAAATGTGATTGCTTTGATTGACCCTGGTTCTACTCATTCATATATATGTGAAACCTTAGCATCCAATAAGACTTTGCCCATTGAGTCTACTAAGTTTGTAATTCGGGTGTCAAACCCCTTGGGTCATTACGTGCTTGTCAACAAAGTGTGCAAGAAAAGTCCCCTAGTGTTCCGAGGTTCTTGTTTTCCGGCGGACTTGATGCTTTTGCCGTTCGATGAGTTCGACGTTATTCTTGGTTTGGATTGGTTGACCATGCACGATGCGGTTGTAAATTGCAAGAGCAAGACTATCGATTTGAGGTTCGCGAATAATGAAATAATTCGGGTTGAGTCTACAGACTTAAAGGGTTGCCACCGTAATATCGCAATGTTGGCCCGAAATATGTAAGAAAAGGGTGCGAAGCGTACCTTGCGTCGTGCTTTCGATGACAAGGAATCGTAAAAGAAACCCGAATCTGTGCCCGTAGTTTTGAATACCGGATGTTTTCCCGAAAAATTTAGGGCCTGCACTATTCGGAAATAGAATTTGGCATCGAATTGGTACCGGTACCACTCAATTTCGATAGCTCCGTATCGTATGGCACCAACGGAATTAAAGGAGTTGAAAGCTCGGTTGCAAGAATTGGTGGATAGAGGTTTTGCTCGCTTGAGTTTTTCACCTTGGGGTGCGCCAAAGATTGTTCGTGAAGAAGAAGGATGGAACCATGCGGTTGTGCATCGACTATCGTCGACTTAATAAAGCGACGATAAAGAACAAATATCCGTTGCCACGTATTGATGACTTGTTCGATCAATGAAGGGAGCCTCGGTGTTCTCGAAAATAGATTTGAGATCGGGCTATTATCAATTGCGAATCCGAGATTGGACGTACCCAAGACCGCCTTGAGCGAGATATGGTCACTATGAGTTCCTAGTGATGCCGTTTGGGCTCACTAATGCCCCTGCGGTATTTATGGATTTAATGAATCGGATCTTTAGACCATATTTGGATCGATTAAGTAGTCGTGTTCATTGATGACATCTTGGTCTATTCAAGAAATGAGACCGAACATCTTGAACACTGCGGTTAGTCTTTGCAAATTTTATGGGATAAGCAATTATATGCTAAGTTCGATAAGTGTGAGTTACGGTTAAGAGAGGTTAGCTTCTTGGGTCATGTGGTATCGTGATCGGGTATTCGAGTCGACAGAATAAAATTTCAGCCATACTTAATTGAAAGCCTCAGAAATATTATCGAGGTTCGAGCTTTTTGGGCTTCTTAGGTTATTACCGATGATTTGTAAAGGCTTCTCAACGATAGCCACGCCGATGACGGCTACTCCAAAAGGATGTTAAGTTCGAATGGACGGAGAAATGCCAAAAAGTTTCGATCAATGAAAACTTATTTGATGAAGCCCCAATTCTAGTGCAACCCGAGTCCGGCAAGGAGTTTGTCATCTATAGCGACGCCTCTCTACTTGGGTTAGGTTGCGTATTAATGCAAGAAGGTCGAGTTGTGGCCTATCGTCGAGGCAATTAAAGCCACATGAGAAAAATTATCCGACTCATGATCTCGAATTGGCGCCATCGTATTCGCCTTAAAGATTTGGCGACATTACTTATTTGGTGAAAGGTGCCATGTATACTCGGATCACAAAGTCTCAAATATTTGATGACCCAAAGAGACTTAAATCTGCGACAAAGACGTTGGCTCGAGTGTTAAAGGATTATGAGTGATCATTGACTATCACCGGGAAAGGCGAATGTGGTTGCGGATGCCTTAAGTCGTAAATCGTTATTCACTTTACGAGCGATGAATGTGCACTTATCTGTCCGATCCGACAGTGTGTTAGTGGCTGAATTGAAAGCCAAACCATTATTGACACACCAAATTCGAGAAGCTCAGAAAGTCGACGACGAGTTGGTTGCAAAACGGGCTGCGTGTGTTCCGAACAAGGACTCGGAGTTTCAAATCGACGATGACGATTGTTTGAGGTTCAAAAGTCATCTATGTGTCCCAAAGAATTCGGAACTCATTTCGATAATTCGAATGAAGCCTATTGTAGCCGAATGGCAATCCACCCGGGAGTCTGAAGATGTACAATGATTTGAAACGTCGGTTTTGGTGGCATGGTATGAAGCGAGACATCTCGACTTTGTTTCGAGATGTTTAATATGTCAACAAGTGAAAGCGGAACATCGGTGCCTTCAGATTACTTGACCAATCACGATACCCGAGTGGAAATGGGATCGAGTCACAATGGACTTTGTATCCGGACTGCCATTGTCAGCAAGTAAGAAGGATGCGATTTGGGTCGTGGTAGATCGATTGACTAAGTCGGCCCACTTTGTCCCCGTACGTACGGATTTTTCAATGGACAAATTAGCGAAATTGTACGTTTCTTAGATTGTGAGATTACACGGGGTGCCTATTTCCATCGTGTCGGATAGAGATCCGAGATTTACCTCGCGATTTTAGAAAAAGTTGCAAGAAGCTTTGGGTACCAAGTTGCATTTCAAGACCGCCTTTCACCCCAAACCGATGGTCAATCCGGCGGATAATTCAGATACTTGAGGATATGTTAAGATGTTGCGTCCTCGAGTTTAGTGGTTCATGGGAACGGATAATTCAGATACTTGAGGATCTGAAGCGTAAGGATATCGAGTATCAGGTGGGTGATAAAGTGTTTCTCAAGGTATCGCCTTGAAAAAGATACTCGTGTTGGTACCGTAAGGGCAAGTTGAGCCCGAGGTTCATTGGGCCATATGAGATATCGAGCGAGTCGGTCCGGTGGCATATCGCTGATTTTGCCCCGAACTCAAAAAGGTTCACGATCTCTTTCACGTTTCGATGCTTCAACGCTATAGATCCGATCCATCGCACGTGATTAGTCCATCGAAATTGAAATTCAAGCTAATATGAGTTATGAGGAAGAACCGATTCGTATCCTATCACGAGAAGTGAAATAGTTTGAAACAAGCGGGTTCCGCTAGTGAAAGTGTTATGGCTCAAGCACGAGATAGAAGAAGCTACTTGGGAGACCGAGAACTCTATGAAAGAGCGATATCCAAACCTATTTACGGTAAGATTTTGGGGACGAAAATTTCTTAAGTGGGGAGAGTTGTGTGACCCAAAATAGACCCTAGCCGAATGTGGTTTCCGGACCACTAAACCGAGTCATAAAAATAATTAATTGTTATATTCTATGCTTACTATGTGTGTGCATGCATATGTGGAAATTTCATTCTCTAATTTTACCCATTTGTATGAGAAAGTATTAAATAGGGATCAAAGTGAAACATGGTGAAATATGATAGGCTAATTTTAAATGGCTTGTTAGTACATGTTAACAAAAAGGTGGAGTTGCATGTCAAATAATCCCCTTCCTAAGGAGGAGTGGCCGGCCATGACAAGGTTATGGGCAAGGAACATGTTTCCAACATGTTTTGCTAGTGGTGTATGTAGAAAGTCATAAAATAAAGACTAGCATTAAAAAAAAAAATTTGTTCATCCATTCTAAACACTTTGGCGAATGTCCTAAAGAAAGAAAAGAAAAATTTGTTCATCCTTTCTCATCTTCTTGGCGAAAATACTAAGGGAAAAGGGGAGGATTTTTGCTTCATGCTTGGGTTGGAAGAGACCTAGAAGGAGATTTGGCTAAGTTTGCATCAAGATTAAGGTATGTATGAGGTTGTGTTGGGAGTTTCATGCATGGTTTGGTTGCTAATTTGATGTGCATATTAGCCATGGCTCAAATCCTTGTTATGCCATGAAAATGGTATTTGGCCAAAGTTGTTATGGTGATAAAGCCATTGCATGCTAAGTGTGAAGCTTGATGATGATGCATGCAATGATGGATTGTCTACTCTTGAGTAAGATTTTGAGTTTTCTTTTTGTGTTTAACCATGATTGAAGTTGAATGGAGCATGATTGTCATATTCGGCCATGATGCATTCATGAGCATGGTTCATGCTTCTTGCATGTTAGTTAAAATTTGTATTTTGGATGGCTATGAACACCTTGAAATTCGCCATGCTCATATTGTATATATATGTTTGCACATGATGTTTTGGCTATGAAGTAAGTGATGAATATATTGGTTTAAAGAAGAAGATGTGGAAGAATGCTTGTGAAATTGCAAGCACAATTGCCTAGCACACATATAAGTGCTTGATGCTATATTATAAGTTTTGGGCCACAATGTGCAAAGCATTAACTAGTAAAATGCATACTGTTTTTGTGAGGTATTAGTGCAAAATTGGCCTCAACATGTACATGAATATTGGCCTTGGGTAGCCTATTGAAGGCCTTAGCTTTTCCTTGATGCTCAAATAAATTGTATTGAATTGCTTGATGTAGTATAAAATGTGCATGACCATTGTGTATTCAAGCTAAAGAGTGGCCATATGACCATTTAAACTCCTTGTCATATTCGCCATAAGCAAGCACTGAGGTTTTAATAAATTGAATTTGTTTGAATTAGCTCAAGAGCTAAGAGGGCCACAATTGGACAAGGGAAGGAAAAGGTGATCGAATAGCTGAAAAAGCCGTTCGACAACATCCGAGGTAAGTCCTCAAGAAGTGACCTTACTTGAATTATGTGAGATGAAGTATGGATGTGTATGATTATTGATTTATGTGTGTATGAGAAATTGAATGATACGGGCTAAGTCCCGGCGAATATGCTTGTGAATATATATGCGTTTGAGCCTTAGTAACGAAAATGAAATATGTATGTCCAATGATTATTGATGTATGTGTACATGAGAAATTGAATGATATCCGGGCTAAGCCCCGAAGACAATTATGCTGGAAATTATATCCGGGTTAAGACCAAGGCAATTGTGCTAGTGGCTATATCCGGGCTAAGACCAAGGCATTCGTATGCGAGTTATTCTATCCGGGCTAAGACCGAAGGCATTTGTGCACGTGATTATATCCGGTTATATTTCAAGAATCTTGGGCTGGAGGTGAGTGTTGGTTGCTGTAATGAATTCAATTAGTACACTCGAAAAGCCCAAAGGATAAGGTACGTTATATGTGCATTGGAAAGTCGACATGTTTGAGCAACATTCGCTCAATCGACTAATGAATTTCAGTTATTGAATTGATTGATACTTTGTGAAAGTATATAATGATGAAGTGTGAAGTAAGAATGTGTATTAATGAAATGATGCATTTGGCTATGTGAATTTATTGCTGTAATTAGAGTTGATTATATTCCTTGAGACTTACTAAGCATAAAAAAATGCTTACCCCGTTACTTTGGCTCTCTGTTTTATAAATTTCGCTCGATAGCAATCGGATTCGGGATCAATAAAGTCGAAGTCATCCACACTATCCACGCCTCTATTTTGGTATAAATTTTAGTTGAACTTTGAAATGGCATGTATAGGACTACCCCTTGTTGGTTGAATATGTTGTGATGTATATATGTACGGCCATGCGAAAATGGCTCGTAAAAGTGAAGTATCGACTTAGACTAATTGTGGTTTGTATGTATATATTTGGTGTCATAATGTGGCTATGGCTTGGAAATGGGAATGTTGGTCATATGATCAGCCATTGGCATGGTTAAAATGATCATATATGAACCTATGTATGGCAAGACTAGTTGGTTCATGGAGACTACCAAATAGGTAAGACCTACCTTAAAAACAGATGCTGCCAGCTGCAGTGACGTGAATGTGAAAAATCACCAAAATTCGTAGGAATGGAATTAAATAGTGAATAAGCTATGTAAATGAATCTTGATGAGTCTATTTTCATATGGAAGAAATGAAATGGTCATAGGAGTTACATGTTAAGAGATATTAAAGCTATTGTGAGACAGGGCCAGAACGGTTTCTGGGTTCCGTGTCGCAAATTTAAAAATTTACTTTAAATTATCCAAAAAGAATTAGGAGACATACCTTATATGTACAGATTCCATTTTGAGTCTAGTTTCATTAGAAACAAACGGCACCAGCATTAAAGCCCTGTACAGAGAGATATTCAAGTTATACCACGCGAAGGTCAGAGCAGTCGATCCCTGTAACATGGGTGACTTTAACTAATAAACTGTACCAATTGGCCCGACCAAAAATTCTAGAAATAAATCCATGGATGGATATATGAGTCTAAATTCAGGGAAAATTTACGAAACCAGTTTCCGAGTTTTGAAACTCGAGATATGATTTTTAAGGCGACAGTGACGCAGTTTTCCAGCCTGACTGGAAATGTCAAATGGATGGGCAAAACAAGTGAACTTGGCTTGTTAACCCCTCGTGTCCGACACCGGCGATGGTCTCGGGTTCGGGGTGCTACATGAGCATTCGGTTTTAGTTATTAAAGGATGAGATTGGGTTATAATCTTTATGTTTTATGAAGAATTGTTGAAGAGAAGGGTTTAAGTAGTCAAATTATAAATTTTAATGCTCATGAGTACAATGGCCAAACATAGATTTGTCTAAAGAATTGAACAAATGCCGTGTGAGTGATTGAAATGAATGAGTTGGAGGTTGGATCATGTTCAGATTCGCCTTGTACATAAACATTAAGAGTTTGATGTTTTGTGATTTTGGAAGGTAAATAAGGTTATACACAAGATGAATACTAAGATTTTGGTTGACTTGTTTTTAGTGAGGTTCGGCCAAGGACCTTATGTACAAGTTTATTCGGTTTAAGTAGAGTAAACGTGATGGGTAGATATGGAGTAATGTGTATATTGGTTCGGCTGCTAAGCAAGGAAATAATTGTTGGTAACATAGTATCTATGCACTTATGAATATATATATATATATATGGTATTTTGAGTATAATTGCTCATTGATAAGGTTGGTTAATAGTTCAAGTAAGGATTACTATATTTGATATGTACACAAATTGAGGCAATAGGTTCGGCAATTATATTTGATACGGGTAATATCATATGTCCGATCATAGTTAAACATTCGATAATTGTGATTCTTTGGCTACAATGTTTGAATATCGCCATGGGAAGAATATATGATCGGTTGCCTAATATTAGTTCGAAATGAATCTAAATAAATAGATATTTGTATATAGTAAAGTTGGATAAGTAATTGAATAAATTTATTTGTTTATTAAGCTCAAGAGCTTAGAGGATCAAAGTTGGATAAGGGAAAGGAAAAAGTGATCGAATAGCCGCCAAAATCGTTCGACCACATCCGAGGTAAGTTTTCGAGTAATGAAACTTAGATTATGATTCGATTAGATTATGTTATAAGCAAATCAAAATCATGCCCTTTGTATGTAGCTTTTGAGCTGAAAATGATAATGCTTGATAAGTGACTTGTGTTTGAATTCTAGTTACGAAAATGAAATATTGATGCATCATGATTTATTGATATGTGCATGGATATTCGGATTGATAACCGGGCTAAGTCCCGAAGGAATTTGTGCGAGTTACTATATCCGGGCCAAGTCCCGAAGGCATTTGTGCGAGTTACTATAACCGGGCCAAGTCCCGAAGGCAATTGTGCGAGTTACTATAACCGGGCTAAGTCCCGAAGGCAATTGTGCGAGTTACTATAACCGGGCTAAGTCCCGAAGGCATTTGAGCGAGTAGCTATATCCGGCTAAGCCCCGAAGGTACTTGGTTTGGGAATGAGCGATCTTGCTGTAATAATTTCAATTAATACGCTCGTAAAATCCCAACAATAAGGTACGTTTCGTATATGCATTGGAGTAGTGATTTCGTTTAAATATTATCCGCTCAGTCGATTAGTGAGCTTTGGGGCCTTTGGTTAAGTTGATCCCTTATGTATGAATATAAGGGTTGGAAATGTGAAGTAGGACTGATTTTTGAGAATATGTGTATATGAAATTATCCGTTTAGTTATATGAATACTATACTTCAGTTGTGCCTAATTTTATTGCTCAAAACTTACTAAGCATTAAATGCTTACTCCGTTCCTTGAATCTCTGTTTTATAGATTTTGGTTCGTCAGCTATCGGACTCGGGATTATCGAAGTCGAAGTCGTCCACACTATCAAAGCCCTTTTGGTACACTTTTGGTTGAACTCTGAAAATAGCATGTATAGGACTACCATTTTTGTTGTTGGTCATGTATCCTTTGGTTTTGTATAAATTTGGATAGCCATGCGAAAATGGCTTATATACACTTTGAGCATAGCATTATAATCGTCTTGTATGTTGTTCATTGAGAGGTATGGAAATGTTTGGTAACGATTAGCCATTGGGAATGGTTAATTATGATTATTTTGATGCTATGTATGACAAACTCTAGTTGATTCATGGAAAACCATGAAATAGGTAAGGTTTACCTTAAAAGCAGAGATCTTGACAGCAGATAGTGGTGTGGATTTGAAAAATCACTAAAAATAGTAAGAATGGAATTAAATAGTCAATAAATTATGTAATTGAACCTTTATGAATCTATTTTCATAGGGAAGTAATGAAATGATCATATGAACAGTATTTTATGAGATTTTAAAGTTTTCGTGAAACAGGGCCAGAGCAGTTTCTGGATTCCCTGTTCGGACTTAGGAAATTCATTATAAATTAACCAGAGATAGTTAGAAGTCATTCCGTATATGTATAGATTCCTTTTCGAGTCTAGTTTCTTTAGAAACAAACGGCATAAGTATTGAAGCCCTGTACAGGGAGATATATAAGTCGTAATGCATGAAGGTCAGAGCAGTCGAACCTTGAAACAGGGGAGACTTTAACTAATAAACTGTACTAATTGGCCCAACCAAAAATTCTAGAAAAACATTTGTATATGGATATACAAGTCTAGTTTCAGGGAAAATTTACGAAACTGATTTTCGAGTTTTGGAACTCAAGATATGATTTTTAAGGTGACAGTGACGCAGTTAGCCAGCTAGTCTGGAAATTTTTAAAATGGACTGTAAAAATAAAGGAATTAAGTCTGTTAACCCCTCGTGTTCGACTCCGGCAACAGTCTCGGGTACGGGGTGTTACACCTACACACCACAATAGTGGACCTAAGCTATTCAAATAGAAATATGCAGCTTAGCTGACATATAAAACAGTACAGTAAAATCATTATAACAAAATATCGCAGTTAAACTACCAAATCAGACTTCCTTCACATTAAACATAACCCAATCCCAAATGCAGACGCAAATAGTTTAGAGAAACACATATCTAATTAAAAAACACCACATTTAAGCATTTATGTAATTAACATAATTAAATCAAATGAGCTCACTTACAAAACTAAAATCATACAGTAATACACCCTTACTAAACCTCCCACAATCACTAATGGTATCCCAAACACATTTACAGAAGCTTAAATGAATGTTGGATTACACAGGAACCAAAACGGGTTAATTACAAACAAAAGTTAAAATATGCAAAGATAGGGCTACACGATCATGTGTCTAGGCCATGTGGAAGGGTTCAAACCGTGTGACAAAGGTACACGACCATGTAACTGGCACACACGCCCGTGTGAGTGAAGTACACTGTCGTGTGACTGAGACACACATCCGTGTGACTGAGTTACATGGCCGTGTAGCCAGACCTTGTAACTCACTGTGCCGTGTGATAAAATTAACATATTTAGAAAGTAGATTAGACACAGTCGTGTGGCTAAATCACATACCCGTGTGGCTGAAATACACGGCTGTGTCGTTGAAACACACACTTGTGTAACCAAAAATTCACATTAAAGAAGCAAAGAAGACATGGTCATGTGACTGAGGCACAGGCCTGTCTAAAAAATGACAAATTCTCTAAACAGAGGAAACACGGCTGTGTGGCCAGGCCATATGACCCACTCTAGAGCATGCAACACGAAAGTAATATAACAACCCGATTTGAGGCCTAGTCAGAACTATGGTTTCGAGACCACAATTTCGATTAGGAAAAATTTATTTTTATTATATTTTTATGGCCTATAATTTCACGGAATGATTTCATGAGAATTTCGTTCAAAAATTTTGACGTTTGGACACTCAATTTAGTCAAAAGGACTAAATCATAAAAAGTGCAAAACTTGAGTTCTAGAAGCTAGAGGTGTCTAATTGCTATGAAATTTTAAATTGGAGGTCCTTAAATGGTAATTAGTCCATTGGTTAATTTTTTTTGACAAAAATGGACATGAAATAGGTGAAATAGAATTTTTTTAAATTAGGGGCATTTTGGTCATTTAGTAATTAAAATTAATTAAAAACAAAATTAAAAACCAATTTTTGTCCATCTTCAACCTCATGGCCGAATTTCACAAGGGGAAACCATGGCTAGGGTTTTTCAAGCTTCCAAGCTCAATTGTAAGTCCGTTCTAGCTTCGTTTTTAATGATTTTCATGTTTTTGAAATCCTCGTAACAAGATCTATCTATTTCTACCACTAATTTGAGATATAGTTAAGGTCTAGGGTTTTGACCCATGATGAATATGTTTGTAGTTTTTTGTTTAATGGTAGAAAATGCATGTTTATGGTTAGAGAAACGACTTTTATTAAGTGATTTTCGGTGAAAATGCCTAAAAGGACTAATTTGTAAAAGTTATAAAATATGTCATAAAAGTGTGATTTAACAAAAAACGTAGACTGCTATAAGTATAAAAGAGGTTCAACTAAGCTTGGGAATCAAAGAAATTGAATAAATTTCATTTTTTGAGCTTAGAGGCAAAAATGTAAATATGTCAAACTTTAGGGGCGAAAACATAATTTTGCCATAATATGATTTTTGGGTCACATTGAATAATGTGACTAATAAGTAAATAAATTTGATATTATAGATAAAAAAACGAGATTCTGGCTTAGAACGAGGGAAAAATAAGTATTTGATGGTTAGGTCCTTTTCACCATTTTTGGTATCGAGGTAAGTTTGTATGTGAATAATGCATTCCTATATTTATGTTTTAAATTGCTTTAATATTATATGATTTATATGATTGATATTATGAGCAAGTTTGATAATGCCAAGATAACGAAGAAGTCCCGGTTGAATCTTAGGAATAAATAGGATACAAATGTCATGACATTAGGGTTATGTGTGATTTCGTGTAAGACCATATCAAGTATATGGCATCGATATGTGATTTTGTGTAAGACCATGTCTGGGACATGGCATCGATATAAGACATCGTGTAAGACTATAGCTAGGCTATCGGCATCGATATGTAATCCCATGTAAGACCACATCTGGGATATGGCATTGGCATCTTACTGCGTATGATGTTTCTTGGGTATCCTTTAATATTCTAAGTGGTTCAACGGGTAATTCAAAGATTATGTCAAAGATGTGAAAACATATGACTTTTTTACGAGTTCGTACAGGTATGCACGTAAAGTTTATAAGCATTGGCTTCATGATATTATGAGTTCATGATCATTATGAAGTGACCTTAAGTTAATCTTGTGAATAAGTATTTATGTTGATGATGTGTAAATTCATGGTAAATTCAGTTGAGAATCATGTGTTAGGCTTTTGAGCCATATCAAATTGAGAGATAAGCTGTTTAGTTCACTTGATTTGTGATTTCATTGGATATGTGTAAAAAATGAAAGATTTGCATAATTGCCTATTAAAATGGTTACGAAAGTATGTGAAGTTAAGAGTTTAAATCATTGAAAGATGTTAAGCTTTGGGCTTGAAAATATGAATATGCATAATTAATGTGTATGTTACTATGAGGCTTGAAATGATTTGTTAATGATTATTATGCTATGTTATATTGGAGAGGTTACGATCGTTTGGAAAATGTTAAGATGTATTAAATTATGCTTATAAATTGAAAAGGGTATGCATTGTGATTGAGTAAGTTATGCCTATGAAGATTTAATGACGTTTATGTTGTGTTATGTTATGTTTTTTGTATGACTATTGTTGCTTGTTATTTGCATACGAACTTACTCAGCTTTGTAGCTTACTCCCCTTCCTTTCCCATATCTTATAAGGTTGTATGCTAGCTCGAGTTGGAGATTGCCAGAGATGCTATCACTCTATCAAGCTATCATGTTGGGTAAATGAATGCAAACCCTTGAGTCTATGGCATGTATACGAGCTTAGTCATTTTGTGTATGTGTCATTATGATATGGCCAAATATATTGGCTTGTAATGATTAAGGATTTGATTTGGTATGTAACTACATAAATTGGCTTATATTGGCTAATGAGTTGTAAGCATATTAATTACTCATATTCCTATGCCAATGTCATTGTGATGTGGTTTATAATGGTATGTTAATGAAATTAGACTAGATGATACATGTGGGAAGTTGTTATGTTGAAGGTGATTGGGTATGTGTGGACTTGATAAAGTATGATGTTATGAGCATGTATATGAAGGTAAGGAAATGATATGTTTAAGTATTTATTGTTGATGTATAGGTTAAATTGGCCAATGAATGGCATGAAAATATTTGATAATGACTAGCTATTGGAATGGTAGTTATGGATATGCTTTGGTGCTTTGTATGTCTAAATGAATGTTAATACAAAAAAATCATGAAAGAGTAAAACTAGTATTAAAACAGTTTTGGACAGCAGCAGTAGTGTAACTTTGAAAAATCACCAAAAATTGTGAAAATCAAATTAGAGGTTTAATAAAATATGAAATTAAAGCCTATTCAGTGTAGTTTTACATAGAATAAATGGTGTAAGTAAAAAAATTTAATTGTATGAGATATTTGAAGTGTTTTGAGATAAGGTCAGAATGATTTTGGGTTCCCCTATTCTGAATTTGAAAAATCATTAAAAATCGTATAAAAATACTTGGGGTTAAAATTTATACTTTTAAATTATTAATGGGTCTATTTTCAAGATAAACAAATGGAAACATCATCCAATTCTCGTACTAAGAGATAATTAATTTTTAGTGAAGAAAAGTCAAAACTATCAAATAGCAAAACAATGATGAATTTGAAGAATTAAATGTACTTATTAACTAAACCATAAATTCTGAAAATTTTATGAAAAGAATATATTTGAGTCTAGTTTTAGAAAAATCAAGCAGATCTTAATTTAGAATTTTGTAGCTCAAGATATAAATAATTTAATGACTATGACTCAAGTGGATAGTTTTGTTATGAATAGTAAATAATTGTTTTGATATGTTTAAGCCTTGATTATGGTTGTGTTGGTAGCTTAATTGTGCCATGTTAAGTTTCATTGAAAGTGTGTATGTGATAGAGCAAATGAGGTGCAAATGGCTTGGTAAATAGCCATTTTCTTCGCCACACGGGCAGAGACATGGCCGTGTGTATTAGCTGTGTGAAGGATACGGCCCCGGGACATGGGCGTGTGACCTGACCGTGTGACCCCAAATTGTGTATGACGTCATAAACAGAGAGTTAAACAGGATGTAGACACGGGCATGTGTGACCACACGGCCTACCAACACAGGCGTGTCCCAAGCTACACGGGCATGTAACCCCTGTTTTGATGAAATTTTTTTTGAGTTTTCTAAAGTTTCTAGTTTAGTCCTGAACCACTTCTAATGCATGTTTTAAGCCTTGTAGGCCCGTATAAGGGACGATATGCATGTGTATGAATGGTTTTAAATTGAATGAAATTTTATGGCCCGATTTTGTATGATTGGTTATGTTTAAGTCCAGTAATGTCTCGTACCCTGTCCCGGCGTCGGACACGGGTAAGGCGTGGTACAAGTAACCTAATTCCTATAGCGACACATGGCCGTGTAGACCGCCCGTGTCAGCACACACCCATTTGGTTGCTCATGTGGCCCTGAAATCACATCAAAATTGACTAAAAATCATGAAATTCATCGACGATTTGATCCCTAACTACAACAGTTTCGAAAACACACCTTACATCAAGATCTCAAGCACCAAGAACTAATTGATTTGCCTCCACAAAACAGTTAAATTTTAGCAATTTAGCAAATGAACACACAATTCCTCTAATGAAATGACCGAAATCAGGGCTTTAATGCATAACCAAAAAGACACAATTTACCAAACATTGATATTCTAATAGAGATGAACTGTTAATCAAGAACAAAACTGATAAAGGCACAAAGAAAACACAATGGCCAAATAAATAAAAAAACAAAAATTGAAACTTAAAGAGGAAGGAAAGGAGAGCAACGTGAGAGAGAAGAAGAGAAAAAAGTAGACTAACGTGAGCAAAACATTTGGAGGTTTCCCTTTTTTTTAAATCTAACAAAATAAATTAAAATATTCAAATAAAAATTATTACTTAATTAATCATTAACAACCAAACAAATTTATTTATTATTACTATTAAAATAAATTTCAAAACAAAACAAATAAACAATATCAAATTTGTCAAAACCCCTCAAATTTTAATTAACAATATTTTAAAGAATTAAAAACAAAAATACTTTGAAAAAATTCCCACATTACATACATGGGGACTTAAACCCAAGACCAAAAGTAAGCTACCAAAGAGTTAGCCACTAAACCAACAAACTCATTTTGCTCCCAAAGCATGAAAACTAACTTAACAGTCTTACTGAACCACTAATCCAACCAACTAGCCTGAATAATTCTAACATCAGTTTTGGGGGCGTTATAATTAAAGCCTACGCCTTTGAGTTGGATCAAATGAAATCCATTACAGAATCTAATATTAAACCAAGGGAGGAATTTTGGAGACCCCCAGAACAAGGCAAGATTAATTTTGATGTAGCATTCTATCAACAGGAAATGAAAGCGACAACATGAATCATTACAAGAGATCAGGATGGCTTTGTTGTGGGATCTAGTAGTTACCCACTAGGAAGAACTGGGGATTCGATTGCAGCAGAAGCGAAGGCTTGTCTTGAAGTTATTATTTTCGGGGAAGAAATGGGCTTTTTAGATCTGGTTGTGGAAGGTGATGCCCTAACCATTATTAAAAAAATCAAGTATGATTTAAAAGATAAATCGGTTATAGGCAACTTAATTGATGAAATAAAGAGGAAAAGATCTAGCTTTGTTCTCTTATCTTTTGAATATACCCCTCAAAATACATATGAAGCAACACATGCCTTAGCATGACGAGGACACAATCTATCTGACCTGATCTACTGGATGGAAGAGGTATCATCGGAAGTAGAGCCTATCATTGTCAACGATCATAGAAGGGTTTTGGAATGTTAAAGGAGTTGTGTTACCATTCTGAGTTTGGTGATGGTGTTTTTAAAGAAAAATGGTACATATTTTCTCCGAAGAACTCAGGCTTTGGAGAGGTCTGGTAGGGTTTTCGAAGAACAATACAGTGATGGAAGAAACCAGATGGCTCCGGTGATAGTTACAGATGTAAAAAAGAGGAAATGTGTTTAGGAACCCAAACAGGTTAGAGGTTTTTGTTATTAGGTTTTATTTCTCCTTAGGTATTAAGTTTTTTTCATTTCTTTCTTTAATGATTTAGGAAAGCCCAAGGTACCACCTCGGTTGCTAGTAATATTGCGACAGCTATTGGGCCAACTGTTGTTTAGCCATTTAATTTGTGGATTTCGAGTTACCTCTTTAAAGCATATTCGTTTTCTGTTTCAATAAATAAATAAATAAAATTTTAAGAGAAAGCAATATTTTTTAATTTTTCCTTAAATTGTTGAATGATTTTGGTTTTAGATTTAGATATATGATTTTTGACATGTTGTATATAAAATATTTGTGTTGGACTATAAAAGATTGAGTTTAGGTTGGATCAAGTTTTGACTTTCTCATATTGTAATGATTCGGTTTGATTTTCTATTTTTCATATTAATTTTGAGTTTTTGAACTTTAACAAAGTACGCTTTGTTTTATGACTTTAGAAATATTATTTGATTAAATTTCAAAATCTTTTCATAAATATTTATATAAAAAATTGAAAGTAAATAAAAATAATATTGTAATTTTTAAAAATATTTAAATCTAAAAGATTTGCTTCTACATCATATAAAATAGAAATAGAAATAGAAATTGTCTTAACTTCATTTGTCAACACCAGAATTTTATTTTATTTTTCAAAGATAAGCCTCATCTTTTGAATACTCTAAGATAGTACAAGAAGTATTAACTATATAAAGCACAACAAAAATCAAAGAGAAGAAACATTAATGCAAGGATGTTTTCTCTTGATATTCTTTTGTATGGTAAACTGCTTTCATGCATTTTAAATGGATTCATAAAGCTAAAAACTCATTTTAGACCTTCAGATTACACTAACAACATATATGTTTTTTTAGATTATTTTAAAAATGATTTATCAAAATATAAACCCAAACCAATTAAGTTTAAGATTTTGTTATATCAAAATAACAATCTAATTAGAAAAGGTTAGATATTTTGTGACAAAATAAAGTATTAAAATGGGTTTTGGGATCTTGAGGAAAGGGTGGGTATGAAATGCGCCAATGAGTAGTCCAGATCTGGATCGTT
Source organism: Gossypium arboreum (assembly GCF_025698485.1). Lineage (NCBI taxonomy): Eukaryota > Viridiplantae > Streptophyta > Magnoliopsida > Malvales > Malvaceae > Gossypium > Gossypium arboreum. Next base: position 67,790,163 of record NC_069072.1, read on the forward strand.
GGCCGTCATTGCCTGGCTAGATTCGGAGATTTGATGTCTTCAATAAATATAAAACTAGTTACTTAGTGCAGATATTACATTTTATTTGAGACTTTAATATTCTCTCACAACTTTTTATTCATAAAAAAGAGTTTAAAACAAAACATAGGCAGTGATACCTTTTCTTGTACCAGTGTCTGTCCTATTATCTTATTGCACTGTCTGCGACATGGTATTTGTCATTTTATAGCCCTATCTATTGCCTCTTAAAATATTATCTATTGGATCTTAAAAAATATTAACAATTTCAGTTTGAAATCATGAATGCAGCACGCAAATGTTTTTATATTTTTTATTTGGTATAATCTCAAACTTAGCCCTTAGTACTTACATTTTTTTTGTCAATTTGGTCCTTTTTTCTTTAGCAAAATTTGGCCCTTAACCTTTTTAAAAAAAATCAAATTTGACCATCAAATTTTTGAAAAACAGTTGAAATAATTTTTTAATGATTAATATTAATTAAAATGTTAAAATTTTTAAACATGACAATGTACTCCATGTTGCTTCTTTTTTATTTTTATAAAATTTTTATATATTTTTATTTTGATTTTAATAATTTTTAATTATTTGTTGACTTGACATATAAGACAAATAGTGTTATGTTAGCATGACATGCACATGGACTATCATGCGAGCTGTCAAGCCAGCGATGTTAAAAATGAATGTTTTAGTCATCATTTCTATTAAAAAAGTTGTTTGACTCTTTTTTAAAAGGTTAAGGCCAAATCTAGCTCAAAAATGAATAAGGACCAAAGTGACAAAAAAGTAGAAATATTGAGGGCTAAATTTATTATCATGACTTTTTATTTGTATAAATTAAGAGGAATTCTTATTATTTTCATTATAAAAATACGTACTTATCGTCTATTTTATTGTTTAAATGAAATAATGTCACATTTGATACATGTACTTTCATAAAATGTCTAATGTGGTATTATATTTTAAAATGTCCATATAGTACTTAAAATCTTAATCTATGGGTATTATTATTTATGGTACTTGAAATAACTTGGTTAATAAATACTAAATCGGTAATGAAAGTTCAAGAAGTATTTTTCTTCAAATTATCAATTTCACGTGGATAATATAATATTATGCAAAAAACCTAAAAAAAATTAAATGAAATTACAAAAACAAATAACTAAACCTAATTGCATACGTTTAATAAAAAAACAAATATTAAACTTATAGAAGTCACAATGTATTTCGCTACTAAAGTAAATCTACATGCAACCGTCGGATGAAGTTTTTCAACTGCTACATAATGATTGCTCTAGAATAGCTTAACCTCGCCTAGCCTAGTTATGGGCTTTATCCTTCTTCTTGTACCAAAAAAAAAAAAAGTCTCTTTTTCTAATAGCTTCCCATTTGAAATCAAATACCCTCCAAATTAGAGGTGGAAAACAGATAGGCTTGGATCGGGCTTTCTTTAGATTCAAATTTTCTCTAGCTTGGATTAGCTCAGACTCAGATTTTCCCGAGATTAGCTCTTTTCGACTTGAAATTTTTCATATTTGGGCTCGGATCAAGCTGCACGAGTTCTGATGAGTTCAAATAATTTTGAAATTTCTTATTTATAATTTTTTTTATTTTCCAATGTAATAATTCATTTTACTTTAATATGATAACAGACAATCCAGATTTATCTCATAAAATAATAAATTATATAGATTTAATAGAATTCTTTTATATATAATAATTAAATTGCTAATCATATGTAAATTTTATTATATGATATGTATACTAATTGAAAAATATATTTTATTGTTTATTATTATATAATATTAAAAATTGAATAAATTTTATCTTTCTTATTAAATTTATAAACTTAATACTCATATTTTAAAATATTTATTTCAAACCCCAAATATATTATACTAAGCCTAAACCCAAATAATATACCCATTATTACTCAAAGTCAAAATATATAAATTAAAGCCCAAATCTCAAGTCCCAAATAAAAGGAATTAAACCCAATATCCATATACAATTTTTAAAGTTAATACCCAATTCAAAATATACTTTAATAAAGATATTAATTTTTTAATAATATTTTATTTATTACTAGTTATAGACATGTATTGTAATATATTAAATTACACATGCCTATTGAGACTATATCTTTTATTATAATCTATAATATAATAATAATTATATATATATATTAATATTTTTAAAATATGTTATTACATCATATAGATCATGCATGTCAAATTTAATGTAAATTAAAAATTTCTAACTATTTGTTTTATGTAAAAAATTTAGTCGCTTAATAAATATTAATATATATAATATGATTGAGATATTGAATCAGTTTAAAATTTTACATGAATGACAAGTACAATTATATTGATAAGTTCAATAGATGGATTGTTAAAATATTATTTGTACAAAGAGATAGAAAAGGATATAGTTTTACACTTTGGTATAAGTGGATCTCTCCCATATACAATATTATTGTATTATGTAATAGTATACTATCTATTGTACATAAAAATTAAAATTAACTTAATCGACAAATCAAGCTAATTCAAACAAATTAATTGGTAAATTCAGTTTTGATTTTGGACCAATTAATAGTTATATATATGTATTAATAGTTTTAAAATATATTATATTATGTAATACTATATCATATACTATAATAGTAATACATAATATATTAATTAATAATTATTATTTATTATTATTATATTGATTAAAATATGCTCTAAGTTCCTATTTTTTTTATACATTTGGAAGTTAACGTTCTACTATATTATATAATGCTAAATCATATAATATAATATATAATATATTAATAATTTATATATATACATTAAGATTGGATTAGGTAATCGATTGATTTCACGTCAATTTGGTTTTGAAATTCAAAATTGATTAAACTAAATTAACCAACTTTATACCTATTAAATATTATATATATGTTTAAACCCAAACCCAATACAAACTAAATCCAAACCCAAACCTAAGCCCAATTTAAACTTTATTTACAACTCAACCTAAATAAAAATAAACTCATTTTAAATTAAAAATTAATGTAAAGATAATAATACTAATAAAAAACATTAAAATTAATCAATAAAAAATAAAACTAAAATATAAATTCCAAAATCATAAAAATTTAAAAATAAAACCTTAATTATCAAATTATTAAAATTAAATTTATTAGTAATATTATTAGTTTTACATAATAAATCATATTTAATTATTTATCATAACTATAACTATAGTTATTGTATTTTAAATTAATATATTATGTGATTATATATTTTATATTATCATTAAATTTAAATTTTATAGTTTTTAATAATTATTAGTTTTATATATATGTTATATAATTATAGTATTAAAAGTATTATATATTCAATTAATATTTTTTAAAATTATTTCACTTTATAATTTAATATTAATTATTAATTACTTTTGCTATTAATGAAATTTTAATATAAATATGTAATGCTTATTGATAACTCTAGGATATAGAGTTATTTTATTAGTCTTTAAGCTTATATTTCAATCAAGTTAAAAGTGATTTAGAGTATTTTCATAATTGTTTTAGTTATGTTTATCTTAAGTAGTTAACTTTTAAAGCTTTATTTCAATAACATTTTTTTTCTAAATTAGACGCTGAAAATGTGAAATTTCATTCTTAAAGGTGGCTAATAGAATATTGGAAATGTGAAGAAAAAAATATGCTAAATTTCGACATCTTAAGCCTAATGTTGTAGCATTGTTGCAACATCAAGCCTGACGGGAACAGATTGGGAAGCTCACACTTAAAAAACGCTACATCAACTTTTGGGCTTAACCAATCTCTTAATCAAGTGTTAATAATGACCAAGAATCAGAAAGAATAGTTTATGCGAAAATGTAAAGGCCCAAATACTCCCAAAAGGACAAAAATAAAAGAGGAAAGGGAGTTGATCTAGTCTACAACCTTTTGGGGGAATATAAATATCATACTTTGAGAAAAAAAAAAAAGAGGGGAGCCACCTAGTACAAAACAGAACATCAATTTTCAAAAGGAAACAAGTTCGAGAGAAAGAAGATCTAAAGAGGAAGAAAGAGAGAAGAAAGACTAGAGGAGAGCGACCTCATTCGACTCATCATCTCTTCACCTTTCTCTTTGCCCTTTATTTCTTTTCCTTTATTATTTTGAACCATGGTTGAGTTTTGCTTAATTGTTTTTAATTTGATGATTATGGGCTAAACATTTGTTAGCTAGAATAATCATGTAACCATAATATGAGATTATTGGTAATTTTTTAAGGATGCTTGTTGCAATATGAGGTTTATTGATTCAATTATTTTTCATGTTTAATACTTGCTCTTGCTTGATCAACATTAGTGAGTAATTAAGTTAATTGCTAATTCTGAAAATGTTGTGATTAATGGACGTAAAACTTGAATGGTGAATGTTTAGTTTCTTTAATTTAAATGTGTAATGATATAAACATATATTGTTACCATGCATAATCCTATATGAATGGTACTTGCAATTGTACTCTTGGCATTAATTTGGCATTGACATATGTTAAATTAGTTATAGGATTTAATATAGTTACTTTGAGAGAAGCCTATAAGTTGTCGGTTTTGAATTAATAAATTGTTGCATTGCTGCAACATGGCCAACAATAATTGCATATTAAGGGGAAATAATTATTCTGGCTCTTCAATTCATTGCTATTAATTTGTGTTACTGTTTCTAATTTGATTTTCATATTTATTTGAGATTTTTATTTACTTTCCAAATTGTCATTTGTTAACTTTGCAATTTATATTTTAAAATTAGTCATTATGGAGACGATAATTCTAGTATTTACTACTATATTACTTGTGAGTGATTGTGTACACTTGCACATCATAAGAAAATTCACGACACTTATGAATACATTTTCATAAAATAAATAATTATCGTTCAACTTTATTTTATTTTTATTTAAAGTAATTTCATAATATTATATTAATTATTAAAGTCTATTATGGGTTGTTCAGTTATAAATTTGAGCTTTGGGTCGAATTTATCTCGGGCTCAGGCATTTTCGGGCTCAACTTTTCTAGAACTCGACTTTCTTGAACTCAAATGTGATGGGCAGGCTGATAGGGGTAGCAGACCAAGATTGTATTCAAGTTGTTCTGTAACCTCCCAAACCCGACCTAGTCGTTAGGGCTGGATTAAAAAGGCTACATTAGCCATCAAAACGGATAAGCTAACTTACGTACCTTTGAAGACTTCAAATAAACTCATTTTAGAGAAAAACTATAGTTGTAATTTTGTGTTAGTTTAAAACATTCATTTATTAGGTCAACTACACTTAATATTCATTTTATTGTTGATAGTGTTGTTTTAGCAAAAACCGTTTGCTTGTCGTTCATCTTTGTAAAAACTCGATGTTAAACTAATGCAGTAAAAAAAACCATTTTTCAAGTAATTTTGGAAACCTAGCTGCCTTCTCGATTTTTTTTCAAAAACGGTTCCTTTGCAGTGCATCAATAATTAGGGAACAATGCCAAATTTTAGTTAAGTCAGATATCATGCATTTCCCGGTTATTATGCTTGAGTAATCCATGCATGCAAAAATCCCCAAATAAAAAGTTACCAAGCCATAGACCAGAAATAATTAAAAATACAAACTAAAACCAATAGAGACTGATTAATACTTATTAAAAAAAGTCCAAGCTCCAAGATGATTCTCTGTATGTAGGGTTTGGTCGAAAAGTTAAACATTATGGGGGTGAGCTTAGAAACCTCAGTGTGAGTCAAACAATTATTTAAACAATCACAAATATCAAAAACAGTAAAACATATTAGTATTAACAGAAGAACACATAACCATCATTGGAATTTCATATCATTACTTAACCATTATGAAATCAATGTCACACAGTATATTAGCATGGGCCATCATTCTTTTGAGTAATAATCATTAATTTCAATACCATTCAATACAACATAATAAAATACACAGCATAAATCAATAATATTTGAGTATGTCATGAGCATGATGCAATGCAAAAAGGTTCCTACCCAAACCATCCGCTACACACCATAAGTTCCCCATAACCCATCTGCCAAACTCCAATGAATGCGAGCATAGCTCGATGTGGTAAAACCACCGAATAACAATAATGTAGTAGCCGAATAACAAATAATGCGATATAATCGCTAATTCCATCGATACTCCAAATGCAGTGCATTGACTACAAATAAATGCGTACTTAATATGTTGCCGATACTCCACTGAACTCCTCCGTCAACCACAAAAATGTCTCATCCCAATGTACATGCAATGTGTCATAAAATCTAATACATAACCTTAATTTAATACTTTTCACATCTATTTGACATGTTCAACATGCCTTCAATAATCGAATATTTTCAGTGAATGGAATCAATCTCCCAACTTTTAAATTACCATTAAGATGATATCATTCTACATTGCACAATTTCACATATTTTTACGAATTTCCAATGTGTATGTATAACAATCTTTCCAATATAACATAACAAATTTTCCAGGCAATTATATCATGCATAAACTCAGATTTCAGCAAATCATGCCATACATACAACCAATCTCATACCAAATAATACAGTCATGCATCATAATATCAATCACATAATCATATATCATGCATAAACTCAGATTTCAGTAAATCATGCCATATATACAACCAATCTCATACCAAATAATACAGTCATGCATCATAATATCAATCACATAATCACACTGTTAAACTAGCAACTTTGCTAACACATCAATCTTTTAGGGATCGAAATGTACTTGGCTCAGCCACTTAAAAATTGATTATTTGGCTATTAATCCAATCGAATCAGCAAGATAAATCATCAAATATAACATGATAATTATCATTATCAAACAAGTTTATGAGTTTAGGACTCACACCTTATTTTACGTTTTTTCGCAGCATACTAGAGAATCTTCCGATTTCCTTAATAAACCTTAAAACAAACCTAAATTAAAAATCAGTATAAATTCAATTAATTCACATCTTAGATAGCCCCCTAAACACACACTTATGGGTTCAAACCAATCGTTATAATTATAACTTTTTTATGAATTCAAACTAGTTAGATTTCTTACACTGTTTTGATGCAAATCGTACACGCAAATGTCTTTTGTCTTTATAGTTGATTAAAATCCTTCATTTAATCAATCTATAACCTTTACCCAATAACTATGTCAAAACAACAAACTAGTTTGCATTAAATCACATTTATGCTTCCCGATTTGTGAGATCTGAATGACCAATTGATCAAGAACATTTTCCCTAATTGATATTTGATTAAAGGCTGATTAGGAGGGATAAAGAACTCAAATTAATTCTGGAAATAGATGGGCAAGAATTTAGAAACAAAACAACCCCATTTCTTGCACTTAGGCGCACGCACCACCATCCATGTTGGCCAAAATTGAGGTTGACTCAAGAACGATTTTGAGATCCTTTAAAAAGCTGGAAAAATACCTTTAAATCCTTTAAAATTCTCAAAAATTCCAGATATGGAAATTTATGTTTTTAATTGACAATATTAATGAAGAAATTGAAGGAAAAAGAGACCTTACACAAGCTAATTGAAATGGGCAGCAATGGCACTTCTTGGCAACGTTAGGAATCTATCTTGGAGACTCAAGATTTCATATTTTGGGTTGATTTAATTAGATAAAAATGGTAGAAATATAATGGAGGAGATGATGCAAAATCTTGTGGCAAAAAGAAACGAAAAAGATGATAAAACTAGGTGTTATGGGCGATGACAACAATGGAGAAAGGAAAAAAATTGAAGGGAAAAGAGGGGAGGGGAGGGGAAGAACGACTAGGGTGAGTAAAAATAAAACAAATGCTTATTATTTTGTGTAAAATTTAACATTTATACCTAGGGTTACAAGGGTATGTACGGCACACACATTGAAAACAAGGGATTTTTGTAAAAAATAATTATTTTACATGAGAAAGGATTTGAACTTGGAGCCTTAATTTAATTTTCATGCTTTCACCCTTATCAATTAACCATTGGGATATTACCTTATTTTTGAAATAATTATGGAATATTTATTTAAAAATAAGGCATTTCACATACTAGGGTTTGAGGCAAAATTTGTAAAATAATAAAAATGATGCGATATAAGGGATTTGAACTTAGGTTTCCAGGAACATTTCACTAACACTTATCCAAAAAACCAACACCTCGTTTATTTATTAAAAATGCATAGATAACCTCAAATTTTTGGGCATGAAAACTCTCTCTCTGTAACACCCCGAACCCGAGACCTTCGCCGGTGTCGGACGCGAGGGGTTAACGAGCCAAATCCACATATTGCACCGACCAATTTGACATTTCCAGACAAGCTGGAAATGCGTCACTGTCGCCTTAAAAAGCATATCTCGAGTTTCACAACTCGGAAACTGATTCCGTAAATTTTCCCTGAATTTAGACTCATGTATCCATCCCTGGATTTATTTCTAGAATTTTTGGTCAGGCCAATTGGTACAGTTTATTAGTTAAAGTCAACCATGTTACAGGGGTCGACTGCTCTGACCTTCGCACGTTACAACTTGAATATCTCTCTGTAAAGGGCTTTAATACTGGTTCCGTTTGTTTCTAAAGAAACTACACTCAAAATGGAATCTGCACATATAAGGTATGACTTCTAATTCTTTCTGGATAATTTATGGTAAATTTTCAAAGTCGCGACAGGGGACCCAGAAACCGTTCTGGCCCTGTCTCACGAGAACTTTAATATCTCTTAGTATACTGTTCATATGACCGTTTCGTTACTTTCATATGAAAGTAGATTCATCAAGGTTTGATTTCATACTTCTTTCACTATTTAATACCATCCCTAAAAATTTTGGTGATTTTTCACATTCACGTCACTGCAGCTGGCAGCATCTGTTTTTAAGGTAGGTCTTACCTATTTTGTAGTCTCCATGAACCAACTAGTCTTGCCATACATAGGTTCACATATGATCATTTTTAACCATTCCAATGGCTGATCATGTGACCAACCTCCCATTTCCAATCCATAATCGCATCATGAAACCATATATATATATACAAACCACAAATGGTCTAAGTTCGTACTTCACTTTTACGAGCCATTTTCGCATGGCCGTACACATATACATCACAACATATTTGAACCAACAAGGGGTAGTCCTATACATGCCATTTCAAAGTTCAACCAAAATTATACCAAAATGGAGGCTTTGATAGTGTGGATGACTTCGACTTCAATGATCCCGAATCCGATCGCTAACGAGCAAAATCTATAAAACAGAGAGCCAAATCAACGGGGTTAGCATTTTTATGCTTAGTAAGTCTCAAGCAATGAAATCGGCTTTAACTAAAGCATTAAATTCACATAGCCAAATGAATCATTTCATTATTACACATTCACATAATCATACTTACTTCACACTTCATCATTATATACCTTCACAAGATATCAACCAATTCAATAGCTGAAAATTCGTTAGTCGATTGAACGAATGTTACTCAAACATATCGACTTTTCCAATGCACATGTAAACATACCTTATCCTTTGGGCTTTTCGAGCGTACTAATTAAATTTATTACAGCAACCAACGCTCACCTTCAGCCCAAGCTTCTTCGGAATACAACCGGATATAACCACATGCACGAATGCCTTCGGGTCTTAGCCCGGATATAACGTCTTGCACAAATGCCTTCGGGTATTAGCCCGGATTTAACAACTTGCACGAACGCCTTCGGGTCTTAGCCCGGATAAAGTCACTAGCACAATTGCCTTCGGGTCTTAACCCGGATATCATTCAATTGCTCATGCACACATACATCCATAATCATTATACATTCATGTTTCATTTTCGTTACTAAGGCTCAAACACAAATATAATCACTAGCGTAATTGCCTTCGGGACTTAGCCCGGGTACCATTCAAATACTCATACACACGTATATTAGTAATCATTACTCATCCATAATTTCATTTCACATAATTCAAGTAGGGTCATTACTTGAAGACTTACCTCGGATGTTGTCGAACGGCTTCAACGGCTATTCGATCACTTTTTCTTCCCTTATCCAATTGTGGCCCTCTAAGCTCTTGAGCTAATTCAAACAAATTCAATTTATTAAAGTCTCGCTTGCTAGCCTTGGCGAATACACACATCATTGACTCAACATCACATAACTAAGCACTTTAGTCAATTTTCTTTAATTACGCACACATTCGGCCTTAGCTCACAACAAGGTAGCCGATTACCTAAGTCAAGAATAGGCACCATTAAGCTTGCCTCTAACCGAATGCATGCACAATAATTCCCCTCATGTGGCCGATTATACTTAGTCATACTTGCACAAAATCAACAATAAATTGCAAGATTTTCACATCATATGTGTACTAGGCGAATGTACTTGCAATTTCACAAACATTCTTCAACACTTTCTTCTTTAAACAAACATATTTATCATTTATCTCATAACCAAATCATCATGTGCAAACATGTATACACATATAGGTGCAAGGTCAATTTCAAGGTGTTCATAACCATTCAAAACACAAATTTTAACTATCATGCAAGAAGCATAAACCATGCTCATGAGCATACCATGGCGAATACATCACACACCACACCCTTTCAATTTTTGGTCATGGTTAAACAAAACAAAAAAAAAAATCCATGGCTTACTCAAGAATGCTAAAAGAAATTTCAAGAGTAGTCAATCCATCATTACATGCATCATCATCAAGCTTCACATTTAGCATGCAATGGCTTTAACACAATATCAACTTTGGCCAAATACCATTTCCATGGCATAACAAGGATTTGAACCATGGCTAACATGAACATCAAGTTAGCAACTAAAACATGCATGAATCTCATGACACAACCTCATACATATCTTAATCTTGATGCAAGTATAGCCAAATCTCCTTCTAGATCTCTTCTAAACCAAAAGACGTTGCAAAAATCCTACCTTCTTCCTTAGTAATTTCGGCCAAAAAGGAAAGAACAAGGATGAACAAATTTTTCTTTTCTTTTCTTTCACTCACGGCACAAGGGGGGAAAGGATGAGCAATTTTTTTTTTTGATTTTTTTGTTTCTCATCCAACATCATTAATTTTTTTATCATTTAACACATCATGCATTAACAAAACATGTTTCAACATGTTTTCTTTGCCCATAAACCATGTCATGGCCGGCCACTAAGCTTCTTTTGGGGAAATTTGACATGCAAATCCTTTATTTTTGCATGCATGATCAACTAGTCATCACACATCTTCCCATCATACTTTCAAAGTTTACTACTAGGTCCTTTCTAGTGAAATTTACCTTTATAACTCTAAATCGAAACATCAAAAATGTCACACATGAATACACACATATTATAGGCATCAAAATAAATTTTAAATTATTTTTATGCCTCGATTTTGTGGTCCCGAAACTATATCCCGACTAGGGTCAATTTTGGGCTGTCACAACTCTCCCCCACTTAAGAAATTTTCGTCCCCGAAAATCTTACCGGTAAATAGGGTTGGGTATCGCTCTTTCATAGAGTTCTCGGTTTCCCAAGTAGCTTCTTCTATCCCGTGTTTGAGCCATAACACTTTCACTAGCGGAACCCGCTTGTTTCGCAACTCTTTCACTTCACGTGATAGGATACGAATCGGTTCTTCCTCATAACTCATATTGGCTTGAATTTCAACCTCGATGGACTAATCACGTGCGATGGATCAGATCTATAGCGTCAAGCATCGAGACATGAAAGACGTCGTGAATCTTTTTGAGTTCGGGGCAAAATCAAACGATATGCAACTGGACCGACTCGCCGGATATCTCATATGGCCCAATGAACCTCGGGCTCAACTTGCCCTTACTACCGAATCGAGTATCTTTTCCAAGGCGAAACCTTAAGAAGCGCTTTATCCCCACGATACTCAATGTCTTTTCGTTTCAGATCCGCGCACGACTTCGACGATCGGAGGCTATCTTGATTTTCACGGATTACTTTCACTTTTGTTCAGCATCTTTAATCAAATCCACCGAAAATTTTGCTTTCACCGAGCTCGGTCCAAAACAATGGTGTACGGCATTTACGACCGTACAAAGCCTCGTAGGGTGCCATCTTAATACTTGATTGAAAACTATTGTTGTGGCGAATTCAATCAAAGGCAAATACCGTTCCCATGAACCATCGAACTCGAGGATGCAACATCTTAACATATCCTCAAGTATCTGAATTATCCGCTCGGATTGACCATCGGTTTGGGGGTGAAAGGCGGTGCTGAAATGTAGCTTGGTACCCAAAGCTTCTTGTAACTTCTTCCAAAATCGCGAGGTAAATCTCGGATCTCTATCCGACACGATGGAAATAGGCACCCCGTGTAATCTCACAATCTGAGAAACGTACAGTTCGGCTAGTTTGTCCATTGAAAAGTCCGTACGTACGGGGTCAAAGTGAGCCGACTTAGTCAATCTATCTACAATGACCCAAATCGCATCCTTCTTACTCCCCGACAATGGCAGTCCGGATACGAAGTCCATTGTGACTCGATCCCATTTCCACTCAGGTATCGTGATCGGCTGAAGTAATCCTGAAGGCACTTGATGTTCCGCTTTCACTTGTTGACATATTAAACACCTCGAAACAAAGTCGGAGATGTCTCGTTTCATACCTTATTTGGTCAGTTACCGGAGGTATTGTAGGTGCGGGGGTTGCATTTGTCGGGAATGGAGGTTGTGGAACAGCCGTGTTAGTTCGAATGTATTGGTTAAACCAATCATTCATCACACTATAAAAGGCTTGCCTAGCCTCATCAATCGGATTGCTGGCCATAGGTTGAGAGTCCGCCGGTGCTGTCCCTTGCGCGGGAGCAGGCGCCACACTCTCCACATCATCAGCTATTGCTCGGTTGGGATCGGGATCCATTGCTATAAACAAACACAAAGTCAAATTGTCAGAAATCACCACACTATCAATTCATCACTTAATGGCATGTATAGCTAGACCCCAAACATATCACGGTAGTCCTAGAATTGACTAAATCGTGGCTCTGATACCAATAAAATTGTAACACCCCGAACCCGAGACCATCGCCGGTGTCGGACGCGAGGGGTTAACGAGCCAAATCCACATATTGCACCGACCAATTTGACATTTCCAAACAAGCTGAAAATCTGCGTCACTGTCGCCTTAAAAAGCATATCTCGAGTTTCACAACTCGGAAACTGATTCCGTAAATTTTCCCTGAATTTAGACTCATGTATCCATCCCTGGATTTATTTCTAGAATTTTTGGTCAGGCCAATTGGTACAGTTTATTAGTTAAAGTCAACCATGTTACAGGGGTCGACTGCTCTGACCTTCGCACGTTACAACTTGAATATCTCTCTGTAAAGGGCTTTAATACTGGTTCCGTTTGTTTCTAAAGAAACTACACTCAAAATGGAATCTGCACATATAAGGTATGACTTCTAATTCTTTCTGGATAATTTATGGTAAATTTTCAAAGTCGCGACAGGGGACCCAGAAACCGTTCTGGCCCTGTCTCACGAGAACTTTAATATCTCTTAGTATACTGTTCATATGACCGTTTCGTTACTTTCATATGAAAGTAGATTCATCAAGGTTTGATTTCATACTTCTTTCACTATTTAATACCATCCCTACAAATTTTGGTGATTTTTCACATTCACGTCACTGCAGCTGGCAGCATCTGTTTTTAAGGTAGGTCTTACCTATTTTGTAGTCTCCATGAACCAACTAGTCTTGCCATACATAGGTTCACATATGATCATTTTTAACCATTCCAATGGCTGATCATGTGACCAACCTCCCATTTCCAATCCATAATCACATCATGAAACCATATATATATATACAAACCACAAATGGTCTAAGTTCAGTACTTCACTTTTACGAGCCATTTTCGCATGGCCGTACATATACATCACAACATATTTGAACCAACAAGGGTAGTCCTATACATGCCATTTCAAAGTTCAACCAAAATTATACCAAAATGGAGGCTTTGATAGTGTGGATGACTTCGACTTCAATGATCCCGAATCCGATCGCTAACGAGCAAAATCTATAAAACAGAGAGCCAAATCAACGGGGTTAGCATTTTTATGCTTAGTAAGTCTCAAGCAATGAAATCGGCTTTAACTAAAGCATTAAATTCACATAGCCAAATGAATCATTTCATTATTACACATTCACATAATCATACTTACTTCACACTTCATCATTATATACCTTCACAAGATATCAACCAATTCAATAGCTGAAAATTCGTTAGTCGATTGAACGAATGTTACTCAAACATATCGACTTTTCCAATGCACATGTAAACATACCTTATCCTTTGGGCTTTTCGAGCGTACTAATTAAATTTATTACAGCAACCAACGCCACCTTCAGCCCAAGCTTCTTGAATACAACCGGATATAACCACATGCACGAATGCCTTGGTCTTAGCCGGATATAACGTCTTGCACAAATGCCTTGGTATTAGCCCGGATTTAACAACTTGCACTAACGCCTTGGTCTTAGCCCGGATAAAGTCACTAGCACAATTGCCTTCGGGTCTTAACCCGGATATCATTCAATTGCTCATGCACACATACATCCATAATCATTATACATTCATGTTTCATTTTCGTTACTAAGGCTCAAACACAAATATAATCACTAGCGTAATTGCCTTCGGGACTTAGCCCGGGTACCATTCAAATACTCATACACACGTATATTAGTAATCATTACACATCCATAATTTCATTTCACATAATTCAAGTAGGGTCATTACTTGAAGACTTACCTCGGATGTTGTCGAACGGCTTCAACGGCTATTCGATCACTTTTTCTTCCCTTATCCAATTGTGGCCCTCTAAGCTCTTGAGCTAATTCAAACAAATTCAATTTATTAAAGTCTCGCTTGCTAGCCTTGGCGAATACACACATCATTGACTCAACATCACATAACTAAGCACTTTAGTCAATTTTCTTTAATTACGCACACATTCGGCCTTAGCTCACAACAAGGTAGCCGATTACCTAAGTCAAGAATAGGCACCATTAAGCTTGCCTCTAACCGAATGCATGCACAATAATTCCCTCATGTGGCCGATTATACTTAGTCATACTTGCACAAAATCAACAATAAATTGCAAGATTTTCACATCATATGTGTACTAGGCCGAATGTACTTGCAATTTCACAAACATTCTTCAACACTTTCTTCTTTAAACAAACATATTTATCATTTATCTCATAACCAAATCATCATGTGCAAACATGTATACACATATAGGTGCAAGGCAATTTCAAGGTGTTCATAACCATTCAAAACACAAATTTTTAACTATCATGCAAGAAGCATAAACCATGCTCATGAGCATACCATGGCCGAATACATCACACACCACACCCTTTCAATTTTTGGTCATGGTTAAACAAAAACAAAAAAAAAAAATCCATGGCTTACTCAAGAATGCTAAAAGAAATTTCAAGAGTAGTCAATCCATCATTACATGCATCATCATCAAGCTTCACATTTAGCATGCAATGGCTTTAACACAATATCAACTTTGGCCAAATACCATTTCCATGGCATAACAAGGATTTGAACCATGGCTAACATGAACATCAAGTTAGCAACTAAAACATGCATGAATCTCATGACACAACCTCATACATATCTTAATCTTGATGCAAGTATAGCCAAATCTCCTTCTAGATCTCTTCTAAACCAAAAGACGGTGCAAAAATCCTACCTTCTTCCTTAGTAATTTCGGCCAAAAAGGAAAGAACAAGGATGAACAAATTTTTCTTTTCTTTTCTTTCACTCACGGCACAAGGGGGGGAAGGATGAGCAATTTTTTTTTTTGATTTTTTTGTTTCTCATCCAACATCATTAATTTTTTTATCATTTAACACATCATGCATTAACAAAACATGTTTCAACATGTTTTCTTTGCCCATAAACCATGTCATGGCCGGCCACTAAGCTTCTTTTGGGGAAATTTGACATGCAAATCCTTTATTTTTGCATGCATGATCAACTAGTCATCACACATCTTCCCATCATACTTTCAAAGTTTACTACTAGGTCCTTTCTAGTGAAATTTACC
The DNA here is from genome assembly GCF_025698485.1 of Gossypium arboreum. NCBI lineage: Eukaryota > Viridiplantae > Streptophyta > Magnoliopsida > Malvales > Malvaceae > Gossypium > Gossypium arboreum. The sequence goes on from NC_069072.1 coordinate 67,806,348, forward strand.
TTTATAACTCTAAATCGAAACATCAAAAATGTCACACATGAATACACACATATTATAGGCATCAAAATAAATTTTAAATTATTTTTATGCCTCGATTTTGTGGTCCCGAAACCACATCCCGACTAGGGTCAATTTTGGGCTGTCACACTCTCTATTCACAATCTCGATTCCACAAACCCCTAATTTTTGGGATGTTACATGTTCGACACGAGAGGATTTGAATCTAACCTGAAAAGAAGAAACAAATAGATTTAAAAAACAAAAATAACAAAAAGGAAATGTAACACTCCAAACCCAACCCTTAAGGAGGATCTAGGAATCTCTTGTCACTAACATAAAATCAATATCTTTAAAACCATATTTGATGTAAACCAACTTAAAATATAGTTTAATTTAATAAAAAAAATGTAAACAAATTGTCATTCAAGGTTAGATAAAATGGTACACTTTAGAATCACATAGACTTCAATGGAATTTCATGAAAATCATAGTTTCATGAACACAAGTTTAAATACAAAATTCATTCTTCAAAATTTAAGTGTCTTGACACCACCCACATACCATGTATAGTACACAATACTAGAAGTCTCACAGCAACGATTGTCCTCTGACGTAGTCTTAAAAAATTCCTTTACTTCGTCAATAGGCCTAAGAAGGAAAGGTAACTAAGTAAATTCAAAAAACTTAGTGAGTTCCATAAGTAGACATTATGTCGGTTATACATGATTCAGAAAAAACCTTTCCAACTTAACGCAAATACCCAGTTCGCCAGTTGGCAGGTACCAAACACAGATAAACAATATGCCGAACACTATTCCTTTTGGCGTGTACATCATGCCCATGTAACCATACAGACAACCTCCTTCATGTTAGTCACGTACCCCAGTCCATAGTCAAGCCATATTATTTATTCCATTCATATTCCTTTGTCATGATTTGCCAATCTGGTTTGCAACATAATTTCTGCCCTACTAGAGGCTACACGACCATTTTCATATATCATGATCTGCCAGTTCAATGCTTATTCCATTGAAGGAAATGCCATGAATTCATTTTCATTTTTATTGATGACATAGTATTATCATTGACATAGGGATGTCAAAATCAATTCATGAGTACGTGTTAGAGAATAACATACTTGACTGACTTGCCATTAGTATGTTTCTTGGATTATTATGTAATAATTACAAACATTCTCATAGTTATTATTATGTATATGATCCAAAGACATGAGGTCATCATTTTCCCAACATTGTGAGTCACATATTTTGATCTAGTCAAAGGACTACAGTAACAGGTTGCACTATAAAGACAGATGTTGGATATACCACAATCTATGTAGTACTATATGATTAATCAAGATAGGATTTATCCCTCCTACATAATAAGAGTAATATCTTAAGCACTTGATGGAGTGAGACTAGAAATGCATGGTCATACTTAGATAAGTTGATATGAGATATCACACTTATATGTTTAACATAATCCACTCAGATTATCAAGAAATATGATATTGGACTATACATGTGTGACTATACCATGACTTGTGTCCAATCTAGATATAAAGGATAAAAGGATATGATACATGAAAATTTTGTCACAAAAAGGTTATGTCGAATCACGACTTCTTATAAATTGGGTAGCAATGATGTATTGCTAGACATCATTCATTGCTTGTAACATTAGAAATGTTCTAATATTACTACCAATGCTACATGAACCTACAAGGTCACACCCTATGGTTACAGCGAACATACTCCGCGCTAATAGAATGGACGTATACCCTCCTACATATGATATTGCATATTCTTATCATTAGCATATAAGTATCATCTAGCGAACAATTTCGTCTGGTAGACATTATCATTTGGTGGATAGTATTGCCTAACGGACAGTATTGCCTAGCGAATTGATGATCGTAAAACTAACTAAAAATTTGACTTAAGACATGCGCACCTATCAAACAGTAGTATAGTTATGGTGAGACCGGAAATATCGTATCCACGAGGACTAAAAGTGTGACACCCCTAATTTGACCCTAGTCGAAAAGTGGTTTCGGGACCACAAAATCGAGTCATAAAAATAATTAGCCGTCATATTTTGTGACTATTATATGTGAATACGAATGTGTGAAAGTTTTAAGCTTTGATTTAGTAAATTGCATGTGAATTTAGTCAATAGGACTTATGTGCGACACTTTTGAAATGTGATAGGTCAAAATATAAGGATCTATTAGTGCATGAAATAAAAAGGGGGGACTTGCATGAGAGGGGACAAAATGTTATGGGGTGAAACATGTTGGAAACATGTTGTGTTAGTGTGTTAGGGGAGAAAGAATAAAATAAAGGGGTTAGTAATAAAGAAATGAAAAGGAGGGTGATGAGAAAAAAAAAAGGTTGTCTCATCCATGTTCCCCCCATTGCCGTGACTTGAGAAGCAAAAGAAAAGAAGAAATCGGTTCTTCTTAGCTGAAATGAAAAGAAGAAGAAAGGAATGAAGCTAGAAAGGAGAGGGCACTGCATGTAGTGGAAAACCATGGAATTTGTTTGCTTAGAAGTTAAAATTTTCAAGTAGAAGGGTAACTCTTCTAAACTCTCCCTTGCCCATAGCTTTTCGTTGACAAATTCTGGTTGCATTGTTGATTTGAGCTTGACGAATATGTGGGAGAAGAGAAGATTCTCTTTTCTAGTTGCAAATGTTGCATGTCTAGTAGATGAAGAGTTTCTCACTTGTGTTAAAAGAATCTAGTGAATGCTTGTGTTGTTATAATCTATTTTTGTAACTTTGGGGTTGATTGTATTTAGCTAACAAGGTAGGAGAAGGTGGTAGTAGACAAGGAAAGAGCAAATTGAATAGGTGGAATCGGTGTTGGGAACCTTGGTGAGTTTTCCTTGAACTTTTATTTTCTTGTGTTTGATAATTGTTGAAACCGTTAAATTGCTGTCCGAATTTTACCTTGTTGGTATCGTTAATTGCTGCCCTGTTCATGCTGTCTAAATGTTGTACTATTAATGCTGTCCGAATCAGCCTCCGAATGTGATATATTACAGCAATTAAGCCAAGTGTTATGGGTCCTCTTAGGCTGCCCACAACGCAACCTTTCAATACTAATGTTACCATGAATTAACCTTCAATTGATGGTGTGGTGTATGATCTCATAACTCGGTTTGGTATTGAGATAAAGATTAAATGATATGTGATTGTTAAGTGAATAATATTAGTTAAGTACTTAAGCAAATCTATTGTTTTACTTAAGCTTAAGAGCAAAGAGGATCAAAGTCGGATAGGGAAAAGAGAGTAAGCGAATAGCCGTGGACATCTAATCGTCGACCACCCGAGGTAAGTTTTAAGTATTAAACGTTGAGTAAATTCAATCATATTAGGACATAATGAGTTGATTTAATAAGATATGATGTGGCCATGATATGTCTTAAACTCAAATGGTAAGTTCATAAGTGTTTGGACTTGGAAATTTAAGAGCAAAATGTAATAGTTTGCTTGGGACAGCAGCAGTAACGTGATTTTAGAAAATCACTATAAATTGTTTGTGTGGAATTATAGGCTGAATAAAATATGTAATCAAAGCTTAGTTGGTCTAGTTTCCTATAAAAGAGACCGTGGAAGCAAAGAAATTTCCTATAAAGAGATATTTAAAGTTGTGTGGGACAGGGTCAGAATGACACGAAATCCCCTGTTCTGTTTTGAGAAAATCACTATAATTTGTACAAAAATGGTTACAAGATAAAATTTATATGCTTAGACTCCTTAATGAGTCTAGTTTCAAATGAAATCAAATAGAACATACTTTGAATTCTTTACAATGAGAATTTTGATTCGTAGTGAAGACTGGTTAGGTTAGTCAAACAGTGAAACAGGGAAACTTTAAGAAAAATCTGGTATTGATTGGCCAAACCAAAATTCTGAAAAATTTATAGATGGAAGATATACGAGTCTATATTCAGGGAAAATTAACGGCACTTCATTTGGAGTTTCGTAGCTCCATTTATGAATAATTTAATGACTGTTGCTCAGGAAAAACAGCTTGTGCTGAATTTGGGATTTTGTTGTAAACCTTAATAAAACCATTTGAGTTGCTTATAAGCCATTGCTGAAATTGATATACAAGTTAAATATATATATGTGTGGTAAAGCCAAATGGCTAGTGTGAAATATGTATGTGATATATGTGTGGTAAAGCCAAATGGCTAGTGTGAAATATGTATGTGATATATGTGTGGTAAAGCCAAATGGCTAGTGTGAAATATGTATGAGATATATGTGTGGTAAAGCCAAATGGCTAGTATGAAACATGTATGAGATGTATATATGTGATAAGGCCGAATGGCGATGTGATGAATGTCAAAGTGTATATAAGTGATAAGGCCGAATGGCCAATGCGATGAATATGAAAGTGTATAAATGTGATAAGTCCCGAGGGGCATTTGTGTCAAGATTATATCCGGGTTAAAACCCGAGGCATTATGCGAGAATATTATCCCGATTAATGTCCGTGAGGCTTCGTGCTCGTACTAGATCCGAGCTTTAAAGACCCGACGGCTAAAGGCTAGGATTCAAGTAAGACTTTGATATTGAGTATCCGCATTAAGTTACCATCAAATAAGTATTATGTATTTAAGATGTTCAGTACGTATTACTTACCCATCGGTGGGGTGATTTCGAGATGAATTATCAGTATCAAAGAGGTAGGTAAATGTGACTAATATTATAACTCCAAATATGAGAATGATCTAATTGGTAATGGTATGTTGTATAGTAAAGTATGCGATGAAATATTCTTATGTATTAGTGCATATTCGCCCAAAAGCCTATGATTTGAGTATGGGTTGGGTTGAGCTAGATGTGCCAAGACAAGGTAAGGATTATGATTTGTAAGCTTACGTATATGTGATAAGGAATATGTTTGGTTCTTTATGTGCCTATGGTAATTTAGTACTTGTCATGTTGAAATACTTAAAAGCATGGATGTGATTATGAACAAGTGGAAAGGATTATTGAAGTTGAAAATCGATGAAGAATGTGCTTGGGAAATATTTGACCATCTAGGTCATTATTATTCGAAAGTATTTATGTGGCAGCCAAGTGTTGCGTTTAATGATATTATAGATCGAGATGAAGCCCGGATTAACTTCATCGAACAGTTGATATGAATGACCAATGATAGTGATTGAGAACACTTTGTTTTGCTTAAAACTTACTAAGCATTAAATGCTTACTCCGCTTTCTCTGTTTCTCTGTTTTATAGATTTTGCTCGTTAGCTATCGGATTCGGGATCATTGAAGTCGAAGTCATCCACACTATCAAAGCCCCCATTTTGGTACAATTTTGGTTGAACTTTGAAATGGCATGTATAGGACTACCCTTTTGTTGTAGGTTATGTACCTTTCGGTTTTGTGTAAATTCGGATAGCCATGCGAAAATGGCTTATATACGTTTCTAGCATAGTACTATAATCGTTTGTATGTTGATCATTATGAGGTATGGAATTGTTTTGAAACGATTAGCCATTGGAATGGTTAATCATGATCACACCTTGTGCTATGTATGCAAAAGGGGCCAATTGAATCATGGAAACCATGAAATAGGTCAAGCCTACCTTAAAGGCAGATGCTGACAGCAGCAGTGATGTGGATGTGAAAAATCACTAAAAATAGTAGGAATGGTATTAATAGTGAATAAATTATGTAAATGAACCTTGATGAATCTACTTTCATATAGAAGAAACGAAACGGTCATATGAGTTATATATTAAGAGATATTAAAGTTCTCGTGAAACAGGGCCAGAACGGTTTCTGGATCCCCTGTTCCGACTTTGGAAATTCATTGTAAATTAACCAGAGATAATTAGGAGTCATGCCATATATGTATAGATTCCTCTCTGAGTTTAGTTTCTATAGAAACAAACGGCATCAGTATTGAAGCCATGTACAGGGAGATATCCAATTCGTAATGCACGAAGGTCAGTGCAGTCGGTCCCTGCAACAGGGGAGACTTTAACTAATAAACTGTACTAATTGGCCCGACCAAAAATTCTAGAAAAAAATATGTTGATGGACTTATGAGTCTAGTTTCAGGGAAAAATTACGAAACTGATTTTCGAGCTTTAAAATTCAAGATATGATTTTTAAAGCGACAGTGACGCAGTAACCAGCTAGTCTGGAAAATTTTTTTTATGGACTGTGAAAACAATTAAGCTAAGTCTGTGTGTACCTTGTGTTCGACTCCGGTAACGGACTCGGGTACGGGGTGTTACAAAAAGTACTAGTAATTACTATCTTTCTATTATCTAGCTTAAAAATTAAGAGAATGTTTTATTTAAAACTAATTATCTAATTAACTAAGATTGCGACAGAGATTAAATTTGGAGAATACTTTTTGGAAAACCGATGGAGAAGACAATACCCAAGGAAGAATCCACCTAGACTTCACTTATTACCTTTGAGTTAGATGATTTATTCACTTGACTTAATCTATAGAAATCCCTGATTTATGTTAATATCTCTCTCGAGACTAAAAACAACTGACTCTAGGTTGATTAATTGAAATCTCTTTCTAATTAAAACCCCTATTGTCACATTAACTCAATCTATGGATTCCCTTATTAGATTTGACTCTAATTCGATAGATTTATGTCATCTTATCTCTAGGATTGCATGCAACTCCACTTAATTATGAATGATCTACTCTTAAACAGGGACTTTTGCTCCACTGAATATGCACATCAAAAACCTGAATTAATATCCTGGAATATTAAAACAAGGGTTAAATTCACAATCAAGAATAAGAACAAGTATTTATCATATAACTTAAATAATAATAAGATCCTTCTTAGGTTTTATCTCCCTTAGGTATTTAGGGAGTTTAGTTCATAATAATAATGGAAAACATCTCAAAGTTTGGAAAACAACAAAACATAAAGAAACCCAAAGACTCCTAGGAAATTGGATGGAGATCTTCAGTCTTGATGTAGATCCCACCTCTGAGGTGATTCCAATGGCTGTCCTTGAGTATTTTCTACCTTCCACTCTCTGTCCTCCCTAATCCTCTTCTAGGTTGTTTATATAGACTTTCAAATGCAAAAAATAGCCCAAAATTAGCCTTTTTCCGAGTAGAACTAGCTTGGGCTCTACAGGGACACGGCCGTGTGCCACGCCCGTGTGAAGGTGCTCAGGCCATGTACAATTCTACTTGGATTAATGTCGACATAGCCATGACACACGGGCGTGTGATCTAATTGTGTGTCACACACGGGCGTGTGGATCACCTGTGTGGAAGTGCCTAGGCCGTGTGAAATACTGATTTAGGCCCAATTTGCCCATTTTTGGCCCGTTTCTCGCTCTTTTCACTATCCTAAGCTTTCCTAAGTATAAAACATGAAATTAAAGGATTAGGAGCATCAAATTCAATGAAACCAAGGAAAAATCATCCACAAATATGCCAAGCATGGGGTAAAAATATATATATTATGGTTTATCAAATATCCCCACACTTTAGCATTTGCTTGTCCTCAAGCAAAATCCTCAACTCACAAATAAAATAAATCCTTCTTAACTTATAATTCTCATTAATAATGTTTGAAATAATCCACAAGTAATCATACATTAAGAGCTTAACTATAAGAACATTAAAGTTTCAAACAATCCAAATTGAGCATTTCAATCATAAAATCATAGGTATTCCCCTTTATATAAGTAATCACCCTTAATTCCAAATTAAAAAGGTTGACATCCTCACTAATGATTCACTCAAATCACTCAAAGTGTTTAAGGTTCAATAATTAAGCACTCAATAGTCAAACATGAAAAGTTATTACCATAGACTTGCATGAAAATCAAATCTTCACCACTATAATGAGATGATACACAAATCAAAAGGTCTTTAACAGGATTGTAATGGGGCTTGGGTTAAAGGTGTAGATAAAGGCTGCAAAAGAGGTTAGAATCAAGATTAATTTAATAGATTACCAAACTTAAAAAAACAAAGCTAATCACTGAATTACAAACAAGTGCCAGAATTAACACTAACCAAAACTAATGAAGGGAGCTTTTCTCTTAATATGATAACTTATCCAAGCTCTTTAGAATAATATGTAATTTGAATGAATATACGGGTTGTTTTTTTTCTTTTTTAAGAATAAGAGCAATAATGGAAAGTACATAATAATAAATAATTCAGCAACTAGAATGAATGAACATAATTAGGTAACTAATCAAATTAAATCTCGATAAAAAAAAGGGAGTTAATAAAAAGGGAGAAATTCTTAATGAATTAAAAAGGGATAAGTTGTGGGTTAAAATTAAGGGGTAAAATCGAAAAATAATAGTTAAGACTCAAAGGGGTTCACTAGGGGTTAATTATGTGGGTAGGCTTTTTATAGGGTAAATGGGTTAAAACCTAAGTGCCTTTATCATTTTATTATATCAAATCAAAGGTGTGGTCTTGACATGTATAACCGATGCAAGTTCTAGAATAGCAAATCAATGCTGACATACTCATAAAAACAATTAGTGAGCAAGAAAGTTATATACTCTAAAAGGCTCAAAATCTCACGAAATTTATAGGTATTTGATGTCAATCCTGTAAATTCAAAACTTCAAGATCATTCCTCAATTCAGGGAAACAACCTAGAAATTTTAATTCTCAAAAGTCAACTTATCATGCTTGATCCTCTAGTGTCTTAAAGTTTAAACAATCAAAGCACAGTTACCTATGATTTAATTCAAAACATATCAATAAAAATCATAAGTCAATCAAGATTCATTCTAATAGTGAATGAGGAAATTATTTGAGAACAAGATAAAAATTCAAGGATTTTTCTGATAATCATATAAATAACCTCCCCACACTTAAGATGTACATTGTCTTCAATGTACAGAGATAGATAATAGCAATATAAGCATAATATTAGAAGACAGGGAGAGAATCAAAACTGCCCTGAATTTGGATGTAATCCTTAAAAGAGCGGAAACAGGTTTAGAGGCATTGAAAGTGATGTGTATGTGACATGTAGATAGAGGTAAATGTGGTGGTAGAGGTTGGGTTCCACAATCACAATGCCCAGCGAAGAGGTTATCGTGGTGGTCAGTGTCGTGGTGGCTATGGTCATGGTCGAGCAGGACATGGCAGTCGTGGAGGATTGTTTGTTTATTCCTTAGTAGTACCTATCGACTGAACCTTTTGAAACTGCGATGCCATCAATAATATTTAAGGGATTTATATGTAAAGGGTTGTTATGGTTAGAAATAGTGAAATAACTAGATAAAAGAAAATTCAAAGTATACTAATAAAAGTCTTGGAAGAAAATGATAATGAAAGTGCAAAAGAAATGCAAAAATAAAAATAAAAGAAAAAGAAAAACAAGTTGAAAATTAAATGGACTTAAAAGTCCTCGTCGACATCTAGATCGTGAGGTGGCGGTTCTAGAGGCGATATGTGAAAATGTTGGCAAATTTGTTGTAGCGTCGCCTCGATGCTATCAAATCGCTGAGCGCAATACTGCTCAAAGCGATGAAGGTGGTTAGAAACTTTAGACAATGAAGCTGCTGCATGAACTGGTCGGTGACTTAGTGGTGGCTGTGAAGGTGGGTCCTCTTGAAATGCAAGGATATTATCAAGAATATCCTCGGCGTAATCCTCATCAGTAGCTCGTGCAAGTTGGTACTGAGGAGGGTCGAACCCACGATGACGCTCAATCATTCGCATATGGAGTATACTTTGAATGCCCTGTGGGGACATCTGGCCAATGAGAGTGAGCAATGAAGACTGCGCCACTATATTCAGGAGCCCAAAATATCGCACTAGACGAGTCACATATGGGTCGATGCTAATGACTCCCTTTCAGTGTCATTCTGTCTGGTGGCGAAAGGCAAGGGCGACAAAGTAAGCGAGTTCAAAAATATTCCCTTGCCTCATGCTCTACAGGAAGCATGCATCATGGGTGTTGACGACGCCAGTGCTCTTTCGCCTCCGTGTTCATGTGTGTGCCAAAAGGGCATGGAGATAGCGCAGAACTGGAGATAGAGTCGATGCCTTTGAACGGCTAGGATCATAAATTCCTGTAGCATGCTGGAGGTCTACCCAACACGATGAAGGTGAACGATGTATGTGGTGGTAGAGGTGGGGGAAATGGTTGGCCTCCATAAACCCGTCGGTATAGAGTCCCAAGCCAGCTCCAAATACGGGGACACTCAACTGACGTACTAAACCACCAAGGCAGAATTGAACTGTTCCTGGGTCATCGTAATCTGCCATCACTGTCTGTAACTAGAAAGTCGAGCTGAGCTTCAAGGTGAATTTCAAATATGTTAGCTCGATGATATCAAAGAAGCGGTCCTACGGAGTGGTAGCAAAGAGTGCCCGAATGGAATCAGCTAGGTGAACTTACTCTAGTGCGGCCTAACCGATGCAACGCCCTACACCAAGGGGTTGGGCACGTAGAATCTAAAATAATTCTTCTTGGGGCCCTGGTGGGAATTGGAAGAATTGGTGCTGTATCTTAGTGGGGACCCGAGGAAGATGTTACTCCTTTCCCTTTTTTTGAGGGGGGAACCGCAACTTTCTTGCCTTTTCGGTTCGTCATGATATCTGCGCAGTTAATCACATGACTCGAATCAATAAAACAACCAAACGAATAAGAACAATCATCCAAATGTACTCTAATCAGGCAAATGAACTAAGTAGAATCATAATACCTAGAGAAAAAAAAAAACTAACTAATTGATTACTCAATAAATAAGCAACTATGAATTTACAAAACACATGGTCCTAAACTCTATATAGTATTCTACTAATCCCCTAAGCTTTACTTAAATCAATGAAAAAGGAGGAACCGTAAAAGCACTAAAGCAAGAGTAGTAATAATCTAGTCAAATAGAAAAAAAAATAGAGAATTAAGAGTAGTAATAATGATAATCGACATAATATGGCAGATTAAAATAGTAAAATGGAGTTAGAGATGTAAGAAGGAAAACCAAGAGTGGTGGTTGGTGATAGGGCGCGGTGGTGTACGGTGATGCGTGGTGGTCGGAGGAGAATAGAGAAAAGAAGGGAGAAAGAAGGGTGGAGGTGAAGAAGATAGGGAAGTAGTGGAAAGAAGAAGTAAAAAAAGAAAAATGAGAGAAAAAGGAAGAAAACGAAGGAGGGTGGCTGGGTGGGGGAGATGATGAATAGTGAATAAGAAAAAATTTAGGGTTAAGGGGGGATTAAAACGATGCCATAGTCGTGTAAGCCCTATTTTGGGCGACACGGCTGTGGTACATGCCAGTATGATAGTCTCCTAGCCCGTGTTTTTCATGAGATCATAGTCAAGTTCAAACACGGGCCCTTCGACATGCCCGTGTTCTCAAGCCGTGTGGTGCACACGGCTACGTCACACGGTCATGTGCATGTTCGCTTGCTTCTCCCACGCCCGTGTTAGGTTCCCCATGCTCGTGCTCATGGCTTATACTTATGGGTTGATGTTTTAAGTTAGTATCGCACACGGCCACATCGCACGGCCATGTGGTGCTCCCTTTCGTTTCTCTCACACCCATGTTCAGTCCAACACGCCATTGTCAATTAATCAGGATTGGGCACGGCCTTTTAGCACGACCGTGGCCTACGCCCATGTTCTATTCTGACTTCGTTTATCATTTCAATTTTTGGGCAAGTTCTCACACGGTCTCAAGTACGCCCGTATGACAGGTCGTGTGACTCTCACGGCCGCTTTGCACGGCCATGGTGACTTATCGTAGGCTGTGTGTCATCTTTTCTTAGGAAAAATATTTGTCCTGTTTTAATATGGCCAAGGCCACGCCCTTGTCTACTACTCGTAGGGAGCCCACGTCCTAAAGCATGCCCGTGTGACATGCCGTATGTGCTGAAAATACCTGCAGTCAGATTATAAAGTGAAAGGAAAAATAACTAAGTTATTTAGTGGGGTTAGTGCTCGGGTTGCCTCCCGAGAAGCGCTTATTTAGAGTATAAGCTCAACTTTACATGGTAGGTATGTTTATTCAGTTTCACATAGCCGTAGCTCCTCTCCTTTATCTTTGAAATCCTCACCGTTATAAAGTTTAAGCTGATGTCCATTTACCTTGAAAGTGCCTTGGGTTGGGTGACTTACCTCTACTGTGCCATATGGAAAAACAGTTTGGACTACAAATGGACCTGACCATCATGATTTAAGCTTCCTAGGGAACACATTGAGCCTTGAGTTGTATAACAGGACAAGATCTCCAACTTCAAATTGCTTGTTTTGCTTTGAACGAGCATCATGGCAGCGCTTTGTTGCTTCCTTGTATATTCGTGAATTCTCATAGGCATTAGCTCACCATTCATCTAACTCATTTAGTTGCATCAATCTCCTTTCACCTGCGAGTTTGGGATCAAAGTTTAGAAATTTTATATCCCAGAATGCTTTATGCTCCAATTCAAATGGTAAATGACAACTCTTCCTATAAACAAGTCTGTAAGGGGATGTTCCTATGGGGTCTTAAAAGCGATTCTATAGGCCCATAAAGTATCATCTATTTTCTTTGCCCAATCCTTCCTATTTGACTCTAAAGTCTTTTCTAGAATGCCTTTAAGTCCTATTAGTGACTTCGACTTGTCCACTAGTTTGATGATGGTAAGGGGTAGTTGTTCTGTGGTAAACTCCATATTTCTTAAGGGTTTTATCAAATTGAGTATTATAGAAATGAGTGCCCCTATCACTGATGATTACTCTAAGTGTTTTAAATTAAAAGAAAAGTTTCTTAAGGAACTTCACCACTACTCTAGCATCATTAGTAGGTAAGGCTTGGGCTTCCACCCATTTAGACATATAATCAATGGCTACTAATATGTACTTATTCCCAAATGAGCTAGGGAATGGACCTATGAAATCAATACCCCATACATCAAATATTTCACATGAAAGCATGTACGTTTGGGGCATTTTATCAAGTTTAGAGATATTACCTGTTTGTTGGCATTTATCGTAAGTAGCAACATACCTGTTAGCATCTTTGAATAGTATGGGCCAGTAAAAACCTGACTTGAGTGTTTTATGTGCGGTCTTGGTTCCACTGTCATGTCCTCCAGTTGGTCCTGAGTGACACTGCTCCAAAATTTTAATCGTTTCTATCTTTGTAACGCATCTTCGAATTACTTGATCTGCACATATACGAAAAAGAAAAGGTTCTTCCCAAAAATAGTTTTCCACATCAGTGAAGAATCGCTTCTTTTGCTGATGTGTCAACCCTTTTGGTATAATGTTAGCGGCTAAATAATTCACGATGTCTGCAAACCAAGGTTCCTCAGAGTTAGAGATAGCAAAAAGTTGTTTTTTCAAGGAACGAGTCATTAATCTCCTATTCGTTCATTTCATTGAGATGTGGGTTTTCTAATCTAGATAGATGATCTGCTGCAAGATTTTCTACTCCTTTTTTATCTTGAATTTCTAAATCGAATTCCTGCAACAATAAAATTTATCTTATTAGTCGAGGTTTTGCATCTGTTTTAGTAAGGAGGTATCGAAGAGCTAAATGGTCAGTGTAAACGACAACTTTAGATAATATTAGATATGGTCTAAATTTATCGAATGTAAAAACTACAGCCAACAATTCTTTCTCAGTCGTCATATTTTTTTCTTGTGCAACTGTCAATGTTTTGCTAGCATAATAAATCAGTTGAAAGCGCTTGTCTTTCCATTGTCCAAGAACCGCTCCTACTGCAAAATCACTTGCATCACACATTAGTTCAAAAGGTAAATTCCAATCAGGTGCAACTACAATCAGAGTGTTGATTAATTTATCCTTAAGAGTATTGAACGCTTCTGAACAATCCTGACTGAAATTGAAAGGTACGTCATTTTCTAGGAACTTCGTTAAAGGCGTAGCTATTTTAGAAAAGTCTTTAATAAATCTTCTATAAAATCTAGCATGACCTAAAAAACTACGAATAGCTATTACTGAATTAGGGAGAGGTAGTTTCTCAATAGTTTCAACTTTTGCTTTATCAACCTCGATTCCCTTACTAGAAATCTTATGGCCTAACACAATTCCTTCACGAACCATGAAGTGACATTTTTCCCAATTCAGTACAAGATTTGTTTCCTCACATCTAATGAAAAAAAATTTTAAATTTTTAAGGAAAAGATGGAAAGATTTACCGAATACCGAGAAGTCATCCATAAATCCCTCCATAATGTTTTCCACGAGTTCATCAAAAATGGCCAACAAGCATCGCTGAAAAGTAGCAGGAGCATTACATAATCCAAAAGGCATTTGTCGATAAGCAAACATACTATACGTAAATGTTGGTTTCTCTTGGTCCTTAGGAGCTATTGGGATTTGGAAATAACCAGAGAGTCCATCTAGGAAGCAATAATACATATGTCCAGGTAATCTTTCCAACATCTGATCAATGAATGGTAGGGGAAAGTGATATTTTCTTATGGCATCGTTCATTTTTCTATAGTCAATGCAGACTCTCCATCCCGTGACTATTCGTGTTGGAATTAATTTATTCTTCTCATTGGCCACGACAGCCATGCCTCCTTTCTTAGGAACAACCTGCATAGGACTCACCCAAGAATTATCAAAAATAGGATAAATAATTCTAGCATCTAGAAGTTTAATTAACTCAGCTTTTACGACTTATTTCATGTTAGGATTCAATCGTCTTTGAGCTTGCACACAGGGTTTGAATTCATCTTCCATTAAAATTTTATGTGTGCAAAAAGAAGGGTTAATCCCTCTTATGTCAGAAATCTTCCAAGCTATGGCCCTTTTATACTCCTTTAATAATTTGAGTAACTCATCTTTTTCGGTTGGCTATAAATCTGAAGCAATAATTACTGGTAATGTGGAATTATCTCCAAAAAATACGTATTTTAGGTGATCTGGTAATTGTTTTAATTCCAATTTAGGCAGTTCTTTAACAGAGGGTTTTAATTTTAATTCATTGTTTACCTCAATACCCTCATAGCTCTTCTGTCTTAGTAAAGGCTCATTGGAATTTAGTTAAGATTTTATCTTACCCATCTCAAAGTCATCGTCAATTAGCTCATCTCCCTGGGTAAGACACAGTTTCAACGTGTCCTTATGTACGATTTACTGTAAAGAGTCTTGAGTAGCATAATCAATAGAGTCAATAAAATAACATGAGTCATCTTGTTCCCTATAAAATCTCATAGCATCATAAATTTTAAAAATAATCTCTTCGTCACCTACTCTAAGCACAAGTTTACCATCACCCACATCAATAACAGCCCTAGCAGTGGCTAAAAATGGAGATCCTAAAATTAAAGGCACCTCAACATCCTCATCCATGTCAAGTACAACAAAATCAACAGGGAATATAAATTTATCTACTTTTACAAGTACGTCCTCTATAATACCCCTAGGATATTTAACAAAACTATCAGCTAGTTGAATACTCATCCTAGTAGGTTTCGGTTCCCCAAGACCCAGTTGTTTGAACATTTTATATGGCATCAAATTAATGCTAGCGCCTAAATCAGCTAGTCTCTTCTCAACATTCAAACTACCAATTAAGCAGGGAATAGTAAAACTTCTTGGATCTTTCAATTTGGTTGGCAGTTTATTTTGGAGTATGGTCGAGCATTCCTCGTTGAGTTCCACTGTAAACAAGTCTTCAAACTTCCTTTTATTTGTTAAAAACTCCTTTAAAAATTTTGCATATGCAGGCATCTGCGAGATAGCTTCAACAAAAGGTAAATTAATATGTAATTGTTTAAAAAGTTCAAGAAATTTACCGAATTGTGCATCTATGCTGTCTTTCTTCAACTTTGCTGGGTATAGGATTGGTGGTTTATATTCCCTCAACACCGGTTTTTCAATGTTTTAGGGTTCTTCCTCCTCACCTTCTTTTCTATTTGCAGCTTCTTTTCAAATTCAGCTAACACCTTCCTACTCCTTAATGTAACTGTTTTCACATGCTCTTTTGGATTGGGTTCGGTATTGCTAGGTAGGCTCCCTGGTGGTCTCTCTGAAATCATCTTAGTCAGCTGTCCTATTTGATTCTCGAGCCCTTGAATTGATGCTTGTTGATTTTTAAGTGCAGTTTTAGTATTCTGAAGATAAGTCTCTGCTGCTGAGATAAATTTTGTCATCATCTCCTTAAGGTTTGGCTTTTTCTCTGGTTGGTAAGGTTGTTGTTAGAAGCCTGGAGGGGGTGGTGGTCTTTGATTTCCTTGGCCTCCCCATGAGAAATTTGGGTGGTT
The DNA here is from genome assembly GCF_025698485.1 of Gossypium arboreum. Classification (NCBI taxonomy): domain Eukaryota; kingdom Viridiplantae; phylum Streptophyta; class Magnoliopsida; order Malvales; family Malvaceae; genus Gossypium; species Gossypium arboreum. Next base: position 67,822,574 of record NC_069072.1, read on the forward strand.
CCTCCAACATGCATTGTAAGTGTTACTATAAGGATTATTTTGAGGTCGAGGATTATTACCCATAAAGTTCATTTGCTCATTCTCCATGTTAGGGCCATAAGATGGATAGTCTAAATTGTTTAATCCATCTCCATTTGCATCGCACTGCATTACTGGATGTACCTGCGTAGAACCAAGTAAACCACCAAATTTTTTATTCAAAAGTTCTACATAATTGGAAAGCATAGTAACAGAATCGACGTTAAAAACACCGACTGCTTTCGTCAGCTTTGTCCTCATGACTTGACACTAATAATTATTCAGTGACATATCTTCTATAAACTCATAAGCCTCTTCAGGTGTCTTACTGTTAATAGTCCCACCAGCAGCTGTGTCAATCATCTATCTAGTCTAGGGATTCAAACACCCGTGGAAAGTTTGAACTTGTAGCCAAAGAGGTAACCCATGGTGAGGGCACCTTCTCAGTAGATCCTTGCATCTCTCCCATGCATCATAGAGTGTTTCTAAATCCATCTGGACAAAAGAAGAAATATCATTCCTTAGTTTAGCCATTTTAGCCGGTGAAAAATATTTTAGTAAAAATTTGTCGGTCATTTGTTCCCAAGTAGTGGTTGACCCTAGTGGTAACGAGTTTAACCACTGTTTAGCTTTATTCCTTAATGAGAATGGAAACAACCGGAGGCGAATGGCAGTGTCAGAAATGCCATTGATCTTAAAAGTGTCGAAGAATTTCAGAAAATTTGCTAAATAAGTGTTTGGATCTTCGTCCTGCAAACATCAAACTGAACAAACTGTTGTATCATTTCAATCGTGTTAGGTTTCAATTCAAAATTATTTGCAGCAACAGTAGGCCTAACTATACTCGATTCAGTTCCTATTAAAGTAGGTTTAGTGTCATCATACATAGTACGAGAAGTAGGATTCTGATTTACTGGATCAGCAGTAACCACAGGAGGTAACGGTTGTTTGTAGTATGAATATCGTCCTCTTGCCCTTCCGCTATATATTGTAGGCTTCGCCTTATTTCTCTTCGATTTCTGCGAGCTGTACTCTCGATCTCACTGTCGAATAGTAGAAGTCCTGATGGGTTTCTTCTAATCATAAACGATAAAAACCTGCCAGAAGTAAAGAAAATAAAATTTAGTAACTAAAAAAGATTAAAAACAAAATTAAATTGCAATAAAAATAAAGAATGGCTAAAGTAATAAAAATTAAGTGTTCCTAATATCTTAGTCCCCGACAATGATGCTAAAAACTTGATGATCCTGAAACTAACTAAAAATTTGACTTAAGGCAAGCGCACCAATCGAACAGTAGTATAGTTATGGTGAGACCAGAAATATTGTATCCACGAGGACTAAAAGTACTAGTAATTACTATCTTTTTATTATCTAGCCTAAAAATTAAGAGAATGTTTTATTTAAAACTAATTAAGATTGCTACAGAGATTCAAGTTGGAGAATACTTTCTGGAAAACCGATGGAAAAGACAATACCCAAGGAAGAATCCACCTAGACTTCACTTATTACCTTTGAGTTAGATGATTTATTCACTTGACTTAATCCGTAGAAATCCCTGATTTATGTTAATATCTCTCTCGAGACTAAAAACAACTGACTCTAGGTTGATTAATTGAAATCTCTTTCTAATTAAAACCCCTATTGTCACATTAACTCGATCTATGGATTCCCTTATTAGATTTGACTCTAATCCGGCAGATTTATGTTGCCCTATCTCTAGGATTGCATGCAACTCCGCTTAATTATGAATGATCTACTTTTAAACAGGGACTTTTGGTCCACCGAATAAGCACATCAAAAACCTGAATTAATATCCTGGAATATTAAAACAAGGGTTAAATTCACAATTAAGAATAAGAACAAGTATTTATCATATAACTTAAATAATAATAAGATCCGTCTGAGGTTTTATCTCCCTTAAGTATTTAGGGAGTTTAGTTCATAATAATAATGGAAAACATCTCAAAGTTTGGAAAACAACAAAACATAAAGAAACCCAAAGACTTCTAGGAAATTGGATGGAGATCTTCAGTCTTGATGTAGATCTTGCCTCTGAGGTGATTCTGATGGCTGTCCTTAAGTATTTTCTACCTTCCATTCTTCGTCCCCCCTAATCCTCTTCTAGGGTGTTTATATAGACTTACGAATGCCCAAAATAGCCTAAAATTAGCCTTTTTCGAGTAGAACTAGACTTGGGCTCGATAGGGACACGGTCGTGTGCCACGTCTGTGTGAAAGTGCTCAGGCTGTGTGCAATTCTGACTTGGACTAATGTCGACACGACTATGACACACAGGCATGTGATCTACCCGTGTGTCACACATGGGCGTGTGGATCACCCGTGTGGAAGTGCCTAGGCCGTGTGAAACACTGATTTAGGCTCAATTTGTCTGTTTTGGGCCCGTTTCTCGCTCTTTTCGCTATCCTAAGCTTTCCTGAGTACAAAATATGAAATTAAAGGATTAGGAGCATCAAATTCAATGAAACCAAGGAAAAATCATCCATAAATATGCCAAGCATGGGGTAAAAATATGTATATATTATGGTTTATCACGAATATTATAGCTTGGCGGATAGAATTACCTGGCGGATACGATTAACAAAATCTTTCAGAGTTAATAATATGGAAGTTAGTATTCTTTTGAATGAATATAATTTCAATATCTTCTATGATTTTCTCTGCAAAGTAAAAGGGGAATTATTTTGTTTTAAAACATGATATTAATAAATAGAATATAAGTCCTGATTATGTAGGAATCAATAAGTAAGAAAGAAAAATTCAAAGCGTCTAGTAGCCGTATTTGAATTCTCTTTAAAATTTTTTAAAGAGTTTTTCTGTTCGTGGTTGACTGTGTGGATGACATAGAGGTTGAGACACTTTTATTGGGGCTTGGATTGACATCGGGCAAAGGATTCCAATCAACAATGTTACACGTCGTTTTTCAGTTTGAAAATGTATATTTTTAGCCTTATTTCAACCTAATTCGTTCCTTGTACATGGATCCGTGGTTGATAATTGACAGAATAATTTTTTCCCTTGCACCACAAGGTGTACCAATAATCCAACATGGTTGGTCTGTCGTCAAATGTAGTAGTTATTTCAGTCTATTTCCGCACTTAAGAAGCTTGTTTTCTTAGAAATTTAATATTTATTATTATGTTTTCAATATTTAGTACTTATTATTAAAAGTTAGTAAAAATAAGTGTTTTTAACACATTTTGTGAGTGTTGTGACCTATTAGGCCGACACAGGCCTTAGATAAAGCTAATATGTTAAATTGAATGTGTAGGATGATGAATTACAATCCCAATTGATATGGGATCAAGGGAAGAGTGATGTACAAGCTTCCTGAGGTGTCAAAGCATTAAACGAACCAAATAAGATATGGAACACCTGTCGTGTCGTGCCATGCAAGGCCTATGGCGTGACATAGGTTGACATGCCACCCAAATATATCAAGGTTATTTTTGTTTACACAATTGATTTTATACTAAGACATAAGATGTGTTGAAGACCTAATTCAAGCTAACAACACTTCTATAAATAAGACCTTAGGGATTTGATGTAACTAAGTCATTTTAGACCCTTTCAAAAACCCTCGTAGTTTAGGAGTAGGATTAAACTTATCTTTCCTTCAATTTTCATAGACAAATTTGTTCTTATCTCTTGGAATCATTTTCAATCCAATAGCTCTTTTATATTATTGAAGTATTTTAGTTATTTTCCTTTGCAAGTGACGTTATTCGTTATTCCTATCGAGAGATTTACTACTCTATCTCTTTTATCTTTTGATTCAAACCTTTTCTTTAAATGTTTTATTCAATTGAGATTAAAATTATGAATAACATGTAACCTAAACCCTAAATAATTATTTTTTTATGTTTGTAACACACAACTGTGTGTCACTTCAGTGGTTATGTGTCCTGAGAAGAGTTTGAGAAGTCTTGGTTTCATGCCTTGGCTTGTGCAAAAGTTTTGTTTTTAGAGGAATAAAGCCTGTCTCTAGTCAGTAGGTCTTTTAAATTAATGTGTTTATAACATGACAGAAAAGGGTCTACTGGTCTAGGGGATAAGTGGCATGTGGTAGTTGCTTGAGGTCTGAGGTTCAAATCCTGGTAGGCGCGGTGGAGTGTTTATTTTGCTGCTGTGCCATAGAGTGTTGTGGGTTAACCGAAACACTGAAGTGTTTGAATGGATTTTGAATTGAGTAGTTGAGAGGGGAGTGGACGAAATGGAAGGATTTTAGGAGAAAATCATGGGAAGTTGAGGTGAGAGGAGGTGGTGTGCTGAATTTGAACTTTAGACACTCAAAGAAATCAGTTTTTGAGAAGAATTTGGCTTTGGGTGAGTTGTAGTTTTGGTGGCTGTGCACTTTTTTTGGTTGCTTTCTCTCCTCATTTTTGGTTTTTGACAATTGCTTTTGGGTTCTTTTCTGTACTTTTTAGATAGTCGAATTCTATTAGGGGATCATTTGGGTACTTTTCATTTTGTCTATTTTGGTTTTTACTCTTCTCCCTCTACTCTTTAGCAATCGTTTTTCCCCTTGTTACCTTTTGTTTGGCCAAATACTTTCCTTTCTCTCTTTCAAATCCTTTCAGCTTTTGTTGGTCGATTCTCTTTTTCTTCATCCCTCTTCCAACCGATTTCTTATTGACCAATTGCTTCTCTTTTTCTGGCTTTCTCAATCGGTTGTGCTTGGCCGAATACCACTCTTTCTTTTACCCTCTTTGTGCTGACCTCTTTGTGCTGACTGTTCTCTCTTCTTCTCTGTTGATCTTGGTGCTAATTGTTGTTATTCAATTTTTCTAACTTTTTTTCCCTTTCTTCCATATGAATAGTTTTCATCTAACACCTTCTTTTGCTGCCGACTATTGCTAAGGTTGTGGTTGTGCTAGCTCTGTCTCTATCATAGTGGGTGATCATTCTGGGGATAATAGGCCGTTTGCTTCCCTTCCCTATTCTTGGTTTTACACCTTCGGTAAGTGGTTGTACGCTTGGTTCAAGCTATGTGCGTGTACTATATTAGTTAATAAGTTCGTTTGGAATACAACTAATCTCTAAAGGAGTTCGTAATCTGTCGCATGTATCGGAGTAAGTGTGTGATCTTTATTCGTTCAATCAAGGAAAGTATTAATGAATATTTTTGGATAAGTATTAAGAGGAGATGTTAACCTTATTGTCAAATGATTAATGGAGTATCTTGATTGAATGTAGGTTTTGGTGCTCATGTGCTTTTTGCACATTTTCGTAGCAAGGTATGTAAAAACACTACCCTTAATCGTAGATCGGCAAAAGTCGAAACAAGTGATTGTTGACGCTACACGGGCATGTGCTCGCTCATGTGGTAGTCCGAGTGCCTAAACATGGGCGTGTAATTGTCAAGACCGACCATGAGCGATTTCATGGGCCGAGGTCATTTTAGGTCATTTTGGGTCGAACTGGACCGTGCGGGCCCCACACGGGTAAACCACACGAACGTGTGGAGAATATTGGGTCAGGCTATGTAATCTACATGGCCAAGGCCATTTCTAGGCTATGTGGGCCACACGGCATGTGGCCCACATGGGCCGTAATATGGGTCGTGGGCCCATTTTCACCGTTTGACTGTTAAGGTTGCACAGGTCGCCTGGTACGACTGTGGACCTACTGTTGGGTCGGTAAGTGTACCTAGACCCCCTAATTGACAAAATAACTGAAATGCCCTTACATGGTAAAATGACTGATATGCCCCTATGAGATGTACGATTATGTTTGAGCATGTCATTTTATATATATTGATCACATGTATGATATTATGACATGATGCATGATATGTTGCATGGGGATGGGATTTATTGTGATTGGTGGAAGTGTACTGTACTGGCAGCTTTGCTGCAAATATTGATTAGTGTCGCTACCGGTACTACTTGGAGTGTAGGGATGGGTGGGTTGATTTTATCCCCATATAGAGTGTAGGGTTGGACTGATATGAAGTGTAGATGTTAGTGGGGTAGGTTTTATTGATTGCATATCTGTACTGTACTATTACTGAGATGGGCTCAGGCCCACACTGATACTTATACTATAATGGGCTAAGGCCTTGACTGAAACTGAACCATGACTGAATCAGGCCCACACTAAGTTTTCAAAACTCACCCATCTTTTTATCTGTACAGGTAAGCCCAGGCTTAGGCAGGTCAGTGCTGCAAGGGTCTCGAAGGTGGCCACACAACTGCACGGACTTTCTTATTGAGTTTTAAATTACAAATATTTTCTTTTTGGGCGTTTTAAATGTAATAAGGTCTCTATAATTTTTATTCTTTAAGTTTGGGGTTTTATTTATTTTGATTTATATATGCTAGTAGTAGGATATGTGTTTTTAGAAAGATAAATATTTTTTTTCAAATCACCACGTTTACGCAACATGTTTTTAGAAGCTTTTGCAAGAAAAATATTTTAAAATTAATAACAAATTTAATATGGTTAACTTTTTTTCAAATGACTTGAGCTTTGAAAATAAATGGGATATTATTAAATCTTTGCTAAGGATCACAAAGTGGTTAAATATAGAACGGGTTTTTCAATGATTTTATACTTTGCGAAAAACACTTCAATGTGACATTGCTAGATTCAGCGATAACGTCTAGGCCGGGTTTTGGGTGTTACATTTAGTGGTATCAGAGCCAGGTTGCAAAACTCGACTGTGGATTTAGGTATTCTCTAAAGTTTGAAATTTCCAAAAAGAACTGTTTTAAATGAATTGAAAGTATTTTGAAAAGTTTTACTGAATGTGGGTACACCGAGTCTACGGCGCCGATTCTGTAAGTCTTCTGAAACTATTGCTTGTTTTAAACTGAAATGCTGAGACTAGTATAGGTAGTAGACTGTACTGAAATACTCTATTTAGGGTAAACTAAAACTATAGTAAGACTGCGATCCGCGAAAATGAACTCTGAATTACTGGTACTGTGTTCATAAAATATTCTTAATAAATACTGGAATTGTAAAACTGATGCATATAATTGTTAATACAGATAAAGTGTAATTTGATAATGAGCACCAGAGGTACTCGTGGAAGGGGTACAAGGGGCCGCGGCGGAGGCCGTGAAGGTGCTCGAGCTCGGTCTTCGTCATCTGGCCACATGCCGAATGTTGAAGCTAAAGAGGTATCAGCTAAAGAGGTATCAGCTTCACCTGTGACTAAGACTAGGTCTCATGATCATACAGCTGGGGATGACGCATTGTCTTAGGCCATGTTACGGATTCTGGAGAGGATCATTGGACCCAATACTAGTGCTGTGGGCCACGGGTCAATTATGGAACGACTCCGATCCAATGGAGCTGAAATTTTTAGGGGAATTGCTAGAGTTGCCCCTAATGTGGCTGAATATTAGATTGAGGCCACGAAAAGGATTATGGATGATCTCGACTGTACCTCCGAGTAGAAGCTAAAGGGTGCAGTATCACTGCTGAGAGATGAGGCTTACCAATGGTCGCTCATAGTAAAAGAAGGCACTTAGCCCAATCGATTGACATGGGAATTCTTTAAGACCACTTTTCAAGGAAAGTATGTGGGCACTAGTTATGAGGATGCCCGGAGGAGGGAGTTTCTAAATCTGACACAAGGGGATAAATCAGTGGCCGATAATGAGGCTGAATTTTTGTGACTTAGTAGCTATGCGCGAGGTATGGTGGCGACTGAGTACAAGCGGTGTGTTCTTTTCGAGAAATGACTCAAGGATAGTATAAGGGTTCTGATAGCTTCATAAAGGGAGTGAGATTTTGCTGCTTTAGTGGATAAGGTGAAGATTGCCGAAGATGTAAAGCGCGCTGAGCGCCAGAACTGTGAAAAGGAGAGAGGCAGGAACAAGAGGGATTCAAAGCCCTTAAGTTCCTTTCTGCGGCCTAAGAAAAAGGCCAGAGTTGATGGACCAGTCAAAGCTGGGGCCCTTGTTACTGTTACTGGACTGCAGCCCTGTGTGGATTGTGGGAGACGCCATTAAGGCGGGTACTGTAAAAGGATTGGGGCATGTCTGAGATGCGAATCATTGGAGCATCATATCAGAGATTGTCCATAGAGGCCCGATCAGATGCAAGCTACTGGTATGGGTACTGTTCAGCTGTCGAGAGGTGTTCAGCAACCACCGAGAGGTTGTGGTCAGGTTAGAGGTGGTAATAGTATGGGTCGTGGTCAGAGGGTGCGAGAGAGGTCTTGGTCACCGAGGTGAGGCGACCAACTCGGTCTATCTTTGCCTTGTTGAGAGGATGGTGATGCCCCAGACGTTATCACGAGTATGTTCCTTATCTATAATGTACCTTATACTATACTGATAGATATAGGATCTACTCATTCCTATATAGCTTGTAATGTGTCTTAGACTTTGGATATCTTGGTTGAGAGTACTGCAAGTGACATTACTGTGTTGAGTCCATTGGGGCAGTCTGTAAGGGTAGATAAACTGTTCAAAGATGTGCCATTAGAGGTTCAAAGAGTTATCTCTTTAGCGGATTTGATGAAACTTTCTTTTGGAGAATTCGACTTAATTCTAGGGATGGATTGACTGGTGAAACATCGGGCAAACTTGGACTGTGCTACTAAACAGATGGTACTGAGAACTGTAGGGAATAATGAGGTAGTTGTAATTGGGAAGCGTCAGAATTACTTGTCAAATGTGATTTCTGCATTAAGGGCCGAGAAATTGGTTCGTAAGGGTTGTGAGGCCTATCTAGCTTACATCAGTGTTTCAGACTCTAGGGTTTCTTCTGTTGAGGATATCAAAACAATTAAAGACCTTCCGAATATTTTTCCTGATGAATTACCTAGGTTACCTCCAAACTGTGAAGTTGAGTTTGGGATTGAGCTCCTGCCTGGTACAGCTCTGGTGTCCATTGCCCCTTATAAAATGGCACAGAAGAAGCTTGTGGAGCTTAAGGAATTATTGGATCATGGGTTCATCCGACCTAGTGTGTCTCCATGGGGAGCATCAGTTTTGTTTGTGAAAAAGAAAGATAGAATCATGCACATATGCATCGATTATCAGTAACTGAATAAATTGACCATTAAGAATAAGTACCCCCTACCGAGGATTGATGATCTGTTCGACCAGTTTCGTGGAGCTTTGATTTTCTCTAAGATTGATCTCCGATCAAGGTACCATCAGTTGAGGGTTAAAGAGACTGATGTTTATAGGACAGTGTTTAGGACTCGCTATGGTCATTATGAGTTCCTAGTGATGCCGTTTGGATTGACAAATGCAACTGTGACTTTTATGGATTTGATGAACCGAGTGTTCCATCCCTATCTGGATCAGTTCTTAGTGGTTTTTATTAATGACATTCTGGTGTATTCGAGGACTAAAGATGAACACGATAAACATCTCTGAGTTGCTCTACAGATTCTGAGGGAGAAACAATTGTACGCCAAGTTCAGTAAATATGAATTTTGGTTACGAGAGGTAACATTTCTGGGCCATGTGGTTCTGCTAAAGGAATTAAGGTTGATCCTCAGAAAATTGAAGATGTTCTGGATTGGAAACTGCCAAAGACTATATCAGAGATTCGTAGATTTCTGGGACTGGTAGGGTATTATCGATGATTTGTTGAGGGGTTTTCATTGATTGCTGCACCTCTGACGAAGTTGATGCGCAAGGGTGTGCCGTTTAACTGGACTGATGTACATCAAGAGAGTTTTAAGAAGCTTAAGAAAGTTCTGACTAAGGCCCTTGTCTTGATACAGCCAGAGTCTGGAAAAGAGTTCACTGTCTACAGCGATGCATCACATGGTTGAGATGTGTGTTGATGCAAGAGGGTAAGGTGGCTGCATATGAGTCTCGTCAGCTTAAGACTCATAAGGCGAATTAGCCGACACATGACCTTGAATTGGCCACAGTGGTATTCGCACTGAAAATTTGGAGGCATTATCTGTACGGTGAGAAGTGTATTAGTTACACGGATCATAAGAGCCTCAAGTATCGCCTCACTAAGAAGGAGCTAAATCTTAGGCAGCGTAGATAGATTGAGTTGCTTAAAGACTATGACTGTACAATCGAATACCATCCTGGTAATGCTAATGTGGTGGCTGACGCATTGAGCCATAGGGCTATGACTGATCTGAGGGTGATATTTGCCCGTCTCAGTTTATTTAATGATGGTAGCTTGTTGGCCGAGCTCCAAGTTAAACCGATATGGATTGAGCAAATTAAGGGTAAACAGTTGGAAGATAAGTCACTGGGTCATTGGTTGCGATAGGTTGAGAGTTAGGATACTGTGGATTTTGGGTTGAATAGTGAAGGAGTACTCTATTTCCGTGGGAGAGTTTGCGTACCGAAGGATGCTGATTTGAGGCAGTCTATACTGTGAAAGGTGCATAGTAGCACTTATGCTATATATTTTGGTGGAAATAAGATGTACCGAGACCTTTGAGAGATATATTGGTGGCCGAGTCATAAGCGTAAAGTTACTGATTTTGTGGGTAAATGTCTAACTTACCAGCAAGTTAAGGCTGAACATCAGTTACCTTCAGGGTTGCTTCAGCCAGTTAAGATTCCACTTTGGAAGTGGGAGAGAGTGACTATGGACTTCGTTAATAGGCTACCCCTAACGCCTACTAAGAAGGATTCGGTATGGGTCATCATGTATCAATAGACCAAGTCTGCCCATTTCATACCAGTTCGTACCGATTACTCTTTACAGAAGTTGGCTAAACTGTATGTGTCTGAGATAGTGAGACAGCATAGGGTACTGGTTTCCATAATATCTGATAGGGATCCTCGCTTCACGTCTCGATTCTCGAAGAATTTGCATGAAGCTCTGGGAACAAGGTTAGACTTCAGTACTGCGTTCCATCCTCAGATAGATGGTTAGTCAGAGAGGGTGATTCAGATACTGGAGGACATGTTAAGGAGTTATATGATGGATTTTCGAGGCAGTAGGGAGGACTACTTTCTATTAGCAGAGTTTGCATATAACAATAGCTATCAGTCTAGCATACAGATGGCACCTTACGAGGTATTATATGGTCATAGATGTCATACTCCTTCGTGTTAGACTGAGTTGGGCTAGCAGCATGTTCTGGGCCCTAAGTTAGTTTCTAATATTGAGGATAAAGTTAGACTAATTTATGATCGAATGAAGGCTGCATCAGACAGAAAATAGTCGTATGCAGACTTAAAGCGTAAGGAGATTGAGTATTCTATGAGGGACTTCGTTTTTCTCAAGGTCTTACCATGGAAGAAGGTACTGAGATTTGGACGGAAGGGCAAGCTGAGCCCTAGGTTCATTGGGCCTTACCATATACTGAAACGTGTGGGACTAGTTGCCTATCAGTTAGACTTACCTCCAGAGTTAGACCGGATTCATGATGTGTTCCACGTCTCTATGTTGAGCTACTACCACTCTAATCCTGCGCATGTTATCTCATTCGAGGAGATTGAGGTTAGAGACCTGACTTTTGAAGAGGAACCGGTTCAGATATTGGAGTGTGATGTAAAGATTATAAGGAGGAAGTCTATTCCACTGGTTAAGGTACTTTGGAATAATCACAGATCTGAGGAGGCCACATGGGAACCTGAGTAGGCGATGCAACAACAATACCTTCATCTGTTCTAATCAGGTAAATTTCGAGGCCAAAATTTTCTTTTAGGGGGTAGAGTTGTAACGCCCCAAAATCATAAATAATTATTTTTGTATGTTTGTGACACACAACTGTGTGTCTGCTTCAATGGTTATATGTCCTGGGAAGAGTCTGAGAGGTCTTGGGTTCAAGCCTTGGCTTTTGCAAAAGTTTTGTTTTTAGACAAATAAACCCTGTCTCTAGTCAGTAGGGTCTTTTAAATTAATATGTTTATAACATGACAGAAAAGGGCCTGCTGGACTAGGGGATAAGTGGCATGTGGTAGTTGCTTGAGGTCTGAGGTTCGAATCTTGGTGGGCGCGGTGGAGTGTTTATTTTGCTGCTATGTCGTGCGAGTATTGTGGGTTGACCGAAACACTGAAGTGTTTGAATGAATTTTGAATTGAGTAGTTGAGAGGGGAATGGACGGCATGGAGGGATTTTAGGAGAAAATCATAGGGAGTTGAGGTAAAAGGAGGTGGTGTACCGAATTTGAACTTTAGGCACTCAAAGAAATCAGTTTTGGGGAAGAATTCAACTTTGGGTGAGTTTTAGTTTCGATGGCTGTGCACTTTTTTAGTTGCTTTCTCTCCTCACTTTTGATTTTTGACAATTACTTTTGGGTTCTTTTTTACACTTTTTGGATAGTCGAATTCTGCTAGAGGATCATTCGGATACTTTTCATTTTGTCTATTTCGGGTTTTGCTCTTCTCCCTCTACTCCTTTAGTAATCGTTTTTCCCCTTGTTACCTTTTGTTTGGCCGAATACTTTCCTTTCTCTCACTCAAATCCTTTCAGCTTTTGTTGGTTGATTCTCTTTTTCTTCTTCCCTCTTCCAATCAGTTTCTTATTGACTAATTGCTTCTCTTTCTCTAGCTTTCTCAATCGGTTGTGCTTGGCCGAATACCACTCTTTCTTTTACCCTCACTGTGCTGACTTTTCTCTCTTCTTCTCTGTCGATCTTGGTGGTAATTACCTATTCTATTTTTCTAACTCTTTTGTCTTTCTGCCGTATGAATAGTTTTCATCTAACACCTTCTTTTGCTACCGACTATTGCTAAGGTTGTGGTTGTGCTAGCTCTGTCTCTATCGTAGTGAGTGATCATTTTGAGGATAGTAGGTCGATTGTTTCCATTCCCTATTCTCGGTTTTACACCTTCGATAAGTGGTTGTGCGCTTTGTTCAAGCTATATGCGTGTACTATGTTAGTTAATAAGTTCGTTTGGAATGTAGGTAATTTCAAAGGAGTTCGTAATCGGTCTCGTGTATATGATTAAGTGTGTGATCTTTATTCGTTCAATCAAGGCAAGTATTAATGAATATTTTGGGTTAAATATTAAGAGGAGATATTAACCCTATTATCAAATGATTAATGGAGTATCTTGATTGAATGTAGGTTTTGGTACTCGTGTGTTTTTCACGTATTTTTGTACCAAGGTGTGTAAAAACACTGTCCTTAATCGTAGATCGACAAAAGCCGAAATAAGTTATCGTTGACGCTACACGAGGTGCGCTCGCTCGTGTGGTAGTCCGAATGCCTAAACATGGGTGTATAATCATTAAAACCGGCCATGAGCATTTCATGGGCTGAGATCGTTTTAGGCTATTTTGGGTCGAACTGGACCATGTGGGCCCCACAGGCACGTAGGCCCCACACGGGTGAACTACACGAACATGTAGAGAATATTGGGCCAGGCTGTGTAATCTACATGGCCAAGGCTATTTCTGGGCTATGTGGGCCACATGGGCCGTAATATAGGCTGTGGGCCCATTCTCACCGTTTGACTGTTAATGTTGCACGGGTCGCTTGAGATGACTGTGGACCTACTCTTGGGTAGCTAAGTGTACCTAGACCCTTTAATTGACAAAATGACTGAAATGCCCCTACATGGTAAAATGACTGATATGCCCCTATGAGATGTATGATTAGGTTTGAGCATGCCATTTTATATATATATTTATCACATGTAAGATATTATGACATGATGCATGATATGTTTCATGGGGATTGGGTTTATTGTGATTGGAGGAAGTGTATTGTACTGGCAGCTCTGCTACAAATACTGATTAGTGCCGCAACCGGTACTACTTGGAGGTAGGGATAGGTGGGTTGATTTTATCCCCACATGGAGTGTAGGGTTGGACGGAGATAGGGTGTAGAGGCTAGTGGGGTAAGATTTATTTATTGCATATCTGCACTGTACTGTTACTGAGATGGGCTCAGGCCCACACTAATACTTATATTGTAATGGGCTAAGGCCCTGACTGAAATTGAACCATGACTGAATTGGTCTTAGGCCAGACTATATATGCTCTCTGGTTGATTATCTGATATGGGATTACACACTGAGTTTTCAAAAGTCACCCATCTGTTTATCTATACAGGTAATCCCTAGGCTTAGGCGAGTTGGTGCTGCGAGGGTCTCGAAGGTGGCCACACAACTACACGAACTTTCTTATTGGGTTTTAAATTACAAATAGTTTTATTTTGGGTGTTTTAAATGTAATAAGGCCTCTATAATTTTTAATCTTTAAGTTTGGGGTTTTATTTATTCTAATTTATATCTGCTACTAGTATGATGCGGGTTTTCAGAAAGATCAATGTTTTTTTTTCAAATCACCACGTTTACGCAACATGTTTTTAGAAGCTTCCGCAAGAAATAATGTTTTAAAATTAATAACAAATTTAATATGGTTAGCTTTTTGTCAAAAGAATTGTGCTTTGAAAATAAACGGGACATCCTTAAATCTTTGCTAAAGATCACAAAGAGGTTAAATATAGAACAGGTTTTTCAATGATATTATACTTTGCGAAAAACACTTCAATATGACATCGCCAGATTCAGCCATAACGTCTAGGCTGAGTTTCAGGTGTTACAACATGAGTGGCTAAATCCCTTAGGGGAGATTAACGACTGAAAGGGGACATGATTTACTGAGGATCTAGGGGTTTTTCGAGAGGATTAATTGGTATAGCTTACGCTTTCGTAAACCCTAGGCTTGACAACCGTACAAAGTAATCATTGGGTAGACGAGATCGAGTGATAAGTCTAACCAAGTAAGTCGAAGTTTGCCTTGTTGAGAAAGTAAGGTCGGGAGATAAGTGACTATCAACCAATCAATTAATCAGTCAGGGGTCGAGAAGTAATAATTAGTTAATAGATAGATAATCCACCCTAAAACCCTAACCCGAAGTTAATTACAAACCCTAAAATGAGTTAATCTTCCTGATTAGTTTTATTGGTTTAGTCATTTGTTTATTTTCTTATTTATTTATTTTAGTTATTTAATTTCTATTATTAATCTATTTTATGATATGTCGTAATATAGGATATAATTATTACTATTTAGACTTATTATTGTAAAGAGATTTTTTATAGGTTTATTCCATCCTCCTTCGGGTACGATCCTCAAAATACCTCTTGTGTTTCGTTGTACACATATACTATATTACCCGTATACTTATGGCCACCTCCGATTTAATTTCTTATATTTTTGGTGTGATAATCTTACTATTGAGCATGCCTCATATTTCAGTCATATTTGAGAGATAATCTCCAAGTTAAACTCTATTTATTTGTTTCAGTTTAACTCTGATTAATCTATGTTATTTTATTATTATTTGACATACGAATTTAGTCTATAAATAGGCTCTTTTACAACATTAGAAAATACACACATTAAAAGATTAGAACTCATAAAACTCTTAGAGAATTTTGTGTTTACGTTTTAAGGGTTCTTTATTTTACGGGTTTCGGGGTTTAGTTTTTATTTCCATCTATTATACTCTTCATTCTGTTGCCATTATAGTAAAATTATCTTTGCCCGTGGTTTTTTATCCTCTTTGGAAGGGTTTTAACGTTAAATTTGTGTGTTCAATTTCTTAATTTTTTCCGTTATTTTTAATTATTCGTTGCTTTTTCGGGTCAATCCCCAATAAGTGGTATCAGAGCTTATTTAATTTTTGTAGATAAACCAATTCAAAGATGGAAGCAACAAGGTTTGGCATTGAGAAGTTCAATGGTGTCACAAATTTCAATCTATGGCAAGTTTGGATAATGGCAATTCTAGTTCAGACTGGTCTGAAAAATGTCATTACCAGGAAAAAAACCTGAGAATTTAGATCAGACAGTATGGGAAGAGCTTGATGAAAAGACCATGTCTACAATCCAATTATGCCTCGCGAATAGGGTATTTTAGGAGGTATTGATGGAGAAAACATTATCCGCCTTGTGGAAAATGTTAGAAACTCTTTATGTGACTAAGTCTCTAGCTAACTGTTTAGTGTTGAAACAACATCTATTTACATTTCGCATGAACGAATGTGAGCTTCTTAGAGATCACATTAGTCAATTTATTACCTTTTTGAATGATTTAAAGAATGTTGAGGTTAAGATTGACGATAAAGATCAGGCTATGCTATTATTGTGTTTTTTACCCTCTTCATACAAGTCTTTTAAGGAGACCTTGATTTATGGCAGAGACAAACTCTCGTTCGAGGATGTGAAGACTCATTTATTGAGTAAAGACAAACTTGAAAATGAGTTTGGTTTGGATAACGAGGCAAATAGGCAAGCTTCTGCTTTGGAAGGATCAAAGAAGCGAGACAAAAGGTGTCGTTATTGTAAGAAGTTAGGTCACATCAAAGCAGATTATTATAAACTGCAAAATAAAAGGGCTGCTGATAGTAACGAGGAAGATGTAGCTGGTGCTAATTTGGCTAATGAAAATGGTGATGATTTCTTGTTAATGTGAACGCGATAGCTCCCAGCTTATGTCCGAGTGGATCCTAGATTCGAAATGTTCTTTCCACATGTGTCCCAATAAAGAATGATTTTCCACATATAGTTCGATTGAAAGTGGAGTTGTGTGCATGAGAAATGATTCGTCTAGTAAGGTAATCGGTATTGGTACTGTTAAAATTAGGATGCACGATGCGACGATTAGGACACTCTCAGATGTCAAGTATGTACCTAATTTACAAAATAATCTCATCTCGTTGAGTATTTTAAAATCAAAAGGTTGCAGAATTAGCATCAAATCGAGCGGCATTAAGGTGTCTCATGGGGATCTTGTTTTGTTAAAAAGGTAAAAGGACCAACAGTCTTTATATTCTGGAAGGTTCTACAGTGACAAGTGAAATTGGACATCCCTCGTCCGTTATAGATTCGAAGTCAACTCGTTTGGAGCAGAGACAAGTAGTTCATAGGAAGGAAAAAGGTATGACCGTTTGGAGCAGAGGCAACTTGGTCATAGGAGCAAATATGGGTTTTGAAAAGTTATGGCACTGTGTTCGTGAAAATCAAACCCGCATTAGTTTTGATTTGGCAGTGCACAAGTCGAAGGCTAGAAGTCTTCTAGCTTCTAAGCATAAATTCGACTTAGTTAATTCCTGCATAGTTTAAGATAGGCCCGTTGTGAGCCTTGGCAACGATGGCATTGTGGAAATACGAGTCAAGGTGGAGATTTGTTGAGTATGCCTTATATTTCAGTCAAATTTAAGAGATTATCTCCAAATTAAACTTTATTTATTTGTTTCAGTCGAACTCTGATTAGTCTAGATTATTTTATTATTATTTAACCTACGAATTTAGCTTATAAATAGGCTTTTTTACAACTTTAGAAAATACATGTATTAAAATATTAGAACTCATAACACTTTTGGAAAATTTTGTGTTTACATTTTGAAGGTTCTTTGTTTTTTTGATTTTGGGGTTTAGTTTTTATCTCCATCTTTTATACTCTTTGTTCTTTTGCCATTATAGTAAAATTTTTGTTCATTTATTTATTTTTATTTATTTGTTCAATTTTTTTAATTTTTTTAGGCTGTTTATGACTCGGAGCTCCAACACCCCAATTGAACCATACTTAGATCCAGAACAACTACTCAGGCACACTCGTCAACTAATAGGCACTGACTGTAACACCCCTAACTCGTATCCATCACCGAAACAGGGTTATAAAGTATTACTAGAGTTTACAAAATAATTACAAGTAATTTACTATTCATATCCGAAACTAATCATATCATCCCTTAGATGAACCCTCGAGGCCCAATTTAAGCATTAGAAATAAGTCGGGACTATATTGGGGACTTAAAAAATTTTTCGTGAAATTTCAAAAGTTTTCTTATGTATAGGGGTCACACGCCCGTGTGAGTAGCCACTGTGACTCACACAGCCAAGTGACATGCCCATGTCTCAAGCCGTATGGGCATTCGATGTGAAGCACATGGCTATGTCCCAAGTCGTGTCCTTACCCGTGTAACTCTCTGACTTGTGCCAGACGGCCTGCCACACGCTCATGTACTAGGCTGTGTGGTCAATTTAATTTTTACATATTAGGTGCAGGTTTCACACGGCCAAGACACACGCCATGTTCTAGGCCGTGTATCACACACGGTTGAGACACACGCTCGTGTCTCTGCCCGTGTGTCAAATTCTGAGCATTCTGTTTCTCAATTTTAAGATGCAGGGAACACACGGCCAATCCACATGCTGATGTGTCAGGCCGTGTGTCATACACGGTCAAGACACACACCCATATGTCTACACAAGTGGACAAAATAAAGCCATTTCCTAGCTTTATTTCTCACCCAAATTTTCCAACAATCTATACCAATAATTGCAAACATATACCAACCAATTCAAACATTATAACCAAGTCAATTCTAACATCTAACATGATATATCATCATATGCAATCATATTTACAATCTTACCTTTTATAGACATATATGTTTAACATAATTCAATCAAACCATACTAAACACATATGTAATTACCATGATATAAGCTTATATGTGACAGCCCTAAAGTGACCCTAGTCGGAAAGCGGTTTCGGGACCGCTAAACCGAGTCACCAAATTATTTGAATATGATATTTATTGTCTAAAATTTGTGAATATGAATGTGTGAAAGTTTTAAGCTTCGATTTAGTCGATTGCATGTGAATTCAGCTAATAGGACTTATGTGTGACACTTTTGAAATGTGATAGGTTAATCTATAAGGATCTATTAGTGCATGTAATAAGAGGGTGGACTTGCATGTCAATTTCCCCCTTAATTTAGTAGTGGCCGGCCATGACAAGGAAGGAGGACAAAATGTTATGGGCAAAACATGTCATAAACATGTTATGTTAGTGATTTATGTTAGGAAAAATAAAATAAGGAGTATGGGTAATAAAATAATAATGCAAAGGGAGGAGTGATGAAAAAAAAATTGTCTCATCCATGTTCCCCCCCCCATTGCCGTGAATTGAAGAAAGAAAACAAAAAAAAAAGTGTTCATTCTTGAATATCTTTGACCGAATAGAGGAAAGAAAGGAAGGGAAAGAGCTTGGAGAAAATCGGCTATGGTGGTGTGACAGCCTTAAAACGACCCTAGTCGAAATGTGGTTTCGGGACCACAAAACCAAGGCATAAAAATAATTTAATATTTATTTTATTGCCTATAATGTGTGTTAACTCATGTGTGATATTTTTATGCTTTGATTTAGAATTATAGATGTGAATTTCACTAGAAAGGACCTAGTAATAAACTTTGAAAGTATGAGGGGAAATGTGTGATGACTAATTAAAGGATGCATGCAAAACAATGGACTTGCATGTCAAATTTCCCCATAGCTAGTGGCCGCCATGACAAGGATTTATGGGCAAAAATCATGTCATGAAACATGTTTGGTAAATGGGTTATGATGGAAAGAATAAAATAAGGGGTATGGAATAAACAATTAATGTTAGTAGATGAGAAACAAAAAAAAAAAGTGTCCATCTTCCTCCATAGCTTGGCGAATGTCCTAAAGGAAGAAAGAAAAAATTTTGTTCATCTCTTTTCACTCTCTTGTTGGCCGAAAATACTAAGGTTAAGGAAGGAGTTTTGCTTCATACTTGGTTTGGAAGAGGATTAGGAAGAGGTTGGCTAAACTTGCATCAAGATTAAGGTATGTTTGAGGTTCATGCATGTTTTTAGTTGCTAGCTTAATGTTCTTGTTAGCCCATGGTTCAAATCATTGTTATGTCATGGGAATGAAATTCGGCCAAAGTGAATGTGGTGCTAATGCCATTGCATGTTAAATGACAAGCTTGAAAGTGATACATGTGATGGAGGATTGAAGATTCTTAGATTTTCTTTTAGCATTTTTTTTTTGAATGAGATACTAAGTTCTTTGTTTCACCATGACCAAATTGAAATGGTGTGGTGTTGTGGTATTCGGCCATGATATATCCATAAGTATAATTCATGCATGTTGCATGGTAAGTAAGATTTAAGCTTTGGAAATGTGTATATATTTGGATATAAGCCATTTGAGAATTCGGCCCTTGCACCTACATGAATATATGTTTGCACATGATGGATTGGTATGACATATATACTAATTCAAAGTGTATATTTGCTTGTGATGATGTGTTGATTATGAAGTAAATAAGAGATGTGCAATGAATTACGATATGTAATGTGTTAGTAGTAAAATGTATGCTGTTTTTTTTGTGTGGTATTAAGTGTATATTCGGCCACATGAGGGGTAATTAGTGTGCATGCATTCGGTTTGAGGCAAGCATATTGATGCCTATTCTTGGCTTAGAAAATTCGGCTAAGAGGAATATTAACTAATGTGTTGAGTTCGATTTATGATTTCGTACATATGCAACTTTGATGCCTAATGTATATAAGGGCCAAGTACTTTGAACTTCACGTTGATGTTTGAATGTATTGAATTGCTTGTTGTGATGTAAAATGTGCATGACCATTGTGTATTTGAGCTAAAGGATGGCCATATGACCATTTACACTCCTTGTCATATTCGCCATAAGCTATCATGATGAGATTTTAATAAGTTAAATTTGTGTGAATTAGCTCAAGAGCAAAGGGAGCTAAATCCGATAAAGGGAAGGAAAAAGTAGTTGAATAGCCGTCGAAATCGCTCGACAACATCCAAGGTAAGTCTTGAGTGATGACCCTACTTGAATTATATCAAAATTATGCTCCTTGTTTGTGTGGCCATTGAGCCGAAATAGTAAAGGTTGATAAATATTTTGTGTTAGAGCTTTAATAACGAAAATGAACTATGGACGTGTCTTGAATATTGATATATGTGTAAGTGAACATTGAAAATATATCCGGGCTAAGACCGAAGGCATTCGTCTGAGTTGATATATCCGGGCTAAGACCGAAGGCATTCGTGCGAGTTGATATATCCGGGCTAAGACCGAAGGCATTCGTATGCGAGTTGATATATCCGGGCTAAGACCGAAGGCCTTTGTGCAAGTCACCAAATCCGGGTTATGACCGAAGGCAATCGTCTTGAGTCGCTATATCCGGTTAAATCCGAAAGTATGTGATTCGGAAGTGAGCAATCTTGCTGTGAAAATTTCAGCTTATACACTTGTGAAAATTCCAGCAATGAGGTATGTTTGTATGTACTTGTACTAATTGAATTCTTACAAGTAAGTATCGCTAAGTTGATAAACGAGCTACCGGCCTTGGGCTAAGTTGTTCTTTTGTGTATGAACATAAGGGTCGGTGATGTGAAATAAGTATGAGTATGGGAATGTGAATTAGTAAAGTGGTTTAATTAGCCATGTGAATAAAATACCTTAGTCAAAGCTGATTTCATTGCTTGAGACTTACTAAGCATTAAAATGCTTACCCGTTGCTTTGGCTCTCTGTTTTATAGGTTTCGCTCGTTAGCTATCGGATTCGGGATCAAAGAAGTCGAAGTCATCCACACTATCGAAGCCCCATTTTGGTACAAATTTTGGTTGAACTTTGAAATGGCATGTATAGGACCATCCTTTGTTGAAGGTCATGTACCTTCCGGTTTGTGTAAACTTGGATAGCCATGCGAAAATGGCTTATATATCGTTTTAGCATAGAACTATAATCGTTTGTATGTTGACCCTTATGAGGTATGGAATTATTTTGAAACGATTAGCCATTGGAATGGTTAATCATGATCACGCTTTGTGCTATGTATGTAAAAAGGGCCAATTGAATCATGGAAAGTATGAAATAGGTAAAGCCTACTAAAGGCAGATGCTGACAGCAGCAGTGACGTGGATGTGAAAAATCACTAAAAATAGTAGGAATGGTATTAAATAGCAAATAAATTATGTAAGTGTACCTTGATGAATCTACTTTCATATGGAAGAAACGAAATGGTCATATGAGTTATAAGCTAACAGATTTTAAAGTTCTTGTGAAATAGGGCCAGAACGGTTTCTGGATCCCTGTTCCAACTTTGGAAAATCATTGTAAATTAACCAGAGATAATTAGGAGTCATTCCATATATGTGTAGATTCCTCTCTGAGTCTAGTTTCTATAGAAACAAACGGCATTAGTATTGAAGCCCTGTACAGGAGATATCCAATTCGTAACGCACAAAGGTCAGTGTAGTCGATCCCTACAACAGGCGAGACTTTAACTAATAAACTGTACTAATTGGCTCGACCAAAATTCTAGAAAAAATATGTAGATGGACATATGAGTCTAGTTTCAGGAAAAATTTACGGAACTGATTTTCGAGTTGTAAAACTCAAGTTATGAATTTTGGAGCGACTAGTACTCAGATTGGCAGCTTGTCTGAAAATTGTCAATAAGTGGGTTGAAGTTCTGTTAACACCTCGCGTTCGACTCGTGACGGTCTCGGGTTCGGGTGTTACAATTTTATTGGTATCGAGCTACGGTTTAGTCGATTCTAGGACTACCGTAATGCGTTTGGGTCTAGCTATACATGCCATTTTATGTGATTATATGATAGTGTGGTGATTTCGACGTTTGAACTTGTGTTTATTTATAGTAATGGATCCCGATCCCAACCGAAGCGATAGCGATGATGTGGAGAGTGTGGCGCTGCTCCGCACAAGGGACAGCGCCGGCGGACTCTCAACCTGTTGCTAACAATCCGAATGACGAGGCTAGACAAGCCTTTTATAGCGTGATGAATGATTGGTTCAACCAATACATTCGAACTAATACGGCTGTTCCACAACCTCCATTCCCAACAAACACTGACCCCGCACCTACAATGCCTCCGTAATTGACCAAATAAGGTCGAATAAGCCCCGTTGATAGAATCCGAAAACATGGGGCTACTGAATTTAAAGCTACGGATAGTGATGATGCCGAGCAAGCCGAATTTTGGTTGGACAACACGATCCGTACTCGATGAGCTATCTTGTACACCGATGAATGCCTAAAGTGTACCATCTCCTTGCTACGTGATTACGCCTACTATTGGTGGAGTACTCGACTTGTTGTGCCCATGAACAAGTAACTTGGGAGTTCTTCCAAACCGAGTTTGGAAAAAGTATATCGATCGAGATTTATGGACCAAAAGCGAAAGGAATTTCTCGAACTTAAACAAGGTTCCATGTCGGTTACCGACTATGAGCGAAAATTCGTGAGGCTTAGCGATGCAGCGAGAATGCATTTCTTGAAGGTGTGATGTGTAAACGCTCGAAGATGGACTGAATGATGAGATAAAGCTGTATGTTGGCATTTTGGAAATCCAGAGTTTGTGACTCTCGTCGCAGCGTGCAAAGCCGAGGAGTTTAGTATGGAGAAAAGGAAAGCGAAGCGGGAGCAAGGAGTTTCAGTAAGAGGTATTCGGGAAGCCCTTCCAAGATCATCAAAGAAACTTAGAGATGGCTTAGGCCGATCTAGAGACACCGGGCTTTTCTAGGCGAGATCGCGATCGACCCCTGTGACCACACGAATCACTTCGATCGCCGATGAGTGGGAATGATCGACGAGAGAGGACGAGTGCGATGATTGTGGCAAATGGCATTTTGGAAGTCAGAGATTCCGTGACCGCTCTGTTACAAGTGTGGATCAGTTGACCACTTCATTAAAGATTGCCCGAGGTTGTGCGAGCAGAATGTAGATCGGAGTGGGAAACCGGGTACTACCACCGCTTCGAGGTAGACCATCTGGAAATACGGGCAAGGCTAGTGGTGGTCGAGAGGATCTAGAGATCTTTGCGACCAGATCCGAGGCTCGCGCTCCAGCTAGGACTTATGCTATCTGGCGCGCGAGGATGCCTCCTCGCCGAGATGTTATTACTGGTACTTTCACTCTCTTTGATACTAATGTGATTGCTTTGATTGACCCTGGTTCTACTCATTCTTATATATGCGAAACCTTAGCATCCGAGAAGACTTTGCCTATTGAGTCTCTCGAGTTCGTAATTCGGTGTCAAATCCTTTGGGTCGTTATGTCTTTGGTCGACAAAGTGTGTAAGAAATGCCCCTAGTAATTGAGGTACTGTTTTCCGCGGACTTGATGCTTTTGCCGTTCGATGAATTTGATGTTATTCTTGGGTTGGATTGGTTGACCGTGCATGATGCGGTTGTGAATTGCAAAAGCAAGACTATTGATTTGAGATGCAAACAACGAGATGATCCGAGTTGAGTCTACGAACTTGAAGGGGTTGCCGGTGTAATATCATCAATGTTGGCCCGAAATATGTAAGAAAAGGGTGTGAAGCATACCTTGCGTATGTACTTGATGATAAGGAGTTAGGAATAGAACCCAAATCATGCGGTGGTTTGTGAATACCGGACGTTTTTCCGAAGAATTGCGGGTTTGCCACTGTTAGGAGATAGAGTTTGGCATTGAGCTTGTACACAGGACCACACCGATTTCGATAGCTCCATATCGTATGGCACCAACGGAATTAAAGGAGTTGAAAGCTCGGTTGCAAGAGTTGATGGATAGAGGTTTTGCTCGCTTGAGTTTTTCACCTTGGGGTGCACCGGTGTTGTTTGTGAAAAGAAGGACGGAACCATGAGGTTGTGCATCGACTATCGTCGACTTAATAAAGTGACAATAAAGAACAAGTATCCGTTACCACGTATCGATGATTTGTTCGATCAAGCTGAAGGAACCTCGGTGTTCTCAAAAT
The DNA here is from genome assembly GCF_025698485.1 of Gossypium arboreum. NCBI lineage: Eukaryota > Viridiplantae > Streptophyta > Magnoliopsida > Malvales > Malvaceae > Gossypium > Gossypium arboreum. Next base: position 67,847,089 of record NC_069072.1, read on the forward strand.
AGATTTGAGATCGGGCTATTATCGATTCATGAATCCGAGATTCGGACATACCCAAAACCGCCTTGAGCGAGATATGGTCACTACGAGTTCTTAGTGATGCCGTTTGGGCTCACTAATGCCCTGCGGTATTTATGGATTTGATGAATCGGATCTTGAGATCATATTTGGATCGGTTCGTAGTTGTGTTCATCGACGACATCTTGGTCTATTCAAGAGATGAGACCGAACATGCGGAGCACCGAGATTAGTGTTGCAAATTTTACGGGATAAGCGGTTATATGCTAAGTTTAGCAAGTGTGAGTTACGGTTAGAGAGGTTAGCTTCTTGGGTCACGTGGTATCTGATCGGGTATTCGAGTCGACCCAAGCAAAATTTCAGCCATACTTAAGCGGAAACCTCCAAGAAATATTACCGAGGTTCGAGACTTTTGGGACTTGCGGTTACTCTTGACGGTTTGTAAAAGGATTCTCGATGATAGCCACACCCATGACGGCGCTTGAAAGATGTCAAGTTTGAATGGACGGAAAAGTGTCGAAAAGTTTTGACCAATTGAAAACTCATTTGTGGAAGCTCAAAGTACTAATACGGCCCGAATCGGCAAAGAGTTTGTCATCTATAGTGACGCCTCCCTACTTGGGTTAGGTTGCGTATTGATGCAAGAAGGTCGAGTTGTGGCCTGCGCGTCGAGACAATTAAAGCCACATGAGAAAAATTATCCGACCCATGATCTCGAATTGGTCGCCATCGTATTCACCTTAAAGATATGGCGACATTACTTATTTGGTGAGAAGTGCCATGTGTATTCGGATCACAAAAGTCTCAAATATTTGATGACTCAAAGAGACTTAAATCTGCGACAAAGGCGTTGGCTCGAGTTGTTAAAGGATTATGAGCTGGTCATTGACTATCACCGGGAAAGGCTAATGTGGTTGCGGATGCCTTAAGCGAAATCACTGCTTTGCTTTCTGACGATGAATGTACACTTGTCTATCCTACCCGACAATGTGTTAGTAGCGAATTAAAGGCCAAACCATTGTTGACTCATCAAATTCGTGAAGCTCGAAAGTTGATGAGGAGTTGCGTGCAAAAGCGGTGAGTGTGTTACGAACAAGGAATCGGAGTTTCAAATTGATGATGACGATTGTTTGAGGTTCGAAGTCGTTTGTGTGTTCCAAAGAATTGAACTTATTTCGATAATTCGAGCGAAGCTCATTGTAGCCGAATAGCAATCCACCCGGGAGTACGAAGATGTACAATGAGTTGAAAGCGTCGGTTTTGGTGGCATGGTATGAAACGAGACATCTCGACTTTGTTGCAAGATGTTTAATATGTCAACAAGTGAAAGCGGAGCATCAAGTGCCTTGAGGTTACTTGACCGATCACGATACCCGAGTGGAAATGGGATCGAGTCACAATGGACTTTGTGTCCGGATGCCGTTGTCGACAAGTAAGAAGGATGCAATTTGGGTTATTATTGATAGACTAACTAAGTCGGCTCACTTTATCCTGTGCGTATGGATTTTCATTGGATAAACTAGCTGAATTGTACGTTTCTCAGTTGTGAGATTACACGGTCTGGATTTACATTGTGTCGGATAGAGATCCGAGGTTCACCTCGCGATTTTGGAAGAAATTACAAGAAGCATTGGGCACCAAGTTGCATTTCAAAGACCGCCTTTCACCCCAAACCGATGGTCAATCCGGCGTATAATTCGAGATACTTGAGGATATGTTGAGATGTTGCATCCTCGAGTTCGGTGGTTCGTGGGAGCGGTACCTACCTTTGATTGAATTCGCACAACAATAGTTTTCAATCAAGTATTAAGATGGCGCCTTACGAGGCTTTGTACGAGCGTAAATGCCGTACACCATTGTTTTGGACCGAGCTCGGTGAGAACAAAATTTTGGAGTGGATTTGATTAAAGATCTTTGAACAGAAAGTAAAAGTAATCCGTGAAAATCGAAGATAGCCTCCGATCGTCGTAAATCGTATGCGGATTTGAAGCGAAAGGACATTGAGTATCGGTGGGAGATAAAGTGTTTCTTAAAGTTTCGCGTGGAAAAAGATACTCAGATTCGGTACCGTAAGGGCAAGTTGAGCCGAGATTCATTGGGCGTCTGAAATCTCCGAACGAGTTGGCCCGATTATGTATCGTTTGATCTTGCCCTCGAACTTGAAAAGATTCACAACGTCTTCCATGTTTCAATGCTTGACGCTATAGATCTGATCCGTCGCACGTAATTAGTCCATCGAGGTTGAAATTCAAGCCGATATGAGTTATGAAGAAGAACCGATTCGTATCCTAGCTCGTGAAATGAAAGAGTTGCGAAACAAAAGGGTTCCGCTAGTGAAAGTGTTATGGCTCAAACACGGGATAGAACAAGCTACTTGGGAACCCGAGAACTCTATGAAAGAGCAATATCCAAACCTATTTACGGTAAGATTTTCGGGACGAAAATTTCTAAAGTGGGGAGAGTTGTGATGACCTTAAAACGACCCTAGTCGAAATGTGGTTTCGGGACCACAAAACCAAGGCATAAAAATAATTTAATATTTATTTTATTGCCTATAATGTGTGTTAACTCATGTGTGATATTTTTATGCTTTGATTTAGAATTATAGATGTGAATTTCACTAGAAAGGACCTAGTAATAAACTTTGAAAGTATGAGGGAAATGTGTGATGACTAATTAAAGGATGCATGCAAAACAATGGACTTGCATGTCAAATTTCCCCCATAGCTAGTGGCCGCCATGACAAGGATTTATGGGCAAAAATCATGTCATGAAACATGTTTGGTAAATGGGTTATGATGGAAAGAATAAAATAAGGGGTATGGAATAAACAATTAATGTTAGTAGATGAGAAACAAAAAAAAAAAGTGTCCATCTTCCTCCATAGCTTGGCGAATGTCCTAAAGGAAGAAAGAAAAAATTTTGTTCATCTCTTTTCACTCTCTTGTTGGCCGAAAATACTAAGGTTAAGGAAGGAGTTTTGCTTCATACTTGGTTTGGAAGAGGATTAGGAAGAGGTTGGCTAAACTTGCATCAAGATTAAGGTATGTTTGAGGTTCATGCATGTTTTTAGTTGCTAGCTTAATGTTCTTGTTAGCCCATGGTTCAAATCATTGTTATGTCATGGGAATGAAATTCGGCCAAAGTGAATGTGGTGTTAATGCCATTGCATGTTAAATGACAAGCTTGAAAGTGATACATGTGATGGAGGATTGAAGATTCTTAGATTTTCTTTTAGCATTTTTTTTGAATGAGATACTAAGTTCTTTGTTTCACCATGACCAAATTGAAATGGTGTGGTGTTGTGGTATTCGGCCATGATATATCCATAAGTATAATTCATGCATGTTGCATGGTAAGTAAGATTTAAGCTTTGGAAATGTGTATATATTTGGATATAAGCCATTTGAGAATTCGGCCCTTGCACCTACATGAATATATGTTTGCACATGATGGATTGGTATGACATATATACTAATTCAAAGTGTATATTTGCTTGTGATGATGTGTTGATTATGAAGTAAATAAGAGATGTGCAATGAATTACGATATGTAATGTGTTAGTAGTAAAATGTATGCTGTTTTTTTTGTGTGGTATTAAGTGTATATTCGCCACATGAGGGTAATTAGTGTGCATGCATTCGGTTTGAGGCAAGCATATTGATGCCTATTCTTGGCTTAGAAAATTCGCTAAGAGGAATATTAACTAATGTGTTGAGTTCGATTTATGATTTCGTACATATGCAACTTTGATGCCTAATGTATATAAGGGCCAAGTACTTTGAACTTCACGTTGATGTTTGAATGTATTGAATTGCTTGTTGTGATGTAAAATGTGCATGACCATTGTGTATTTGAGCTAAAGGATGGCCATATGACCATTTACACTCCTTGTCATATTCGCCATAAGCTATCATGATGAGATTTTAATAAGTTAAATTTGTGTGAATTAGCTCAAGAGCAAAGGGAGCTAAATCCGATAAAGGGAAGGAAAAAGTAGTTGAATAGCCGTAAATCGCTCGACAACATCCAAGGTAAGTCTTCGAGTGATGACCCTACTTGAATTATATCAAAATTATGCTCCTTGTTTGTGTGGCCATTGAGCGAAATAGTAAAGGTTGATAAATATTTTGTGTTAGAGCTTTAGTAACGAAAATGAACTATGGACGTGTCTTGAATATTGATATATGTGTAAGTGAACATTGAAAATATATCCGGGCTAAGACCGAAGGCATTAAATGCGAGTTGATATATCCGGGCTAAGACCGAAGGCATTCGTATGCGAGTTGATATATCCGGCTAAGACCGAAGGCATTCGTGCGAGTTGATATATCCGGGCTAAGACCGAAGGCCTTTGTGCAAGTCACCAAATCCGGGTTATGACCAAGGCAATCGTCTGAGTCGCTATATCCGGTTAAATCCGAAAGTATGTGATTCGAAGTGAGCAATCTTGCTGTGAAAATTTCAGCTTATACACTTGTGAAAATTCCAGCAATGAGGTATGTTTGTATGTACTTGTACTAATTGAATTCTTACAAGTAAGTATCGCTAAGTTGATAAACGAGCTACCGGCCTTGGGCTAAGTTGTTCTTTTGTGTATGAACATAAGGGTCGGTGATGTGAAATAAGTATGAGTATGGGAATGTGAATTAGTAAAGTGGTTTAATTAGCCATGTGAATAAAATACCTTAGTCAAAGCTGATTTCATTGCTTGAGACTTACTAAGCATTAAAATGCTTACCCGTTGCTTTGGCTCTCTGTTTTATAGGTTTCGCTCGTTAGCTATCGGATTCGGGATCAAAGAAGTCGAAGTCATCCACACTATCGAAGCCCCATTTTGGTACAAATTTTGGTTGAACTTTGAAATGGCATGTATAGGACCATCCTTTGTTGAAGGTCATGTACCTTCGGTTTGTGTAAACTTGGATAGCCATGCGAAAATGGCTTATATCGTTTTAGCATAGAACTATAATCGTTTGTATGTTGACCCTTATGAGGTATGGAATTATTTTGAAACGATTAGCCATTGGAATGGTTAATCATGATCACGCTTTGTGCTATGTATGTAAAAAGGGCCAATTGAATCATGGAAAGTATGAAATAGGTAAAGCCTACTAAAGGCAGATGCTGACAGCAGCAGTGACGTGGATGTGAAAAATCACTAAAAATAGTAGGAATGGTATTAAATAGCAAATAAATTATGTAAGTGTACCTTGATGAATCTACTTTCATATGGAAGAAACGAAATGGTCATATGAGTTATAAGCTAACAGATTTTAAAGTTCTTGTGAAATAGGGCCAGAACGGTTTCTGGATCCCCTGTTCCAACTTTGGAAAATCATTGTAAATTAACCAGAGATAATTAGGAGTCATTCCATATATGTGTAGATTCCTCTCTGAGTCTAGTTTCTATAGAAACAAACGGCATTAGTATTGAAGCCCTGTACAGGGAGATATCCAATTCGTAACGCACAAAGGTCAGTGTAGTCGATCCCTACAACAGGCGAGACTTTAACTAATAAACTGTACTAATTGGCTCGACCAAAATTCTAGAAAAAATATGTAGATGGACATATGAGTCTAGTTTCAGGAAAAATTTACGGAACTGATTTTCGAGTTGTAAAACTCAAGTTATGAATTTTGGAGCGACTAGTACTCAGATTGGCAGCTTGTCTGAAAATTGTCAATAAGTGGGTTGAAGTCTGTTAACACCTCGCGTTCGACTCCGGCGACGGTCTCGGGTTCGGGGTGTTACAGGTGGTTTGCTAGACTAAGGTATGTTTGATGTTGTCCATGAGATTCATGCATGTTTTTAGTTGTTAGTTTGAGTTCTATCTAGCCCATGGTTTAGATCTTTGCTATGTGATGGAGATGATATTCGGCCATGGGTGTTGTCTTCTTGGTTGATGTTTGATGTTGTGGTGATGAGGCATGAAGATGGGTTAAGTTTCGGCTAAGGAGGATTTGTGATTGATGCCATTTGCATGCTAAATGGTGGTGGATTTTCTTTTTAGCATTCTTGAGTTAAGCCTTAAGTTCTTTGTTTAACCCATGACCAAAATTTAAGTGGTATGGTGTCTTGATGCATTCGGCCATGGTAGGAAGTAGAAGAGAAGCATGGTTGTTGATCATGTTATTTGGATGAAAATGGTAGTAAGGTGAAGTGCAAATGTTAGTATTTGATTTCTAGAGTATATATGTGTATTAGCCGAGTTTTGAACTTAAAACGAATTGGTATTTAGTCAATACAAGTAACCATAATTGTAGAATGTATTAAGTGTTGCAATCGGCCTCAACATAGACATGCATATTCGGCCATGGAAAGAAGATTGGTGTTGCATGTATTCGGTTAGAGGCAAGCATATTGATGCTTTTATTTTGGCTTAGACAATCGGCTAAAAGGGAGTGTGGGTTAATATGTTGAGTTGATTCATGATTTCATATGTATGTGACTTTAATGTATAATGTATATATATGGGCTAAGTACTTTGAGTTCCTCTTTTCGATGCTCAAATGATTAAATCAATTTATTTGTTAAATTAAGCTCAAGAGCAAAGGGGAACTAAATCCGATAAAGGGAAGGAAAAAGTGGTCGAATAGCCATCGGAATCGTTCGACAACATCCGAGGTAAGTTTTCGAGTAACGAGACTTAGTTTACGATTTGATTAAGTCATGACGTATGAGCATAACAAATATACGGTGATATGATGACTCTACTCGAATCATATGTTGAGTTAATTAGTCTATACGTATGACGGGTAGCCGTATGTGCATAGAGATCGTGTCATAAAGCAAACTAAACCATGCTGTTTGTATGTGGCTAGTGAGCCGAAAATGGGATTGCTTAATACGTGACTTGTGTTTGAACTCTAATTATGAAAATGAAATATAGATGTGTCATGATTTATTGATATGTGCATGAATATTTGGATGATAACCGGGCTAAGTCCCGAAGGCATTTGTGCGAGTTATTATATCCGGGCTAAGTCCCGAAGGCATTTGTGCGAGTTACTATATCCGGGCTAAGTCCCGAAGGCATTTGTGCGAGTTACTATATCCGGGCTAAGTCCCGAAGGCATTGGTGCGAGTTACTATATCCGGGCTATGTCCCGAAGGCATTGAGCGAGTAGCTATATCCGGTTAAATCCCGAAGGTACTTGGCTTGGGAATGAGCGACCTTGCTGTAATAGTTTCAATTAATATGCTCGTAAAATCCCAGCAATGAGGTATGTCTCGTATATGCATTGAATTAGTTGATCCCTTACAATTAGTATTCGCTCAGTCGATAATTGAGCTATCGGCCTTTGGCTAAGTTGATCTTTTGTGTATTTCATAAGGGTTGGTAATGTGAAGTAAGTATGATATTGAGAATTTGTGCATATGAAATTATCTGTTTAGCCATATGAATGCTACACTTTAGTTGTGTCTAATTTTATGGCTCAAAACTTACTAAGCATTAAATGCTTACTCCGTTCTTTGAATCTCTGTTTTATAGATTTTGGTTCGTCAGCTATCGGACTCGGGGTTATTGAAGTCGAAGTCGCCCACACTATCAAAGCCCCCTTTGGTACACTTTTGGTTGAACTTTGAAATGACATGTATAGGACTACCCGTTTTTGTTGTAGGTCATGGACCCTTTGGTTTTGTATAAATTTGGATAGCCATGCGAAAATGGCTTATATACACTTTGAGCTTAGTATTATAATCGTCTTGTATGATGTTTATTAAGAGGTATGGAAATGTTTGGGAACGATTAGCCATTGGAATGGTTAATCATGATCATATTTTGTGCTATATATGCTAAAGGGCTAGTTGAATCATGGAAACTATGTACTAGGTAAAGTCTACCTTAAAAATAGATGTTGATAGCAGCAGTGACGTGAATGTGAAAAATCACTAAAAATAGTAGGAATGGAATTAAATAGTGAATAAATTATGTAATCTAACCTTGATGAATCTATTTTCATAGGAAAGTAACGAAACGATCATATGAACAGTATATTATGAGATATTTAAGTTTTCGCAAAACAGGGCTAGAAAGGTTTCTGGATTCCCTATTCGGACTTTAGAAATTCATTATAAATTAACCAGAGATAATTAGAAGTCATGATATATATGTATAGATTCATTTTCGAGACTAGTTTCTATAGAAACAAACGGCATCAGTATTGAAGCCCTGTACAGGGAGATATCCAAGTCGTAATGCGCAAAGGTCAGTGTAGTCGAACCCTGAAGAAGGGGAGACTTTAACTAATAAACTGTACTAATTGGCTCAACCAAAAATTCTAGAAAAAAATTTGTAGATGGACATATAAGTTTATTTTCAGGAAAAATTTACGGAACTGGTTTTTGAGTTTTGGAACTCGAGATATGATTTTTAAGGTGACAGTGACGCAGTTAGCCAGCTCGTCTGGAAATTTAAAATGGACTGTGCAAATAAGTGATTTAAGTCTGCAAACCCCTCGTGTCCGACTCCGACAACGGTCTCGGGTACGGGGTGTTACAATGAAATTGGTATCAGAGCTACAGTTTAGTCGATTCTAGGACTACCGTAATATGTTTGGGTCTAGCTATACATGCCATTTTGTGATTATTTGATAGTGTGGTGATTTCTGACAATTAAAAAAATGTGTTTATTATAGTAATGGATCCCGATCCCGACCGAGCGGTAGCTGATGATCTTGAGAGTGTAGCGCCTGCTCCCCCACAAGGGACAGCTCCGGCGGACTCTCAACCAATTGCTAGTAATCCGAATGATGAAGCTAGACAAGCTTTTTATAGCGTGATGAATGATTGGTTCAACCAATACATTCGGATGATCTGACTATTCCACAACCTCCATTCCCGACAAACACAACCCCGCACCTACGATACCTCTGGTAGCTGACCAAATAAGGTCAAATAAGCCCCAGTTGATGTAATCCAAAGCATGGGGCTCTGAATTTAAAGCTACGGACAGCGATGATGCCGAGCAAGCTGAATTTTGGTTGGACAACACTATTCGGGTACTCGACGAGCTATCTTGCACACCTGATGAGTGCCTAAAGTGTACTATCTCCTTGCTACGTGATTCTTCCTACTATTGGTGGAATACGTTGACTTCTGTTGTGCCCAGAGAGCAAGTAACTTGGGAGTTTTTCCGAGCCGAGTTTCGAAAGAAGTATATCACTCAGAGATTCATTAACCAAAAACGGAAGGAATTTCTTGAACTCAAACAAGGTTCCATGTCGGTTACCGACTATGAACAAAAATTTGTGAGGCTTAGCGATGCAGCGAGAATGCATCTCTTGAAGGCGTGATGTGTAAGCGTTTCGAAGATAGACTGAATGATGATATAAAGCTGTATGTTGGCATTTTAGAAATCCGAGAATTTGTGGTACTTGTCGAGCGAGCTTGCAAAGCCGAGGAGCTCAGTAAGGAGAAAAGGAAAGCTGATGTGGGAGCAAAGGTGTAACACCCCGTACCCGAGTCCGCTGCCGGAATCGGATGCGAGGGGTTAACGGCTTAAACCATTCACTTTCACAGTCCATTTTAAAAATTTTCCAGGCAGTTGGCTAACCACGTCACTTTCACTTTAAAAATCATATCTTGAGTTCCAAAACTTGAAAACCAGTTTTGTAATTTTTTCCTGAAACTAGACTCATATATGCATCTACAAATTTTTTTCTAGAATTATTGGTCAGGCCAATTAGTACAGTTTATTGGTTAAAGTCTCCCCTGTTGCAGGGATTGACTACACTGACCTTCGTGCGTTACGAATTGGATATCTCCCTGTACAGGGCTTCAATACTGATGCCATTTATTTCCATAGAAACTAGACTCAAAGAGGAATCTATACATATATGGCATGACTCCTAATTATCTCTGGTTAATTTACAATGAATTTCCAAAGTTGGAAAAGGGAATCCAGAAACCGTTCTGGCCCTATCTCACGAAAACTTATATATCTCTTAACATACTGTTCATATGATCATTTCGTTACTTTCCTATGAAAATAGATTCATCAAGGTTCGACTACATAATTTATTCACTATTTAATTCCCTTTCTACTATTTTTAGTGATTTTTCACATTCACGTCACTGCTGCTACCAGCATCTATTTTTAAGGTAAACTTTACCTATTTCATGATCCTCCATGGATCAACTAGAGTTTGTCATACATATACCAAAACTGATCATGAATGACCATTCCCATGGCTAACCGTTACCAAAATTTCCATACCTCTTGACAAACAACATACAACGATTATAATGCTATGATCAAAGTATATCTAAGCCATTTTCGCATGGCTATCCAAATTTACACAAAAATCGAAGGGTACATGACCTACACCAAAAGGGTAGTCCTATACATTAACCAAGATATCCTCTCACTACTAGTCTATTCTATGCATTCCATAAGATATTCCAAAACATAGCAGTACCAAACAGTGGATAGTGATAGTGTGACTAGTTGCTGACGATCCCCGAGCCTGTAGCTTCCAAATGAGATCTATAAAACAGAGGAAACAAAGTACACGGAGTAAGCATTACAATGCTTAGTAAGTTTCAAGCAGTGTCAACAGATAACAATCAAGTTATAACATAGTTGTTCGTATTTTTATTTCACTCTTCCTTCGGGCATACCACCCTTTATCCAAATATGCACATCTCATCATAATCATAGGAATAGTCTCATAGATTGCTCTCAGATACATCACATAACTACCTTACGGTTTAGTTTAAATCAAGCTCACATATAAACTTGGAGTACATACTGTTTAACCTTTCGCATTATGTATTTTTATAAGCAATTCTTATAAAAGAAGTCTTACCCGGACATAATCTCCATATGTAGTCATCGGGTCTTACCCGGTCATAATCTCCACACGTAGTCATTGGGTCTCACCCGGAACATATTCCAAGTTTCATGTACATTTAATCACATGTTACAACATTCACATTAGCCATTCGGCTTTACCACATATGCATATCACACATATATTTTACATTAGCCATTAGGCCTTATCACATATACATACACTTTCACATCCACCACATCGGCCATTAGGCCTTATCACATATACATACACTTTCACATCCACCACATCGGCCATTAGACCTTATCACATATACATACACTTTCACATTCACCACATCGGCCATTAGGCCTTATCACATATATGTATATCATACATATTTCATATTTTTCTTGTACATCAATTTCAGCAATAGCTTATGAGCAACTCAAATAGTTTCATCAAAGTTTACAACAAAATCACATATTCACTACAAGCAGTTTTTCTGACCAACAGTCACTAAGTTGTTTATAACAGGAGCTACAAAACTCAAAATCAATTGCCGTTAATTTTCCCCGAATGTAGACTCATGTATCTTTCACCCATAAAATTTTCAGAATTTTAGGTTTGGCCAATCAGTACCAGATTTTTCCTAAAGTTTCCTCTGTTTCACTGTTTGACTAATCTGACCACTCTTCGCTACAAATCGAATTTTTTCATTGTACAGAATTCATAATGTGTTCTATTTGGTTCCATTTGAAACTAGACTCATTAAGGAGTCTAAGCATATAAATCTTATCTTATAACCACTTTTGTACAAATTATAATGATTTTTCAAAAACAGAACAGGGGATTTCGGAGTCATTCCGACACTGTCCCGCACAACTTTAGATATACCTTCATAGGAAATTCCTTTGCTTACATAGTTTCTTTTATAAGACACTAGATTCAATAAGCTTCATTTTCATATTTTATTCAACTTCGAACTCGCCTTCTACAATTTTTGGTGTATTTTCAAAGTTACAACACTGCAGTAACTCAAATCTGTCAAGACTAGTTCGGCACTTAAACTATATAAATTCATCCTTCTCGCTACTAAGTTTATACAATCTTCAAGTATACTAAAGCAAAGTTCAAACACTTGAGAACTTACCTCGGATACTGTTGAACAATTTCAAAACGGCTATTCAATTATATTTGCCTTCCCGCTATGCAAGATTGATTCCTTGAGCTCGTGAACTAAATCAACCAATTCAACAACTCAATTTACATTCGGCAATGTCATCACATACATAACAAAATTAGATTCATTTCTTAAACCATCCCCGGCAATTCACCTTACAAGAACCTTGATTCACTTTAAGCTAAACCACTTCATGGTATACATTTGCACATTCGGCTAATATAAACAAGGTTAGCACTTAGCCGAAATAATTTCTTTAACATTTTAAATTTCATTCGGTCTAATCTCCATATCAACTACTAATTCACAATGAGAATCAAATCCAAAATCAGCTACTATAATATATATCTAAATGCCATGTAGCTACTTAGTTGATTATCAATTATCACTTAATTCACATATTAACACATAACTTCTCACATTAGCAATTCATTTGTATTATTCGAATACAAGCTCAACATGCAACCTCATCCCTTTAGTTTTCCATTCAATAATCGAACACAAAGATCACATGCCTAACTCACTATCCAATCTTGATTTCTAACACAAATACTCTCCTTAACCGAATGTCCATAACCAATTTGCAAAACATTTTCACTTCAACATAGCCGATTGTCATTAAGCAATTAAGCCACATCTATTCAATTTTTACCAAGCTCAACTTATCTATAATCAACCTTCAATACTCTAAAGCATCAAAAACAACATCAAAAAAATACAACCATCCATGACCGAATGTCATCTTCATAAATTTACAAAAACATTTGCCATGAGCTAGCTTCTATACTTGATGACCGCTCCAAATATACAAAGATTTTCAATGAAAGAGCATTAACATACCTTAATCCCAAGAACCACCTTGGCCGAACTTCCCCTCTTCTTCCTCCTTCAATTCACGGCCAAGAAGAACCAACTTCTTCTTTTCTTTCTTTTTCAAGTCACGGCTAAAGGGGGGGAAAAGAACATGGATGAGACAAACTTTTTTTTCTCATCACCCTTCCCATTCATTTCTTTATTACAAACCCTTTATTCTTTTTTTTTTCTCCCATAACCCACTAACACAACATGTTTCCAACATGTTTCACCCCATAACATTTTGTCCATCCTCAAGCTCATGGCCGGCCACTACTAGTTAGGGGAGGAAAATTGACATGCAAGTCCTCCCTTTTGACTACATGCACTATTAGATCCTTGTAGATTAGCCTATCACATTTCAAAAGTGTCACACAAGTCCTTTTGACTAAATTCACATGCAATTTACTAAATCGAAGCTTAAAATTTTTGCACATTCATATTCACATATTTTAGACCATAAATATCACATCCAAATAATATGGTGACTCAGTTTAGCGGTCCCGAAACCGCTTTCCGACTAGGGTCACTTTAGGGCTGTCACAAAAGGAGTTTCGTAAGAGATCTTTAGGATAGCCCTTTCAACAGTCATCGAAGAAATTTAGAGATGACTTAGGCCGGTCTAGGGACACTTCGGGTTTTTCTAGACGAGATCGCGATCAACCCCCTGTGAGCACACGAGACAGAACGGAGTGCCAGTATTATGGTAAATGGCATTCGGGGAGTTGTAGATTCCATGACCGCTCCTGTTACAAGTGCGGATCAGTTGACCACTTCATTAAAGATTGCCCGAGGTTGTCTGAACAGAATATAACTCAGAGTGGGAAACCGGGTGCTACCACTGCTCAAGGTAGACCATCTAGAAATACGGGAAATGCTAGTGGTGGTCAGAGAGGATCTAGAGATGCTACGACCAGATCTGAGGCTCGTGCTCCTGCTAGGGCTTATGCTATATCAAGACGCCGAGGATGCTTCCTCGCCGGATGTTATTACCGGTACTTTTACTCTCTTTGATACTAATGTGATTGCTTTGATTGACCCGGTTCTACTCATTCTTATATATGTGAAACCTTAGCATCCAAAGAAGACTTTACCTATTGAGTCTCTCGAGTTCGTAATTCGGTGTCAAATCCCTTGGGTCTTTACGTGCTTGTCGACAAAGTGTGTAAGAAATGTCCCTAGTAATTGAGGTTCTGTTTTCGGCGGACTTGATGCTTTTGCCGTTTGATGAATTTGATGTTATCCTCGGTTTAGATTGGTTGACCGTGCATGATGCGGTTGTGAATTGCAAAAGCAAGACTATTGATTTGAGGTGCGCAAATAACGAGATAATCCGAGTTGAGTCTACGGACTTAAAGGGTTGCCGGTGTAATATCATCAATGTTGGCCCGAAATATGTAAGAAAGGGTGCGAAGCATACCTTGCGTATGTACTTGATGACAAAGAGTTAGAAAAGAAACCCGAATCATGCGGTGGTTTGTGAATACCGGATGTTTTTCCCGAGGAATTCTGGGTTTACCATTGCTCGGGAGGTAGAGTTTGGTATTGAGCTTGTACAGGACTACGCCGATTTCGATAGCTCCGTATCGTATGGCACCAACCGAGTTAAAAGAGTTGAAAGCTCGTTGCAAGAATTGACGGATAGAGGTTTCGCTCGACCAAGTTTCTCACCTTGGGTGCACCAAGATTGTTTTTGAAAAAGAAAGACGGAACCATGAGGTTGTGCATCGACTATCGTTAGCTGAATAAGGTGACAATAAAGAATAAATATCCGATGTCACGTATTGACGATTTGTTTGATCAACTAAAGGGAGCCTCGGTGTTTTCAAAGATAGATTTGAGATCGGGTTATTACCGATTCTTGAGTTCGAGATTCGGATATACCCAAAAGCGCTTTTAAGCGAGATACGGTCACTATGAGTTCTTAGTGATGCCGTTTGGGCTCACTAATGCCCTACGGTATTTATGGATTTGATGAATCGGATCTTCGAACCGTATTTGGATCGGTTTGTAGTCGTGTTTATCGATGATATTTTGGTTTATTCGAGAAATGAAACCGATCATCTTGAACACACAGGATTAGTGTTGCAAATTTTGCGGGATAAGTAGTTATATGCTAAGTTCATGAAGTGTGAGTTCGGTTAAGAGAGGTTAGCTTCTTGGGTCATGTGGTATCCGCGATCGGGTATTCGAGTTGACCCGAGCAAAATTTCAACCATACTTAAGCGGAAGCCTCAGAAATATTTCGAGGTTCGAGCTTTTTGGGACTTGCGGTTACTCTTGACGGTTTGTGAAAGGTTTCTCGATGATAGCCACACCAATGACGAAACTACTTCAGAAGGATGTTAAGTTTGAATGGATGGAAAGGTGTCAGAAAAGTTTCGATCAATTGAAAACCCATTTGACGGAAGCTCCAGTTCTAGTGTAGCCCGAATCAGGCAAAGAGTTTGTCATTTATAGTGATGCCTCCCTACTTGGGTTGGGTTGCATATTGATGCAAGAAGGTCGAGTTGTGGCCTATGCGTCGAGACAATTGAAGCCACACGAGAAAAATTATCCGACCCATGATCTCGAACTAGCTGCCATCGTGTTCGCCTTGAAAATATGGTGACATTATTTATTTGGTGAGAAGTGCCATGTATATTTGGATCACAAAAGTCTCAAATATTTGATGACTCAACGAGACTTGAATCTGCGACAAAGGCGTTGGCTTGAGTGGTTGAAAGATTATGAGCTTGTCATTGATTATCACCCGGGAAAGGCTAATGTGGTTGCAGACGCCTTAAGTCGTAAATCACCATTTGCCTTACGAGCGATGAATGTACACTTGTCTGTTCTATCCGACAATGTGTTAGTGGCAGAATTAAAGGCCAAACCATTATTGATTCATCAAATTCGTGAAGCCCAGAAAGTCGATGATGAATTGGTTGCAAAACGGGCTGAATGTATTCCGAATATGGAATCAGAGTTTCAAATTGATGATGACGATTGTTTGAGGTTCAGAAGTCGGTTGTGTGTTCCAAAAAATTCAGGACTCATTTCGATGATTCTGAACGAAGCTCATTGTAGCCGAATGTCAATTCACCCGGGGAGTATGAAAATGTACAACGATCTGAAACGTCAGTTTTGGTGGCATGGTATGAAACGAGACATTTCCGATTTTGTTTCGAAGTGTTTAATATGTCAGCAAGTGAAGGCGGAACATCAAGTGCCTAAGGGTTTACTTCAGCCGATCATGATACCTGAATGGAAATAGGATCGAGTCATGATGGATTTTGTATCTGGGTTGCCATTGTCGACAAGTAAGAGAGATGCGATTTGGGTTGTCGTGGATAGACTGACTAAGTCGGCTCACTTTATCCCCGTACGCACGGACTCTTCATTGGAAAAACTAGCTGAGTTGTATGTTTCTCAGATTGTGAGATTACACGGGGTACCGATTTCTATTGTGTCGGATAGAGATCCGAGATTCACCTCGCGATTTTGGAAGAAATTGCAAGAAGCTTTGGGTACCAAGCGCATTTTAGCACCACTTTTCATCCACAAACCGATGGTCAATCCGGCGGATAATTCGAGATACTTGAGGATATGTTGAGATGTTGCATCCTCGAGTTTAGTGGTTCATGGGGCGGTATTTACCTTTGATTGAATTCGCTTACAACAATAGTTTTCAATCAAGTATTAAGATGGCACCTTACGAGGCTTTGTGCAGGCGTAAATGTCGTACACCATTGTTTTGGGGTGAGCTCGATGAAAGTAAAATTTTGGAATTGATTTGATTAAAGATGCCGAATGTAAAGTAAAAATAATTCGTGAAAGTCGAAGGCGACATCGGATCGTCGAAGTCGTATGCGGATTTAAAACGAAGAGATATTGAGTATCGTGGGAGACAAAGTGTTTCTTAAGGTCTCACCTTGAAAAGATACTCGATTTGGCCGTAAGGGCAAACCGAGTCCGAGGTTCATAGGGCCATATGAAGTATCCGAACGAATTGGTCCAGTTGCGTATAGATTGATTTTGCCCCCTGAACTTGAAAAGATTCACGACGTCTTTCATGTTTCGATGCTTCGACGTTATAGATCTGATCCATCACAAGTAATTAATCCATCAGAGGTTGAAATTCAATCCGATATGAGTTATGAAGAAGAACCGATTCGTATCCTAGCTCGTGAAGTGAAAGAGTTGCAAAACAAAAGGGTTCCGTTAGTAAAAGTGTTATGGCTCAAACACGAGATGGAAGAAGCCACTTGGGAACCCGAGAACTCTATGAAGGAGCGATACCCAAACCTATTTACCGGTAAGATTTCCGGGGACGAAAATTTCTTAAGTGGGGGAGAGTTATGACAGCCCTAAAGTGACCCTAGTCGGAAAGTGGTTTCGGGACCGCTAAACCGAGTCACCAAATTATTTGAATATGATATTTATTGTCTAAAATATGTGAATATGAATGTGTGAAAGTTTTAAGCTTCGATTTAGTCTATTGCATGTGAATTCAGCTAATAAGACTTATGTGTGACACTTTTGAAATGTGATAGGTTAATCTATAAGGATCTATTAGTGCATGTAATAAGAGGGTGGACTTGCATGTCAATTTCCCCCTTAATTTAGTAGTGGCCGGCCATGACAAGGAAGGAGGACAAAATGTTATGGGCAAAACATGTCATAAACATGTTATGTTAGTGATTTATGTTAGGAAAAATAAAATAAGGACTATGAGTAATAAAATAATAATGCAAAGGGAGGAGTGATGAAAAAAAAATTTGTCTCATCCATGTTTCCCCCCCCCCCCCCATTGCCGTGAATTGAAGAAAGAAAACAAAAAAAAAGTGTTCATTCTTGAACATCTTTGACCGAATAGAGGAAAGAAAGGAAGGGAAAGAGCTTGGAGAAAATCGGCTATGGTGGTTTGCTAAACTAAGGTATGTTTGATGTTGTCCATGAGATTCATGCATGTTTTTAGTTGTTAGTTTGAGTTCTATCTAGCCCATGGTTTAGATCTTTGCTATGTGATGGAGATGATATTCGGCCATGGGTGTTGTCTTCTTGGTTGATGTTTGATGTTGTGGTGATGAGGCATGAAGATGGGTTAAGTTTCGGCTAAGGAGGATTTGTGATTGATGCCATTTGCATGCTAAATGGTGGTGGATTTTCTTTTTAGCATTCTTGAGTTAAGCCTTAAGTTCTTTGTTTAACCCATGACCAAAATTTAAGTGGTATGGTGTCTTGATGCATTCGGCCATGGTAGGAAGTAGAAGAGAAGCATGGTTGTTGATCATGTTATTTGGATGAA
The DNA here is from genome assembly GCF_025698485.1 of Gossypium arboreum. Lineage (NCBI taxonomy): Eukaryota > Viridiplantae > Streptophyta > Magnoliopsida > Malvales > Malvaceae > Gossypium > Gossypium arboreum. The sequence continues at coordinate 67,865,208 of NC_069072.1, forward strand.
AATGGTAGTAAGGTGAAGTGCAAATGTTAGTATTTGATTTCTAGAGTATATATGTGTATTAGCCGAGTTTTGAACTTAAAACGAATTGGTATTTAGTCAATACAAGTAACCATAATTGTAGAATGTATTAAGTGTTGCAATCGGCCTCAACATAGACATGCATATTCGGCCATGGAAAGAAGATTGGTGTTGCATGTATTCGGTTAGAGGCAAGCATATTGATGCTTTTATTTTGGCTTAGACAATCGGCTAAAAGGAGTGTGGGTTAATATGTTGAGTTGATTCATGATTTCATATGTATGTGACTTTAATGTATAATGTATATATATGGGCTAAGTACTTTGAGTTCCTCTTTTCGATGCTCAAATGATTAAATCAATTTATTTGTTAAATTAAGCTCAAGAGCAAAGGGGAACTAAATCCGATAAAGGGAAGGAAAAAGTGGTCGAATAGCCATCGGAATCGTTCGACAACATCCGAGGTAAGTTTTCGAGTAACGAGACTTAGTTTACGATTTGATTAAGTCATGACGTATGAGCATAACAAATATACGGTGATATGATGACTCTACTCGAATCATATGTTGAGTTAATTAGTCTATACGTATGACTGGTAGCCGTATGTGCATAGAGATCGTGTCATAAAGCAAACTAAACCATGCTGTTTGTATGTGGCTAGTGAGCCGAAAATGGGATTGCTTAATCGTGACTTGTGTTTGAACTCTAATTATGAAAATGAAATATAGATGTGTCATGATTTATTGATATGTGCATGAATATTTGGATGATAACCGGGCTAAGTCCCGAAGGCATTTTATGCTAGTGAATAGTTAGGGCTAAGTCCGAAGGCATTTGTATGAGTTATTATATCCGGCTAAGTCCCAAAGGCATTTGTGCGAGTTACTATATCCGGCTAAGTCCAGAAGGCATTTGTGCGAGTTACTATATCCGGCTAAGTCCGAAGGCATTGGTGCGAAGTTACTATATCCGGCTATGTCCCGAAGGCATTGAGCGAGTAGCTATATCCGGTTAAATCAAGGTACTTGGCTTGGGAATGAGCGATCTTGCTGTAATAGTTTCAATTAATATGCTCGTAAAATCCCAGCAATGAGGTATGTCTCGTATATGCATTGAATTAGTTGATCCCTTACAATTAGTATTCGCTCAGTCGATAATTGAGCTACCGGCCTTTGGCTAAGTTGATCTTTTGTGTATTTCATAAGGGTTGGTAATGTGAAGTAAGTATGATATTGAGAATTTGTGCATATGAAATTATCTGTTTAGCCATATGAATGCTACACTTTAGTTGTGTCTAATTTTATGGCTCAAAACTTACTAAGCATTAAATGCTTACTCCGTTCTTTGAATCTCTGTTTTATAGATTTTGGTTCGTCAGCTATCGGACTCGGGATTATTGAATTTGAAGTCGCCCACACTATCAAAGCCCCCTTTGGTACACTTTTGGTTGAACTTTGAAATGGCATGTATAGGACTACCCGTTTTTGTTGTAGGTCATGGACCCTTTGGTTTTGTATAAATTTGGATAGCCATGTGAAAATGGCTTATATACACTTTGAGCTTAGTATTATAATCGTCTTGTATGATGTTCATTAAGAGGTATGGAAATGTTTGGGAACAATTAGCCATTGGAATGGTTAATCATGATCATATTTTGTGCTATATATGCTAAAGGGCTAGTTGAATCATGGAAACTATGTAATAGGTAAAGTCTACCTTAAAAATAGATGCTGATAGCAGCAGTAACGTGAATGTGAAAAATCACTAAAAATAGTAGGAATGGAATTAAATAGTGAATAAATTATGTAATCGAACCTTGATGAATCTATTTTCATAGGAAAGTAAAGAAACGATCATATGAATAGTATATTATGAGATATTTAAGTTTTCGTGAAACAGGGCTAGAACAGTTTCTGGATTCCCTATTCCGACTTTGGAAATTCATTATAAATTAACCAGAGATAATTAGAAGTCATGATATATATGTATAGATTCCTTTTCGAGACTAGTTTCTATAGAAACAAACGGCATCAGTATTGAAGCCCTGTACAGGGAGATATCCAAGTCGTAATGCGCAAAGGTCAGTGTAGTCGAACCCTGAAGCAGGGGAGACTTTAACTAATAAACTGTACTAATTGGCTCGACCAAAAATTCTAGAAAAAAAATTTTAGATGGACATATGAGTCTAGTTTTAGGAAAAATTTACAGAACTGGTTTTCAAGTTTTGGAACTCGAGATATGATTTTTAAGGTGACAGTGACGCAGTTAGCCAGCTCGTCTGGAAATTTAAAATGGACTGTGTAAATAAGTGATTTAAGTCTGCAAACCCCTCGTGTCCGACTCCGGCAACGGTCTCCGGTACTGGGTGTTACATTATAAATATACTAAATCAATCCATTACTACCCATTCTAATGGCTAGACTACAAACAACTATTTACATACCAACATTGGCAAGCCTATACATGCCATTATACTAAAATGATTTTACTATTTATACCGAGACGAGCTAATAGATAGTGTGATGATGCTCCGACCGATCTCCAACCTTTGCGAGCTTTCGAGCACTATAAAACAGAGAAAAGAAACCTATTAAGCATTTAATGCTTAGTAAGTTCGTATAACAAGAATTAAACTTACCAATTATATTAATTTAAAATAAGCATACAATAACATGCTTCCCAACAATTTAGCAAATTTGCCTAATCACATACATTCAAATAAGCAAGTTAGTCACATAATTCACATGTACATCAAATAAGCATGGATGAGCTCATCATGCTATAAACTTTCAGAAGCATTCGAGACATAATTCTTTTAATCTCATAATTTTCCATGTCAGGAGTTTTATTCATTGAATTATTGAAATATCAATGGATTCTCAGGTAGTACACACAAGGTGTACAAAACTGTAAACCGTCAACTCATAATCATGGGTACCCATTAGGGCACTTAATCAGGGAGCACACTCTCGAGCCATATATCAGGATGCTCAGATGAGCCATGTAGTAGGACACTTATCCGGGCTAAATAGGAAACTCATAAGACTTTTAATCAGGGAGCTCATAGAGCTTATCAGGTAACTCCGAAGAGTTATTATCAGGAAGCACCAGATAAGGTAACAGGGAGTTCAAGCAAGCCATGTTAGGAAGCTCATAAGAGCTTATATCAGGACTCTCACGTAGAGCTGCGTTTGTGTCTGCAGTATATGCTGGATCAAAATCGATTGAATCATGTAACAGGATGCTCACAAAAAGCTGTGGCAGTTTGCAGCACATGCAAAATCACTACCGATCAGGATGCTCACAGGAACTATATAACAAGAAGCTCGAGAGTGCTATAACAAGATTGCTAGTTCTAGCTATATTCTGTCCGTAACATATGCAAGACCATATTCAATACAAGAAATCACATATATCTATCAAAATTCATCATTCAAACGGAACTTAACTCCATTAAAATTCATCATTCAAATAGAACTTAATATTTTCCGAACAGGGTCAGACATATGATTATTTCATATATTTATAGCATTTATACAATTCATATAATCACATACCACATTCAATTCAAACATAAAATAAACAAAATTTAGTTACACAAACTTACCATGATATTCATTTGTATAAAAACAAAATCTACTAATCCGACACTTTTTATTTTCCTTGATCCAATTCCATATTTGGTCTTTTCGGATCTATATAAATGAATTTAATCATCAATTTAGTACAATTCATATTCAATTGGATTCAATTTACACTATATACAAAATTACCATTTTTCCCCTATATTTTTCATAAATTCTAATTTCATCCTTAGGCTCGAAAAATGAAATCCATGTAATTTTAATCTTTATTCTAAGCCTAACCGATTTTTACATGTCTTAATAACATTTACAGCACTTGTATTTCGCAAAATTCAGAATTTTTCTATGGGTTTTACCACTTTTCAATTTAGTCCCTGAATCATGATTTCATGAAAATTCTCTTTGTAAAAGTTGTTTATCTATCAACAACCTTTCATTTTCTACCATAAATTTCAAAAATTTTAGCATATTCATCCATGGAAAATTTTGTATACTTTGATATTTTTTCAAATTAATTCCCAAAATAGATAAATTAAGTTATTCTAATCTAAAAAATATAAAAATTACTAAAAACGGGACAAGAAAACATACCTAATCAAGCCAATAAAGTTTGATTCTCTTTCCTAGGGTTTCTATTTATTTGGGGATGAAGATGATATAAAATGATAATATGAAACATTTATTTAATTTATCATCTTTTAATTATTTTCATTTTCAATTTAGTCCTTTTCCTTTCCTAATTTCTCCATGGATGAATCATCAAAATATCTACTAACTTTTCTTTAATGATCTAATTACGATATAAGAATCTCAAGTTTTGAATTCCATAGCTATTTGATACTTATAGCTACTAGAATTCAACTTTTGTATTTTATGCAATTTGGTCCTTTCCATAATTAATCACATAATTAGTAAAATTTTCTTATCAAAATTTTCCTATAACATTCCTATCATAATATGGACCATGAAATAATATATAAATAAATTTTCTTTCTGGCTTGAATTTGTGGTCCCGAAACTACTGTTCGATTTCACTAAAAATGGGCTGTTACACTGACCCACCCACAGTAATTAATTTACCCCCGGAAAATCCGTTATTTGAAGATCCACGAGAGCGACAAGGACATATTTGGGAAGAAGTCCCAATGGATTAGTGGATGTTGCGTGAGTATGCCTTACCAACACTCAATGCGATACGAGGTAGCCTAGAATGGCCAACGATTAATGCCAATAATTTCAAGATAAAGATGGACACTATTCAAATGATACACAATACACTAAAATTCAAGGGAAATATGGTGAAAGATCCTAATCATCACTTGAAGCGATTTCTTCAACTTTGCGATACCTTTAAGTACAACGGGGTATCCGACGATGCTGTGCGTTTTCTATTATTTTCATTCTCATTGTGCGACAATGTGGCTGATTGGCTCGATTCATTAGGACCAAGATCCATTACAACATGGAATGATCTAGCAGAAATATTTCTCCATAATTTTTTTCGATAAGTAGAATCATTCAACATAGGCAAGAAATCGCCAATTTCAAACAATACGAAGGTGAGTTCTTTTATGAGGCGTGGAAGCATTTCATGACGATGCTAAAAAAGTTCCCACAACATGGAATGAAAGCATGACTCCAAATTCAAATATTTTATAATGGTGTTGACGGTACCATTATGTCTAGCCTAGATAGAGCGGCCGAAGGATCTCTTTTGTTCAACACTTATGAACAAGCCTATAAAATCATTGATGATATAATTTTGAATTCTTATATGTGGCCCAATGAGAGATTTATGTATAAATCCAAGCCTCCAATAGAAAAAAGATGAACAAAGACAACATAGATGATTTATACCAACGAGTCTTAGAAAAGATTAACCATTTGGAGACGATTGTAAAACCAATAAGAGCGGACCCATATTTTGATAATCAACCGAAAGAGGTGAGCTACATTGGTAATAAGGGTGGAAATCCCTATTCAAATACCTACAATCCTGATTAGAGGGATCATCCAAACCTCAAATAGAGAGGTAATTAAGGAGGTGCAAATCAAGCGCAAACCCATAAACCTTCCTTATCAACCACCACAATTACAAAAAAAAAGTGGAGAATGACCATGCTGCATGTGATCAAAGATTCAAACGATTAGAGGAGGAGATGTAAAAACTGAAGATGAACACTTGACAAGTTCAAGCTATTGTGGATAGCTCGAATCCTGAATGACTAGCTTCTATGACCAAATGAGGAAATTAATGACAATGTTTCAAAAAAATGGACAAAGTCTCCCCAGTAACACAGAGAACAATCCTCAGAAAAATGAGAAGGAGCATGTAAAAGCAATTACTTTACGAATGCATGCACTGGAGCATTATGTGATTATCCATTTCAGAGGGCTTTGGATTGGTCCAAGATCCAATCACATAACGCAAATGAATCATACTGTATTGGGCCTAATTGAGTTTCTCCCCCATGTTATGGAGTTTATTGGACTTCTACTTAAGGATGTTGGATCTAAAGAGACCAACCATGATAATTGGCCCATGTGTGAAGGCACCAAGTGCAAAATGAGGAGTGCCATTGCTATCGTATCAATTGGACCTTTGTTTAGAATTGGAAACATTGGAAATAAAGATATTAACCTTGGGCTAAGTCCAGATATTGGGCTCCAACATGTGAAGTCCAAATGCAAAATGAAACGACCCAATTTTAGTTTTTATTTTATAGATTCTTTAACGTTTCTATGTTTTGTTTCTTCTGTGTTTTTAATTTATATTTTTGCATCACATTTATTATGTGTCTATAGCTTTTGTGTTTTCATATCATTTATGATTATGTCATTTCCACATGTTTATTTGTTTATGTGTGTTTTATAAATATATATTGTGTCATGTGTCATGTGTCTAAGTTATGTTCTTTAACCATTCTAACCTATCATGTTTTCATGTTTACAAGTCTCATGTGTTTAAATGTTTGAATTATGTTAATGGATTTCTATTTATATTGTTTGCAAGTTACAAGGAGCAATCCTTTAAGTTTGGACAGTTAAAAAATCTTTTAGTTTGGATAGTTACATTTTTCAAGCATGAATAGTTACAAGGCAAATATGGACAGTTTCAGAGCTTAGACAGTTTCCTTATTCAATTTGGATGTTTCTTTTCATTTAATTATATGTTTATGACCATTTGTAATATTCCTTTAACTTTTACACACATATAAACATGAATCACTTGTAAGCTTGAAACACATTAGATCAATATACAATGTTGTGAGTTTTATTCTCTTTGTTCTTTGAGAGCACATTCTGAACTTCTCAAGATTTTAGTCTTGTTGCATTCATTCGAATTTTGATATTATCATTCCCCTTTCTCATCAATTTCTGTGAGTGTGGTGATCACTATACTTTTGGTTCCTATCTCAAAGATAGTTGGCCACAGTCTTCTTCTTGAACTTCCAATTCTGTTCAAACATTATAGAAAATGGGTCTCGTTCTTTGTAAAGTTAGTTCTTTTCTAGGTTTGTTTTGTGTTGAAGTATTATCATCTCATCTATCTATTTTGCTTATCTTTACTTTAGCTTTTATTATTTTTGCTTTCAAGTTACCTATTAGAACGATCAAACAACAAAATGTTCTTGTGATCAGCAAACGATTAGGAGCACATATCAGAATTGAAGCCGCCAAGCAAGATCATCCATGAGGAAGAGGAGGTTTGTAACATCCCTATCCCGTATCCGTCGCCGGAATAGGTAAAGGGGCATTACCGGACTTGAAACTCATATCCGAACAGTAAAAATTTTGAATATTTTTTTTTATAAAGAAAGTTCCTTTAGGTAAATACTAAAGACAATCAGGGATACAATTTAACTGCTATAAGTACACATTTAAAAGATGCCATTTTCGCATGGCTTATATACATTAACCAAAATATTCTTGACCCTTTGGTCTATTCTTTACATGCCATAAAATAATTCAAAACATAACAGTAACAAGCAGTGGATAGTGATAGTGTGACTAGTTGCTGACGATCCCCGAGCCTGTAGCTTCCAAATGAGATCTATAAAACAGAGGAAACAAAGTAAACGGAGTAAGCATTACAATGCTTAGTAAGTTTTAAGCAGTGTCAACAGACAACAATCAAATTATAACATAGTTGTTCGTAATTTTTATTTCACTCTTCCTCCGGGCATACCATCCCTTTACCGAATATGCCCATCTCATCATATATAATAGGCAGATAAATTCTCACTTGATAGTGAGCTCTTATAAACATAGGTACATTACACATTTTCACCTAACTTTCCAATTGACCAAACGCACAATAATCATAGAACAGTCTTATTGCTTTACTCACATATGCATCACATAACGACCTTGTGATTTAGTCCAAATCAAGCTTAAATATAATCTCAAAATACATACTTGACCAGCTTAACGCATTGAACGTATTTATTACCAATCGTTACTGTGAGGTCATATAATCTTATGCTTTACTCGAATCTTCAGCGAAACCTTTAGCTCGAATAGTCCCCACACGTAGTTATCCGGTCTTACCCGAACAAAATCTCCACACGTAGTCATCGGGTCTTACCCGGACATAATCTCCACACGTAGTCATCGGGTCTTACCCGGAATATATTTCCAAGTTTCATGTACATTTATTCACATGTTACAACATTCACATCGACTGTCATATTTGTAATTCATTTGCCTCATCAAATATCTAATAATACACACCTTTCACATTTGGTCATTCGGCCACAATATACACACATCTCCTATATATTTCACACTAGCCGAATCACTAGCCATTCGGCTTTACCACATATACATATCTCATACATATTTCGCATTAGCCATTCGGCTTTACCACATATATATACCTCATACATATTTCACACTAGCCATTCGGCTTTACCACATATACATATCTCATACATATTTCACATTAGCCATTCGGCTTTACCACACACATATATATTTATCTTGTACCTCAATTTCAGCAATAGCTTATAAGCAACTCAAATAGTTTCATCAATGTTTACAACAAATTCACATATTCACTACAAGCTGTTTTTTCTGAGCAATAGTCACTAAATTATTTATAACCGGAGCTAAAAAACTCAAAATCAATTGCCGTTAATTTTCCCTGAATATAGACCCATATATATTCCATACATAAAATTTTCAGAATTTTAGGTTTGGCCAATCAATACCAGATTTTTCTTAAAGTTTCCCCTGTTTCACTGTTTGACTAATCTGACCACTCTTCACTACAAATAAAATTTCTCATTGTACAGAATTCAAAATATGTTCTATTTGATTTCATTTGAAACTAGACTCATTAAGGAGTCTAATCATATAAATTTTATCTTATAAAAATTTTTGTACAAATTATAATGATTTTCTAAAAACAGAACAGGGGATTTCGGAGTCATTCTGACACTGTCTCACACAACTTTAAATATCTATTTATAGGAAATTTCTTTGCTTACACGGTCTCTTTTATAAGAAACTAGACTAATTAAGCTTTGATTAAATATTTTATTCAGCCTATAATTCCACACCAACAATTTATAGTGATTTTCTAAAATCACGTTACTGCCGCTGTCCTAAGCAAGTTATTACAATTTGCTCTTAAATTTCCAAGTCCAAACACTTATGAACTTACCATTTGAGTTTAAGACATATCATGGCCACATCATAACTTATTAAATCAACTCATTATGTCCTATTATGATTGAATTTACTCAACGTTTAATCACTTAAAACTTACTCGGAAGTTGCCGAATGATTACGACGGCTATTCAATCACTTTTTCCTTTGCCTTATCCAACTTTGATCCTCTAGGCTCTTGAGCTAAATCAAACAATTTACTTCCCAAATTAAACATAGTCATACGACATCCATATACATTTTATACTAGCCGAAATGTACCATCAAGATATACTTTACTCAAATAATTTACATTGGCCGATCATGTATAATGTTTTGTAGCTTAATAAATTTATCATACATTATGTATTCATAATATTTGTGCAGCCAATTATCCATGGTCATACACACACAATCAAAAATAAATACCAAATTTTCATATCCTTTATGCCCTAAGCCGAATACACTTGTCATGTTCACCTACATTTTACAAGTACAACATTCTCATATTCGGCATTAGTATCAAGCATAATAGCCAATTCTTCCCACCATTTCCAAACCAATTCATCAATGCAATCATACCATTACAAATCAACTTAAAATAACCATATCTAATAATCAAATACCTATAGCATTGCACATTTCTCACATAGCAAGTACAACTAAATTCATTATTATATATATATATATATATATATATATATCTAAACAGATTAACTACAAGATTTAATCACCATTATCAAATCATAAAACACTTATAACCATCATCTATATTTACTTCACATAAACCGAAATAACCATTACATCATCTTTAAAACACTTAGCATTTTACCCATTTAATCAAGCCAAATCTCAAGACTATTCCATCACACAAATTATACCATAAATCATACTTACAATTTAAGTTAATGCATGACCGAAAATCACCATCATTAACATCATTATCAAACCAAAACCAAAACACATCTATCATCCGTATACCAAGCTTACCAAAACAAACTACTATGAGTTTCAAGCTTATTGACCGAATCTCAAACCTCAAAATTCTAAGTTTAATCTATGGGATAAGTAGAGTTTGAACTAATCATCTCAAACATGCATAGATTTTCAAGAATCATTCAATACATACCTCATTCTAGCCATCTTCTAAGCCAAAAATCAAAGCAACCAAACTTTCTCCCCCCCCTTTAGGCTACAGCAATGGAGGAGAAGAAAAGACCCAACTTTGTTTTTTTTCTCACCCTTTTAATTATTTAATTCCTCTTATAATTTATGACATATAATAACTTGATTTATTATAAAACTATTTGATATTATTTAACTAAAATATAACATACAAAATGCCAAAATGTGTCATTCATGCCCATCCTTGCCGTCCACTACCAAGAAAAAGGAATGTTTGACATGCAAGTCCCTCATGCTTCAAACCATGCAAATTTTAGCCACTACCAATTAACCTATGACATTTTCAAGATTTTTTACATAAGCCCCTTTTTATTTATTTCACATCCAAATGACAAAATTAAAGCACGAAATTTTCACACATACTTATTCATAAATAATAAGCATAAAATATAACAATTAATTATTTTTGTGGCTCGGTTTTGTGGTCCCGAAACCACTTTCCGACTAGGGTCAAATTAGGGGTGTCACAAGGTTCCTAGAGTAATCAATGAATCCACAGAAGGGGAAGAAGCAGAGCACCACAAGTCGACTGAAGAGGTAGCTAAATTAGTGTCTGATCCAATAATAGGTAGACCAAGCACAACGAAGGTATCATTCTCGACAAGGTTAGAGGACAAGCAAAAGAGGGACAAGGCAGATTTTGTAAGCTTTCTAAAATTGTTTAAATCCCCTAATGTCAATCTACCACTCTTAGAGCTTATTGATAAAATCCCTAAATATGTCAAGTATTTAAAAAAAATAATGCCATGACATAATAAAATGAAAAAGGGCGAGTGAATTGCCATTGATGCCTTGTGTAGCACGTTAATAGTTAAGAGGATACATATTAAAAGATCTGGGCAGTTTCACGATTCCAATAGAGATAGGGAATCGACATTTCACCAAAGCCCTTTGTAATTTAGGGGCTAGCATAAATCTAATGCCCTTATCAATCTATCAGAAACTTGAACTCAGAGAACTAAAGAACACCACAATAACACTGTAATTAGCTGATAGATCCTGGGTGCACTAGAAAATGTATTGGTCAAGGTACAGGTTAATTTTGTAGTGCACAATTTTGAAAAAGATCGAGAAATCCCCATTCTATTGGGTAGGCCATTTCTGGCTACTTTTAAATCAAAAATCAATCTTAAGAAAAATAAGCTTATTATAAAATCAATGAAAAGATAGAAGTGTTCAAATGTGGTCGAGATTCCCAAAGTGAGGGACTTCTTAGGGAGGAATGTAAAGTTTTAATCAATTTAATCCCTAAAGGCCTTGATCGAAGGTACTTTTCGAGTTGTGAAAGTGTAGGTACTCATAATGTAAAATAATAAGAAAAATGGTGAGATCTTAATGGAATGGGAATGATTGGAAGGCCTAGGATAGTTGTGAACAACAATTGAAGTCAATGGTGCTGTTTAGGGAATTGCTAGAGGTAGCATGACATAGTTGTTAAACCATTGAACTTTAATTAACTTGTACATGTAAATTAGATTCATTTCTTCGTTTGTAATTAGATTTTAGGATAATTATCGTGTAATTATATTTTAGAATTAAGAGAAATAAGGTTTTTGGATGTGACGGGACAAAGAGAAGCTAATCGAGGATAAAAATGGATGAATAGAGGACTTCAACATATATTGAAGGGCTAGGAGCAAGATCTTGTTGCATCATGCATAGGCCATGGTGCGACACAAGAAATTCAAAGCCACAATAACTGGTGTTAAGGTGTCGTGCTGCGCCATACACAAGCTATGGCATGAATGAGCACTTTAAAAGTATGGCTCCATACAATCAAAACCAAATGGTAATTGGTGGACACAATATCTGAATGGTAATTAGGTCAAATTAGTAATAATATCGTAAGGTATTTATTACCTTGCATAAATTTAGTAAACAGATGACACAAGTTCAATTTATTAATTTATTCTTCGTAATAACAACACAAATACAATTTAGTAAAAAAATTAAGGATTTAATTTTGTAATTTGTCATCCGAGAATTAGCTAAAACGAAGTTCTAATACCACTAACCATAACACCTCAAAGCCTAAGCGGACAATTGGAAAACTGAGGTGAAAACTCGAATAACCAACTATATTAACGCCTAAAGTTTACGAATTTTTTTATACAGATGCAATGCCAAGATTATAGACAAATACTTTTACTTAGTACATTTATATTTTCTTCGTAATACAATCCACCAACTTAATTACAACCCGTCGGATTTAACAATGTTCAATAAGATAAAGTTAATACACCTTGAACATCTAAACTACATCAATATATGCACGCTACAAGCAAAATAAAGATAGGCTCCCAAAAGGCCTAGAAATTCTAGCTACGCCCATCTTGGAAGTCCAAGAAATAATTTTTTTACGATACCTAAAGGGTAGGAAAAGAAAGCAGGTAAGTTCGGGTAAAACTTAGCGAGTTCCTAGTTTAACCATTGAATTAGAATTTCACAATGCATAAGAAATCAATATAATATCATTACAGTTCACAATTTAGTACAACTCACATAATGATACAACTCACACCATCATACGGCTCACATAATCATACAACTAGCATAGATACAGTTCACAAAATCGTACAACTCATACAGATATAGTTCGCAAAATTGTACAGCTCTCATAGATACAGGTCGCAGAATCATATAGCTCGCATAGAGACAATTTTCATAATCATACAGTTTGCATAATTAGACTCTTCGTAGAGTATCTCACAATGACACTTCGCGGGGTTTTAGTGTTGCAATTTACTCACTGTGCTACAACTTAAACATAAAGCGGGCGATGAAGTGTGAGTAGTCTTAGAACGATGGAAATGTGCAAGTGTACACAATCGTTATCAAGTAATAAAGTGAGTAGTCTTAGAACGATGGAAATGTGCAAGTGTACACAATCGTTATCAAGTAATAAAGTGACAATTAAATGTCGAGTTATCATACCTGCAGGGGCTGTGAAAATAATTATTTATGAATACAATTAAAAACACTTTGGTGAAGAAAAATATTCTAATTTTGAGGAAGTAATTAAAAACTAAAATTTAACTAAGTAAAATAAAATAGAATAACAATAAAAGTTTCAATGCTCGATTTCTAAAAAACAAGTTTAATCAAAATGACATAATTGTGTTAGATTAATTACATTTCTTAACTTAATATTACTAAAACAATGTCCATGTTGTTACAAATAAATTCACGACAACTTGGTAATTTGTTAACTATAGCACATATAGACTTACTAAATTAACTAATCTCTTGAACATATCACTATGCCAATTCAAACAATTAATCAATTTAAATAAGCAAGTAAAAGATTAAGAGAGGTAACAATATATTCCTACATTGAAACAGTTTAATCACAATAATCTTGCAAGTTATGCAAGGCTAATGCACTGTTTAATATCATCTCTAATTTAACCATCAGCTACCTTAGAAGATTAAACATACACTAATTAAGTATTGTGTCAATTAATTAAAATTTCAACATGATTAATAATTAATTAATTAGTTACCTTACAATTGTAACGGAAGAATAATATAATCATGGTTTTACTTAATCAAACAATTTACCAAGACCTATAACAACACAAACATGATTTTAATAACTTAAGTGGATGAAATGTAATCAACCTAACATGAATTAAATTTAAGTGATGTTAACTAAATTTATAATAACAAAAAACGAATATTCATAGACACGTTCATAACAATAGTAATAAAAATTAGAGGATAGGAAACTAGAATCAAATCCTGTGTTTCTCTAAAGTTTGACTAGTTTGCTCCTCTCCTCCTTCTTCGCTTGTTCTTATTGAACCGAGGCTTCTACAAGCTCTTGAATGCTGCTACCAATGGTGGTTGAAGGGCTCTTATCCAATAGGGGAAATTGGAAAGGGAATGGAAGGGAAAAATGGAAAGGAAAGGAGAGAAAAGCAAGTGAAAGGGAGAGAGATGTGTAGAATGAAATATATGAGAGCTGTGTTGAAATGAGTAGCAAGGGGGTACTTATAGGTGGGATTGGCTGCTAAAAATAGCAAAAGATCAGTAGTCATAGACACCCCTTGGCCGGCTAGACATGTGGCAAGTTTGAATGTTTCAAACTTGCGAAATTTAGCTAGGAGCAAATCTACAAAAGCTTGATAAGTGGAGGGATTTGAATGCAATTTCAAGGAAACTTCAATGGCTGATTTTCAAGTCAAATAATCAGTTAATTTAAGTTGATTGGGTCAGCATGTTGGACAATTTTGGGCAGCCTATGTGCTCGGTTAGATCAGTCTTTCGATTTAGCACAATTGAACATATTTTCATAATTTAATTAATAATTATTTAACCCAAAATAAATTGGATTAAAATTAAAATTAATTATATTATGTATTAATACTCATAAATTGGACCATCTTAGGCTGAGAAATTAATTCACCTCGGTACTTCAAAAATCACTTCCCGGTTTTGCACTTCTAGCAGTATCTGCCGAGCCAATTTTCACCATTTGTGTAAATCTGTTGAAATTAAATAAAATTTATGAAAATTTATTATGAAATTAATTAAAATTAAATATGTTAATAATTTAAGTACAATTTATAATTATATTATATTTTTCGACTAGAATTACACCAAAACTGTATGAATTTGAGTTAAAATGGGCATGAAAAAGTCTATATATTTTTGTGTTTCCAAGCCTTGTGAACAGACATATGGCGGATAGTCTCACGGACAGTCACACTAGGGATAGTCTCTGTGTACAAACATATGGTGAATGGTTCTATGAACAGTCGTATTGTGGATAGCCTCTAACTTTGTAGAATCTAACGTACATATAACAAACCCTAACGAGGTCATCATATAGCGTACTTATCCATTTTCGTATAAACCATTCAAACCTCCACAAAGACATAGTTTAATACATAGAGAAACCTTCATACAACCCACCCAAGCCTCCGCAAATTCATAATTTAACATATAGAAATCTCCAAACAGCCCACCTAAGCCTCTGTAAAACCATAATTAACATATATAGAAATCTCAATACAACCCACCCTAGCCTCTACAAAGACATAATTTAACATATATAAGAATCTCCGTACAGTCCACCTGAACCTCCACAAAGCCACATTTAACATATGACACTTTAGTGCCCAAAATAAACGTCTCTAAAATTTGTCACTACTTTACTTTTTATACCTCTATACTTCGTTCACACAATTCACAAGCATCATGAAAGATTTGCAATTTCAATATTTACACAGTCAATTTATAACTATACGATTCACACAAGATGTGCAATACAATAGAATGTTGGTTCAACATAGATCAATAAGAACACCTTCAACCAATGCTAGTGCAAGATGGAATTCACATGCAATTGCACATTCAATTTACCCAATACAGCAACATCCCACATAGCAACATAACCATCAACAAATTTACATAGCATGTAACTTATCAGGATCGCATTTCTATGCTCACAACCAAAATGCATTAACACCCCAAAATTCTCACCGTAACACAGAAACATACATCATCAAATGTATCTAAGGATAAAGCACCCACCACCATTATAATTGAATTTCCACAACAAGTAACATGTTGATTGAAAGACTGAAAGTTTTGAGTTTATGAACTCACCAGCAAAATCCCTAAAAGTTGAATTTACCTACACTAGCTTAGCTTTTCCTTTGTCACTTAGACCTTCTCCCTCCTTGTTAGCTAAACATAGTCAACCGTTAAAATAAAAAATGGAGGCATTCATGAGAAAACAACTGAAATTCATCAATATGTTAAGAAATTTCTAAATTTAACAAGCCTCTAATACTTTTTAAACGACAATCATGCATTTAACTAAAAACCCACAAATTTTCTTTCGTTTTTCCTACCATCAAAAGGTACTGGAGTGTTTAGAAACATTACTAGCTCCCAAATTTCACACTTAAACAAGCTAAATTGCTAGCTTCTACCAACATGTAGACCGATTTTCTTTTTCCTCTTCTGTTGTCTTAACAAGCCAAAGAGAGGAAAAATAAAAGAAGAAAAATGAATGAGGAAAATTTTGTTCCTAGACGGTTTCCTTCTCCCCTCTTATTACCCCATTATCGTCCACCACTCAATTTTCAAGCACCCCGAATAAACTAAAATAACATTATAAAATTTAAAAACCTCCTCATTATCTTTTCCACCATCTTAACATATAGTTTCATAAACTAATTTCCTCCCAATTGGCCACCATTAAAAATCAAGTATTTAACTAAAATGTCCATTTTCATCAAACTTTTTATAAATTAATACCTATTAAATACTGTAAGAGTAAATTCAAAAATTAAAATCAGTCAAAGCCTTCAATTTACAAATGACTCAATACTACATTCAGAAATTCGAATGTGATAGGTAGGGCTCAATGGTACTTTCATGATCCAAGATAGTATAATACAAACATTAAAACCATGATCTAATGCAATTGCATATACTTATACATTTCATTTTTAACCAATTCATGACCATAATTACAATCCATTTCTACCATATCTTCACACATACAACATATATATAGCATTTATAAGTTAACTCATTAATCAATTCAAACCAAGCTTACAACTCAATACAAAAACCACTTATCATTTAATATCATATTCACTTAACATCTTTTACATTGGTAACTTACCATTCAACCACTTTTCTAGAGTCATTTGACTCTTTTACGATCATTTTAACCTCTCAGACTTGTTTCCAATAATTTTCTAAATAACTTAATTAACTTTTCTATCACATTTCACATATAATACAAATGAGGTCATATCATTAATGTAACAACCCAGTTTCAATGGTATAAAAAACGGTGGTTCCAGAACCCTGTTTACCAATGATTGAGTTCGTAAGTTTTAATATTTAATATTTACTAGTCTATTATAGTGTTATTTGAAATCCTGGTTTGGTAATTTGTTTGACTGGATAATTAATTTTAGTATAGGGATTAAATTAAAAAAGTGGTAGAAGTTGATTCTTTGGATTTCTATTTACTAATGATAATACATTTTTTATTAGGGCCTAGAATAATAATTTAGCCATTTCCTTTATAGATAGTGAATGAAGCAAAGGAAAATTCATTTTTTTATCTTCTCCATTATTGTCTTTCTTTCTTGTTGAGATAAGAAAATTCAGCCAAGTTTTGTACTCTTGCATGGTAAGCTAATTCAAGCCTGTTTTATATGAATTTTGTGTGTTTAGGATCGTTTTACTTCAATCTAGCTAACAATTGTGTCTGTTTTTAGAATTATTAAAGATTAATGATATTGTCATTGTTGAACGCTTGAAATTGTGGTGTGAAATGATTAATTTAGAAGAGAGGTTATGAAAAATGACCACTTTGTAAAATGAAAACTTGTTAGTTTCAAATATTAGGACTTAAGTGTAAACATTTCGAAACCAGTCTGAGATTTCTATAAGTGTTGTTATAATAGGGCTTGACCGTATAATGTGTGAGGTTTAAAGGATTTGTGAATGACTGAATTGAACTGACTCATATGTATAATAAGTTGATGAAAGATATTTGATTGATTAAAATTGAATTAAATTATGTTATAGATCAAGAATTGAGTCCGTCAAGAGAAGATCGAGGAAAAGAGAAAGTCGTTGAGTAGACTCTACGTGGTGTGTTACCATTTCACCAGGTAAGTTCATACAATATGAATCCATTTTAGTTTTGTCCTTTAAGTATAAATGTGTACATGAATTGATCATGAGAGTTTGGTTGTTTGGATAAAAAGGAGACATCAAGTTTTGAAACCAAAAAAAAATGAAAATTATGTTATGAAAAGAACTTGTCCTGATGAACTTAGTAAAAAGATTCAAGTACAGGGTTGCATGTTATTTCCTGATGATTCTAAGATTCCAGCATTTGCTGCAAACTCAAAGATACATGTGACACAGATTTAACATGGACTGGTAATCTGATGTCATTTTAAAGGTTTAGCCTAAATTGGTAACCTTACATCTATATATAGCCCTAACCAGGCTATTATTATGTCGATAAAGGTTTAGCCCGGACAAGTAACCTGACACTTCTGTACATGATTAGTTTGGATGAGCCTCTGATGTGAAATGTACATGTGTTTTGAGTTTTTTTACGATGTTTCATTAGGTATCATAAAACATGCGAGGTATGAAAGTATTAACATACCATGTTGCATATTTGTTATTCGATGTGATTGATAAAGTGTCTGCATTTATTATGTTGGAAATAAGTGTCTGCATTTATTATGTTGAAAATAAGTGTCTGCACTTATTATGTTGAAATTGAACGGGAATGAATTAGGTATGAAAGTTTAACATATCATGCTGCGTATTTGATATATTGTAAGTTGATAAAGTGTCCGCTCATTATGTTGAAAATGGTGTTGATTTGTTTGGTAAACCATGAACACATTGTAGATTAACTTTTAAATTGTGCTCGAGGTATGTTGAAGTTTGATCTTGTATGAGCTTATTAAGTATTCATAATACTTACTCCTACGTTGTTACACTTTTTGTAGATTTTGGACGTTCAAGTCACATTGATTGAATCCACAAAAAGCTCAAACTTTCCATCTAGAGATTTAGTAAACTTGATTAATTTTTTTTTTTTGGGTGGTGGCATGTATATAGGTGGTTAGAAGTATGTAAATATATCAAGTTCAAAGTTATTTATATTTGTCTTTTGATGTTGTAAATGAAGGGGATGCCAGTCTCATTTCTAGATACGTATACATATAATAGTTTTGTAATCGCAAAGATGTTTTTGAATGGGGCATAGGATTAAATGAGTTTTAGTTTAACATTCCCCAGTATACGAGTCCACTGGACATTCTATCCACAGGACAATCCACAGTTGAACTATCCACAAGAAGGCTTACCAAGTAACGGTTCACCATGTATGTGTTAAGCATGTTGTAGGTTATGAGAATTGTGTTCTAAACGTACTATAAATTTTGCAATCATTGTGTCCATGAATTGATTTATAAAAAAAGTTCAGGTAATCGGTGGTAACATCTTGTAGCTTGGGTCCGGCGACCGAACCAAGCAGGGGTGTTATAGTTAAACCATTTTATTTGACAATATCACTTACCGAATTCACCATTTATAGCTTTATTAACATGACTTAGACTTGGAAAGATACTCAGATCATCCAACCAACACACCAAACTGACACCAAGGTGCATCATCAGATAAACGGAAGTAGGGTAAACTAGCACATAAAGTGCATACTGGCACACAAAGTGCATATTTGGCACACAAAGTGCATCTTGACATATGAGATGCATCCTAGCACAACCCCATACACAAACCATTCAAACCATTTTTACAATTTAATACATATAACATTCTCAGTCACAATCATAATCCAAATAATTATCAAACTCATACATTTCATATTATATAACATATCCCACTCCAATTTTCATATCACATTATGTAATTCATGTCATTTTCCATTTTATTCATTTTGGTTATCTATCCCAATAATCCTTACCAAACTCAATCAAAACATGTCATACTATCACATATACTCGCCTCAATGATTTATTAATCAATAAACATGTATATGCTGGTAAATATTTCTATCTTAAATAACAAATATACAATTTGTGACTTGTGTCACTCTTTGATAGCTCTCATTTTTCCTTTCCCTCTCAAAGGTTCCGCGTTAAAGTTAGATAAGTATAATCACAAAACATATAACACCATAAATTTCCATTTAATTCACAATCAAATAAAATATTAGCCATACTTTCTAATTTATTCAATTTAGACCCTAAAATCGAGACAAGCATAACTTTCAATCTAAAGCTCCAGATTAAAATTCAATTTTACATAAACTAATTAGGGCCTTCTACTTCCTATTCCTACCAAAATTTCATAACAGTTTTACATTTTATTCAATTTGGTCCCTAATATTCAAAACTAACAATTAATCTAAATTAACTTTTCAATGTAGTATTTTTCATAATCTAAGCTTAAAATCTATCAACTTCACATTTAATTCTTCTAGAAATCAACAATGATAACTTTCTAAAACTTTAACAATTTTACAAATTGGTACATGAACTAGCTAAATCAAGCTCCCATAACCTCAAATCTATAAAAAAAAAAGTTACAAGAAAATGACTTGAATTTACTGTCTAAATAATGTTGAATGGTAGAAGAAACTTTTAAAGTTTTCTTCAATCCCTAACTATGGTAGATGGTGGAATCGATGAGACATATTAGAGGTTTCCACTACATTTCCTATTTATACACTAATTAGATGTTAATTAACCTAATTTAATTAATTAAATTATGATTTACTTAACATAATTAACCTTTAATCAAGCTTAGTGGAATTCTTCATCATCATCCACTATTGCATAATTAAAAATGGTTTAATTATCATTTTAGACCTTTGGCTAATTGTTGTTTAAGTCCGCGAGCCTGTTTCTTAATTAAAAAATTATTATAACATCTCGAACTAGGGTCTAATCAGAATAGTAGTTTTGAGACCACAAATTCAAAATAAAAATAAAAATTCTATGATTATTTGATGATTCATGATATGATTGCATGTTTGTGTAAAATTTTCATGAAGAAATTCTATGCCTAAAGTGTCCAATTTGACTTTACGGACTAAATTGAATAAGTTGTAAAACTTTTGTTCTAGAAGATTCAAGCATGAAATTGCATTAGGTTATTAATTAGAGGTCCTTAAATAGAAATTTGACCAAGTTCTAAAATTTTGGACAAAAATGGGCATGAATAGGAAAATTTTGAAAGAAAGGCCAGGGCATTTTGGTCATTTGGTTAAAAAAAGAATAAAAAGGGAAAATAAGTAAAAAGTGTGCTCATCTTCTCCAAGTTCTAGCCAAAATTTCCAAGAGCCATAGCTAGGGTTTTGTTCATCTTTTCAAGCTTGATTGTAAGTACTCCTAAGCCCCGTTTTTAATGTTCTCTATATTTTTGAGATCCTTGAAGCATGGTCTTTCCATTTCTAGCCATATTTTGAAGTAGGGTTCATGTATGAAACTTGACCCATGTGTGAAATGGTTGTATTTTTATGTTTAATAGAGGAATATCAAATTTTGATGTATGATAAATATCTTTTACTAAGTGATTTTTAGTGAAAACACCTAAAAAGGACTTATTTGTAAAAGATGAAGAAATGGGTAGTAGAAATGTGGTTTAATGTGAAATATGGGCTGATATGAGTTAGAATATGAATCGGCTAGGCTTGGGTAACAAAGATAATGCATGCATTTCATTTTTCGAGCATAGGGACTAAAGTGTAAATAAGTGGAAAGTTAGGGGTAAAAAGGTAATTTTACCAAATTATGTGTTACGGGTCGATATGAGCAATTTGTGTATTAGACAAGTTAAATTTGGCATTATAGATTAAGAAAAATGTGATTCGAGTCTTGATCGTGGGAAAAACAAGGTTTACGAAGATTAGGCTCATTTCTATCATTTTGCACCGAGGTAAGTTCATTTGCAAATTATACAACATGTACCATACTTTAAATGCTTAAATATTGCATGTATGGTGTTGAAACCTTCCCGCAATTTAAAATTTTTAAATTTGAAAAAAAAAGGGGGGAAAATCGACTTTTTGGAAAACAAATGCATAGAGTCGCCATCGATCTTTTGTTTTGGTGTGATCGAATCACCTAAAAATGAGGTTAGTTTGATAAAATAAATTTTGGTTTATTAAAACAACGATTTTGGTCTACGAACTTTTGAGAAAACGGGTTCGGGAGTCGGTTATGCATGAGGAAGGATTAGCGTCCTCACTACGCTCAAAATTGGTACCGAACCGATTAAATACTGTCCTTATGTCTAAAATTAAAAAGTTTTTGAAATGTGGTTCTTTTTTATAATGTTTGAGCAACCCGAGTTGGTTGCCAAAATCTTCTTGTTTCGATGTCCGAAAGTTTATAATTCGAGAATTACAAAAGGATGCTCAACTATTTAGTCCAACGAAAAATCGAAGCCCAGCACAATAGGGTACGATTCCTCGAATTTTCCAACATTGACCATTGCCTTACCTTATAAAATACGTGTGAAATTTCGAGGAGATATTCGATTATTTTGGACAAATGAAAAAGCGCAACCAGCACGATAGGGCTCGATTCTCAAATCGCCAAACATTGAACATCGTCTTCGTTTTTAAGTACTTTTTATAAAAATGAGTGCAAATATAAAGGAATGTTCGATCGTTTTGAGCAAACGAGAAATCACAACCTAGCACGATAGGACATGATTCTCGAATTGTCAAACACCGAATATTGCCTTTGTTTTAAATAATTTTTAGAAGATATGAATGAAATTTTGAAGGGATACCCGATTATTTTGAGCAAACGCGAAATTGCAACCCAACAAGTTAGGGCACGATTCCGTGAATTGCCAAACATCGAATCTCGTCTTCGTTTTGAAGAATTTTTTGAATGAATGATTATAAAGCTAGCTTAAGACGTATTAATTCAATTTGAAATAAGATGAAATTAATCATAAGATTCGGGTTTTATAGAAAAACCATATTTCAAAAAACAAGATGGAAAACGATGATATGAGGTAATAGGCATATACGAGATGTGATCAACTAACATACTAATAATTAAACGGGACTAATCTAAAAAGGTAATGCGATTGCAATAATGCATGGAGAGTAGTTGGTGTGACAAAATAAGACAATGGGCAAATAATATGCTACAACAATATGCATAACATAAAATGATTACTACTAGATACATAAAACGAAATGCAAGTCGAAGAAGCAATATGATGAAATTATTTCAAAACAATGATAAGTGCATGACACATACTATATGATTTGATGAATTGATAAAATAAAACATTTGTAAAGACAAGCTTCATAAACACACGCAATCATTAAAATATATATTGTAGAATGAATATATATATATATATATTTTTTTTAAAATACGTAATATATAAGTTGATAAATTTATGCAGAAACCAAGAATATATATATTTATTGAAAGAAATATTATAGAATTAAAGTTTGAATCCAATTGCATGTAAATGTCAATGTTTTAAACACAAGTTCATTTAAAGGTTTACAAAATACACGAAAATAAAAATATGATACAAAAGAGTAATAAAAATGCATGACAAAACACAATGCCTAAAATGGATTTATAAAACATATGTACATGTAGGTTTACTAAAAAGGGATCATAAGATTAATGACCATATATATATATATATATATAAATCTAAAAATATACATACTATTATATCTAAAAGGTTTAAGTAATAAGCCATATAAAGCACCAAAGCAATACAATGTAAAGAAATATTCAAGAATAATGATTTTTATAATTACAAAAGCGAGGTTTCTAAAATTATTTCATATATGCATAGAGAAAATATTTGACAAATCATGAACTTATAAGTGTTTTAAAATGGAAAAACAATTAAAGTAATAAGTGTATTGATATATATACATATAAACTTAAAGAGAGTACATGCAAATTTATATAAAATGATAATATGCATAGGGCTAAATTAACTTGGTCGCATGTGTACAAACATATAAAGACATTTAGATGAGGTGCTATCTAATATATTAAAATAATGTGACATAAAGAAAAATTTTAAGAGGGTAACTTTGTAAACACATAAGAAACAAAATTCTCGAATAATTTACACGCATAATTAAATGAAATTTAGACAATAAGTATTTTTGAATAAAAGAAAAGAAAGAAAAACAACATTAAAATAACATATACATAAATATACATACGAAAAGAAAAACAAATGAGACATTGTATACTTGGTAAAACCAACTAATAATAATAATAATAATAATAATAATAATAATAATAATAATAAAGGAAGCGAAGTTAATAAAATAGGTAAAGTATTAAATGGATTTTAAAACAATAAATATCTTAAATAAAAGGCTTAATGAGATAAACTAAAATATAAAAGGGGAAATTTGTAAATAAAAGAAGCCAAAAATGGGGACTGGCGTGTGAGGTGCGCAAATGCACAAGGACCAGATCTGAAAATAATCCAGCCCCAGCGCAAAAATGCAGTCTTTGCAATGGACTAAAGTGCGAACGTGCACAACTTAATGAGTTAATTTAAAAAGGAAACAAAATAGAACGGATAAGGCGCGATTGAATGCGCACGCAAAAGGGGAGGACCAAACTTGCAAATAATCCATTTGCAGAAAAATGGAGTGGGTTCGGGTCCTGAAACGGGTTGACGCGCGGGTTCCCTCCCCCTAAAATGGCGCCGTTTCAAATTCTATACTAAACCAAGTAAAAAAAAAACCCTAAACTGGTTATTCATCATTAAAAAAAAAATAAGTCAAAATAAAAAGAACTGATGCCTATCTTCCAGTTCTTTCGACCGAACCCAAAGGCAGCCCTCAGTCACCGTTTTGCCTCCATGTTCGGCCGACAGTCGTCATGCAAGGGCCTATCCCAGCCTTATTCGACCGTGAGTCCAAAGGTTCGCTCAAAAGCTTTTGAATCCCCTCCTCAAAACTCCGATCGCGATGAAGTGAGTGAGGATTTGAGGGAACCAACAACGGAGGTAAGCCTCATTTCTTTATTACCTTTATACACCAAATAGAAAGGCAAGAAGCAAGAAAAGAATGATGACCAAATCGGAGAAGAAGAAAAACTAAAAAAAATCACATTTTTAAACTATTTTTGAAAATTTTTTATTTCAATATGCTTATATTGTGCCCGTTCGTATTTCGTAAAAGAAAGAAGCCCCCTTTACAATCAGAAATCATAGGCTTTATAGCTGAATAATCAATAAAGAAAAATACAATTTTCTTTTTGTTGTTTTGTTGTTGTTGTGTGGTTTGTCCTTCTTGCAGGTAGAGTACGGGCATGCGCAGGCGTACGGGGCTGTGTTGGCGTGGATACGGGGGAAGTGCTGGAGGGTTGCGGCTACTAGGGAAACCCTAGGTTTCTGTTTAGCTGAAGTTGTTTTAGTTTTGGGCCGTTTGGACCACGGGTATTTTGGGCTAGGGTTTTAGCTAATGGATTTTAATTGGGTCCTGGGTTATGTATTTAATTTTAGGTTTTGGACTATAAAATGGGCTGATGGACTGATGTAATAAAGGGACTTGGACTATATATTTGGTTTTATTTATTTGTTTTTTAATGGGTCGAGTAAATTTGGCCCACTACATATGGTAAGTATATATATAATAAATGTGATGTTGTGCCATGTGTTAATGCTTAAATTTTATTATGAATGCTTGGATTATTCCATAAGTATTTGATTGGTGCTATGAGCATTGAAATCGACATTATGAGCAAGTACGACAGAAATTTGGTATTGAAGAATCCCATTTGAACCTTAGAAATATTTTAGGATACAAGTGACATGTCACTAGGAACTATGTGATCTGAACTCATTGAATTATGGTCTGAGTTCATGATATATGTGGCATTTGAACTTATTAAGTTATGGTCTGAGTTCATGATGTATGTGGCACATGTTTTGGCATCCAGGTACTGGTCTCGTATATTATACCGGTGGCTGCGTAGTCCGACATGTGTTACGAATACTCGATAGCCTATGTGAGCAGACCTGTGAGTAGCTCGAAAGCGAGCAACATGTGATATGTGATATGAGGTAGCATTGGCTACATATGAGGCACTTAGGTGCAAGATTCCGATGTATTCGATGATATTCCTAGTGTTCAACGAGTAGTTCTAAAGGAAGTTCAATAAGTAATCTTGATGAATACGTCGAAGATGAGAAAGTAAGTTATTATGTGCAAGTGGGCACAGGTATGTACATCGAACTCATGAGAATTTCATGAGATATGATGAACTTGTGGTGAGAATATGAATATATATATATGAAGAATGAGTTTAAGAGATTCAATAAAATGCAAGATTATGTTCATTATGTTAAATGTATGATTAATACTTATTTAAGTTGTATTTTATTTACATGTGAACTTACTAAGCTTTAATGCTTACCCCCTTTCCTTTCTCTTTCTTATAGTGTCGCTAAGCTAGCTTGGGGATTAAAAGACGTCGGAGACTCGATCGCACTATCAATTGAATATTTGGTATAGCTAGTCTCATCATTTTGAGTATGGCATGTATAGGGACTTGGTCTTTTTGTTATTTGTCATATTAATCAGCCAAATATGTTGGCTCATGATGGTAATATGATTATTTTGTATATGGCCATGAGAGGTGGCTCATATTGATTATTTAGGTTGTAACCCTAATTATTGGTGCATGCATGCAAATGTGCTTAGACTTTAATGCGGTTATGGTTACTTATGGTTAATGAGTGTGATGGATGGCATGTATGTTTAGTGTATGAAATATGATTAATATGCATGACAATAAAGGTGATGCAAGTGTGTAACTTGAAAGTAGGCTAGTAAAAATGATAGACAAATATGAAATTAGTGTGGAATGCCACATGAAAGCATGATAGTTTGAATAAGTGATATGTTGACATTACCAAGTCATAATTTAACCATGAATGTGAATGCTTGAGTAATCAAATTTGCCATGTTGCATGCCATGAAGTGAATGTAAGTATGTGAGTGTTTAAGGGTGGCAAATGGCGTGGAAAATAGCCTAGAAATTGTCCACATGGTTAGACACAAGGATATTTGTCTAGGCAGTGTGCGACACACGGTCCATCCCATGGGTGTATAATCTGGCCGTGTGTCCCCTGCACTCTAATTATACAAAACGGAATGCCCAGTAGTAAACACACGGGCAGAGACACAGTCGTGTGTCTTAGCCGTGTGAAGGATACGGATTTACGACATAGGCATGTGCCCAGGCCGTGTGAAGTCTGCACTTGATTTTTGGAATTTAATTCGCCACATGGCCCAAGCACACGGACGTGTGACTTGGCTGTGTGACATTATTTAGTTGATGACGTCATAATCAGAGTTACACGGGCTGAGGACACGGGCGTGTCCCAAGCCAAACGGGCGTGTGAGACCACACGGCCTACCCACATGGGTGTGTGACTCTCCAAAGTATGAAAATTTTCTAAGTTTCCCAAAAGTTTCCAAAGTTCTCGGTTTAGTCCCAAACCACTCCTAAGGTACGTTTTGGGCCTCGTAGGCCCATATAAGGGACATTATGCTGGTAAATGAAAAGTTTTAAATTTAGACCAAAATTCTTGTCTCAGTTTTGTATGTTTGAAGTGAGTTTAAGTCTGGTAATGCCTCAAACCCTGTCTCAGCGTCGGATACGAGTAAAAGGGTGTTACAATTATAGCGATTAAACTTTTACAATTTAGTCTGTGGGCCTTAATTAATCATATTTTTTACTAAATTACTTTTCCAAATTTCAATTCATCAACATATTAACTCCGTAAATATCTTTATTTAATATTTACATACTCAGTTTATAGAAACAATGTCCTAAAACTACATTTTTCGACACCACTGAAAACTAGGTCATTACATCCTTGAATATTGACGAAAAGTTTTTGAACTATAAATTGGTTTGAACATGTTTATAACTTGTAATTATGTTTAAATATGATTTAGAAATATTTTTTAAAATAATTTGGAACCATGAGTTATGATTTAATGGTGTTTAATGAAGTTTTAGTATGATTTTGAAGTGTTTTAGGCGTACTTGGTTCGCGACAGAATGTGCCGGTGTACATAATCGTTATCAAGTAATAAGTAAGTAAAAGAGTTATCGTCTTCACAGAGACTGTGAAACAGCCCGATTTTAGGTCTAGTAGGAACAGTGGTTTCAGGATCACAAATCTAACATAGAAAAATGTGTTTTTATTATATTTTTATGGTCTACATTTTTATGGAATTATTTTTTAAAAATTTCGTTTGAAAATTTTGATGTTTGGGCACTCAATTTAGTCAAAAGGACTAAATTGTAAAAAGTGGAAAAGTTGAGCTCTACATGCTAGAGGTGCCCAATTGTTATGAAATTTTAAATTGGAGGTCTTTATATGGTAATTAGACCATTGGTTAAGTTGGTGGACAAAAATGGATATGGTTAGGCATGTTTCCAAAGTTTTTCATTAAGGGCATTTTGGTTATTTAGTTATTAAAATGAATTAAAAACAAAATTAAAAGCCAATTTTTGTCCATCTTCAACCCCTTGGCAGAATTTCACATGAGGAAGATATAGCTAGGGCTTTTCAAGCTTCCAAGCTCGATTGTAAGTCCGTTTTAGCCCCATTTTTAATGTTCTTTACATTTTTGAGATCCTCGTAGCTCAGTTTACCTATTTCTACCAATATTTTGAACTAGGGTTTATATTTAAAAATTTACTCATGGATGAAATGCATGTATTTTGATGTTTTATGGAATAATATGAATGTTTGGAGTGTGATAAATAAGTTTTACTAAGTTTTTTTTGATGAAATTGCATAAAAGGACCAGCTTGTAAAAAGTTGTAAAATGTGTGTAAGTGTATGATTTAATGCAAATGTGGACAACTATAATTATGAAAATGGTTCAGCTAGGCCTAAAATGCAAGGAAATTGAATAAATTTTTTTTTGAGCCTAGCGGCAAAATCATAATTTTGTGAAACTTTAGGGGCAAAATCGTAAATTTTGCCATAGGATGTTTTTGGGATAATTTGAATAATGTGAGCCATTAATAAGTCAAATTTGTTATTATAGATCAAGAAAGACGTGGAATCAACCTTGATCAGGGAAAGGAAAAGATATCAGACTAAATTGTAAAATTTATATATTTTACACCGAGGTAAGTTTGTATGTAGATAATATATTGATTCTTTTTATGTTATTATATTTCGTTATTATATGAGATGTGGCTGCCTATAGAATGATCATTTGATGTAAATTACGAATCGAAATAGACTATGAATGAATTTGTTAAATGTTGAAAAGTGAGGAATGTCCTGATTAAACCTTCGAAATAAAAATGATACGAATGATCCATTTTGAGAACACATGTGTAGCACTATGTGCAGGCTACTATGTGTTTAAGATGGTTTTAGGTCACGTGTGTAGTACTAAGTGCAAGCTACTATGTGTACCAGATAGTTAGGTCGCATGTGTAATACTAAGTGCAGGCTACTATGCGTACCCGACAACTTCGATCACGTGTGTAGTACTAAGTACAGGCTACTACATGTATCAGATGGTTAGGTCACGTGTGTAGTACTAAGTGCAGGCTACTACGTGTACCGGATTGTTGGTTGTATGTGTAGTACTAAGTGCAGGCTACTATGCGTACCACATAGCTTCAATTACAAGGGTGGTAATATGTGCAGGCAACCGTGTATCTGTTATTATTCCGATGAGTTCAACGGGAAATTGACTAAGTGAAAATACATGTGAACATGACTATATGATTAATAAGTGCAGGTATATGTTTGTGGAAATTTATGAGCAATGTGCTCGATAGTTGAGCGAACTTTCGGCAAGATGGAATGGAGTAAGTGAAATTATGTAAGAGTGAAATTTGTAATAAAACAGTTTTGAACAGTAGCAGTTGTGTAACTTTGAAAAATCACCAAAAATCGTGGAAATCGAATTAGAGGTGAATAAGATATAAAATTAAATCTTATTAAGTCTATTTTCATATAAAGGAAATAGTGTAAGCAAAATAATTTCATATTATGATATATTTGAAATTTTGTCAGACAAGGTTAGAATGATTTCAAAATCCCCTATTTTGACTTGGAAAAATCATTAAAAATTGTACAAATATAATTATGGGTTATAATTTATATTCTTAAAATCTTTAATGAGTCTATTTTTGAAAAAAAACAAACGAGAACATTATCCAAATCTTTTACGAAGAGATAATTAATTTTAGTGCAGAGGGGTCGGAACTATTGGACAGCGAAACATGGGTGACTTTAAAGAATAAAATGTATTTATTGGCTAGACCAAAAATTCTTAGAATTGGCGGATCTTAATTTGGAGTTCCGTAGCTCCGGATATAAATAATTTAGTGACTGTGACTCAAGAAAACAGCTTGACCTGAACATGTGTATATATACTATTATGATTGTTTTATATTGAGAAATATGTTGATAAATCGTTTATTATTTACATACTTACTTACTAAGCTTTATGTTTACTCTCTTTTCTTTTCTTTGTCTTATAGTATCACCAAGCTAGCTCGGGATTCAGAGATCGTCGGAGATCCATCCACACTATCAATACTTTTTGGTATTTTGAAAACAATATTTTGGATTATGGCATGTATAGATGACTTGGTTATTTTGTTTTATGTCATAATTAATTTGGCCTAAAATGTTGGCCTTCAATATTTGATAGCTCATTTTGTATATGACCATTGGTATTAATTAGTATCGTTCAAAAGGTATGATGATGCATGAATAAGTATGAAAATTGAATTGTTTTAACTTGGATAAAAAAATCTATGTCATGGTTTCGTACGATTGCATGTGTTATGTTCCAGTAATGTCTCGTACCCTGTTCCAACATAGAACACGGGTAAGGGGCGTTACAGACTGTATCTATTTATCAAATAATTGTAAAATTATTAATTTAAAAGTTGGTGAAGAAAACAAAACCATTTACGGTGATAGATGTTAAAATTAAATTAATTAACTAGATTGCAAATTAACCTAAATGCAAATGAGATGAAATAAAATGTAAGGTGATGGTTTAGCAGCAATTTCACAAGTTTAACAACAATAACATGAATAAGCTAGAATAATTACAACACTTGACTCAATTCATTCTCATCATGTTTAACAATGTTCCGAAAAAAATTCCATTACAACCCAATCATTCATTAACTTGGAATCTAATATAAGTTCTTTTGAAGTCTTATACTTAGAAAAACATGTATATTAACTAAGGATTCCTTAGAATTTATGTGAAGTAATAAG
Organism: Gossypium arboreum; assembly: GCF_025698485.1. NCBI lineage: Eukaryota > Viridiplantae > Streptophyta > Magnoliopsida > Malvales > Malvaceae > Gossypium > Gossypium arboreum. Next base: position 67,896,478 of record NC_069072.1, read on the forward strand.
GACAGATAAAGTTTGAAACAATTTAAAGTTATGCAAGGTAATAGAGCTCTCCCAGAGTTATTACGAACCTTTAATTTAATCGGATCAAGATCTAAATTAATCATACACCTTCCAATTATCGTGTCCATTAATTGCCATCTGGTCAGGATTGATCAACTAATTCTAATGCATCCAAACTTTTTTTAATGCATGAAATACATAAATGATTTTAATTAGAAGCATGAACAATTGAGGCACAAAACATCATAAACATGAATCGAATGAATGTTATCAAACTATTGCAATCATTCCAGCTAAAACAAAATTAAGACATCGTCGTTAATGGAAAAAAATTAAACAATTTGCAAACATATTTGAATAACCAAGAACAAAAATAAAGAATAAGGAAGAAAGTACTCTTGATGATTTTGGTGATTCTCCGAAGACTGATCGTGGTCGCTTTCTCCAATTCTCGTGATTGTTCCTTTGCAAACTGCTCCTTAAGGTGGCCAGTCAAAAGAGTTTTTCTCAAGGAAAATGCTAGTTAAAGGGAAGTGGGGAAATGAATGGCTTATGCATGGAAGAGAGGGAAAAACATAAAAGAAAGATGAGAGTTAAGGGATCTGTAGGATGATTGAAATGGGAGATGGGAGATGGTATTTATAATAGAGGAATGGCTTGGAAGTTTGCTAAAAATAACATGGAGATCCTTTGGTTTGATCCCTTACTTGGTCGGCCATGAAAAATGGGATGGGAGGTTGTTGGTTACTTGATTTGGTGACTGATTCTCCCTTGATTCATGGCATGAATTGGACAACAATCAAGCTTTAAGTTGGGGGTTGATTTGTGATTTTTTTTCACTGATGTAGGGGCCTTCAATTTAATTAATCCGAAGCTAATTTTGGCAGCTCTTGGTGTCCTGCCGAATTTGGGCTTCTCTTCCCCCTTGTTGGGAAGTTTTAGTAACCCAATTACGAAACAATTTAATTCTCTTTAGCAACCATCTTCAAGTTAGGTCAAAGCAATATTTCTGAGCCTAATTCATCATCTAACTGTCCAAATGAGGTGAATTTTATCTCACATGTATGTATGTTTTTATTGAATCCCACATTAACTAATTCAGTAATCTAATTGCAACAAACTAAGTAATTAACATGAAGCATAAAATAGCAAAATTATGTAAAATTAATACTAAATTTCATAAAATTACACAATTTACTAAAATTATTCCCAATGTTTGAATATGAACTAAAATCACTCAATTAGTTGTCCATTTACTCGAAATTTGCATAAATTACAAATAAAAAGGTGCTTGAAAAACCTATTTATTTTAGACGTATCAGTACTCAGTAAGTTACATTGCAACCACGAATTTGCAACATTACGACTACACATTCTCCATGTCATGACTTCATTACTCAGTAAGTTACATTGCAACGTCATAAATACCTCGTCGCCACACTATTACAACCTTACACTATTTTAAGTTGTTTTGACCTTCTGAGGGCCGTTTTGAGTTTTGATCAACTACGAATCAATTCTAAATAATTTTAAATTATTTTTAAAAATTTCAATTTGTCTAAAACATATTTTAAATGTCTTATACAATTATTTTAAACACTTCACTCCTAAATAAAAATAAAAATTTCTTTTTCATACATGCTTCGATGACATCTCTCATACGTACTGATCGTCGAGACAGGTGAAAGGTGTTACAAATTCCACCACCATTAAATGAACACTCACTTTCTTCTTCCAACATGCTATGATGATCAGTGAGTCCAAATAAATCATACAACGTCTGTCTTACTTCGTTGTCAACGTCCGAACAACTCCTTTGAAAAATTGATTCAACACAATCATATGTTTGATTTTCCATTGCACTAGTTTTCACTCTTCTTTTTTTCCCTACTATCACTCGTTAAAATGAAATATAAAGATTACAAATTGATAAACACTACTAAAGAATTTTTCTTAAAGAAAGAAAGACATCGTTCTTATGTTTCTAACAGGAAACAAGTCATTTTCATCCGCCTTTTTTGCACAGATAATAATGCATTATGGAAAATGTAATAAAACATTAATTTCAGTCTCCACAACCATCGTTGTGATAAACAATCATTAATAACATGTTTGGGAAGGAAGCTTGTTAAAGTTGTGACCCAAATTCTTATTAAAGAAATAATATAAAGGTAAAACTAGATGATTTGTTGTACGGATCAAGTTGCACAAGTAGAATCCATATAAAATTACTTTCTTCCATTTGATATTGATTACATAAGTAGAACCAATGTAGAACTACTCTTTTTATATTTGACATTGATTAGAATAAGGTTTTTTAACCTTTAAATAGATATAGTTGAAAATTCCTCTTATATCATTCGATTTTCAATTTTAATAAATTTTCTTTTTCTCTACCCGTGGTTTTTCTCGAAAAAATTTTCACGTAAAATTTATGCATTTTAATTTCTTTTCTTATTGCTTTGCAATATTTTTATCTTGAATTTTAAAAAAATGAACCTTTACATGGTGAAGTAAATGGAGAGAAATACGTGCATTCACATATCCCCAAAATCACTTGAAGGGTAAAAGTATCATTTTGTCGAGTCTAAACATGAAAGAGCTCTCGTTAAAAAAATAATTTTGATTCAAAATAATTTTTTAATAATATTTAACATTCGAAACTGAATTTTAAAATTGAAAAATAGAGAAATTAATTTCTCATTTATCGAAAACTACAGAGATTAGTATATTTTCCTCTTTAATAAAACCCTATTTAGGCAAAAACAAGGATAGAGATGGGGGCGGCAAATGGCAAATGCAAATCATGCAAGGTCTATTGTGCTTGTCAAGGAGGCAACTGCAAGTAAGAGCAAACAAACATCTGGGGTGGACCCCGCATTTGTTTGGATTTTGGAGGAAGCCGACAATGCAATCACGTTGTTTGGAATTGGACTCCCCATGTTGTGTGCATGTGCGCCAGGTGTCTCTATTTCCCTACGCACCATATTTCACTTCCCAATTATTTGACCTTTTTCCCCCGAACCAACCAAAGCCAGAACATAATGAACCACCTCATCATTCTCAAGGTAGGCTACAACCGTCCTTTTCTATTTCCTGCTATTCCCCTTATCATTTAGTGATTCATTTCTTCCTTTCAAACCTTCCTTCATTCGCATTCTTCAAACTCTTTGTTCACTTATGAACTTTGGAATATGACGGTGTGGGTGATTTTCTAAAACTTGATGCCAATGGCGATCGTCACAAGGGGTCGCTACCTTGAGAAGCTGTTCAAATTCGTTGACAACCAAGCGGGGCCTTTGATTGATGGAACTAAGGTTCTGAAGCTCAACACGGCGGGGCTCCATTACGTGCAGTCTCGGCTCCAAGCGTTGCAGGAGCTCGACAGACTTCTAGTGGGAGCTCCAGTTGACTATCTACGTGCCTACGTCTCGGACCTTGGGGACCACCGTGCGCTCGAGCAGCTTCGGCGGATACTACGCCTCCTAACCACTCTTAAGGTGGTATCTGCCTTGCTCCCTCCTGTGCGTGATCCCACGCCGCTCTCGTTGCTCCCGTTTGGAAGACTGAAGGTTCTGGAACTCAGAGGGTGTGATTTGTCGACCTCAGCAGCCAAGGGATTGCTTGAGTTGAGACATACTTTGGAGAAAATTATTTGTCATAATTCAACCGTGAGTGGTTTGCATTATTTTCGAAGAAGAGGAAGAATTAATGACATTCATTCAGTTTTTGTGATTATAAATCATAAGATCTCCCTCCCCTATTTTCTAATTCCTAACTAAGGACCATTTAAAGTTATTAATTATATATGGGTACTTTACACAAATTTTTTTCTACTGATCAATATTTTTGACATATGTAGGATGCTTTGCGACATGTGTTTGCCAGCAGAATTGCTGAGGTAAAGGGCTGTCCACAGTGGAACCGCTTGTCCTTTGTATCGTGTGCATGCAATCGCCTGCTACTAATGGACGAGTCGTTGCAACTTCTTCCCTCTGTTGAAACCCTTGATTTGAGTCAAAACAATTTTGCCAAAGTGGATAATCTTCAAAAATGTGCCAGGTTGAAGCACTTGGACCTTGGATTCAATCAACTGCGATCCATCTCATCATTTAGTGAGGTAGGAATAACTCCGATTTTTACTTGACATTTGATTTTGATTTGATGCTGAAAGATTTATCAAATGGGGCTTATAGCGGGTATCATCTTCTCTAGCATGTATTTTTCTGCATACTACAATTGTTATTGCTTCCCGTTATTGCTTCCCTATCCTGTTTGCTTGTAATTGTGCAATTGTCCGTATTTAAACATTCATTTTCGTCAGAGTTTCGTGTTTGTTGTTACTTTCATGCGCATTACTTGAGTGCTTTGATTTTGCCTTTCCTTGTTATTTCCCATTACACTTCTCTGTTTAAATTACTTATAGACATTCATTTGAATATTTTTTTCCTAGGTAAAAACTCCTCCTAATAATTTCTTAGTTTGCATGCTGTTTGATATAGGGAGCTATGCACCATTGTTTTTGAAAAATGCAGGTCTGCTGTCATGTTGTTAAACTAGTTTTGAGGAATAATGCTCTAAATACATTGCGTGGGATTGAGAATTTGAAGTCACTTGAAGGGCTTGATGTCTCCTACAATATTATTTCCAATTTTTCAGAGTTGGAGTTCCTTGTGGGCCTCTCATTTCTACAAAGCTTGTGGCTGGAAGGGAATCCACTATGTTGTGCTCGATGGCATCGCGCACAAGTTTTCAGCTACTTCAGTCATCCAGAAAATGTATGCATATGACATGTTTTTGTTGTGGAATTTCTATTAATATTCAGTAGTCATGCTCCTTTTGCTAAAAAATTCTTATTTTGGTTTATCCTGTAATCTTGCTAATTATACCGTTCCTATGTTCTGTTGTATGGCTGATTAGTTGAAATTAGATGACAAGGAAATTAACACCACAGACTATTGGAAGAGGAAAATTATCGTTGCCAGCAGACAGAAACGACCTTCAAGCTTTGGGTTCTATTCTCCCGCAAAAGATGATGCTGAAGCAGAGGGGTGTATCAAAAAAAAGAGGGTCTGTAAAGTTTCCCCAATTCTCTGATTTGTATGTTACTGTTGTAACTTCTGTCATCCATCATTCCCCTTTACTTGTGAAATGGTTTTGGCACACTGGTTTGTCTTTTTGACCCATTTGATGAAATTTTGTTGTGACCTATACGTTGTAGTTCATATCTTGTTTATCAATCTGATTGTTTTTTTTTTTTTAATCATTTTCACTTCTGCAGATAATGGTATCTCGACTTGCTTGTATTGAGAGTGAACAAGACAGCACTTACATTTGTTCTGATCTAGACTCTGTATCATGTGGTAATGAAACTCAAAGCAGAGAGAAAATCTTATCTGAGGATCTAGCTGAAATAGTTGATCTGATGAACAGAGTAGAACAATTGAAGAAAGAGTGTTCTATTCTATGGTTGCAGGAGTTCAAGGATTGGATAGTTTATGCTTCTAAGAATTCTGCAGATGGCGGTAATTTTAATGCAACTATGTTGCATCCACAGAAACGAAATTATAAGAAAAATGGGAAAAGTAAGAGGCATCTTATTGAAAGTTCAAGATGCATTTCAAAGTCCATTCAAGCTTCAGGGGATGGAAGTAGGTTGAGTGTGTTAGAATCTGATGGTTCTTTTGCAGATAAGTCTACTGGTGTGCATGCCAATGGGTATTTTGACCATATTTTTCCCCCAGGTATTACTGGTGGGTTCTCTCTACCAGGGTTGAGAACAATAGATATAAAACAAGAGTATCAAACCAATTATTTGCATGATGAGACAAGTAGCGGATCCATGCAGGCAGAGAGTGCTCATCACGGTATTTTTTCTGTCCAAGGACGTAATAGGATGCTTGAAAATGCCAGTGGATCACAATTGAGTACTACTGATACTATAATGGAGTCCAATTCTTCATCTGCTTACCCTGGATCGCCGCCTCATTATCAGAATGACCTTTTGCATCGTCACCTCAATTTGGTGGAAGAAATCTTGCAGTTATCTGCAGAGTCCTATTCAATGGCATCATCAGATAGTGATACTAGTTGTACTGAAGATGATTATTGTGAAGCTGGGCTATCTGTCTTGGAAAATCACAACAGGAGTGTTGAAGGGCGTGCTTCATCGCATCCTTTTGAGGAGGATTATTATGAAAAATAGAATAAGATTTCGCAATTGAGCGAAAATGACATCTGCTTCATTGATTCATGTGCTGAGCAAACCTTTAGTACCGCCAAGATTATTGATACAGACCAAACCACTCAATGCCCTGTAACTTAGATATGGGTTCTCATGATCCAGGGATATCTTCTTTTGTGAACCAAGAGGCTGATTAGTTTGATAAAATAAAACTTAGAAGGAAACCAAAAGGAAGAGAATCCGGAGGCCAGTAGGCAGATATTATTATATTAAAGAAATGGAAGGGAAGCACCTCTTAAAAGGGGATGCTCATCAGAAAGGTTTTGACAAAAATCTGATGAGAAATGCAATTTCAATGCCTCAACTTGATACTGCTTTGAGTTGTTCCTATGCAAAATGCTTTTCTTAGGGGAAAAGTGATTATATTGCGTATTACTTCAATGAAAATGTTGCAGATTTAAGAGTTAGGGAGACTTGCAAGCTATATATGCGTTGCAAGTGTGTAGTTGACCTGTCCCTTCCCAAAGAAAGGTAAGCATTTGCCAAAACTTTAGTTAAAGGATTTTAATTTGTTGTGATGAAGAATGCAAAATACCTTTACTGGATAATGAGTTTTAGTTCACTAGGGTGTTTTGTGTTATTGTCTTTATCTGCTAAGGTACTTTAAACATGTCCAAACTAATTACCCTTTATGCTCTTTATGTTTCTTTTTCCCTTGTTATGTTTTATTGATTCACCATGGAAGTTATTCATCTTTTGGAACGACTTCCTAAAGGGTTTAGAGTGTGAGAACGAGTTTAGACATGGTTTTTATCAAATTTAGGCATTGAATCCTTTTGGGTATAATTTGTTGCAGCCTTGCATCAATAGAGTCCTCATAGATTGTGGATTTGGCATTCTGAAGTCTTTACTTTCCTTGCTTTTGCTTTTATTTGCAGAGAAGTAGCTATAGTATTGAACAGTGAGGAAAAGTTCTATATGCTGGTTGTTAGTGTCACTTTTGATTGATGAGGTTGGATTATGAAGAAATCTTTTACATGAGGTATGAATTTGTTGAATTTTTTTCACCAATGATCACTTTGCAAAATTTCTTGCGTGGAATGGTAAATATCATTATGAGTGCAATTTTATGTGTTTGCAGAGAGAATCTTGGATATATTAAAGTTTCCATAAGTGAGGATTTGGTTGGTCTGAGTCTTTAAGGTTGTGAGGTTAGTGATTTGTGATACTTCATTAGAAGTTAAGATACTAAACATTCCTCAAAACCCTGTATCTAATTCCTATTGTTGGTTATGGTTCATGTGCACTAAATGATAAATGTTGTTAAAGAAGGTGATTTGAATAATCGTTCACTTAACCGTGATAAATGTTATATAAACACCTTTATGTGCTTTCAAGGGAAAATTAAGCGATTGGATTGTGGATCCAGGAGAAACCGACTATTAAACAGGTGCTGAGAGTTTATTGGAATCTTTAAAACCATGTGATAAGAATTTGACAGTAAGGAGAGCAGATGGATGTGTCTCAAAGATAGTTTTGGACAGGGTCTGTTAAAACATCAGAGGACCTCATTTGGTCCAAATAATCTTCTGTCGATAAGCAAACTTAAAAAAGAATAGAACTATGTCGCTAAATTCTTTCAGTATTCGTGTGAATTTCTAGACTTGGAACTTGGGGAGGATGTAACAATGCTAATGCTCGGATTTCTATCTTTTAGGAATCCTTACTGCCTAAGAATAAAGGCATCCAAGCCCAACTGCGATATGGGTCAGTCCTAATATGAATTTTCAGGCTATAATTTTGTTATGGGATGGCATTTCGTTTAAGAATAAAAGTCTACTCTCCGAACATATACCCTAGTTACGCATCTTAACCTTTCTCAGTAATCCGTAGTGATGTGTAGGGACCATCTAGGGTAAGTGATCATTTGCATGTATGGGTATATCACCGCACATGATGAATAATCACGATATAATCCTTGGATAGAGTGTAAGGTGAATGGAATTCTAATTTGGATAGGACTCTTCGGAATGAAAGAATTTTGTCTATTTCAAAAGTTGAATTGTTGATCCTCGTCACCATGACATTGGATCCAACTCAAAAGGAGGAGGGGGATATTTTAATTTTAATTAAATATTATATTATTTTCATCGCTGTACTTTTTTTATAGGAGTTATGTTTAGTGTCTTGTTATGTTTTTCATTAGTTATTGATATTTAATCTTTCTTGGATGTAGCGGTAAATAAAGGGCAAAGACAAAATCAAAATAGTTTGTTGGGATTAGAATTAAATTATATATTTTTATGATATAAAATATAATTTTATTATTTTAAAATATTAAATTAATTTTTATATTTTTAAAAACAATATGTAGTTTTATGATTCTAATTTAAAATAAAATATTATAAACTATAAATGATTTAAATGAAACAGATTCTATTTTGAAGGAGCTGCGCCTGCTAGCTCCCTAGATCCTTCCTAGCTTGGATGCTACAGATGAAGGGTGAGGAGTCTGAATCATAAGAAGACTTGCGCGTAAAGATGTTCCCTTATCTGATCAAATGATTGTCAACATATAGAATCTGACAATGATACAATTATATTAGCAAATAGTGGTCAATCTTCATCGTAGAAGAGAAATTTGAAACAAAAATGATATCAGGGGCGTAGCCAAGGCGGGCTGGCATAGGTCCCGGCCTTCCTTAAAATAGAGAATTATATTTTAAACTTTTAAAATTTTTTAAAAATTTTAAATTAATAAAAATAAAATTATATTTTGACCCTTAAAATTATAAAAATTTAATTTAATCCTCTATAAATTATAAAAATATAAATTATAAAAAATTAAAATTTTAACTGGTTTCTTAACAAAATTTTCTGACTTTGCTCCTAATGAATGATATGCGCATGCTCAAAAAGAAAAGAAAAAAAAAACAACCATGACTTGAGAACAAAGGTGATAAGGACAAATTATATACACGTGGAACATTTCCAAAAGAAATGCTCCGGTTCGCTGCTTAAACTTCCTAAAATGCATTTCTTTCCGTTCGTTTTTTTCTTGGGCTTTTTTATCAGAATAAAAAAATTTTAAAATGGTATTCCACCACCATTATTTATCAAAATAGTATATTTAGGGTGGTGGAAGGACAATACCATGCCTATTATTTATCAAAATGATATATTCAGGGTGGTGGAAGGACAATAGAAGTGTGCATGGGTCGAGCCCATAAAAAATTTTTAGCCCGTTTTCAAGGCACGGGCCCAGCCTGGCCCGAAATATGAGTCTAGAAATTTGTCCAAGTCTGGCCCGGGAAAAAAATGGTAAGCCGAGCCCGGCCCGCCATATTTAAAAAGATTGTTTTTTATTAAATAAAAACTTTAACATATAATAAATCAAATATATTTAAAACATAAAAATAAATATTAAAACAAAAAATAAATAAAAAATAAGACTAAAATAATTCTTAAAATAATACATAAATTAAAAATAAAATAAAAAGTAATTATATTAAAATTGAAAAATTGAAACAAATTAAAATTAAATTAGAACTAAATTATATTAATAACAAAAGTTTTACAATATTAAAATAACATTAAAAATAACAAAAGAGTAAAGTAAAATACTAAAGTTACTTAAAATTAAAAAAATTTAAAAATAATTTAATATTAAAATTGGGCTGGCAGTGGGCCAGGTCAAAAATCTTACTCGAGGCCCGGCTCATTTTCTAAACAGGTCTCGTTTTTTGTCCAAGTCTATTTTTCGGGCCTATATTTTTACTCAAACCCTCCTATTTTTTTAGCTAGCCTTTAGGCCGAGCCCGACCGCCCGGCCCATGCACACCTCTAAAAGACAACACTATCCTTTTTTTTTTTTGACACAAGTCAATAAATTTTTAAAAAATAAATAAATTTTTAATGGTAGAAGCCGGGAGATCACTGATTTGATATATAAGTTTAAATATAGGTTAAAATATTGTTAAAAAATTAATTTGTTTTCTTAACAGGTGTTGATATATGTCAAAAAAAGAAGAGTTGTACCGCATTTCTGTCACCTTCCACTATATTGAATATGTCATTTCCATAACTAATGGTAGTGGGATATTATATTAGAAATTTTTTATTTATTTTGTACTTTATGAGTTTATGAGTAAAAAAACCTTTTACTTGCCATCACACTACAAGCGAAAAGAAAAAACAACACTTTTATTTAAACTCTTTTTGCATCATAAAAGAAAAATAACTTTTGTCACTCAAATTTTTCAAATTAAATATTTACTCTATGCTATCATTGACTTTCAAGTTAGTTTTTATTGTTAATTGTTCAATATCATTTTGTGTAGTTTATTTTAAAATTATTTTGCATTTTTCGTGAATTTTTTTTGTCTACTTTATTTTTTGAAAGCGAATGTAATTTTATTTTTAATTATAATTTTCTAGTTATATACTGATGTAATAGGGACCATTTTCTATGGGTTTTATTATGATAGATAATAGTAATGGTGATAAATTCGAGATAATGAGAGGAAGTCCATCTAAGATTTTACCTTTGTACATCATTGATATAATGAGCCTCTTGGGGCTTTTGGCAATTGTTTATTAATTGATTGATATTCATCGTCAAGTTGATTTGATGATAGCACAACTAAAATATAAATTTCTATAATATGATCAAATTAATGCATCGCTAGTTTGTTTTTGCATCTAAGACTTGATCTTTTGTGCATCATTTGATATGATAAGTCTCTTAGGACTTTTGGCGGTTGTTTATTGGTTGATTGGTGTTCATCGTCAAGTTGATTTGATGATGGCACAATAAGGATGCAAATTTTAGTAATTTGATCAAGTTAATGCATTTCTAATTTGTTTATGAATTGTTTCAGTGTTGTATTTTTTGTCTTTTTTTTTTTTAGATTTTTTGCAGACATGACATTTGTGCATTAGTTTGTAGTAATTTATTTATCGTTGTACTATATGATATGTCATTGTATTTTTATTGTTCATGGTTAGAAAATCAATAGTAATATTTTGAATGAAGTTGATTAGCTCATCAATAAGAATTGTAAGGCTTTTTTTCGGTACATTAGTTAATCTTGAAAGAAAAATACTAGTCATTCAAAAGACATAATAACAAATAAAAGTTAGAAGTTTACTGTAAAAGAGTTTAGTAGTGCCAATGGAGTTTTGGATCTTGTGATGAAGTTTGTCCTTACTTCCTAAGGAACATGGAATAGATTGATCCTCTTTGACTTTGATTAAAATGTCTCTAAGTAGCATTAACTTAGCTTATGTTCTATTTTTTGTTATTGGAGGACTTTGTAAACACTTCCTTCATGCCACCTATAGGGAATCTCAAAATTGAAAACATATTTTTGTGTCCTCCTTATTTTTTTTCCAAGAATCACTTGATAAAGGTTAACCAGTTTCGGTTTTGGAACTTCCCTAAGGGAAGAAATCTCCATATTAGGGATCTTGTTCTTTGCTTTCGAAATATGGTTGATGAAAGCTTTCTCGCGATTTAGAACCAAGTCTCTAACTTTGCACTAAGTTTTCCAAAGGTTTGGATTTTCACCTTTGAATCTAACCCATTTCTAAAGATCCAAACGTCTATAAAAAGCCTGTAAAGATCCAAGTGAATTACAAACAAGGTTACTTATCATGTTTATAAAAAGATATCCAACTTCTTATCCATTCTCGAATATAAACAGAATGAATCCTAGCAATTCTAACTTCTATATCAAAATCAAACCACATCGTCCTGAAAAAACTTCATTTAAGAAAGCGGTGATTTAGAGTTTTACTATACATCCCAAAGAGGGATCATTTGTTTGAAATAACATTTACTCTTTTAACAATAACTTCATTACTAGTAAACAATTTGAAACAATTTTTTAGATAAAGATTATACTCTTTGGAGGAAGTTTGAGGCTCCAACATTTTCTCTAGAAAGATTTCATCGATCTTTAGTGGTCATTATATTGGAGGTCCCCCATGTATTTAGTGATTGAAAGAGAGTACGTTAAATTGATTGTGAAGTTACCTGATTATGTATGGGCCTACACAATTTTACCATCCCTACAAAAAATGGAAAGGGTGCTTCGAGTAAAGATATTTAGAGCCTCTTTATTAAGAATTATAGTAGCTCTATTAAGTTTCCAATAAGTATTACAATTACCACTTAAGGATATAGCATTATTAAATCTCCTAGTGCTGATATTATTGCTCAAATAAAATTGAACAAGGATTCCTCCTTTAGTGATCATAGCCTATTCTCACTCCATGTTACCATCCAAGTCCTTTTTTTACAAAGATCCCTTCCAAATCCATGAATCACTTGCCTTTGGTGCCACTTCCAAGATATAGTTGGATTGACTATACTTTTTCTCCGAAGGTTTTTAAAGTAGCCAATGTTTTTTCTGGAGGAGCCTCTAGGCTGAGAGTGCTTGATTCACGTTTGATGTTCTTTTAATTCTTAAACCTTATTAGATTTTAGAGTTGGGAGAGTTCTCTAGATTTTAAATTGTATTATTCTTTGTCCATCCACACTTTGGCACATGCCATTGTCTATAACTAAAGTATAAAGTCTTTACAAAAATTAAACTTGCGAAAACTCCTAAAGTAAAGTTGCATGACCAAAAACCACTTCGGATGTAACATCCCATACTCAACCCGATCGCCGAGTTTGAGCTACAATGCCACATTTATTACTGAAGCAACTATGATCTACTCATAATTAAAATATATTTTTTAAATGATAATTATCGATCGAATATATATTCCTTAATCTTACTAAAATAAATCTATATTTCATTGATATATATATATATATATATATTACTACTAGGTTATAACATTTAATTATAAAATTATTCAACTACTACAAAACCTAACTTATTGGGTACATGTCAAATATAAATAAAGTTGGAAACAAACGAACGCTACTAAGACCAGGATTGTGGATGGGATGCTGAGGTCGATGCTCAAAAATCTTGAATTTAAATCTAACATGAGCACGAAGAGAACAAACCATACACTAATAAAGCGCTTAGTGGCATTTCCATAATTTAAGTATGTAATATTAGTATAAACAATTCTATCCTAAGTAAAAAAGTTATATCTACATATATATCTACCATATTCTTAATACTTGGAGTTACTAAGCTTTACATATTCAATTTCAACATATTAAGTGCACAAATCTAACAACCATTCTTCCTACTTAAATTCAATTTATATAGACATATCATTATAATTATAATGGTAAACATTTCAATCCTACAATATCCAACATGCCCTTATCAGACCTATTTCTAATTTACCACTTCAATCAATATACAATTATTTCATTCTTTATTATTACTCATGCTTATATTGGGGCAACTACCGAAAATTACATTATAGATATAACATAAATACATCCATTTCATTTTATAAATTCATACACCATATGATGTGTAATTGAAACTAAGCTTTAATCGAGCTTACGAAGGCTCTTATGTTGACCCAGGAATGAAGTAAGACCTATTTCCAAAGTTTTAAAAATATAAGAAAATTTATCTATACCCAATCTTAGGTATTGATACCACACTAGGCTTTGATGTTTCAAAAATCAATTTAACAATTTATAAGGTATCGATATTAAAATTTAATTACCGATACTTTTTAATAGGTAACGATACCCTATCTTAGTATCGATACCAAATTGATAATCAGTTTATTTTGTAAAACTTATAAAAAAAATGTTTAGTGTCGATACTTAAGATTTGGTACAAGTACCCCTATTCCAAGTATCTATGCATAATCTGATATCGATAAGTTTTAGCATTCTATTGATTTTAAAACATTTATTCATTTGGTAAAGTATCAATATACAATTTAAAGTATTGATTCTTTTTGTAAAAGGCAATAGTACCACATTTTTATACCTTTTCATGCTCAAACCAAAACCAAACTCAATGGTGCTTATAGGCACCCATCGACCTGCATAAACTCAATTCAAGACATACCATAATGCCACAATTTAACCAAAACCAATCAACTTTATTAATATGCCTGTAATGGCACACAATTTACAATTTTCATATATACAAATAATACCAATTTCATCTACAAGTCAAAGATGCAACTAACCATTCTAAATTCAAACAAGTCATAACAATCTATGTACTACCAATTCTTCAACATTTAATACCATTCACATTCACTATAAACTCAAGCATTTCATCGCCAAATTTACCATTCATATATTTAATCTATAACTTTACACATTGCCATCATTTATACCTATGTATGCACCATATAACCATTCAAAATCATTGTCACACTTTAACTAAGCAATGTATTGCATTTGGCACCTATTCCATTTCAAGCCAACTTTAACCCATATATGCACAATCACTATTGCTTTCCTCCCAACCAATTCCAATACCAAGTCCATATTAACATATACAATCCAAAGCATATTCAACACATACATCAACCCTATAACATCATCATTACAAACCATTAGTGCAAATCATTTAAGTTTACACATTCCTACCTAGTTTTCTATAAATCTTAATATTCAACCTTTCATAATATAGTAAGCATATAAGTAAAAGATTAAAAACTTAGCATGAACACATTACCATTGCACATATTATATCATGATCAAGTTATGGCAATTTAGATTGCATATACTCATATACTTAATTAGCAATTATAAACCTTAAGTTATTAACACCAAAGATTCAACCTATTATCAATCCACTTATCTAAACATTCCAAACATAGAAAAATATAAAAGACTCCACCAAGTACATACTCTATTATATACTATTAAGATTTGTATTCAATTTCATATAACAATTAAATTATACAAATTTCTATTCTTTTCCCATTTAGTCTCTATTTCAATAATCAATTTCAACCATAGCATTTCATTCAATTATTATTATCAGCTTCAAAATTGTGGAACACATTATATCATGAATAAACAGTCACTAAATTGGTTTCGTGTCATAGAAATACAAACCGAAAACTTGCGTCACTTGTTGCCAACTTTCACATTTCCTTTTTCTTTCGATGATTCTGAGTTGTTTTTAGCGAAATAGAATAATTCAGTAATAGTATAATATCAAATTCTATCCAAATTACATTCAATTACAAGGTCATGCATATTTTGTAAATTATTCAATTTAATCCTCTATCTTAGTAATCAATAAATTCATACTAATACTATTCGATTCTTCATAATCAAATATCAATTCATTAAATATACTTAAATCGCAATTCATCATATTCAATTTATCAGACAATTTATCATTTATTTACAATTTAGTCCATATCACACCTTTTTATGCCAAATTGTAAACAATTCAAACTACAATCACACAAAAAAGATTTTCATAATTCAAGGATATTTTTAAAATACATATAACCATACCACATTAAATTACCTGGTTAAAAACAACAACCAACAATGTGTCAGAGATTGATCCACAATTTTCCCTTTTTTTATGATTATCCCCTGATTGGTTTAAATCCCGATCTATATCATAATTCAATTCAATTATCAATACCAAACATTATTTAACAGCTACTATAGTCATGTATCAATTCAATTTCATTTATCAGATATTCCCTCATGCTCATTTTATTCAATTTAGTCTTTAAAACCAAAATTATCATATTTTCACATTTGAGCATTGATTTCGAAACCGATCTTAATTCCATCCTTATACAACCATCTACTGTCAATAATTATAGAATTTCAACATCAACTTTGAAATATTTACACTTTAGTCCCTAAATTCAAAATTATCAATTTATCTAAGCTTCAAATCTAACCAAATAGCATTAAGAAATTCAAGAAATCATCAATGGAAACATTTTGAAACTTTAAAATTTTTAAAAATAACATAAAATTTAACTTAATCGAGCTATCACAATCTCAAAATATAAAATTAATGAAAACACCTTTTCTTTTGTTTTATTTATCATTTTAACTTATTTTTATAAATTAATTAAAATTTTGCATATAAATCACTACAAATCTATCCTCCTAACTATCCATCATTATTAGTACTGGCCTAATTTCCATATTAATCTTTTTTAAATATTATTTAACCCATTTAACTAATAAAAATAAATAGCGATTAACTTTTACCACTTTTACAATTTAGCCCTTGTACCTTCATTAATCACTAATTCGACAAATTTACTTATTCAAAATTTAATTCACATATACAATAACTCCATAAATATTTGCTCGATTTACAAAAACGAGGTCCTAAAACCGTATTTTTTAATACCGCTGACTTTAGGATCATTACACTTGTACCTTAATTAACTACCAATTAAACAAAATTACTAGACCAAACTTTAATATATTTCTATACTAGAATATTAAATACTAATGTTTACGAACAAGGTTTACAGAAATAGAATTTGAGAACCATAATTTCTAACACTACTAAAAACTATATCGTTACATCAAAAACTTTACTTCTGACATGTGCACAAAAAAATTCTAACACTGAGCTTTCCTCAAAGCTTAGTGGTGTTAATCCAAGATTTCAATAATACTAAATAAAATTTGCTAAATCATAAGCATGATAAAAACATAATAAATCAATTAAACCACAAATTAGCAAAATGCATTTATAAATTCTACCACATATCATTATAACCATCATGTTAGAAATAGAATCAATTTTTCACCAACTTCTTTTACTCAAACCATGATTTTAACCAGTTCTACTAATCTAGCAATTTCGTTTAATCTTTAGCCCCAAATAACCAAATGTGGAAAAATCAATCCGATACACATATCCATCTGGTACCAATTACAATACAATAAATAAATAAAGTGCAGTGTGCTTATATCTTTAACTATACTCGATTGTATGCATAGCACGACTTTGACTGACCAAACTCCAATTGGGCATAGCGCAACGTTTCTATACTCTCAGAAATATTAAGCCCCATATGTGAATCACAAGTTCAAAAGCTCTATATCCTATGGCGTGCCAACTATACCTAAAAGCTTTCCAACTATACCTAAAAGCTTTCCAACATCGTTTATTAGGGTCATTATTAGAAAGTATAATCAATTTAATAGTCATTCAATAGTTAATCAATTAAACATGGATCAAACAACACCATATTTTGATTTATTAAACATTTTAACATACGTCTCAATTTGAACTCCTAAAAAACTATCAAATATGGAGTGATCACTTATGTTAAGGATTTTGATAAGTGTCAAACATATCAATCTAACCCATTACAAATCTCATTGTCTAACAAATTCTAACAAATAACATCTAGAGCAAATAATTTAAACAAAAGCATAGAGTATATAAGAAAAAAAAAGGGAGCACAAACCGATAACCCAAGATATAACTGCTTCGATTTTGAGCAATCCTCTACCTCTTTTGCTTTAGAACTTTCGATAACTTCTTTCGCTTCAATAACACAATGGACCTACTGTCAATATGAAAATTGTCTAGAATTAAATATCTAAAACCTACTGAAAATCCTATTCAATTTCTACCCAAAAACCAAACTTGTCACACCCTAACCCATGCCCGTCGCTGAAATAGGTTTACGGAGTATTACCGGAGTTTACAGAACAATTTCAATTAATTTATGTCAATTACTGTTCATAACTAAAATTAATTATACACATTTTATAGTCTTTTTTTTAATTAATCACATGATAACCCACATTAAAAAAAATTGCATAACTTAAAAATAATCACTCTTTCATGAACACAAGTATATTTTCAATTGAACACTTACCCTTTAAACGCATCATATAAATAAACATATTACCATTTAACCACTAGCTTGACACTTGTCTAAGCATCAATAATAATATAAATACCAATCATAAATTAAATATATAAACATTAAAATTTAATACTAAACCTTAATATTTAACTATTTTCCACAATTTGATACTAACATCAATATCTAACAAAATCACTTTATATTATCATCATACAACAAAATTAACGTTCTAAATCCACTTGATATTTGTAATTTCTTTCCATAAATTAATATAGACAATAAAACAATTCATTTTCTTCAATTTGGTCATTTTAACATTTTTACAAAATTGCCACTAAAGTTTTACTTTTATTCAATTTAGTCCTTGAGCCTAAAACATGTAAATTAGCCATTTTTAAAATAAACTAAAACTAGCTGAATATTCACATATATTTTCCTCCTCCTCCACTCATTCCACATCCTTGATATATACATAATACCACTATTTACATGTATACTCATAACAAGTTGTTCACTTGAATCATAGTTACTAAATTAATTATATCTTGAGTTAAAGAATTCCAAATCAAGATCCGGTTAATGTTTTAGAAACTAGACTCAAATATCTTTCTACCATAAAAATTTAAGAATTTATAATTTAGCCAACAAGTACAGTAAAATCTTCAAATTTATCCCTGTTCTGCTATTTGACAACTTCGACCTTTCTTTACAAAAAATTAATTATCTCTAAGTACGAAATTCAGATGATGTTCCCATTTGTTTCTCTTGAAAATATACTCATTAATAACTTAATCATACAAGTTTAAACCCTAAAATATTTGTATAAAATTTTTAATGATTTTCCAAATTCAGAACAGGGGAAACCAAAATCATTCTGACCTTATCTCACAAAATTTATTATATCTCATAATTTACAATTTCATTGCTTACACTGTTTCTTCTATTAAAAACTAGACTTAATAAAATTTAATTTTATATTTTATTCAACCTATAATTATATTTCCACAATTTTTTATGAATTTTCAAAGTTAGGCTACTGCTGTTGTCCAAAACTGTTTTAATGCAAGATGTTGATTACTAAGTTTATAACTCCCTTATTCCCTTCCTCTATAATATTTCCCATCACTTTCTCTTATTTCCTTTCACTAATATATCAAGAACATAAAACCTTATATAATAAAACTCTACTATAACATCATTTCCATTCTTTTTCAATAATATCAAACTTAAAAATATATTGAAATCTTGATGTTCTTACCTTGTCCTCTTGATTTCAACCTTTAACTTGATTCTCTCGTCCTCCAACTTCTATTTCTTGAATCTAACTTGATATTCTAGCTTTCCATAGTCTCCTTGTTATCTTTCTCTCTTGATGACTATGGAAATTCTTTTGATTTCTAAGTGAAAATGGTGAATTTTTGGTGAAAGGACCAAATTGTAAAGAAAAGAAAGTTTCTTTCTTTCTTTTCTCCTCATACGTTGGAATGCATGGGAGGTTGATGATAATTCTTCATCTTCCTTTACTTATATATACTAAATAGAATAATAATAAAATAATAAAATAATATTTAAAAATTAAATTAAAATATTAATAAACTAATATTTTTATTTAATTAAACTAAAATATCTCCAAGATCATCATTATCTTCTAATTAAATGGTTTCAGACCACAAATTCGAGATAGAAATAAATATTATATGATTCTTATAAGGTCTATGATATGAATGCATACTTATGTGAAAGTTTCATGAAGAAATTCTATGCATAAAATGTCAAATTGAACTTTAGGGACCAAATTGAATAAGATGAAAAACTTGCATTCTAGAAGCTTTAAGCACGAAATTGCTTTAGATTATGAATTATAGGGTCCTAATTAGCAATTTGACCAATTTCTATAATTTTGGACAAAAATGGACATGCATAGGAAAAATTTGAAAGAAAAACCCTAAGGGCATTTTGGTTATTTGGTAATTAACAGAATAAAAAGGGAAAAACAAAGCAAAAATGTGTCCATCTTCTCCAAGTGCTAGCCAAATTTCTCAATAGCCATAGCTAGGGTTCTGTTCAACATTTCCAAGCTTGATTGTAAGTGCTCCCTAGCCCCAGTTTTAATGTTCTTTGTATTTTTGAAGTCCTTGAAACATGATCTACCCATTTCTAGCTATATTTTGAGCTAGGGTTCATGTATGAAATTTTAACCATGTGTTTTCTTGATTAATGGAGGAATATGAATGTTTGATGCATGATAAACATCTTTTACTAGGTGATTTTAGAGAAAACACCTAAAAAGGGAACTTGTTTGTAAAAGTATAAAAGTGAGTAGTAATAATGTGAAATA
Organism: Gossypium arboreum; assembly: GCF_025698485.1. Lineage (NCBI taxonomy): Eukaryota > Viridiplantae > Streptophyta > Magnoliopsida > Malvales > Malvaceae > Gossypium > Gossypium arboreum. The sequence continues at coordinate 67,916,772 of NC_069072.1, forward strand.
AAGGAAAATATGGGCTGATATGAGTATAGTAAAGGTTCAGCTAGGCTTGGGTAACCAAGAAAATGTATGCATTTCATTTTACGAGCATAGGGACTAAATTGTAAATAAATAGAAAGATAGGGGTAAAAAAGGTAATTTTACCAAAGCATGAATTATGGATCGATTTGCATAATATGATTAATAAACAAGTTAAATTTGGCATTATAGATCAAGAAAAACTTGAACTGGGTCTTAATCGAGGGAAGAATAAAGTATACGACGATTAGGCTCGATTACCATCATTTTTGTACTGAGGTAAGTACATGTGTAAATAATGTGACAATGTGGTATGTTATGTTATGTTAACATTATGTGATTATTGTTTTATTGCTTATTATGTATGTTATGTCTAATGGTACTATTGTAAGCATGAATGATATTATGGTTGCTATCCACGATGTCACGAGCAAGTGCAATACAGGCGCAATGTGCAAGTGAGAAAAACCCCGTTTGAACCTTAAGAATAGTTTAGGATACAAGTGACATGTCACTAGGAATTAAGAAGTCCGACCTCGTTGAGTGGTTCGGGTTTGTGATATGTGTGGCATCCGAGCTCATTGAGTGTCTGAGTTCATAATGGATGCAATACATGTGATTGAGTTTCGGGCAATGGTCTTGTGTGTCCTACCAGTAGCTAGGTAATCCTTGAGTGGTCGGATACCTGACAGCTTTTGTGAGCAACTGATGTAGTTACACCTTGATCGATAGCTTAAACGAGCAAACCCATGAGTAGCTCCATTGTAAGCGTTGCATGATATGAGTAGCTTTGGCTACGTATGTTTATGTGGAACTCGTGCAAGTTTTCATGTATCTAATAGTATTCCAAGTGTTCAACGGGTATTAGAATGAATGATGCGATGAAAGTCCCAAAATGGGCATGGTAATGAAGGTAAAGTTATTTGATATGCTACGGATATGTACAGGTACGTACCTTATACTCATGAGTGACGCCTTGTTAAAGGATGAGATGTGACAAGAAAGTATATTCATATATATATATATATGAATACTTGATAAATGAGATAGAATGCTTGAATGATGAATAATCTTGGTGGTTATGCTATTATGTCTTGCATGATTATGGTTTACTAATATTACATATTATTTTCATGTGGACTTACAAAGCTTAAATGCTTATTCCCCTCTCTTTTCCATCCTTTGTAGTTCTGCCAAGCTAGCTTGGGGATTGGAAATTGTTCGAGCATTCGATCAGACTATCAAAAGAACATTGGGTATAGTAAATTTTTTATTTTGAGTATAGCATGTATAGGGGACTTAGTCATTTTGTGGTATGTGTCATGCTATTTGGCCAAATTGTGAAGGCCTGTGATGTTGATGATTCATTTTGTAATAGCCATGTGATATGGCTCATGATTGATTTTTGGGTTGTAATATCTAATTGTTCATGCATGCATGTGTTGATGCCTTGATGATGTTCTATGTGGTTGTGTGATGGATATATGATGAGATATTGTCTTGATGATGTGGAATATGATTTCTTGGTGGATGTATGAAGATGTATGGATTAAATACTAGGAGATAAAGAATGGTTTAATAACCTAAGATGACAATAGTTATAAATGTGCAACTTGAAATTTTAATAATTAAGTTGATTTGCATGAAGTTTGTATAAAATGCTCCCAAATGGTGTGATTAAGGGAATGTGCAATAGGATTATATTATAAAGATGTGAAAGTGCTATGGTGTTGAATATTGAGTATCTAAGTATGTCATGTTGCATGCTGTGAAATATGCTTAAGTGCATGAGTGATTAAGGGTGGCAATTGGCTTGGAAAATAGCCTTCAAATTATCCATACGGGTAGACATACGGGCATGTGTCTACGCCGTGTATGATGCAGGTCTGTCCCACGAGCGTGTGGAATGGCCGTGTGTCCCTTGCACCCTATTTTTGCAAGTCAATATGCTCAGTAATAAACACACGGGCTAAGACACGAGCGTGTGTCTTGGCCATGTGAGAGACACGGCCTACCCACATAGGCATGTACTCTGGCCATGTGAAGTCTGCACCTTTTTATGAAAAATCATTTAATTTTAATTGACCACACGGTCTGGCCACATGGGCGTGTGATGCAACCGTGTAACCCTAAATTGGTACTGACGTTATAGTCAGAGAGTTACACGGCTGAAGGACACAGACGTGTCGAGAACACACGGGCGTGTCCCCTGTCTCACACGGGCATGTAGCTCTGTATTAGGGAAAATTTCCCAAACTTTTTTAAACGTTCTCGATTTGGTCGTGATCCTTTTCTAATGGTTGTTTTGGGTCTCATAAGCCCATATTAGGGACAATTTGCGTGTGTATGAATGAAGTTGTTTTAACGAAAAATTTTATAACCCGACTTTTTGTATGAATGTATGAGTACAAGTTTGGTAATGCCTCGTACTCTATCCCGACGTCAGATACGGGTAAGAGGTGTTACATTTGGTGGTATCAGAACTATGGTTTAGTCGATTTTCAGACTAACCTAGCGTATTTGAGTCTACCTATACGTGCCATACGTATATATTATGATAGTGTGACGACTCTTGACAATATTAAAATGTGTTTTCATATAGAAAATGGATCCTAACAAAGAAGTGGCGGATAATGTAGAAAGTAACGCGTCTGCTCCAGCTGAAGGAGCAGTGCCATCCGAGAGTATACCTGAAACTGTCAGTAGAGGAGGAGGCAGAGAGGCCTTTCTTCACATAATGAATGCATGGTATACGGAGTTCGTTCGAACGAACCTGAACGCTCAACCTGCCCCAAATCCTCAACCCGCACCCGTGATGCCTCAAGGTATAGATTTTATGAGATTCTCTAGAACACCAGTTGATAAAATTCAAAAGCAAGGTGCTGAGGAATTTAAGGCAAATGCTAATGACGACCCTGAAAAAGTAGAGTTCTGGTTAGAGAACTTGATGTGGGTATTTGATAAACTATCCTGTACACCCGATGAGTGACTAAAATGTGCCATATCTTTGTTGAGAGATGTAGCATATCATTGGTGGAGAACGCTGATATCTGTGGTACCACCGGAGAGGGTTACTTGGGAATTCTTTTAAGAGAAATTTCGAAATAAATACATTAGTGAAAGGTTCATCGATCAAAAGCGTAAGGAATTTCTGGATTTGAAACAGGGTTGTATGAAAGTTAGTGAATATGAGAGAGAATTTGTCAGACTCAGCAAATATGCTCGGGAGTGTGTATCCTCCGAAGCTAACATGTGCAGAAGATTTGAAGATGGACTTAATGAGGATATTAAGACATTAGTGGGTATTATTGAGTTGAAAGAATTTGTGATACTTGTTGAGTGGGCTTGTAAAGCTGAAGAATTGGTCAAAAAAAAGAAGAAAGCCGAGTCTGAGGCTAAAGATACAAGAAAGAGATATCAGAGTAAGTCGTTGCCATCTCAGTCTAAGAAACCTAGAGAGATGTACTCCCATTCATATGTGTCAGATGGACACTTATATCGGAATCGTAGAAAGCAGAATTTGGGTTTTAGATCTCAGACTATATTCGTGGTAAGTGTGGGTGACGCTAAACCTTCCAAGGTCGAATACCAGCAATATGGTAGACGTCATTCTAGCAACTGTAAGGTGTGTGAAGGATCTTGTTTTAGATGTGATTTTCTAGACCACTTTATTAAGGATTGTCCTGAGATGATGGAAGAAGAAAGATTTCAGAGTCCAAGACCGAGTGGCGCATCTTCTAGGGGAAGACCCTCGGGAAATGTCAGGAATGAGTCCGGTAGTAAGAATACGGCACGAGATATAGCAGTGAGATCTGAAGCTAGGGCTCAGGTTAGGGCCTATGCCATACGCGCACGCGAAGATGCAATTTCTCCCGATGTGATCACTGGTAATTTTTCTCTCTATGATACTAATGTTATTGTTTTGATAGACCTTGGCTCTACTCATTCGTATGTGTGTATGAAATTGACATCTAGTATGAATATACCTATCAAGTCTACAGAATTTATGATTAAGGTGTCAAACCCGTTAGGAAAGCATGTGATAGTTGATAAAGTATGTAAGAAATGCCCTTTGATGGTTAAAAGGTCATTGTTTTCCAACCGACTTGATGTTGTTGCCTTTTGATGAATTTGATGTCATACTAGGTATAGATTGGTTGACACTACATGATGCTATAGTGAATTGTAGTCAGAAATTTATGGAATTGAAATGTGAAAATGATAAGATTCTTCGGGTCGAATCAGATGATACAGATAAGTCGTCAATGGTAATTTCTTCAATGATTGCTCGGAGATGTATGAGAAAAGGGTATGAAGCTTATTTGGCATACATATTGAATAAGGAATCCTAATTGAAAATCGAATCAGTGCCAGTTGTATGCGAGTATGTGGATGTATTCCCGGAGGAATTACCAAGTTTGCCTCCAATTAGAGAAGTTGAATTCGGTATTGAGCTAATGCTAGGGATAACACCTATCTCTATTGCTCCGTACAGGATGGCCCCGACTGAGCTGAAAGAATTGAAGTTACAGTTACAAGAGTTGACTGACAAAGGTTTTGTGAGACCTAGCTTTTCACTGTGTGGTGCTCCCGTATTCTTCTTAAAAAAGAAGGACGATTCCATGAGATTATGCATTGACTACCGGTAACTCAATAAGGTGACAATAAAAAATAAGTATCCTCTTCCGAGGATTGATGACTTGTTTGACCCACTGAAAGGAGTGACATGGTTCTCTAAGATAGACTTGAGATCCGGATATTACCAGTTACGAGTTAAGGATGCAGATGTGCCTAAGACTACTTTTAGAACGAGCTATGGCCACTATGAGTTTCTTGTTATGCCATTTGGATTAATGAATGCTCCTGCCGTGTTTATAGATTTAATGAACTGAATTTTTTGGCCATATTTGGATAAGTTTGTTGTGGTGTTCATCGATGATATTCTAATTTATTCTAGAGATGATACAGAGCATGCCGAGCACCTAAGAATAGTGTTACAGACTTTAAGGGATAAACAGTTATATGCCAAGTTTAGTAAAAGCGAGTTTTGGCTTCGAGAGGATGGATTTTTAGGCCATATTATTTCAGGAGATGGTATACGAGTTGATCCCAATAAGATTTCTACTATTGTTGAGTGGAAGCCGCCAATGAATGTAACTGAAGCTAGAAGCTTTTTGGGTTTGGTCGGATACTACAGACAGTTTGTGAAAGGATTTTCGATGATTGCCACTCCAATGACGAGGATGTTACAAAAGGATGTTAAGTTCGAATGGATAGAGAAGTGCCAACAGAGTTTTGAGAAATTGAAAGCAATGTTGACTGAGGTGTAACACCCCTTACCCGTTACCGTCGCCGGAACAGGATATAAGGTATTACCAGAACATAACACATACCATTAAACATAATCGAGATATAAATATGTCATCCAATTTGATAGTGCATCGTATAACATATGTCTTGAACAATATTAGCCCACTTTAATGGCTTGTACAAAGTATCGGTTGAGTCTCAGAACTAATATTTTAACCTAGACAAATATGACACGTAACAAAATAATTAAGCCTACTATACATGCCATAATTCAAAACGTTTAGTTCAAATACCCTAAAGTATGATAGTGCGGGTAGATCTTCACGATCCTTAACTCCTGAGCAAGCCGAAGAACACTATAAGACAAAAGAGAGAAACAAGGTAAGCTTATAGCTTAGTAAGTAAGTATGTAAATACTAATTAAAGAATCTAACATGTTTACACAACAATTCAAGTTTATCTACTTTAACTTCACTATTCATTCCACTTTGATTTAGCTGTCTCTACTGCGTCATATTCACTAAATAAATCATAACTCGGGTTACAAAACTCGAAATTAAAATCCGTAAAATTTCCCTGAATCTAGACTCATAAAGCTTTTTCTAATTTTTTCTATAATTTTGGTTCAGCCGATTAGTACAGTTTATTAGTTAAAGTTTCCCTGTTACACAGCTCGACTGATCTGACCTCTGTTCACTACGAATTGAATTTCTCTCAGTACACAATTCAAACAACCCTGAAGTCTGTTTCATTTAAAACTAGTCTCAATAAGGAATTTAGGCATGTAAACTATATTTCTTAATTTTCTTTGTACAATTTTTAATGATTTTTCAAAGTTGGAATAGGGGATCACGTATTCATCCTGAGCAAGTCACATACAATTGTAAATATCTCAAAATATAGAATTCCTTTGCTTGCTCTGTTTCTTTTATATGAAAGTAGACTCATTAAGCTTTAATTTTACATCTCATTCAACCTCTAATTATATTCCTCCTATTTTTGGTGATTTTTCAAAATCACGTCACTGATACCATCTAAAAACAGTTTTAATGCTAGTTTCACTCTTTCACACATTCTTTATGCTAACCTCATTTTATCTTATATATGTATATACCACAAATCATTTTCACCACATTTCATTCACCATAAGTGTAGGTCCAAACCACAATATCACCACAAAACCATCCCGTTGAACAATTCGGATCAATCCTCGATATTTAATGGTTTCAGCACACAGCCCCACCATCATACTTCGTTTAGTTCGGCTCTCTTGTACACATGGTAAACACTTAGTACCACTCATGCGACCTAACCGATTTGTCTCGTAGCTCTCTTTTCTACATGGTGTCCTTCACTTGGAATCACGCATGCGACCTAGCTACATTTATCTTTCACGTAGCTCTCTTGTCTACATGGTGTCCTTCACTTGGAATCACGCATGCGACCTAGCTACATTTATCTTTCACGTAGCTCTCTTGTCTACATGGGATACATCTCGTATCACACATGTGACCTAGCTACTACAGGGTGTCTCGTAGCTTTCTTGTACACATGATGTGCACTCAGCATCATACATGTGACCTAGCTACGCTCCTCTATTTCATTCGATCTCTCAGATTGTTCAACCGGATCTCTCTCTATATTTATTTCCATTCTTCCAATAGTCGATTTACATTTTAACATCAGCTAGTATGTTTATATAATAGGCTGAAATATAAGAATGTACATGAAATTATTGTAATATTTACATACAAACTTACCTTGGTGCAAAATGTGGAAATTTTGCAATTTAGTCCAAAACTTTTTCCTTCCCCCGTTCGAGATCAATTCTGCGTCTTTCTTGATCTATAATAACACATTTAGCTCATTTAATACTCATACTATTTATTTCAATCCAAAAATCACATTATGGAAAAATTACATTTTTGGCCCCTAACTTTACAAAATTACATTTTGCCCCTAGGCTCGGAATTTAATTTCAGCTCTTATTCTTATGTTTTATGATATGCTGAACATTTTTCTCTTCTACAACAACATCAAATTCTCACTCTATCATATAGTTATGAACAATAGGTATTTTTACCGATTATGCCGTTTTACTCGTTTTCACTTAAAACCGAGTAGCACAAGTTATTTAACATAATTTAAAACCTCATATTCTATCATAAAACATCAAAATACACAAATTTCACCTATGGGTATTTTTCCAAATGTGAACCCTAGGTTAAATTATTACTAGCATAAGCTTAATCGAGCTTAGGATTCCAAAAGCGTAAAGAACATTAAAAGCGGGCTTGGAATCACTTACTATGGAGCTTGAAAATTGAAGAAACCCTAGCTATGGAGAGAGGAGAATTCGGCAGCAACTAAGGAGGATGATGATCAATTTTGTGTTATTTTTCCCATTTTATTTCATTTAATATCCAAATGACCAAAATGCCCCTCCTTACTAAACTTTCAAAAATTCCTTCCATGTCCTAATTTTGTCCATGAATTTAAAATTGGTCAAATTGCTATTTAAGACCTCCTAATTAATATTCCAAAACAATTTCATACTAAAAACTTCCGAGATTTAAATTTTGCAACTTATTCGATTTAGTCCCTATTTTCAATTTAAGCACTTTAGGCATAGAATTTCATCACGAAATTTTCACAAAATCATGCAATCATATCATAAACCCCAAAATAATTATAAAACAATTATTTCTATCTCGGATTTGTGGTCATGAAACCACTATTCCGATTAGGCCCTAATTCGGGTTGTCACAATTCTCCCCCTTTTGAGATTTTCGTCCTCGAAAATCTTACCCAGAAAGAGGTTTGGGTCTTGTTTCCTCATAGCTTCTTCAGGTTCCCACGTAGCCTCTTCTATCCCATGTACGTGCCACAATACTTTCACTAAAGCTATACTTTTATTTCTTAACTGTTTAACCTCTCGAGCCAAAATCTTTATTGGTTCCTCCTCATAGGTCATATCCGATCGAATCTCAATTTCATTGGAGAAATCACATGTGAAGGATCGAGCGATAACGTCATAACATTGATACATGAAACACGTTATGAATTCTTTCTAACTCTGCCGGTAAGGCCAACCGATATGCCATCTGGTCCAATTCTCTCAATAATCTCAAGACGGCCCAATAAAACGCGGACTCAACTTGCCTTTCCGACTAAATCTCGAATCTTTTCCATGGTGACACCTTCAAGAACACTTTATCACCCACGAAATTCAATCTCTTTTCTTTTAAATCGCATATGACTTTTGTCGATCTGAAGCGACTTTTAAGCAATCCCGAATTACTTTTATTTTCTCTTGGTTTCTTTAACTAGATCAACTCCATGAATCTGTTTCTCACTAAGCTCGGTCCAATATAAAGGAGTCCGACACTTACGACCATACAAGGCTTCATGCGGTGCCATTTGTATACTTGATTGATAACTGTTATTGTAGGCAAACTCAATCAAAGATAGATATTTCTCCCAACTACCTCCAAATTCTAAAACACAAGATCTAAGCATATCTTGAGTACCGGATTACTCTTTCTTTGACCATCTGTTTGTGGATGAAATGCGGTACTAAAGTTCAATTTTGTACCCAAAGCTTCTTGTAACTTTTTCCAAAATCTCGAGGTAAATCTTGGATCTCTATCGATATTATAGACATAGGTACTCGTGCAACTTCACAATTTCACAACATATAATTCGCTAATTTATCAAGTGAGTAATCGGTGCGTCTTGGTATAAAGTGGGTGACTTTGTTAATCTATCAACCACTACCCAAACAAAGATCCTTCTTTTAGGAGTTAAAGGCAAACCGGTTACAAAATCCATGGTAATCTTGTCCCATTTCCACTCGAGCACCATTACCGGTTGAAGTAATCCTGAAGGCACTTGATGTTCACTTTTACTTGTTGAGATCAAACACTTGGTTACAAATTTAGAAATGTCCCTTTTCATACCGCCACCAATCTGACTTCTTTAAATCATTATACATTTTTGTGCTACCGGGATGAACGATAAACGACCATTGTGCGCCTCATGTAATATTTTACGAATCAATTTATCGTTTTCGGCACACATATCCTGTCTCGAAACATCAAACAATCATCCGGTCCAACTCGAAAATCGAGTCGTAACTCGATTAGCATTGAGTTCTCTTGATCCGCAACTCACTATCATTCTTTTGAGCATCACAAATCAAGCTGGAGAAATAACGGTTTAGCTCTCATTTCGCTAAGATTGACCCATCATCGAGACAATGCTAACCCGTGTTCATGGCTCTCAAAGTAAAAAGAAATTTTACGCTCAAGGCGTCAAGAACTACATTTGCTTTTCCGGATGATAATCAATCACTAGATCATAATCCTTTAATAATTCAAGCCATCTTATTGTCATGATTCAGATCCTTTTGCTTCATCAAGTACTTCAAACTTTTGTGATCGGTAAAAATTCGGCATTTTTCACCGTACAAATAATGTCGCCAAATCTTCAAGACAAAAACAACAATGACGGTTCCAAATCATGTGTAGGATAGTTCTTCTCATGCGGTTTTAACTGTCTCAAGCATAAGCTACCACTTTACCCTCTTGCATCAACACACATCCAAGGCACATCAATGATGCATCACTATAAATTACGAACTCCTTTCCGACTCAGTTGTACTAAAATTGGTGCTTCATCAATCGTGCTTTCAACTTTTCAAAACTTTGTTGACATTTATCATCCATTCAAACTTAACATTCTTTTGCAACAACTTAGTCATAGGAGAGGCAATCATCGAAAATCCTTCAACAAAACATCTATAATACCCGCTAAGCCTAAAAGCTTCTAACCTCGGATACATTCTTGGCGGTTTCCAATCAACGATCGCGAAATCTTACTTGGATCCACCGAATACCATCACCGAGACTATATGCCCCAAAAATCGACTTCACGAAGCGAACTCACTTTTACTAAACTTGGCAAACAGTTTCTTTTCTCTCAAGATTTGCAATATAGTTCTCAAGTGTTCGCATGTTCGAGACTCATCTCGAGAATAAATTAAAATGTCATCTATAAACACTACTACAATCTTATCCAAATATGGCCGGAAGATCCGATTCATTAAGTCCATAAATATAGTGGAGCATTTGTTAAGCGAAAGGCATCACAAGAAACTCATAATGTCCATACCTTGTCCTAAAGGCGCTTTCGGCACATCGACTCCTTAACTCTCAACCGGTAGTAACCGGACCTCAAATCAATATTTGAAAACACTGTGGCCCCTTTAACCGATCGAATAAATCATCAATCCTCGGCAATGGGTACTTGTTCTTTATAGTCACCTTATTAAGTCGCGGTAATCAATGCAAAGTCTCATTGAACCATCCTTCTTCTTCTGAATAATACAGAGCACCCTAGGAGAGAAACTCGGTCTCACAAATCCCTTGTCATTAACTCTGCAACTGAGCCTTCAATTCTTTTAATTCAGTCGGAGCCATTCTATATGGAGCAATCGAGATCGGTGCAGTGCCCGGCAACAAATCAATAGCAAAATCTATCTCTCTATTCGGAGGCAACCCAGGCAATTCCTCTGGAAATACATCTGGAAACTCACAGACTATCGGCACTGATTCAAATTTCAGTTGGGGCAACTCAATATTCATTACATAAGCCAGATAAGCTTCACACCCTTTTCTCATGTATTTCTGTGCAGACATGTGCGAAATCACCATAGGCAATTTATTTGATTCATCTGTTTCAACCCACAGAATTTCTCCATTTTCACATTTCAACTCTAGTGTCTTTTGTTTACAATCTACCTTAGCATCATACAATGTTAACGGTCCATTCCCAAGATAACGTCAAACTCACCAAATGGTAACAACATCAAGTTGGCCGAAAAACAGTGACCTTGAATCATTAATGGGCAATTCTTGCAAACCTTGTCAACTAGCACATATTGGCCTAAGGGGTTCGACACTTTAATCGTAAACTCAGTAAATTCAACAGGCAACTTTTTATTGGATACTAAATTCATGCAAATATAGGAATGAGTGGACCCGGGATCAATCAATGCAATAACAATAGTATCATAGAGAAAATGTACCAAGAATGACATCGGAGATGATGCATCTTCTCGCACGTATAGCATAAGCTCTAGCAGGTGCTCTAGCTTACGATCTTGCCGTTAAATCTTTCATCACAGGTTTACTACTAGTCCCACCTCCAGTATTTCTCAGTGGTCTACCTCTACTAGCGGTGGTATTCTATCTAGCACTCTGAAATCTTTCTTCTTTAATTTTCTCCGGACAATCTCTAATAAAATGCTCACGAGAACCGCTTTGAAACAAACTCGCTCGGTCCCCAACACTCACCATAATGTTGCTCGCCACATTGTCGACACTCGGGCTTTCTAGGTCGCACATTACCCACACTTGCCATCAAGTAGCTTGAGCTTTAGACCCGAATATGCTCTACCACGATCTCGTGTGAATCCCCAATTGAAACTGTCATCCCAGGGTTTGTCTCTTTGGACCTCTTTGGTTGAGATTGAAATGGCTTGCTTATCTGTCTTTTTCGGCGTCTCGGGCCTCAATAGCGACTTTTCTTCTTTCTTTGTTTAATTCTTTGGCTTTAAGAGCTCGATCAACCAATACTACAAATTCTTTCAACTCCAAAATTCCTACAAGCATTTTAATGTCCTCATTCAGTCCATCTTCAAATCTTCTACACATAATGGCCTCGGTAGACACACATTCCTGAGCATACTTGCTGAGTCTTACAAATTCGCGTTCATACTCTGCTACAGACATTTTCCCCTGCTTCAATTCAAGGAACTCCTTCCGTTTTTGATCAATAAATCGCTGACTTATGTATTTCTTTCTAAATTCTTCCTGGAAGAAATCCTAAGTAACTTTTCTTTGGCACCACTGCAACCAAAGTCTTCCACCGGTGGTAAGCGAATCTCTCAAAAGTGATACTGAGACACTTTAAGCATTCCTCGGTGTACATGAGAGCTCATCAAATACACGGGTAGAATTTTCAAGCCGAATTCCGCTTTCTCGGGATCATCATCGACCTTTGCTCTAAACTCTTGGCCCCTTGTTTTGAATCTTGTCAACCGGAGGCTTGTTCATTCTTACCAAATCTATACCTTGAGCAGCTGAGGAATCGTCGAGGTATAGGAGGGGTGGAGGAGGTTGAGCATTTGGATTTGCTCGAATAAATTCAGATACCAATTGTTCATCATTTGGAGAAAGGCATCCGAGCCTCATCTCCTTGTCTCAATGTCTCAGGTCTACTTTCCACAGGCGCGGTCCCTTGTGCGGGAGCCGGCGCATTACTAGCAGCATCATCAGCCGCAGTTCCTTCAGGATCCATTACTATATTAAAACAAAACACAGTTTAGAATAATCAGGAGTCACCACACTATCACAATATTTTTATGGCATGTATAGCTAGACCTTTACACACACTTTATTAGTCCGAGAACCGACTAAACCATAGCTCTGATACCACTAAATGTAACACCCTTACCAATTACTGTCATAGGAGCAGATATAAGGTATTACCAGAACATAACACATACCATTAAACATAATCGAGATATAAATATGTCATCCAATTTGATAGTGCATCGTATAACATATGTCTTGAACAATATTAGCCCACTTTAATGGCTTGTACAAAGTATCTGGTCGAAATCTGTAACTAATATTTTAACCTAGACAAATATGACACGTAACAAAATAATTAAGCCTACTATACATGCCATAATTCAAAACGTTTAGTTCAAATACCCTAAAGTATGATAGTGCGGGTAGATCTTCACGATCCTTAACTCCTGAGCAAGCCGAAGAACACTATAAGACAAAAGAGAGAAACAAAGTAAGCTTATAGCTTAGTAAGTAAGTATGTAAATACTAATTAAAGAATCTAACATGTTTACACAACAATTCAAGTTTATCTACTTTAACTTCACTATTCATTCCACTTTGATTTAGCTGTCTCTACTGCATCATATTCACTAAATAAATCATAACTCGGGTTACAAAACTCAAAATTCAACTCCGTAAAATTTCCCTGAATCTAGACTCATAAAGCTTTTTGCTAATTTTTTTCTATAATTTTTGGTTTAGCCGATTAGTACAGTTTATTAGTTAAAGTTTCCCCTGTTACACAGCTCGACTGATCTGACCTCTGTTCACTACGAATTGAATATCTTTTAGTACACAATTCAAACAACCCTGAAGCCTGTTTCATTTAAAACTAGTCTCAATAAGGAATTTAGGCATGTAAACTATATTTCTTAATTTTCTTTGTACAATTTTTAATGATTTTTAAAAGTTGAAACAGGGGATCACGTATTCATCCTGAGCAAGTCACATACAATTGTAAATATCTCAAAATATAGAATTCCTTTGCTTGCTCTGTTTCTTTTATATGAAAGTAGACTCATTAAGCTTTAATTTTACATCTCATTCAACCTCTAATTATATTCCTCCTATTTTTGGTGATTTTCAAAATCACGTCACTGATACCATCTAAAAACAGTTTTAATGCTAGTTTCACTCTTTCACACATTCTTTATGCTAACCTCATTTTATCTTATATATGTATATACCACAAATCATTTTCACCACATTTCATTCACCATAAGTGTAGGTCCAAACCACAATATCACCACAAAACCATCCCGTTGAACAATTCGGATCAATCCTCGATATTTAATGGTTTCAGCACACAGCCCCACCATCATACTTCGTTTAGTTCGGCTCTCTTGTACACATGGTGAACACTTAGTACCACTCATGCGACCTAACCGATTTGTCTCGTAGCTCTCTTCTCTACATGGTGTCCTTCACTTGGAATCACGCATGCGACCTAGCTACATTTATCTTTCACGTAGCTCTCTTGTCTACATGGTGTCCTTCACTTGGAATCACGCATGCGACCTAGCTACATTTATCTTTCACGTAGCTCTCTTGTCTACATGGGATACATCTCGTATCACACATGTGACCTAGCTACTACAGGGTGTCTCGTAGCTTTCTTGTACACATGATGTGCACTCAGCATCATACATGTGACCTAGCTACGCTCCTCTATTTCATTCGATCTCTCCGATTGTTCAACCGGATCTCTCTCTATATTTATTTCCATTCTTCCAATAGTCGATTTACATTTTAACATCAGCTAGTATGTTTATATAATAGGCTGAAATATAAGAATGTACATGAAATTATTGTAATATTTACATACAAACTTACCTTGGTGCAAAATGTGGAAATTTTGCAATTTAGTCCAAAACTTTTTCCTTCCCTGTTCGAGATCAATTCGCGTCTTTCTTGATCTATAATAACACATTTAGCTCATTTAATACTCATACTATTTATTTCAATCCAAAATCACATTATGGAAAAATTACATTTTGCCCCTAACTTTTACAAAATTACATTTTTGCCCCTAGGCTCGGAATTTAATTTCAGCCCTTATTCTTATGTTTTATGATATGCTGAACATTTTCTCTTCTACAACAACATCAAATTCTCACTCTATCATATAGTTATGAACAATAGGTATTTTTACCGATTATCTTGCTTTTACTCGTTTTCACTTAAAACCGAGTAGCACAAGTTATTTAACATAATTTAAAACCTCATATTCTATCATAAAACATCAAAATACACAAATTTCACCTATGGGTATTTTTCCAAATGTGAACCCTAGGTTAAATTATTACTAGCATAAGCTTAATCGAGCTTCCGGATTCCAAAAACGTAAAGAACATTAAAAGCGGGCTTGGAATCACTTACTATGGAGCTTGAAAATTGAAGAAACCCTAGCTATGGAGAGAGGGAGAATTCGCAGCAACTAAGGAGGATGATGATCAATTTTGTGTTATTTTTCCCATTTTATTTCATTTAATATCCAAATGACCAAAATGCCCTCCTTACTAAACTTTCAAAATTCCTTCCATGTCCTAATTTTGTCCATGAATTTAAAATTGGTCAAATTGCTATTTAAGACCTCCTAATTAATATTCCAAAACAATTTCATACTAAAACTTCCGGATTTAAATTTTGCAACTTATTCGATTTAGTCCCTATTTTCAATTTAAGCACTTTAGGCATAGAATTTCATCACGAAATTTTCACAAAATCATGCAATCATATCATAAACCCCAAAATAATTATAAAACAATTATTTCTATCTCGGATTTGTGGTCATGAAACCACTATTCCGATTAGGCCCTAATTCGGGTTGTCACATGAGGCATCAGTGTTAGTGCAACTGGAATTAGGGAAAGAATTTTTTATTTACAGTGATGTATCCTTGAGTGGATTAGGTTGTGTGCTTATGCAAGAAGGCAAGGTAGTAGCTTATGCTTCGAGGCAATTGAAGCCCCATAAGAAAACTATCCTATGCACGATCTAGAATTAGCTGCCATTATATTTGCTTTGAAGATTTGGCAACATTACCTATTCGAAGAGAAATGCCATGTCTATACAGACCATAAAAGTCTTAAGTACCTGATGACTCAAAAGGACTTGAACTTGAGGCAACGAAGATGGCTGAAATTGTTAAAAGACTATGAACTTGTGATTGATTATCACCCCAGTAAGGCTAACGTGGTTGCTGATGCATTAAGCAGAAAGTTTTATTTACTTTGAGAGCTGTGAACGCACGACTAACCCTATCTCATAATGGTACAATTCTAGCAGAGTTAAGAGCTAGACCGACTTTTCTTCAACAGATTTGTAATACTCAGGAAGTTGATAAAGAGTTACAAGCTAAGAAAGCACAGTGTGAGTTGGGCAGTGAATCAAATTTTTAAAGAGATTCTGATGGTTTTCTGAGGTTCCGTGGAAGGATTTGTGTTCCGAAGAATGCTGAGTTGATTTAGAATAATTTGCATGAGGCTCATAACTGAGGTATGTCAGTTCACCGGGGTAGTACGAAAATGTACAATGATTTAAAGAAAATGTATTGGTGGAATGGTATGAAAAGAGATATATCCGAGTTCGTATCGAGATGCTTGATTTTTCAACAAGTAAAGGCTGAACACCAGGTACCTTCAGGTTTACTTCAGCCTATTTCAGTTCCCAAATGAAAATGGGACCGAATTACTATAGACTTTGTGACAGGCTTACCGTTGACACCAAGAAAGAAAAATGTCGTATGGGTTGTTGTGACATCCCTAATTTGACCCTAGTCGAGAAGTGATTTCGAGACCACAAAACCGAATCACACAAATAATTGATTGTTAAATTTCATGTCTATTTTATGTTACAATTTATGTGTGAAATTTTGATGCTTTGATTTTGTCAATTGAATGCGAATTTAATCAAAAGGGCTTATGTGAGAAACACTAAAAATGTGTTGGTTAATTTTTAAAATGGCCAAATTGTTGCATGGATTAAATATGAGGACTTGCATGTCAAAGTCCCCATTTTTCATGATAATGGCCGACCATGATGGTTTTAGGTGAGAAAATATGTATTTTATTTGTTGTAATGATGGCTAATAAATGATATTATATACATTTTGTTAAAGAATTAAATAAAGACTTATAAAATATGAAATAAAGTTTTATAATGGGAAAAAAAAGGGGATGAAAACAAAGTTTTATCCATTCTTTCTCTCAATAGCCGATTCTTAGGATTAAAGAAGAACAAAAAGGGGCCCTTAGACATATGGCAATTATATTAGCAATTGGAGGTATGTTTGGCTTAATTTCTTGATAATTTTGGTAAAGTTGAGTTGTTAAATAGATTTTGAAGTTAGCCCATGCATTTATTTTTGAATTTAAGAAGAATGATACATTCGACTATGCTTTGATGTGCTTGGATTGTTGTTCATTGAGTAAGTGATTGAGGAATGGTTAGAAGAATTTGAATGCTAAACTAGTTGATTTGTTTATAATGTCCGATTATGATCATTTATAGAGATGTGAATGAATTGTTGTTATGTGAATAAATATTTATTTGATGATATATATATGTATTCAGCAATGGGATAAAATGTGTATTAAGGTAAGTTTCATGGTGATTATGCTTGAGATATTGGGTTAATATTCGACATTGAGTAATGTGGGGTAAGGTGATTAATCGGCTATGAAATTAGCTAAATTGAATAGGTATGTTTAATGATATGCTTAGTGTAATGTATAATCTTATAACTCGGTTTGGTATTGAGATAAAGGTTAGATGTATGATTGGATTTTGGTATGTGTTAAATTGGTTAATCAAAGATTTAATATGACGAAATGTTAATGAATAACATAATTGGTTTGCACTGTAAATAGTTGAAATAAAGCTTGCCGATTATGATAAAATGTTTAAATTGTAATGGTCATATATAGGTATATATATATATATGCCTTATGTATGTACCATGTACACATAAGGGCATTCGGCAATATGATTAAACTCATGTATAAGAAAGCATGATAAATTAAGTGACTCTTTGCTTGTGAATGTGAATTAGATATAAATTAAATAAGCATGAAATCGAGTCATGGCATGTTTTATTAAATATGATACATATTGAAATCTATTGTTTTAGATATAGATTAAATGATATGTGATTGCCAAATGTGATTGTTAAGTGAATAATATTAGTTAAGTACTTAAGCAAATCTATTGTTTTACTTAAGCTTAAGAGCAAAGAGAATCAAAGTCGGATAGGGAAAAGAGAAAGTAAACGAATAGCCGTGGATATCTAGTCGTCGACCACTTCCGAGGTAAGTTTTAAGTGATTAAACGTTGAGTAAATTCAATCATAATAGGACATAATGAGTTGATTCAATAAGATACGATGTGGCCATGATATGTTTTAAACTCAAATGGTAAGTACATAAGTGTTTGGACTTGGAAATTTAAGAGCAAATTGTAATAATTTGCTTAGGACAACAGTAGTAACGTGATTTTAGAAAATCACCATAAATTGTTGGTGTGGAATTATAGGCTGAATAAAATATGTAATCAAAGCTTAATTAGTCTGGTTTCTTATAAAAGAAACCGTGTAAGCAAAGGAATTTCCTATAAAGAGATATTTAAAGTTGTGTGAGACAGTGTTAGAATGACTCCGAAATCCCCTGTTTTTTTTTTAGAAAATCATTATAAATCACACAAAAAAGTTGTTATAAGATGAAATTTATATGCTTAGACTCCTTAATGAGTCTAGTTTCAAATGAAATAAACAAGAACATATTTTGAATTCTGTACAATGAGAAAGTTGATTCAGTAGTGAAGAGTGGTCGATATAGTCAAACAGTGAAATGGGGAAACTTTAAGAAAAATTCTGGTATTGATTGGTCAAAACCAAAATTCTGAAAATTTTATGGATAGAAGATATATGAGTCTGTTTTCAGGAAAATTAACAGCACTTTATTTGGAGTTTAAATCGCTCCAGTTACAAATAATTTAATGACTGTTGCTCGGAAAACAACTTGTAGTGAATATGTGATTTTGTTGTAAACATTGATGAAACTATTTGAGTTGCTTATAAGCTATTGCTGAAATTGATGTACAAGATAAATATATATATGTGTGGTAAAGCCGAATGGCTAGTGTGAAATATGTATGAGATGTGTATATGTGGTAAATAGAATGGCTAATATGAAATATGTATGAGATATATATATGTGGTAAAGCCGAATGGCTAATGTGAAATATGTATGAGATATGTATATGTGGTAAAGCCGAATGGCTAACATGAAATATGTATGAGATATATATATGTGGTAAATCCGAATGGCTAATGTGAAATATGTATGAGATGTGTATATATTGTGTACGAATGACCAAATGTGAAAGGTGTGTATTATTAGATATTTGATGAGGCAAATGAATTACAAATATGACAATCGATGTGAATGTTGTAACATGTGATTAAATGTACATGAAACTTGAAGATTATGTCCGGTAAGACCCGATGACTACGTGTGGAGATTATGTCCGGTAAGACCCGATGACTACGTGTGGAGATTTTGTCCGTAAGACCCGATGACTACGTGTGGAGATTTTGTCCGTAAGACCCGATGACTACGTGTGGAGATTTTGTCCGGTAAGACCCGATAACTACGTGTGGGGATTATTCGAGCTAAAGGTCTCGTGAAGATCCGAGTAAAGCATAAGATTATACGACTTCACAAGTAACAATTGGTAATAAATCGTTCAATGTGTTAAGTTGGTCGGTATGTATTTTGAGATTATATTTAAGCTTGATTTGGATTAAATCACAAGGTTGTTATGTGATGCATATATGAGTAAAGCAATAAGACGTTCTATGATTATTGTGCATTTGGTCAATGTGAAAAGTTAGGTGAAAATATGTAATGTACCTATGTTTATAAGAGATCACTATCAAGTGAGAATTTATCGCTTATTGTGTATTACGTAATTGTGTATATTCGCCAAAAGGGTAGTATACCTAGAAAGAGGTTATATGAGAATTGTAAGATCAACTTTTAATTTGGTTGGTCGGTATGTGATAAATACTTGTACATGTTAGACCCATCGAATTAAATCATGATTGTAAAGTGAAAAGCAAATATGAAAATGCCATATGAATATGTGAGTATTCGGTTATGGAGAAATACTATAGGATATTGGGAGATATACATTTTGATTTGTCCGATGAGGATAACTATAGATATGAAATGAATGTTATCGTGAATCAAATAAACAAATTGGTTATATTTGAGTTCACTTGGTTTTAAATTGCTTAAGACTTACTAAGCTTACAAAAGCTTACTCTGTTGTTATGTTTCTCTGTTTCATAGATTGTTGATTCGGCCTTTTGCTCGGGGATCGTCAAAGAACTTGTCACACTATCACTATCCTTTGTTTGGTACTGCTATGTTTTGGATTATCTTATGGCATGTATAGAATAGACTAGTAGTGGGAGGATATTTTGGTTAATGTATATAAACCATGCGAATATGACATCTTTTGAATGTTTACTTTTATTAGTTTTTAAATTTTATCCCTGGTTGTGTCTAGCAATTATCCAATTCAATGATCTTTACTTCAAGAAAATGTTCAAAATTTTACTGATCTGGCATGAGTTACAAGTCCGGTAAAGCCCCTTACCTATTCCGGCGACGGTTACGAGATAGGGGTGTTATATTTAGTGGTATCAGAGCTACGGTTTAGTCGATTCTAGGACTAACGTAGCACGTGTGAGTTTAGCTATACATGCCATAAAGTGATAAAATGATAGTGTGATGATTTCTGACAGTTAAAATGTTTTTTTCGTAATATAATGAATTCCAATCCCGATCAAGCTGTAGCAGATGGTATTGAGAGGATTGAAACATGCTTATGATGTGTCAAAATTGAGAAAGGTATGAATAGAAGTATGATATACATTTGAAGTATTGAAATGCAAAGTAATTTTGCTGAATGTGTTATGAAATAAATAGGAAAAAGTATATTAGGATAATAGTGATATATATTGTATGCATGAGAAGTTATATTTTGGTTCAGGACTTTATGTAAATGGGCGAAATATATACATATATATGTCATCTATTAGAGATGGAATTGCTGTGTAGTTTATGCTTTGTTAATGTTATATATGATGTTATGTTTTAAGTATGTGAATGAGAACTTTGAAGAGAAAATAATGTATTCGGAATGAGCCTACATGTAAAAGATATGCTATATGAATTGTATTAAAATGTGAATAAATATGCATGAAACTCGGTGATATGTATTCGGGCCTTCGTGCCTAGCAGGCTTCGTGCCGGTGATATGTATTCGGGTCTTCGTGCCTAGCAGGCTTCATGGCGGTGATATGTATTCGGGGCTTCGTGCCTAGCAGGCTTCGTGCCGGTGATATGTATTCGGGTCTTCGTGCCTAGCAGGCTTAATGCCGGTGATTCGAGCAAGGTTTAAGTGTTCATTACTATATGAATTCAAAGTTAAATGAAAGAATACATTTAAAGTGTACATATATGATGTTTTATATACTTGGTTAAGTCATTTCAATGTGTAATAACGAATGAATATGGGCATTATGTGTGCGAATGATTAGAGGCACTGTGTGTGCAAATTACGTTAACCGAGCACTATGTGTGCGAGATCGATGAATTGAGGCCTTGTGTGTGCGAATTCCTTTAACCGAGCATTATGTGTGCGAGATTGGTAATTGAGGCACTGTGTGTGCGAGTTCTTCAACCGAGCACTATGTGTGCGAGATCGGTCAGTGGGCACTAAGTGTGTGAAATGAGATTCATGTAAGACCTCATCTGGGACGAAGGCATTGATTTGAGATGTTGTGTAAGACCATGTCTAGGACATGGCATCGACTCGATATGTGATAACATGTAAGAACATGGTTGGACTATGGCTTTAAGTAAACGACTTACTCAGACAAGTACGACGCTCTTTAAATTGACAAATGTTAGGAAGTAGAATTGAAGTTAGATGTTGAATTTTAATTAGAATCGATATTCGGTATTTGAGTTTGAATTGGGGATTAATAGATATAAATTGACGATTGATTATTGTTTCGGCTGTAATTTTGTTATAAGTGGATACATAAAAAAAATGTGGATATGTTGTTAAGGAATGGATTTACGTTATATGTACACTTAAGTGCTTAGTTGAAAATGTGTTATGGATTTAGTCTATGAGATTCTCGGTATATGAAATTATATGTGCTATTCTTTGAATGGACACTATTTTGTTAATCTTGTTCAAGAAATTACTTTGATTAAGTTTCGACATTCGAAAGTTTGTAAGAATTTTGATGAATCTTGATAATTTTGGATATACGAGTTATGCGTTAGAATAAATCTCATGCCGATGTATTATATTAAGCTTTATGCCTAATCGACTGTATACGGGTAACGTTAACTATGATTGAATGTGCTAAATGAGCTAAATGTTCAGGTATGTGGAAGTTGACTTTTCTATTGGAAATGAGTTAAGTTGAATATTGAGATGTGATAACGTTATAAAAGATATTCATTGGGATGTTTAAAAACATGTATACTTTCGGCCATGTTACGGCTTATATATATATATATGAATGAACATGTGGGTTATGAATATGTGAGTTGATGTTATGTATTTGTTTTAAGATAAGAGGATGATTTTATGGGTCGATGTGGAATCGGCAATGAATTACAATTGTTATCGATGAGTTAATGTTTATATGGACATAATTCAATAAGAGGACGTTATCCTAACCTAGTCGCTAGTAAGATTTTCAGGGACGAAAATCCCTAAAGAGGGGGAGAGTTGTGACATCCCTAATTTGACCCTAGTCGGGAAGTGATTTCGAGACCACAAAACCGAATCACACAAATAATTGATTGTTAAATTTCTTGTCTATTTTATGTTACAATTTATGTGTGAAATTTTGATGCTTTGATTTTGTCAATTGAATGCGAATTTAATCAAAAGGGCTTATGTGAGAAACATTGAAAATGTGTTGGTTAATTTTTAAAATGGCCAAATTGTTGCATGGATTAAATATGGGGACTTGCATGTCAAAGTCCCCATTTTTCATGATAATGGCCGACCATGATGGTTTTAGGTGAGAAAATATGTATTTTATTTGTTGTAATGATGGCTAATAAATGATATTATATACATTTTGTTAAAGAATTAAATAAAGACTTATAAAATATGAAATAAAGCTTTTATAATGGGAAAAAAAGGGGATGAAAACAAAGTTTTATCCATTCTTTCTCTCAATAACCGATTCTTAGGATCAAAGAAGAACAAAAGGGGGCCCTTAGACATATGGCAATTATATTAGCAATTGGAGGTATGTTTGGCTTAATTTCTTGATAATTTTGGTAAAGTTGAGTTGTTAAATAGATTTTGAAGTTAGACCATGCATTTATTTTTGAATTTAAGAAGAATGATACATTCGACTATGCTTTGATGTGCTTGGATTGTTGTTCATTGAGTAAGTGATTGAGGAATGGTTAGAAGAATTTGAATGCTAAACTAGTTGATTTGTTTATAATGTCCGATTATGATCATTTATAGAGATGTGAATGAATTGTTGTTATGTGAATAAATATTTATTTGATGATATATATATGTATTCGGCAATGGGATAAAATGTGTATTAAGGTAAGTTTCATGGTGATTATGCTTGAGATGTTGGGTTAATATTGGCATTGAGTAATGTGGGGTAAGGTGATTAATCGGCTATGAAATTAGCTAAATTGAATAGGTATGTTTAATGATATGCTTAGTGTAATGTATAATCTTATAACTCGGTTTGGTATTGAGATAAAGGTTAGATGTATGATTGGATTTTGGTATGTGTTAAATTGGTTAATCAAAGATTTAATATGACGAAATGTTAATGAATAACATAATTGGTTTGCAAGTAAATAGTTGAAATAAAGCTTGCCGATTATGATTAAATGTTTAAATTGTAATGGTCATATATAGGTATATATATATATATATGCCTTATGTATGTACCATGTACACATAAGGACATTCGCAATATGATTAAATTCATGTATATGAAAGCATGATAAATTAAGTGACTCTTTGCTTGTGAATGTGAATTAGATATAAATTAAATAAGCATGAAATCGAGTCATGGCATGTTTTATTAAATATGATACATATTGAAATCTATTGTTTTAGATATAGATTAAATGATATGTGATTGCCAAATGTGATTGTTAAGTGAATAATATTAGTTAAGTACTTAAGCAAATCTATTGTTTTACTTAAGCTTAAGAGCAAAGAGGATCAAAGTCGGATAGGGAAAAGAGAAAGTAAGCGAATAGCCGTGGATATCTAGTCGTCGACCACTTCGAGGTAAGTTTTAAGTGATTAAACATTGAGTAAATTCAATCATAATAGGACATAATGAGTTGATTTAATAAGATATGATGTGGCCATGATATGTTTTAAACTCAAATGGTAAGTTCATAAGTGTTTGGACTTGGAAATTTAAGAGCAAATTGTAATAATTTGCTTAGGACAGCAGCAGTAACGTGATTTTAGAAAATCACCATAAATTGTTGGTGTGGAATTATAGGCTGAATAAAATATGTAATCAAAGCTTAATTAGTCTAGTTTCTTATAAAAGAAACCGTGTAAGCAAAGGAATTTCCTATAAAGAGATATTTAAAGTTGTGTGAGACAGTGTTAGAATGACTCCGAAATCCCCTGTTTTTTTTTTAGAAAATCATTATAAATCACACAAAAAAGTTGTTATAAGATGAAATTTATATGCTTAGACTCATTAATGAGTCTAGTTTCAAATGAAATAAACAAGAACATATTTTGAATTCTGTACAATGAGAAAGTTGATTCGTAGTGAAGAGTGGTCAGTATAGTCAAATAGTGAAATAGGGGAAACTTTAAGAAAAATTCTGGTATTGATTGGTCAAACCAAAAATTCTGAAAATTTTATGGATAGAAGATATATGAGTCTGTTTTCAGGGAAAATTAACAGCACTTTATTTGGAGTTTCGTCGCTACAGTTACAAATAATTTAATGACTGTTGCTCAGGAAAACAGCTTGTAGTGAATATGTGATTTTGTTGTAAACATTGATGAAACTATTTGAGTTGCTTATAAGCTATTGCTGAAATTGATGTACAAGATAAATATATATATGTGTGGTAAAGCCGAATGGCTAGTGTGAAATATGTATGAGATATGTATATGTGGTAAAGCCGAATGGCTAATATGAAATATGTATGAGATATATATATGTGGTAAAGCCGAATGGCTAATGTGAAATATGTATGAGATATGTATATGTGGTAAAGCCGAATGGCTAACATGAAATATGTATGAGATATATATATGTGGTAAATCCGAATGGCTAATGTGAAATATGTATGAGATGTGTATATATTGTGGTCGAATGACCAAATGTGAAAGGTGTGTATTATTAGATATTTGATGAGGCAAATGAATTACAAATATGACAGTCGATGTGAATGTTGTAACATGTGATTAAATGTACATGAAACTTGGAAATATATTCCGGGTAACACCCGATGACTACGTGTGGAGATTATGTCCGGGTAAGACCCGATGACTACGTGTGGAGATTTTGTCCGGGTAAGACCCGATGACTACGTGTGGAGATTTTGTCCGGGTAAGACCCGATAACTACGTGTGGGGATTATTCGAGCTAAAGGTCTCGCTGAAGATTCGAGTAAAGCATAAGATTATACGACTTCACAGTAACAATTGGTAATAAATACGTTCAATGCGTTAAGTTGGTCAGGTATGTATTTTAAGATTATATTTAAGTTTGATTTGGATTAAATCACAAGGTTGTTATGTGATGCATATATGAGTAAAGCAATAAGACTGTTCTATGATTATTGTGCATTTGGTCAATGTGAAAAGTTAGGTGAAAATATGTAATGTACCTATGTTTATAAGAGATCACTATCAAGTGAGAATTTATCTGCTTATTGTGTATTACGTAATTGTGTATATTCGGCCAAAAAGGGTAGTATACCTAGAAAGAGGTTATATGAGAATTTGTAAGATCGACTTTTAATTTGGTTGGTCAGGTATGTGATAAATACTTGTACATGTTAGACCCATCAGAATTAAATCATGATTGTAAAGTGAAAAGTAAATATGAAAATGCCATATGAATATGTGAGTATTCGGTTATGGAGAAATACTATAGGATATTGGGAGATATACATTTTGATTTGTCCGATGAGGATAACTATAGATATGAAATGAAATGTTATATGTGAATCAAATAAACAAATTGGTTATATTTGAGTTCACTGGTTTTAAATTGCTTAAGACTTACTAAGCTTACAAAAGCTTACAAAAGCTTACTCTGTTGTTATGTTTCTCTGTTTTATAGATTGTTGATTCTGGCCATTTTGCTCGGGGATCGTCAGCAACTTGTCACACTATCACTATCCACTGTTTGGTACTGCTGTGTTTTGGATTATCTTATGGCATGTATAGAATAGACTAGTAGTGGGAGGATATTTTGGTTAATGTATATAAGCCATGCGAATATGACATCTTTTGAATGTTTACTTTTATAAGTTTTAAATTTTATCCTGGTTGTGTCTAGCAATTATCTAATTGAATGATCTTTACTTCAAGAAAATGTTCAAAATTTTCTTGATCCGGCATGAGTTACAAGTCCAGTAATGCCCTTACCTATTCCTAACGACGATTCACGGGATAGGGGTGTTACATTTAGTGGTATCAGAGCTACGGTTTAGTCGATTCTAGGACTAACGTAGCACGTGTGAGTCTAGTTATACATGCCATAAAGTGATAAAATGATAGTGTGATGATTTCTGACAATTAAAATGTTTTTTTCGTAATATAATGAATTCCAATCCCGATCAAGCTGTAGCAGATGGTATTGAGAGGATTGAAACATGCTTATGATGTGTCAAAATTGAGAAAGGTATGAATAGAAGTATGATATACATTTGAAGTATTGAAATGCAAAGTAATTTTCTTGAATGTGTTATGAAATAAATAGGAAAAAGTATATTAGGATAATAGTGATGTATATTGTATGCATGAGAAGTTATATTTTGGTTCAGGACTTTATGTAAATGGGCGAAATATATACATATATATGTCATCTATTAGAGATGGAATTGCTGTGTAGTTTATGCTTTGTTAATGTTATATATGATGTTATGTTTTAAGTATGTGAATGAGAACTTTGAAGAGAAAATAATGTATTTGGAATGAGCCTACATGTAAAAGATATGCTATATGAAATGTATTAAAATGTGAATAAATATGCATGAAACTCGGTGATTTGTATTCGGGCCTTCGTGCCTAGCAGGCTTCGTGTCGGTGATATGTATTCGGGTCTTCGTGCCTAGCAGGCTTCGGGCCGGTGATATGTATTCGGGCCTTCGTGCCTAGCAAGCTTCGTGCCGGTGATATGTATTCGGGCCTTCGTGCCTAGCAGGCTTCGTGCCGGTGATATGTATTCGGGACTTCGTGCCTAGCAGGCTTAATGCCGTTGATTCGAGCAAGGTTTAAGTGTTCATTACTATATGAATTCAAAGTTAAATGAAAGAATACGTTTAAAGTGTACATATATGATGTTTTATATACTTGGTTAAGTCATTTCAATGTGTAATAACGAATGAATATGGGCATTATGTGTGCGAATGATTAGAGGCTTTGTGTGTGCAAATTCGATTAACCGAGCACTATGTGTGCGAGATGTAATTGAGGCCTTGTGTGTGCGAATTCCTTTAACCGAGCATTATGTGTGCGAGATTGGTAATGAGGCCTTGTGTGTGCGAGTTCTTCAACCGAGCACTATGTGTGCGAGATCGGTCGATGGGCACTAAGTGTGTGAAATGAGATTCATGTAAGACCTCATCCGGGACGAAGGCATTGATTTGAGATGTTGTGTAAGACCATGTCTAGGACATGGCATCGACTCGATATGTGATAACATGTAAGAACATGGTTGGACTATGGCTTTAAGTAAGCGACTTACTCGCAGACAAGTACGACGCTCTTTAAATTGACAAATGTTAGGAAGTAAAATTGAAGTTAGATGTTGAATTTTAATTAGATCACGATATTCGGTATTTGAGTTTGAATTGGGGATTAATACATATAAATTGACGATTGATTATTGTTTTACTGTAATTTTGTTATAAGTGGATACATAAAAAAAATGTGGATATGTTGTTAAGGAATGGATTTACGTTATATGTACACTTAAGTGCTTAGTTGAAAATGTGTTATGGATTTAGTCTATGAGATTCTCGGTATATGAAATTATATGTGCTATTCTGAATGGACACTATTTTGTTAATCTTGTTCAAGAAATTACTTTGATTAAGTTTCGACATTCGAAAGTTTGTAAGAATTTTTATGAATCTTGATAATTTTGGATATCTGAGTTATGCGCTAGAATAAATCTTATGCCAGTGTATTATATTAAGCTTTATGCCTAATCGACTGTATACGGGTAACGTTAACTATGATTGAATGTGCTAAATGAGCTAAATGTTCAGGTTAATGAATCTCATGCCAGTGTATTATATTAAGATTCATGGAATAGATTTGGTTAATGAAACCGAGAAAAAGGTTAAAGTAATTCGTGATTGTTTGAAAGTGGCATTGGATAGACAAAAGTCTTATACGGATTCAAAAAGGAAAGAAATTGAGTATCAAGTCAGTGATAAGGTATTCTTGAAAGTATCGCTATGGAAAAAGGTTTTGAGATTCGATAGAAAAGCCAAGTTGAGTCCTCGTTTTATAAGACAATTTGAGATTACCAAAAGGATAGGGCCTGTTGCTTATCAATCGGCTTTGTCGACTGAGTTAGAAAAGATTCACGATGTGTCATGTGTCCATGCTGTGCCGATATAGATCGGATCCGAAACATGTGATTGTACCGACAAATATTGAAATTAGACTGGATATGACTTATGGTGAGGAACATGTTAAGATCCTGGCTCGGGAAATTAAGAAATTGAGAAACAAAAGTGTTGCTCTTGTGAGTGTTGCTCTTGTGAAAGTTTTATGGCAAAGACATGGGGTTGAAGAGGCTACATGGGAGCCCGAGGAGGCTATGAGGAAACAATACCCAAACCTTTTTACCGGTAAGATTTTCGGGGACGAAAATCCTTAAAGGGGGGAGAGTTGTAACATCCCGAATTAGGGCATAATCAGAACAGTGGTTTCAAGGCCACAAATCTGAGATAGAAATAATTACTATGTGATTCTTATGAGGCCTATGATATGAATGCATGCTTATGTAAAAGTCTCATAAAGAAATTCTATGCATAAAATGTCTAATTGAACTTTAGGGACCAAATTGAATAAGTTGCAAAACTTGCATTCTAGAAGCTTTAAGCACGAAGTTGCTTTAGATTATGAATTAGAGGGTCCTAATTAGCAATTTGACCAATTTCTATAATTTTGGACAAAAATGGACATGCATAGGAAAAATTTGAAAGAAAAACCCTAAGGGCATTTTGGTTATTTCGTAATTAAAAGAATAAAAAGGGAAAATCAAAGAAAAAAAGTGTCCATCTTCTCCAAGTGCTAGCCAAATTTCTCAATAGCCATAGCTAGGGTTCTGTTAAACATTTCCAAGCTTGATTGTAAGTGCTCCCTAGCCCCGTTTTTAATATTCTTTGCATTTTTAAAGTCCTTGAAGCATGATCTACCCATTTCTAGCTATATTTTGAGCTAAGGTTCATGTATGAAATTTTACCCAAGTGCAACATGCATGTATTTTTTTGATTAATGGAGGAATATGAATGTTTGATGCATGATAAACATCTTTTACTAGGTGATTTTTAGAGAAAACACCTAAAAAGGGGACTTGTTTGTAAAAGTATAAAAGTGAGTAGCAATAATGTGAAATAAAGGAAAATATGGGCTGATATGAGCATAGTAAATATTCGGCTAGGCTTGGGTAACCAAGAAAATGTATGCATTTCATTTTATGAGCCTAGGGACTAAATCGTAAATAAATGGAAAGATAGGGGTAAAAGAGGCAATTTGACCAATGCATGAATTATGGATCGATTTGCATAATTTGATTAATAAACAAGTTAAATTTGGAAGTTGAGTCCGAGTTCACTTATGGGCGGGTTACATGGTAGCTTGGCTACATATGTGGCACTTATGTGCAAACTTTCCATGTATCCGAATTATATTCCGATGTGATCAACGGGTAAAATTCTACTCAAATGGAGGAATACTCGAGATGAAAGGGACGTATTGGTAAGTGTTGTGAAATGAATACTTTGAACAGGTATGTACTTAACTCTCGGGTTGAAAACTCGATATAACAACAATATGGTAAGATGATAAATGAAAATGTGATATGAATGTCTCGGTGATGATTATACAAATGATGTTTTATGTTTGCGTATATAGTTGTGTTACTTGCTATTTGCATGTGAGCTTACTAAGCATTTATGCTTACTCCCTCCTTTTCATTCCTTGTAGTGTTGACAAGCCAGCTCAGAAATCGGAAACGGTCGGAGGCACACTCACACTATCCGTATACCATCTTGGCATAATGGCTTGTATATTTTGAGTATGGCATGTATAGCATTATAATCATTTTGTATATATGGTCTTATGATATGGTTATTGAGTGGTATGGAAATGCTTGGTAATGATTAGCCATTGGAATGGCTAATCATGATCATATTTGGTGTTATGTATGCTAAATTGCTAGCTAATCCATGGAAACCATGAAATAGGTAAAATTTACCATAAAATAGATTCAGACAGCAACAGTGATGTGAGTTTGAAAAATCATTAAAAATAGTAGAGATACAATTAGATGATGAATAAAATATGAAATTGAAGAATTATGAGTCTATTTTCATATGGATGGAACAAAATAGGTATATGAGTTATATTTTATGAGATGTTTAAATTTTTGTGAAACAGGTCCAGAGCGATTTCTGGATCCCCTGTTCTGACTTTGGAAATTCACCATAAATTGTTCAAAGATAATTATAAGTCATGATTTATATTTTCAGATTTCTTATTGAGCCTAATTTTATTAGAAATAAACGGCATAGTCATTGAAACTCTGTACAAGGAGATATCTGATTCGTAATACACAGAGGTCAGAGCAGTCGAACCCTGAAACAGGAGAGACTTTAACTAATAAACTGTACTAATTTGCTAGACCAAAAATTCTAGAAAAAAATTAGTAAATAGATATATGAGTCTTGTTTTAGGGAAAATTTACATAATTGGATTTCGTGTTTTGGAACTCAAGATATGAATTTTTAAGCGACTGTGACGCAGATTGCTAGCTTGACTGAAAATTTTAAAAATAAATTGTTTGAGCTGTTTAAGTAATGAATTAAGTCTGTTAACACCTCGTGTTCGACTCCGGCGATGGTCTCGGGTACGGGGCGTTATAGTCCGAGCATTCGATCACACTATCAAAAGAACATTGGGTATAGTGAATTTGTTATTTTGAGTATAGCATGTATAGGGGACTTTGTCATTTTCTGGTATGTGTCATACTATTTGGCCAAATTGTGAAGGCCTATGATGTTGATGATTCATTTTGTAATAGCCATGTGATATGGCTCATGGTTGATTTTTGGATTGTAATATCTAATTGTTCATGCATGCATGTATTGATGCCTTGATGATGTTCTATATGGTTGTGTGATGGATATATGATGAGATATTGTCTTGATAATGTGGAATATGATTGCTTGGTGGATGTATGACGATGTATGGATTAAATACTAGGAGATAAAGAATGGTTTAATAACCTAAGATGACAATAGTTATAAATATGCAACTTGAAATTTTGATAATTCAGTTGTTTTGCATGAAGTTTGTATAAAATGCTCCTAAATGGTGTGATTAAGGGAATGTGCAATAGGATGATATTATAAAGATGTGAAAGTGCTATGTTGTTGAATATTAAGTGTCTGTCATGTTACATGCTGTGAAATATGCTTAAGTGCATGAATGATTAAGGGTGGCAATTGGCTTGGAAAATAGCCTTCAAATTGTCCACACGGGTAGACCCATGGGCATGTGTCTAGGCCGTGCGTGACACACGGTCTATCCCACAGACGTGTGGAATGGTCATGTGTCCCTTACACCCTATTTTTGCAAGTCAGTATGTTAAGTAGTAAACACACAGGCTAAGATACGGGCGTGTGTCTTGGCCGTGTGAGGGACACGGCCTACCAATATGGGCGTGTACTCTGTTCGTGTGAAGTCTGAACCTTTTTATGAAAAATTCATTTAATTTTAATTGACTATACGGTCTGGCCACACGGGCGTGTGATGCGGCCGTGTGACCTTAAATTGGTGCTGATGTCATAGTGAGAGAGTTACACGGCTGGAGGACACGGGCGTGTCGAGAGCACACAGGCGTGTCCCCTATCTCACACGGGCATGTGGCTCTGTGTTAGGGAAAATTTCCCAAACTTTTCTAGAAGTTCTCGATTTAGTTGCGATCCTTTTCCAGTGGCTGTTTTGGGCCTCGTAGGCCCATATTAGGGATAATTTGTGTATGTATGAATGAAGTTGTTTTAAAGAAAAATTTTATAGCCCGACTTTTTGCATGAATGTATGGGTACAAGTTTGGTAATGCCTCGTACCCTGTCCCGGCTTCGGATACGGTTAAGGGGTGTTACATGTAAAATTACAATTTGTCCCTCGTTATTCGTCACCTATTCAATTTGGTCCTAATTCATTCATTTTCCTTAATTTCTAGATCATTCCACCTTTAAAATATTTGCACTATTGGTCCTTCAAATTTTTTATATTTATACTTTAACCTTTCAATTTTGAGTATTTATTCTTGAGCAACAAAACTTTTCTCACTTTTATGATTTAGTCCTTTCTTGAAATAATATGTCAAAATAAACTTCCAAATGTTGCCATAACTCAAAATTTCCCTTTTTGTCACTTAATTTCCTTATTTTTTTATATCAAGGATAATATCTTATTGTAGAAATTTTCGAGATATTACAAAACTCTCCCCTCCCGTGGCTTTGATTTGGTGACAATGGGAAAAAAGATAAGAATTTCCACTCAACTACTCAAAACCATATTTACCTTTTACAATGAGTAGAAAAACATGAAAATCATACATGAAAAACAATAATGGAGAAAAAAATTATACCCTTTTCTTTTCTATATTAACAGTTTTGAAAATGATGAGAAGGCAAAGAAATTTCAAATCTTTTTCCTTTAGGGAAAAATAGCAAGATAGTCCTTGTTTATTTACAATATAAACTCTCATCTTCCTTCTATTGACAAAATTCAATCCTTAAGACCTTTACCACTCAATACAACCTTCCTTAAAAAATAGCTCATATCCCAATTAATAAAAATTTAATCTCAACCAAGTAATAAAATTTCTCAGTGAAAATTTGTTTTTATTAAATTATATTAATAATACGATATTTAGTTCTCAGGAAACCTGACGATATTTATCTCAAAACATTGTGATTTTCAAAACCAAAATTTTTTAGGTGTTACAACTTTCCCCTCCTTATCGAAATTTCATCCTCGAAATTTACCTAAATAAAATGTTCAAGATGATGTTGTCACATGACATCATCGAGTTTATAGGCATCCTCTTCGATATTGTGATTTCTCTAAAGAACCTTAACTAGTTTCTATGTTTATTTCTCAACTTTTCAACTTTCTAAGCCAAAATTCTAACAAGTTTCACTTCGTACGTCAAGTTTGTTTGCACTTGTATCAAATTAAAAGAAATAACCTGGGAAGGGCTAAATTTGTATCTCTGAAGCATTGATACATGAAAAACTTTATGTATGTGCACTGATTCAAGTTGTAACACCAACCGATAAGTTAGGTGGCCAACCCTTAAAAGCATTTTGTATGGTTCAACAAAACAAGGACTAAGTTTCCTTTTCTAGCCGAAATTAAGTACATTTTTCCATGGTGGCACTTGTAAGAATACCTTTCCGTCCATACTATGCTATATGTCTTTATGTTTTAGGTCAACATAGTATTTTTTATCTGTCTAAAGCTATCTTTAATCTATCACTAATCAACTTGACTTTCTCCTCAATTCCGTAAATCAAATATGGACCAACTATCTCCCTCTCACTAAGCTCTCTCTAGCACAAAGGTGTATGGAAGTTATAACCATATAATATCTCATATAAAGTTATTTGGATGCTTGAATGGTAGCTATTGTTGTAGGCAAATTCTACAAATGAAAGATGTCTCTCCTATCTCCTTTTTAAGTCTATAATACAACTATGCAACATATCCTCAAAAATCTAAACAACCTTTTCATATTATTCATCAACTTGTAGATGTAAAGTTGTACTAAATTTTAATCCCAAACCTCACGCAATTTATTCCAAAATTGGGATGTCAATCGAGAATTACAATAAGAAATGATAAAGACCGGTACACCATAAAGTTGTAGAACCTCAAGTATGTATAGTTCTACATTATTCTCCAAGGTATAACCGATATGGTTAGGATGGAAATGCACAGATTTTTTCAACTTCTCAATATAACCCAAACTCCATATTTCTTCCTTGAAGTAAGTGGAAGACCAGTCATAAAATCCATAATGACTCTTTTGCACTTTCATTCGGGAATTGCAATAGGTTGAAGTAATCATTGTAAAACCCTATACCCGACTTAGTCGTCGAGCTTGAATATCAGGATACCACACCACCATCTTATGTCATTCACAACAATTAAAAGCTTATTCTAAAATAATGTCATCGATTTTATTATTTACTCAAGCTTCAAGTGAAACATGCTCCTAATTACCATTAAGTCTTGTAAACATACCTTAAGTATCATATAGTAACATTTGTACATACATAATGGCCACTTAGCAAAAGTTTCCAATCAAGTACAAAGGTAATGATACTAACACATAGGTATTGATATTACCTTCATTCGGTATCAATACAGAATGGAAAATCGATACCAAATCAGCATTTTGTTTCTCGCCCAAAAATAAAACACCCGAAATTATTGGTACCTTACAAAAAGTATTGGAAATTTTACCCTGGGTATCGATACTCATGATTCTGACTTCTTCTGCATTTCAAAATCATAGAAGTATCGTTTTTGGAACATGAATATCGTTACCTCTACTCTAGACTAGAAAAATACAACAATTCAAAGCATGAAAACCATTTTCATTCAAGTCTAATCAACATGCATCTTCTACCATATCAAATATACCTCAAAACATCCATAATAATAATTTCAAACATCAAAATTAAGTCCAAGCAATAATCAACAATACAAATCAAGTCTTTAAGATCCTAAGATTAAATAACTATAGAAACATTCAAAATACCATGGCAAATACCATTTCTACATATACCATATTGCCTTATTCCCAAAACGTAAACAAAGAACACCTACGAAATAACAAAAATAGACTTGCTTGGATCAGCCTTGGAAACCACATTGCTCATACTGGTACACGACTAATCTGCAATGATTTAAGAAGGAAGTGAGTGAGCTTAACAAGCTCAGTGAATGCCTAGAACAACTACCATGCAAACAGTTCATCAAACATTAGTGAAATATACATGTAGCATAATTATAACAGCCCTAACTTAGTTGACATATTTTACTTTACATGTATATCTGATAGTTTATTTACAGAGCCATATATACATATTCATGCTTACATCACAATTCATAAGATCATATATGTAGATAATTTGGCACTTGAGCTAAGAAACGTAAAAGTAGGCACTATCACCACTCATCGGATACATGGATCTCTAACATACCACATAAACTCATAAAGTCAAACATGTTCCAAAAGTGAAGCATAAAGCTAACACTCTCCAACACACCAAGCATGTCTCATTGAATGGAGCTTAGCTCAAATTCCCTTATCTCTCCAAACATGTCCCAAGGCCTCAACGCCCAAATCGCATAACATATAAGTGAGTACTCACAATCTTATGCCATGCCAACTATATCCAACAGTCTCAATAATCACAAGGCCAAAATATCTGTTATTAAACACACATAATACTTACCGATTTTTAGCTCACTATCATTACATATATGTATCATTAGCACATTATATAATCACTGCCACTTAGCATGTATGACATGCCCACATATACACTTCCACAACAATAATCATGAAGACATAACATGGCATATCATCTCAATTCACATTTTCACTATAACACAAACACATAATACATAAGTTATTCAAAAGCACTGGGAAGCTTACACTTGGAATTTGGAGTAGGGATTAAGGCTACTTCTAAATCCCCAATTTATGCATTGGATTGTGTCCACAATCAATTATTCCAAATACTCACCAAAACACTTTCGTCGAAATGCCAAAAGCTCAAACTAGCCTTTCCTTAACTCGTTGAAGGTCCTAATGAATCCGGAGCTTCAACACAGCAATTCGTACAACAATACAATCATCAATTAGTTAATGACTCACCTCAAGCAATCAAAAATACAAGCCTAAGCTAAGTTCTCACGTAACCGAAACCTTTGACATAATAAACTTGCAATTCAAATATCTTAATCTATACTCAATATTTTTTCCTAAAACAAATTCTATTCATCTATTTATTCACCTATGACTAATTCTACTAATTCTAAGCCTTTAAACCATACTAAACTACTCAATTCATGGTATCAAAATTTTCAACATGTTTATGGTAATTTTCATGAAAATTCATTAAAATATTATAAATCTTTAACGAAACTTTAAACTCATTTTAGAAACCTTCTATATACGTTAAAACTAATTTAAAAACACTTTAAAATCATGTTTTTACTCAAAAACTCGAAATCCACCATTAACGATCTAATTTTTGGCTTTTATTCAAAACTTACGATTTAATGGCTAAAAACTCAATATGAATAACTAAATGACATTAAACTAATGGGAGATTGAAGGGTTACATTTGATAGAAGAAAAATGAGTTTTTGACTCTGGGAAACTGACAAGTAAAAAAGATGAAGAAATTATTGGTATTTTAGGATGTTTTCTTGAAGATTTATGGAGGTTTAATTTTTCAGAATTGATGGAAATCAAAAGGATGAAGATTTAACAAAGAAAACCAAAGGTGGAAGATTGGGAGAGCAAAGGGATGGCACAAGCAAGTAAAGAAAAAATAACGTGAATTCGTAGGTGGGGGATGGTTTTAGGTTGCATTTTTAAAAATTGGTAAAATTGCAGCATAAATGCTCTCAATTTTGACCCTATTACAAATCAGTCATTTTTCTAAAATTAAAGTTTCTAAAACACTTTTTCAAAAATTAATTTATTTTTTTAAAACCTTAGTCGAAAACATCTACGGTGTACCATGTCATAGAATTTCAAGCACTCTAAGGCTAAAATACCTAAAATACCCCTAAAAATTCTAAGCCCTATTTTGGTGTGTTATAATCATGATAGAACATCATGTTCTACTTTGACCTATTGGCAAGTAAGAGACTTTGACCACCAATACAATTCCATCAATTCTTTGTACAACTTATTACCACGAGGAAAGATAGTATAAGAACTGTTATGAACCTTATGTTAAATTGCTTGCTTATGTCAATAATCATTCAGTATAAAAATCTTCCCTTTTAACATAAACTATTGTGATCTAGTACCTTTAGTGTAGTGATTTTGCCTATATACTTTTTTGAACATATTGGTTTAATGAAAATCCATCATTATCATTAATATTTTTTATATAATGTCCTCAATAGGTATTGTATACAAAGCCAAATGAAAGTAAATATCGGATAACTAATTATCTAAACATTTAAACTAATATTAAGCATCATTACGTGGTCGGATCATAATGCAAGAAGATAACTTATATTAGTAGATCCATTTATAGATTTATTCATTTGTAACCTTCATAGAGTGTCATACCTTAATCCTGAGTGGATGACGGACTATGTATGTGTGGCTCGTATACTATGATGCAAATGAAAAATTTATTCACTTGTGATGTTCATAGTGTGTCATACCTTAATCTTGAGTGGATAATGGACTATGTATGTGTGACTCATATTCTTTGATTCAAATAAAAGCATGAGTTCAAATAGATAAGGACCTGAAAGCTGGTATGTTGGATATATGACTTTTGTATGATGAAGCATCATTCTACAACAGTGGAATTCATAACCCAATAAAGGTAAATGATATCCTCTCATTGGTGTTACATGATAGATGAAAACTAACGTGGTGAAGTGCCATTTTTCTTATAGATAAATGGTTTAATTACTCTTTGTTAGTAATTAACTTTTTATAAAGGAAGATGTAATGATTACCATGAGATAAAATAGGATCGTATTGAGAGAATAAATTCATCCCAAAGATTATGGATATCTTATTAGGGTAACACACTTATGGCAAAGTCATTGGACGGACATTGATCGAGTAGCTTTCGTAATGGTATGTCATTAGGAAGAGCTCACTCACGATACTATAGTGGAATGACTTCATGACTAAATGAGTTTATAATTATTAGGTGAAAAGTTAGAACTTAATTATAAATCATTTGAGCCTTAATCACATGTATCCAATCAGTCCAACTACTAGCTCATTAAAACTAGAAATGAATTGCAAGTTAAAGCAAATGACCAGAAAAGATTAAATATGGTAGAATTAGAGATATAAAAAATATTCAGAAATGAATGTGGTTTTTTAATTAAGTATGGAGATGCCCCGAAAATTAATTTATAGTTTTTCAAATTATTAATTAATTGAAGTTCGAAAATGGGAGTATATTTGTAACACCCTAAATTTTATAATTCTAGGTAATTAATCGTGTCATGTAAATTGATGTGGTTCAATGGTTAAATGGACAAGTGTTTTGGTTTTGTGCGTGAGGTCCTGTGTTTGATTCCCTTTCATTGAATTTTTAATGTTTTTTTCCTACATTTGGCTGGTTCCATGTAGGTATTCTTTTCTTTTTGTTAGCTTGTTAGCAAGAATGAGCTTGTTCGTTCAATGGTAAGGACCTAGCATACCCTTTGGTCCCAAGTTTGAATCTTATTGTGCCCAAAAAACAAAATTAATTTTTTCACTATCTCTGA
This sequence comes from Gossypium arboreum, assembly GCF_025698485.1. NCBI lineage: Eukaryota > Viridiplantae > Streptophyta > Magnoliopsida > Malvales > Malvaceae > Gossypium > Gossypium arboreum. The sequence continues at coordinate 67,955,612 of NC_069072.1, forward strand.
TGTTGCAGCCTAAAGGGTCAGAGTTTCAATCAAACTCAATTGCTAAGTAATCTGATAGGTTGATAATTAATCTGGTAGGTTAAGATTTTATTAGATTTTTTAAAAATTATTAAAAAAATATCCCAAAATTTTATCTCTAGCTGTCGTCCTTCTCTCCCCATTTTTCATTTTTTTTTCATTTTACTATTGTAAGCTCTCTCTATCACCCCTCTTTTTTGTTTCTTCTTTTTTCCCTTCTATTTTATTTTTCATATTTTCATAATCAACCATTCTTTCTCTCTTTTAGCGATCCTTTATACTATTCTGTTGTCGCCCAAACATTGAACTTTCTTGGTGTCGTCACTAGTCATTCATTCTTTGTTTGCTGGTTATGATTTAAAGGTTTGGTATAGTATCAAAAGTTTCCATAAATTCATTATTTTTTTTGTATAAGGTTGTTTTATTTTGATTGGATAGATTTTATTTGGTTGTTGTTAATGGGGGTTTGATGGATTAATTGTTTTGATTTTGTTTAGGTGAGGTTCTCGAGACGCACAATCTTCCTTCAGCAAATTAGATGTTGTTAAACCGTTCATTTATCTTGGGTAAGTGTCGGCATACCCAAATGTAGGGGCTAATTTTGTTAAGTGAGTATGTATTGAGTTCTAGTGTTGGTTTTGGATGTTTCGTGCTAAGTGGGCTAGTTGTGGTTATGGTGTAGCAGGATCTCGGAAGTGCTACTGTAGTGTCAAAATTGTTAGCAATCAGGTATGCGTTCTAACTCAAAAATTCTAAATAAGAACACGAAAACCTAGAAATTTTATGAAAGTTGAAAGAGGCAGATGATGCAACGTAGCCATGTGTCTAGATGTGTGAGTCACACGAGTGTGTGCTAGGCCATGTGGGCTACACAGGCCGGACAGGTAGGGCGTGTGGGCCTATTTTGAGTGGTCAGTTGGGTCATGTTCGGGTCGAGTGTAAAATTTTGAACTCTAATTCGTAAATATTCTGAATGCATGCTAAGGCATGTAATCTGTAAATTTGTGAGTACGTTTATAATTATAAGTATGATTCTGATCAATAAAACTCTAAGTAAGTTATTATATATAATTTGTTCTAACATTTGTTATGTATGAATACCATATATCTAATTTTTTATGAGTAGATGTGGCATGTTAATATGGTTATGCATGATCAAATAATATGATTTTACATATGCATTTGGGGTGGGAAATGGTTATGTGATGGAGGAAGTCTGTTTCTGGTAGTTCAACTGCTCTATATAATTGGGGGTAAATACATAATATACTTCTTGCAACATAGTTGTATATTATCTAAGTGGCATACAACCATATTTTGGTGTGATGGATGCATGGGTTTTAGTAGCCCTATTTGGTGTGATTGGATGGTCGAAGCTGGTGTGTAGCAAATGAGGCTAGGACTATTCTCTATAATTTTGTCATGCTAAGCATGTTATAATTTATGATTTGTCTATTTTTAACATGTGTATTTATGCATGACTTTGTTATGTGATTTTGCTTACGGGCCAAAGCACACATTGAGCTTTATAGCTTACCCCGTTTGCTTACTTTTTCAGGTAACCCACAGACTTAGGATTTGGCGACACTTAGGAACTTGGATTGATTCTTTGGCATAAAACTAATTTATAAATGGTTAATTTTATGAACTTTTGGACTGTTGGACTATTTTGCAAACTTCAATTATGGTTTTGGGATTTACTAAGTTTTTTGTTAGTTATCTTAAAAATTCATGATTTTTTATAATTAAAATTAAATGTTTGATTTTTAGAGTTAAACAAGTCAAAGGATTTTTCCACTGTAAAATAAAATAATAAATCGAGCTCTCTGTCAAACAAACGACCTAATAATATGTCTTTTATTTTCTTCATTTATGTAGAACAAATATTTAATGAAACCACTATTGTATAATGGTATGTTTTTGCAACTAATAAGCGAAACAAGTTTTTTTTTTACAGAAAAATAGGTAGTAGTTTTTCAGAATCTAACAATCAAATTTTTTGGGAAAGTTAATGTAACCTTCAAGATCAGGTCTTAACGTTTAGACCATGTTTGAGGTGTTACATTTTGTGGTATTAGACTCAAGTTAAAAACTCAGGCTGTGGTTTTTGGGTTAAAAGATCATGAAAACTATTTAAATTTTTTTCCAAATCTTGATTATTTATGATATTTGAGTTTATAAAAAAGAGAATCTAAGACTTTGGCGTCGATCTAAGTAAGAAAGATTTTACTTTAGTCGCTCTAGCAAAATTTTTAGGCTTTAGAGATTGCAGAATACAACATTTCTACTATTAGATAAGTATTGCTGCAAAACTTGAGACTTAGGATTTTAAAATAACCTAAGCTAAACTTTAGACTTTTGAACTGTAGAAAAGTAAAATGAGTACATGCGATTCACGTGGTCGTGGTAGATGTCGCTGAGTGGCTCGAGTCGAGTTTTCTTCACTGGGTAGAATGCGTAATATGGAAACTAGTGAGATAGTGAAGATGCCTATTGCTAAGGCCGATATTCAAGGCATAGGGGACGATACATTGTCCCAGACTGCTTAGAGTTTTACAAAGGGTCATTAGGGCCCAATCTAGATCTGTGGGTCGAGGGTTTGTGACTGAATGACTCTAGTCTAATAGTGCTGAGGCATTTTGGGGTGTCGCTTGAATTACCTCAACTGTCGTTGGGTATTGGATAGAGGCCATTGAGAGGATCATGAACAGCTTAGATTGCACTCCAGAGCAGAAATTAAAGGGTACGGTATCTTTGCTTCATGATGAGGAATACTAGTAATGGTAGTTTGTAGTGCGGGGCACACAGGCTGTGCATGTAACCTGGACATTTTTCCAAAGTACCTTCCAGAAGAAATATGTGGGGGTAAGATACACTAAGGCTCGTAAGTTGGAGCTTATCGAGCTTAAGTAGAAAGAGATATCTGTGGCCGAGTATGAGGCTGAATTTCTGTGGCTGAATAGGTATGCTCAAAGTATGGTCTCCACAGATTATGACAAGAGAGTTCGATTCAAAGATGGACTCTGTTATGATCTAAAAGTTCTAGTAGCTCCACAGTAGGAGCGGGTCTTCAAAATTTTGGTGGAGAAGACTAAGGCAGTATATGAGATTAAGCGCATTGAACATGAGAAGGGACAACAGGATAATAATTTGAATAAGAGTAAAAGAGAATCAAGTCTTTTTGCAACAGTTCCGTATCCTAAGAAAAGGGCTAGAGCAGATAGACCTCAGTAGGTTGAGTCGGCTGTGGGTTTTGATCGAGCTCTAATCTATGCATACTATGATAGGCTCTGGGTAAGTGTTGGAGAAAGACAGAGGCATGCTTTTGGTGTAGGTCTACGGTGCACTGGATAAGTGAGTGTCTGCATCGCGCTAAGCAGATACAAGCTCTGGTTTAAGATCAAGTTCAGTCTTAGAGGGTAGTTCAGCAACCTCCGAGGGGTCATGGTCAGTTTAAGGCTGGTAATGGTATGGGTCGAGGATAGAGGGCACTAGGTCAGGGTGCTAATAAGACCGAGGCTAAGCAGCCTGCACTAGTTTATACAGTAAGATGTCGCGAAGATAGAGATGCTACCGATGTTATAGCAAGTACTTTTACTATTCATTCTTGACAGTATTTTGCTTTAATTGATATCAGTACTACGTATTAATACAGTGTTAGTTGTGTTTCTGGTAATTTGGGGATTTCTATTGAGGATACTGTTAGTGAGGTTTCTATGGTTAATCTATTGGGGTAGTCGATACGGGTTAATAAGGTCTATAAGAGGTGTCTTCTTGAGATTCAGGGGTTTTTGTTTTCGGTTGATTTGATGGAGTTATCATTTCGGGACTTCGACTTGATTCTAGGCATAGACTAGCTTATAAAGCATCAGGTTAGTCTATATTGTGCTTTAAAGAGGGTAACACTAAAAACTATGGATGGTAAGGAAATTGTGATGGTTTGCGAGCGTTGATATTATCTGTCTAATGTAATCTCAGCTATGGTAGTCGAGAAATTGGTGTGAGGCATACTTGACCTATATATAAGATAAAAGTGTTGTTGGTTCAGCGGTGGAGAGTATTCAAATGGTTAAGGATTTTTCGGATGTCTTTCCCAAGGAATTGCCTAGGTTACCACCAGACCAAAAGGTTGAGTTTGGGATTGAGATTTTGTTAAAGACTGCTCTGATGTCCGTTACTCCCTATTGTATGGCACCGAAAGAGCTTAATGAATTAAAAGTTCAACTTTAGCAGCTTTTGGGTAGAGGACTTATTAGACCCAGTTTTTGCCATGGGGAGTACCGATGTTATCTGTCAGGAAGAAGGATTATACCATAAGGATGTGTGTAGATTACCAACAACTGAATAAGTTAACGGTAAAGAATAATAATCATTACTGAGGATTGATGACTTGTTCGATCAGTTCTGAGAGGCGTCAGTGTTCTTTAAGATCAATTTGAGATCTAGGTACCATCAATTGATGGTGAAAGAAGTTGATGTGCATAAGACTGCTTTTAGGAATCTTTATGGTCATTACGAGTTCCTAGTTATGCTTTTCGGTCTTACTAATACTCTAGCCACATTCATGGATCTCGTAAATAGGGCTTTTCAGCCAAATCTGGATCAATTCATCATGGTGTTCATCGATGATATTTTAGTATATTCTAAGTTTGAGGCTGAGTATGACAAGAGTCTTAAGGTGGTTCTGCAAGTCCTCCACGAGAAAGAATTGTATGCTAAGTTGAGTAAGTGTGAATTCTGGTTGAAGGAGGTTATGGTTTTGAGACATGTGGTATCTGCCGAAGGTATCTGAGTAGACCCGAAAAGGTAGAGGTTATTCTGGAGTGGAAACAACCTAGGAATCTTTCTGAGATTAGGAGTTTTCTCAATTTTGCAGGTTATTATCAGAGAATGTGGAGGGGTGTTCGTTGATTGCTACACCTTTGACTAAGTTATTGCGTAAGAATGCTCCTTTTAAGTGGGTAGATGAGCAACAAGTTAGTTTTGAAAAGCTTAAATCAATGTTGACTCAAGCACTGTTTTGATACAACCTGAGTCTAAAAAGGAGTATATCGTGAACAGTGACACATCACATATCGGTTTGGGTTGTGTTTTAATGCAAAAATATATGGTTGTAGCAAATGATTCTAAATTTCTCAAGCCGTATGAGGGTAACCATCCGACGCATGACTTGGAGCTAACGGTAGTTTTATTTGCTCTAAAAATCTAGAGGCATTGTTTGTATGGTAAGAAATGTATTATATACATTGATCACAAGAGCCTCAAGTGTCTTCTTACCTAGAATGAGTTAAATTTAAGACAACGGAGGTGGATGGAGCTACTTAAGGATCACGACTGCACTATAGATGTAAGAAATTTATTTTTATTATATTTTTATGGTCTACGATTTTACGAAATGACTTCGTGAAAATTTTGTTCGAAAATTTTAACGTTTGGCCACTCAATTTAGTCAAAAGGACTAAATTGTAAAAAATGCAAAAGTTGAGTTCTACATGCTAGAGGTCTCCAATTGTTATGAAATTTTAAATTGGAGGTCCTTTAATGGTAATTAGACCATTGGATAATTTGTAGGACAAAAATGGACATGAAATAGGTGAAATAGAATATTTTTATGTTAGGGGCATTTTGGTCATTTAGTAATTAAAAGAATTAAAAAGCCAAAATCAAAGAAAAATTGTGTCCATCTTCAAGCTGTGGCCAAATTTCACAAGGGGAAACCATGGCTAGGGTTTTTCAAGCTTCCAAGCTCGATTGTAAGTCCGTTCTGGCCCCGTTTTTAATGTTCTTTACATTTTTTAGATCCTCGTAGCTCGATTTAGCTATTTCTACCATTATTTTGAGCTAGGGTTTGTGTTTGAAAATTTACCAATGGATGAAATGCATGTGTTCTGATGTTTAATGTTAGAATATGAATGCTCGGTGTGTAATAAACGACTTTTACTAATTGATTTTCGGTGAAATTGTCAAAAAGGACTAGTTTGTAAAAAGTTGTAAAATACGTGTAAATGTGTGAATAAATGGAAATTTTGGACTGCTATAGTTACGAAAATGGTTCGTCTAGGCTTAAAATATAAGGAAATTGAATAAAAATCATTTTATGAGCCTAGGGAAAAAGTGTAAATATGACAAAGTTTAGGGGCAAAAATGTAAATTTTTCCAAAATGTGAATTTAGGCTAATTTGAGTAGCAGGATGAATAAATGAGTTAAATGTGTTGTTATAGATCAAGGAAAACAAGATTCGGACTTGAAACGAGAGGAAAACAAAGAATATGACGAATAAGTCCTCTTCACCGATTGTGCTACCGAGGTAAGTTTATATGTAAATAATATATCGTTTTTATTTATGTTATAATATTTTGTTATTATATAAGAGGTGGTTTCATATTGAATGATCACTTGATGTAAATTATGAATTGAAATTGATTATGGATGGATTGGTAAAATGTTGAAAAGTGAGGAATTTCCTGGTTGGACCTTCGGAATAGAAAAGATACGAATGATCCGTTGTGAGAACACTTGTGTAGTACTATGTACAGGCTACTATGTGTTTAAAATGGTTTTAGGTCACATGTGTAGTACTAAGTACAAGCTACTACGTGTACCAGATGGTTAGGTCGCATGTGTAGTACTAAGTGCAGGCTACTATGCGTACCCTATAGCTTCTATCACATGTGTGGTACTAAGTGCAGGCCACTATGTGTAAAAGATAGCTTGGTCACAAGTGTGGTACTATGTGAAGGCCACTTTGTGAAGAAAGTAGCTTTGACTACAATGGTGGTACTATGTGCAGTCCACCGGGCATTCGTTATTATTCTGATGTGTTCAACGGAAAATGACTAGGTGTAATATAAAAATGACTATGTGATGAATAAGTGAAGGTTCGTGTGTGTAAACTTATGAGAAACGTGCTCAATATGTGATTGAACTTTGGTAAGATTGATATGGAGTAAGTGTTACAATGAAAGTTACTACAAAGAAAACATGAAAGAGTGAAATTTAGTAATAAAACAGTTTTGGATAGCAGCAACTGTGTGACTTTGAAAAATCACCAAAAATGGTGGAAATCAAATTAGAAGTTGAATAAGATATTAAATAAAATATTTTTGAGTCTATTTTCATATAAAGGAAAGGATGTAAGCAAGATAATTTCATATTATGAGATATTTGAATTTTTGTGAGACAGAGTCAGAATGATTTTGGAACCCCCTGTTTTGATTTCGAAAAATCATTAAAATTTGTACAAAGCTAATAATGGGTTATAATTTATATGTTTAAAATCCTTAATGAGTCTATTTTCTAAAGAAACAAATGAGAAAATTATCCAAATCTTTTATGAAGAGATAATTAATTTTTAGTGTTGAGGGGTCGGAACTATCGGACAGTGAAACAGGGGTGACTTTAAAGAATAAACTGTACTTATTGGCTAAACCAAAACTTCTGTAAATTTTATGTTAAGAAGATATATGAGCCTAGTTTCAGGGAACATTAGCAGATCTTAATTTGGAGTTCCGTAGCTCAAGATATAAATAATTTAGTGACTGTGACTCGAGAAGACAGCTTGAGATGAACATGAATAAATAGTGGAACTATGTGCAATTATGATCGTATTATGTTGAGAACATATTGTGAATATTTATAAAAGCATGTTAATAGATTACTTATCATTTACATACCTACTTACTAAGCGATAATGCTTACCCTCTTTCATTTCCTTTTTCCTATAGTGTCATAGATGCTAGCTCGAGTTGGAGGTTGTCGGGATTTTATCACACTAACAAGTTATAGATTGGTATAGTATTAACGATCTTCAAGTATTTTTAAGTCTATGGCATGTATAGGGAGTTGATTATGTGTATAAGTTATTATAAGTTGGCCTAAAATGTCGGCCTATAATATTTTATAGTTCATTTTGTATAAGGCCATTGAGGATGGCTAATATTAGTTAAGTTATATGTTTATGATGTTGTATTTTGTGGATGTGCAAGCTTGCATGACTTGGTTGAATGAGTGTGTGATGATTAATTATGGAAAGTGAAGCATGTGAATGGTTGTGTGAAGAACACGGCCTTGGACACAGACGTATACCCCTATTTTCAAAAAAATTTCTACTGTTTTCCAAAGTTCATGGTTTAGTCCCGGACCACTTCCAAAATATGTATTGGGCCTCGTAGGCCAGTATAAGGGACGATATGCATGTGTATGAATATTTCAAATTGAATGAAATTTTATGACTCGATTTAATACATTTACAAGTGTATGTGTTCCGGTAATGCCTCGTACCCTATTCTGACGTCGAATACAGGTAAGGGGTGTTACAATTAGAGATAAGCAGCTTCTGGATGAGTCTTTAGTTCTTTGGGTTCAGTAGATCGAGGAGGGTAAGACTTCAAATTTTGGGTTTAACAATGAGGGTATTTTGTCTTCTCAGGGTTGAGTTTGTGTATCGAACGATAGAAAGCTGAGACGGTTTATTTTGCGAGAGGCGCATAGTAGCCCTAAGGCTATGCATCTAGGAGGAAATAAAATGTATTGTGATCTTTAAAAGCTATACTGGTGGCTCGGTTTAAATTATGAGGTGACTAAATTTGTGGCTCGATATCTGACATGTCAGTAAGTTAAGACTAAGCACTAACTTCCTTATGGATTGTTACAGCCTGTTAAGATTTTGTGGTAGAAATAGGAAAGAGTAACTATGGATTTCGTTAGTGGGTTTCCCTTAACAACCAAAAAAAAGGATTCGATCTGGGTCATTGTAGATCGATTAACCAAGTCTATTCATTTTCTTCTAGTTTAGGCTGATTACTCATTGTAGAGGTTAACTAAGTTGTACATTTCTGAGATTGTAAGACTCCATAGGGTTCTTGCGTCGATTATCTCAGACCGAGACCCTCGTTTTACGTCTCGATTTCGGAAAAAATTACATGAGGCTCTAAGTACTCAGTTGGACTTCAGTACAACATTTCATCCGCAAACCAATGGGCAGTTCGAGAGGGTAATTCAGGTATTAGAAGATATGCTACGGGGTTGTGTTGTTGGTTTCCGTGGTAGTTGGGAGGAATTCTTACCTCTGGCAGAATTCACTTATGATAATAGCTTTCAGTCTAGTATTTAGATGGCACCTTACAAAACTTTGTATGGTCGTAAGTGTTATACTCCATTGTGTTGGACCGAGTTGGGTGATAGGAAGATTATGGGTCTAAATCTGGTTATCGAGATTTAGGATAAGGTTAGATTGATTTGGGATCAACTTAAGGCGGCTTTGGACAGAAAAAAATCTTACGGATCTTAAGAGAAAGGATATCGAATTTAATGTAAGGGATCAATTTTTTCTTCAGCAATCTCCGTGAAAGAAGGTTTTAAGGTTTGGCCATGAGGGCAAGTTGAGCCCTAGGTTTATTGGGTCTTATCAGATTTTGAGGCGAGTAGGGTCAGTTGCTTATCAATTGGAGCCACCTGCAGAGTTAAACCGTATTCATGATGTCTTTCATGTCTCTATATTGAGACATTATCGGTCTTATCCGTCTCATGTGGTTATAGTTGAAGAGATTGAGTTGAGGCCGGATTTATCTTTTGAGGAGGAGTCTATTCAAATTAGATCGAGAGGTAAAATTTCTATGGATGAAAAGTATTACATTGATTAAGGTCTTGTGGTGGAATCATGGTTTAAAGGAAGCCACTTGCGAATCGAAAGACTCGATCCATCAGTAGTATCCTCATCTCTTTGAACAAGGTAATTTTAGGGATGAAATTTCTTTAAAGAGGGAAGAGTTGTAACACCCCAAATTATATAATTCTAGGTAATTAACTATGTCATGTAAATTGATTCGGTTCAGTGGTTAAGTATTTTGGTTGTGTGCATGTGGTATTGTGTTCAATTCCCTTTCCTTGAATTTTTATTGTTTTTATTACTACATTTGGCTGGTCATGTAGGTTATCTTTTATTTTTGTTAGCTTGTTCGCAAGAACAAGTCTACAGTTTTAGTGGTAGTGTAACACTCCTAACCCATATCCAACACCAGATTAGGGTTATGAGGCATTACTGAACACATCGAAACATTTCGTAATCACTTTACAATCAAAAGTCAAACATCGTCATACTATGATCAAACATAAACATTAAGTCCCTTTCTTCAATGAGACCATAAACATACATTAGTGAGAGGTCAGGACTAAACCGAACACATTCACAAAATTTCATCACATAGAAAATTTTTCCATTCTGTTAAGGTCACACAACAGTGTAACCAGGCCGTGTGTTTCACACGGGCACCAGACACACCCTTGAAACCTAACCATGCCAAAATAGAGCTTATATACTGCCTTTTCCCCACGGCCAACGGACACGCCCATGTGTTATGGCCATGTGGTTCTTAGCTAGCTACTGACTTAAGCCCACGGCCAATGACACGCCTGTGTGTGCTATGGTCATGTAGTACAATCTGAGCTTGGTTTAAGCCAAATTGCCACCCCTTTCTGGGTCAACCTACAAGCATGGAAACAAGCATATATGTACAGTCCAATCAACCAATTTTTCATGCTAAAACACATATCATTCATACCATAATATTATTAACCATTTACATACTTATAAACCTTACCTATTTATAATGAACATAATGTAAGATTATATCAAATCATCATATAATATCATTCCATGAATTCACCACACTTACCATTTTCTTTATCCAACTAAGCATACTACAATTTTAAATTAACATCAGATATCATAAACCATTATCAACTAAGAGTTTAAACACAAATTAGCCAATTCACATGGCTAAATATATATACTTCACAAAACATAATTCCATAACTACTAGCCTATACATGCCATACTTCAAATATATATACATTTTCAAAAGTACCAAAATGAAGTTCGATAGTGTGCTGATGATCCTAGATGATCCCCGAGCTTGCAGTAGCTTCGGTATCTACAAAACAATTCAAACACACATACACAGTAAGCTTTCAAAAGCTTGGTAAGCTCGTACTCAAATCATCAACATTATAGGAAACATATGAGTATTTGCACAATGTCAATCCATAAGATCATATCAACTCAATGAAATTCACATACATAATATCATCTACCACTTAGGTATCATACATACCTGGATCTTCCCGTACTTATTCACTTTCCTACTTACCTCTTGTTGAAGGTTATAAGACTTTCCATAGCTTATTCATATTTTAAACATCCGCACACATAGTGCTATAAGGTTAGCCAAAGCTAGAATATTTCCACACACTTAGTGCCATCTCAAATAACGGAGACTAAGTCGGTATCGCACACTTAGTGCCTCAAGTAGCCGAAGCTAGTTTAAATCGCACACTTAGTGCCAAAATTAATTTAAAACGCACATTTAGTGCGAAAGCTTCCGATTCACCATCATATACATTCAGCTCAATTATTTAAACATCTATGTATAATCAAAACAGAAATATATACTTATAATGCCATATTCTACGTGCAAACTTACCTCGTACTCGAAGTTGTCGACTTGAACATTTATTCTACAATCTTCGACTTCCCTCGGTCTAAATCCGAATTCCTCTTTTCTTGATCTAAATGTATTCAAAATTAACCCTTTTATTCACCAAATCATTCAAAACAATCCATATATACACAATTAAGGCATTTTGCAAACTAGTCCTCATATTTTCACATTTCAACACTTTAGTCTTTATTTCAAAAAATCACAAAATACACAAAATTTCTTTGCACACATGCCTAGCCGAATATTCATAGTGTTCATATAAGCCCTCACATTTCATTTATTTTACATTTTAGTCCCTTAAAATAACATTTTTACAAATTAGCCCAATTTACTCAATTTCATCAAAAATTCAAAGACAACATATGTCAACCCAAAACTTACCTTTCATAATTCATCAACTAACATCACAAATATCATAGTTTCATCAATGGAATAACTTAAAATCATCAACAAAATCAAAAATTGAGACATGGGCTTTATAGTACACTAAGCAACGATCACAAAAACGTAGAAATTATCAAAAACCGATCAAAAATTATACCTCAATAGAGCTTTAACCTAGCCGAACCCTTAAGGCTTCTTTTTATTTTATTTTCTTTGTATTTTCAGCAATAACAAGGATGATAATGGCTTTGTTTCATGTTTTATTTTATTTTAATTACTTAAATATACATTTTCCCAAATTACCCTTGCATCAAAACATTAATATGCCATCCACTAATGTCCGATATTGTCATTTAATCATAAATTTGGTCAAAAACTACCTAAGGACCTCACAATTATAAATCCAAGTCAATTAAGCACTTTTAACATCTAGCACACAACTTTTACCTTTCTCGCGATTAGGTCCTTTTTGAAAATTAAGCACACAAACAGTTAAATTTTTACACAAGATTTTTACACATATCAATTTACTTATAATAGACACTGAAAATAATATTAACATATTTCTCTAACTCGGATTTGTGGTCCCGAAACCACTATTCTAACTAGAGTCAAAACCGGACTGTTACAGGTAAAGACTTAGCTTACCCTTTGGTCCCAAGTTTGAAACTAGTTGTGCCCAAAAATGAAATTAATTTTTGTTTTCTCTGTTGTTGCCGCCCAGGGGGTTAGAGTTTTGGTCAAACTCAATTGCTACGTAATTTGATAAGTTGATAATTAATTTGGTAGGTTAGGATTTTCTTAGATTTATTTTTTAAAATTATTAAAAAATATCCCAAAATTTTCTATCTAGTTGTCATCACTCTCTCCCCTACTCTCCTCATTTTTTTAATTTTCTTCCATTTTGCTACTCTAAGCTCTCTCTGCCGCCCATTTTCTCTATTTATTCCTCTTTTTCCTTCTATTTTATTTTTCATATTTTCATAATCAACCATTATTCCTCTCTTTTTTCGATCCATTATATTGTTCTATTGTCACCCAAACGTTGAACTTTCTTAGTGTCGTCACTGGTCCTTCATTCTTAGTTTCCTGGTTGTGTTTTAAAGGTTTGGTATAATATCATAAGTTTTCGTAAATTCATCATTTTTTTTAAAAAGTCATTTTTATTTTAATTGGAGAGCTTTTATTTGGTTGTTGTTGATTGGGGTTTGATGGATTAATATCCTTTTATTCTATTTAAGGGAGGTTCGTGAAACGCATAATCTTCCTTCAGTGAATCAGGTGCCGTGAAATCGTTGTTTTATCTTGGGTAAGTTTCGGAATACCCAAATGTAGGGTTGATTTTGTTAAGTGAGTATGTACCAAATTCAAGTTTCGATTTTGGATGTTTCATGCTAAATGGGTTAGTTGTGGTTGTGGTGTGTGTAAGATCTCGAAAGTGTTGTTGTAGTGTTGAAATCATTAGCAATCAAGTGTGCGTTCTAACCCATAAATTCTGAAAAAGAACACGAAAACTTGGAAATTTTATGAAATTGAAAAGACGCAGACGATGTCATACGGCCGTATGTCTAGCCGTGTGAGTCACATGGGTGTATGCTATGCTATGTGGGCTACATGGGCCGGACAGGTAAGGTGTGTGGGCCCATTTTGAGTGGTCAGTTGGGCCATGTTCGGGCCGAGTCTAAAATTTTAAATTCTGATTCGTAAATATTCTAAATGCATGTTAAAGCATGTAATTTGTAAATCTATGCATACGTTTATCATTATAATTATGATTCTGATCAGCAAAACTCTAAGTAAGATATTTTGTATGATTTGTTCAGACATCTTTTATGTATGAATACCATATATCTGGTTTATTATGTGTAAATATTGCATGTTAAGATGGCTATGCACGACCACATTGTAACGACCCGATAGTCAGGGGTGTTAGAAAGTGCATTCTTGGGGCTCCGTTCCCGTAAATTGGACTCATAAATATTTTTAATAAATATTTACAAAGCTAGTTGTGTAGTTAACTAGGTTTCAGTTAAGTAAATTTGCATGAATTAAGAGTTATTATAGTATAATGACTAAATTGCATTTAAGGTAAAAGTTACTTTATGATTTAAAAATAATTAAAGGGATTTAAAAAGCAATTACACTATTATTTCTTTAAGTGGGATGACATTAGTGAATTATATTTATAACATATATGAAAATTTATTTTATATATTATAGTAATCAATGTTAAAATATGTTATATTAATAATTAAGTAAATGTATATATATTATATAATAATAAATTAAAGTATAAAAATAGGTAATAAAAGAGAAAGCCATACAAAACTAAGAAAGAAAAGGAAAGAAAGAAAAAGAAAGAAGAAAAGAAGGTTCAACGCACGACCTTAGGGTTTTTAAGATTCAAAGTTCCATTGGTAGTCAATTTTGTCTCCTTTTCTTGTAATTTTTATATTTTTGGAATCCCGGTACCTAGGGCTACCTAACCCATGTTGAAATTTAGCATTGATTAAGTTTTTAAATGTTATTAATGTTGAATAGTTTTAGTATTAGGGATTAAATTGATAGATTTTAAGCTAGAAATGGAAAAGGATTAAATTGTAGAACAAATTATAAATTTTGAGTAATAGAACAAATTATAAATATTGAATAATAGAACAAATTATAAATTTTGAGTAATAGGGACTAAATTGTGAAAAATTCAAAATTTAGGGTTTAATTGAAAATAGGGAGTTAAATTCATTTTAAAGTGAAATTTGTATGAAAATATAGAATTAATTGTAAAGAACAAAAATTAGTCTCGGTTTAGGGACTAAATTGAAATTTAGACAAATATTGAGTAAAAATTTAAATATTCAATATGAAATTGCATTGTGTTTGTGTTGAATTGATGAATTTTAATTGTTTTTAATTTCGTAGCTAACATCGTACTGGAATCCTTGACTAAGAAGGGGAAGGATAAATTCGACGTCGAATAGCTTGGAATTCACAGTTTGTATTTCTATAATGCGAACCTAGTTACTAATTGTTGTATTTTGATGTAATGCATATGATAAGTGGTTGAGGTGAGTATTTGGCACTTTGATATTGAATTGAATTAAAGTTGATTGAAATAGATCGAATTGATATATATATATATATATATATATATATATTACGAATGTATTGATTATTTGAATAGAAATGAATATATATGTGTAAATGTGATAATGTGCAAATATGATAATTGGATATTGGTTGTATTTGGAATGTGAAATTAAACCCTACTGTAACAGCCTGATTTTGGGCCTAGTCGGAATAGTGGTTTCGGAACCACTATTCCGAGGCTGGAGAAATTATTTTTATTGTTATTTTATGTGTTATAGCATGATTATATTGGTACATAAAAATTTTGGTGAAATAATTTTAGAGATTTCATGCTTAATTGTGAAAAAATGACAAAATCGCATAAAGGGAAAAAGTTTTGTTTTGCTAGCTAAATATGTTAAATAGCTAGAGAACCAAAATTTGGGATGTTTAAAGAGCAATTAGACCCTTAAAATATTGATGACCGGCCCTAGGGGGCAAAAGAGTTGAAAAGTCAAAAAAATTTGGCATGGTTGGTATTTGATGACATATACAAAGACTAATAAAAAAAAATAGCCACCCTTCTTCTCCATCTTTCTCCACCGAAAATTAAGGAAGAAAAACCTCCAGGGGAGCTTGAAAATTTCAACAACATAAACCTATTTCATGTAAGTCATTTTGGTGTTGGTTTTTGATGTTTTTGATGTTTTTGAGATTCTTGAAGCATGATATAGCTATTTCTATCATTATTTTGAGCTAGGGTTTATGTTCAAAAATTCACCCATGTGTGTCATGCATGTTCTTTGATGTCTAATGGAGGAAAATGAAAGTTTGATGTTAGATAAACATCTTTTGTTAAGTAATTTTTCATGAAAACCCCTAAAAGGACCATTTTGTAAAAGTTGTAAAATAAGTTGTAAATGTGTGAAATAATTGAAATTGTGAGTTGCTATGGTTATAAAAAGAATTCGGTTAGGCTTGGTAAAGGAGAAAATTTGATAAAAATCGATTTACGAGCCTAAGGGCAAAATCATAATTTTTGTAAAGTCTAAGGGCAAAATGGTCATTTTGCCAAATTATGAATTATAGAATGTTTTAATTAATGTAATGATTAAATGAGTGAATTTCATCATGATAGATCAAGAAAAAAATAGAGATTTAGGATTAAATAGGAAGGTACAAGGTTATGGACTAAAATGGCGTAATTAGCCGAAATTACATTCGAGGTAAGTCTGTGTGGCTAATTTAAGCATGTTATCCATATTATTGCTAATATATTTGAAACTTATCTTTCTAAAATTGAACTGAGTTATAAGTTGGTGATATTATGTATGAGAAAGCGATGCCAAACATTAATGTTTTGATAAAATGAGTATTGAGATGTCTTATTGTTATCAAGAATATACATATATGCTTATTTGATTATCATGAAAGTATGAAATGTATATTGGAATGTAAATGACATTAAGAGCAAGTGCGACGACAATAAGTTAAGTAAGAAATCCCGTTTGAACCTTAGGAATAGTCTAGGATACACGTGATATGTCATAAGAAATAATGCGATCTGAACTCATGAGTTGTCGTCTAAGTTCGTGGGATAAGTGATTTATGTAATGTGGGTCTAGGTGCTGACTTTGTGTATAAACCCGTGAGTAGCTCAATTCGGCCATTACATAATATGTGATAGCTTTGGCTACACATTTTGTGAGCTATGAGTTGGTTCTAGCTGTGTATACGATAATTATGTGCAATGTTTCCGTGTATCCAATAGTATTCCGAGTGTTCAACGGGTAATTCAAGGTATGAGTTGACGATGGTCCCATTGAGGTAAATCAATGGTGAGAATAGTTGTAAGTTACTTTTCATGTCATACAGGTATGTACACTAAACTCATGTGTAATGGCCTTGATACATGACGTTTTTGGCAAGAATGAGAATATGTGAAGAGTAAGTTAAAGAGGTTTGAATGATATGTAAATTCATGTTTATTATGTCATGTTATGATGACCTTGTGATTTTGGGTTCATGCTTATGATGCATAAATATGTATTTTTACCATGATGGTAGAAATGATTTTCAAAGGTGTTATAAACTTAGTGATCATTAAATTGCATTAAAATAGTTTTGGATAGCAGCGATAGTCCAACTTTGAAAATCTACCAAAAATAGTAGGAAGTGAGTTAGAGATTGAATAAAATATGGAATTGAGGCTTATCAAGTCTAGTTTCTTATAAAGGAAACAAGGTAAGAAAAAAAAATTCATATTATGAGATATTTAAATTGTTGTGAGACAGAGTCGGAATGAATTTCGAAATCCCCTATTCTGATTTGAGAAAATCATTGAAAATTACAAAAAAAAATATTTATGGGTTATAAATTATATTCTTAGAATTATTAATGAGTCTACTTTCAAAAGAAATAGACGGGAACATCATCCGAGTCCCGTATTATGAGAAAATTAATTTTTAGAGAGTAAGGGTCGGAACTGTCAAAAAACAAAAAAGGAGTAAATTTAAAGAATAAACTGTATTGATTGGCTAAACCAAAAATTCTGAAAATTGTATGATAAGAATATATGTGAGTCTAGGTTCAGAAAAAATTGGCAGATCTCGATTTGGAGTTTCGTAGCTCCAGATATAAATAATTTAGTGACTATGACTCGAGAAAATAGCTTGATCTGAATATAAGTAAAAGTACAACTATGGTTGTATTATCTTGAGAAGCAAATTGATAAATTGCTTATTATTTTCATACAGTATTACTAAGCAATAAAGCTTACTCCCTTCTTTTCCCTTTTCTTTAGTGTTGTCAGGTTAGCTCGGGGTTAGAGATCGTTAGAGGCAGCATCACACTATCAAGCCATCACACTTGGAGTATTAGTACCTATGTTAAACGTTTTTAAGTGAGTGGCATGTATAGGGACTTATCTTTATGATACGTGTTATTGTGGGTAGCCAAATGTTTTGGCTCATATTAATTATGGTGTGTAAACCTTTCTATCTATGCTATATCTTCATGCATATGATGTGATGATGTGATTGTGGTTGTTTGTCGTGCATGGTTGGTAATATGACATGTGAATTGGATGCATGCTTTATGACCATTTGAGATGGTCATAATCATGAATTAAATGTGTAATATAGAAATGGTTTGATAATGTTTGAACATGGATGTTTAATGGATTGGTTAGCAACCATAGACCAAAAGTAAAAGTGGTCGTCATATGTCGGGGCAAGTGAATATGTATCGTTGTGTCTTGACTTGACATTATGTGAGTATGTAAAATATGTGCACGAAGATGTTAATGTTACGAATGTGTCGTATTACGAGATGCTAAACCATTAAAATGATGTCATAATATGTTTGCTTGGTGGGTATAAAGATGTGAAGGATTAAGAGTAACATAAAGGCTTGGAAAATAGCCTAAGTGTTAGCCACATGGGCTGAGACACGGCCGTGTGTCTCAATCGTGTGGAGGAACACGACCTTAGCACATGGGCGTGTGGCTTGGCTGTATGCTTCAAATTATTTGCTGACGTCATAAACAGAGAGTTACACGGGCTGTGAATACGGGCCTGAAACCCACACGGCCAACCCACACGGGCGTGTGACTCTCTAAAGTGTGAAAATTTTCTAAGCGTTGCAAAAGTTTCATATGATTACAGTTTGGTCTCGAACCACTTCGAATGTATGTCTTAGGCCCCGTAGGCCCATGTAAGGGACATTAAGCATATTTATGAAAGTTTTTTAATTTAGATGAAATTTTAAGGCCCGGTTTCTACATGATTGTTGTGTTTAAGTCTGGTAATGCCTCGTACCCTATGCCGGCAAAGGACACGGGTAAGGGGTGTTACACCTATTAACTGTATCGAGCTGAGTCGGATATAGATGGCATGCCATAGGATAGGAAGAGTTCAGGAATTTCTTCGACTTCGAGTCGATGAGGAACTGGATGCCAATTTACTTCGATTTAACCGATGAGACACTGGGTGTCAATTTATATAGCGTTGGGCACAGTTATTAATTCGGATTTATCCGATGAGTCACTGGGTGCCAAACTGGTGTGTTGGTTGAATCTGTGTATCCGTCCAAGTCCGAGTCGTATTAATAGGGTTAATTAAATAAAATGGTACTATGATTGATATTGAACGATATTGTATGAGAATTGAAAATGGGATAGTGATTTGAAACATGAAAATGAAATATGTTGTGATTAAATGAGATACATGAGTTATGTACTCATGAATGGAATGGATAAAGCAATTGTTAAAATGAAATGTGGTTTGATATATGAAAAGTTATTTATATAGCAAGTATAAGAATTGGGATATTTGTGAAACAAATGAAATATGATAACATGCGTAAGTTGAATATAGTATGAAATGATATGATATTATGTATGATTTCAAAGGGTTGGCATATGGTAGTTGTGATTTTTAAATATTAATATGTGTTTATATTTCAATTATACATTTGTAATCTCTTGTCTTTAAATATTATGATTATAGAAATATCATTGAGTTTTACTCAGCGTATGGTTTTATTTTCCGTGCGCAGGTTAGGTACTTCTCTTTTCATAGCCGATTCAACATCCAACAACGATCCCGAACTCAAATGTGGTGATGTTTATCTTTTGTGTTGGCAGGTACCTAGGATGTCTAAATGATAGTTATTTTGTGGACGGATTGTAAATGAGGTTATAAGTGTAATGTTGGTTTGGTATATATGTAAACATGTGTTTGTGTTTGAAGCCATAGTATGGTATAGTAAATTAAACCAAAACTTGGTATGTGCATGTGAATTTAAGTTAATGTTTTAGGTAAATATGAGCTAGGCCAAATTGATGGATTTTGACATGTTTATAATTTTAATTTGGATGATGCATTGATGATATATTTTGATGATATAAATGTGGTACCAATGAGGGTACATTGGTTAGGCACCTAGGATGATTGTTTTGACATGTTTTGAATGTGTTTGATCGTGTTTTGAATAGGTTAAAGGAATGGTATTTTAGTTGTTTAATGCCCAAGCTTGTAGGAAATGAGAAATTTGCTATTTAAGGCACATTTTAGGTCCACGCGACCAAATACACGGGCGTGTGACTTGGTCGTGTAAGATACACGGCTAGCACATGGACGCGCGAGGCCATTTTGAAGGGTACACAGCCTGGCACACAAGCGTGTGGCTTGGCCATGTGACCCAAGTCAGTGAGTTACATGGGCATAGACACGGACTGGGACACGACCATGTGTCTCTATTTTGAATGCCAACATGGCCAGACACATGGGTGTGTGACTTGGCCGTGTGAACCCTGCAGTTAAAATTTTTCTAACTTTTTCCTAAAATTTTTAAATGTTCCTGATTTAGTCTCAAATCGTTTCTAAAGTGTTTTCAAGCTCTCAAAGGCTTAATAAGGGACTCTATGCATGTTAATGATGAATCATTTTATGATTTTTGAAATGTTTAAAATGAATGATTAGATTACGATTACTTGGTAAGGCTCCGGAACCCTATTCTGGCGACAGATGTGAGTTAGGGGTGTTACACACATAGTATGACTTTGTATCTGCATTTGAGGTGGGATATGGTTACGTGATGGAGGAACTCTATTTCTGGCAGTTTATCTGAGCTATATAATTATGGCGACATATTTGCAATATACTTCTGGCAGCATAGCTGCATATTATCTAAGTGGCATACGACCACATTTTAGTGTGATGGATGGATGGGTTCTAGTAGCCCTATTTGGAATGATTGGTGGTTGGAGCTGGTGTGTAGCGAATGGGGGTAAGATTATTCTGTATAATTTTTCCATGTTGAGCATGTTATAATTTCTGATATGTCTGTTTCTAACATGTGAATTTATGCATGACTTTGTTATGTGATTTTGCTTGTGGGCCAAGGCACACACTAAGCTTTATAGCTCACCCTGTTTGCTTATTTTTTTAGGTAAACTATAGGCTTAGGATTTGGCAGGGCTCGGGAGCTCGATTGATTCTTTCGCATAAAACTAATTAGAAATTCTTAATTTTATGGACTTTTGGATTATTGGACTATTTTGCAGACTTTAATTATAGTTTTGGGATTTACTAAGTTTTTAGTTAGTTATTTTAAAAATTCAGCATGATTTATGATAATCAAATTTAAAAGCTTAATTTTCAAAGTTAAACAAGTCAAATGATTTCTCCGCTACAAAATAAAATAAGAAATTGAGTTTTTTGTAAAATAAACAAGCTAATAATACATCTTTTACTTTTCTTCATTTAGAACAAATGTTTAATGAAACCCCTATTGCATAACAATATGTTTTTGCAATTAATAAGCGAAAACAAGTTATTTTTTTTAGAATGTGCTTTTACAGAAAAATAGGTAGTAGTTTTTCAAAATCTAACGATCAAATTTTTCAAGAAAGTTAATGTAACCCTCAAGATCTGGTCTTAACATCTAAACTGAGTTTGGGGTATTACAAAATTGATTGGTCATTGTGGATCCATTAAATGTAGAAAATTAAATATATTTTCTCATAGATTCTTTTATAATAAACTTGTCATGATTTGAACAGAATAAGAATAGGCCTGAGAAAATTATTTAATTGGGAAACTAATTTATTTATTTAAATTAATTTATGATGTTTATTTTGGAAAATATAAAAACATGTATTGCATTAGATTGAATTATAACGTGTTAGGTTAAAATTTCAAAAAACACGTTTAATTAGGTTAAAATTTCAAAAAACACGTTTAATTGGACCCAATACAGGAGAGGCTTGAATCCTTATCATAATACATGTGACAGCTCTAATGTGACCCTAGTCGGGAAGTGGTTTCGGGGCCACAAAACCGAGTCATAAAAATAATTAGCTGCCATATTTGATGCTTATTATATGTATATATGCATGTGTGAAAAATTTCATATTTGAATTTTGTTTAATTGTAGGTGAATTTTAGTAAATAGGACTTATGTGAGAAAATTTTGAAATGTGATAGGTCAAAACATAAGGATCTATTAGTGCATGAAATAAAAAGGGGGGGACTTGCATGTCAATTTTCCCCCCCCAATTAGTAGTGGCCAGCCATGACAAGTATGGTGGACCAAGAGTGATGGGCAAAAACATGTCATAAACATGTTAAGTTAGTGTTTCATGGGAGGTATGATAAAATAAGGAGCATGGGAATAAAATAATGAAAGGGAATATGATGAAAACAAAGAAAAAAAAAAGTGTGTGGTTGTTCCCCCATTTTGCCGAAACTAGAAAAAAAAAAGAAAAGGAAAGGCTTCATCCTTTGGTTCTTCTTGGCCGGTTTGAAAGGAGGAAGAAGAGAGGTTTCGGTCACCTTGAGCTTAAGGGGAGGTTAGTATGTTGTGTTAAATTCTTAAGTTTTAAACTTGTTTCTAGTTAATTAGCTAATTTCTTACACAAACCATGGCAAAAATTTCGAAATCTCGGTGATGGCTTGAACATTCGGTTTTGGTTGTTGAAAGGAATGAGTTGGAGGTTGGATCATGTTAAGATTCGGCCTTGTACATAAACATTAAGAGTTTGATGTTTTGGGATTTTGGAAGGTAAATAAGGTTATACACAAGATAAATACTAAGATTTTGGTTGACTTGTTTTTAGTGAGGTTCACCAAGGACCTTATGTGCAAGTTTATTCGGTTTAAGTAGAAAACGTGATGGTAGATATGAAGTAATGTGTAAATTGGTTCGGCTGCTAAGCAAGGAAATAATTGTTAGTAACATAGTATCTATGCACTTATGTATATATATGTATGTACAAATAACCTATTTAGCTATGGATATCTAAGGTGTTAAATAATGAAATTCTTGATGACTTGGGTTAAATAGTATTCGGCCAAGGACTATATGGGCTTGCTAATTCGGTTTAAGTGAAGAAACTATGATAGAGAAATATGACTAAATTGTGGACTTTGACAATTTAAATGATGCATTTGACTTGTGTACCGACCTAGGACGATATGTGTTTCTATATGAAGTTAGATGGTGTTGATGAAATTCGGTAATGCATGATGTTTAAATAGTATTGAGCAAGGTCATTGTACTTAAATTGTATTACATACATGTATTGAATGGAATTGCCCAAGTGAAAAATAACTAAATGAATTTATTTGTTTAAATTAAGCTCAAGAGCAAAGGGGATCTAAATTCGATAAAGGGAAGGAAAAAGTGGTCGAATAGCCATCGAAATCGTTCGACAACATCCGAGGTAAGTTTTCGAGTAACGAGACTTAGTTTACGATTTGATTAAGTCATGACGTATGAGCGTAACAAATATACGGTGATATGATGATTCTACTTGAATTTTATGTTGAGTTAATTTGTCTATACGTGTGACGGGTAGCCATATGTGCATAGAGATCATGTCATAAAGCAAACTAAACCATGCTGTTTGTATGTGGCTAGTGAGCCGAAAATGGGATTGCTTAATACGTGACTTGTGTTTGAACTCTGATTATGAAAATGGAATATAAATGTGTCATGATTTGTTGATATGTGCATGAATGTTTGGGTGATAACCGGGCTAAGTCCCGAAGGCATTTTGCGCTAGTGACTAGTTCCGGGCTAAGTCCCGAAGGCATTTGTGCGAGTTATTACATCTGGGCTAAGTCCCGAAGGCATTTGTGCGAGTTACTATATTCGGGCTAAGTCCCGAAGGCATTTGTGCGAGTTACTATATCCGGGCTAAGTCCCGAAGGCAATTGTGCGAGTTACTATATCTGGCTATGTCCCGAAGGCATTGAGCGAGTAGCTATATCCGGTTAAATCCCGAAGGTACTTGGCTTGGGAATGAGCGACCTTGTTGTAATAGTTTCAATTAATATGCTCGTAAAATCCCAGCAATGAGGTATGTCTCGTATATGCATTGATTTAGTTGAGCCCTTACAATTAGTATTCGTCGATCGATAAATGAGCTACCGCCTTTGGCTAAGTTGATCTTTGTGTATGAATATAAGGGTTGGTGATGTGAAGTAAGTATGATATTGAGAATTTGTGCATATGAAATTATCTGCTTAGCCATATGAATGCTACACTTTAGTTGTGTCTAATTTTATGGCTCAAACTTACTAAGCATTAAATGCTTACTCCGTTCTTTGAATCTCTGTTTTATAGATTTTGGTTCGTCAGCTATCGGACTCGGGATTATTGAAGTCGAAGTCGCCCACACTATCAAAGCCCCTTTGGTACACTTTTGGTTGAACTTTGAAATGGCATGTATAGGACTACCCGTTTTGTTGTTGGTCATGGACCCTTTGGTGTTGTATATATTTGGATAGCCATGCGAAAATGGCTTATATATATTTTGAGCATAATGTTATAATCATCTTGAATGTATATGTTCATTAAGAGGCATGGAAATGTTTAGCAACGATTAGCCATTAGAATGGTTCATCATGATTATATTTTGGGCTATATATGCCAAAGGGCTAGTTGAATCATGGAAACTATGAAATAGGTAAAGTCTACCTTAAAGGCAGATGCTGACAGTAGCAGTGATGTAGATTTGAAAAATCACTAAAAATAGTAGGAATGGAATTAAATAGTGAATAAATTATGTAATCAAACCTTGATGAATCTACTTTCACATGGAAGAAACGAAACGATCATATGAGTTGTATGTTAAGAGATATTTAGGTTTTCACGAAATAGGGCCAGAACGGTTTCTGGATTCCCTGTTCCGACTTTGGAAATTCATTATAAATTAACCAGAGACATTTAGAAGTCATGCCATATATGTATAGATTCCTTTTTTAGTCTAGTTTCTATAGAAACAAATGGCATCAGTATTGAAGCCCTGTACAGGGAGATATCCAAGTCGTAATGCATGAAGGTCAGTGTAGTCGAACCCTGAAACAGGGGAGACTTTAACTAATAAACTGTACTAATTGGCTCAACCAAAAATTCTAGGAAAAAATTTGTAGATGGATATATGAGTCTAATTTCAGGAAAAATTTACGAAACTGATTTTCGGGTTTTGAAACTCAAGATATGATTTTTAAGGCGACAGTGATGCAGTAACCAGCTTGTCTGGAAATTTTTAAATGGACTGTAAAAATAAGTGAATTTAGTCTGTGAACCCCTCATGTCCGACTCCGGCAACGGTCTCGGGTACGGCCTGTTACAATACATATGAGAGGAAGCACACCCTATTAGCCCATTTCTCTTTTAGTTCAACTAGGAGATTTTTTTTCTATTAAATAGACTTCTATTAGTTCAACAAAGATTTCACTTCTTCTCCCTATAAACGAATGCAACCGATAAGGCTAAAAAACACAATAAGTTATACACAACTTTTTGTGATATTGTTATTCTGTCCAAAAATAGTTAAAAAAAATTCTAAGAATAAATTCTAAGAATAAATTCTATTTTTGAAGAATAACAATTCTATCGGTTTTTATAAGGGAGAGAGATATTTACTTTCCTACTAAAAGTAAAGAAAATAATTTATGGTTGTTTGTTTGATTTGGAATTGTTCGGGCCCACACTAAAAGTAACTCATGATATGATCATAGCGAAGAAGGTTGTTCAGTTGAAAGCTAGGAACGTTTAGGATCTGTCTATCCCAAATACAAGTACTATTTTGGGGAAAAAATATTACCATAAATATCACAAATTAACTTAATTTTCAAATTTTTTTATTTTTCCACTGTGCAAAAAAACCGTTTTTGAATAGGATTTTTTCCAACATGGTCCCCTTATATCCCACTTGTTTTTTGCATATGATCTTATATTGTCCATGGAAGCGTCCATGAAGCAATTAAATGTGATTAAGTTGGTATTAGAGGATTTTTGTATGGCGTAAGGTAGAGTTGTTTGGGTAAAAATAGAAGGGTTTGGGTAAAAATATAGGCCCGAAAAATGGGCTTGGACAAAAAAAGGCCCGTTTAGAAAACGGGCCGGGCCCCGGGTAAGATTTTTTGGCCCAGGCCGGCCCGATTTTAATATTAAATTATTTTTAAATTTTTTTATTTTTAATTTTAAGTAACTTTAGTACTTTGACTTTACCCTTTTGTTGTTTTTAATGTTATTTTGATATTGTAAAACTTTTGTTATTAATATAATTTGGTTCTTAAGTTAGGTCTAATTTGTTTCAATTTTTCAATTTTAATATAATTATTTTTATTATATTTTTAATTTATGTATTATTTTAAGAATTATTTTAGTCTCATTTTTATTTGTTTTTTGTTTTAATATTTGTTTTTATGTTTTTAAATGTATTTGATTTATTATATTTTAAAATTTTTTATTTAATAAAAAAATATAAAAAATTAATATGGCCGGGTCGGGCCGGGCTGGGCTCAGGCCTACCATTTTTTCCCAGGCCGGGCTTGGACAAATTTCTAGGCCCATATTTCGGGCCGGGCCTGGGCCTTGAAAATGGGCAGAAATTTTTTTATGGGCCCGGCCCATGCACATCTCTAGCGTAAGGGCATTGCATTAATATTCAAAAGATAGAAATATTTTTCTCTAATAATATGTCGTCTCAAACTCGGGATAACATAAGTGTCGAATTTGGGATTAAATTGGTAGACGACTTTGGTAAATTTTAGGTGTTCCCCTCCTTCATAAGAGAGTGAAAAAGGCCACATTTGGTTAGGAAATTCTCAAGTATAGTTCTAGGGGAAGGAATTGAACCACCTATTTCGACTGAAGAGAACAGGCTATTCAATAGGGGGATTCTAAGTGACAAAATGAAGTAAAGATTATTGAGATGAAAAGCTAAGACCCTATCTTTAGTAGGTCGCATTACTTTTGCCAAGTTGGCGACCATTTCAATTTATGCCATGCAATTAAATTTCATTCCTAAATGGGTGTATCTTTAAATGGGAAAATTTATCTGCAACTTTACAGGCAATAGATCTGAAAAGAATGCGATAAGTCTTATTCAATTGGATTGAGAAATATGAACATGCAAAATCACTTTTTTATGAAAATTAGGTTTAATTTAATCCTTAAAAAAGATCAGATTTGGATTCTGAGTTCTATGATCAAAATATAAGTGAAAGGGTGCTATCGATTTCTCTCAAGACCTTAAGATGCACTTGACTACCGAAGGGGATTGTTTTTGTTTGGAGTTCGGTCAAATCAGGAATATTTTGGAACTTGGATAATGGTAATATTGTAGACTTTTTGAGGAATTATTTGATACCTAAATGTGGGCCTTTTATAAACCATTGCCAGGCTCGTGTACTTTCTGGTGAATTATATAGTTATGCTATTGGAAAAATCCGTTTAGAAAACAATTATTTAGTTATAGAAAAATTTTAATTTTTTTAAATCGAGTCATTGTGATATTTATAATAATAGATCTAAATAAGAATTAACATGTGCTTTAAATATGGATGGGGCTTTTAAAAATGATACGGAAAAGGTGTCGAGTGAAGGACTACTTCAGGATCATAATAGCAGATGGCTAACAGGATCTATAAGAAACATTTGTATTACCACCAGAAGCTGATTTTTGGGGCTTCTATGATGACCTAAATATGGCATTGTCAATGGGATATCATTGACTAGTTGTGGAGGTGGATAATTTATGTGAAGTCCAAATGCTTAGGGGAAGTCTCGAGGCACCACCCACTAATTCGTTGGCTCGAGCAATTCTTGGTTTGCTTAAGTGAGAGTGGAAAAAGTTTTTTGTATCTAATGGGAGGGGAATATGGTAGCGGAAAGGTTGGCTAAAATGACCATGGAGCAAGACATTGGTTTGCAAATACTTCAACAGCCACCAGTGGAGCTATTACTTGACAGTAAAAGGATAAAAAGGGTCTAGTCACATTTCCAACATGTATACAATAATTTAAATGTTTCAATTTTCACTTTATTACAAAAAGAAAAACATATCACATCAGTTTGTCACTACAATATTAATTACAATTAACAATTCAATACCATAACATTATAAATCGATAATATTAATAATTATATAATAATTTTTTAAATTTCAATGACCAATGCATAATTTAAACCATTCATGAAAGACTAAACTTATATTTTGTCCAAAAACTGTTGGGTGATCTAATATTTCTCCTTAAAATTCCAAGATTTTTCCTAATAATGAGATTTCAATACAAAATTTTGAAAGCCTCCTTACTTAAAAATAAAACCCTTCCATGAAATCCTTTATTTTTCCATTTTAATTTGAGATTTTTCCTAATAATGAGAATTCAATACAAAATTTTGAAAGCCTCTTTACTAAAAAAAAAAAAAAAAAAAACCCTTCCATGAAATCCTTTATTTTTCCATTTTTAATTTGCAGGTGAGAACCTTCCGACTTTGTCTTAATTTGATCTTCGTTTCTTTCTCCCATGAATGAAATTTCCAAGTTTGCTTTCTTTTGACGTTAGAGGATCAATTTCAATTGAATTAATTATTATGTCTTAAAGAAGGCCAAAAGGAAAACAAAAAATAAGAAAGAATTAACATGTAAGAAAAAAACATCTGATAACAGTGAAAAATCTTCGTGGTGGAGATTTCTTGAAACTAGCTGTCCTTTTTACTCATATTTTCACATTTTATTGCTATGGCAACCATCTCCAATATGCCCGCACTACATGTTTGGATTAGTTAGGAATTTATTTTTTACTCTTTTTTTTTTTCAAAGAAACACACATGATGTACCTACGACAAATGGTTTAGCTTCACAGTTGAAACTTAGTTTTTCTTTTCTTATAAACAAAATATGATTCTAATTTTATTCTCAAACTTTAAAATATTATATTTATATTTTTAAATTATTAAAATTATATTAATAAGGTCCTGTCATTATTAAAATAGTTAATTTATCAATTAAATGAGAAGTTAAATCTTATACGTCATAATTTAAAATAAAATATTTATAGAAGAGTAAATATTATAAAACTAGATATTGTAAAAATATTGATTTTAAGGTTTTTGAAGTTTTACTGAAACTTTATTGTTCACATTTTTTTTGATTTTACTTTATTTTTAGTTTTAAAGTAAATTATTTTATTTTTTATTTTTCTTAAAAATTTAAAAGGAGATAATTTAAAATTATATTATCTTAAAAATAATATATTATCATTTTCAAATATTAAATATTCAGAATTCTTTTACTTTTGTGCTTTTTTGCATTATTGAGAAAATACCGATTCTAAAAGTAATTTGTAAATTTTATTTTAAAACGACAATATATTTTTTCACAAGTACAACTTTTCTATATTACCGGCAAAAAAACAACTTGTATATATATATATACAAGTAAACGTAAAATTTTCATATTTTAAAAATATTTTATTTTTCCTGACTCTCTTTTAGATCAACATTTTTACACGTATGGTTTTTGCCCTAATTCAATTTTTTGTTCAAATATTGACAAGAATAGGGTAATATCTTGAATTTTATTGATAGACGTCAATAGTATATATATATACAGTAGTATTTACGTAGGAATCAAATTGTCAAAAGATAACATCTCATAATAATATCCTATAATATCTCATTAAGAATCAAATTGCTAAGAGATAATATCTTATAATAATATCCTAACACCTCCTTCGAGTTGGACCATGCAAATCATAAATGTCCAACTTGCTGAGAAGATATTCAAATTGCAATTTACTGAGCGTCTTTGTAAAAATGTTAGCCAACTAAATCGAGGCCGAAACATAAGAAGGTGCAATAAACCCATCCTGGATTACATCCCCAATGAAGTAATAATCCATTTCAATATGTTTAGTACGCTTGTGAAATATGGGATTCTCATCCATATGCAGCGCAAATTGACTATCATAAAATAAAGGAATTACTTTAAGATTATGAACACCTAAGCTCAAAAACAAGGCCTTTAGCCACCTTTAGCCACTTGAGCTCACAAGTGACAGAAGCCATAGATCTATAATCAGCCTCAACAGAAGAACGAGAACAGTATGCTGTTTCTTAGTTTTCCAAGAAATAGGAGATTGTCGCAAAAAGACAAGTCAAATAGTAAGCGAACGCTGAGTTAACGGACAAGCAGCCCAATCCGAATCACATAACCCTTTCAAGTACAAATCATTATCAGGTCACAAAAGAATCCCTTGGCTAAGAGAGCTTTTGAAGTATCAGACAACACATAGAGCCACGTCCTAATGCTCCTGCCTTGGCTCATGCATAAACTAAGATAAGACATGAACTAAGCATGCCAAATCAAGTCTGGTCGTTGCCAAATAAATCAAACAACCCATTAACTGTTTGTACTACTCAGGATCAAACAAAACTTTTCCTGTAGCATGCACTGATTTATTATTTTGCTCTATTGGTGATCATGCGGGTTTTGCTCCCAAAAGACTCACCTTCGAAATAATATCAAGTGCATATTTCCTTTAAAAAAGAAATAACCCCAAAGAAATACAAGCTACCTCTATCCTCAAAAAATATTTCAAAACACCAAGATCCTTCATATGGAAGCAAGAACTAAAACACCCTTTAAAATTTTTCAAAACAGTTGAATCGTTCTCAAAAATAAGTAAATTATCAATATAAACCAGCACATTAATGCGTACAAATCCTTTAGTGTATGTAAAAAGAAAATAATCAGAATATGATTGAAGAAATCCAAACCCTTTCAGTATAGTAACAAGCTTTACAAACCAACACCGAGGAGCCTGTTTCAACCCATACAAAGACTTGCACAAATGGCAAACCATTCCAGGCCTATCAAGAGCAAAACCTAGAGGAAGCTTTATGTAATCATCAAGATCACCATGCAGGAAGGAATTATAGACATCCATCTAATGTAACTCCTAATTTTTGAAGCTGTAATAGCTAAAAAGGCCCAAGCAAACACCTTTCACCACAAGTGCAAAAGTTTCATTATAATCAATACCTTCTTCTTGGTGATTACCAAAAACAACAAGACGAGCTTTAAGTCTCTTAATACTTCCATTAGAGTTATATTTAATCTTATATGCACACTTACTATTCAGTGCTTTCTTTCTAGGAGGAAATGTTTCCATAAACCAAGTGTCATTATCCTCTAGAGCACAAATCTCTTTTTGCATGCTATCATTCATCCTTCACAGCTTCTTTAAAAGACTGTGGCTCGACCCTTGCAGTAATAGCTGCAAGAAAATTTCGGTGTTTCATAGTAAATTTGTCACAATTAACATAATGCGCTATGGGAAATAGAGTACCTGAGAAAGGCTTTGAATCAGGTGAGGTGAGAGATAGACTTTTCTTTGTGACATATGAGTGACAAAATCCTAAAGCTTCACACAAGGAAATTTCTCCCTATGTCATTGTCCTAATTCATACGCATCATTACCAAAAGCCCCTTATACCACCATGTCATTGGAAGAAGAAGAAGATATCACAGGTGTTGGAAAACTAGCAAGTGGGGAACTCACAGGCTATGGAGTAGCAAGTGGAGGAACTATCACAGGTTGTAACACCTCTGATTCACCAAAATATGTATCAAAAATTGCGTCTGCGCATCCATATGGAAGAACAACATTGGCAAGCTCAAAGGTTGCAACATTTCAATCCAAATATGGGAAAATATCCTCAAAAAATTTCACATCACGGGACACAAAGAACTTCTTAAAATCCAGATCATATGAATACTAACCCTTTTTCTAAAAGGGTACCCAACAAAAACACACTTTCGACTTTGACTAACAAACTTATCACTCTTAGAACATTGATTATGAGCAAAAAATAAGCAACTAAACACATAAAGATCATCAAACAAATGAAGGCTACCAGCCAACATTTCATAGTGTGTTTTATTGTGAATAATAAGTGAATGAGTTTGATTAATGAGATGAGAAGCAACCAACACACTCTCCTAAAAAAGATATAGGTAGATTTCTCTAGAAACGCAAAGCATAAGCTACATTTAAAATGTGTTGATGTTTCCTCTCCACTCTCCGATTTTGTTAAGGATTACCAAAACAAGATGTTTGAAAAATAATGCCATTTGTAAGAAAATAATCATGAAGAACATTAAATTTTGTCCTATTATCATTTCTAACACACTTTATTTGTTGGGAAAATTGACGACAACCATAGCAATGAATGACATGAAAACTTTGAAAACCTTATTTTTATTTGCCAATAAATATACTCAAACATCACAAGAGAAATAATCAACCAATTGTCAAAAAATAATGAGATTCATAAGATGAAAGAGTGTCCTAAAACCACAATAAATCACAATAAACTAACTCAAAAATACAAGTGGCTTTCTGTTCACTAATTAAAAAGTTATTTCTAGTTTGCTTAGCATGATGAAATATTTCACATGCTTTATTCAGATGATCTCTGGAGTTATTAACATAAGGAAGTAAATTTACTACTTTCTCAAAAGAGTGACCAAATCTTCTATGCCAAAGTTCCAAAAAGGACGAGGCTTTAACCAAAACTACTTTAACTGTTGAAACCTGTCAGAAGTGGTAAAGTCTATCTTGTCTCTCACTCACTCTAATCAACTCCTTCTAATAAAGGTCTTGAAATAGCACATATGTCAATAGAAATTTAGACAAACCAGTTCATATCATCATTCAACTAGGAAACCAAATTAAATTGCAGTTAAATTTAGGAACGTAAAAAATGTATTTTAGGTGAATTTAGTCCGTCAAGTTAACCATTCTTTTTTTGGTAGCCACTATTGTTTGGTCATCAGGGATTATTATGGAACATGCTACAACATCTCTCATATTCGTCAAACACATAAGATCACTTGTAACATGATTTGAACACCATGTATTAATAATCCAATTATTCTTGGACTTACCATTCAATCGAGTAGAAATTGAATGTTTATTACTGAACATTGCCAAAAGACACTGTCATTTTTTTAGTACTAAAATAGGAAGTGCCGCCCCTGGTAATGCTGAACAAAGAGAAGACTCGTCACCAGCCATTTAGAATGATGAAAGAAAAAAAATGTGTATGCCATGATAAGAATAGGGCAATCTCTTGAATTTTATTGATAGACTTCAAAGGTATATATATCTATACAGTAGTAGTTACGTAGGAATCAAATTTCCAAAAGATAATATCCCATAATAATATCCTATAATATCCCATTAGGAATCAAATTGCTAAAAGATAATATCCTATAATAATATCCTAATAAATATTCTTATAATAGCAAATAAAAATACTTTTAAAATATGAAAAGTTTAAAGTTAAAATATGTTATAAGTTCTTGTACTATTTATAAATTTGGAATTTTGTCCCTATATTTTTAATTTTATAAATTTAGTCCCTCCACTTTTCATATTTCATAATTTAGGTCCAATTGTTAACACCATTATTTTTTTGTTACATTTGCTAGTGTGACATTTTGAAATAAAAAATACTCACTTGGTGACCATGTAACTAAAAGAATGACACTATAATGAGCATGAGTTGAACAAAAGAATTTTAACAGTGTTAACAATTGAGCTTGTATTTTTAACTCCGAAAAGTAAAGGGACTAAAATCCTTGAAATAGAAGTTGGGGGATTAAATGCTAAAAGTACGAAGAGTATAGGGACTTAAAGCATATTTTAACAAAAATTTAAATATACTTTAAAAAGTAATACTTTTCAATAATTAAAAAACTGAAAAACTAATACAATTTCTAAATTTTTAATATTTTAAAATAGAATTTAAAACAATCTCATTTTTAAAATTTTAAGAAAACTAAAAATAAAATATTGTAATTTAATATTTTGCTTTCCTTAATTTTAAATATAAATTTGAAATAAATGGGTCATATCGAGAAAATAAATAAATTTCATTATCCTTTTTTAATTGTTAGTTCAATATTGAATGTGGAAGCTAAAAACAAGTCTAGTTTGAAGCATTTTTTTGCTTTGATATATTGATTTATGCTTATCAACCAATCAACAATGTGTTGACATTAGTTGGAGTTCAAATTTAACTAACTCCTTCCCTTTATCTTTGATGAAACAAAATTGATTGTTAGATTCTTCTTCTTCTTCTTCTTTTAGCATAAAAGGCCTAGAAAGCCATTAAATTTCTTTAATCAAACACCATCATCAATAAGAAAGCAGTGGTTCTCACAAGTAATCCACATCAAAAGTAAAATTGTATAAGCTATCAAGCTCTAATCGACTTAAGCAATCGACACTTCTATTATCTAAACATGCTAAATAATGAAAATTCAAAGACAAAAATAAATGTTTAAACTATCGTGCTTCATTTAGGTAGAAGCCTAAAAGAGAAATATCATCCAAATTAGAATAGAGGTTAGAAATAAATAGAGCATAATTAGATTTCACAATAATGCAATTCGCTCTACTTACTTAGAATTTTAATAAGACTTTTAATAAGGAAGTTAATTTAAGAAGTCTGAGTCGAAGAACACTCCTAAGACCAAGACTAAAAGTGATATTGTTAAAGAGAAGATTGATATAGAGAAGAAGAAGAGAGACATCCAGTGTCATGAATGCCTTGGCTATGGTCATATTCAAGATGAAAGTTCTAACACTCTTAAGAAGAAAAAGAAGTGTTTATGTGTTATGTGGAGTGATGAAGACACCTCTAGCAATTTTAAATATGAAGATGACCAGGTGAAAAATTATGTTACATTTGCTTCAAGTGTTGTATGTGGCTCAAAGGTTGAAACAGATGATGATCCAAATGGTGATGAAGAGGAAGAATTTCTGAAGACCTACAAAACTATGCTGGGAAAATAGAAATAAGTATATAACTTTAATTCAAAATTGGCTCAAGAGAATTTGCAACTAGAGGAAGAAAACAAAAACTTGATTAAGCAAGTTGAGGCCAAGGAGGCTTTGTTAACCAAAGAGTTGGACAATTTTGTTAACACCAAAAATGAGTTGGCAAAAAAAATTGATGCTTGATAAATTCAATACATGTAGCAAAAAATTAGATGAAATTTTTGCTTCTAGTAAAAGAGATCCAAGAAAGAGTGGACTTGGATTTGTTGATAAAGGAAAAATAATAATGAAGAGTCCTACTGTGTCTGTTAAAGGATCAAGTCAAAGTGAAACAAGAGAATGCTCAACCAAGGTCATTATGATTAAGATAAACAAAAAGGTACCCATTCATTCAAGAATAATTTTTTATTATTGTGGTACAACGGAGCACACCAGACCAAGATGTTTTAAAATACTGCACATCAAACCATACTCTCAAGAAAAAGGCTACTTATACCTTGGTTGATGGTTTGAATCCTCACGTGCCCATTTTTCATGATAAATATTCTACTATTCCTACAGGTACATACTTCCTCCACAAATTGAGGCACTATCACTTCACGAACCCATAGGGCTTTTCATGGAATCGAGAGACAAAACCCCAACACAAGACAATACCTTTGATTGTTAAGGGCAGCATCAACTACCCGACAGACGATACTTTGAAAATTCTTCCAAGGAAGTTGATACCCCTTAATAAAAACTTGACACATGGCACTATATATTTATATGATATTTTTTTCCACAAGTTTTTAACGTCCAAATTGGACTTATTTGAATCATATTAAAAATATAATGATTAAATTGGCTACTTTTAAAGTATAGTGACTAATTTATAATATAGGGAACTTTAAGTACTTCAACCATTTTTCATTAAGTAGGCAACCTTGCAACAACCTCTGTTTTATGATCATTGTTGTAGATGCTTTTTGTCCCATGATTGTACGATAAAGTCTATTTCCTTTTCCATTCAAAGTAAATGAAAATTTATATATATTTTTCATTATTTCAATTTCATCTATTCTAAGGTGTTAACAATAAACAACTAAAGATTTTAGTAGGCCCTTTAGTTTTCGATTGGTGCAAATTAAAGGTCCTTTGAATAGCTAGAAAAATAAAGTTGCAAGGATTGTTAAAAATTGATAGGCCGAGTAGGGTTTTGGGCAGGAAAATATTGAAATGGTTGTTGGGGGTCCAAGCATGAGATTGAAAACTCTAGCCGAAGTTATTAAGACAAGCACGGTATTGGTTTCAAGACTCATGGAAATGGCACGCCTACTAAAGCCTTCAGATGATAAAAATTTGAGACTGAAAGATCTTTTGGTGGATATGTCACTTGCGATGCAAGGGATTCTACATGGAATATATCAACATTCAGTCACTGTACCTAGGGACGGTGAGGATTCGATGATAGTGGAAGGTTTTGACATTGTGAGAAGCCTTGGTGATGATGGGTCATAGTAATCGAGTATGGCTTTACTGTTTTTTAATCTATTTTTATATGGATATAGAATTATTATTTTGCAATTGATAGGGGACAGGTCATCCTTGTTTTCACAACTTTGTGAAGGAGTATGAAAGACAATTCTCTCATGATTTAATGGTTCAGTTTGAGACTCATATCAGTAGCTCGAGAGCTGATGCTATTATCGAGAAATTAGGTTTTCACAACTCTTTCATAAATGAAGTAGTGGACTTTGCTAAGGTGATTTTGATTTTATAGAACGAAAATATTGAAGTTGATATTTTAGATATACACCCTCAACTGGTTCATATAAGGATCCATAGTAAATAGGGACATTCAAGTTTCTTATGCTCAGCTACTTATGCCAGTCCGCAACCAGCTAAAAGACACTCCTTTTGGAGTTTTCTGGAGTCACTTGTAGGGTTTATTTTTTAACCTTAGATTCTAGCGGGTAATTTCAATTCAATTTTGGATAATTCAGAACGAGCAGCTGGATTGGGTAATACTAAAGTCGAGTGCGATCTCTTCAAATCATTTATGTTCAAGCATGGGATAACTTTGCTCCAAACAATTGCGTTCGTCACCTACACAGATTGAAGTCAGATCACAGGCCGCTTCTGGTGTCTTTGACGCCTAATATTCAAAATTCCCCTAACAATGCATGATAGCCTTTCTTTTTCTTAGTAAGATGGTTACTGCACCCAGAATTTGGAGATTTAATTCGTAATCACTGGAATCAAGGCATTGATATTGTTTTGAATCAAGAGAAACTCCAATCAGTAGTTCAAGATTGGAACAAGAGAGTTTATGGTAACATTTTTGCTCGAAAGAAGGAGTTAACTAAGGAATTCAAATGTGTTTTGAGGATCCTAAAATTGCATGTTGGGAAAAGTATGGTTTGAAAACGGTTTTCTTGCACAGCGAAAAATTAAAATATTAAAAATCGACCTGATTTTTTATATTTATTGAAAAAACCTTAACCAAATTCATACTTGTGTTTTCTACTTAGTAGAAGTTTGTTGTTGTTGGCTTTCAACCAAACAATCTTATCCGCTATTCTCGTACAACGAACTGCTTCGAGTGTGGGTTCGAACCAATTGAATTGAAACACAGAATTAGAAAAAGTTTTCTCTCCTTTAGGGATGAAAACAAAATTCTCTCTTCTTAATAGAAACTGATAGTATTGTTATTCTGAAAAAATATATGTAATAGTTGAGAATAAATTCTCTCTATTTTTCGGCAGAATAATAATCTCTTAAATTTATGTTAATAGTTCTACCGGTGTTATCTATTTATAGGAAGAGAAGGTAGAATTCTTATTGAGTTGTAGTGGTTTATTTCAAATGGAAAAACAAAATCCTACTTAAAATAGAATTATGGTAGACGACACTCCCTAGTAATACTAGGGTTGCCGTCTCCTTCATGTCCATGAGGAGTTTTTGGGCCTATCTCATATCATGTCCAATTACGAGTACTTCTAAGCCTTTTTAACCTAGTACTCTGTAATATGATTCAACCCAATTCAGTTTTTCTATTTCCTAAAATAAACTTTAATATATACATATTAAATAATTTTCTCACTCCAATTTTACCTGAATAAAATTTTGACCATTTTCCCTCTATTAAAATTTTGATGATTTTACCCGGTAAAAATTCGAGAAAATCAATTCAATATGTCACAACTCAACAAGTCCACTATGACTGAATGATTTATTTTCATTTTCAGGCTTCAAAACTGTCCAAAAATATAAACTCATTCTTCTATCATTTTTTAAATAATCCTATATAGGATTGCAAATTTTCATTTTTATTTGCATTTTTGGAAACCTACATTCGTTTCCAAATGATTCTATTTCTCTGTTTTGGAGAAAACTATAATCATTCCTAAATGTTTCCCATTTCTTTTTTTTTCTATTCATTCTGTTTATTTTTATTCAAA
The DNA here is from genome assembly GCF_025698485.1 of Gossypium arboreum. Classification (NCBI taxonomy): domain Eukaryota; kingdom Viridiplantae; phylum Streptophyta; class Magnoliopsida; order Malvales; family Malvaceae; genus Gossypium; species Gossypium arboreum. Next base: position 67,993,677 of record NC_069072.1, read on the forward strand.
CATGCAATTCATTTCTAGTTTCAACAAGCTAGCTGAGGGACTGATTAGACATATGAAGTTGAGGCTCAAATGGTTTATAATTAAATTTTGCTTTTCGCCTATTAATTATAAACTCATTTAGTCATGAAGTCATTCCACTATAGTATTATGACTGAGCTTTCCCCAACGACATACCACTACGAAAGCAATTACTTAGTACTCGTCCAATTACCTTGTTAATAGTGTGTTGCCCTCATAGGATATCTTTGATATCTTTGGGATAATATCAGTTCTCCCAATATGATCCCATTTTATCTTATGATAACTATTACATATTCCTTCATGAAAAGTCAATCACTATCAATTAGTGATCAAGTCATCCATCACAAAGACAAATGACTCGTGGCCACAGTTACTTTTCAACCATGTAATTCCAATGAGAGGATATCATTTAACCATGTTTTGGGTTATGAATTCCACTATTATGAATGACGCTACATACTAAAGAAGTCGTACACCTAACGCACCAACTTTTGGTTCCTTATTTATTTGAACTTAAGCTTTTACTTACATCAAAGTGTATGAATCACACATACATAGTCCGCTATCCACTTAAGATTTAGGTATGGCACACTATGAACATCACAAGTGAATAAATCCAAAAACAGATTTAGGAAATATTCTGCTTAGGTCCTGTCCAATGTACTGCTAGTGCATTCAGTCACATCTATATCTCTATCTTCTGGAATTCATTCACTCTGATGCCCAAGACAAAGTATCTCCCCAATTGGACTTAATAGACTCCATATTAGTCTTTCAATCAGTTTACTCATTCTTTATTAGACTAAGGACATGTTTCGGTTCGTTTACTAATACAAGTTGTCCTTTTGTACTACGATCCGACCTCGTAATATCGCTTAATATTAGTTAAACAATAGACAAGCAATGAGAAACATTTGCTTCTATTTTGCTTTGCGTGCAAAAGCCATTTAAGGACTAATACAAATTATATTAATTTGATTCATGAATAATTTTATTAATCAATCTGTTTGAAAAAATTATAAGTGTACTTAGATGAAAATACTACACTTAGGGTACTAGATCCAACATTTCAATAGAGTCATGTCAAATAGTGCCTTCTTAATTTCCTCATCAATAATCGCCTTGCCCAGAAACTCAATATTACAGGAGTTAAGACGTGGAAAGGAGCTAGGAGGTAGGTCCCTCATAGGTTTCAAGATATCACCATATAACTTTTGAAAAAAATTAATCGCGTCAGATTGAAAGATATTCACATCATAGATCCAAACACTTTCATTATTTCATAGAGTAGTGATTCAGTTATATTTCCTCCTCTGTAAAGTACGACTATAAAAAAAACTTAGTGTTCCTGTCCTCCAAGCTAAGCCAGTGAGATCTAGCTTTTTGCTTCTATAGAATTTCTTCATGATGTAAAACACTTTCTAACTCCTCCTTCACCTTTATTCTAACTGAAACAAATGATTAGAGTCAAAATGTTCCATCGCCCTTTGAATGCTAGATAGTTGATTTAACAAATGTTTTTTACAAAAATTGTTATAGCCATAAACAAATTTATTCCATTCCTTAATGCTAGAGGTAAATTCAAAAAGTGAAGCTATCATACGTCTTTTAAACTACCACTTTTTAAACTACCACTTTTCTTTGAAAAAAATCAGAGGATTTTGTATGTTCAGTTCACCCAACCAAAAAAACCAAAAGGGCGCCCCTTATTTGAACTAATCACCGGCCTTGAGGAAAGGAGAAGAGGCTTATGATCAGAATTAATCTTCAGAAGGTAAGTAACCATGCTATTGGGAAAGGCCTTCACCCAGGGATCATTACTGAGAGCTCGATCAAGCCGTTCAAATATTCCACCTCTATGCCAAGTAAAGTAGGGACCTCTGAAAACCAAATCTTATAGTTTAGCGAAATAAACAAAATCACCAAAGAAATGACATCTCTTCCTACAACATTGTCTATATTTCTTTTCACTTAGGGAAATGATAACATTAAAATAAAAAATAACAAGCTAAGGAACTGGCTCCGAAGGAATAGAGGATTTGAAATTCTCCCATAAAACCTTTTGTTTTTGCCTATCCAGACTTTCATAAACAAATGTGACAAAAATAGACTGAAAAGGTATGTTGTTGAGAACCTAAATAAAAATAAATTAAAGATAGTTTTGGATTACCTCAACCTATAGTTTTGTATTACCTCAACCTGGACCAAGTCCTTCTAACCAACCTAAATGCCTCCAGAAAAACCAATATCTTTCAATCGATAAGAATGCTAGAACCCCAACTTAGCAATAATTTTATCTACTTTAGAACCACTAACCCTTATCTCTAGTAAGCTAACTATATTTGGCTTGTGCTCCATGGTATACTCTCGGAGAGTACGAAAAAACTTGTCATTAGCACAGCCCTAACAATTCCAAGAAAAAATGGAAAAATCCATATTCATAATTAAATAAAGAAAATCAAACCTTATTGGCTTGATACCACCATATCTTTCAATTGCTCTTTAGAAACATCATTCGGATCATCTTCTTTAGTTTCTAGTTCCAATTGGGAGTTTATAAGCTCTACCATAGAGTCCATCATGTCAGATAGTGACTCGATTACTCCCAGTTGCCTTAAAATGACTATTACGGCCTCGTAGTGCCCTATTTAACTTACTTCCTTTTTTGACATAAGTTGCTTTCACACCAGAACCTCACCCTTGAGAGCCAAACTCGCCATTTTTCAAAACTACTGAGGGGCCTTCATTAGTAGAGCACAAGTTATTTGGTTCCAAATTCTCTTTAAAAGAGATAGCCGAATGTCTTTCGAGGTCAAGAATGCCTACATGCATTGAACTTACAACTCTACTGGTCCTTCAAAAGCTGGGGTAAAATGTGATATAGTAGTAGAATGAATTCCAACAAAATTATTTATTTCAACTACAGAGCTAAACTTAGCAAAGAAGTAATTGGGTATAGCTTTAAAAATATTGGTTGGTTTGACTTGTTTGAAGCTTGCTTGGGCCACAATAGCCTTGTTCGAAATATTTGAGCCTACCATAGCATTATTGGTAATGAATCCAATTTGGAAAGTTGCTGACGTCACTTTATTCCCTTGGTTCATGTTACCCTCCTGCATTGGTTGCCTACATAGGCCTTTAAGGATTTCCCACATCCCCTAAGCCCATACTGTTATTATTGGTAGGTGAGCTAGTTCTTATACCAACTAACTCGACTTATCTCCCTTGATCCATGCTCCTGCATTGACCAACTTCCTTCCTTAGTGGACTAGTGTCCTACGTTGCTTGCCAGTAGAATCTTCTAGATTCACGACCTCCATAATATCCTTTCTTTTAATACTGAATCTCGAAATCTTCTTAATTTTCGAATCAATCTCACCAACCTTTCTATCCAAAGGGACCAAAGCATTAAAACGTGATATCATATTTTCCTCCTCTAGATTTTTAGCTCATTGCTTTTGGGAATCTCTTGTTTTTTGCCTTGATCTTCTCTCAACTAGTATCCAAGGTCTGTATGCCTCCTCCCCTTTTACTGTGCTGGATTTTGTCAATGATGTACCAGATGTTGTTGTTTTTTTTCTAGCATGGGACATGACCATGACGACGTTTGGACACAATTCCTTCACATAGCAGTATAATATACAAAGATTCATACTCAATAAGTTGGGTTGTGCCATTAATAAAAACTTGATAGGTCAAAGGTTTGTCCAAATTAACATACACCGCCATATGAGCAAATCGACCCTTTGTTCTACTATTAGTGTTATAATCCAATTTAACAACCTTTCCCACCATGTCTTCAATTTCCTCAATTATCCTTCGCTTGTACATGTATCCCGAAAGACTCGATAGTCGAATCCAAGTAATCACAATACTTGGATAAAGTTGCAATGAACTGAAATCTATGGTCCAGGGTTGCATTGTCAAGTATTGCCCATACATGACCCAAGGTCCATGAGATAACACCTTCTCGTAATCCTCTTTGTTTTGAAACTTCGCCAAGAAATAGCCATTCTCGATATCCATCAGTTAAAATGACATGGAAGGTCGCCAAAGGCTATATGTCTTATTTTGGAAAGCAACATACCTGATGTTCCGCCCCAACAGTTTAAGAACCATCATAGTATCCATATTTTTGACCAGGAGTTGATACACCCTATCCAAGAACTCGATCGAGGGGATCAGTCGACCTCGTGATATCCCCTTCCAAAATTTTGAAATAATCATTATCCTCAAGTCTAGCGGTTCTAGCCGACCTACTTGATCCAATAAGGCCTTTCCCATTAACCTATCTTTCCAAAATAGCATCGGTTAATGTGGCAATTCCACAACCATATCCATGTTAGCATTTGCATTATTATCCTTAAATCGCACTTTTTTAATGTTTCGATTTTCAATAGAACGTGACTCATTGCCATCACTGGAGAATTTGCCATTGAAGTTTAGCCTTTTGGTCAAAATGGATTTTTCATTGTAATATTTTAATCTAATGATTATATCATTAAAATATTAATTATATAAAATTATTTTAAATTTACCCGGATATATTAACATTATTAAGATTTAGAACGTGGAATACTCCAAAATAGTAATTTAATAGTTGCTGGGCCCATTTTGATTGCTAGCCAGCTGGTCTGGACTTTCAGGTTTCATGTCAAGTGGTATTTATTAATTAATGAACAATCACCGAAGCCGAGCAAAGCAAAGCAAAGCGGAGAAAAAGTGTGTTCTGCAATGGCGGGCGTTATAGGATTCGTGGGTTTGGACCAGTTGAGCTTGGACATGGCTGTTTCGCTTCTTCGCGCTGGCTACAAAGTCCAAGCTTTTGAGGTTCCAAATCTTTCACTTTTTCCTTTTCAAGATATTGCCAGTTGACTATTGCTAAACTTAATTGATTTTTTAAATCTCAGTTTGGTTCTTGGTGAAAGCCTATTTGTAATCCAAATCGGAATATTTAGTTAATTCAGTTGCAGTGGCAGCTGTTCCTTAAGACTTCACATTTAAGAACTGGAATGATGTTTTGTTATTTAATCCATTTTGGAATTTTGATACAGATGGGTACTTGAAAATTTTATTGCATATTCAAGTGCTTAAATTCATGCTATACTAATAGTTTCAATAGGCAGAGCTGAAATTTGGCTAACATAAAGCTGCAATGTCAAAATTTTGTATCTTTGACATTCAATTCTAAGCTTCTCGGTACTTTGGGTGAATGTCGTATACGGAAATGCAACGCCACGGGAATATTCAATTTTTTCTAAGTTTCTTAATATGTATGGAGGGTTAGTCGTCCTAACCATCTAATTTAAAGTGTTAGATACCTATACTTCAAGAAAAGTGAAGACTTGGAGCAATAGAGTTTGAGTTATTTTGTTTTTTTGCCTTACCGATTATCAAGTCAATTTTTGAGATTCCAAATATCATTGTTCATCTTGACAGTTAAGTTTATTTGACTTTAGTGTGTAGTCCTGTGTGGCTTTCTTTTGATGGTGAAGATTCGATTATTCCTCGATCATGGCTGAAAATTCCTTTCATGCTCTTCTATTGTAGTTGTAGGATGATGATACTGAATTGTGAAAAACTACATCTACGAGTTTGCATTTGTAACCCAACCAGCTACATTATAAGCCGGATTTCATGAACTGAAAGTTTCTACTTTCTAGAAATAAGTTATCTACACTTCATCATATTAGCTTCAATGTTGTTAAATATACATGAGGAACCAATTGCAATATTATATTTCTATGAAACATTGCTCAAGGTCAATTGTGGAAGAATTTTACCCAACTTTTAACTGTAACATTTCAGCAATTAGCTACTACTTAATGATATGCCTTCTTTATCATGAGTTTTGCAAGTACAGTATCTTCCTTTTCATAATTCTCTGCAGTTCATACATTTTTTACATTTTTTATTGCTCAACATCAGAACAACCTTGCGATTTGAAATTGATTTTGAGAGCTTTAATTTCTGTTGTGCTGCAACATTCTATATCTGCAGGTCCAAAATCTTTTGATGAACGAGTTTTTGAAGCTAGGGGGCACTGAATGCTTCAGCCTTAGGGAGGCAGGGAAAGGTAATATAATATTAAGCATTTCTTTTTGCTGTTATTGTTATAATTATGATTATTATTAAGGGTTGGGGGGGGATCATACGCAGCTTTTTGTACAAGGAGCTACTTGCATCTACATTTGAGCCAAACTTACAACTTTACAATAATGTTTGTGTTCAACTGTTTCAACCTGCATTTACAACTTTACAGTAAGTTAGTTTTCATTTTTCAATGAGGGAATTTCATGAGCCAAGTAATTGATCTTGATATATTTGAGGTGTAAAAAGAACAAAAATGTGCTTTCTTTTTGAAGAATGATAGACAAATGTATGTTCTCAACTAATTGGGAAATGAAATAATATAAAAAAAATAATATTGTTTCCTTTGTAATGACTAAAAACTGAGGGTCTTGGGTAAGTAAAAATAATATATAAAATTAATGTTGGAAAGTAATGGCTAACAAGTGAGGGTCTTGGGTGGTGTGCTACTATAGAAGATGAGTTGTTTTATCTCAGAAAATTCTAATACCCAGACAATTCATTTCATAGCGGGTTGGCAATCTTCTAGTGCTAAGATAAGATGATGGCCATTGCCATTTAATTTCTGAGTAGAAAGAGGCCTCTGAATTGTTTATAAATGCTGTGTATTTCTGGCTGATATTCAGCAACAAAATGAAGGGTAAAACTGAAAATTGTACAATTATTATCAGCAAACCCATAGATGGGAGGTTTATAGTCGCATTGTGTCTTACATGCAAGACAGGAACCTTGATTACCATGTGAGGTTGCAATAATTTGTTTACTGACCTTTGCCAACTAAGGCGGTGCCATATCTGTTTCCGGAAATGTTAGAGACTAGAGATCCCAAAACAGTTTTCAGGGAAGACTGCTTGGACCTCTTGATCAGAATGAGCCCCGCCTTGGAGCTTGCTCTGATGTGATTGATACAGGGTGATATCCACTTATTTAGGAGGCATTTGCAATTACACAAGGATATTTTGAAAAGACGTATTAGTTTGTGTGTTCCTGTTTTCAATTATTATCAATTTTCTTAAATCTTAAGAAAAAGTATATAATCCCTCCAATTTTATTTAAACACTATATAATAAGTTGGTGGTCAACCCTCTGATCCTTTTTTCTTTCTTGATCTTATGCAGGTGTTGCTGCTTTAATTGTCTTAATATCTCACGTGGATCAAATAAACGATATAATTTTTGGTCATGATAGTGCTTTGAAAGGTCTTTAAGTAGCTTCTTTGTTTTTATGTCAAAAATATTTTTTGCTCACACAGTTATTAGGTAGATTTTACATCTTTATGAATTTTTCAGGATTACAGAAAGATACAGTCATTATTCTTCATTCGACCGTATTGCCATCACACATCCAGAATTTGGAGAAGAATCTCAGAGGTAGTTGTGGTTTTAATATTTGTGGATTGATGTGATAACACATTCATAGGGAATAATATTTTCTGTTCTGCATTTGTTTCTCAAAAACACATGGTTGCCGATACCAGTATGCTGCTTCTTTGCTGTGCTTGATCAGAAACCAATGGAAGTATTCCAACATACATGTTCTAATAACAATGAATCTATGACCTCCAAATGTCTTCTTTTTTTTCCCTTCAATTGTAAAACAATTCCTAGTTATTTCAAGAGGCATAGGTCACCATTAGCTTGTTTTTATTTAGACTAAAATGGCTTGTTTGATCTCTAATTCCTCGAAGGAGAATCACATGATTTAATTTTGATGAAGCCCTTTCTTTCTCTGACATCATCTACTCTTAGAGTTTAAAGGTACTATGGTGTGAGGACATTTTAGGATGTTTCACAATCAATTTGGTTTTTAGTTTCTTGTTTATTCAGCCTGAAGTAGTTGATCATCGATTTTAAATATTTCTCTGGTTTTCTCTTAATCTTACTTATTGGTCTATTTTCCCTTCTATCCTAGCTAATAAGCAGTTCTTTTCTTGGCCTTTCATTTCTGATAGAGGATGGACTGACAACTTCAGTAGTAGATGCATATGTCTTTAAGGCAACATCAGAGCTCTTAAATGGAAAAATTATGGTAATATTATATATAAGCCTTTATTTTCTTTCCCTTTTCTGGCTTAGCTCTAAAATTATTGGGCCAATCTCCGGGTTATATTTTGTTTACTTAGTTATCATTTTCTTTTCCCGTGTATCTTTTGGGAATTTGGAAGAAGGATATAGGAAAGGGTATACATCAATATAGCCTTGGGATCCTATCACATGGGGAATTTTATTCTTGTTCTCTGCTGAAGTTCTAAATAATTTCTTTTAAAATGTTTTTAGGTTATCTCCTCAGGAAGGTCTGATGCCATTTCTAAGGCTTACCCTTTTCTCTCTGGTATTGTTCATTTTGCAAAGTAATTAGCTATAAATGAGTTCTATACCTGTATATTTATGCTCTTAAAATATGTTGATTATACATGTCTCTGAGCTTTTTTTCCTTTTTCTTTTTTATTGCAGCAATGTCTGAAAAGCTTTACACTTTTGAAGGCGAAACTGGAGCTGGAAGGTATTCTTTCATCTTGACCTGCTGTCCAAAGTTCTGCAAATTTTTCTATAAGATCAATGACATCAGTGACATGCTAATTAAGTTCCACAATATTTGACTGTTTCATCAATCCGTCACTTAAAAATGAAATTACTTTTAGAAACAGTAAATACTTTCTGTTGGTCTTCAAATTCCTAAATGTGCCTTTGGCTCCTAAGTTTCTTAGTTCCTGACTGTTTCAGCAAAACTAAATTGGTCACTGAGCTGCTTGAGGGCATTCATCTTATTGCTGCTGTAGAAGCTATATCACTTGGTGTTAAAGCTGGGATCCATCCATGGATAATCTATGACATCATTTCAAATGCTGCTGGAAATTCTTGGTGATTTATGCCTCTATTTACTCTTTATAAATGTTCTAGAATAGTTGATGGCTTATTATGTTTGCTTTGGGTTCTTGATGACTGCTTTCAGATTGAAAAAAGTTAAACCCCATATGGTGCATACCCTATACTAGCATATATCATACATAATATTAGAAATGAAAGATTTCTTATACTTGATTAATTGAGCTAAAATGGTTCCCTTGTTATGCTTAGAGGATATGTAGTAGGTAGGAAACTTTAAGGCTTGCATATAAGGCTTGGAAATGGTTATTGGAGCTATTTGTTTTTGTTGCTGGCTTAGTCTTTCCAATGGCATGTAATTTACTCTTTTCTATAACTTAGTTGTACTAGAGCTGAAAGATCCTAAGGGAATCGTGACTTGTTCTATGATCTTTATTGTTGAGATAAGTATAAATTTAGAGTGTGCTTGGTGGGGTGAGAAAGTGAAATGATGGATAGAGGGTGTTAAGGTGGAAAGAAAATGGATTTTGAGAATGATTGGTAGGAAAGATTATCATTTTCCGAACCTATTAACAAAAACTGATCACTCCAAATTGGAGAGAAAGATGAAAGAAAATGAGCATTGTGTGGGTCAAGTATGTATAGTTACAAGATTATCCATAATTTTCTTAACTTTTATTTTATAAAAATCTTAACTTAACAAAAAGTAATTGTAAATAAATGTGTTTTTTTTTCTTTCTAAATTTCCCCTTCATTTCATTTTTCAATCATACCTAGCAATTGGTGGAAAGAAACTTATTTTTTCCTTCCAATTTTCCATCTTTCCTACTAAAAACAGTATATAAGGAAAAATATGTATCTTCCTTTACATTTTTCTTTCTATTATTCTATCCTGTCAACCAAGCAAAGCCTTATTTTTGGTTAGTCTAGTATAATAGAATATGAAGTGATTGCTTTAAGTTTTATATATTAGAGATGAATACTCTAATGTATTGAGGAAAAACTCTCTCAAAGTATGTATTTCTTAGAAATACATACAACTATATATACATGAAAATTGAATAAATTTAAGGAGAGAATATCTCTTAATTAGAATATCTAAAAATCAGTTGTAATCTCTAAAAATACTAATTAATGCTATCAAATAATCAAAAAATTCTCAACACTCCCTCTCAAATTGGTGCATAGATGGCTCGCATGCTTAGCTTGCAAAGAAGATTATGATAAGTCTTACAGTTGAGCCATTTAGTAATAATATCTGCCAACTGTTTTTCGGATGCTAGATAAGATAGACTTAAGGCACCATTGGCTACTTTTACCTTGATAAAATGACGATCTATTTCAATGTGCTTGGTTCTATCGTGTTGTACTGGATTTTGAGCTATGCTAATGGCCGTCTTGTTGTCATAGTATAGGTTGATCCATTTTCTTTCAACAACTTTAGGTTTTCCAATACCTTTTGCAGCCATAAAAGCTCGCAAACACCTTAAGCCATGGTCCTATATTCAGCCTCTGCACTTGGTTGAGCTTGTTTCTTACTCCTTCAAGTGACTAAGTTTCCTCCCATAAGAGTACAATAATTGTTGTAGACCTTTTGTCATCAAGAGAGCCAACCCAATCTGTATTTGTAAATACTTCTCTTGATATGACTATTTTTTGAGAAAATAATATGTTTGCCCGGTGCAGACTTCAAATAGCACAAAATTCGCACTACTGCTTGCATATGAGCTTGGTGAGAATCATGCATAAATTGGCTTATTAAACTAATCACATAGGCTATATCAGGTCGAGTATGAGCGAGATAAATTAAACGCCTGACGAGTCTTTGATATCTCCTTTTATCCACCGTTTCGCCGATCCCTGCTTGTAACTTGTGGTTACTCTCAATAGGCGATTCGGCTGGTTAGCAACCTAACATGCCAGTCTTTGTCAGAAGATATAAGACATACTTTCTTTGGGAAATAAAAATTCCCTCTTTCGATCTGACCACTTCTATTCCAAGGAAATATTGTAATTTCTCCAAGTCTTTGATTTCGAATTCTTGAGCCAATTGTTTCTTAAGTTGGACTATTTTTTCTTGTCATCTCTTGTCATAATTATGTCATCGACATAAACTATAAGGAGAGTAATCTTACCCTTGTGATGCTTTATAAAGAGGGTATGATCAGCATTACTTTGTCGATAGCCAAACGACATCGTGACCTTACTAAATCTGTCAAACTAAGCTCTGGGAGATTGCTTTAGTCCATATAGGGCCTTTTTTAGTCTACATACCGTTCCTTGAGTATTTTTATCCTCGAATCCTGGAGGAATTTTCATATACACTTCTTCTTCCACGTTTCCATGTGAAAAAGGCATTCTTTACATCAAACTGTTGTAAGTCTCAGTTGAGACTTGCTGTACACAATAAAAGGATCTTAATCGTGTTCAATTTAGCAACTGGAGCAAATGTTTCTTGATAATCCACTCAATATGTCTAAGTCCTTGCGCTACTAATCTGGCTCTGAGTCTTTCAATTGAACCATAAGCCTTATAGTTGATAGTAAACACCCATTTGCAGCCAACCATTTTTTGCCCCTTAGAAGGATTAACCAGTTCCCACGTCTCATTTTTTGCTAAAGCCCTCATTTCCTCAATTATAGCCTTCTTCCATCTTGGACTAGTGATGACTTCTCTCCAATCTTGTGGAACAAACATAGAGAACAAAGATAAAGCAAAAGCTATATAGGATATGGATAAGGAATCATAAGAGACAAAGTCAGAGATAGGATGTAAGTGCAAGTTCTAATACTTTTTCGTTGGGCTATTAATAATTTCAAATCAGTAACAATCGAAGGTAAAGAAGACTCACCTGACAATGAAGAGTCAGGGTATAAAGTAGATTGTATGATGGCATCTTCTTTCTTGCCTTTTCTAGTGTATGTCCTTAAATCAGATCTATCCAACAATCGTCCACTAGTCTTCTCTTGAACCAAAGTCTTTGTTGGAACTAAATTCTCTCTCGAAAGAGTAACAGAATAAGGTACCATCTCTTTATTTTCAATAACATCCCGTTGAAGAGATTGGTGTGATGAAGAAAAGTAGGGTTCATCCTCACAAAATGTTACATCCATACTTACATAATACTTTTTAGATGGCGGATGATAACATTTGTAACCCTTCTATGTAGGAGAGTATCCAACGAAAACATATTTGACTGCTTGAGGATCCAGTTTGCTTCCATCTCAAAGATGAATGAAGCAAATACAATCAAAGACCTTCGGTGAAACTGGGTAATTCGTCTTGCCCTATAAGGTTTCTATGGGACTTTTAAAATTAAGGACCCAAAGAGGCATTCGATTAGTAAGATTCATTGCCTCAATAAGGCTTTGGGAGATTAATAGTGATCATAAGTGATCTAGCCACCTCCAAAAGATGCCGATTTTTTCTTTTGGCAACACCATTCTGAGCACTTGTACTTGAACAACTGGTCTGATGTAAAATCTCATATGATTCCAAATAATCATTAAAGTTATACTCGGTTTTATTATCAGTTCGCAAAATCTTAACCTTAGCATCAAACTGAGTAGTAATCAATTTATGAAAAGAATGAAAACACGAGAAAACATCACTTTTGGACTTTAATAAAATTACCCATGTCATCCGAGTGCAACCGTCAATAAAAGTAACAAACCAACGATTTCTAGATAAAAAAGTAAGGCAAGTAGGGCCCCAAACATCCTAATGAATAATCTCAAAAGGAACAATACTTCTATTATTACGTAAAGTATAATTGTTTCTTGTATGCTTAGCAAACTTAGGCATCACAAACTAAAGAGTCTAATTGAGTTCTTGAAAATAAATTAGGAAACATCTTGGCTAGAACAATAAATGATAGATGTCCTAACCATTTATGCCACTGAATAATCTCCCGGTTGACATCTTTATTGTCTCCAAATAATGCTTGAGACATATTAGACGATCGGTTTAGAAGATATAAGCCATCACACAATCTACCACTGCCAATCGTAAGGTTAGCTGGGAATTTAGGGACATAGAGGACAGAGGATAAAGTGATATTTGGAGTACAAACAACAAAACCTGTTCCAGAGATGGAGGTAAGAGAGTTATCGTCTAGTCGCACACTATTTTTATATGGACAAGTAGTATAGTTAAATAAGCTTTTGTTTGACCTTTTTCATATGTTTATTCGCATCAAAAGCAATAATCCAAGAAGTAGATGGAGTATTTAAAACAACACCTAAGTTCGTATGATTAGACTTGGCAATCGAGGTAGAGTCCAATTGAGACAAGATGCGTAGGAAGCACGAACCTTTAGTGTGCCGAGGCTTTCTACAGTACTCACACATCAAGTGATCCTTGACAGACTTACCAGTCGATGGACCATCCTGGTTAGCAATGAGGTCAACTTTCTCTAAAAGTGGATTATAGAGCATACCAACACGACGACTCTCCTCTTGTTGTACATAGGAGTATGTCACATGGAGAGAAGGGAACAAAGTCTTGCCAAGAACTTGAACTTATTGATCATACTCGGTATTCAACCCAGCCAAGAAAAAAAAAAACTCTTTTTCCACCATCTTCTGAAATTTTTTGGCATCCTTGGCATAATTCGCTTGTAAATGTTGATAATAATCAAGTTCCTGCCACAACCCACTTAATTTAGCAAAATATTGAGAAATCGTTAGCTCCCCTTGTTTTGTACCACGGACCTTATTATGAATCTATAAAATTTGCACATCATTCCCAACACAGGAGTAGGTGAGAGCAGTAGCATTTCAAATCTTTTCCGCAGTATCAAGTAACAAATAGGTATTGAAAATATGAGGTTGCATAGTGTTGATAAGCCATGCCATAACAAGAGAATTCGTTGAATGCCACTGACTTAAAGGTTGAATCAGTTTAGGTTTCGACGATTTGTCGGTGATGTATCCTTGCAAGCCATGAGCCTTGACAAACAACAAGCAAGACCTTGACCAAATAAGGTAATTATGTTTATCAAGCTTCATAGGGCTAATTTGCAACGAGGGATTATCAGTTGGAATCACGAGCTTCTCGTTTATAGATAGAATGCTAGAAAAAACAATTAAACCCCAAAAAATTTGCTTGCACAATTAGAATAACAAATCAAAAAAAAAAAAAAACCAAATAGATCCACACAAAAAAAAACTTAGCCAAAACACACCACTACTTATAGTAGAATGAACGAAAGAGAGCAGAAAGCACAGCGACGGCGTCGAAAAAAACATGGTGGCAATAGGTGGAGTCCAAGCACGGGTCTTTTAGTCACCGGGGTCCAAGGTTTTGCCGGCGAGTGGATGTCGACTCCAATGGTAAAGGCAGTGAGAGGAAAAAATAGGGCTAGGGTGGAGAGTACCAAATTTGGGTTTCTGGGGTTTTTGGAAAAAAAAATTAAAATTAGAAAAAGATCCCAAAAAGGCGGATAAGAAATCTGATACAATGATGAAATTAGAGATGAATACTCTAATGTATTGAGGAAAAATTCTCTCAAAGTATGTATTTCTTAGAAATATGTATAATTATATATACATGAAAATTGAATAAATCTAAGGAAAGAATATCTCTTAATTAGAATCTCTAAAAATCAGTTGTAATATCTAAAGATACTAATTAATGCTATCAAATAATCAAAAGATTCTCAACAATATATATTTCATAACAAGGTCACAATATCTAATGAAAGTTTAAATTACATTTGCTAGACTGTTGTAACTTGACCTCATGCATCCTCAAGAGGAAATATACTCCTTTAATTAATGAATGTATGAATGTTAAGTACAAAATGAAAATTCATGCTTCTTATGTACTAGTAAAACTGCTAGGTTCTCCCAATCATTCTAGCCATTCTCTTTGAACTATGTAAGAAAAACTATTCCAGTTTATTAGGGTTTGATTAATAATTGTAGCATCACATGCACAAAGCCAAGAAGTTACTTTTTGTTTTCTTTGATTAGGGTTGCTTATCATGCTCAGTTGTCCTACTTTAGTTGGAGTAGATGCTTTTATGAAAACAAACGGTCTTTGTAAGAAAAGTAGACCACATGATTGTCCTTTCCTCATGTTACTAGTTCGGTTCCCTTTTCCTTTCTCATTAGTTTTCAAAAAACTAGAGCCAGTGCAGCAATGCCATTCATGATGATTTTTCAAATAATGAACTTGGACGGATTGCTGGAAATATCTTTTGGGATATTTTGCTTCAGTTTTAGTCAAATTTCATGCTTAGACTGAATAAATTATCACGAGTTGGAAAATGACGTTCAAAAAGCTAGACAGGTTTTAAGTTAATGTGTTGGACATGTGGAGTGCACTAAGGTGACGGAACATGTTTGACTACTCCAGATATTTTTCTGATGAAAATTACTCCAGTTGCCAAGTGCTGCTGGCTGATAAAGTAGAAGTTATTTAATTTGAATATTGTAATGAAACCCCAAAAGCACCTTAGATGCACAATGAATACAGTGGGATACACGTCCCATTTCTTCTGTCAAATGTCACTATACAGAAGAAATTCACTTTCAAGGATGTTTCATTTATAATTATTACATTGAAATGAAATTAGATTTTCTTTTATATTTTGTTTTATTCTTTTGGGCTCATTCAAGTAGGAATATATTGATGAAAATTCTTAAATAGAGCCAGCAAAGAAATCAACAAGGTTGGACCTACAAAACCAAGAATAAATCTGATTAACTCTGCCTAGAGTAAACAAACATAAAGCCCCATACAAATTCACTTAAAAGAATTTATGGTTTTGATGATAGTTATAACCCATATTATTTAGAGTATCTTTTAAAAAAATATTTTTTAACTTCAGAAAGGCACTTGTAGAAGAAGGGATCAACATTTTTTTAGCCACTATTTAGCCTATATTAGGTTGTAATATAGTTCTACTTAAAAGAGGAAAAAAAATTTATATTTATCTTCAGCACTTCATGTTATATTATTCGTAGCTTTTATGTTCTCGTGTGGTGCATTTGAAACTGTTTCCAAAGGTCTGTTTCCCTGACTACCATCCTCAGCTTGTATTTTATTTTTCACTACCTATTTCCTTGAGTTTAAGTGAATCTATCAATTATCATGCCCCTTTAATATGGGGACAAAAACTCCACATCAAGTCAGTGTATGCTGGCTAGGACATGGTTATGTACTTAGGATTTACTTATTTTCTTTTGGTAGTATATGTAACTTGAAAATGCTAGGTTTACCATACAAGTTTCTAGAACAATGACGAAATGGATGGTAATTTCTTGGAGCCTTGTCTTAGGTGGTTTATTAGCATACATCTTTTTTATGCTTTCCCTGATGAACGAATTCAAATAAACCATATGCTTGGAAGGTTTAATTGAGTTTTAATCTAACTTTGTTTCCTATTCCCCATTCCCCCCCTTGTTTTTTTCCCTGGGGGTGGGTGGGATGCTGTTACCATGTATGCAGGGTTTTCAAGAATTATATCCTACAGCTTCTGAGTGGGAATGTCAAATATAATTTCTTGAATCCTTTTAATCATAAATTGGTAAGTTTAACTACAATGACAAGTATTTCCTTTTTATTGTTTCGTTGAGCTGGCTTATGAAGACTGTACTGCCTTGACTTTTTCGAAGTATTTTCTGCAGACTTATATTTTTTTGCTAATTTTTTAGAATTTAAACTATAGCCTTAAGCTAATACTTCCTACTTAGAAGTAACTAAAATTTGTAACTGTTAGCTATCTGGAAGATGCTACTTTTGTGTGCATCATAATTATAATGGTTAATAACAAGTACCATAATAATCTTTGCTCTGTGTTAGTAAATGTTTAATTTGTAAACTAATATGTCTACTAATATGTTTCTGGATAGGCATATTCCTCTATAGTACATTAGCTTGTTCATGTTTCATTCCAATCTTATTAATCTCTTTTTCCCTCCTAAATTCAAGGGTATTGTTTTGGATATGGCCAAATTGCTTACTTTTCCTCTTCCACTTTTGGCAAGTGCTCATCAACAATTGGCTCTTGGTACTAATCTACTAGATTCTTTTCAATCTAAGTCCATTGGTTTTGGTTCAGAGCAACTTTTATTTCTTAGCTACCTAATATATTTCCTTTTTCAGGGTCTTCACTTGGTCATGGAGATGATAATACCCCATTGGGTCAGGTTGATACTTGTAATTTTATTAATGGAACTTTCAGGCACATAGAACCCAACTTTAAATTAAACATTAAGATTCCTTTGCTTGAAGGGGGAAAGATGGAGATGTTTCTCTAATCTAAAACTTACTTTTCTCTATATGATTGATCAACAGGTTTGGGACCAAGTATTTGGAGTGAATACTGCTGATGCTGCCAATGCTGAACGCTACAACCCAGAGGAACTTGCAACTCAAATCACAGCCAAATCAAAAACTGTGAACCGAGTTGGTTTTATTGGTCTTGGTGCAATGGGATTTGGAATGGCAACTTACCTTGTGAAGTCAAATTTCTGTGTTGTTGGTTATGATGTAAGTGCTAACCACTGCTTGTTTGACAATGTGTTCTTTACTTGATGCCTTGGGTTATTTTCCCGCCTTGTCTTCTTAAGCATCCGACCTGAAACCAGTTGGCAATGGGTTAAGGTGTCCAACGAATATAAGACCACAAGAAACCAAACTTGATAACAACATTTAACATGTCTCAATGTGTTAATTTCTGCATTGAGCACTTTACGTGAAATATGAGTTACAACCATGCTTGATTAGTGAACACCAATATTTGGATGTATTCTAGTTGACAATAAGGAACTTTACAAGTTGAATGAGTGGGGGACGTAAGTCAAATTAGATTTCACTTTCTTTTGTAGAATAAAGTAGTTTTACACTGAGCCTAAGTTGAAGTTTTACATGTCATTAGTTGAATGTGTTATTCCACATTGGTTAAGTATTAGATCCTGTGGGTTTATATTAAAGTTGGGCCGCTCTTCCTATTACTAGTTGGTTTTAGGTTTGATGCTATGATGGTAGTAAAGCCTAGGGTTTGTTATGTTGGTATTCTTGCCTAATCCCATATGAGGTTGATAACTCCTAGTGAGGTTGTCCATGTGTAGGCCTTGTGAACTACAGTGTGGGGGAGTGTTAAGTGGTGTTATCCCACATATGTTAAGTATTAGGTATTCTATGGTTTATATAAAAGTTGCACCCATCTACCTATTACCATTTGGTTTTAGGTTGGATGCTTAACAAAGTGCAATTTTAAATTCCTAAAGATAAATGGCTCCAACTAAACTTTTACCTTAAATACCTTTTTATGGCTTTCTTGATGGAGTGAGAGGGTCATAACCATCTAGAGTCAATATAAAATGTTTTTATTAACTTAGGAGAATGAAGTTCAAATTATAGGATGTTTTGTTTGTCTTCTAAGCTGCACAGGTTTTTGGAAAACTTCATTAGATTTGTTGGTAATTTCATGATTTTACTAGTTGGAAAAATGATATTCTTCTCATACTGTCTTCTACATTGCCTGAAAATCTGCATGTCACATGCTCACTTTCTGTTTTATGCCTACATATTAAATAAATCCATGGTATCCTTCATGGAATTTTAGTTAGATGTTATTTGTGATCAAGAGATTAAGTTTAAAGTTTAACTATGAGAAATTAAGTTTAAAGTTTAACTATGTTCCTGAATTTCAATTGGATGGTAGGTGTACAAACCTACACTAACTCGATTTGAAAGAGCTGGCGGCCTGATTGGAAGCTCTCCGGAAGATGTATCTAAAGGTAATTTCTGAACTGTTCAATGACCTGCCAATCCAAGTTAGTTAAGAAATAACAACTTTTGAAGCTTTTTATATGATTGAAATTTATTTCATGGTTTTGAGAGAAGTTGGCAGTTTACATTTTTGTGGTCCTCTTAAGATTAGACACTTGGAAACATTGGGGAGTCTAACACATGAGCTTACACAAGCTTGTTTCTTAATAGTGCAAGACATAAAGTTCTCATATGCCTTTTGTCTTCCATGACATTCACATTAGTTTTGAAATCAAATCTTTCTTTTCATTATTTTAAAAAAAAATAGGGCATATTATTTAAATTCATCTTTGATTGTTTTTATTCGTTACTCTTTTAACTAACTTGTTTGTTGACCAATGGGAATATAATTCTACTAAAGATTGTTGAATAATGAACTATTTTCGAATACACTACAAAATAATTGAACAACTTTGCACCCTTTTATGAAAAAGGATATAAGGACATCGTCAAATGGCTATCTCCGAAGGTGCTCTAGTATTGTAGATGGCTTACTTGCTAGCTAAAATTACCAGTTCCATTATAATCTTGATTTGAGCTGTTCAGATTTAACAATTAATTATATCTATCAGAATAGAAGGCTGAAATTTTGTTTCTATAGCTCTCTAGATTTGCTATAGATGGTCATGTAACTTAAAACAGAAGTAACACTTTGTACAAGCAATGCCGTCGGGAAATTGAATTTAGCATGACACTCAAACAAGGATCTCTTTTTTCTAACGTGGAAATTCTTTTACTAAAATAGGAAGCAAGCCATTTGTAAATACTTATGTGTGCTCTGTTATGGTCTTTGTGTGGATGGTAACACTCAAACTCTTTCAAGTTGGAAGAGTATGCCAACATTTGGATATAAAGGAATCAAGGTAGCAAAAATAAGTCTTTTGGAGGCTTAAGTGACTAACTGGCAATAACATGATCCTTGGAGTGCTTATTAACAAGGTGCTGAGATATAATGCAATACAGGGTTATCTTGAAGGGAAACGAAGACTTGAGCCTTTGAAGAAGTGTTGTAGATATTTCAGGTCTAGTACACCATTATGAAAGTTTTCAAGAGAACATTTAATAAAACTGTTCTATTATTATTAACTAAAGAACTGAACTTAAATAAGCAAAAGAGTCCTAATCCAAATTGGGAAAGTAATTCCCTTATTCTAATAAACTACTAAAAGATAACATAAAATATTTCTAGAATATGAATAAAACTTATCTACCTAAATAAATTTAAAAACATACATATTTCAACACCCTCCCTCAAGTTGGTGCATATATATCAATTATGTCCAACTTGCTTACAAGAAAATCAAAATTTGTCTTAGAAAGCCTTTTGGTGAGTATGTCAACAATCTGTTGTTTTGAAGGAACAAACGGCATGCACACTTGGCCTTATTCAATCTTCTCCTTGATAAAGTGTCTATCAATCTCAACATGTTTAGTTCTGTCATGCTGGACTGGGTTGTGAGCAATACTAATGGTAGCTTTGCTATCACAGTACAACTTCATTAGCTAAGTTATTGGTTTCTTCAACTCTTTCATAATTCTTTTTAACCACATTATTTCACAAATTCCTTGAGCCATTGATCTAAACTCAGCCTCTGCACTACTTCTTGCTACAATACTTTATTTTTTGCTTCGCCAAGTCACAAGGTTTTCCCAAACAAATGTACAGTATCCTGATGTAGATTTTCTATCTGTTATTGAGCCTGCCCAATCTGCATCTGTATAAAGCTTCAATCCCTCTTTGTTCGGATTTATTGAAGAATAAGCCCTTTTCAGGTGAACTCTTCAAGTATCTTAGAATTCGAAACACTGCTTCTTCATGTCCCTCCATTGGGGAGTGCTTAAATTGACTCACTAAGCTCACTGCAAAAGCTATGTCTAGCCTTATATGTGATAAGTAAATTAACTTACCAACTAATCTTTGATACTGCCCTTTATCAACTAATCGATTTTTTTTATTTTCGAATTTTACATTTGGATCAATTGGTATGTTAGCTGGGCAGCAATCATTCATCCCAGTCTCTTTTAAAAGATCAATCACTTATTTTTTCTGAGAGACCACAATACCCTTCTTTGATCGAGCAACTTCCATTCCGAGAAAGTATTTCAAAGGACCCAAGTCTTTGATCTCAAACTCCAATGTTAGATGCTCTTTGAGACGCCTTATTTCATCCACATCATCTCCTGTAAGAATGATATCATCGACATTAACTATAATAATTGCTATTCTACCTCTTTGTGAGTGTCGATAGAACATTGTGTGATTAGCTTACCCTTGCGAATAACCTTATTTTTTTAACAACTTGAGTGAACCGTTCAAACCAAACTCGAGGAGACTGCTTTAGACCATGCAAAGATTTCCTGAGTTTATGTACTCGAGTTCCAAATTTTTCTTCAAAACCTGGAGGAGGATTCATGTAAACTTCTTCTTCAAGTTTCCCATTTAGGAAAACATTCTTCACATCTAGCTGCTGTAAGGACCAATCAAGATTAACAGTAATTGATAAAAGAACTCTAATAGAATTTAATTTGGCTACTGGAGCAAATGTTTCAAGATAATCTATCCCGTATGTTTAAGTGTACCCTTTAGCCACTAGTCGGGCTTTGTATCTATCTAAAGATCCATCCGATTTGAATTTGGTTGTGAACACCCATTTACAACCCACAGTTTTTTTCCTTACAGGTAATTCCACTATTTTCCATGTACCTATTTTTTTAAGAGCGCGCATCTCCTCTAAAATAGCCTCCTTCCACTCAGGAACTTGTAGAGCATCTTTCACATTTTTGAGTATTTTCACAGTATCGAGACACGAAACAAAGGTTGAGAATGTCGAAAAAAAGGCTTTATAGGACACAAAGTTAGACATGGGATATTTGACAACATGTCTAACACCTTTTCTTTTAGTAATTGGAATATCTAAATCAGAAAATTCATTGGTTGGATTATGAGCTTTACCTGGACTTTTGACAAGATCTTGCAGGTCGGATTCTTGGTGATAAATCTGGTGGATTCCACTTTCTTGATTTCGACTTCTTCTTGAGTAAACAATTAACTCCTTTGTTTGTTCTTTATTCTCATGATTAGACTTTACACCTTCATACTCCTTTTCATTAACAACATTACCATAATTAATTTCTATGTTAATTATAAATTCACTTTCCCCATTATTAGAATCCCTAAGTTGTATATTCCTAGTGTATTCTTGATCAATTATAGAATCTTCCTTATTATAATTCCCTCCTTGAAGATTAGAATCAAAGTAAGATTGTGTTTCAACAAATGTGACATCTATGGTAATAATAATCTTCCTATCAATTGGATCGTAACATTTATAACCCTTTTTATTAGAAACATAGTCAACAAAGACCTTTTTTTTTTGCTCTAGGATCTAGTTTATCTTGGATGTGAAGATGAACAAAAACATTACACTAAAAAACTCGGAGGGATAAATTTTTAATCAATTCAGAGTTAGGAAAATTATCTTTAAAGAGACTGAAAGGAGTTTTATAGTTTAGAGTTTTACTAGGTATTCTATTAATAAAATATGTAGCTGTTAACAAGGCTTCGCCCCAAAGATAATGTGGTACCTGACTAGTGAATATCAAGGCTCTAGTTACTTGCAAAAGATGTCGGTTTTTTCTTTCTATAACCTCATTTTGTTGTGGTGTATTTGTACAAGAGCTTTGGTGGACTATATCATGTTTGGTTAAGAAAACACCTAATTGGTCACTAAAAAATTCCCTACCATTGTCACTCCAAAATACTTCTATTCTCACACCAAATTGTGTTCTCACCATAACATAAAAAGATTGAAACACATTTTTAATTTCAAACTTATCTTTTAATAGAAACACCTAACAAATACGAGTATGATCATCAATAAATGTGACAAACCAACATTTTCTTGAAAAAGTTGAGACTCTTGAAGGTCCCCAAACATCACTATGAATTAACGAAAAAGGTTTGGAAGCTTTATAATTTTGAGGTGGGAAGAATGACCGATGATGTTTAGCCAATTCACAAAAGTCACAGTGATATGAAGAACTTTATTTTTAAATAGATCAGGTAACAAATATCTTAAATAGTAAAAATTAGAATATCCAAGCCTATAATGCCCAATCATAACCTTATCAAAACTAGAAATAGAATTTAAATATGAAGTAGTTGTTGGTTGAGTTAGATGGTCGTCGTCAAGAAAGTAAATTCCACTAGATTCTTTAGTATTGCCAATCCTCCCCGAGATTATGTCCTGAAATTTACACATAGAGGAGTCAAATATAACATGACAATTCGAGGACTGGGATAATTTACTGACCGATATGAGATTACAAGCTAGATTTGACACATGTAAAACATCATGTAAAACCAAAGAAGGTGAAATTTTAACAGTGCCTTTCCCTGCTATTGCCTAGAACGACCCATCTGCTACTTTGATTTTTTTGTTTCCTGCACAAGGTGTGTAAGTTAATAAAAGAAAATGACTACTAGTCGTGTGATCACTAGCTCCGGAATCAACGATCCACGTGTTTATTTTATAAGGTCTGGCACTGAAAAAAACAGAAAAATCAGTACCTGATTGGGCAAAGGAGGAAGAAGGATTATTGGATGAGTTAGGAAGATAAGAATTCATCCGAAATTATGGTGATTGAAATAGCTTGTGTAGATGCTCTAGTTGTTCCTCAGTGAATGGAGACCCTTTTAGAAAACTTTGGCCCTCATAATTTTCATTAGTTGTTTCAATAGTAAAACTTTCTTCCTCTGTTTGGTTGCTGGATCTCTTATCTCCAATGAAGGTTGTTTTCAAGAGAGCATTTAATAAAATTGTTCTATTATTAATAACTAAAGAACTGAACTTAAATAGAGAAAAGAGTCCTAATCCTAATTGGGAAAATAATTTTTTTATTCTTAATAAACTATTAAAACATAAGGGGAAAATAGTTCCCTTATTCTAATAAACTACTAAAAGATAATATAAAATATTCTTAGAATATGAATAAAATTTATCTACCTAAATAAATTTAAAATATATACATATTTCAACACATTAGTTGTATGAATTAATACAAAAACTTATGGTGTCAGAAAATGAAGTAAGATTATATTCAAGGATGTAAAGAGTAATAAGAGACTAAGAGTAGCAATATTTAGAATTACTTTTTTTGTATTTACACAGTGAGATGAATAGCAAATACCCATATTCGTACACAGAGTAATCAAAGTGGGGAGGTCTGATGCCTTATGATTTAAGCAGGGAGGTTAAGTGCAGATTGCTTTAAAAATATGGGCCTTCAAGTTGTTGAGAATATTATACTGTCTTTGCATTGATGTGCTTGCATTGTTTTAGTCTAGCATGGGGGGCAGATATTTGATCAAGCAATACATTTGTTCAAGTCATATTTTTTGATAAATTACTATTTTAAAATCTTCCTTAGTCTGATCTACTGTGCTTCCAGACTTCACCTGATTTTTGCTGGTTTCTTATACTTGGGTGATATTAAAAGCATGACTGTATGCAAGGTCAAACTGCTTCTTCTGTGCGCTCCAGTGTTGAATCTCAGTTCTTTTGTGTAAACTGTCAGCTTTAAATCTTTAATGAAACACAAATGTTCCAGAATTGGAGATTGCCAAATGTTATTTTAAAATTCTCATGATTCATTCACTGCCAAGAACATGTTTGTTCTGACATGTCATCTCTAGCAGGTGTTGATGTGCTTGTAGTCATGGTCACAAATGAAGCTCAAGCTGAGAGTGTTTTATTTGGGGATCTGGCTGCAGTTTCAGGTATATTTCTACTTTGATATCTGCAATTTACGAGCTGGGCTGATTTCACTCTCTATATTTTGTAGCCCTTCCATCTGGAGCATCTATAATTCTTTCTTCCACAGTCTCCCCTGCATATGTGATCCAACTTGAGCGGCGTTTACAGAGTATGTATTTATTTCATTCAGTTATCTATTTGCAGTAACACAAAGCAAAATTTCTCGATTGTTTTATTATTCAAATTTCAGCTTTCCTCCCATTGTTTGTTTTTCTCCATCTCACTCACTCCAACCCCCTCTTGCTTGTGATTTATCCTCCTCGAGTGCACTTCATGGTTAGGTACTGAGCTTCAGCTCATTGCTCCTGAGCACGGGCTGAGCTTACATGAATCGAATCACTTTGTTCAAAATGTTAAAAGTGCACATCTTTTTCATTTATACTTCTTGTCATGGTTATTCCTATAGTAATTTATTTGTGCATGTGCAGATGAAGGCAAAGATTTGAAATTGGTTGATGCTCCTGTTTCTGGTGGTGTTAAAAGAGCTTCTATGGGAGAACTTACAGTATGCAAACGAGAATTTAACATAAAATTTCGTTTGGAAAGCTCTTGATTTGTCCTTCTGCCGTTTGTTCATTTTCTTTTTTCTGTTTCTATTTCTAGATAATGGCTGCAGGTTCAGATGATGCTCTCAAAAGTGCAGGTCTTATCCTCTCAGGTAATTTGCATGTAGTAAAGTTTTAGTTCTCAGGTGAAGGAATACCTGAGCTATGTTGTGACTGATCTTGGTTGTTGACACTGAGCAGCATTAAGTGAGAAGCTCTATGTTATCAAAGGGGGTTGTGGAGCAGGAAGGTACTTCTGAGCAATTATTTGTCATGGCATAAAGCATCAGTTTCCCATTTAGTTGTCAAGGAAGCAACTTTTTTATTATTTTTATTTCCTTTCTCAATTTCTAGTGGTGTAAAGATGGTTAATCAATTACTTGCTGGAGTTCATATAGCAGCATCAGCTGAGGCAATGGCTTTTGGGGCCCGATTAGGTCTTAGCACAAGAATGTTGTTTGATATCATCAGCAATAGTGGGGCAACATCCTGGTAGGTTCATATAACTGAAGTGGAAGTACTTTGTTTTCTTAATTGCTTTGTTTTAAACTTTGCTTGAAATCTGACTACAGGCCTGAGTTTGATTTCTTCTTAATATTCATTTTTATGAGTTCTTAAACTTAGATGTTGCCTACACCATTTGGTCTTCTTCTGTAGAAGTCTGTAGTTCCCTAAAGAAAGCAGAATAACTATTAGAAGCTCGTAGCTGTTCCTGAAGGACTATCATATCAATACATGCTGCAGAGTCTTTAGCACTTATGTTTCCATTTTAAGTTGGTGAAACAGTCACTGAATTGTATATCAAGGTTATTTATATTCTTTATCCAACCCTAAACTTCATATCAAGGTCACAACCATGAATTGAAATGCTAATGGTTACAAGACTACATTGTCTTGAACAATTAACTAATTTCCCAGCTCTACAACTACTAAAACAGCAACAGCAGACAAATGTCATCCTTTTTGTTGGAGTCATATTTCTTACTCATGCTCCTGTTATGACCATTTCTTGAGAAAGATCATCAAGAGAGAGATCCGCTTAGAGTTTGTTCCAGTCTCTGTACTTTTTTCCTGCCCTCTTTTGACATGAGCATTTTCGATTAAAAGTTATCTACAAACAATTTTATTTGGAGCTCTTCATCTTACATTTCCATATTTCCTTGCATGGCTTCCCTTATTTTGTCCTAAATTGACATGATCACTGCCACTCTATATCTTTTTCTTTTTTTAAAAAAATTTAATGGAAGAGTTCAACTACTTTTTATTAAGCAGCAATAGAAATAACATCGTTCAGAATAACTTCATGCAAAACATCTGGAGAATTAAAATTGAAAAACAAAGGATCAAAAGTAGCTAAACCCAAACTAGCTAAATTATGAGCTACTAAATTATGATCACTTCCACTTATTGTTGAATGTAGGGTATGTGGCTAAATATGACTTATAACTTAACTGATATGTTTTTGGGAATTATCCATTGATGTGTTGTATTGTATGCTCAAATTTTCTTTCAAAGTTGATTGTTGGAATTGATGATCCTAACAAACATACTTTTGGGAAGTATCCTTGCAGTTCAGATTCATGCTACTCTTTTACTATAATCTAGTTCTGCTCATTCTCATGCTTTATTTCAAAAACTTGTAATGTGAAATTTGTTCTTTTCATAAGCTCTATTTGATTTTACATAATAATGAATAGTGATTGCTACTCACTTGAGGAGAAAAAAAAGGGCAGTTGCCTCTCTCTGGCACTCTTATAGTCTTATGTTCTGCCGAAATAGAATATGGCCTTCATTTTTTTACGTTCATCCTGGAAGTGTAGGTGCAGGTGCTCATCTATTCTTCTCAAGTTTGTCACTTCCCTTCGCATTATCACAAAAGTTTAGTATATCTTTAGTTCTTCTAGGATAAAGAAACATCAATTCTAATTATATAAGTGTTTAGTATATGGAAAGGTCATGACCCACACTTCTATAGCTGTGTCTTGTGCCTAAATAATTCACGTTGCAAGATTTAGGCCATGGTCATGTTCAAACAAATTGATCGTAGATCCACAGGTTACATGGTTTAGTGTAACATAATCTATGGAAAACTTGATATCTTAGTTCTAGAATTGGAAGCTGCATCACTATGAAAAACCTTCGTCTTTAGAGGAACCTTTGCATTACCTTTATCTTAAAATAACTGGTCTCAAGCTTGAGGATATTTTTCATTTTTGATGAGTTCTGATTAGATTATGATTGTATTGCAGGATGTTTGAGAATCGGGTTCCACACATGTTAGACAATGACTATACCCCTTACTCTGCTCTTGACATCTTTGTGAAGGATTTGGTCAGATAATTAGTTGTTCTTTTATCTTTTCAATGGAAACAAATATAGCCATACTTATGGTTTTTTTACTTAGCTGTAAGACAAAGTTTAATTGCCTACAGGGTATTGTTGCTCGTGAATGCTCAGCACATAAAATTCCACTCCATATTTCAACTATTGCACACCAACTCTTTATCGCAGGTGAAGCATAACCTCTCTTATTCTGTGTAGAAATTGTGACTTATTTTTATCTTTCTCTTTTTACATTTCTGACCCGAGGTGACTTGTTGCATAAATTATACTACCTTTTTATTGCCTGTTCATTTAAAGTTACCTAGTTTACCTGAAGAAAAAGGGGAGACACATCTACTCATGGAAGATAGGGAGTTCCATTTGCATTGATCTTTCTCTTCATGTTCCTTTTTTATTACCCCTGTAATTTGACCAGGATTTGTCTTGCGGCTTGAACTGGGTCAATGTCTCATATCTAACTTAAGTTGAAATGGTAGCAGCTAAAATTTTTACCATCCAAGGATCTTAGTTTTGAATAAGGAGTTGTATACTGGTATTATGCATTGAGTGAAATTTCAGAAAAATATTAAGGGATAAACAAAGAAATTTGAAAAAGTTCTAACAGAATAAGAAAAAATTAAAGTTGGAAGGTATCATGTAAAGATAAGTGTAAAATCTGCAAAATCTTATATGGACAGTATTGAAATTTTTTGAAAATCCATGGGACTCATGGTCCACCTTTCATGGTGAAACTACCTTTCATCTTTTGAGAAAACGGTGTCTATATGTATATACTGAAAGTTTTCAAGAGAGCATTTAATAAAACTGTTATGTCTTTTATTAACTAAACAATTGAATTTAAATAGAAAAAAGAGTCATAACCTAATTGATAAAATATTCTAGAATATCTCAAATAATTTATTCTAAGATTTATCTACCTAAATAACTTTAAAATATATCCCAAAATATATGGGTTTCACATATTTCAACATATACCACTAGACCAACTGCACCATTTGCTGCCTATGACAGTTGCATGAGGTAAGAGCTATTCCACTACCTCAGATTATTGAAACACAAGATTTAAAGACTTAGAGGGGGTGAGAAATGGATGCTTCTTGGCTAGGTTAGCATTCACTTCATTCAAAAAAGTATGGAGGAACTATGATGGAAGACCATAGATGGATTTAGAGATTTGAATGTCTAGAATCTAGTCTTTTCTTTGTTTGGCTTTTTTTTTAAATGAATTCAAGTGAAATTCAGATAAAGAAGAAGATGACATTGGACGGCTCTTATGGGTGCTACCTTTTAGAGTTAGAGATGGGTTTGCATGCATTTTGGGACTATTTTTTTATTCGTGAGGTTGCTTCTTGTGAATCAATGAATGAGACACTTAGAGATGAACTTCTTACCCTCTCTTTGAAGAATTGGTTATTTATTAAATGTCTTAGAATCGCCATGGGTGTGGAGAAGTTGACTGGAAGTTGCATTTTATTAAGACTCTTTGGGGTTTATGGAAGAGTAGGAACAAATGACTCTTTCAAATGAAATATGATACTGCTGCAAATGTATGTTCAGTGGCGAAGAAGTTCGCTAAGTAGGTTATGGATGAAGAAACTTGGAAAAAGATTATATTCATTCTGCTAATTAGTTTACACCTATAAAGAGAGGAATTCACACAAACAAGGAAAACAATCCCTAAAAAACAGTAACTTCCTAAGAATTAGTGACTGAGATTAGTTTCTATTTACAAGGGAACTCTTAGTAATAAGCTAAGTTTTCTGTCCTTAATCTTAGGAATTCCAACACTCCCCCTCAAGCTGGAGTGTAGATGTTTATCAAACCCAGCTTGCCAATAAGTTCTTCAAACATGTTTCTGTTCAAACTTTTAGTTAATACGTTTGCAACTTGTTGTCTAGTAGGTAGGTGATGCACACTTCTCCTGAGTGTATTTTTTCTTTTATAAAGTGGCGATCTATTTCCACGTGTTTGGTGCAATCATGATGCACAGGATTATGTGCTATGTTGACACTGCACTGGTCGTCACAAGATGACTTCATAGGCACGTGTAAGGCACTTTTAGTTCCCCATAAGTCTTTGTATCCAAACTCCTTCACATATACCATGAGATAGTGCTCGATACTCTGCCTCTGCATTGCTGCGTGCTACAACAGACTGTTTTTTGCTTCTTCACGTCACGAGGTTACCCCAAACATAACTACAATAACCACTTGTAGAGCGTTTATCGTTAACAGAACTTGCCCAGTCTGCATCGGTGTAGACTTCCACATTCGGTTGGCGCTTTTCTTGAAATGCGAGGCTTTACCAGAGTCCCTTTCAGATACCTTAATATTCTATATGCGACTTCCGTGTGCTTCTCCCTGGGGCATGCATGTCTTGACCGATAACACTTAATGAAGGCTATGTCCGGACGGGTGTGAGATAGGTAGATGAGTCTTTCTACTAGTCGTTGATATCTCCCCCTGTCGATTTCTTCTCCATCCTCATCAGTTCCCAACTTAAGGTTAAATTCCATAGGAGTTTCGGCTGGTTTGCAGCCCATCAAACCAACCGACAAGAGATCAAGAACATATTTCCTTTGGGAGATGGAAATACCTGTTTGGGACCTTGCTACCTCCATACCAAGAAAGTTTTTAAGATTCTCCAAGTCTTTAAGCTCGAACTCTGTACCAAGGAATTCTTTCAACCTCACAATTTCGCTTGAGTCATCTCCTGTTAATATTATATCGTCCACATAAACGATGAGGATGCAGCATTTTCCCTTTTCCGAGTGCTTGTAGAACATGGTGTGGTCGCTGCCTTGAATGTAATTTTGCTGGTCATAGCTTTTGCAAATCGGCTGAACCACGCCCGTGGAGATTGTTTCAGCCCATACAAGGACTTCTTCAACTTACACACTTGGCCCTTGCTTTCTTCAAACCTGGGTGGGAAATCCATGTACACTTCCTCACTTAATTCTCCGTTGAGGAAAGCATTTTTTACATCCAATTGAGTCAAGTGCCAATCAAGGTTGGCAACAAGAGATAGGAGGACTCGAATGGTGTTTAGCTTGGCAACCGGTGCAAACGTCTCGTCGTAGTCAAAACCATAAGTTTGAGTGACGCCCTTAGCCACAAGTCAAGCCTTGTATCGGTCAATACGACCATCGGGTTTAAATTTCATAGTGAAGATCCATTTGCATCCTACTGTTTTTTTTTTCCTTAGGTAGATTCGAGACTTCTCATGTTTCATTGTTTTTGAGGGCCTTCATTTCTTCAATCACAGCTTGTCTCCATTCAGCTGATTCAAGAGCCTCTTTTATATTTTTTGGAGTTTTTACAGAATCAACATTAGTCACAAAAGCTTTGTAAGACTTAGATAAATTTCCATAGGATACAAACCGAGAAATAGGGTGTTGAGTGCAGCTCCTTGTGCCCTTTCGAACTGTAATTGGAAGATAGATGGATGGTGACGGAGGTGAGACTTCTGTTCAGAACAGTCCTCGGTTGAGGATGCAATTGGCACTGCTGTATCAATTTCAGAACGATTCCGTCCAGAGTAAACTTGTATTTCGAGAACCTGTTTTTGCTGTTTTCCTTGATCAGGGGGCTGTTGTACTTCGATGGTGGTATTGTTATTGGGAAGGATCGGGCTAATTTCTTGCTGCACAGGGGAAACAGTCTCTAAATCTGGGATTACCATAACACCTTGGTTGTTAGGCTTGTTTGTGATAGTAGTTGTAGGATCATGAGGTATAATGAAGAGAGTATGAAGGGTCTCATCTTCATTGTAAGTCTCCCCCTGAAGATGAGATGCTGCAAAGTATGGTTCATTTTCAAAGAAGGTAACATCCCGAGAGACAAAACATTCGGCGCAAGGTTGGTGAGTAACACTTATAGCCTTGAATATCCAATGAAGATGCAGGTGTGGGCTCGAGGATCAAGTTTGGATTGATTTGGTTGATGGTTATGGACAAAAACTTTGCAACCGAATATTTTGGTTGGAAGATTAGGAACACGAAATAGAGGAAAGGACTTTAGAAGGGTATTTAGAGGTGTTTGGAAATTGAGGACCTTTGATGGCATTCGGTTTATGAGATAGCAGGCAGTGAGGACAGCCTCTCCCCACAAGTATTTTGGAACATTCATGGTGAACATTATGGCTCGAGCTACAGCAAGGAGATGTTGATTTTTTCTCTCGGAGATCTCGTTTTGTTGAGGAGTGTCAGGACAAGAGCTTTGGTGTATGATGCCTTGGTCAGAAAGGTATGGGCTTAGGACAGAGTTAAAGTGTTCTCTCCCATTGTCAGTGTGGAGAGTATGTATGGTAGAGTTGAACTGGGTTCGAACCATTGAGTGAATTTTGGAATACTTTAGGTGTTTCAGATTTTTCTTTGAGGAGATAGACCCAACATACCCTAGTGTGATCATCAATGAATGTTATAAACCACCTAGCCCCTGTAATATTTTTCACTCGGCTGGCTCCCCATAGGTCACTGTGGATTAATGAAAATGGTTGGGACTGGATATATGGTTTTAATGGGTATGGTACACGGGTATGTTGGGATAATTGGCAAATTTCACACTTCAAGGAATTAATACTTTTATTTCGAAATAATAGCGGAAGATGTTTCTTCAAATACAAAAAGTTTGGATGCCCTAACCTACGGTGCCATAACATAATCGTGTTCTCTTTTGAAGTGGATAGAGCTAATCCTCCTTGTGTGTTGTCTTTATTCCAAACATATAGTCCATCATCAACTTTAGCAGTGCCAATCATCCTCCCCGATTTCTGTTCCTGTATCACACAACCAATTGCAGAAAATTCAGCAAGAAGTTTTTCATCCTTAGTAAGTTTACTGATTGAAAGTAAATTGCAGGACAAGTTTGGGACATGTAGGACTTTATCGAGAGAAAAATTCTCTGTTATTTGTACTTCTCCTACTCCAGCCATAGGTGAGTAAGAACCATCAGCTATGCGGATTCGGGACTTGTCATGACAAGGGGTGTAGGTGTGAAACAAAGTGAAGTTACCTGTCATGTGATCGGAGGCACCTGAATCGAGTATCCAAGAGGATTGATTATTTGATTCAAAGGCAATATTGAGGGCAGTACCTTGGGTGGCTAGAGATCCATGAGCAGTGAAAGTACCAAGTATCTTATGGAGAGTCTCAAGTTGGGTTTTGGTTAGGCGAACATCGAGAACATCATCTGCAGCAGTGGAGGATAACAGGGCAGTCTTATTATCCTTCTGTTTCTTTTCAGGATAGCCATGGAGTTTGAAGCACTTTTCCTTTGTATGATCAACACGGTTGCAGTGGTTACACCATGGCCTGGTTGATCCAGAATCATTTCCAGCACGTGGTTTTTGTGGCTGTGGACCTCTGGAGATGAGGGCAGAGGTCTCAGTAGACCGATTGCCAAGAGTTGTCACATGTTTAGGTTCCTTTGAGTCTCCCATCATGACAAGACGGCGCTTTTCTTCTCTTCTAACTTCTGCAAATGCTTCACTGATGGTTGGTAGAGGTGATCTGTCCAGAATTCGGCCACGGACCTCATCTAACTCACGGTTCAGTCCTGCTAGAAACTCATAAAGACGTTCATTGTTGAGGTGTCATAAACTTGGTGTGTTCTAAGCCTTCACCCCAATCTGCCTCATAGAACATATCCAGTTCCTGCCACAAAATTTTCAGATTGTTGTAGTAGTGAGTTACTTCGAGTGTCCCTTGTCGGATATCCTTAAACTTAAGCTTAATCTCAAATACTTGGGAGGTGTTTCCAAGATCCGAGTAGTTTTCTTTGACTGCATCTCACATGTCTTTTGCAGTTTTGAAAAAGAGATAGGTGCAGCTTATATGGCCTTCCATCGAATTAATTAGCCAAGCCATTACAATCGAGTTGTTGAGTTCCTAAGTGGCATAAGTCGGGTCAACTATGGTTGGTTGTGGAATTTCTCCTTTGATGTATCCTAATTTGCCACGACCACGAATCATCATGAGGATCGATTAAGACCATTGCAAGAAGTTCTTCCCATCTAGCCAATGATTGGTGATTATAAGGGAGGAATTAAGTTCACCTTGAGTTCCTTGATTGACATTCTAAGTTATTTGTGAAGTGTCAGTTTCAGACAGAGTTTCATTGAAGTCACCCATGGGAGGACTAAACCAGAGGGATTTTTAGGAAGGGAGATTAGAGACGAATGAGCAGGATCGAATGAATCCTAAAGCTCTTGATACCATGAAGAAACTTAGAAAAAGATTATTATTCATTCTGCTAATTAGTTTACACCTATAAAGAGAGGAATTCACACAAACAAGGAAAACAATCCCTAAAAAACATTAACTTCCTAAGAATCAGTGACTGAGATTAGTAATAAGGTAAGTTTTCTGTCATTAATCTTAGGAATTCCAACAATGGAGGTGGCAGGAGCTGGGATTAATAGTGTGAGAAGAATGCCAAAATGGATCAAGTGGAAACTATTAGAGCAAGGTATGTAATGCTTAATACAGAAAGCGCGATGAAGAGTATTTTCGGTTTAGCTTTGGTGGGGGCTTTGCTATGTGATTGGGAAGGGAATTGGGTTAAGGGTTTTATCTTAATATCGGAATGCCAAACGGCCTATTTGTGGGGACCGAGAAGATTTGATGCTGCTCGAGTTTTGAATATCCAATCTCTTATAGTTGTATCAAATGCTGCTGTGGTGGTTCAAGTCTTTAAGGTTGTCATCTTTGTTTCGTATTAGTACAAGATTGTATGCAAATCATGTAGGCAGGGTGGATTTAAGAAATTCTAAATATCCTACAATAATGTAATAGGTGTGCAAATGAATTAGCTAATTTGGCTTTGAAATTTAATCCGAGAACTCATATTTTAGATAAACCTCTAATTGAAATATGAAAGTTGTTGGAAGAGTGTATGTTTGGTGTAGCAACGCTTGGTTAACTTGTTAATTAGATCTTATCTACCAAATATATATTTTATATTGTGATGCAATTTTCCATGTTTGTCTTTGTATGTTGCTCTTTCATTTTAATTCTCTTTTAGAGTTGTCTTCCATACAATTAACACTTATAATGTTACTAATGAGAAGGATCTGCTGCTGGCTGGGGTAGACAAGATGATGCTGGTGTGGTAAAGGTATGCACGTCTAGTATCATTCCATTATTCTCACTTGATAGAAAGCACTATTCAAAGATTACTGTCAGATTTCAGAATATTTGAGTATATCAAATATGATTTTAAAAATATTCTATCCCTAACTTTAAGGCTGTACAGTATCCCTACAATTATTCTGTTTTCCTAACATAAAGTTACCTTAGTTAGGCTAACTATGTGTATAAATATGTATGTAATCTCTTGTGGAAAATATAATGAAAAATATCCTTTTTTTCACATGGTATCAGAGCTTGTTATTTAGCCCGATTTTTGAGATTTTTTAGCCGGTTTCTTTAGCCTATTTTTTTTTCTGACTCCCAACCAGTCCTCAAGTCTATAGAACTTGTTCAGACACAACATGACTGAAACTGTCAAGACCAGTAACACTAGGGAGGGTTTAGAAATTTCTGTAAACAATTCAAACCCAATGAGTGAGTTTCAGAATATCCAAGTAGCCTACAGGCTAAATGGAAAAAATTATCTAACATGGTCCCAACTAGTTCGTACCTTCTTGAAAGGAAGAGGAAAGTGAGTCACTTACTCGGAATCGGACCTAAAGAAGGGACCCTAAGTTTGATGCTTGGGATGAACAAGACGTATGGTAATGTCTTGGTTATGGAACTCTATGATGCCGTAAATCGGTGATACATGCATGTTTCTTAGCACATCCAAAGAAATATGGGAAGTCGTGAAGCGACTTATTCTAAAGTTCGAGATGTTGCTCAAATCTATGAAATCAAGACTAAGATTTCATCCACCAAGCAAGGAAGTCGATCAATCACGGAGTATTCCAATCATTGCAAAGTTTGTGGCAAGAGATGGATCATTACCAGTGCATTAGGATGAAGTGCGGTGAAGATGCAAGACTCTGAAAAGGTTTGTTGAAAAGGATCAATTTATGATTTTCTTCTTTGGATGAATGTTGAGTTTGATGCGAGAAGAGTTCAAATACTTGGAAAGAGGAACTACCATCACCGAATGAAACAATTGCAATTGTTCGTCTTTGAGGAAGGAAGAAGAGGAGTTATGGTGGAGAACAATCAAGTGGATAGTTCAGCCTTGGTTACTAATGCAATAAATGAGAGGAGATTTGGCCGGAGCGACCAACTAGTGAAGATAATAGATGATAGAATGGACAAAGTCTTTTAACAAGGATTCTATGGTGCACCCTCTTGCAAAAAGGCTCGTCACACTAAAGCAGATCTTGGAAACTCCATGGGAAGCCACGGACAACAAACAAAATTTTTCGAAAAATGTGGACAATCAAAGGGACAAGGACGAGCAAATACAGACTAGACAACTAGATGAAAAAACAATTCTCGTGAATTACCTATTGAATTCAATAAAGAAGAAATTGAGAAGTTAAAAATTTTTTGGGATCATTGGAAAAACTTCTTCAACAGTACTTGTAGTTTAGCCTTTTCGTATATCCTCTCCTCAAAGTTCTAAAGTCTCAAATAGATACCAAAAGTTCTTGGGTCATTGACTCAGAGCTACAGACCACATGGCCCACTCCTCACAAAAATTTATTTCATATACACCTTGTTCTAGTAGTAGAAAAATAACATGGTGATGGTTCTGTGATCACAAGTGGCGGTCAAGGTGATATTGTTATAAACAAAAACCTTACTCTTAAAAATGTCCTTCATGTTCCAAAATTATTTACCAATCTTTTATCCATTAAAAAAATTAACAAAGACTCTAACTGTAAAGTGGTTTTCTATCACAATCGGTGTCTTTTTCAGGAACAGAATACGAGGATGATTGGACATGCTAAGGAAATAAATGGCCTATACTATCTTGAAGAATCTAGTGAAGAAGTTAGTGTTCTGAATTCCTCACCTTTATCTCTCATATCCGAGTCTATTAAAACCAATAAAGACCAAATTTGGCTCTATCACCTTTGTCTTGGTCACCCATCATTTAGAGTCCTTAAAATTATGTTTCCTTCACTATTCAAAGGATTAACTGTTGAAAAATTTCATTTTGATATCTGTGAACTTGCAAAACATAAACGTACCTCTTTTCCAGTAAGCAATAAAAGAACATCCACTCCTTTTACTCTTGTTCATAGTGATGTTTGGGGGCCATCCAATATTTCAAATATTTCTGGAGCTCGGTGGTTTGTATCCTTTATTGATGATTGTACTGTGTGTCTTGGATTTTTCTTTTAAAACAAAAATCGATGTTAGGTCTGTCTTTCCAATTTTTACAACATGATCAAAACACAATTTGGGGTCGAAATAAAAAGGTTTAGGTCAGACAATGCTAAGGATTATTTCAATCAATTCCTCTCAACATATTTTCAAGAAAGAGGCATTATACATGAGTCATCTTGTGTTAGTACACCCCAACAAAATGGTGTAGCCGAAAGAAAGAATGGTCACATTTTAGCCATTACAAGAGCCCTATTGTTCCAAAAAAACGTCTCTAAACAATACTGGGGGGAGGCTGTTCTAACTGCTACTCATTTGTTAAATAGATTGCCTACAAAGGTCCTTGAATCTCAAAGTCCTATGCAAGTTCTAGCAAAATTTTTTCCTGATTTCAATACCTCCAGTAATCTTACTCCCAAAGTATTTGGCTGTGTCGCCTTTTTCCATGTTCATTCTCAAAATAGAGGGAAATTTGATCCACGAGCTGTCAAGTGTGTCTTTCTTGGATATTCTTCCACTCAAAAAGGGTACAAGTGCTATCATCCAGCCATAAAAAAATTTTTTGTAACAGGTGATGCTACTTTTCTTTGAACAAGAAAATTTCTTCACTCGTCCTTATCTTCGGGAGAGATCTTATTCACGAAGATAAGGACAAAGAATTCTTTCTTCTAGACATTCCAGCTCTGTCCAAGAACCAAACACTCTCATTCCACTCTCATCCAAGAATTAAACGCCTCACTCGGACCTTGCTCGTTACCTAACACGCCTAACTTGAAACAATGACCCTATACAACTGAAATCGAGCCTAGTACACCCAAATCACCAAGAGGAATTCAAGACACTACTCGTCTCATTCTTGGTTTACTCAAGGAAGAAGGCACCGGTGCAAGTTCAATCATCTTCTTCTATACGACCGAGGTAATCTTGAACCTACTTTGAATTCTAATACTACTGATTTAGATGATTTTCCCATTGCTATTAGAAAGGGGACTAGAGCTTGTACAAAACATCCCTTGCACCTATTCATGTCTTACAAAAACTTGTCCCATAACCACAAAGCTTTTCTTACTAGTCTAAATTCTATTTCCATTCCTAAAACTGTATTTGAGGCATTAAAAGATGAGAATTGGAGAAATGCCATGAAGGTTGAAATGGAAGCTTTTGAAAAAAATAAGACATGGGACTTAGTGCAATTACCAGAAGGAAAGAAACCGGTGGGATGTCATTGGGTGTACACAATGAAATATAAGTCGATGGTTCTTTGGAGAGGTACAAAGCAAGGTTGGTTGTTAAAGGGTACACTCAAATGTATGGGATAGACTATCTTGAGACATTTGCCCTGTTAAAAGATGAACACTGTAAGAGTGTTGCTATCACTAGTCGCTAACCGAGGCTAGAAATTTCAGCAATTTGACATCAAAATGCCTTTTACACGGTGACCTTGAGGAGGAAGTCTATATGGATGTTCTTCGAGATTCGGTCCAAATACTGGATGTGCAGTTTCTTGAGACTAAAAAGGCTTTATATGGACTAAAACAGTCCCGAGGGCTTGGTTTCAAGATTTACCAAAGTGATGCTCAAGTTGGGGTATAAACAGAGTCAAGGAGATCATACTGCTCAGAAACATTCATCTTCGGGGAGTGACTGCTTTAATAGTCTATGTTGATGATATTATTGTGATGGTGATGATCAAGAAGGAATGGAGAAGTTAAAAAGCCTAGTAAAAGAATTCAAGTCAAAGAGCTAGGTAAGTTAAAATATCTCCTTGGTATTGAAGTGGCACACTCTCGGGAAGGAATATTCATATCTCAAAAAAATACATAGTTGATTTGTTGACGAAAACAGCAAGTTGGGCTGTAAACCAGCAGAGACACCCATAGAGGTGAACCACAGACTCGGAGATGTATTAGAAGATACAGCAGTTGATAGAAGGTCATATCAAAACTTGTGGGGAAGCTTATTTACTTGTCCCATACCGACGGATATTACCTATGCAAGAGGTGTTGTAAGTCGGTTTATGCACAATCCTAAGGAATCACATCTTAGTGTGTATACCGATTCTACAAGACTTAAAAGGTACGCCAGCAAAGGAATCTTATTTAAAAAGGAGAAAATTTAACCCTTGAAGCCTATCTTGATGCAGATTATGCAGGGATCTATGGTTGATAGAAGATCAACCTCTGTTCTTGCACTTTCCTAGGAGGCAACCTTGTGACTTGGAGGAGTAAAAACAAAACGTTGTGGCTAGATCTAGTGCGAAGCTGAATTTAAGGCAATGGCTCTTGGAGTTTGTGAGTTGTTATGGCTAAAGATTATATTGGAAGACTTGAAGATCAAGTGGGAAGGTCCAATGAAGTTGTATTGCGATAATAAGTCGCTATCAATATCGCACATAATCCAATTCAACATGATCGAACAAAGCACGTTGAGGTGGATGACATTTCATAAAGGAAAAAGCATACAGTGGCTTAATTTGCACTCCATTTGTGTCCACCGATGAACAATTAGCAGATATACTTACCAAAGGATTGTGCAGGAAGTTGTTTCAGAAATTAGTAAGCAAGTCGAGGATGGATGATATCCACTTCCCAGCTTGAGGGGAGTGTCGATTTCGAATATTTGAGTATATCAAATATGATTCTAAAATATTCTATCCCTAACTTTAAGGCTGTACAAGATCCTGCAATTATTCTGTTTTCCTAACATAAAGTTACCTTAGTTAGGCTAACTATGTGTATAAATATGTATGTAATCTCTTGTGGAAAATATAATGGAAAATATCCTGTTTTTTCACAATTACTTAATTCAAAGATATAGTTAATATCTAAAGAATATTGAATGTCTAAAGTTCTTCTTTTTACTTGCTCAAATAAGTTGAACTTGGAAGAATGATCTATCAAGAAGAAATACTGACTGCTTTGTATATAACCATCAAGCTTAGTCATGTGTCACTAATTTCTTCTTATTATTTTTGTGAATGGTAAATTACATATATGTCCCCTATAATTTCATGTTCTCGTACATAGCAACTTGTGATTTATTTTTTTGATAGGTACCTTGTGATTACGTCCTATTGTAGAGGTAGTTACACACACTATTACAAGTTATACACAGTCTATATAATATTTATAGCTTAATTGAATATGAATTATGGTGTTTAAAGTTATCATTTTCACAAATATAATCTGGTTACTTAATTAGCACATTGTAGGTGTAACAACTTTTTCTGTAGGTATATGAAACCCTCACAGGTGTTAAAGTTGAAGGAAAACTTCCAGCTCTTAAGAAAGAAGTTGTCTTGCAAAGTCTTCCACCTGAGTGGCCAGTGGATCCTATAAATGATACACACAAGCTAAACCAGAAAAATTCAAGAACACTGGTTGTTCTTGATGATGATCCAACTGGAACACAAACTGTTCATGATGTTGAGGTATTAACTGAATGGTAAGTGTCATTATTTTAATTGTCTTACTGCTTAGCTATGAAGTATGGATATGCCTCGACCCCTGGTGTATCTGTGTCATGTCTCTTTTGGACATATGCATGCATCTAACATGCTGAGATACTCGTGTAACAGTAAACAAACAGAAGTTTCATTATTTTATTTAGCTGCGGCTGGATACGGTTTAGCTTCTGGATTCTAAATAAAACAGGCAGAAAGGGGATAACACTTCTGGTGGCGGCCCCACCTTGGACATATGGCTATGAGAAAATTTGAGTTTAAAAAAAAGAAATATAAGAAAAGAAATAGAGACAAGGCTGACCTGAACATTACAATGGCCTTGCTTTTATGGGCACAAAATTTAACTAAGCCATTAGAGCAATAAAATGGAGGCAAGGATAGGGGTGGTGGCAGGGGACTGACTGTTTGGTCTATGGTTTGGGAAAGGAGGTACTCGGGTAATGAGTAGCGATAAGTCTAACTTATGGATTGTGGGGCATAGAATATATGGGTTGCATTGACTTTTAACCTTGTGGTCAATCACATTTGATCATAACATGTTTAAATCCCAAAAAAGTCAACGTTATGCAGCCAATTTATAAAAATATTTTCTCGGTAGTAATTGAATCATCTTAGTCTGTTGTTATAACATAAAGTCTTTTATACTGATTTTAGTTATATATTCATTTCAAGAGTTTTTATTGTCTACTTGGTTAATATTAATTAACATTTACACACATAAATATTCAACCTGTATACTGTTATTTTTTGTTTTGTTACCTCTATACTATTATTGATATATTACAGTTATATATATCTATCTTGTCAGCTGTATTATATAACAGTTTTGCCATCTAGAAGGAATTCCTTACTTCACTTATGTTTGCCATCTGCAGGAGTATAGAATCACTTGTTGAACAGTTTAGGAAAAAACCTATATGCTTCTATATTTTGACTAACTCTAGAGCACTAAGCTCTGAGAAGGTAAAGAATTTTTCGTCAAATGTCAAGTTATTTTATCCCTAGATCTCATTTTGCATTACCATGGAAATATTTTTAGTGAAAATTTATTTCAACCAAATCAAATTTCTCTTTACTTTTCTCTTGACCGACTAAAGATTTAACATTTTGCAGGCTACTGTGCTGATCAAAGATATATGCAACAATCTTTGTTCTGCAGCAAAATCAGTTCAGCATATTGATTATACAGTAGTTTTGAGAGGTGATTCAACTCTACGAGGTCATTTTCCAGAGGCAAGTACAATAAATATGAGAATATATTATGAAGAAAAAAATATGTTGCACTAACATGTCTTGCCATATAATGACCCATGGATTAAACAAGCA
Organism: Gossypium arboreum; assembly: GCF_025698485.1. Classification (NCBI taxonomy): domain Eukaryota; kingdom Viridiplantae; phylum Streptophyta; class Magnoliopsida; order Malvales; family Malvaceae; genus Gossypium; species Gossypium arboreum. Next base: position 68,035,178 of record NC_069072.1, read on the forward strand.
GTATTGTAGCAGTGTTGTGGTCACTATTTCACAGTAGTGGCAGTGTCTGCTGCCACTAAACACTTAAATAACAGTGAAAAAAATCTAGTAAAAAACGGCCTCTTGTGGTGCTGAAAAAGGCAAAATGGAGAATAATGGTGATAACGAGCTGCTATTTCCACTATCCTGTTTCTTATTCAGTATTCAATCAGATTTTGATGTTCACAAAAACTCACAACTCAACTAATCAAGTAACAGACTCACACAGTTTCTCAGGTAAAAATTAAAGATAAAAATCATCAAATGTAATCAAATAACTTTTTAAATAACCTGCATTTTTTAATTTATGGCTAGTGTTTGTTACTCTCTTCTATGTTTTATAGAAGAAAAAGAGAATCTAAAAGTAATTTGGTTTGGTTGGGCATATCGGATTGGAAGTGAAATTGGGGATTTTTGGGTTGGTGAGCTGAGGGAATTAGGAAGGATTGGTGCTAGGAGGGTTTTGAGGCTGGGTTGGGTCCGTTTTAGTCCTGAATCCTCTTTTTAAATATTACTACTTTATTGATTCAGTGAAAATTATTTGAGATGAAAATTTTTTATCTGTGAAATTTTATAGATTTTAATAAAGGTGAGTTTATCTGAAAATGTAATTAAATTAAATAGGATAAATCTCAAAATTATAGATGAACTTTGATTTATTGTGCAATTGTATATATGAACTTTATTTGGTGTAGTTATACATGTGAACTCTGATTGTGGTTCAAATGTGTACTTGAAACTTTAATTTTGATTTAATCATACACATTTAAAGAAATAAATACATCAGGCTATTTTATATTGGATAAATATAATTATTTACATACGTAATATATAAACATAAAATGATGATATATCAATAATTGTGTTAATAATTTACGAGAATTGAATCAAATCAAAATTTCATGTATAAAATTACACAAAATCAAAGTTCATGTATACAATTGCACATTAAACCAAAGTTCATATATAGTTTTCGGATTTATGCCATTTAAATATATATATTGATTGATTATGTATTAATTTATATTTTATATTTGAATTTAGAAAATATTTGTTTATATGATTATTTTTGGATAAAGGTCACAAAAATGGGTCATTGTGGTTTTCAAAGTGAATTGGATGGATTTGTTTCTCCTCATTTATCTACCATGTGGCAAAAATTGGAGTATGCATCAATATTTATAGTGGATGAAATTTTAAATTATTTTATTTTTAAGTTTGTAATGTACTAAACATGTATGTTTGAATTTAACATGTTCTTAATTTGTTAATTATTTATTTTCCTAGAAATTTATAGATAAGGATGAAAGCATTTTTAGTATGGAAATATTACTATAATGGAAAAAAAAAAGTGAAATTTTTTAAAAAAAGCTCATACAACCTCGTACATGACTTGAAAAATCTTTGGCAAATTTGGAAAAAAAATTCACAACTGCGTAATAGCATATGTTTTGTTTGCAACCATGATAAATGCAACACGAAAAAAATGCGAACACAACCGCAATTGAAACCCTTGGTAATGACTTTAGCTGTCTAACATTTCTATCCATGTATTGTAGGAACCAGATGCAGCTGTCTCAATACTAGGTCAGGTGGATGCTTGGATTCTTTGCCCTTTCTTTCTCCAAGGAGGGCGTTATACCATTGATGATATACACTACGTTGCAGATTCTGATCGGTATCGGCTTTAACCCGAATTCAAATTGGTTTCTCTTATTGCTTCCTCCCATCCACTCTCACACAAACCTGCCTGAATATGAAGGAAAAGGAATGACCATAAGAAAATTATGTATTCTGATATCTAGCACTTATTGGATTATATTGGCTACAGGCTTGTTCCTGCAGGAGACACTGAGTTTGCTAAAGATGCTGCCTTTGGCTATAAATCTTCAAACCTTCGAGAGGTCTGATTTTCTTGAAGTACATGCCAATTCATATTTTTTTGTAAAAAATTATCAAATTTGAATTTGCTACTTGCTTTACCTAAATGTGTTAGTGGGTGGAGGAGAAAACAGCAGGACGAATTCCAGCTAGCATTGTTGCATCCATTTCTATCCAACTTTTAAGAAAAGGTGGACCAGATGCTGTTTGTGAGCTTCTTTGCAGTTTGGAGAAGGTACTATATGTGATGTGTGTTTCTATGCATTTGTGCTGCTCTTTATGTTCAAGTACATGCCAATGCCAGTATTCATGTAGGGAGAATTTTTTGTTTGCTTGCTTGCTGTCATATATGTTGGACTTGTAAGTTGCTGCAAGGCTATTGTTGACTTATTTACCACTTTTTGTATTTTAAAAGTAAGGCACATTAGTTATTTTATCTTATTTTTTGAAGTAGTAATTGAAATTTTTATGTAACTATCTTTACCTCTATGAGTAGAGGTTTTCATCAATAAATCAATGGAACCATTTCATAAGCGTCCCTTTACTTCAATGGAATAACCTTCAAAACTTTAATGCATCACAGACCTTTTATATGAAAGATATTTTTGTAATGATACTGCTGGCTGGATTTCTATAGAGAACTACATGATTAGATGCAAAGTATTCACTATATTTTCATTTATGGATGAAGCAGGGATCGGCATGCATTGTAAATGCAGTTAGTGAACGAGACATGGCTGTATTTGCTGCTGGAATGATCCAGGCAAGATACTGCAAATCTTATAGTTTTCAGCATACATAAATATATATATTTTTGGGCATGTTGATAAAGATTTTGAGAGGTTTGGTGTATAAGCTTTAACTCCATTGGCAGGCGGAACTGAAGGGGAAGTCTTTCTTATGCCGTTCCGCGGCCAGCTTTGTTTCTGCCCGCATTGGAATTATCCCCAAAGCTCCAATCCGCCCAAAGGATCTAGGAATAAGTAAAGAGAGGAGCGGTGGACTAATAGTTGTGGGTTCATATGTTCCAAAAACAACAAAACAGGTCCAAGATTGATGAATTTTAAAGTTTATTTTTATTATTATTTTTAAATTAATTAAAAAAGTTTTTTTGTTATTTCTATTTTGGTTAAAATACAAAGACCACTGTATTTAATCGAATTTATTGTATGTGCCCCCATCCTGTAATTGCAATATTTATGATCAGTTGAGCTCTTAGATGGATGGAAATTTTACACCATCAACTCCTTTTGCCTGGTGGGTGAATTGCATGTGGTATGAATAGTGTAGAATAAATACATCAACATACTATTTTTATAAGCAGGTGCCATATAGTAAATGGTAGATTACACATGTGCCTATTGAAAAAGAAAACCATCTTTTTATTTTATAACATGCTAAAAAAGATGCCATGTGACTATTTATTCTACATTATCTATGCCTTGTTAACAATTCTGTCTCAGTTGGCAAATGATGGTATAGAAATTTCTGTCCTTACCTCATAAAGACTCAATTGACTGTAGATAATGGATTAGGGGCTCAATCGAATGCACTAGAAAGAATAAGGGCTCATTTGATAGATGAATTATTTAGCCTTTAACTTCTAAGTTGATATACTCTTCATTGTATGTCTTTCTCAATTCCAGGTTGAAGAGCTTCAGACACAACATGGACATATGTTAAAAAGCCTTGAGGTGACCAGAATTCATATATGCATCTTTGTTTTCTACTTTAGGCTTAAGTGGCCTTTTTGACATCCAATTATGTGAAACGGCCACACAGTTTTGCAATGTGCCCACTGTATTAGTGGTTTGCGTTGGGTACTAAGTTTTCCTTCTTTGTTGTCAACAGGTTTCTGTTCATAAAGTTGCTATGAAGTCATCAGAAGAGAGGGAGGAGGAAATTAATAGAACTGCAGAGATGGCTTCTGTTTTTCTTGCAACTCGTAAAGATACTCTGATAATGAGCAGCAGAGAACTCATCACTGGAAAAAGTTTGTTTCTTAATTCTCTTTGAAAATCCTCTCCAACCACTCAAAACCCTCATGCATGAATATGAAATAATCCTTCCTGTTTCTGAAAGACAGATATTAGTGCAATTATTTTGTTTGTACTAAAGGTAATTCTTTTTATTTATTTATTTTTCCTATTCATTGAAATGGAAACTGTTTTACCTTCCTCTTGATAGCTGCTTCTGAGAGTTTGGAGATCAATTTCAAAGTGAGCTCTGCACTGGTTGAAGTAGTTAGGCGGATAACTACAAGACCTCGTTACATTCTGGCCAAGGTACTTTAGTTTTATTCCGACCAAGCATTACTTGGTTATATTTTTCGCTACTCCATAGCTGATATATCTGTTGCAAGTTATATACGACCATCATCCAGGAAAGTTATTCATCAAATTTATTTTGATTTTATAGAAAATTTTTGCAGTAATTTCCACCAACTTTCATTCTTTGGAAACTGAAGATGATACAAATGTTTTTATTTGCTCCAAGCTATGTTTCCCTAATATTTTCATTGGAATAATGTTGTCATAGCTGAATTTTCTGGATCTACTAAATTGATAATTATGTGCTCAGTGATTAACCATTTCTTTAAGTTTACAACTAAAATTTTTGGCTAGAATCTTTCCTCATAAAGGAACTGGGGTCCCTGCGAGCTTGAGTTGCATTTGTGGGAGATTATTTTATACAAGTTTGGTTCCAAATATAACAAACTTGCAGCATACGTGATGCATAAAGATAAATCAGAAGTGGCAACAGATGATTAATTTGATGTTTCTGTCTTAAGCTCTTTGAAGCATATCTTGAGATTTATTTGTCTTTCTGAATTTTTTATTTCATTTTGTTGTTGTAGATTTTTATTTGAAGTGATATTTAACTTGTTATCATCTGTAGAAGAATTTAACAAAGGTCCCTATATCACTGCAATGAAATGCTTTGGATTTGCATTTTGTATATTCTTCATGTTAATTTATGTTTTTTAACTTGCTGGTTAGCTTTGATTCTGTAATGTTTGCATTTGTTACTTGACATGCAAACAAAGTAGCTCATGATTTGGCTAAGTTAAGTAAAGATAGTGACAGTGATTTGAGATTGATTACCCCAACATGTTACATGAGCAGATTTTGTATGACAGTATGAATGCTGATTGGTAAAAGTTGGTGTGGTTTTTTCAATCAGAAAGTTTTGAAGGAATATAATAGTCTATGCCTTTCTGTTTCAGGGTGGAATCACCTCATCAGACCTTGCAACAAAAGCTTTGGAAGCAAAACGTGCCAAAGTAGTCGGACAGGCCCTAGCTGGAATACCTTTGTGGGAGCTAGGGCCTGAAAGTAGACATCCCGGAGTTCCCTATATTGTTTTCCCTGGTAAATTCTGACGGGTTTTGTTCATGTTTTTTGATGAATTCTGCTAAAAGCAAAAAATTGATCCTTACTCTAGTAAATTACCTTTGTTAGGTAATGTTGGTGACAGTAAAGCACTGGCGGAAATAGTGAGATCTTGGGCTCGCCCACTCAGACTTTCATCGACTAAAGAGATCCTTATTGTAAGTATGATTTGTAGATTTTATCTTTTATTGTTCTTATTTATTATTATTCTTCCTCGGATATTGACGATGTTTTCTGCTTAAAGAATGCTGAAAAGGGCGGCTATGCTGTTGGAGCCTTCAATGTCTATAACATGGAAGGAGTTAAGGCTGTAGTATCAGCTGCAGAGCAAGAACGTAGTCCCGCTATTTTACAGGTCAGAAACTGGTTTTTTAAAATTACACAACAAGTATTGACATAAAGAAGACATTGTATCATTTTTCTATTGCACCATACATCGAGTTTCAAACTTAGATTAAGCTATTTGTTGTCCAAAAAGTAAACCATGTGACCTAATGCTTCCTAACATACCATTAACAAAATTAACATTTGACGGCCATTTTTTCACCTCTGACAAATTGTAAAGATTTGAGTGTAGGCACTGTTAAACAGGCAGAAATAATATTGTTGTATGCTAGTCATCTTAGAAGTGAAGAATTTATACATGATACAGAAGATAGAAAAAGGAAAGAAATCAGAAAAAAAAAATTCCCTACAAATCAACTCTGTGAATCAGCATAAGATTATGTACAAATTGTTACTAGATACAGAAAGACAATTAACACTCACCCTCAAGCTGGAGTATAGATGTCTATCATGCAAAGCTTGTCACTCAATATGAGGAAGTCTTCCTTCTTAAGTGCTTTAGTGAACATATCAACAATTTGTTTCAGAACTAGATCTCAATACAACTGTATGTTTTTTACTCTTCTAAGTTACTAGATTCCCACCTACAAAGGTACAATTGAAAGTTTTTAAGAAAGCATTTAATAAAACTGTTCTGTCTTTTATTAACTAAACAACTGAATTTAAATAGAGAAAAAGTCATAACCTAATTGGGAAAATAATTCCCTTATCCTAATAAACTAGTAAAAGATAAAATAAAATATTCCTAGAATATCTCAAATGATTTATTCTAAGATTTATCTACCTAAATACGAAAATATATGAGAATAAGTTTCTCTCAAATTCTTCTTGAGTTTGAAATACTCTAATTTCTACGTGCTATCATAGCTACAATTCCAAATTTAGAAATTCAATTTTGAAATTCTTTGCAGATTCCCAAACCCTAAAAATAAAAAATTGGTACTTACCTTTGTGGCCCTATTTTTTTTTTCTTCTCACCGCCACTCTCAAGTGAGCCACAGCTTCATTTCAGCCAAACCCCAGATTTCGATAGCCTACCTCCTTGCACGTGAGCCTCAAGTGCCACCAGAAGCTCTTGCGCCTTCGTTCACACACCAGCACGAGAAGCACACCTCCTTGGAGGTTGTTTCTCTGATCACCACTATCAACTTTGTGGGGGTTATTTCTAGCCTCCCTTGTTGTTGGCTCCATTGGTGCTGGCTTGAGTTTTTTATTTAAGCTATTTTTGGGTTTTGTAAGTCCTTTGTTTGTTTTTTTTTTTGAAGAAATAATTTGGTTTTTATTCTTCTCCTATTATCATTTAAAAGGAGAAAAAAGGAAATGGCATATAACAAGAAAATCATTAGCTTCGACAATCCCTCTTTTCAATTCAGTCCTATAAAGCTCGTTGGAAACAAAAATCCTGTAATATCACGATCGTGTTTGTTGTCCATTGTAACAGAAGTAGAAATTGAGAGAAACACTTATGTTATTTACACACGAGAGTATCGTACATATACAAGTTACAAGAGTTTGGTAAAGGAAATAAGTTGAGGTTAATAAAAACTCTTTTTGTCTAATATTATATTCACAACACTCCCCCTCAAGTTGGAGTTAAGATATTGATCATGCCCAACTTGTTACAAATGTAATCTACTCGACTTCGTTCAAAGCTTTTGTGAAGATATCTCCTAGTTGATCTTCAGTTTAAACATAACTAGTAGAAATTAACTTTTGATGAAAAATTTCACGAATAAAATGACAATCAACTTCAATATGTTTTGTTCGTTCGTGAAACACTAGATTGGAGGATATATAAAGAGCTGCTTGATTGTCAGATCACAACTTTGCTGGCAATGTAGTTTCTAAGTCGACTTCACTTAATAATTGATGCGCCCATACAGTTTCACACACAGATTGTGTCATAGTTCTATACTTTGATTCTACACTAGTTCGAGAGATTATAGTCTGTTTCTTTTCCATGAAACTAAGTTTCCTCCAACAGAAATGCAGTATCCTGTTGTAGATCTCCCAGTCAACATTTGATCCTACCCAATTTGCATATGAGAAACACTCGATATTAGTGTCTCTATGATTTTTATATAATAAAACTTGTTCTGGAATCCCCTTCAAATAACAAAGAATTTGCTCCAAGGCTGCCTAGTGTTTTTGCTGCCGAACAGTCTGGCGGCTCATGAGGGCCATGTGCAGGGATTTTTGCTGCCAAATTTCAAGGGTTAGCAGGCAAAGGGGTTGTGCACCTCATAAAACCCCCCTTTAGTGGTACATGAGAATACCTTAAAAAGTTCTGTTTTTTGATAAATTTGACGAAACTCAAATTATAAAATCAAGCCCTTAACTCTGATACCATGCAATGAAAATAGAAATTGAGAGAAAAACTTATATTATTTGCATATGAGAATATCATATATATATATATATATAAAAGTTACAAGAGTTTGGTCAAGAAAAGAAGTTAATAAAAACTCTAACAAAATAATGTGTAATATTACAACATTCATCAAAGCTATAGGAATGTTAGGGGTATGTTACTAGTGATACAAGAAAGCTTACAGTGAACAACCCCATTTACAATCAGTGGGACTCAAGAATTCCTTCTGATGGCAGGGTCATCCACTCTATGGAATCACAAATTTCCAAGACACATTTGTTGCTTGATATTGCAACAAAAATATGGGAAGGCAGCCGCTCTTACATACTCACTAGTTAGAAATGATGGTCAAATCTTTGAAATCCGGAACAAGGTTCATACAACTAAGTGGTTGCAGAAAGTAATGGAGGAATTAAAGTTGTTCGGAAAAGGAAAATTATCCTTGTAGTGTGACAACAAGGTTGCCATCAATGTCTTGAGCTTAAGTCATGTGGCTTTTGACAAGCAATTGGTTGATGTGTTCACTAAAAGACTTAGCAACAGAATCTATCATATTTTGGTTTGCAAGTTGAGCATGTGTGATATCTAGGAACCACCTTCAGGGGGAGTGTTAACTAAATTAACATTTAACAGCCATTTTTCATATCTAACAGATTGTTCAGATTTGATAGAGAGTAGGAAGATTCTTAGCATGATCCTTAGCTTTGATTTTAGGGATTTATTCATTACTAGTTTCCCTTAGGCATTTACTGTGTATATAAATTCAGTGCATTTTGTTCTTCACAAAATATATGAGAATCAGTTTTTTTTTTTTCTCTCAAATTCTTCTTAATTTCAAAATACTCTTAAAAGTACGACCCCCTGAGCCTGACATTGGATGGCTTATTTATGTCCAGCAACAAACCATTGAGGCCAATCTTAAATGGCATACATGTGTCCAACAGCTAAAATTGGGACCCAGTTTTTGTAATATCCTATGGCATTGGTGTAATTAAATTAAGAGATGCAAATTGCGTTATTGTAGCTGATCATAGGTTAGGGGAAGACCTTAATACTATGTAGCAGACACATGTGTCCGGCCCAACCTAGCCCAGCCTAGCCTGATTTGCCTTCATATAGTCCTGAATTTGCATACACAGCAAGGATACAGAAAATAAGAAACTTGAATACCCTTGTCAGCTTGAGGTTGTAGGGATTTCTTGGGAGGTAGGACAGAAAGGAGGAAGTATGCAAAATTTTAATCTAATGGTCAAGTTTTAACTGCCTTCCAATTTTAGCTTAGTTATCTGCCTAAAATGTTTTCGCCCTTCTTCCTATCTATCCTTCCTACAAAGACAAGTTGTAGTGTACTCCTTCACCACCATGTTCCATCAGTCCACCATCTTCAATTTTTTGGAACCTTTTCCATTTTTAATTGTTCTTTTTTCTTTCTTCAATGTGCATTTGATTTGTTTATGCAAGAAATTAGAGCAAGCCCCTTTTTCCTTGAAAAGGAAAAATCGTCTAAACACAAATCATATAACGTGTTTCTGAATTTTGGAATTCTTTTTCTTTAGTTTCAATTCCAGAAAATTTTCTAATATATTAATTTCTTTTCCAGGTTCATCCTGGAGCATTTAAGCAAGGAGGGGTTACATTAGTTGCATGTTGTATATCTGCCGCAGAACAAGCCAGCGTAAGTCTCCTTTGTCTATTAAACCTTATCCTGGTAATAGTAGTGATGAACATCTAGTTTGGGTTTACTAAGATGTCTCCTTTGTTTTCTTTCAATCACTTGTCATGCTAAAACTGAGTTGATAAAAGCTTTAGAGATTCCCAGCAGACATACAGTACACGTACAAACTGATGTTTTATTTTTATTTTGAATTTCAACTCTAGCTCTTTGAGCAGGGGGGTGCATTGTACCTACCATTGAGTAAAAAGCTCAGGATGAGGATGTTATTTGTTACTTCGTGAAGTAACATACAGTACATCTTCTGGATGTTGTTAGAGCTAATAATGTAATCTTAAGATATTTTTTGTCATCAAAAATCCAAGATTGCTGCTCTACTGGCCATCAATCTTGCGGGGGCGTAATAATATAAACTTAGGACTTCATTAAGCGCCACATAGGACTTAGTACGAAATTATCACCTGGAAGATGAAATTTATTGTAAAAAACATAATTACTCAAGTACTAGTTTTACAAAAACGGGGGGGGGGGAATTTGAGTTGATGCAGGGTATATGTATTGCAGGTTCCCATCACTGTTCACTTTGACCATGGTACTTCAAAGCAAGAACTATTGGAATCTCTTGAGCTGGTGAGTTGGCTTTTTTTTATATTAAAACCATCATACAATTTTGTTTGTGGAATGGTAATTATCGATATTCCTTGTGTGTTTAAATGGTACTAGTTTTTTATGAAACGGAATTTCTTTTTATCACTGCAAGGGCTTTGATTCAGTAATGGTGGATGGTTCACATCTTCCCTTTAAAGATAATATCTCATACACGAAGCACATATCAAACTTGGCCCACTTGAGGGATATGCTTGTGGAGGCAGAACTTGGAAGATTGTCAGGAACGGAAGATGATTTGACTGTTAAAGATTATGAAGCAAAGCTGACTGATATTAATCAGGTCACTGTGCTCAATCAAATTAAAAATGCTTAACTACTATCATTTTTCTATTGCTCATATCAAAGTTCACCTCATGAATTTTAGGCTGAAGAATTCATAGTTGAGACTGGCATAGATGCCTTGGCAGTATGCATTGGGAATGTACATGGAAAATACCCAGCAAGTGGCCCAAATCTCAAACTTGATTTGCTTAAGGTCAAGTATACCTAATTATCATTTTATACTGTAGCTTTTTTATTAAAGTTTCGATGCTTGTTGGTTCACATTTAACCATTGTGTTGAATTCTCTCTTAGTAGTGGCAGGCTGCATTTACTTGGGAGTATTTATCTTGTTCTATGCTAAATTCTGGTTAAGGATAGATGCCATGTTAAATGTTTTGACTAAATTACAGAATGTTAAAGAAAACATGATGCGTGCTTACAGTAAAATTCAATTTGATAAAAAATTCATCATATTTCGAGTTTGTGAAAAAGTCAATTAAACCTTCTCTCCTACATAATTTTAAATAAAATTCTCTCTATATTTCTCTCTCTTAGATGAAACTAAAACCATAATTTTCTTTTTATTTTATTTACTTTCTTTTTCAATTAACTATAATGACGCGTTATATTGGGATTAAGGCTTGCTGTTTGGTTTATAATGCCATATTTTTTAGTTAACCTTTTCAGCTTGATCATTTTTCTCATTCCATGCCAAAAATCATGTTTTGACTTGTTAAATATCTTGTAATGGATATCTTAAAAGGTTCCCGAAGTGTTCAATCTTGACCAAGTGCTCCAAAATTAAAAATATTATTGGCATAACTACACTAGTAAAATGTTAGTGGTAAATTTGGAATATTCACATAAATAGATTGGTAAATTTGGACCTTACCCCTCTGTTTAATGTCTACTTTTATTTCCTACAGAGGTTTGATTGAAATACGATCCCATGTTAATGCCTTGTATTGCAGTTAGATGCTTATAGAATATTATCCATTAATGTTAAGTAAATCTGCCTTTAACATCTTGTTAAACTAACTGTTTATTGTTTGTTTAATTACTAGTTCTTGATTTTCCAGTATTTTAGCATAATATCATTTTAATGAACCCATCCTACATAAATACTTGGTAGCGTAGATAAACCTTTCCTCGTTGTTCAGGATCTATATGCCCTAAGTTTGAAGAAAAGAGTATTTCTTGTGCTGCATGGAGCCTCTGGTTTGTCCAAGGAACTTGTGAAGGTACCATCTACCATCTCTGTGGGTTATTAATATATAATGTGATAGTTGGAAGTATGTGCTTATGTTTTGCATTAGATATCATAAAAGCTTAAAGCGAAATTGAAATTACCTTGGACAGGGTTGCATAGAGCGTGGTGTGAGGAAGTTCAATGTGAACACGGAGGTACGAAAAGCTTACATGGAATCCTTGAGCAGCCCCAAGGGAGATCTTGTACATGTAATGGCTTCTACTATAGAGGCCATGAAAGCTGTGGTTGCTGAAAAGATGCATCTATTTGGTTCTGCTGGAAAAGCCTGATGGGTTGGGGTAATCATTGATCCTACAAAAATAGAAGCTAAGGTTACTTGTTCTTTTCCCAATTTATAACATATTATGATCCTTTAGTGCATTAAAAACATTATGGTTCATTTCCTTTTGGAAAGGCTTAAACCAATAAGAAAAAAACTTGATTGAATTAGCAAGAATTGGGTTTGTATATCGTCTTATTTTGTAACCTTGTGTTCTTCACCGATTCGTGTTGGTTTCTAATACAAAATTCCGAAATCCTACTTATAAATGTAATAAGCATTATTACATCAACTTTATTTTATACATACACTTTCAAACTAAATAAGCATTATTCAACACATCAGTAACTTCCACAGGTGGACTCAAACATTGTTTCCTCCGTGGAACCCTAGTCTCCTTGCTACCTAATTTACCCATGGCTTTAATAGCTATAACCTGATCAAAATGAACCTTCTGATCTTTCTCACTCTTAGCTTTATTATGAAGGGCCTCAAGAAGTGCACGTTTATGCTTAAAAACGCTTCCCTTGGCTTTCATATAAAATTCATGGTACAGGTGCTTATCAATCTTCTTCATTTCCCTGTACTTTCGAAGGAGTCGCCTTAGGACTCGAGCTCTTCTCATCCACGAAAGCTTGGATGGTAGCCTTGCTTCCTTTGTTCCCTTTCTCTTCCCATATCCTTTTCTCCTAGGATTCCCAACATCCTTACCTTTCTTGTATCTCCATCCCGATCGACTTATGTTAGGCTTTTTTATAATAAGGTTATCCTTTACAAGCTTTCTTATGTCCATCCCTGCACCAACATTATTCCATGCGCCATTAATAAAAAATTATGGACTGTGGGTGAGTTGTTAAGATTAGCTCCCGAAAACGATCTAGTTAGTAGAATGTATCATAATTGATTTTAGCCTATAATGTTAATAAAATAGAATACATACACGCACTCATATAAATAGGAAATAAAGTGGGGACAGGGAGACATACTGGAATTTGCCATGGAGATAAGAATGGCCTCGCAGGGGTCGAGCCATACTTTATTCTTTCCACAGTTAAGAAGGCTAGCAGCCAGTCGCTTCTGTACCTTCAATGACACCATTGCTATTGCTATATCTACACTCAACTTCTATTTCTTCCCATTTATATATATATATATATACAAGTAACCGAGGCAGAAATATTTGACAATTGACTTTCTCCACTGTGCTTTTGGTTTTCTTTCGTGGGCTGCAAGTGTACTCCATGTTGCTTGTTTGACTTCTATCACCGTTTCAACAAGTCACTTCCTTCCTTTTCTTGGGGACAAAGTTTGTTATCTAAGAAGCGTAACTTAATCACCAGAATAATATTACATTCCACAAATATCCTTCTACCATTTTACTTGGGATTCATTGGCTTTTCGGAAATAATTTTAGGTTATACATATGTATATATATATATACACTAGAAGTTAAATTATGCTAAAAGTAATTTTGATATAATTAATGAGTATATTTTAAAAGTAAAACATGTATATCGATAAGTGTTAGGTGTAATGGTAAAATACATTGCACTTTTAGGAGAATATATGTTTGAACCTTAGAGATGACAATATTAGGAGGGACAATTACAAACTTTGAATATGAATAATAAAAGCGAATATAAAGAATATAAAATTAAGTAAAACACATATTTATCTTTATTTTTATATATTTTTGTAATTATTTCGTTTTTTTAGGTACTTTTGTTGAGTTGCTATTGGTAAAGTGTTTTTATATATATATTCTATGGGCATGCTTAATAATACTATTAGATAAATGATAAATGCTACAATATCATTGGAAATACAAATCATGTTTTATATAGATTAGTTTTTTATAAGTGCATGTGTTTATAAAATGTTATTATTAGTTAAGACTAAATTATAATATGATAGGGATAAACTTTGGTGGAAGATAAATTGTTAAAATATCATTGTTGGTGTGTGGGATAAAATTAAATTTATGAGAAATTGGTAAGGCTTTAACGTGTGTATCAAGACTATTTTCTTCAATGTTCTATTCGCTCTACCTATATTTTGGTGTGCAAAAGAGTTATTGAAAAATGAACTCCGATGATACAATGAAGTCCAATGACTATCTATATTTTAAACTGATAGAAATAATCCACTAAGCATTGAACGGAGCATAACAATGATATCAATTGTTATAAAAAGAAATTGCAGTATTTCTTTATGGAACAATTTAGGAATATAAAAGATGGTGGGAAAATAGAAAGAAACTTTTAATGTATTTTTCTGTGTGTCAAACAAATGAAATTTGGCTCCTATTTATAAGAGTTCTCATGTTTTTACTCGTGGAGTCAACTGCTCTAATAGCCAAAATTAGTTATATCTCTAATTGGAATTGTATTACGGACCTTTTAGATTATCTACTGAAGTAAATTTTCTTTCTCATAATATAAACGTTTTTACAATGCCACTTATAATCAGTTCGAACTTAGACAATCAATGAGCAAATATTTGTTTGTCACAATTTTGCTATGTATGTAAAACGTGAAAGAAAAAAAATACAAAAGATGTAATAATGAATTGTGAAATTAACTTTATTTATTTATTCATCGTTTAAATACATAGAAAAAAGTCATATCTTTACTACAATATGGGTACATTTTTCAACTCTTTTCCCTTATCATTACAGACACCTAATACTTTTTACATTGGGATGATATTATATACATATATATATATATATATATATATATATATTATTTTATAGTGCTATTAGTCACATTACGATGATGTACTTTGTCTCATTAAACTGAAAACTTGACGTTATACCAAGCGTTGAGTTGAGATTCTATCATGGGTAACTCAAATATTATAGGTTTGTACCTCATCCCTAAATTTCTAAATTTTCAACATAAATATGTTAATTGTCTATACCACATGGTGAAACTTTATATTTATTTGTGTCTTGAAAATTTACAAGATCAACATCCCCACCATGTTCAATTACTCATTTTTTCGCAAAAGAATGCTATCAAGGATATCCTTTCCACTATTGTCAAATTACAGTGATCACTTTATCTTTTCTTTTCATGAAAATATCATATTTAGCTAATTTATTATTTCTTGATGTAACACCCCTTACCTAGAATGAACTGATACATTCCAAGTAAGAGACGCCACATTTGGACACTAAAGTTAGCTTAACTCAAGCTTCAATTTCAACACTTCACTTTAACATAAATATACTCATTTGAAGTTATTTAAGTCATTTCTAAGCTTACTTTAAAGTTTGAATACAAACAGGGGTCGCTCGTGGCTTAAATAGGACAAAACAGAGTAAACAGGGTCAATATTGCGATATTGGGAAGTGGTTGTCACAAAATTGAGTTGATGTTACGACACTGAGCTTCGGAAGTCGTGACACCTAAAACAGTTTGCTTTAGTGACTCCAATGTCGTGACACCGAAGATAGATTACTTGGAACATGTTTGAATAATCTAAAATCGAGTTTAAACTATTAATAATTATCTCATATATTTTCTAAACAATTTTAGTACTCAAAATATGTCAAATTAACATTCAAAATTTTCATATAACTCATAAGTATATACTAAAGTAAAAATGTTAAGACATGGAAGACCACAGTTTTAGAACCACTAAGTTACTTATAACCAAATTTTATATGATTCAAATTCTATGTACATGCCACTATGTTACTCATAAGTGTGTGTAAATAATGACCCAATATCTTTTATATAAGGAGAGTTTAGAGAGTTTAACTATAATTAAACTTAATCAGTTTAATATTAGATTAATATAATATTTATCAAGATAAATATTAGATTAAATTTAATATTAAATCTTATTAATAGAATATTTATCTACAAGATAAACATTAAATTAAACTTAATATTAAGATAATCATTTTAATATTAAATTAATAAAATATTATTAAGATAAGTATTTAATTTAGTTTAATATTACATCTATTAAAATAATATTTTTTTGAAATAATTAATTTGAAATCAAATTTCCTAGTAGAGTCCTAGTAGGAGTGTAATTTTTTCATTTCTCAAACATCAAAGACCCACCGTCGTTGACCATTTTTCAGCCACCGGAATGTCGCAATCGCAGTTGCCAACACCCTGAGCTGGTTTGGTTTCTGTTGGTTCGGTCCAGGCCAATGACAGCTCGACTGGTCTGGTCCAACCACCGATTGTACCGTCAGCCAAGCTTCACATACCAGATTCGATTCGACCAATTTTTGGATCTTGGTCTCAATTTTGGGCTTCCAGGATAAATTTACGATCTCAAGTCCAATTTTTAAATTCAATTACCCATTGAGCCAATTGTTTGACTTGAAAATTAATTTTAAAAATATCATATTAATTTTAATTAATTTGGTTAATTTAATTTTACTTGATCAAAATTAATTTTAAAAATATTATATTAATTTTAATTAATTTGGTTAATTTAATTTTACTTGATCAAAATTAATTTTCCCACTAATCACTTAGATTTTCTAAATTAGATTTTCAAGAAATTTTTGTAATCAAATTATCTAGTTGAAAAATCCTTACGACTGCTCAATTTAATTCCACATCGAATAAATGAACTCAATTAAATAATGCCCAAAGTCATAGAATTTTCTTGTAACTCAAAAGCAGTCCGACCGAGCTTTTGTTGAGCTAGCGGAGGGACCAATACAATTAGGCTCTAGTAATTGCAATTATGTCCAGATGCATCGTTCTGATAATTCGCAATTACTTAATCATGAGTCAGTCTACAAAAAGTACCATTATTGAAAACTTCTTATTTTTTACCCTTTATGAAAGCAATTCATCTAACTGTTTTGTCCAATGACCTCATCATGTATGTGTTACTGTCATATGATATTCTTGATTCTTGTCAAATCTGTTTACTTAATACAATCTTATTTTATCTCATTGTCACCATTGTGTCTTCTTAATGATTAATATGATCATTATTAACAAATGACTGTGATAAATTGCTCGTTTGAGAACAAGCAACTCGTGACCATGTTCCATATTATCAATCCATACAATGCCAATGAGAGGATATTGTTAACTTTTTAATTGAGTTATGAATTCCACTATTGCTAGTAAAGCCATGTCATACACAAGTCATGTACCCAACATACTGGCTATCTGGTCAATCATCTTTAGAGCATAAGGCTCCATATATCAAAGTACATGAATTACATGCGTATGGTCAATGACTAACTCAGGATTTAGGTAAATCACACCATGAATATCACAAGTGAATTAATTCACAAACGGATTCAAAATTAATTCATATTGGGTTTAGTTTAATGTATCATTATACCAATTAATACATCTATATCTCTACCATTGGAGTCAACTGCTCCGATAGCCAAGACTAGTCATCTCCATAATTGGAATTGTAGACGACATAATAATCATTCTTAGTATTTGAATCAAATGCTCACTTTGATTCTTTTACGAGATTACGGGCTCATTTAGATTATCTACTGAATTAACTTGTCTTTCTCGCAATATAAACATTCTTACAGTGTCACTTATCATCAGTTTGAACTTAGATAATCAATGAGGTAATATTTGCTTGTCACAATTTTGCTATGCATGCAAAATATGAAAGAAAGAAATACAAAAGGTATAACAGTGAAATGTAAAATTTATTTATTCATCGTTCAAATACATAGAAAAAAATTACATGTTTACTACAATATGGGCACATTTCTCAACATAGGTTCCCTAATGAAAGAATGTGAAATCAGATTTTGATCCAATGCTAAATATCAAAAGATATGCTTATCTTGAGTATATGGACTAAATTGAATAAAATATGTTTGGCTTTGTAATTAAATATGACATGGATGGAATTTGATATTTTGTATTTGTTTAATTATCATACGTAGCTAAAGACGACGACGGGTCATCGAAAGGGAAAGAGAAAAGAAAGGTAAAAGTTGCTGATGAGTAATCGCGATATCAGTTTGTATTTTTATGATTCAAGAGTAATTTTATTGTTTGCATGTTCATTTTAATTGCATGATTGAGTATCAATGTGAGTATATAATGGTCGTATGAATTGATTTCTTGTGATTGGTATTGAATATCAAGATAGTAGACTAAATTGAATAGAATGGAAAGTAGCATGATTCAATAGAAATATGTTATGTAAAATAAAATTGGTTTGAAATATGCTATGTTGTATTGGTTTTATATGTGAATTGATAATGGTGATATGAAAATTGATTATATAATGTAATCGGACCATTGATTACCCTATTAGTTGTTCAGACAAAGTCGAATATAATTGACATACCATAGGGTCAAGTATAATGATTTGAAACCATCATTATTGAGCAACTAGGGGTGATAGTATATACATATGTTAATAGTCATCATTGTCGGGCAATCCGAGATGATAGAATAATTGGATTGTGACAACCATTGTTGTTGGGCAACCTAGGGTGATAGTATGTACATGTTTAAGAGTCATCATTGTTAGGCAACCTGGGATGACAGAGTATTAGATTTGTGTATTGGTTCTAAGTCAATGTCTGATTAATAGGGTTATAAAAATATGAATTAAAAACATGATAAATGAGAAGAATGTGATTGAATTAATAATCTTATTATATATATATGTGATATGTGGAAAACGACAACATGTGAAAAACCACGTGAATCGGTTTAAATAAGCATTAGGGGTCGAATCAAAGTTGAAGAAGGTAGTAGAATAAGAAAGAGAATTGGATATTAAAATAAATGATAGAATAGCATTGAAGAAAATAATATTAAATATCATATCGATACATAAATGTATATGTATGTAATTTATTTAGATATGTTGCACCTTTGTTAATAGAATGGATGATATAAATGTTAGTTTAATTATCAAATGAAATGGTGTGTGAGAATGATATTCTTATATTGAATAAGCAAATTGATTTGGTTGAATTGTGGCATATCTGGATTGAATTATTATATTGAACATGCTCATTCTGTGACTTGAATCACGGAAGTATCACTAAGCTTTATTGCTCAATGTACGATTTGTTTATTTTGTGTGCAAGTTTAGGTCAATCTCGAAGCCCCGAGATGTGATTCAACATCTAGCCAACAATCATCAACTCAACAATGTTTGTATAATCCATTTCACTTTAATATATGGCATGTACCTAGGGTTGAGTCGGTTTTGTATATATATGGATAAGTTGATATTTAAGTAAAAATGGTTAACTTGATATGGTTAAATGGTATTGTAAATATCATGTTTGAGATGGTTGAAATTGAAATGAACTTAATATGAATATGTTATGTTAAATAAAATGCATTTGTTTCGAATGGTTAAAAATGTAGTAATTGTTATAGGTATTAAAGTATTGAATGACATTCTGTGTAATGTATATAAATAAGTGTATTTAATGTTTAGAATTGAGCATATGAATGTGACATATTTGGTTAAATGATTTAATGGAAGAATTGGTTATGTATTTAGGTGAATTGAATAGGTAGAAAATGGACCCCTTTTTGGAATCAAGCAGTCAAGTTGCGATTTCGGGCTCTTGACATTGTGACAAGAAATCGTCAATGAGTTGCATCGCAACGAGGAATCCCTGAAGTCACAACATAAACTCAATAATTTATAAATTTTACAGTTTGGTCCTATTTCAACCTCGGGTTAGCATAAGAGCTTTTGTAAGCTCGTATAAGACCCGGAAATGATAGTTTCATATATTCAAAAGGATTAATATAAATATTCACATGTGTTCATGGTTATATTGAATTGTATTTGATCATATTTTATTCGGTAACATATGTGGCATCCCGTAACTTGGACTCGGTGATTAGGTTGGGTATGGGGTTTTACATGATTTTTGTAACAACCCATTTTTCAGTGAAATCGGAACAGTTGTTTCGGGACCACAAATCCAATCCAAAAATAAAATTTATTTTTATTTTATTATATGGTCCGTAATATGTTAGGAATGTCATGTGAAAATTCTGATAATAAAATTTTATCAATTTAGTGCTTAATGATGAGATGGAGTAAATCGCATAAAATGCAAAAGTTGAATTCTAGTAGCTAGAAGGATTAAATAGCTATGGAATTCAAAGCTTGAGGTCTTTATATGGTAATTAGACCATAAAATAAAAGTATATAGATATTTTGGTGACTCATCCATGGAAATTTAAAAAAGGGGCAAGGACTAAATTGGAATTTGAAATAATTTAATTAATTAAAAAGATGATAAAAGAAAATATCATCTTATTTACTCATCCTCTTCCCAAAAAATACATGGAAATCCTAGGAGAGAGAGAAGAAACTTTCATGGCTTAATTGGGTAAGTTTTCTTGTCTCGTTTTTAGTGATTTTGATATTTTTGAAACCGGGATAGCTTAATCTATCTATTTGAGGGATCAATTTGAAAAGTTATCAAAGTGTGGAAGTTAGGTCATAGATGTATATGTTGAAAAATTGAAATTTATGGTAGAAAATGAAAGGTTGTTGATAGATAAACAATTTTTACAAAGTGATTTTTTATGAAAACATGATTTAGAGACTAAAATGTAAAGTTGTGAAAATTGATTAAAAATTCTGAAATTTATAGAAAATATGTGCTGTAAATTTTATGTTGAAATTTTGGTTAGGCTTGAAATAGGGAGTAAATTGCATGAATTTCATTTTCCGAGCCTAGAGACAAAATTAAAATTTATAAAAAAGTTAGGGGCAAAATGATAATTTTGCCTAGGACGTAAATTGAGTCCAAATGAATATGAAATGTGTGAAATTGATGATTAAAGTTATTTATATAGATCCAGACAACACAAATTCGAGGTTAGATCGACGAAAAGAAAATGTTTCGGATTAGTAGATTTTATACGCGAAGCAGTGTCGAGGTAAGTTCGTGTAACTTAATCAAGCATGTAAATATGTTAATTTGAATGTTATGATTATATGCAATATGAATTATATTTATGTGACTATTATAAACGTGTGAAATGATAACATGTTTGGAAATGTTAGAAAAAGGGTAAAGTTTCGTTTGAATATTGAATTCCGATGAATATATGTGCTTTCCCGAAATGAATGAGGTCCTGCATTTGTTGCTGACGGGATTTAGCTCGGACGAGTAATCCTATTGACCTCGTTATGGAAAGGATTTAGCCTGGACGGGTAATCCTGATATAATCCCTCTCAAGCATATGTTACAATTAGGGTTTAGCCTGGACTGGTAATCCTAATTGATCTCTTCTGAGTATACGTTACATAATGGATTTAGCCTGGACTAGTAATCCTGTAATACGATATGTGGCTCGAGAGTGTGGTCATTGCTTTAGTACCCTATGGGTGCTTTTGAATAAGAATTGACGGGTTATTGAATCGTACACCTCGAGTGTGACATCCCTAATTTGACTCTAGTCGGGAAGTGGTTTTGAGACCCTAAAACCGAGTCACACAAGAAATTGATTGTTAAATTTCATGTTTATATTATGTTACAAATTGTGTGTGAAATTTTGATGCTTTGATTTTGTCAATTGAATGCGAATTTAATCAAAAAGGGCTTATGTGAGAAACATTGAAAATGTGTTGGTTAATTTTTAAAAGGGCCAAATTGTTGCATGGATTAAATATGGGGACTTGCATGTCAAAGTCCCCATTTTTCATGATAGTGGCCGGCCATGTTGATGTTTATGACAATATATATGTATTATTTACTAGTTTTAAGGCAACTAAATGGTTTTATAATTTTTATAATATTATTGAATGAAGAAATAAGTGAGAAAATGGGTGAAAGAAACAAAGTCCTTGTTCTTGTTTCTTCTTGGCCGGTTCTAGGAGAGAAAAACAAAAGAAAAACCAAATGTTGTTTCATCTTCTCCCTTAGTAGCCGAACCTTGAAGAAGAGAAGGAGAAAAGTCTAAAACCATTCGGCACTTTGATATTCTTCATGAGGTGAGTTTCTTGATTAAAATTTGATGGAAATTTGATGTTTTTGGGATGGATGTTAAGCTAGTTAGGCAACCAAAGGTTCAATTTTTTTTGTGTGTGGCTATATGTGCATTTCGCCATGGTCTTTGCTTGAACTTGAGATTTGTAATGTGATTTTTCCTAAATTGTCTATAAATTTCTGGTTGTTGATTTCATGGTAATGGTATATTGAATCCATGATTTGAATCCATGAAAATTTAGTGAGGTTGCATTCGCAACTTGCTTGGAATTATGAAATGATGTCCAAAATTTGTAATTTATGCTTATATATTGAAATAGAGCTTACAATTAATAGAACCATGTACTAATTGAGGATTTTATGTGTTAAATTTTGGATGTTGGAGTTTTAGCTTTGAAATGGTTGTTAGATGAGTTATAAAGTACTAAAACTGGAAAGAGAAAGAGCTTAAGGCATGGTTAGTATTCGCCATGATGAGAAGTAAGAAAATTATGTTTGTGGTTATAAAAGATTTTGGGCATTCGGCTACTCGAGGAAAGATGAGAGACATGCTTATATGTTTACATGCGTATTACCGAACATGATTGTGAATAATGATACTAATAAAACGGTTTGTAAGTTATTAATAAGGGTCTTTGACATAGATACTTGTAAATAAGACAAATGTCACATATTTGGAACCCTTACATGTTATTTGGCTTTAGTTAATTATTGTAGAAATTAAAGCTAAATGTTATAAGGAATAAGTGTATTTCTTGCTAACCGAATTATAATATAATCGAATGTGGTTTTACACAATAGTGATGTGATAAGTTTAAATTTGGTTCATTAGCTCAAGAACTCAGGGAAACAAAGTCGGATCGTGGAAAAAGGGGAAATTGATCGAATAGTCGGATTGACGTACATTAGCGATCGAGGTAAGTTTTAAGTATTAAAACCTATATTGTGATTGAGTATGATATGTTAAGCACATATTAAAAGAATCATAACTTTATTGTAAGTTTTTATGCATATAGCCTAATGGCTATTATGAAGTATAGGTAAGTTATTGATATGATATGTTGCCAAATGGTTATGATATTATGAAGTGCTAAAAGGATATGTCAGAAGAGTAAATTTGTGATAAACCTGCTTAGGACAGCAGCAGTAACATGAATTTACAAAATCACCATAAATTGATGGACTTGAATTAGAGGCTGAATAAAACATGAAATTAAAGCTTAATGAGTCTAGTTTCTTATAAAAGAAACTGTGTAAGCAAAGGAATTTCCGATAATGAGATATTTGAAGTTGTGTGAGACAGTGCAGAATGATACTGTAATCCTCTATTCTGTTTTTAGAAAATCATTATAATTTGTACAAAAATGGTTATAAGATAAAATTTATATGCTTAGACTCCTTAATGAGTCTAGTTTCAAATGAAATCAAATAGAACACATTTTTAATTCTGTACAATGAGAAATTTGATTTGTAGTGAAGAGTGGTCAGATTAGTCAAACAGTGAAACAGGGGAAACTTTAAGAAAAATCTGGTATTGATTGGCCAAACCTAAAATTCTGAAAAATTTATGAATGAAATATATACGAGTCTATATTCAGGGAAAATTAACGGCAAGTGATTCGGAGCCTTGTAGCTCTGGTTATAAATAATTTAGTGACAATTGCTCAGGAAAAACAGCTCGTAGTGTATATATGTGATAAGGCCTAATGGCCGATGTGATGAATGTGAAAGTGTAATTATGTGGTAAAGCCGAATGGCTAATGTGAAATACATGTGTGATATGTATATGTGGTAAAGCCGAATGGCTAATGTGAAATACATGTGTGATATGTATATGTGGTAAAGCCGAATGGCTAATGTGAAATACATGTGTGTTATGTATATGTGGTAAAGCCGAATGGCTAATGTGAAATACATGTGTGATATGTATATGTGGTAAAGCCGAATGGCTAATGTGAAATACATGTGTGATATGTATATGTGGTAAAGCCGAATGGCTAATGTGAAATACATGTGTGATATGTATATGTGGTAAAGCCGAATGGCTAATGTGAAATACATGTGTGATATGTATATGTGGTAAAGCCGAATGGCTAATGTGAAATATATGTGTGATATGAATATGTGGTAAAGCCGAATGGCTAATGTGAATGTTGTAACATGCGATTAAATGTACATGAAACTTGGAAATATATTCCGGGTAAGACCCGATGACTACGTGTGGAGATTATGTCCGGGTAAGACCCGATGACTACGTGTGGAGATTATGTCCGGGTAAGACTCGATGACTACGTGTAGAGATTATGTCCGGGTAAGACTTCGTAATAAGAATTGCTTATAAATATATTCAATGCGAAAGGTTAAACAGGTATGTACTCCAAGTTTATATATGATGCATACGAGAGCAATCTATGGGACTATTCCTATGATTATATGACATCGGATTAGTGTGAGAGGTTATGTGAAATCATACGATATATCTATGTCACATGAGCTCACTTTTATGTGAGAGCTTATCTACCTATTGTATATGATTAGATGTGCATATTCGGTAAAGGGATGGTATGCCCGAAGGAAGAGTGAAATGAAATTACGAACAACTATGTTATAATTTGATTGTTATCTGTTGACACTGCTTAAAACTTACTAAGCATTGTAATGCTTACTCCGTTTATTCTGTTTCCTCTGTCTTATAGGTCTCATTGCTTGCGGTTACTGTGCTCGGGATCGTCAAGAACTAGTCACACTATCACCATCCACTGCTTGGTACTGCTACGTTTTGGAATATCTTATGGCATGTATAGAATAGGCTAGTAGTGAGAGGATATTTTGGTTAATGTATAGGACTACCCTTTTGTTGTAGGTCATGTACCTTTCGGTTTTGTGTAAATTTGGATAGCCATGCGAAAATGGCTTAAGTATACTTTGATCATAGCATTATAATCATTTTGTAAGTTGCCCGTTGAGAGGCATGGAAATGTTGGTAACGGTTAGCCATGGGAATGGTTATGCATGATCACTTTTGGTATATGTATGATAAACCTTAGTTGATCCATGGAGGATCATGGGATAGGTAAAGTTTACCCTTAAAATAGATGCTGGCAGCAGCAGTGATGTGGATGTGAAAATTCACTCATAATAGTAGAAATGGAAATAAAATAGTGAATAAATTATTTAATTGAACCTTGATGAACCTACTTTCATATAGAAGAAACGAAACGGCCATATGAATCGGATTTTTAGAGATATTCAAGTTCTCGCGAAACAGGGCCAGAACGGTTTCTGGATCCCCTTTTCCAACTTTGAAAATTCACTATAAATTAACCAGAGAGAATTAGAATTTATTCTCTATATGTACAGATTCCCTTGTGAGTATAGTTTCTTTAGAAACGAACGGCATAAGTGTTGGAGCCCTGTACAGGAAGATATCCAAGTCGTAATGCGCAAAGGTCAGTGTAGTCGAACCCTGAAACAGGGGTGACTTTAACTAATAAACTGTACTAATTGGCTTGACCAAAAATTCTAGAAAAAAATGTGTAGATGGAATTATGAGTCTAGTTTCAGGAAAAATTTACAGAACTGGTTTTCAAGTTCTGGAACTCGAGATATGATTTTTAAGGTGACAGTGATGCAGTTAGCCAGCTTGTCTGGGAATGTTAAAATGGATTGTGAAAGTTAATCGGTAAATGCTCAATCAGTGAATTTAGGCTGTGAACCCCTCGTGTCCGACTCCGGCAACGGTCTCGGGTACGGGGTGTTACATCGAGTGTACTGCTTGAATATCCATCGGAGTTTCAATGATTCAACGAACAAAACTCTTAGCATGATGAGAGAATTACGAGATGAAAGGATAATGTCTTGAAAGAATATTGCATGATGAGCTCATCTATGATTACTTGATGTATACAAAAGTTTTGTGACTAACATGTTTGATTGAATGCATGTGTTTAGGCAATTTTTTCAAGTTGATGGAAAACATGACTTTGTATGCTTGATTTAATAAAGGGGATTGGTAAGTTTAGTTTCCGTTATATGAACTTACTAAGCATATAATGCTCGAAAGCTCGAGAAGGTTGGAGGTCATTGGAGTATCATCACACTATCCATTAGCTCATTTTGGGTATATATAGTAAAATCATTTTGGTATTATGGCATGTATAGGCTAACTTGGCCATAGATGGCTTAAATATATGGCTTGTAACCTAGCCATTGGAATGGCTGGTAATGGTTGTTTTTTATATACTTGTAATGCCACACTATGGTAGCTATATACATGTTAAATGGTTGTTCAAATTATGTTTATCATATGGAATATATCAAGGTAAGATTATAAACATGTATGCATGTAATGATATGCCATGTTGAATGATAGAGTTTGCTCAATTTGAATGCTTGAAATGGTTGGTATTTGGATGTGAGTTTAAGTGCAGGTCATTAGTGTGATTTTGGGTGAGAAACAAAACTAGGAATGGCTTTATTTTGTCCACATGGGCATGTGTCTAGATGTTATGTGACACATGGCCTGGTATATAGGCGTGTGGCTAGGCTGTGTGTCTCCTGCACCTTAAATTTAAGAAACAGAATGCTCAGAATTGAGCACACGGGCAGAGACACGAACATGTATCTCAACCGTGTGTGCTACACGGCCTAGAACACGGGCGTGCATCTTGGCCGTGTGAAACCTGCACCTAATTTCAAAAGAATTTAATTAACCACATGGCCTAGCACACGGGCGTGTGGCATGGCTGTGTGCACAAGTCAAAGAGTTACATAGGTACAAACACAACTTGCAGCACGGGCGTGTCCCAAGGTCACACGGGCGTGTCCCTTGGACCATACGGGCATGTGAGCCCTGTAACTTAGAAAATTTTTGAAATGTCGCGAAAAATTCTTAGAGTTTCTGATTAAGTCCTGACTTGATCCTAATGCTCGTATTGGGCCTCGAGGGTCCATTTAAACGACGATATGAATAATCTCAGTTAATGAATAGTAATTTAAGTGAATTATCTGAAAATATTCTGAAAGTTTTGGTAATGCTCCGTAACCCTATTCTGGCGACGGATACGGGTTAAGGGGTGTTACAATAATCACATTATATATTCTACTAGAAGATTTCATACCAGAACAGTGATCTTATTATAAGTCAATGCTTTCCACTATTCTACATTGACTAGAAAAATTAACCATGCATATGCATATGACTTATATCATTTCTAGTCAAAACCACTTCTAGTCCAAACTTATAACATAGATTAAAAAATGTGTAATCATATATAAAAACCTATTTAGCTTATGGTTATTTAACAGAAACAGCAATCAAAATAATTTATATTATATGATCATCTACAAACTTTCATTTTAGCAATGAAAATAATGTTTCATTAATATCATCCAAATGCTAGTTACTAATATCATGATTTAAATAAACAAATTAATTCATATATCAAATTAAATATATATCATAAAAACGAAAGAATATTTTTGTACTAAAAAATTCACTCACAAATTGGATGGAATGAATTAAATTTCAATTCTCCAAACTTATTGTTTATTTAGAATGCACTAATAGGTGCATAAGTGACTCTTTAAAATGACATCACTTTTCAAGTTGAACTTTTTGGTTTTAAGAGATCATTCCAACCCAACCTGTTAAAAGTAACTGTTGGATTCAATAACATAAATTTTTAGCTTAGGAAGGCTTTCTTGAATGGTCATAATACTTTTATTGGATAGAAGTCTGTTAAACTAATGTTTGAAATGTTGGATCCGATGCCTTGAATGTAGTATATTTGTTTGTAAACTTGTAATTTTTTTCAAACAAATTGGTTAATAAAACAATTCGTGGATTACATTAATATACTTTTTATAATTTTCATCATGTGATTTTTGCTTGCAAAGCAAAATAGGAGCAAATATTGGCTCACTGATTGTCTAATATTTAAACTAATACTAAGCCGTATTATGTGGTCGGATCATAATTCAGAAAGATAAATTATATTAGTATACAAACCTAAGCATGTCATTAACCTAATCGAAAATGAGCAAACCAATTGAAAGACTAATATGTCGCCAATTAAGTTCAATTGGGGAGATACCTTATCTAAGGAGTCGAAGCAGATGCCTCTCAGAAGATAGAGACATAGATGTGACTGGCTGCACTGACAATACATCAGACTGGACCTAAGAAGAATAGATCTTGAATCCTTTTATGGAGTTATTCACTTGTGACGATCAAAGTGTAACATAACTTGATCTTAAGTGGATAATAGACTATGTATGCGTAACTCGTATACTTTTGATGTAAGTAGAAGCCTGAGTTCGAATAGATAATAATCAAAAGTTGGTGCATTGGGTATACTACTTCTGCAGTATGTAGCATCATTCACAACAATAGAGTTCATAGCTCGAGATATAGGTAAATGATATCCTTTCATTGGTATTACATGGTTGATGAAAAGTAAATATGACTATAGGTTGTTAGTCTTTGTGATAAATGACTTAATTATTATTTGATAGTAATTGAGTTTTCATGAAGGAAGATATAATGGTTACCATAAGATAAAATAGGATTATATTGGAGAGAAAATGGAAGTGAGAGAAGGAGAAATAAAACAGCGAGCTTAATGATCGCATATGGGGGAAATGGGAACAATACTATGTGTTACAATATTCTTAGTGCTTGAACCATTTTGAGCCAATATTTTCTTTGAATTCATACCATCCTAAACCTAAGAATGTTACAAGCATAAAAACACTATGCAACCTTAACATCTCTGTTTATAAAACCAAAACTTGCAAAACTTAGTGAGAAATGAATAAGTTAAATTCCTTCTTGTATATATACATTATATCTACATATCTTATTTTGATGAAATTATATGAATAAACTATTTTTCTATGATTGCCTCTGTATCTATTTACTCTGTAACTTTGTGAACTAGGTTGATTTGATATCAAATTTGTGAATTTATGATTCATCATTTTTAGGTTGTATAATAAAAGAATCGATCATACTGTACATATCCATCAATTGATTCTCAAGTCTCACTAGTGATCAAAAGTCCTTTAATTCGCATGTGTAATGTCTTAGTTGTTTGCTTAAAGACAAACAAAGACTTAAGTATGAGAGATTTTGATCTGTCGTAATTTGATACATCAAATTACGCTCACTAGAACATTTAATGAGTTTGTTCTCAAACAATTTACAAGTCTTTTCTATGCCTTTTGTTAATTTTTAGTTTTTAATAGTTATGATTGTTTTATTTAGTTTTAGCCCTTTTAAGGTCAAATTGGCAAAATAGTGTCGTTAGGAGTCTAATGGTGTGTTTGAATTTGTTTAGGAAGACGAAAATGGCCAAACCTTGAGGAGAACTACACCTGTCAAGGGTGTCATTGATGCTAGGATGTCACGAAACAGCCTTCATTACTTCAGGGGTGCAAGACTTTAACAAAGAATCAACCTAGAGCAGACTATTGAGAGTATTGCGACACTAAGGGTGATTGTGTCTTAACATTGAGCCCAAAGTTACGACACCAAGCCTCCAAGGTCGTGATACCACTATTGATTGTTGAAGTGAAGAAGTCATGGCCACTACCGAGGATGTCAAGACACCAACCGATCAAATATCGCAACATCAAGAACTCCTAGAGTCAAGAGTGTGTCACTGTCGAGGGTGTCACAACATTGAAGCTTGGATGTTGCGACACAACTGCTTGATAGGGTGAAAAATACTGTAGGGGTAGTTTTATGTCCAATACCAACACAAGTCAACCCGTACTCTTTTAGGACATTTTCGTCAATTTTAAGGTTGATATTTTTGCTGTACAAAAGATACTTTGGCTATCAAACTTAAAAGGGCCACCTTTTTATCATCTTTTTAGCTTAGTATTTATTCTTTTCTCCATTTTTTTTTAGGTTTTAGTCTTTACCTTTCTCATCTTGATAGTTTTAGCTGGTAGTTTTCTTAGTTTTTACTCTAGATTTCATTTCCTTGCACTTAGATACAAAAACCTTGCTTTGTATTTTGATTTTCATTTAAATCCTTTAATATATTTCATCTTTATCAACTTTTAAAAGTATTTAAATCCTAAATTTGGTTGTGCTTTCTTCTCCATTATAGCTGCTTTCATCTTCTATAAAAGCTTCATCGAGAGTCCCAAAGATTTTCTAGCCTTCCTTTTTTTATGTTTCCTTTAATGAATTTTTTTAACATATATTTGACTAATGTTTGTGTATTGATGATGAGTGGTAACTAAATTATGATGGTTGGTTGATGAAAGTGTTGCATGTTTAGTTTTTGGGTGAAGGACTAAATTGTAAAAATTGGACCAAGTTGAATAGGTTCAAAACCTAGAATTGATGCCTTTAAGTGGACAATTAGATAGGTGAGACTGAAAGGAGAGCCTATTGACAACCAATTCTATCATCTTGATTTAGTTCAGTGAGATTGAGAGATGAATCAAACTAAATTGTCTAATTTGGTAAAATGGCGACCGAAAGGTAAAATTGAACCAATTAGGAGTTTGAACCATTTAAATACCTAATCCAAGAATTATCTAGCAACATGGAACTCAACCGACAACTTTATCGCTTTGAATTGATATTTTACACTTTTGACTATTTTTCAATTTAGTCCCTCTGATTATTGGATAGCTTAATTAATCATTGATGATGAATTGTCGTACTATAATATCTAGCGAGTAACTAGCTACACTTCATAATTGCATATGCTTTCCTTACTAGTCACCTTATCACCCAAGCTTTCTTGTGTTTGATCCTCGAAATACTTCGTGTTCCATTGTAAAACAAAAATTTACAACTAACCTGTCACACTTGCAGTCAAACTACTTTATTCTTGATAGTTTGTGTTGATATTCTTGCCTCATCATGGACATGCTGAGGCGCGGTCAATAATATTTGATCTCACTAAGGTTTAAGGATGACTAACTGCAAATAGGCATGTTTAGATCACATTGCATATAATTTTCATGCTATACATCCATACTTGATCTATATCACTTGGTTGCATTAATATAGGTGATAAAAAATGGATTTAGTTATGATATATGTAACATAAGTAACATTTGTTCTATGTTATCATAATTAATGGATGAGATTGTTTGGATTACCTTTTGAATATAATAGTTAAGTTTTTAGCGTAAAGTTATATAATGACATGTAATTATAAGGTAATTAGTGTGTATATATATATATATGTGTGTGTGGTCTAAGTGGAAGATTATTGGATGATATGGACATCACACACATACACACATAATAAAAAAAATTACATGTTATTATTTACTATTATAAAATGTTAGCACAAATTAAAGTGATTTAATTTGGTTAAGATTCATTGGGTTTTAGTTATTAAATAACATATGAGCTAAATATGTGAGATACTCTAATAACTAATTTCTAATTAATAATGCACTGTTTAAAAATTCAAATTAATGTGCAAAAGTTATATATAAGGTTATGATCCCAAATTACACCTTCCTAACATTTCTGATATTCCATCTTCAGAAAAGAGAAAGACATATTCTTTACAATACTTGTATTAATTTGGAAGATTAAGCCCAAAAGACTTGAAGGTTTCAAGATATCAATAAATTCAAATATGCTTTACATTTAGCTTTTGTTTTTGATGATTTGACATGACAGATCCTAGTTTATTAAGTTTTATATTAAAGTTTTACAGTTTCAACAATAAAAGCAACATATTGTCTCGATAAAATATTAATTTGATGTCAATTTGGAATCCTCACTAAAAGGTTTATACTCGTTACAAAGTCTATCTAATGTCCAGAGCTGGACCATTATGGTGGCCTAGGGGCACCTTGCAAAAAAATTTGAGAAATTTTTAGAAACTTTTAATTAGGCTCCCAAAATTTTTGAAAAAAATTCACTTTTAAGTTTTTAGAAAATTTTAACAAAGCCCTTTAAATTTTTAAAAATTTTCATTATACCTTTTATTTTTTAAAATTTTAATTAAGTTCTCTTAAAACCTTTGAAAGTTCTCACTTATCTCACAAAAAATTTAATTAAACCCCCAAAATTAAAAAAAAAAATTCTCACTTACTAACCTCCCAAAACTTAATCCCAAAATCTATAATTCCCAAAACTGATAGGAAGGTAGGGAATTATTTTGAAAAGTATATCTTATTAAATTTAAAAAAAATTATAATCTTATTAAAATCAAGACTGAATTGAGATAATTTATAAATTTTAATTTTTTTTTATAATTATAACGAAATTGATAAAATGTCTAATCGTTTAAAGCTATAAAATTATCACGACTTCACGTACTTAACAAAAGAAAAACCAAAACACCATAATTAATTGGACCATAGTTGAGTCACCACAACACAGTTTACCCTAACGTGAATTGCTAGTTGTTAGGTATAATGTTTCAATATTTCGGGAAGGTGATAAACGTTCTCATTCCAAGCAAGAGGGAGAAAATATGGTTTGGTGATACATAGAATCATACCTAAAAAATTCAGATGTGATCTGATGCCGACTTTCAATGCATCACCCATCAAAGACAAACATTAATCAGCTCTTAAGAACTGTGTCACAATCACTGTACACCCATAGTTTTTAAGTATTACCCAACAATGTAGACATCATCAAAAGATAGTATGACTGCTTTCTTGTGTATAAACCAAGGGCCAATGTACATCCAAAAGGGGAAAAAAAATTATCCTATATGGTCGGTCATTGTTAAGAAAATGTTTCAGGCCTAGCCTAACTCTAAAGCCACAATGAATCAATCAATCTACACGACTGCTAAATCACGGATATAGTCTTCCCACATTTCGGTCGCAATTGAATCCCTTAACTGTGAATTAAGTTCTGGTTGCTCTGCTTCAAATGCAACTTCCAGATCATGGGTATCAACAGGCATTATTGCTTGTTCCACCTCTTGTGGAGCCAATGATTCTTGTATCTGTAAGGCAGTCTGTGGTTCATACATTTTAAAAAGCATGTCATCTGGTTTCTCCCTACGGATGTAATTATGCAATGCACATGCGGCTACTACCAATTTCACTTGTGTTTGCAATGGGTAGGGAGGAGCCGACATCAAAATAGGGAACCTTTCCTTCAAGGCCCCAAAAATACGATCAGTAGCATTTCGCAGCAAGAAGTGTCGTTGATTAAATAGCTCCTTGGCATCTTGGCGATGATAACCACTGGGAAATTCATTTGAGTTATAAGAGACACCAAGATACGGGGCAATAAAGCCTGGCATATTTGCATACTTGTTATCCACAAGGTAGTATCTTCCTGCATCAATTAAATTTTTCATCCAACAAGAAGTTTAACGCTACATATGTTGTCTGTATATATGTTAAGATCCCATCCCTTAAAAGTATACTTAGATTAATTATTCAAACACTATGCAAATATGTCAATCTACTCAGCAACCCAAAAAAAAAAAAAAAGAATTAGTAAGCGTTTATCTGGTGAATATGTAAATACCTTCAGGGACTTGCAACTTATTGCGCCTAGTAAGTGCTGAATTTAGAACTCTCAAATCTGATGCTGAACCTTCCCAGCCAGCTAGAACATAATGGAATTTAAGATCAAATGAACAAGCTGCCAGAACATTTTGAGAAAGTAAACCATTCTTATTTCGGAAAGGTCCTTGCTCATCTACACCAACCATCACTGGAACGTGTATGCCATCAACTGCTCCAACACAGTCCTAGGAAATGTTGTTGAAAATGAGATAACTGTAACCCAAATATAGATATTAGCAGAACTACATCATTTAGGGGTACCTTAAAATATGGATAAAATCGAGGATCCTGCGAGATTTCTGGAGGAACATCAGATCCTGGAGGCTGAAAGAATTCTAATGAAATTGCCATAATTGCATTCAGAACATTATTGAAATGGCGACTGATGGTTTCACCGGAGTATCTAAATAACTCCTGAACAGCCCGAGTCCGTAGGTTATGGCCAATTATGAACAAGAAAATAGCTAATTGCTCCTCAATCTTGATACGATTTGTATGCCGAAGTAAGCCTTTGCCTTGCAGAATATCACATAATTTGTAAAACACTGGCTTATCCATGCGAAAATTTTCCAAACACCGCTCACTCTGTCCATTAAGGACCTCATCTACAAACTTTGTACCATTCAATGCAAAATTATGGCCCAGTTCTTTCGGCACAAAATTTCCATAGATTCCATCCTTTTCATCATCAGAGCTCTCCATGAGAAAACCAGCCACTGCACTTAAGAAGGCAGATCAATCATCACCATAAAAAAAGATGTAACAATTTTAATGCAACAAGGAGCTAACCTACCCTACCCAAGCACAAAAGTACACCAGTTAAACGCAACAGGTTAGAAGTTAATCAATGCAAACACCCTCTAAAGCCCTCATGCTAATATTTTTGGCTGAAAGCATAAACTGATCAAACAATAAAGTTCATGGAATTATAGCTGCAAAAATCTTTAGTAGACAACATGAAGAATCCTCAGAATCTCTATCCAGGACATACAAAGAATTTATAGACCAGATCACCACCTAAAAAATGAAATATTCTAGTTCCCATCGATTAGTAAACTCCACATTCAATATCATTAGTTAGTTTGGTGCCTTACTAACAAAGAAATAATGAAGCTAAATATTACGCCTCACAAAATAGTAATGGGCAACTACTCCGGAATCCATCTCACCACAACTGAAATGAAGTAGTAAATAGTGTAACTAGAGATATATCCTATAAAATCACCACTAAAATAAAGATCAGAGTAAGAAATACTAATGAGGTAGTGAACGCAAGAAATAAGTAAAAATATCATGAAATTTGATATTTCGAGGCTTCAGTTGCAGTGATAAAACAATGGGTGCTCTGAAATCCAACGCCATCATAGACTTTGCTATAAGGTCCTTATTTTCTCATTTTTCAATTCACGTCAATCAGGGTAGGAACACAATAACAACAGTAAACCAAAGCAAGACATTCTAGCGCAATGCTATATTTTTCTTAAGAAGAAAGTATGACTATTATTGTGTTCAAAACAGCTGCTTTCTCTCTAAAGCCATCCCTGAAATTGTTCAAAAAATGGAATAATCATTCTTTGTTTAGCCACAGCTATTCACCAACTGAAATCATAGCACAACTTTTTCCCCAAGTTTCTCAAAATGTCAGACAAAAAACCATAAAAAGAACATAATAAAAGCTGATGAAAAGGATCATAAATAAACAATGAAGGCTTTTGTTATAATGAAAAAAGAAATTCAAACAAAAAAAATCCAAGAAATGCGATTCAATGTATAGATTCAAACCCTAATATCCAAGAAATGCGATTCAATGTATCCTTTTGAAATCTAATCAGCCACATTGGAGGGCGATTCCCTCCACAACAATCTCAAACTGATAAATAAACAAATATAGCTCCCTGGCAGAGACATAATAACAACAAAACAAACAACAAATATTTCAGATATAACAAACAATGATATGTGGAGAAGGTGTAGATAGATTATAGTGGAGTAACAGCTTTTTTCTAAGAATAATAATATCAAAATGTAAGGAAAGAAGGAATAAATGGAGGAATGTTGCATTTTGGTAGAGAAAGAAGAAAAAAGCAATACCGGAGAAAAGCGGGGTTTGAAGGAGGAGTGGAAAGGGTAATTTAATTTACATGAAATTGAAGGGAGAAATCGGGAGAGGAGTGTGATAGTAGTAATAGGAGCAGCAGGCCAGCAAGAGAAAAAGGCAGCAATTTTGCAGAGTCTCTCCACTGTCTCCTCCACTACTGGGAGGCTTTTCTTCTCGCTTCACTTCAGGAGCAGGGTTTAATATATATTACTATTCAAACATTTGCGTGCTGTCTTTCGACTACAATGTTCAGCTCGGCCCATTTTCATTATGCCCCTTCCCTTCTCTTCTCTTCTAAACAACCCAACCCACCCTTATTTCATCCCATCAATTCATAAATATATATATTCTTCTACGCGCCGATCATCATCTATTGTTATATTTCCTCCATGGATATTTTCCTGCTATTGTCCTGATCAACATTTTGTATTAAATGAAAAAGGTTTTTAATGTCATTAATTCAACGATTGAACTTCCAATTCCATTGATTATGTTTTTTTTTTTTTGAAGTATGGCGGCCAACATTTTGTATTAAATGAAAAAGTTTTTAACGTCATTAATTCAGCGATTGAACTTCCAATTCTATCGATCATGTTTTATATTTTAAATATGGGTACAGTTTGTAATCTCGCTGGATAAAAATTTGGATTTGAATACTCCATGTAAGAGGAAGACTTAATTTAATATTACTTCTTAAAAGTATTTTTAAATTCAAAAGTAAAAATAATATTTTTAACTTTTAATTTTGACAAGAACACTTTTAGGAATAGGGATAATTTTAACTATTATAAAGTATTTTATATAATATTTATATTGGATATATAATTATTTTTCTATTAAAATTTATTTTAAATATATAATATTATATATTTAAACTTTTATTGGTTATATTTTAATATTTAAAATATAATTTATATATTTAAAATATAATTTATATATTTAAATTAAATTTTATAAATAATTAATATTAATTGTTTAAAAATATTTAAAATTTATATTTCATATATTAAATATTAACAACAAATTAAAATAAATTATTTTTATATTTTTACTAAAACATCATAATATTAATTAATTTGAACATTATTTAAATGTATATTTATTACTTTATAATAATATGCCTAAAATGAATATTATCTATCAATCATGTCTAAACTCGTTAAGAAATTATTAAAAATTATTTTATTTACATTGTAAGTTATATGTTATGTGAATATTTTAACCTTTTATATTTTTATAAATAAAAGAAAAATTTGTTTATAATGAGGTTTAAACCAAAGACACTATATGTGTATATATATATATATATATATATTACAATTTGAACTAAAGCAATTTTTATTCTTATATGAAACTTTAAAAAGTAGATTTGTAATATAAAATTGTTATATATTTGTATATCTATACTATTAATAAAATCCATAACGAGTTGGTGCCACGGGTGAATCGGGAATTAATTTAGTTAAGAAATTAAAAAATGTCATTTCATTATTAAAATAAGTCATATTGTTCAAGGGTATTTTAATCTTTTCATTTTAACAAAAATATATATATACACATGATAATATTTAAACCCATACCAATTGGAGTAATAAAACCTTAAATTTACCACTTAACCAAAACTTTATTTTGATATTTTTATACATTCTTTTAATATATACAATTTATTATCTCCATCAGTTGTATATATTAGTAATGTTATTAATTGAGTTGGTGTCACAAGTCAACTCGATCTTAACTTACAATTGATGACAAAACCATGATAAAATTGCAATGCATTTATTACGGTTTATATGATGTATTTATGTGTTTAAATTTTATTTTACTCATAATTTAATCTAATTTTTTATTTTAACATCGTATATATTTCATGTGCTATTATGAATAATTAGTTTCAAACTATATGTTTTATTGTTTATTGAATGTTATTTTCAAACAAACATCTGTGTTCTAAATCTTTGGTTTCTACACGCATACGTGTGTGGTATGATTTTTAGTATTAATAATGTTATTAATTGAGTTTGTGTCACAAATTAAGTTAACACCAACATAGAATTGATGACAACACTGTGATAAATAATTGTATTCATTTAGTATTTTTAATTTGATGTATTTGTGTTTAAGTTTCATTTTACTCACAATTTAATTTATTTTTTTATTTTAATATCATACACATTTCATGTGTTTTTATTAATTAATTCCAAATTATACATTTCATTTTTTATTTATGTCATTTTTAAAAACACCTCTATATTTGAAGAACATGATTTCCATAAGAATACGCGTGTGATAAAAATTTTAGCATGTATTAACAACTAATAATAAAATATTAAATGCATTTTCCACATAAGATTTGGGTACCCAAAAAATATAAAAATAATCAATCTTAAATAATATTACAAATTATTAATTAGAATAAAATAAATTGATTAAATAAAAAATAAGGTAAATTACACTCATGGTCACTTCAATTTCTTTTTATCAATTTAGTCACTCTAAATAAGATAATTGTACAAATTTAATCACTACCGTTAAAATTGATGTTTTCTTTTAACGGATTGTTAATGTAGCACATTAGTACATTGAGTGACTAACACATAACATTTCTTTTGTTGACTTTTAACTAAAGCTCAAGGACTCCCTAGAATTAGACTAAAACTCCCCCCTAAACTTTATAGAAAGGCTCCTAAGCTTTAGTCAAAAGTCAACAAAAAAGGCCACATGTTGGTCATTCAATGGGCCAATGTGCCACATTAGCAATCCGTTAAAAAAAAGGAAAATTTTAACTATAGTGACTAATTTGCACAATTATCTTTTTTAAAGTGACTAAATTGAAGAAAAATATATTTGAAGTGACTAAAATACGATAAACCCTCTTTTAGAGTGACCATACCAAATCTACTGGTGAGAAAAATTCGATTCAACTCAAAAAATTTGAATCGAATTAATCGAGTTAATTGAATCAACTCGAATTTTGGGTTCGAATCGTGCTGAATTTTCAAATTCGAATAACTTAAATAATTCGAATAAACCAAATATCAAACCCTTCTACTTCCCTCCATCAAACCCTTTTACTTCTCCCCAAACCCCCAAAACTTTTTTTCCTTTTACTTTTTCCCCAAAATTTTTACTTCCCCCAAACTCAAATTTTTTTTTTCGAATTTATATACTATTTATATTATTGAATTAAATTTCACATTTTGTATTATTTATATTATCGAATTCTGTAATCATGCTGAATCTTTCTCAATTTCTATTAAAATTGAATTATTGATGATGTCATAAAATATTAGTGTTTCATTGGTATCAATTTCACATTTTATCTTTAAAATAACTTTTATCAAAAATCATATTTTTAAATTTAATATATTTTTAATTTCAAAATACATGGTGACAAGAATCGGAAGATAATTAAAAAATTAAGCAAGCAAATAAGCTAACCCGTATATAAAAGCTTAATAAATAAATTATGAGGGGTTGAAAGTTAATAACAAATTTGATTATGGTGGGTGACAATGGTTACAAGGACTCAAAGTCATTTTTAAAAAAAAAGTTTAACTCAAACAAATATATTTGATTTGATTCTATTCAAAGTCTATCTCACTCGACTTGATTTGGAAATATTTTAAATCGAGTTAGGATGATAAAATAAGATTTATCAATTCGATTAAATCAAACTTTTTTTATTTGATTTGATTTGATTTGACTGGACGCTCACACCTAATCGAATCTTATATACCTTATTTAAAACTGATGTTTCTAAAAAAAAGTTGGAAACAATCCTACGTGAAGAGTTTAATCTTTTAGCATGATTGCCTTAAAATTTAACCGCGTGTTATTTAATGAGTCTAATATATAATGTTTAATGTATTTTTAATTTTAAAATAATAAATATTTTATTTTATTATTTGCATTATTTATTTTAATGAAAATTATATTAAACATAATAAAATATTAATTTTCATTAACTTTTTAAATTATAGATATTTAAATATTAACCCTTTAAGGAATAATATTTGATACATTACCAGTGGAGTTTTTAAACTCCACAAACAAGATTAGGAATTGACAAGTGTTTATAAAAAAAAATAAGTATTTTTTTTAAAAAAAGACACATCTTTAGGATTTGAATGCCTAGGACAAACTTAACTTCTCCCAAGTCTTTCATGCTAAATTGTTGGGTTAACCACAGTTTAACCGATGTCAATGTCCCTACATCATTCTCAATGAGTAGAATGTCATCGACATATAGAATGAGAAAGACCACATTTCCATCCCCTAAAAGTTTATAAACATAAGGTTCATTTACGTTTTGATAAAATCCAAAAGTCTTGATCGCTTGATCAAATCTTTGATTCCATGAGTGTAATGCTTACTTATGTCCATATATGGATCTAAGTAGTTTGCAAACTTTATACTCCTTTCCTTTAGTTATATATCTGATAGGTTGCATCATATAGTTGCTTTCTTTAAGATAGCCATTTAAAAATGTTGTATTGACATCCATTTGTCAGATATCATAATTGAGAGCCATCGTAATGGATAAAAAGATGTTGATTGACTTGAGCATGGCAACTGGAGAGAAGGTTTCTTTGTAATCGATACCTTCTTTCTGAGTATAACCTTTTGCTACAAGTCTGACCCTATAAGTTTCCACTTTTTCATCTACATTTCTTTTCCTTTTGTAGATCCACTTACATCCTATAGGTTTTCTCCCTTCCGGTAAGTCTATAAGTTCCCAAACTGAGTTAGAGTTCACCACAATTCATACAGAGTTTTCAATGCTACCTTAGTTGGCACATCATTCAGAATATAACAAGTTATTTGTACCGCATATCTTGAAAAAGAGATTGACAACTTTAAATAACTTAACATCAAACGTACCATGTGTAACAACATCCAATTCCTTCTCTCTGCCATACTATTCTATTGTCGAGTGCCTGGTGCAGTTAATTGGGATAGAATCTCATTCTCTATGAGGTACCCTAAGAACTGATCTGATAAATATTCCCCACCTTGATCAGACTGAAGTGTCTTTATGGGTAAACCTAGTTGTTTCTTTACTTTCGCATGAAACTCTTTGAATTTATCAAAGGTTTCACTCTTACGGTGCATAAGGTACACATACCTATAAATGGAATAATCATCAACAAAGGTTACATAATATTCGTAACCACTTCTTTCACTAACGCTCATGGGGCCATATACATCAGTGTACACAAGTTCTAAGAGTCGTAAGACCCTCGTTCCTTTTGCATTAAAAGATTGCTTGGTCATATTACCTTCCAAGTAAGATTCATATTGTGGAAGATCGATTTCTTTAAGCGAACTTAAGATGTCTTCTTTCACAAGTTTAGTGATTTTTTCTTGGCTAATATGACCAAGTTTCAAATGTCAAGGATACGCCTCATTATAGTGAGAAGTTTTAAGTTTTTTATTCTATATTTCTGTCTCAAGTTGTGTATGTATACATGGTTTGATAAAATAGAGATTTTTTGACATCCACCAATTATAGATAAGTTACAGTTTCCAAATATTGCAATTACATTATTAAAACTCTCGGTCAAGCTGTCTTTATATAAACATGCAACTAAAATTAAGTTTCTTTTGAAACTTGGTACATAGAAAATGTCTTTTAAAATAATCTGCCTAAAATGATCAAAGTAAATATGTACATCTCCCATTACTTCAACTGCCACATTTGTCCTATTTCTGGTCCGTAATGATAGATTCTTATCTCTAAGATCTTTCGTCTCCTCAATCCCTTGTAGAGAAATACAAACATGATTAATAGCTCCTGAATCAATTACTTTGTGGTCTATTCAATCCTCCACTAAATAAGATTCTATCATAAAGAGTTCCATACCTTTGCCTTTGGCGGCTAGGTATTCCTTCCACTTTCTACAATTTTCGTTGAAGTGCCCTTTCTTATCGTTGAAGAAGCATTTAAACTTAGATAAGTCTTTAGGCTTTCTAGTTCTCTTCTTTTCCACTTATGGTGGCCTAAAGACCTTAGTCTTGCCTTTCTTAGTACGTTTTCCCTTCCCTTTTGAGGAAGAAGTGACAACTATATTTAATTTTTCTCTTTGAATCGACTAATCGTCATTCATCATCAACTTATAGGATTATAACTCTTTCATGAGTTGTGCCAGTGTCAGATTTTTGTTGCCAATGTTATATGCGACTTAGAAGCCAGTAAAGTCCTTAGACAAAATGTTGAACTCGATATCAATTTGAGTGTTCTGATTCAAATTAGTCTCATTCTTTGTGGCCCTAAAAAAGTATCCCATAAGAGTTATTATATGGTCTTTAACCAGAATACCGGGATTTTGATGGACATTCATTAAGCTAGCTATAGCAGACTATCAAGTTAAGGCGGTTTGTCCTTTGAACATGTCTTCTAGCTTATCTAGAGTCACTTTGACAGTCTTACAGCTCTCTAGTTGCTCATAAGAGGTGTTGGTCACACTTGTTAATATATAGCAACAAGCTACCTCATCAAACTCTTCCCAACGTTTTCTAACCTCAACTTGAGTGGCCGGAGGGCACTTATTATCAAGATTTTTTTTAAGTTTCTCACAGCTTATGAAAATTATCAGCTTCATTTTCCATTCCTTATGGTTATATTTGTTCAATTTGTTTCTAGTGAGTACGTTGAATAAGGGAGTTGATGTCATTTTTGAACATTCATATATTAATATCTTTGTATTAAGTACATGTTTGAAAATATTTTCCAACATTACGATATGCATTAAGATGATGCATGTGTCTTATTAACCTTGAAAACATTTGTAAGCCGTTGCAACGATAATTTCTACACCCATTGAATCAAGCCTTCATAGGGTGATCATGATCAACTAGTAAGAACATGGATTTACATCCAATTAGTACATGAACCTACTTCCTTAAGCATTCATACGTACTAATATTTGTGTAATGTTTGGCCACCATTCTAACTTAAGTAGAGCTCTGTGGGGAGGTACTTAACTAGAAACTCTTGAATGTATAACTATTAACTCAACACCTATCGCATCTTGCACCTCAAATTAGTCATCGTTGGACAATCTTATCTAGTAGCATGCAATGACTAGTTGTCCTTTAAAGATAGAACTTCTTGAAATATCATATGATAGTACCTACCATGAAGGTTGGTCCAACTATTATACAATCACAAGAGAGGTCTATTTACTTTTAAGAAATCTCCTCAGTGAGATCCACATGGCAATCTTACTGTAGGGTAGTTAAATTGACATGCCATCGTAAGAGACCATTGATGAAGGTCGTAGGTCTTATTTAGGGACCTTTTTACACTCAATATTTAAAAAAACATGCAAGGTTTTTAATGTCCAGTTTCAATGATGAATGATCAATTTATGTATGACAATTACATGTGGCATTCTCCCCTAATTTATATGGCATGCTTATTTCATATATGGATGAACATACATTCACAATCATATAATTATCATCATGCTTATCTCATAAAATTAAAAGTATAAAATTAAATGACTCTGACTAGCCAAAGTTTCCATGATTTCATCATAGAAAAATAAAAATTGAAAAATACAAAATGCACCCTAAAACATACTTTGGGTCTATAACTTTTCCACTATGGACTTTTATTTGCGGTACTGGTTCATATTTCCGTTGTCCCTGTCTTTCTATTGCCATTTTCGTGTCACTACCGTCGGACCCTGTCGACCACTACCGACCATGCTGGCCACTCTCTTCAAACCGCCGTCTGCCACCTCTCGATTTGGCTGGGTTGGGTCTACATCATCTTGATCAGTTTGGATATGACTCGATTTTTTAGGTTTTGTCGGGAAAAATTAGGTTTCAAAATTCCTATGTTCATTTTTGGTTCACATATTTTATTTTAAAAAAATAAAAAAATAAAACCTTGCGTGGAGATGATAGTCCATGATCTAAATTATACATGCCTGAGATAATAAAAAATTACATTTAAATTTCTAGGAATCACAATTTTGACATAATTACTTTATTATCTATAATAATAAAATAGCATCATACATTCATTTGCATACATTCCTCTAAACATGCATACGATTACGAGAATGTCACATCTTATCAAATATAATCATACATGAAGTAGTGAGAGAGTTTCAATCTCGATTTACACTATAAACATAGCATAATTATATCTCTGATACCAATTGTTGGAAAAAGTCTGAGTTGTAAACGGTTTTCTTGCATAGCGGAAAATAAATTTTTTGAAAACCAACCCGATTTGTGATATTTATAGCAATAAACCTTAGACCAAAATTATACATGTATTTTCGGATAGACAAATCCTTGTCATTCCTGACTTTCAACCAAACAATCTACTCTACTATTCTCATACCACGAATTGCCTCAAGTGTGGGCTCAATCAAATTGAATCAAACATAGAAACTAGAAATAATTTTCTTTTCTTTTTGGTTGAAAACAAAAATTCTATTCTCAAATAGAAATCGACAGAATCATTATTTTGGAAAATATATTTAACTCTTAGAGAATAAAAGTCTCTCTATCTTTTGGTAGAATAACGATCTCTAAAAGCTGTGTAAATAGCCCTACCGGTGCCATCTATTTATAGGGAGAGAAGGTAGAACCCTTGTTGAATTAGAGAAGTTTATTTCAACTAGAAAAATGAAATCCTAGTTCAACTAGGATATAGGGGGCAAAAACCCTAGTTAATTATACTAGGGTTTGTCGTCCCCCCTTATTACATAAAGGGCTTTTGGGCTTCTTCTATATTAGGTCCAATTACAAGTACTTCTCGGGCTTTTAACCAAATACTTTATAATCTGATCCAACCCAATTTTTTTTTTCTATTTCCAAAAATAAACTTCAATATTTATATTAAATAATTTTCTCATCCTAATTTTACCACCAATAAAATTATGACTATTTTATTCTCGATTTTACCCCGATAAACTTGTTTACTATGATCGTATGGTTTATTTTAATTTTTGGGCTTTAAAATAGTCTTCCAATCATTTTTGAGAATTCCATGTTCATTTCTAAATGAATTGATTTCTCATTTTCATTTTGAGAAA
This sequence comes from Gossypium arboreum, assembly GCF_025698485.1. Lineage (NCBI taxonomy): Eukaryota > Viridiplantae > Streptophyta > Magnoliopsida > Malvales > Malvaceae > Gossypium > Gossypium arboreum. The sequence goes on from NC_069072.1 coordinate 68,079,952, forward strand.
ACCACATTCATTTCCAAATGATTTTATTTTCTCCATTTTCATTTTCATTTTGGAGAACCATAATCATTTCTTGAATGTTTTCCATTTTTCCATTTCTATTCATTCAGTTTATTTTGATTCAACAGGCAATTCATTTCTGGTTTCAACGAGCTAGCAAAGGGACTGATTAGACATATGCAATGAAGGCCTTAATGATTTATAATTAAGTTCTAGCTTTTCGCCCATTAATTATAAACTTGTTTAGTCATAAAGTCATTCCACTGTAGTGACCTAGCTCTCCCTAACGACATGCCATTACGAAAGTAACTCGATTAGTGCTCATCTAAAGACCTTGTCATGTGTGTTACCCTTATAGGATATCCACAATCTCTTTGAGATAATCTGTTCTCCTAATATGATTCTATTTTATCTCTTGATAACCATTATATCTTCCTTCATGAAAAGTCAATTACTATCAAATAGTAATCAAGTTAGTCGTTACAAAGACGAATGACCCGTGGCCACGTTTACTTTTCATCAACCATGTAATGCTAATGAGAGGATATCATTTACCCATGTCTCGGGCTATGAATTCTACTATTGTGAATGATGCTACATACTCCAGAATTTGTACACCCCATGCACCAATTTTCAGTTCCTTATCTATTCAAACTTAGGCTTTTAGTTACAGCAAAGTGTATGAGTCACGCATACATAGTTCGTCATCTCCTCAAGATTTAGGTATGTCACGCTATGAACGTCACAAGTGAATAAATCCATAAATGGATTCAAGATCTATTCTTCATGGGGCTGTCCGATGTATTGTTAGTCCAGTCAGTCACATCTCTGTCTTTATCTTCTGGGAGTCATCCAATCCTATACCCAAGATAAAACATCTCCATATTTGGACTTGATAGATGACATATTAGTCTTTCAATCGGTTTGCTCATTTTCTTTTAGACTAATAACATGTTTAGGTTTGTCTACTAATACAAGTTGTCTTTCTGTATTACGATCCAACCACGTAACATCGCTTAGTATTAATTTAAACGTTAGATAACCAATGAGCAACTGTAACACCACTAACCCGTATCCGTCACCAGATTAGGGTTACGAGCCATTACCGAACTAAACACAGTTCAACAAAGTTATAAATCACTTTTCAGGCATCAAATTATACTTATACTTTTTTAAATTTAACATTTCCAAACTCATACAACCATAATCTATTTATTCATTTAAACCAGATACGCATATTTGATTCCCAATATCAACTAAATTCAAACATGCACGCTAATAATAGCTCATGCATAACCCATACTCTTATTTCATACTAACCAAGACTTCCATTACAAATCATGCTTCGTAATTTAATTACATCATTACTCATAATCTATACAAGTTTCGGATCAAGCTTTCATACATCAAAACCAAATTTCACATGTTTCATATTAAACCATAACTAGCCAAATTATTCTACTTAAAAGACATACTTATGTGAGAAAATAGTCATATCACCAAATAGTCAATTATAGCTTTTGCACTTTTAAAATTCATGCACATTTTACTATATCCTCATGAATTATTCTCGAACTCAAATAAAAAGTCAAGACAAAGAGCCATCGATTCAATCATCAAATAGCCTCAACATTCGTTCCAAGTTCCCCATTCATTATTCAACTATTTATACTATTTCTTGACCGAATACAAACAACAATATATCACTTTATGATTATTCATATACCCAACAAAACATATTTATTACAATCATTATTTTCTAATAAGTAACTGAATCCAATTAGCCATTTTACTACTATAGTTTTCCATTAACACTTATACACATAACCAAAAGAGAAATCAAACATTAAACTATCCAACTCGACATTTATATACTGAGCCACAAACAAATATGCCATATGCATATGTACTTAATTTATCTATCATTAGTCCATTATGTATGCATATCATTTGCCAATTCCAAGCAAATTTACTAGATAAATTATACATCAACTTATAAGTCAATAATGTGTCACACCAAATAGCCAATTTCATGAGATATAACAAAGTCATCACATAGCTTATAAAACATGTACCACACTCGAAAACCCATCCATCGACGACATTGTTATCCAAGCCGAATCATAAGACCATTCTATCACACAAAATATACCTTAAATCATACATTCAAAATAAGCTAATACAAGACCAAAAATCACCAACATTAGCATCATTAACAAACCATTTTCGTATGGCTATATATAAATACACAAATTTCAAAACCAGTATAACAAAACCAGCCTATACATGCCACATAACCAAAACTCAAAACATTTATTTACTAAAGCGAAAACTGGATAGTGTGATGTGATCTCCTATAACTTCCAACCCGAGCAAGTCTCCGAAACTCTATAAGAAAAAATAAGGAAAAATACACAAAGTAAGCTTTGAAAGCTTAGTAAGTCATAAGCAAATAATTAATCACAATAACATATATAATTCAATTCGAATAGGCCAAATTTAGTTAATTACATACACATATAAAACCACTTTTCTCATATAATCCATATTGCCACATTAAACAACTTCACTTCCCTTATTTATAAATGATCATATAAACCATGCTTTTAAACTCAACCATTTCAATCTCATTTATCAATTCAAAAATTTAAATTAACTACCATACATCAAAGTCAATTTACACATGCTTTATAAATCTACTGTTCGAACCATATATACTCCTCATTCATATATATCACATTTGGTGATACGAAACACATAACCAACAAATCAAAACATGCTTATTTAGCTCTTTCACATATACATAACATATTTAATAATTTAACCTTATCAATAATATTTATCTAATCATATTTCAAAACAAACTAGCATACTTCAAAACCATGTTTCATGTTTCATAAATCCCATGTTTGAAACATAGAACCACTATCTCATTGCATTTGAACTCTTGAATATAATTAAGCTTTTTTCATTACAATTTCATATAACGAGCATATGTATCACAATGTTCATTTGTATACATTCAATTAATTCATTGTTATGTATTTCACATAGCGTCATTTGAAACATGCTCACCTTTCATTCTTGAGTATCATATACACTTCATACGTACTTGAATCAGATATACATTTCAGAATCCTATGTCATGACATATGTATCCTATACTATTCCTATGGTTCATACGGGTTTTCGGACATCGTAATTCAATCAATTCCAGATCGAAACAAGTCATCTCATGCCCAGTTTAATTCGGCATTATGTATATAAATACAATTCAATTCTGAAATATTTAAACCATACGCATTTGAATTCGAGAACATTTATTTACTTATGAACTTACCTCATACGGACACGAACGGTCTGGAACGACTATTCGCAACTTTCAACTTCTCCCGATCCAAATCCGATTTCCTCTTTTCTTGATCTAAATAAATTCAAATTTAACTTATTTAATCATGTACTTATTTAATTTTCTTCCAAATCACATAAATGAGCATTTTGCACTTTAGCCCCTAATGTTTCACATTTTTACAATTTAGTCCCTAATTTAAAACAACACCAAATATTCAAAATTTCATTATGTCCATGTTAGGCTGAATTCTCCCTAGGTCCCTAGCAACCCATTAATTTCATTTATTTCACATTTTGACCTCTAAAATTACATTTCACTACTCGGTCCTTAATAAGCATTTTTATAAAAAAAAACATCACTTAATAAAACATGATAATCTAACATCAAATATTTATTTTTCATCATCAAACCATAAAAATCTCATGCTACCAACAATGGCAAATCACAAAATCCACAAGCAATTCAAAAAATTCAAGCATAGGCTAGCTAGTATTTGAAGCAACGATATCAAAAACGTAAAAATTATCAAAAACGAGTTAATTACATACCTCAATTTGAACTTCAAAGTGCCGAACCCTTAACAACATCCATGGCTTTCTTTTTTTTTTTTTTCTAACATTCGGGCATTAAAAGATGAACATTCATGGCCATTTCATGTTTTATTTTATTTATTACCTATTAATATGCAATTTACAATTTTATCCGTCCTTTATACAAAATAAAATCATTCATTTTAAACCCATAATCGTCCATCCCATTTTTCAATGGCCAATTTCCATTTTAAGGACTTTAAAATTAAGAAACCATAGCAAATAAGTACTTTAACAAATAGAAACCCTTTTTTTTTTACATTTTTCGCGATTAAGTCCTTTTTTCAAATTAGACAACTAATCGATAAAATTAATTCACGAAAGTTTTACACATATCAAATAATATGCTGTAAAACAAAAAAAATAATTAAAATAATTTTACAGACTCGAATTTGTGGTTCGAAAACCACCGTTTCGACTAGGTTCTAAACCGGGCTGTTGCAGCAACATTTGCTTTTATTTTACTTTGTGTGCAAAAACCATGCTAGGACAATATACAAAGTATTATTGTAATTAATGAATAATTTAATTAACCAATCTATTCGAAAAATTACAAGTGTACTAATACAAAAATACTACACTTAGGACACCGGATTTAACATGAACTTATTTTGATTTAGAAAATGATAAAGAAAGATTTGATTAAGTATATTCTGCATGATACTTTGATGATTAAATATTTGATTATAGAATTCTTGATTATTAAATATGCCTAAAACTTGAAATTTTGATTAAAATTTTATAAGAATTTATTTATATTAAGTCGAAACACTAAATTATAATATTGATTTTCATTGGTAAAGAAACTTGTATAAAGTTTAACATCCATGCAATTTTACTGAGTAGTAATTGACATTACTTTTGATTATTTGAATTTGCTGAGATTTATATTTTTATTTTAAAAATATTTTTATGAATCTTTAGCCATATAAAAATCTTATGTAGATTAGAGCTTGAATTCTTTAATTTCTTGGTTGATATATATATATTGGAATTTTATTATATTTGTAATAACTCATTTTCATTGGTCTTGAAATGATGATTTTGGAACCTCGATTTTGATGATCGAGTTAGTAAATATTAATTATTAATATTTACGAGTCTATTATAAAAATTATATTAAATTTTGGTCCGGTAATTTGTTGGATTGATTGGTCAATTAGAGTATAAGACTAAATCGTAAAAATTGTAAACATTTATCGATATCAATTTTATTTGTTATAAGGGTTAATTTAATTTAAGATAAGGATCAAAGTAGTAATTTGACCTTCTTAAAAAGATAGTGTACGGTTTACGGTGTTTGGTTAATACAAATTATATTAATAAGTTAATATTATAATTATATAATATAATAATTATGGTAATAAAACAAAAGAAAGAAAATAAACATAAGATATTCCTTTCAATCTTCATCTTCATCTTCATCAGAAAACAAGGGGAAGAAATAGGATTCTTCACATCAACTTTAAGTTCTTTGATTCTAAGGTAATTTCGAGTCTGTTTCTTGTAATTTTTATGTTTTTAAAATTTCGAGAGCTTGATTTAGCTAGCTTAGGGACTATTTGATGAAATTATTAAAGTTTTGGAAGGTTACCATTGATGATTTTTGAAGTTTCTAGTGATAAATGGTTGCATGTTAAGCTTAGATGCTAAGTAGGACTAAATTGTAAGTGAATTTTTGTTAGTTTTATGTTTAGGGACTAAATCATAATTATGATAAATTTAGCATGAGTTCCTAAAATTTTCAATTCTTGAAGGTTATAAGAGGATATAATTGAAAACAATTTGAAAAATGGGGCTTAAATATAAAAAAATGTAAGTTTTGGTTTTAGGGACTAAATTGAATAAAAGGTAAAAGTTTAGGGAAATTTGTAAAATTTTATTAAAGGGTCATATGCATATGTTTTGAAATTTGAAGGTATTTAGAGTTGATAATTGAATTAAATTATCATATAGGTCAAGAAACGGAATAAACAGGTCGATAAACACGAGAAAGGAAAAACCACAGAATAGTAATTGGTGTTGTGTTTTTTGTTGTTTTGGTTAGGTAAGTTTGTATTGTAACAACCCATTTTCAGATAAATCAGAACAGTGGTTTCAGGACCACAAATACGAAATTGAAAATTTTATTTTATTATTATTTTATTTTGCCTACAACATGATAGTAGTACCGTATAAAAATTTTGTTAAGAAATTTTACCATTTACTTGCTCAATTTGATAAAATGGACTATTTCACGTAAAGTGCAAAAGTTGAGTTCTAGTAGCTAAAGGTATTAAATATCTGTAACGCCCCCCAAAAATTATATTTTTGATTCTGTTAAAATGTGACACAAGTGTGTATCTGCTTCAGTGGTTAAGTGTTCTGGGTGTGTGTGAAAAGTCCTAAGTTCAAGCTCTAGCTTGGGCAAATTTTGGTATCTTTCTGAATGAAGCCTTAACTTGGTTCAATAGGCTTATAATTGATTGTTTGTAAAATGCTAACAGAATGGGCCCGCTGGTATGGTGGTTTAGAGGAGTGTTGGTATGCTTGAAGTTTGGTGTTCGAATCTCTGCGTGTGCAAAGGGGATAATTCTTACTATCAGTTTTGGTAGGAGTTTGAGTTAGTATGGATTCTGAGTAATTGGGTGTAATGGGGAGTCAGGTGGAGAGATCTTAGGAATGAATTAGGGGATGTTGGGGATCATCCATAAATCTGATTTTTATTTTTATTTGATATTTCGAAATTCCCAAAAAGTTTCCCTCTTTCTTCTAATGTCAATTTCACTACTCCTCTGCCGAAATTCTACTCCTTTTTTTCATCTTTTCTTCTTAGTTTCATTTTCCTCCCCATCTCATCTTTTTCTTTTCATTTCCCCTGCCATTAACTCATTTAGTTTTGTACGACGTCGGTGTGCTTGGTAAGTGTTGGGTTTTGCTTAAGCATTGATGTTTTTGGATGGAGGATTGTTTTTTTGTTTTCGTTAGGTGAAGGTCAGTAACCTGTTGGTGCACCACAGCGATTAGAGTGTTGGGAATTTCAGTTCATTAACGATAAGTGCGTGTTAGCACTAACTGATTTGGTGAGTTTTTCATAGTGTTATAATCCCAATTCAAGTTTCGTATATCTCTAAAATCAGAATTGGATTATCGATTTTTAGGTTTTGGAGTGCTTGGAGTTGGTATAGCTTTAAACAAAACCAGGTGTGTAACTGATTGCACAGAAAACAAGGTTTCGATGGAAGTTAAAAACCTTACTGTCGATGCCACACGGGCATATGGTCGCCCGTGTGGTAGGCCGTATGATAAAACATAGGCGTGTGATCGACAAGCCAGGCCGTGCCCACCAGAAATGATCGTATGATGGCCAGATGGGCCGTGTGCGACATACAAGCTCAACCAATTTGGGCCACACAGGGGTGTGGGAATCTGGGGCAGGCCGTGTGATCCATACGGCCAAGGCCAATTTGGGCCGTGACGGCCACATGGGCGTGTGGGTCCACACAGGCCAGCCACATAGGCGTGTGAGCCCATTTTACTAAAATGTTTGCTAAGGTTGTACGGGTCGCCCGAGTCGACTATGAACCTATTGTAGGGTCGATAAGCACTACTTAGACCCCTATTTGACTAAAATGACTGTATAACTATCATGTATATATTTGCATGTTATCGAGTATAATGATATTTAATGAATTGATATTGCATGCACTGTTACCATGATATAGCATGTCATTACTGTATGTTGCATTGCATTAGGATGGGGGTTGGTATTGTTTGGAGGAAGTTTACTGAAAGGCCTCAACCTAATTTACTGGCAGCTCAGCTGGAAATCACTGTTTAGTGCCGTATTCAGTACTTTTTGTAGTGTAGGAATGGATGGGTTTATTATATCCCCACATGGAGTGTAGGGTTAGACGAAGATGGTGTGTAGAGGCTGGCTGGGTAGGATCTTGTGACTGTATATCTGTTACTGTACTGATTACTGATTCTGTAATAGGCCAAAGCCCTAAAGCATGACCGCTTCTGTACTGAAAGAGCTTAAGCCCAGGCTGTGACTGCATATTGTCTGCTTGTTCTATATAGGGACGACACATTGAGTTTTTGTAAACTTACCCTTTTGTTTAAATGTGCGCAGGTAATCTTTAGACTTGATGGCTCAGTGCAGTGGAGGACTCTATGGTGGCCACACATATTATAAACCATTTGACTTCAATTTTGGTTTTTAATTCTTAAGTATTTTTTGGGTTAATTTTAGATGTAAATTGCGGAATTTCTAGGGTTTTATTTAGATTGGGTCTTTTATTTTTATGGATTTACAATTGCTAGACGTTTCAAAACTCAGTTTTCAAAAAGGCAATGTTATCTCTAGACACACGATTTACACAAAACAGCTTTTAAAAGCTTACGCAATCAAATGTGTTAAAGCAATTGACTAAATAAGTAACAATTTTGGAAACAACAAGAGTAGATAAATGAAAATTACTTTATCGTAACAACTTGACATTGCCTGATTCGGCCATAACGTCTAGGTCGAGTTTGGGGTGTTACATTTTGTGGTGTTAGAGCCAAGTTGCAAAACTCGGTTATGGATGTGGGTTTTTAAAATGTGACTTTCGAAGAATTGATTTTTAAACGTTTCTACTGAAAATGTGGTCTATTGAGTCTCCGATGCCGATCTAGTAAGTTTTTCGAAACTATTTTCAATAGTATATCCTGAAACTGCTATAGGTAGTACTGAGACTACTATAGATAGACTGTACTGAAACCACTTAAAATAGTGTATACTGAGATTGTAGTAAAATTGACAAGCATTGATTGACATTGGGATGTACGAAATAAACTTTACACTTCTGATACTGTTTTCATAAAATATCTATTAATAAACACTTGAACTGTAAACTGATGCATAAAACTATTAATATAGATAAAACGCAATTAGACATGAGCATTAGAGGTACTTGCAGACGGGGTACAAGAGGCGGTGGTAGAGGCCGTAGAGGTGCTTGAGCTGGGTCTTCGTTATCTGGCAATTTGCCTAATTTGGACACTAGTGAGATATCGGCTTCACCTGTGACTGAGACTGGGTCTCATGATCGAGTGGCTGAGGACGACGCACTGTTCTAGGCCATGTTGAGGATTTTAGAGAGGGTTGCTGGGCCCAATACTGGAGTTGAAGGCCGCAGGTCGGTTACGGAACAACTCCGGTCTAACAGAGCTGAGCTTTTCAGGAGTATTACTGGAGTTGCCCCTAATGTGGTTGAGTACCGGATAGAGGCCACAAAGAGGATTATGGACGATCTGGACTGCACTTTCGAGCAAAAATTAAAGGGTGCTGTATCGCTGCTACGTGATGAGGCATATCAGTGGTGGCTCAATGTTAAAGAGGGTACTTAGCTCGGTCGACTGACCTGGGAGTTCTTTGAGATTGCTTTCTAGGGGGCGCCAGTATGTGGATGCCTGACGTCGAGAGTTCCTGAATTTGACTCAGGGAGATAGATCGGCGGCATAGTATGAGGTTGGATTTATGAGATTGAGCCCTTATGCACGAAGAATGGTAACGATGGAGTACGAGTGATGTGTTCGCTTTGAGGATGGCCTCAGGGATAATCTGAGGGTTCTGATAACTCTGCAGAGGGAGCGAGACTTTGTTGCACTGGTTGATAAGGTGAAGATCACTGAGGAAGTGAAGCGCGCTAAGCGCTAGAACCGAGAGAAAAGTGGGAGCAAGAGGGATTTAGAGCCCTTATGTTCTGTTCAGAGGCCTAAGAAAAAGGCTAGAGTTGATGGGCAGATCAGAGTTGGGGCTCTTATGGCTGCTACTGGACTACCGCCGTGTACTGACTGTGGTAGACGCCATCAATGCGAGTGTTGGAAAAGAACTGGGGCTTGTTTGAGATGCGGTTCATTAGAACACTGTATTAGGGAGTATCTACGAAGGTCCAATCAGATGCAAGCTCTTGGTACTGGGACTGTACCACCGAGAGCAGTTCAGCAGCCATTGAGAGGTCGTGGTTAGGACAGAGGTGGTAATGGGTTAGGCCATGGTCAGAGAGCACTGGGTAGAGGTGTGGTCATACTGAGGCGAGGCAGTCAGCTCTAGTTTATGCTGCACGTCACCGAGAGGATGGAAATGCTCTGGACGATATCACGGGTACATTCTTTATTTATAATGTACCTTATACTGCATTGATAGATATATGATCCACTCACTCCTATATAGCTTGTACTGTGTCTGAGAACTTGGATATCTTGGTTTAGAGAACTGTAAATGAGGTGACTGTACTGAGTCTGCTGGGACAATTAGTAAGGGTAAATAAGTTGTTTAGAGATGTTCCTTTAGAGGTTCAATGGGCTATTTTTCTGGCTGATTTGATGGAACTGCCTTTTGGAGAGTTTAATTTGATACTGGGAATGGACTAGTTGGTTGAACACTGAGTGAGCTTAGATTGTGCCACAAAAAGGTTGTACTGAGAACTGAGGAGGATAGCGAGGTAGTCGTAACTGGGGAACATCAGAACTACTTGTCAAATGTTATTTCTGCATTGAGGGCAGAAAAGTTGGTTCGTAAGGGATGTGAAGCGTATCTGGCCTACATCCGTGTCTCAGATTCTGGGGATTTTTCGGTTAAGGATATTAGAATGGTTAAGGACTTTTCAAAAGTTATTCTTAAAGAGCTACTTGGGTTATCTCTGAATCGTGAAGTAGAGTTTAGGATTGAGCATCTTTTTGGTATAGCTTCAGTGTCCATTGCTCCCTACAGAATGACACCGAAAGAGCTTGTGGAGCATAAGACTCAATTTCAAGAGCTACTAGATCGTGGGTTTATTCACCCTAGTGTGTCTTCGTGGGGAGCACCAGTACTGTTCGTGAAAAAGATGGATGGATCCATGTATATGTGTATTAATTATCGACAATTGACCAGTTTCGAGGGGCTGCGATTTTTATCAAGATTGATCTCCGATCAGGATATCATCAGTTGAGGGTTAAGGAGACTGATGTGCACAAGAAAACATTTAGGACTTGATATGGTCATTACAAGTTTTTAGTAATGCCATTTGGACTAACAAATGCTCCAGTAGCTTTCATGGATCTGATGAACCGAGTGTTTTAGCACTATCTGGATCAGTTCGTAGTAGTATTTATTAACGACATACTGGTGTATTCGAGGACTGAAGATGAGCATGATGAACACCTTCAAGTGGTTCTACGAGTTCTGCGAGAGAAACAACTGTACACGAAGTTCAGTAAATGTGAGTTCTGGTTACGTAAAGTAGGGTTTCTGGGACATGTAGTTTCTATTGAGGGGATTAGAGTCGATCCTCGAAAGATTAAGGCTGTCTTGGATTGGAAGTAGCCTAAGACTATATCTGAGATCCATAGTGTTCTGGGACTCGTAGGGTATTATCGACGTTTTGTAGAAGGGTTTTCACTGATTGCGGTACCTTTGATTAAGCTACTACACAAGGGTGTACCATTTAACTAGGCTAATGCGTAGAAAAAGAGCTTTGAGAAGCTCAAAATTTTACTGGCTGAGGCCCCTATTTTGGTACAGCCAGAGCCTAGAAAAGAGTTTACTGTCTACAGTGATGCATCACATGTCGGTTTAAGATGTGTGTTGATGCAAGAGGGTAATGTGGTAGTGTATGAGTCTCATCAACTTAAGACTCATGAGGTAAATTATTTGTCGCATGACCTAGAGTTGGCCGCAGTGGTGTTCGCATTGAAAATATGGAGGCATTACCTATATGGTGAGAAGTGTATCATCTACACATATCACAAAAGCCTCAAGTATCTGCTCATTCAGAGGGACCTAAATCTTAAGCAGCGTAAATGGATTGAGCTGCTTAAGGACTACGACTGTATGATTGAATACCACCCTGGTAAGGCCAATGTGATGGTCGACGCATTGAGGCGTAAGGTTATGAATGATTTGAGGGCGATGTTTGCTCGCCTAAGTTTATTTGATGATGGTAGTCTGCTGGTCGAACTTCAGGTTAAACCAATATGAGTAGAGCAGATTTAGGGTAAAGAGAATGAGGATGAGTCTTTGAGTCTTCGCTTCCGTCAGGTTGAGAGTGGGAATACTATAGATTTTGGATTGAATTGCAAAGGAGTACTTTGTTTCCGTAGGAGAATCTATGTATCGAAAGACACTAAATTAAGGCAGTTGATACTGAGAGAGGTGCATAGTAGCCCCTATGCTATGCATCTTGGTGGAAATAAAATGTACCGAGACCTACATGAGTTATACTGGTGGCTAGGACTTAAACAAGAGGTTATCGATTTTTTGGGTAAATGTCTGACTTCCCAACAAGTTAAGGCTAAGCATCAGTTACCTTTAGGGTTGTTGTAGCCAATTAAGATTCCATTGTGGGAACGAGTGACTATGGACTTCGTTAGTGGGTTACCCATCACACCCACTAAGAAGGATTCGGTATGGGTCATCATGGATTGATTAACCAAGTCCGCTCATTTCATACCGGTTTGTATTGACTATTCGCTAAAAAAGCTGGCTAAACTGTATGTGTCTGAGATAGTGAGACTGCATGGGGTACCAGTTTTGATCATATCTGATAGGTATCCTCGCTTCACGTCTCGGTTCTAGAAAAAGATACATGAGCTTCTAGGTTCAAGGTTAGACTTCAGTACTGCTTTCCATTCCTAGACGGATGGTCAATCTGAGAGGGTGATTCAAATACTAGAGGACATGTTATGGAGCTGTGTGATTGACTTCCGAGGCAGTTGGGAGGAGCATTTGCTGTTGGCAGAATTCGTTTACAATAATACTTACCAGTCTAGTATATAGATGGCACCTTACGAGGTACTTTATGGTCGTAAGTGTTGCACTCTTTTATGCTGGACTGAGTTGGGTAAGTGACTAGTTCTGGGTCCTGAATTGATTTCTGATATCGAGGATAAAATTAGGTTGATTTGAGATAGATTGAAAGTGGCATCCGATAGACAGAAGTCTTATGCGGACTTGAAGTGACGCAAGATCGAGTACTCTGTGGGAGACTATGTTTTTTTTAGAGTTTCGCCATGGAAAAAGGTACTGAGATTTGGTCGCAAGGGCAAGTTGAGCCTTAGATTTATTGGACCATATCGCATACTGAAACGGGTGGGACCGGTTGCCTACCAATTAGAGCTACCTCCAGAGTTGGATCGGATTCACGATGTGTTCCATGTCTCAATGTTGAGGCACTTCTGTTATGATCCCACGCACATCGTTCCTATTGAAAAGATTGAGGTTAGGCCAGATCTGACCTTTTAGGAGGAACCGATTTAGATTCTGGATCGCGACGTTAAGTTTCTGAGGAGGAAACCTATTCCACTGGTTAAAGTTGTATGGTGTAATCATAGTGCGAAGGAAGCTACGTGGGAGCCTGAGGATGCAACGCGTTAGCAGTATCCTCGTTTGTTCGGATCAGGTAAATTTCGAGGCAAAAACTTTCTTTTAGGAGGTAGAGTTGTAACTCTTCAAAAAAAATTATATTTTTGATTTTGTTAAAATGTAACACAAGTATGTATATGCTTTAGTGGTTAAGTGTTCTGGGTGTGTGTGAGAAGTCCCAAGTTCAAGCTCTAGCTTGGGAAAATTTTGATATTTTCCTAAATAAAGACTTAACTAGGTTCAATAGGCTTATAATTGATTGTTTGTAAAATGCTAACAGAATGGTCTTTATAGTCTGATGGTTTGGAGGAGTGTTAGTATGCTTGAGGTCTGGTGTTCGAATCCCTACGTGTGCAAAGGGGATAATTCTTGCTATCAGTTTTGGCAGGAGTTTGAGTTAGTATGGATTCTGAGTAGTTGGGAGTAGTGGGGAGTCAAGTAGAGAGATCTTATGAGTGAATTAAAGGATGTTAGGGATCATCCAAAAATCTTATTTTTATTTTTATTTGGTATTTCGAAATTCCCAAAATTTTTCCCTCTTTCTTCTAACGTCAATTTCGCTACTCCCCTGCCAAAATTTTGCTTTTTTTTCCCTCTATTTATCTTTGTTTTGTTTTCTCCCCCATCTCATCTTCTCCCCTATCTCATCTTTTCTTTTCGTTTCCCTTGCCATTAACTCATTCAGTTTTGTACGACATTGGTGTGCTCGGTAAGTGTTGGGTTTTACTTAAGCATTGATGTTTTTGGACTAAGTGTTGATGAAGGATTTTTTGTTGTTTTCGTTAGGCAAAGGTCAGTAACCTATTGGTGCCCCATAGCGATTAGAGCATTGGGAATTTCGGTTCATTGATGATAAGTGCGTGTTAGCACTAACTGATTCGGTGAGTTTTTTGTAGTGTTATAATCCCGATTCAAGTTTTGTATATCTCTAAAATCAAAATTGGATTATTGATTTTTAGGTTTTAGAGCGCTCGGAGTTGGTATATCTTCAAATGAAACTAGGTGTGTAATTGTTTGCACAGAAAACGAGGTTTTTACGAAAGCCAAAAACCTCAATGTTGACGCCGCACAGGCGTGTGGTTGCCTGTGTGGTAGGCCGTGCGATAGAACATGGGCGTGTGATCGATGAGCCAGGTCGTGCACACTAGACACGACCGTGTGATGGCCAGATAAGCCGTGTGTGACACATGGGCTCATCCAATTTGGAGCCGTGTGGGCCATACAGGTATGTGGGCCCACACGGGTAAACCACATTGGCGTGTGAGAATCTGGGCCAAGCCATGTGATCTACACAGCCAAGGCCAATTCGAGCCGCGTGGGCCCACACGGGTTAGCCACATGGGCATGTGAGCCCATTTTACTAAAATTTTTGCTAAGGTTGCACGGGTCACCCAAGTCGACTGTGAACCTATTGTAGGGTCGGTAAGCACTACTTAGACCCCTATTTGACTGAAATGACTGTATGACTATCATGTATATATTTGCATGTTATTGAGCATGATGATATTTAATGAATATATATTGCATGCACTATTGCCATGATATAGCATGTCATTACTATATGTTGCATTGCATTGGGATGGGGGTTGGTATTGTTTGGAGGAAGTGTATTGAAAGGCCTCGGCCTAATTTACTGGCAGCTCAGTTGGAAATCACTATTTAGTGCCGTATTCGGTACTTTTTAGAGTGTAAGAATGGATGGGTTGATTATATCCCCACATGGAGTGTAGGGTTGGACGGAGATGGTGTGTAGAGGCTGGCTGGGTAGGATCTTATGACGTATATATCATTCTTCGATCGACATCGATTTCGTAATGGGCCAAGGCCCTAATACATGACTGCTTCTGTACTAAAAGGGCTTAAGCCCAGGCTGTGACTGCATATTGTCTGCTTGTTCTATATAGGGATGACACACTGAGTTTTTGTAAACTTACCCTTTTGTTTAAATGTGCGCAGGTAATCCCCAGACTTGATGGCTCAGTGCAGTGAAGGACTCTATGGTGGCCACACATATTATAAACCATTTGACTTCAATTTTGGTATTTAATTCTTAGGTATTTTCTAGGTTAATTTTAGATGTAAATTGCAGAATTTCTGGGGCTTTATTTAAATTGGTTCTTTTATTTTTATGAATTTAAGACTGCTAGACATTTCAAAACTCGATTTTCAAAAAGGCAAAGTTATCTCTAAATACAAGATTTACACAAAACGACATTTAAAAGCTTCCGCAATGAAATGTGTTAAAGCGGTTGACTAAATATGTAACGATTTTGGAAACAACAAGAGTAGATAAATGAAAATTACTTTATCGTAACAACTTAGTTTCAAACGCTATTATGTGACATTGCCAGATTCGACCATAATGCCTAGGCTGGGTTTGGGGTTTTACAATATCTATAGAACCTTAAAGTAAGAGTCCTTATATGGTAGTTAGACCAGTAATGAAGATAGTGGAATGTGATGGCTTGGCATTTGTGAAATTTATAATGTTTTTAAAGGTTAATTATGTAATTTGGTAATTAAATGATAAGTTAAATAAAATAAAAATAAGTCTTCATCTTTAAACTTTGTCTTCAACTGAAAATTAGAGAGAAAAGAAGCCATTGTTGAGCAAGGGTTCGACCATTCTTGTTTCCTTGATTGGTAAGTGATTTTTGACCCATTTTTATTGATTTCTATGTTCTCGGGATCGTTGTAGCTTAATCTAGCTAGCCCTGGGACTAATTTTTGAAACTGTTAAACTATTAGGGTTTTACCATTAATGAATATACATGAGTTTTGAGGTCTGATGATGGAAAAGAGATAGTTGTTGATAGACAAACAACTTTTGTTAAGTGATTTTTGATGAAATTGTCAAATACGGATGAAATTGAAAAATGGAAATTTTACATGGTGAAATTGTGAAATAATTAAAATGTAGGGCTTGCTAGGGATCTAATTGATTTGACTATAATGGGTTGTGGTAAAATTTCATAAATTTCCATTTTTATAAGCTACGGATTAAATTGCAAAGAAATTAAAAGTAAAGTTGTAAAATGGTAATTTTTCCAAAATATGAATTTGGGTTAAATTGAATAAAAAAACATATTAATTTAAGCAAAATTTATCTGTATAGATCAAGGCAGACCTTGTAGGCTTTAGATTGGGGCAAAGAGAAAGTCTCAGATTAATTGCCTATGTATCTGCGTATACTCGTCGAAGTAAGTTTGTGTGACTAAATTGTGATTATATGTTTTATTTTGAAATGTGCATGAATTGTAAAGTTTCTACATGTATATACAGTCGCATATCCAACGAAATACAATAATTACTGAGTCCCATTTGAACTTTAGGACTTCGTAGGATACAAATGACATGTCATTAGGGTTTACATGATTCGGGTGTCGGTCCTGAACATCCTGTCGATGGCTGTGGTCCAGCATATGTTGCAAATACTCCACAACTTGTGTGAGCAGCATTATGTAACTACATTCTGACCCACAGCTTGTATGAGTTGGCCTATTTTTATAACTCGTGTGAGCATACTATAACACCCCTAACCCGTATCCGTTACCAAACTAGGGTTAAAGGCAATACCAGACAAAATCAAAACATTAACATTCATTTCATAAGCATCGAAGCATTAAAGATCAATCATCAATATAGAGCCCCTTATATAGGTCGTCGAGACCTTAAACATGTACTAGAAAGGGATCGGGACTAAACTGAACACATACAAAATTTCTCTAAAATGTAAACATTTTTCAAACAAGTATAGGTCACATGCCCGTGTGAACAGGCCGAATGCCTCACATGGTGTAACACCCAAAACTCGGCCCAGACGTTATGGCCAGATCCGACGTGTCACATTAAAATTTTTAAGAAAACCAATGCCTCTTTCAACGTCCTTCTTAGTGTTTTAAAAGATAGTCTTTGCTAAGTTAATAAAGTGAATGGAAGCTGTGCACCAGGTAGGTATCCGAAACAGAGGAGGTGAGCCATGAAGGCTGCTTAAGTACCAATGCTCTTGATTGGATCCAATCCTAGGCATGCCCACAACCATTGCCACACTTTGGTGCTAGGTTAGTTTTGAAAAAAACGAGTTGCAATTCATTTAAGTCGATATTTTTGATAAACCGATTAATTGTATCGTTCGGTTATTTTGAAAATAATTATCATTTTGGAAACGCGCCCTAAGTCTAACTCATATTGTTATTAGAAAAATATAGGGTATAAAATAAAATAATCCCAGAAAAATAATTAAAATGGCCTTATTACAACCCAAAACCAAATAATAATATTAATAAGATAAAACTTATAAAGAAATAAATCGGCTACTTATTGCAATTTAAAGAACCGTAAAGAGAGGTGTGGCCATCTCCGAGTCCTCGCAACTCCAAACCATCTAAGCTTAGGGATTACCTTGCAGTTAGAAACGGGTGAGTTTACTTAAAACTCGGTGTGTAATCCCAATAACAAACAAACAGTGAAAACACGTTGTCAAGACAATCGGGCCAAAGCCCTATTTAGTCTTGGCATATACTGGGCCGAAGCCTTTTGTTTAACGGTTACTGGGTCGAATCCTTTTCCTAAATCATATCACTGGGCTGAAGCCTTATCATAAATCATATCACTGGGCCAAAGCCTTATCATTAATCATATCACTGGGCCGAAGCCTTTACTGTAAACGGTATGGCCCTTAGGCCCATTTCAATATTACATGTAATGTCAATGGATGTATGCAAGCCCATTTGGGGAGAATACTCGACCCACCATCCGCTACTCTCCACTCGTACCAACCAAAGACACCATGTGGGGAATGATTCAACCCACCCAACCAACACACCACTGGCAAAGATAGTGCTTTATCATATATCTAGAGGCCTAGCCTCTTTTAATAATCGGGCAAAGCCCTTTTGATAAACCGGGCAAAGCCCTTTTTTAAACCGGGCAAAGCCCTTTTGAAACCGGGCATAGCCCTTTTAGCACTTCCTCCATTTATAAAACCCAACCCATGCAACATGTCATGTATGCAGAATGTCATGCCCATATTTGAATCAAACAATCACAGTCAAGTCATTCATATCACCAACATATATTCAAAATCAAATCCGTCAACCACACAGTCCAAGTTAGTCACTTGCCAACAAGGGCAAAACAGTCATTTTTCATATTATAAGGGTATTTTCGTAATTTTACCAAAAATCAGGGTTTCCATGTTTATTACAATTTTCAATATTTTCAGTGTTTAAACAATGATCTTTAACCCACTTATCAAATTCGGGCTTTTGGGCCCAAAACCCCTAATGTGCCCTACGAATGCTGATTTAGCCCACTAAGCCTGCTTAACCCAAATTTTACAACAATACTAACCGTGTTAACATGCAACTTTTCCAAATTCCATTTTCTATCAATTTTACCCAAATGGGCCCAAAAGCCCATTTGGCCCAATTCCTGCCCATTGAGGCCCAACTTACCATCGTGTACAAAATTGAGTTCTTACCCGTTCCATCGATCCAAACACCGGTCTTATCGTATTTATCGCATCTATACCCACACGTAACATTACAAGTTCCCAAATATGGTATTTTAGCATTTCGCTTCTCAAAGAAATATTAATCTAAGCTATTACGAGGTTAGTACACACATTACGGGTTGAAGTTGAAACGCTTCCAAAATTAATCGCCACGATAACCACCACCATCACTCAAACTTAACTAATCCAATATCGATATATGTAAATCCTAAGCACATCACCATACGGAACATAAGGGCATATTCGTCATTTTACCATACTGGGTATTACGGTCACTTTACCCTACAGGGCTTTACGGTCTTTTTTACCTAATAGGGTATTTTAGTCATTTCACCCTACAAGGGTGTTTTGGTAAATCTACAAACCAAGGGTATTTCAATAATTTTGTAAACCAATGGTATTTCTATAATCTTTAGAAAGTCAAGGGTATTTCTGTAATTTTGTAAATTAGGGGTATTTTGGTAATTTTACAAATTGAGGGTATTTCAGTAATTTCACAAGTGGTATTTTGGTAATTTTACAAACTAGGGGTATTTTGGTAATTTTACAAACCAGGGGTATTTTAGCAATTTTACAGACCAGGGTATTTTGGTAATTTTACTGATCGAGGGTATTTTGGTAATTTTGTAAACCAAGGGTATTTTAGTAATTTTGTAAATCGAGGATAAAATAGTAATTCTATAAATCAAGGGTAAAATAGTAATTCTATAAATCGAGGGTAAAACGGTAATTCTATAAATCGAGGGTAAAACGGTAATTATGTAAATCGAGGGTAAAACGGTAATTATGTAAATCGGGGGTACTTTGGTAATTTTACAAGTCGAGGATATTTCAATACTTGGTAAACTAAAGTATTCTAAACATGGATAACAATACTAATGGCCCTAAAGCCCATTCTCGGCCCAAATGGGCCCACACGCTCGTGTGGCCCTTTTAGCCCAAATCTAGCCACAAATATTAGATTCACCTAGCCTAGCCCAATATTTACTACACAATCAAACAACTTATCCAATTGGGCTCAGAGGCCCATTAGGCCCACATGACCCCTTTCGCCCATCGCGACCAAGTAGCCATCCTACGCCTAGAGTAGTAAGAAATACACACCGATAGGAGACCGGAGTTAATCCACGCCCGAGCACTCTTAGCCGACGCCCAACCCAAACGAGCACGCCATACAACGAAAGGGATCAGCCAAGAAAGGTACCTCTACTCTCCTCATGGTTCTCTTTATTTAAAGCCACCAGATCCCTCTTATGTTAGCTTCCCGATGTGGGATCCTTCCAACTTCAGAGTTTAAATTCAACACCAACTCTTGCCGCTCCCTGTTAGCACAATAAATGCTCCTTGCTTGCCATGGGATTCGAACCCATGCCTCCCCTCAGATGCTCCACACGCTACTTGCCACTAAGCCACAAGGCTTTTTGTGTCATATTTTATCCCCAATTAATTATAAGGTCTAAAGGCCAAAGTCCAGGTTCCCTTAAAAAAAACCAAAAAAAATTGCAAGAGCCAAGGCTTGAACCTAGGCTCCCATACAATCTTAATGACGCTACAACCACTAGACTACAAGCTTCCTTGTGTCATTTATTTAACACAATAATTTAAAAGCCCTCATCCAAGCATCCAGGTTTTTTTTTCCCTCTTAATACCAAAATTTTTGCTAAAGTCCAAGTTTGAACCCAAGATTTCTCTAACATTTCTCAAGGCCATTAACCACCAAAGCGGATATTTAATTGTGTTATTTCATTGCACAATTAAATACCTATATACAACCTCCTTACGAACCCGCACTCAAGGCCCAATACTTCTAGGCCCAAATTCGGGGTGTTACACATGGCTTTAGACATGCCTGTGTGTCTTGACTGTGTCAAAACAGGGCATACATGATAACTTTTTCACACGGCCACAAGACATGCCCGTGTGCTTTGACTGTGGTCAAATCTGGCTAGGGCCACACAGTTAGCCACACGCTCGTGTGCCTTGGCCGTGCTCAAGCTTGACGTACAATTGTAGGGTACCCTAGTGGACACACGGCCATGCAACATAGCCATGTGTCACACACAGCTGAGACACGCGCCCGTGTCCCTCCTCGTGTGGACAAAAATTAAGCCATTTGAATAGCCAACTTGCCACCCCAAATAGGTCAAACCTACAAGTACCAAACCAAGCATATTACACAACAATTTCAGCCAATTTCTATACCAAAGCATACAACATTCATGACATAATATTATCAACCATTTACACGCTTATAAAATCAACTCAATTGTGTCAAAATATAAGACCAAATCATATCAAAACATATGGTCTCATAATATTTAGACTCATGACCAAGTCTCATACAAAACTTGCTAAATTTACCATTTCTCTTAGCCATTCATGAACACATCAAATAGATCATTTTGCATCATGTAATGCCCCGATTTTTTGGCCTAGAAGTATTGGGCCTTGAGTCTGGGTTCGGGTGGAAAACGGCCCGAATAATTTGGATGTTATTATTATTATTTCGTATGTTTAGTTTAGTAATTAAATAAATTACGAAGGGTTTATGGTGTGGAAAAAAAGGCCCAAGAGTAAATTTAATTCGAGGCAATTCCTGAATTTTAATTTTGGGAGAGAGGGTTCTGGCGATATAGGCTTTTAAAGTTGAGGTGGTAAGATAGGACACAAAAAGATCTGTGGTAAAGTGGCATGTAGCGCCACTTAGGTGTTTGGGGAGTGACGTGTGGATGTTTAGGGGGAGCCAGAATTCAAGTCACAAGGTAAGCGTATTGTTACTTTTATTTTTTTTTGTGCATGTGCCGGGCATGTGATAGAGCTTAAGTGGAAATTCGGTTAGGGCTTTAGGAAGGTTGGGCCGTGGATCTGAATGGCCATTAGGGAAAGCTTTATTTTCTTTTTGTTTTGCCGAATTAGGGTTAGCCACCTAGAGCCTTCCCTTTCATTCTATTCTCTTCTCAGTATCTCAAAAAGCCGAAAAACGCAAAGTTAGATCTCCTGAGTGCTGAATTCTTCCTTCTCTTCTCCTCTCTTCTTCTATTTCCTTTTTCTCCTTCTTTTCTTCTCTAGCCGAAACATTTTTACCATTTTACTCATCTCCTTTTTCATTCCCATTCTTTTCTAAACCTCTATAGCCGATTGCCATAAAAGTCAAAATCCTGAAAGTTGTTTCTTATGCCGATTTCTTCTAGTCAAAATCCTCCTATTTTCTTCATCTCTTTTGGTCGATTTTCACATCCTCTAAACCTCAACCCCTGTCGGCAATACCACTTCAAAAACCACCATACCAAATCATCTTCCTCTTTATAGTTCCAAAAGCCGAAAACACCATAGTTTTTAGGGACATATAGCCGAATCTTTAGATCTCTAAGATTCGATTTCTGCTAGTGTTTAAGGGCTAGATCTGCATCAGATCTGAGTAGAAACAGAAGTGGAATCATTTTGGTTGAAAGAACCTGTGGTAAGTATTCAGATCTATTCTTTATTTCGGGTTTTAGAAAAGTCGAAATCCCTAAAGGCATAGGGAGGCTGTCGAATGGAGATTAAGGCTTTAAGGGTTGTAACAATTAATTTATTTTGGTGTTAGTATGATCTAGAGGTTGCTGATCGAAGGCTTGGGCAAGTGGAACGACTAGATCGAGATCTAGTCACTAGTTTTGGCAAATGTAGGATTTCAAGGGCCATATGTATTTATGGCCGATTATGGTAAGTAAGTTTATAATGGTTGCCATTGTATTTTGGATCTAATATGTCTAGTGACTATTGTAGGATATCGTGGGAGATTTCGGTAGTAGTTGTCGCAAATCAGGTGTGTAAACGACACCCACTCATAGACTAGATCGGCAAAAGCTGAAAAACTGAAATGCCGAGAAGCCGGTATTTTGTGAACTTGCGAGCGTGCGAGCGCTCGTGAGATGGTTTGGTTGTTAATTTTGGTAATCACAAGCAGTATGATTGCAGAGTACGCAATTTCGTGCACTTCGGTATATTTAGGCTTAATGGGCCAAAAATGGGTTAAATGGGCCAACGGGCCCAATTCGGTAGAAATGTTCAGGAAGTGTTTCTGTTAATATGTTAATAACTGTAATGAGCATGAAACCCTAAAAAGACTGATAAAATTACTGAAATACCTCTGTGAGGTAGAATTATCGTAATACCCCTAAAGGGGTAAGTTTACGATTACGCCCCTCGAGGGTAAATAACTGTTCTTACGCTATAATCTGATTGTCTTTCTGAAGCATGCCTTGTTAACTATATATATTCTGCATACATGTCATACTGCATGGGGTTAGATTTTGTTATGGAGGAAGAACCCGTTCTGGTGGCTGTGCCACATATTCTGATATAAGTAGCAAAGCTGCAGATTATAGTTAGTGCCGAAACTGGTGCTAACACTATAAGTGTAGGGATGTAGTGGGTGATTTATTCCCCACAAGAAGTGTAAGGATGGACGGAGGCAAGTGCAGGGTTGGATGGGGTTATCATGTATTAATCATATGAGACTGTTTTGTTATGGACCAACTGTATTGAAATGGGTCCAACTATGTTAATATGGGCAAGGCCCAATATATCTCAACTTGTAATAGGGCTACGACCCAGATTAATACTGATATGGGCTGTGACACCCCTAAATTGACCCTAGTCGAAAAATGGTTTCGAGACCACTAAACCGAGTCATAAAAATAATTAACCGTCATAGTTGATGCTCATTATATGTACATATGCATGTGTGAAAATTTCGTGTTTGAATTTTGTTAATTGTAAGTGAATTTTATCAAATAGGACTTATGTGAGAAAATTTAGAAATGTGCTAGGCAAATATAAAGTGGCCTATTAATGCATGTTGTGAAAATGATGGGTTTGCATGTCAAATTTCCCAAAATTAAAGCATAGTGGCCGGCCATGCTATGGGTGGAAACATGTTGTAAACATGTTGTGTTAGTGTGTTATGTTAGAAAGAATAAAAAAAGGGGGTTAGGATTAAAGTAATGCAAAAGGGAGGAGTGATGAAAAAAAATTTGTCTCACCCATGCCCCCCTCCATTGCCGTGAATGGAAGAAAGATAACAAAAGAAAAAAATTACATGCTCATCTTTCTTCTTGGTTACCGAATTTGGGAAAAGGAATATTGAAGAGGAAAAACCAAGGTATTCGGCCATGGCTATCCTAGTTTAAGCTATGCATTGTGATTTTCTTTTTAATTGACTATGAGATTAGATTGATAAGTGCATAACTTATTTAACCCATGGTTTAATTTCATGCATCAATAGACAAAGGTCCATTCGGCAAGTGCTAAATTGGTGTCATTTTGATAAGTTTTTTTTGAAAGATGTTAATTATTTGTTAAGTAGCTTAAATGATGTTTGAATGAGTAGAATTCATGGTTGAAAAGTATAAATTGAAGGTTGCAGATGAGTGTATATACATTTTAGATAGAAAAATGTTGTTGTTTAGTTGAATTTTCATTTGATAAATGTTCATTCGGTCAAATGGGAGAAGAATAAGATGAATTTAAATGTTGTGGTTTATTATTTTAGTTGTTAAATGATTGGGTATGAGGTATTTGATTACCTAATTGAAAGTAAGTTAAGTTGTTATTTGATATTAAATGCAAATTCTATATATGATAATAATGTAAATGTAGGTGGATTCATGAAGTATTTTCGGTTATATGCTATGTATAAGTATGAGTTTTAAAGTTGGATTTATGAGTATATGTATATTAGTCTAGGAACATTCGGTTATATGGTGTTAATATGCCTTTGAAATCGAATGATATTTTGAGTATATATATATATGTACATTCGGTTAAGATAAGGTTTATTATAAAACCTAAGTTGTGTGGTTAGGTGAATGGCATATATAAGATATTAAAACATGTTATAATTATATATTGGTGTACATGGTTGTAATTAATCCTCTACTTGAATTGATTAGATATGGTCATGGTATGAGTTTAGTAGGGTTAATACCTTAAAATTGAATGGAGTTTTAGTTAATCTTTTGTGTCATGTTCGTTAAAATAGTTGATGATTTGGGTGTTATTATACGCATTTAGGCTAAAGATTTTTCAGCTATGTTTTATATCTATGAAATAATTATAATGGATAATATGTAGGAGTAATTTCGGCTTGTTAAAAATGTGGTACGTGTATGGAAAATGGTATATACATCATGCATTGAAGTTACCCTATAAGGTTGAAATGAGTAATTAAATTATTGGTGTGTATGCATTTTTTTTTATTTTAACTTGGCATGTGAAATGGGTGTAGAATAGTTAATATGTGTGCTTAAGGTGATGTGATAAAATAATTAGCTATATGGTTTGGTTCATTATTGAGTATAAGGGTTAAGTGCTTTAAAAGAGCTTTTAATGTTCGAAATGATTAAACAAATTCATTTGTTTATATTAAGCCCAAGAGCAAAGAGGATCAAAGTCGGATAGGGGAAAAGAGAAAGTAAACGAATAGCCGTGGATATCTAGTCGTCGACCGCTTCCGAGGTAAGTTTTAAGTGATTAAACGTTGAGTAAATTCAATCATAATAGGACATAATGAGTTGATTTAATAAGATATGATGTGGCCATGATTTGTCTTAAACTCAAATGGTAAGTTCATAAGTGTTTGGACTTGGAAATTTAAGAGCAAATTGTAATAATTTGCTTTGGACAGCAGCAGTAACGTAATTTTAGAAAATCACTATAAATTGTTGGTGTGGAATTATAGGCTGAATAAAATATGTAATCAAAGCTTAATTAGACTAGTTTCTTATAAAGGAGACCGTGGAAGCAAAGAAATTTCCTATAAAGAAATATTTAAAGTTGTGTGGGATAGTGTCAGAATGACTCCGAAATCCCCTGTTCTGTTTTTGGAAAATCATTATAATTTGTACAAAAATGGTTATAAGATAAGATTTATATGCTTAGACTCCTTAATGAGTCTAGTTTCAAATGAAATCAAATAGAACACATTATGAATTCTGTACAATGAAAAATTTGATTCGTAGTGAAGAATGGTCAGATTAGTCAAACAGTGAAGCAGGGGAAACTTTAAGAAAAATCTGGTATTGATTGGCCAAACCTAAAATTCTGGAAATTTTATGGATGGAAGATATACGAGTCTATATTCATGGAAAATTAACGGCAAGTGATTTGGAGTTTTGTAGCTCCAGTTATAAATAATTTAGTGACTATTGCTCAAGAAAAACATCTCGTAGTGAATATGTGATTTTGTTGTAAACATGGATAAAACTTGTTCTAGTTGCTCATAAGCTATTGATTAAACCCATACGTGAATTCTAAATCGTGATATTGTAAAACGATATATGAGTATTCGAATATGAAATGATAGTATGGCGTGAAATTGAATTATTCATTGGAAAATGATTGATGTAGATTCGGCCAAGACAAAGTGTATACATGATAGTATATGTGGTATGTGAAGTATATTTGGATAATTGTGATGTGAATACATGAAAATTTATATTTTGATTTAGGATTTTATGTGATGAATGTGAATGTGTATATATGAGATAAGGCCAAATGGCCAATGTGATGAATGTGAACATGCATATATGTAATAAGGCCGAATGGCCAATGTGATGAATGTGAACATGCATATATGTGATAAGGCCGAATGGCCAATGTGATGAATGTGAGCATGCATATGTGTGATAAGGCCGAATGGCCAATGTGATGAATATGAACATGCATATATGTGGTAAAGCCGAATGGCTAATGTGAAATATGTATGAGATATGCATATGTGGTAAAGCCGAATGGTCAATGTGAAATATATATATGAGATATGTATATGTGGTAAAGCCGAATGGCTAGTGTGAAATATGTATGAGATATGTATATGTGGTAAAGCCGAATGGTCAATGTGAAATATATATATGAGATATGTATATGTGGTAAAGCCAAATGGCTAGTGTGAAATATGTAGGCGATAAAGCGATATTGTGGCGAACGACCAAATGTGAAAGGTGTGTATTATTAGATATTTGATGAGGCAAATGAATTACAAATATGACATCGATGTGAATGTTGTAACATGTGAATAAATGTACATGAAACTTGAAATATATTCCGGTAAGACCCGATGACTACGTGTGGAGATTTTGTCCGGTAAGACCCGATGACTACGTGTGGAGATTTTGTCCGGTAAGACCCGATAACCGTGTGGAGATTTCGTGCGAGCTAAAGGTCTCACCGATAATCCGAGTAGAGGTTAAAGCTATAAGACTTCGTAATAAGAATTGCTTATAAATATATTCAATGCAAAAGGTTAAGCAGTATGTACTCCAAGTTTATATGTGAGCTTGATTTGAACTAAATCATAAGGTAGTTATGTGATGCATACGAGAGCAATCTATGAGACTATTCCTATGATTATGTGACATCGATCGGTGTGAGAGGTTATGTGAAATCATACAATATATCTATGTCACATGAGCTCACTTTTATGTGAAAGTTTATCTACCTATTGTATATGATGAGATGTGCATATTCGCAAAGGGATGGTATGCCCGAAGGAAGAGTGAAATAAAATACGAACAACTATGTTATAATTTGATTGTTATCTGTTGACACGCTTAAAACTTACTAAGCATTGTAATGCTTACTCGCTTACTTTGTTTTCTCTGTTTTATAGATCTCATTGCGGGTTATAGGCTCGGGATCGTCAAAGAACTAGTCACACTATCACTATCCACGCTTGTTATTGTTATGTTTAGAATTATTTTATGGCATGTATAGAATAGACTAGTGGCGGAAGAATATATTTGGTTAATGTATATATAAGCCATGCGAAAATGGCATCTTTTGAATGTTTACTTAGTGAAGTTTAAATTTTATCTCTGGTCAGTGCTTAGTACTTATTTAAATGAATGATCTTTATTTCAAGAAAAGTTCAAAATTTTACTTTTCGACATGAGTTACAAGTCCGTAATGCCCTTACCTATTCAGCGAGTTACGGGATAGGGTGTTACATGCGCTAGGCCCAAGATACTCGACATCTGTAAGGGGCTATGGCCCAGATTAATATTGATATGGGCTAAGGCCCAGTTAACTCTGATTTCTGAATAGGGCTTAAGCCCAATAAAGCTTGAACTAATTTGGGCTCTGGTTGGGATACTTTACACCTGAGTTTTCCTAACTCACCCCCTTTTTCCCATCTTTGCAGGTGAGCCTTAGATCGGTGGACTTGGAGCTAGAGGGATTCAGAGTGGCCATGTGGACTGTTTAAAATAAGTGTTTATACCTTTATTTTTATTTTAGATTATTTCCTTTATATTTTCGGGTTTTTAAATTTGTAATAAGGCCGTTTTAATTATTTTTAATTGTTTTTAGTATGTTTTGTTAGCTTAGATATGATATTGTTTTAACTGTTTGAAATTGAATAGCTCTAGGGCGCGTTTTAAAAAGGTTACTTGATTTCAAAATATCGCGATAACAAGGCAAAGCTTCTGCAATGAAAATGTTTTCAAAATTAATAACCTTTTCAAATGGTTTTAAGTGAATTGGTTTTCCCTGAATAAACACCCAGTTAAAGTGTGGCAATGGTGGTGTGCATGTCTAGGATTGGATCCGTGGAGAGCTAGGTACTTATGCAGTCTAATAGACTCACCTCCTCTTTTCTGGCATCCTACCTGGTGCACAACTTTCATTCACTTTAATCCACGAGGATATTCTTTAAAAACTAAGAAAGACTTTAGATAAAACATGACCTATACAGTAACATTTCAATGTGACACGCCGGATTCAGCTGTAATGTCTGAGCCAGGTTTTAGGGTGTTACACATCACATTTCATATACCAAAATCAAAACATAAACACAACCATATCAAACCATATCACATGGCTAAATATAAACATTACAAAACCTATCCAAAGTACTTCTAACCTATACATGCCATACTTTACTAGATACATTTTCAAAACGTACCAAAATGAGATTCGATAGTGTGGTGATGATCGTCGACGATCCTCTTGCTTACAGTAGCTTCAATATCTATAAGAACAATGCAAACATACACAAAGTAAGCTTTCAAAAGCTTAGTAAGCTCGTACCAAAAATCATCAACAGTTTATAAAATGTAAAACATCAACACCGGGTTACTTATTAATTCTCAATTCATCTATCAATTCTATGAACTTCATATGCATAACATCATCTGTCACATAGGTATCATACATACTTGAACCTTCCAGTATTTATTCATTTTCATTCTCACCTCTCGTTCAGATATTTTAAGACTTTCTGGAGATTATTCATGCTTTAACATCCGCACACTTAGTGCTTTAATGGTTAGCCAAAGCTAGAATGATTCCGTACGCTTAGTGCCATTTCAATTAACCGAACTTATCTCGGTATCGCACACTTAATGCCTCAGATAGCCAAAGATATTTTGAATCGCACACTTAGTGCCTAATACAATTGATTTATCATCGTATTCAACCATAACCAATTATATATACAATCTATTTATAATCCAAGTATCAAAAATATATTTGTAACATCATGTTTTACGTACGAACTTACCTCGTACTCAGAATTTTCGGCTCGGACTGTTTACTTTATAATCTTCGACTTCCCTCGGTCTAAGTTTGAATTCCTCTTTTCTTGATCTATATGTATTCAAAATTAATCCTTTTATTCACTAAATCATTCAAACCAATCCATAGACACACGATTAGGGCATTTAACAAACTAACCATCACATTTTCACATTTCAACACTTTAGTCCCTAAATCACAAAATCACAAAATACACATAATTTGCTAGTACACAAGCTTAATTGAATTCTCCTAGTACTCATACTAGTCCACATATTTCATTTATTTCATATTTTAGTCCCTCAATTTCTCATTTTCCCAATTTAGTCCATTTTACTCAAAATCATCAAAAATCCAAACACAAAACATGTAAACCTAACATCAAACTTTCATTTATTAACAACTAACTTTACAAAGCTCATAATTTCATCAATGGCACATTTCAAAATCATACCAAAATTAGAAATTGAGACATGGGTTTGATAGTATACGAAACAATGATTACAAAAACATAGAAATTATCAAAAACGGATCAAAAACCATATCTTAATCACAACCACAAGTGCCGAAACCCTAAGCACTTTTATTCTTTCTTTTTCTTTGCTAATTTCAGCTATCAATGATAATGGATGAACAAATTTTAAGCTTTGTTTTATTAATCACATGTTAATATACATTTTACTAAAATGGCCTTATTACTATCATTTAAAATCCATTAAGTAATGCCCATTTATGTCCATCCAAACTTCAAATGGTCAAATTACATCATAAGGACCCCTCATTTATAAAACCAAATCAAATAGGCACTTTTGACATCTAGCACGCAGCTTTTACATTTTACGTGATTAGGTCCTTTTTATTAAATTAAGCACACAAACATTCAAATTTTCATACGAGACTTTTACACATGCTAATTCACACATCATAAACACATAAAATAATATTTAAACATTTTTATGACGTGGATTTGTTGTCTCGAAACCCCTATTCTGACTAGGGTCTAAACCGGACTGTTGCACGTACACGTACAAATTTGATGGCTTATAGTTATATGATTTAGCACACTATGTGTGAGCTATCCCGAGTATCCCACGGTATCCTAAACGGTTCAACTGGTACTACTCTAATACAACCTGGTGAGAGTTTGATACGAACTAATACAAGGACATGTGAATTATATTGAATTATTACAATATGGCATATTGAGAATTGAAATGGATGATACATGTATATGAGATATAATTATATGTTATGTTCCTTCTTAATTACATAGCCTATGTTATATGATCAAATGGCTAATATGTTTGGTGTACATGTTTAAGCTTTGGCCAAGTGTAATTGGATTATGTCATGTTATCTTACCTATTATGTATTAAAATGGTAAGTTATGTTTTATGTTATATGAACTTACTAAGCTTATATGCATACTTTGTGTTATTTTCTGTGTCTTATAGTGTATTGAAAGCTCGTTCGGGTTAGAAGCTTGTCAGAGATATATCACACTATCCATTGACTCTTTTGGTACTTTTGGTTGTTTTGATTTGGGTTATAATGGCATGTATAGATATTTTCGCTAATGTTGGCCTATATGTTTGATTGTTGAAATGACCATTCGGTTTGGCTTGAGTTATGGTATGTTGGTGTTCAAATGAATTTAGTCTTGGCATGGATATTAATATGGTTGATGTTTGGCTTGTTTTGTTTGAATGTTGGAAGATGGAATGATAGCCTAAATATGCATATGGTATATGTGCCTTGCAATATATTGATTATGTAGTGAATTGGTACCTTATTAGGTATGATTTATATGGTTACTTTTACTAGTTATAGATTAGCATTTTGGTATACGGGCATGGGCACGGGTTGGGACACGGTAGTGTGTCCTTCAAATGCCCATACGGCCTTGTGACCCTTGCAGTTGTGAAAATTTTCTTTGTTTTCTGAAAAATTCTCTAAGTTCTTGATTTAGTCCTGAGTCGTTTCTATCATGTTTTTAGGGTCTCAAGGGCTCGTATAAAGGATAATATGATTTTTTTGGTTTGGATTTAATATGTTTATTAATATGATTTGAAATGTTTATAAGTATCTGTTAGTTTGAATTGTAAACTCCAGTAATGCTCTGTAACCTTAGTCTGACGATGGATACGGGTTAGGGGTAATACATTTATTAGTATCAGAGCTATGGTTTAGTCGATTTTCAAACTGAATGTAGCATATATGAGTCTGGCTATAGATGCCATTATATAACCTGTGATAGTGTGATATCTCCTGACCGGTTTAAAATGTGTTTTCTTATAGCAATGACATCCAACTGAGATGACTCAGATGAAGTTGAAAGTAACGCTCAAGCCTCTATTCATAGAGTAGCATCGAGCGGTACAAGGCTCGTATATGAGGGCCGAGAGGAGAAGCTAAGGAAGCCTTCTTCCAAATGATGAATGAATGGTTTAACGAGTTCGTACGGACAAACCCGACAGCTCAAGAACCTCCACCCCCTCCTACTCCCCAACTGGTCCCCGTTATTCCTTAAGGTTTGAAACCTGTACTAGTTAATAAGCCACCTTGATAAGATTCGTAAGTATGGGGTTAAAGAATTCAGAGGTACTACTCAAGATGATCCCCATAGAGTAGAATTCTGGTTAGAGAATATAATGGGTTTTCGACAGACTATCTTGTTCATCGACTGAATGTGTTAAATATGCGGTATCCTTGTTGAAAGATTCGGGTTATCAGTGGTGGAATAAGTTGATTTCTATTGTGCTAAGAGAGTGGATAACCTGGGAATTATTTCAAACTGAGTTTCAAAAGAAATACATTATTCAGAGGTTTCTAGATCAGAAACATAAAGAATTTCTTGAGCCTAAACAAGGCTGTATGTTTGTGTCAGAGTACGAGCGAGAATTTGTCAAACTAAGTAAATATGCTCATGAATGTATTCCAACTGAGATTACCATGTGTAGGAGGTTTAAGGAAGGGTTGAATAAAGATATGATAAAGGGTGAGAAGGATGAACGCGAAAGCGGATCGTAAAGTTTGTCAAAGTCGCGGATTTGACTTAATGCTCTAGACGTTCGGAAAGAAACTTGGATTTTTTTGACACAACCTGAAACGAAATTAAATCCAAGTTAAATAAAATAATTAAAACAAATAATAAATCAAGGATTCAGGAAGTGAATAAAGAAGATAAACGGAAGATAATGGAAAGATAGAACGTGGCGTGTAGAAGTCCTAAGAAGCCTTGGAAACACGAAGAATCCACAACCCCCTTCAAGCGGCTCTAATTTCCCCTCCAAGATAAAAACCTTGGCAAGAAAAAGTTTGAAGATGATCGCCACAATCTAAAAAGATTGTTAGAACTCTTCTAAAAGAAACTCAAGAGAAATTCTTGAAAAGAAAAACTCAGAGAGAATTTATTAACTCAAAAGAGAAATAAAATAATAATGAATTGTCCATTTTGTGTATAATGTGAAGGCCTATATATAGGCTAGCTAAATAAATATAAATAAAACTCCTAAGTATACTAGAACTCTAATTTAATCTAAACAAGAAGTAGTTTTAAATTAAACTTTTTGTTAACATAAAATTCCTAAATAACTTAAAATGCTTAATAATTATCAAAAATTCGGAATAAAATAATAATAAAATAACAAGAGCTGATAAATAAAATATTGGGCTCATATATAATAAAAATTAAGCCTAAAACCCAAACCCAATATGATTTAAACTTGAGTTAAAAGCCTGAAACTCGTAATTCCCGTCTCAAAAATTCTGCTCTCTCAGTCTTCACTAAAATGGTCATAACTTGAGCTCCCGAACTCAAAATCAAGTGATTCAAAATGTGTTTCGAAGCTAGGGGATAGATCTTCAAACGCCATAAGACATCTCATCCTAGAAATTCCAGGATCCCATCCAAAAAGTCATCGAAAGTCTGCTGATTTCCCAAGCCTAAAAATTGGCAATTTTGATGATTTGAATCTAATAAATTTCACCCCATCTGTGCATGTATCATTCTCCCTTTCCTCAAAAAGATTCATCCTCGAATCTTGTCGTTGATCAAGTCCTGATTTGATTTG
This sequence comes from Gossypium arboreum, assembly GCF_025698485.1. NCBI lineage: Eukaryota > Viridiplantae > Streptophyta > Magnoliopsida > Malvales > Malvaceae > Gossypium > Gossypium arboreum. The sequence goes on from NC_069072.1 coordinate 68,113,406, forward strand.
CTTAGTGTGACAGCCATAATGTGACCCTAGTCGGGAAGTGGTTTCGGGACCACAAAACCGAGTTATAAAAATAATTATTTGTTATATCCTATGCTTATTATGTGTGTACATGCATATGTGAAAGTTTCATTCTCTAATTTTACCAATTGTGTGAGAAATTATTAAATAGGGATCAATATGAGACATGGTGAAATATGATAGGCTAATGTTAAAGTGGCCTATTAATGCATGTAAGAAAAGGGGGACTTGCATGTCAATTTCCCCCAATTAGTAGTGGCGGCCATGCTATGGGTGGAAAACATGTCTCCAACATGTTATGTTAATAGTGTATGTAGGAAACTATTAAATAAAAAAAAAAGCTAGCATTAAAGAAATGAAAAAAAAGGGGAAATGATGAACAAAGAGAAATGGTCTCATGCATGCCCCCCCCCTTTGTTGCCGTGAGTTGAAAAAAAAAAAAAAGAAAGTGTTCATCCTTGGTTCATGCTTGGCCGAATTGAAGGAGAAAGGAAGAGAAGGTTTGGTCACCCTTGAGCTTGAATTAAGGTAAGTGAGTTCATGTTGGTTCTTGAAAGGTTAGCATACTTTAAGCTAGCTACTAAGTTTCCTACTTAGCCATGTCAAAACCTTGATGATGAATGTCTTGAGGAAAGAAATTGGTCTTTCTAAAAAAAAAAAAAAGAAAAGAGATTGATGTTTAATCACTTAAGGATTCGGCATTGTTTAGGATGACTTAGTTAATATGTGATTTTGGATATTTTGAGTTTGAAATGTAAGTATATGTGTGTACTTGGTCATAAGAGTTTGCTAGAAAATTTTGTTGGTTGAGTGATGAATGGCCGAATGAACTATGAATGTTATGCAAAGAATGTAGGAAGCCCAAGGTGTGAGTTTTAGTCTCGGTGATAGGAAGGAATCGGTTGGTGTTTTGATGTTGTGGATGAGACATGAAGTCTTCGGCCATGGTGTTAAAAATGTGGTACTTGTGTTAGACTTAGAATCAATTTGCTATATGGTTAGTATAGCTATGGATGACCGAATATGAGAGCATGATTAGATGAAGAGTTTGGTTAATTGATATGTGGTAAATGTTAAGTGTTAAATGAAGTGGAAATGATAGATTGATGTTGCACATTCGGCTATAGTTAGGCAAATCGATGATTTTTATCTTGACTTAGATAATTGGCTATAAGTCGAATAGATTAAGATCATAAGGTAGAAAGATATAAGTTTGCCATGTGTCTCCTATGCTATGAAATCATTAGTATTTTGATATTAATATTTGGCAAGATGGTTAAACTAGTTAATTTATTGATTTAGCTCAAGGAGTTAGAGGAGGCGAATCAAGCAAAAGCAAAGGGAAGAACGTCGAGTAGCCGAGTTGGAACCGTTTTACCTAACACAAGGTAAGTCATTAAGCACGTATTTGATATTGCTTAAATGATTGTAAAATTTATGCAATTGTGTTTAATGGGATGCTATATATATATAAATGAAATTGTATGTGTATGGAGTGATGACAATTGTTGAATGTAAAAGAAATAGTGAAATGTGTAGAAAGTTTGCTTTCGGCACTAAGTGTCGGGCAATACGTGTGTACGGTGACGAGATTGGCACTAAGTGTGCGTGCTGGAAATATATGGCACTAAGTGTGCATGCTGGAAAAAAAATACGACACTGGGTGTGCGAGCTCGAAGGGTATGGCACTATGTGTGCGGGCTTAAATCGCGTGGCACTAAGTGTGCGAAATCGAGTATTAAGCACTGTGTGTGCGTACTCTATATATATGGAGGGTGTGTCTCCATCGAATTGAGTATGGACAGCGGATCGAGTAAGTACCTTGAGCTCATGACGAATAGAAAATACGTTCATGCTCGGGGTTGAATTTGGTAAGCCTTAAATTTATGTGATGATTGGAATTGTATGATTGTGGTGGAAATGAGTTAGTGTGTGAAAATGCTTCAAATATCTTGTTGTGTAGAATATGAAATGTGGATGTATGACTTGGTATGAGATTGGACCGAAAGGTCCGAGGGATTATGGTATAGACTCGACATGGATGAGTACCTAGCCTCGTTTATTGTTCAAGTTGTAGTAACTTTATCGGTGGATTGATGAATGCTTATGACTTCTCGAGTTATAAACTCACTCGGTGTTTTCTTGTCACCCATTTTAGGTCTCTCGGACTCGTATTGTTTGCGTGATCGGAACCGTCGTTGAAGTCATCACACCGCTGAAATCTTTTGGTATTGTCTTCGTTGTTGAAGAACATTTGGCATGTATAGGCTATTATATTTTGTTGAACTGTGGGTTGTAAACTTTAAGCCATATGAAAATGGCCTATGCGGTCGTCGAGTGGGATGCTAGAACCTATAGCCACGAGTCTTAGAAACTTTAAATTTTGATAAGGTGGCCATAATTTGTGTCATGTATGATGGATGATTAAGGCCAAGGAAAGATTCATGAAATTGGCATAGTCTACTGCAGTAACTGTTGCGGACAGTAGCAGTGAGATGAGATTGAAAAATCACTAAAAATAGTAGAAGTAGAATTAAATAGTGAGTAAATTATGAAATTTAACCTTGATGAATCTATTTTTATATGGACGAAACGAAACGACCATATGAGCAGTATACTGAGAAATATTAAAGTTCTCGTGAGACAGGGCCAGAACGGTTTCTGGGTCCCCTGTCACGACTTTGAAAATTTACCATAAATTATCCAGAAACAATTAGAAGTCATGCCTTATATGAATAGATTCCCCTTTGAGTCTAGTTTCATTAGGAACAAACGACATGAGCATTAGAGCTCTGTACGAGATGATATTCAAGTTGTAACGCGCAAAGGACAGTGTAGTCAACCCCTGTAACATGGGTGACTTTAACTAATAAACTGTACCAATTGGCCTGACCAAAAATTCTAGAAATAAATACATGGATGGATATATGAGTCTAAATTCAGGGAAAATTTACGGAATCAGTTTCCGAGTTTTGGAACTCGAGATATGATTTTTAAGGCGACAGTGACGCAGTTTTCCAGCCTGTCTGGAAATGCCAAATTGGTTGGTACCTTGAGAGGATTTGGCCCGTTAACCCCTCGTGTCCGACACCGGCGACGGTCACGAGTATGGGGTGTTACAATTTTATTGGTATCGAGCTATGGTTTAGTCGGTTCTAGGACTACCATAGAGCGTGTGAGTCTAGCTATACATGCCAAATTGTTAGTGCTTAATAATGTGATAACCGACGGTTGAAATTTTTGTTTTGATTAGCGATGGAACCCGGATAGAGAGACCCTTGGCGGATGACGTTGAAAGTGTAGCGGCTGCTCTGCGCAAGGGACACCGCCTGTTGAGCCTCGGTCATCCGCGAATAATCAAAATGAAGGCGAAACAAGCCTTCTTCACCATGATGAATGAGTGGGTCGCATAATATGCCCGAACCAATCCGGCTGTCCAACCATTCCCGAATTTAAATAATCCACCCCAAGAGCCCGTAATGCCATCCATTCGATCCTGTGAGGCTGAGTAAACCACCGTGGACTTGATTAAGAAGCGTGGGGCGAGGAGTTTAAGGCCATAGTTACCGCGATGCCGAAGGGCCGAAGTTCGCTTGATAACACCATTAGAGTGTTTGATGAATTGTCATGCACTCCGAGGAATGTCTTAAGTGTGCTATATCTTTGTTGCGAGACTCACCTACTATTGGTGGAGGACCTTGATTTCCATAGTCCCAAAGGAACAAGTTACTTGGGATTTCTTTCAAACGAATTTCGGAAGAAATATATTAGTCAACGGTTCATCGATCGAAGCGTAAGGAGTTCTTGGAACTCAAGCAAGGCCGGATGACCGTGTCTGAATATGAACATGAGTTCGTAAGACTTAGTCAAGATGCTCGGAGTGTGTGGCTGATGAGGTTGCGATGTGCAAAAGATTTGAAGAAGGATTGAATGAAGAGTTAAAATTACTAGTGGGAATTTTGGAGATAAAGGAGTTCGTGACACTAGTCGAACGAGCACGCAAGGCGGAAGAACTTGGGAAGGAGAAGAAGAAGGCTGAATTTGAAGCAAGAGATTACCGTAAAAGATCGACGAGTAAAGCTCCGTTCTCTACTGTAAAGAGGTTCGTGGAGGACACCAGAAGTCGAGGACGATCGGGAATTTCCATTAGAGCCCGACCATTGACGGACTCGAGCTACTTCAGTAGCTAGTGTGAGCAATAATCGTCAAGAGAGACTGAATGCCCCTAATGTGGAAGACGACACCTAGGTGAATGTTGGGGTAAGTCCATTAATAGGGCTGTTATGAATGCGGTTCAAGGACCACTTCATTAGAGATTGCACGAGCTAGATGAGAGGAATAAGACACAAGGTGCAAGACCTAGTGGAACGACAATGGAGGTAGGCCCCAGAATCTCTAGAGGTAGGGGTGGTAATCAGAGAGGAGCCTCTAATACGGCTGTCCGATCCGAGACCCGTGCTCCTGCTAGAGCATATGCCATCCGCGCACGAGAGGAGGCATCCTCCCGTGACGTTATCACTGGTACTTTTACTCTCTTTGATACTATTGTGATTGCATTGATTGACCCCGGCTCTACCCATTCATATGTATGTGAAACTTTAGCATCCAGTAAGACTCTACCTGTTGAGTCTACTGAGTTCGTAATTCGAGTGTCAAACCCTTTGGGTCAATACGTACTCGTTGATAAAGTGTGCAAGAGATGCCCCTAATAATTCGAGAATCTGTTTTCCACCGATCCGATGCTTCTACCATTTCATGAATTGATGTTATTCTTGGTATGGATTGGTGACCGTACATGATGCATGGTGGATCGCAAAAGGAAAACCATTGATTTGAGGAGTGCAAATAATGAGGTAGTCCGAGTCGAGTCTCATCGATTTAAAAGGAGTGCCGCGATAATATCTTCTATGACCGCCGGAGATATGTGAAAAAGGGTGTGAAACATACCTTGTGTATGTGTTGGAAAGTAAAGAGACGGAAAGGAAACTCGAATCGGTACCAGTGGTTTGTGAGTATTCGATGTTTTTCCGAGGAGTTACGGATTGCCACCGGTTCGAGAAGTGGAATTCGCATCGGTTGTACCGGTACTACGCCGATTTCAATAGCCCCGTATCGTATGGCATTAATGTAATTAAAGGAATTGAAGGTTCAATTGCAAGAATTGACGGATAGAGGTTTCGCTCGACCGAAGTTTTTCTCCATGGGCGCTTTTGTATTGTTTGTGAAAAAGAAGGACGGAACCATGAGGTTGTGCATCGACTATCGTCAACTCAATAAAGTGACGATAAAGAATAAATACCCATTGCCACGAATTGACGATTTGTTTGATCAATTAAAGGGAGCCTCGGTGTTTTCAAAGATAGATTTGAGGTCGGGGTACTATCAGTTGAGGGTCCGAGAATCGGACATACCCAAAACCGCTTTTAGAACGAGGTACGGTCACTACGAATTCTTGGTGATGCCGTTTGGGCTCACTAATGCCCCTGCGGTGTTTATGGATTTAATTAATAGAATTTTCAGGCCATACTTGGATCGGTTCGTAGTTGTATTTATCGATGACATTTTGGTCTATTCGAGAGATGAAACTGAACATGCTGAACACCTGAGGCTAGTGTTGCAAATCTTACGAGATAAGCAGTTATACGCAAAGTTCGGTAAATGTGAATTTTGGTTGAAAGAGGTTAGCTTCTTGGGGCACGTGGTGTCCGCATCGGGTGTCAGGGTGGACCCGAACAAAATTTCAGCCATAGTCGATTGGAAACCACCAAGGAATGTTACCGAAGTTAGGAGCTTTTTGGGGCTTGCCGGTTATTACCGACGATTTGTAAAAGGTTTCTCGACGATAGCCACGCCAATGACGAAGCTACTCCAAAAGGATGTTAAGTTCGAATGGACGGAGAAATGTCAAAAAAGTTTCGATCAACTGAAAGCTTATTTGACTGAAGCCCCAATTCTAGTGCAACCCGAATCGGGCAAAGAGTTTGTCATTTATAGTGACGCATCCCTACTTGGGTTGGGTTGCGTATTGATGCAAGAAGGGCGAGTTGTGGCCTATGCGTCGAGACAATTAAAGCCACATGAGAAAAATTATCTGACCCATGATCTCGAATTGGTTGCCATCGTATTCGCCTTAAAGATATGGCGACATTACTTATTTGGTGAGAAGTGCCATGTGTATTCGGATCACAAAAGTCTCAAATATTTGATGACCCAAAGAGACTTAAATCTGCGACAAAGGCGATGGCTCGAGTTGTTAAAAGATTATGAGCTCGTCATTGATTATCACCCGGGAAAGGCTAATGTGGTTGCGGATGCCTTAAGCCGAAAATCACTGTTTGCTTTACGAGCGATGAATGTACACTTGTCTATCCTACCCGACAATGTGTTAGTAGCTGAATTGAAAGCCAAACCATTATTGATACGTCAAATTCGTGAAGCTTAGAAAGTCGACGATGAGTTGGCTGCAAAACGGGATGAGTGTGTTCCGAACAAGGACTCGGAATTTCAAATCGATGATGATGATTGTTTGAGGTTCAGAAGTCGTCTGTGTGTTCCAAAGAATTTGGAACTTATTCCAATAATTTTGAACGAAGCCCATTGTAGCCGAATGGCAATCCACCCGGGGAGTACGAAGATGTACAACGATTTGAAACGTCGGTTTTGGTGGCATGGTATGAAACAAGACATCTCGATTTTGTTTCGAGATGTTTAATATGTCAACAAGTGAAAGCGGAACATCAAGTGCCTTCAGATTACATCACCGATCACGATACCCGAGTGGAAATGGGATCGAGTCACAATGGACTTTGTATTGACCGCCATTGTCGGTGAGTAAGAAGGATGCGATTTGGGTCGTTGTCGATAGACCGACTAAGTCGGCTCACTTTATCCCGTCGACGCACGGATTTTTCAATGGACAAACTAGCCAAATTGTACGTTTCTCAGTTGTGAGATTACACGGGTGCCTATTTCCATCGTGTCGGATAGAGATCCGAGATTTACCTCGCGATTTTGGAAGAAGTTGCAAGAAGCTTTGGGTACCAAGTTGCATTTCAGACCGCCTTTCACCCCTAAACCGATGGTCAATCCGAACGGATAATTCAAATACTCGAGGATATGTTGAGATGTTGCATCCTTGAGTTTAATGGTTCATGGGAACAGTATCGCCCTTTGATTGAATTCGCACAACAATAGCTTTCAATCAAGTATTAAGATGGCGCCTTACGAGGCTTTATACGGTCGTAAATGCCGTACCCCATTATTCTGGACTGAACTTAGTGAAGGCAAAATTTACAGGGTGGATTTGATTAGAGATGCTGAATGAAAGTGAAAGTAATCCGTGAAAGTCTCAAGATAGCCTCCGATCGTCGTAAGTCGACGCGGATTTGAAGCGTAAGGATATCGAGTATCGTGGGAGATAAAGTGTTTCTCAAGGTATCGCCTTGGAAAAAGATACTCGATTTGGCCGTAAGGGCAAGTTGAGCCCGAGGTTCATTGGGCCATATGAGATATCCGAGCGAGTCACCCGGTGGCATATCGTTTGATTTTGCCCCCTGAACTCGAAAAGGTTCACGATGTCTTTCATGTTTCGATGCTTCGACACTATAGATCCGATCCATCGCACGTGATTAGTCCATCAGAAATTGAAATTCAAGCCAATTTGAGTTATGAAGAAGAACCGATTCGCATATTGATGCGTGAAGTAAAGGAGTTGCGAAATAAGAAAATCCCATTAGTGAAGGTGTTGTGGCATAAACACGGAATCGAAGAAGCCACTTGGGAACTTGAGGACTCTATGAAAGAACGATACGGACCTATTCACGGTAAGATTTTCGGGACGAAAATTTCTTAAGTGGGGAGAGTTGTGACACCATAATGTGACCCTAGTCGGGAAGTGGTTTCGGGACCACAAAACCGAGTTATAAAAATAATTATTTGTTATATCCTATGCTTATTATGTGTGTACATGCATATGTGAAAGTTTCATTCTCTAATTTTACCAATTGTGTAAGAAATTATTAAATAGGGATCAATATGAGACATGGTGAAATATGATAGGCTAATGTTAAAGTGGCCTATTAATGCATGTAAGAAAAAGGGGGGACTTGCATGTCAATTTCCCCCCCCAATTAGTAGTGGCCGGCCATGCTATGGGTGGAAAACATGTCTCCAACATGTTATGTTAATAGTGTATGTAGGAAACTATTAAATAAAAAAAAAAGCTAGCATTAGAGAAATGAAAAAAAAGGGGAAATGATGAACAAAGAGAAATGGTCTCATGCATGCCCCCCCCTTTGTTGCCGTGAGTTGAAAAAAAAAAAAAAGAAAGTGTTCATCCTTGGTTCATGCTTGGCCGAATTGAAGGAGAAAGGAAGAGAAGGTTTGGTCACCCTTGAGCTTGAATTAAGGTAAGTGAGTTCATGTTGGTTCTTGAAAGGTTAGCATACTTTAAGCTAGCTACTAAGTTTCCTACTTAGCCATGTCAAAACCTTGATGATGAATGTCTTGAGGAAAGAAATTGGTCTTTCTAAAAAAAAAGAAAAGAGATTGATGTTTAATCACTTAAGGATTCGACATTGTTTAGGATGACTTAGTTAATATGTGATTTTGGGTATTTTGAGTTTGAAATGTAAGTATATGTGTGTGCTTGGTCATAAGAGTTTGCTAGAAAATTTTGTTGGTTGAGTGATGAATGGCGAATGAACTATGAATGTTATGAAAAGAATGTAGGAAGCCCAAGGTGTGAGTTTTAGTCTCGGTGATAGGAAGGAATCGGTTGGTGTTTTGATGTTGTGGATGAGACATGAAGTCTTGACCATGGTGTTAAAAATGTGGTACTTGTGTTAGACTTAGAATCAATTTGCTATATGGTTAGTATAGCTATGGATGACCGAATATGAGAGCATGATTAGATGAAGAGTTTGGTTAATTGATATGTGGTAAATGTTAAGTGTTAAATGAAGTGGAAATGATAGATTGATGTTGCACATTCGGCTATAGTTAGGCAAATCGATGATTTTTATCTTGACTTAGATAATTGGCTATAAGTCGAATAGCTTAAGATCATAAGGTAGAAAGATATAAGTTTGCCATGTGTCTCCTATGCTATGAAATCATTAGTATTTTGATATTAATATTTGGCAAGATGGTTAAACTAGTTAATTTATTGATTTAGCTCAAGGAGTTAGAGGAGGCGAATCAAGCAAAAGCAAAGGGAAGAACGTCGAGTAGCCGAGTTGGAACCGTTTTACCTAACACAAGGTAAGTCATTAAGCACGTATTTGATATTGCTTAAATGATTGTAAAATTTATGCAATTGTGTTTAATGGGATGCTATATATATATAAATGAAATTGTATGTGTATGGAGTGATGACAATTGTTGAATGTAAAAGAAATAGTGAAATGTGTAGAAAGTTTGCTTTCGGCACTAAGTGTGCGGGCAATACGTGTGTACGGTGACGAGATTGGCACTAAGTGTGCGTGCTGGAAATATATGGCACTAAGTGTGCATGCTGGAAAAAAAATACGGCACTGGGTGTGCGAGCTCGAAGGGTATGGCACTATGTGTGCGGGCTTAAATCGCGTGGCACTAAGTGTGCGAAATCGAGTATTAAGCACTGTGTGTGCGTACTCTATATATATGGAGGGTGTGTCTCCATCGAATTGAGTATGGACAGCGGATCGGGTAAGTACCTTGAGCTCATGACGAATAGAAAATACGTTCATGCTCGGGGTTGAATTTGGTAAGCCTTAAATTTATGTGATGATTGGAATTGTATAATTGTGGTGGAAATGAGTTAGTGTGTGAAAATGCTTCAAATATCTTGTTGTGTAGAATATGAAATGTGGATGTATGACTTGGTATGAGATTGGACCGAAAGGTCCGAGGGATTATGGTATAGACTCGACATGGATGAGTACCTAGCCTCGTTTATTGTTCAAGTTGTAGTAACTTTATCAGTGGATTGATGAATGCTTATGACTTACTGAGTTATAAACTCACTCGGTGTTTTCTTGTCACCCATTTTAGGTCTCTCGACTCGTATTGTTTGCGTGATCGGAACCGTCGTTGAAGTCATCACACCGCTGAAATCTTTTGGTATTGTCTTCGTTGTTGAAGAACATTTGGCATGTATAGGCTATTATATTTTGTTGAACTGTGGGTTGTAAACTTTAAGCCATATGAAAATGGCCTATGCGGTCGTCGAGTGGGATGCTAGAACCTATAGCCACGAGTCTTAGAAACTTTAAATTTTGATAAGGTGGCCATAATTTGTGTCATGTATGATGGATGATTAAGGCCAAGGAAAGATTCATGAAATTGGCATAGTCTCTGCAGTAACTGTTGCGGACAGCAGCAGTGAGATGAGATTGAAAAATCACTAAAAATAGTAGAAGTAGAATTAAATAGTGAGTAAATTATGAAATTGAACCTTGATGAATCTATTTTTATATGGACGAAACGAAACGACCATATGAGCAGTATACTGAGAAATATTAAAGTTCTCGTGAGACAGGGCCAGAACGGTTTCTGGGTCCCCTGTCGCGAATTTTAAAATTTACCATAAATTATACAAAAACAATTAGAAGTCATACCTTATATGAATAGATTCCCCTTTGAGTATAGTTTCATTAGGAACAAACGGCATGAGCATTAGAGCTCTGTACGAGATGATATTCAAGTTGTAACGCGCAAAGGTCAGTGTAGTCGACCCCTGTAACATGGGTGACTTTAACTAATAAACTGTACCAATTGGCCCGACCAAAAATTCTAGAAATAAATCCATGGATGGATATATTAGTCTAAATTCAGGGAAAATTTACAGAATCAGTTTCCGAGTTTTGGAACTCGAGATATGATTTTTAAGGCGACAGTGACGCAGTTTTTCAGCCTGTCTGGAAATGCCAAATTGGTTGGTACCTTGAGAGGATTTGGCCCGTTAACCCCTCGTGTCCGACACCGGCGACGGTCACGAGTATGGGGTGTTACACTTAGCCTTTGAAATTGTTGTTGAGTCTTGAAGTAGTGTGAATCCATCACATCCATGGGTCTGAAATTGTGCCTTGAGACCTGCATCAAGATATAAAGCTTCTAGTTAGGATTCTTGAGTTGAAAGAATTTGTTGTCTTAGTTGATCAAGCACACAAAGCCGAGGAACTGGGTAAAGAGAAAAGACATGCTGGTTTTGAAGCAAGAGGCTCGAGAAAGAGATCGATTGAGAAGTCATATTAGTCAGTATCAAAGAAATCAAAAGAACATTACAACCATTCTACAGCTTCAGTGGGGTACTCCAGTAGAGAAAGAGGCAACCGACATTCGAGAACAAAACCTCAGCCCACATCTGTATCAAGTGTGGGTAGCGTTAGAGATGTAAGACCCAAGTGTAAGTATTGTAAAAGACCATATTATCGTGAGTGTCGACTGAAGAACAGAGCGTGCTTCAGGTGTGGTTCCTTTGACCATTATCTTAGAGATTGCCTAGAGAAATCCGAGAAAGGAAAGGCTTAGACTATGAGACTGAACAACATTGTTACTAGAGGTAGATCATTTCATAATCCTGAAAATGTGAGTGGTAGTCATGGTGTTACAAAGGATTCTGCTGTGAGATACCAGTCAGGGCTTATGCTATTCATGCTCGAGAGAATGCTTCTGCGCCAGATGTCGTTATCAGTACTTTCTCTATTTTTGATACTAATGTTACTACTTTGATTGATATAGGATCAACCTATTCATATGTTTCCACGAATTTAGTATCTAGTAAGAATATACCTATTGAGTCGATTGTATTTGTGGTTAAAGTGTCGAACCCCTTAGGTCAGCATGTGCTAGTTGATAAAGTTTGCAAGAGTTGTCTTTTAATGACTCAGGGTTACAGTTTTCTCGCTGACTTGATACTGTTATCGTTTGATGAATTTGATGTGATTTTGGGCATGGATTGGCTAACTCTACATGATGTTGTTGTGAATTGTAGATGAAAGCTTATTGTATTGAAATGTCAGAATGGTAAGACACTTCGTATTGAATTAGATAGTCCGAGTGGGTTGCCTATAGTTATTTTAGCTATGTCAGCGTAGAAATATGTGAGAAAAAGTTGCGACGCTTAGCTTACTTAAGTATTGGATTCTAAAGTGTCTGAATCGAAGCTTGAGTCAGTACTAGTGGTTTGTGAGGATCCTGATGTATTTCCAGAGGAGTTACTTGGATTACCACTGATTAGAGAGGTTGAGTTTGCTATTGAACTTGTACCAGGAACATCACCGATATCGATAGCACCTTATAGAATGGCTCTTATCCAGTTGAAAGAGTTGAAAGCACAGTTGCAAGATTGATAGATAGGGGTTTTTCTCAACCCAATTTTTCTCCTTATGGTGCACCGGTTCTGTTTGTTAAGAAAAAGGATAGATCAATGATATTGTGTATTGATTACTGTCAGCTCAACAAGGTTAAGCCAAGAATAAATATCCACTGCCTCAAATTGATGATCTGTTTGATCAGGTGAAAGGTGCCATATTATTTTCAAAGATTGATCTTTGTTCTGGCTACTACCAGCTATGAGTTAAAGATTCAAATGTATCAAAAAAATGCATTTTGAACCAGGTATGGACACTATAAATTTCTTGTGATTCTGTTTGGTTTAACTAATGCACTTACAGTAGTTATGAATTTGATGAACAAAATCTTTAGACCATATTTAGACAGATTATTTGTGGAATTTATTGACAACATTCTGATATATTTAAGAGATGAGTACGAGCATACTGAACATTTGTGAATTGTGTTGCAAACTCTGCGAGATAAACAAATTTTTGCTAAATTTAGCAAATGTGAGTTTTGGCTCCGAGAAGTCAATTTTTTGGGACATATAGCATTGGCTGAAGGTATCAGAATTGATCCGAATAAAATTTCAGCAGTTGTTGATTGGAAACCATTGAGAAGAGTATCCAAGATCAAAAGTTTTCTGGGATTAGCTTGTTATTACCAGAGATTCATCAAAAGATTCTCAATTTGAATGGTCTAAGAAGTATCAGCAGAGTTTTAATCAGTTAAAGCACTATTGATCGAGGCACCAATTTTGGTTCAACTTGGATTACGTAAAGAATTTGTAATTTTTAACGATCCATCTTTGAATGGTTTAGGCTGTGTTTTGATGCAGGAAGGCAAAGTGATAGCCTATGCTTCCAGACAATTAAAGCCGTTTGAAAAGAATTATCCGACATATGATTTAGATTTGTCAACTATTGTGTTTGCGTTGAAAATTTTGTGACATCATTTGTTCGGTGAAAAATGTCATATATTTACCGACCAAAAGAGGTTGAAGTATTTAATGCCATAGAAAGATTTGAATCTGAGACAATGTAGGTGGCACGAAGTATTAAAAGATTATGAGTTGATCATTGATTATTATCCGGGAAAAGTGAATGTGGTTGCTGATGCTTTGAGCAAAATGTCTTTATTTGCTTTGCGAGCGATGAATACGCGACTGACATTATTTGATGGTGGCTTGATCTTAGCCGAGTTGAAATCTAGATCGATGTTTTTACAATAGATCTGTGAAGGTTAGAAATGTGATGTTGAGTTGCTAACTAAACGGGCACAGTGTGAGTCAATTTCTGATTCAGAATTTTAGATAGGACCCGATTATTGCTTATTGTTCAGAGGTAGAATTTGTGTACCAAAGAATCCAGAGCTCATTCAGAGAATCTTACACGAAGCTCATAGTGGTAGCTTGTCTATTAATATGGGAAGTAATACGATGTACAATGATTTAAAACAGATGTATTGGTGGTCAGGAATGAAACATGAGATTTCTGACTTTGTATCTAGATGTTTAGTATGTCAGCAAGTTAAATCTGAAGATCAGGTACCTTTTGGATTACTACAACCAGTGATGATACCGGTGAGGAAATGAGATTGAGTTACTATGGATTTCGTATTGGGTTTACCCCTATCTTTGAGAAAGAAAGGCGCCATTTAGGTTGTCGTTGATTGTTTGACGAAGTCATTTAGTTGTCATTGATTGTTTGACGAAGTCAACACATTTTATTCTGGTACGTACAGATTAATGCCTTGAGAAATTAGACAAGTTATACGTATTTAAAATTGTTAGATTACACAGAGTGCCAGTTTCCATCATCTCGAATAGAGATCTATGGTATGCATCACAATTTTGGGGAAAGTTACATGAAGCTCTAAGCATGCAATTACATTTTAGCACGACATTTCATCCTTTGACAGATGGTCAGTCCAAGCGAGGAATTAAGATACTTGAGGATATGCTTCATTGTTGCGTATTAGAGTTTGAAGGCAACTAGGAAAAGTATTTGCCGCTGGTTGAATTTGCGTATAGTAATAGCTATCAGTCGAGCATAAAAATGGCATCGTATAAAGCTTTGTATGGTCGTAAATGCCGAACACGGTTATATTAGATTGAGCTCAGAAAGAGAAAGGTACACGGGGTTGATTTGATTAATGAGACTGAAGAAAAAGTTAAAGTGATTCGAGATAGTTTGAAAGCAGTTTCAAATCGTCAGAAATTATATGCAGATCTTGAGCATAAAGACATAGAGTTTCAAATAAGTGATAGAGTGTTTATAACCTAAAAACACAACTTCACCAATCATGTTAGTCAAGTAATTCACATAGTACTAAGAACATGGATGAGCTCATCATTTAATGTCTTTCATATACATATGCTTTCCATAACATTTTCCCATATTACATGTACACTTTAATGACAAATCATTTTAAATTCAATTTAACCATGTCAGAACTTTACCCGTTGAATATATTTGAAATATCCATGGATACACTTATATAGTACACTTTTGTGTACACTAATATAATTCATCAATTCATTTCTAGGGGCTACCTAATTAGGGCACATAATTGGGAAACACACTCTCGAGCCTTTTAACGGAAAGCTTACATAGAGTCATTTCGGGAAGCTCATAAAGAGCCTATCGGGAAACTTATTCGGGCTATATAATGAGAAGCTCATAAGATTCATAATTGGAAAGTTCACAAAGAACCATATCGGGAAGCTCATAAAGAGCCAATTTAACGGGAAACTCACAAAGAGCCTTTAATCGGAATGCTCATAAGATCTGAGGTGTGTCCAAAACAAATGTAAAATCACAACCTATCGGGATGTTCCGAAGAGCTATAACAGGAAGCTCAATGAACCATGTAACAAGAAGCTCGAGAGGCTTAATAACAGGATGCTTTTTCCAGCTATGGTGTGTCCGCAACATATGCAAGACCACAACCAATAAGGGAAATCTTGTATCCATCAACTTTCATTTATTCAAACGGGATTTGACATTTATCAGGCATTATCGAATATTCAATCAATTTCACATACAAGACAATTTTACAATTTACGTATATAACATTTAATTTAAACATATAAATGTACACAATTTAGTTACACGAACTTACCTCGATACTTGTTCGTATACGAATTCAACTAATTTGAAACTTTTTGTTTTCTTCGATCCAATTCCATATTTGGTCTTTTCGAATTTAATTAAGCTTGATTAGTTTCCTTTCTCTCTCCTAGGGTTTCCATGGAATTTTAGGGAAGATGGTGAAAATGAGATGATATTTTCTATTCAATTTGATTATTATCTTTTAATTTTTCCACTTTCTAATTTAGTCCTTAGCCATTTCTAATTTTTCCATGGATGAATCACCAAAAATATCTACTAACTTTTCTTTAATGGTCTAATTACCATATAAGGTCCTCAAATTTTAAATTCCATAGCTATTTGATGCTTATAGCTACTAGAACTCAACTTTTGCATTTTATGCAATTTGGTCCTTTCCATAATTAAACACATAATCGATAAAATTTTCTTATCAAAATTTTCATATGACATTCCTATCATAATGCAAACTATGCAATAAAATTAAAATAAATTTTCTTTTCGGCTCGGATTTGTGGTCCTGAAACCACTGTTTTGATTTCATTGAAAATGGGCTGTTACAGATCTGACCCTTCACTTGTTATCTCCTTGAAGGATGTTGAGATTCAACTTGATATGTCGTACAGTGATGAACTGATCAGAATTCTAGAATGAGAGGTGAAAGAATGAAGAAATAAGAACATAGCTTTAGTAAAAGTTCTCTGGCAACGACATGGAATAAAACAAGTTACATGGGAGCCCGAAGAAGCTATGTGAAAAAAAATATTCAAACCTCTTTTTTGGTAAGATTTTCGAGGACAAAAATCCTTTTAGGGGGAGAGTTGGAACAACCTGTTTTCAGTGAAATCGGAACAGTGGTTTTGGGACCACAAATCTGAAGTCAAAAAATTTATTTAACCATTATTTTATTTTTCCTACAGCATGATAGTAGTACCGTATAAAAATTTTGTTAAGAAATTTTACCGTTTACATGCTTAATTTGATAAAAAGGACTAAACCTAGTAAAGTGCAAAAGTTGAGTTCTAATAGCTAAAGGTAATAAATAGCTATAGAACCTTAAAGTAAGACTCCTTATATGGTAATTAGACCAGTAATGAAGATAGTGGAATGTGATGGCTTGGCATTTGTGAAATTTATAATGTTTTTAAAGGTTAATTATTTAATTTGGTAATTAAATGATAAGTTAAATAAAATAAAAATAAGTCTTCATCTTTAAACTTTTTCTTTAATAGAAAATTAGAGAGAAAAGAAGCCATTGTTGAGCTAGGGTTTGGCCTTCATGTTTCCTTGATTGGCAAGCAATTTTTGTCTTGTTTTATTGATTTTTATGTTTTCGGGATCATTGTAGCTTAATCTAGCTAGCCCGGAGCCTAATTTATGAAACTATTAAACTATTAGGGTTTTACCATTCATGAATATACATGATTTTTGATATTTGATGATGGAAAATAGATAGTTATTGATAGATAAACAACTTTTGTTAAGTGATTTTTGATGAAATTGTCAAATAGGGACTAAATTGAAAAAATAAAATTTTACATGATGAAATTGTGAAATTATTGAAATGTAGGACTTGCTAGGGACCTAATTGATATTTGGCTATAGTGAGTTGTGGTGAAATTTTCCATTTTTATGAGCTAGGGGTTAAATTGCAAAGAAATTAAAAGTATAAGGGCAAAATGGTGATTTTTCTAAAATATGATTTTGGGTTAAATTGAATAAAACACGTATGAAATTGAGCTAAATTTGTCTGTATAGGTCAAGACAGACCTCGTACGGCTTTAGATCGGGGCAAAAAGAAAGTCTTGGATTAATCGCCTCCGTATCTACATATACTTGTCGAGGTAAGTTCGTGTGACTAAATTGTGTTTATATGTTTTATTTTAAAATATGCATGAATTGTAAAGTTGCTACATGTATAAACAATTTCATATCAAACAAATTACGACAATTATCGAGTCCCATTTGAACCTTAGGAATTCGTAGGATACAAATGACATGTTATTAGGGTGTACATGATTCGGGTGCTGGTCCTACACGTTCTACTGATGGCTGAGGTCCAGCATGTGTTGTGAATACTCCACAGCTAGTGTGAGCCGTATCATGTAGCTACGTTTTGACCTATTGTAACGCCCCAATTTTCGGGATTTTCGGGAATTCTGTGAATTTTGGTAAAATTTAGAATTTCTGTGTTTTGACTGCTTGGCATAGGTCTAATTATGTTAGTGGGTCTCTAGAAGGCCCAAGTTTAAGTTAAAATCCGATAATTTTAATTAATTTTAATTCCACAAGAAAAAGGGGTTCTAGTAAACTGGGCTTTTAATTATTTATTGGGTAAAATAAATCATAGGGAAGCATGTGGCAAGGTGGCATGTGACGCCACTGGGAAGGCTATAAAAGTGGCGTGTGGATGGCTAGGGGGAACTGAGGTTCAAGTCACAATAAGAGCATATTAAGGGAATTATTTTTATGAGTAGGAATGGTAAGTAATGGAACTCAAGTAAAAGTCTGTCAGGAGGTGTTTGAGCTGCTCAGGAGATTGAGTAAGGAAGGGATAAGGGAGAAGATTTAGGAGCTAATTAGGGAGAGCAGTATTGGCCGAATGGTGGAATCTTGAGGAGCAAGAGTTGGCCGGCCAAGGGTTTCTTTAGGGGGCAAATTTCGGCTAGGTCAAATGCCAAGTATAAATTCAGCATTTGGGGTAACTTGTGCCGTTTTCTGACCATCTTTCCTCCTCTTCTCTTCTTTTCTTTTTTTATCTCCATCTACTTTCTCCTCCTCTTTTCCTTCATAGCCGAATCCTTCTACCATTCTACTCAACACCACTTTCTTACCATTCATTTTTAAGCCTTATAGCCGAATATCACAAAAGCCGAAATCCCGAAGCCCATATTTCTTCTGTGCCGATTTCTCCTAGCCAAACCCTCTTACTTTTCTCCATGTTTTTGACCGATTCTCTAATCCTCTGAACCCTAAGTTTCTGTCGACAAGACCACAACAAAACTCCCATATTCCATCTTCCTCTACACATTACAAAAAGCAGAAAACTCCATACTTTTAGGGACATAGCCGAATTTGTAGACCATAAAGGTTTGATTTCTACTAAGGTTTGGGGATGAGATCTGCATCAGAATTGAATAGGAACTAAAGTGGAATCGTTGACTGGAGGAACCGGTGAGTTAGTGTAGACAAGAAGACAAGAGGGCGTACAGCAAAAAGGGCTTGAAGACTGTTTCAGTTGGGTCTTTGGATCTAACCCATATTTCGGAAAAAAGGCAGTTCGTGTGTGGATCTCGCCAACGTACTGTCATAAATCAGGTGTGTAACTAACACCCTCTCATAGACTAGATCGACAAAAGCCGAAAAGCTGAAATGCAGGAAAGCCAGTATTTTGTGAACTTGCGAGTGTGCGAGTGCTCGTAAGATAGATGGATTAGCATATTCGGTAATCTAAAGTGATAAAACTGCAGCATGCACGATTTCGTGCATTTCAATATTTTTGGGCTTAATGGGCCAAAATTGGGATAATGGGCCAACGGGGCCAATTCGGTAAGAACACTCGGTAAGTGTTTCTGTTAGTTCATAAATGGCAATGATATGCAAGAAAACCCTAAAGTAGTTAAATTACTAGAATACCCTCATGTATGGAAATTACCATAATACCCCTAGACGTAAAATGACCATTATACCCCTAGGGTTAATTGTGACTGAAATATATGATATTCTGATTCTGTGTGATGTATGCCATGACATGTATATCTATTGCATGGGATACGGGTTATATTGATGGAGAGAGTATACTGGTGGCTCTGCCACAAATATCTGTTCTGGTGGCTCTGCCACAATATCTGTATCTGGTGACTCTGTCACAATATCTGTTCTGGCAGCCATGCTGCAAATTTTGTGGCGTGTAGTGGATGGGTGGGTCGAGTAGTCTCCCCACATGGCGTAAGGTTGGATATGGGTTGGGTTCTGCATACATCAAATATCTGTTCTGTATCTGTTATGGGCCTATGGGCTTTATTCTGAATTCTGCATAGGGCTAAGGCCCAGTTTAATTTGCTTCTTTGGTTTGAGTTGATTTGGGCTATGGTTGGGTTATTTTACACACTAAGTTCCCAAATTCACCCCTTATTTCCATCCATGTAGGTAATCCCCAACCATAGTGGACTTGGAGCTGTGAGGGATTCGGAGTGGCCACACGTTCTGCAAATTTCGGTTTCCTTCTGGGAATTGGACATCTTTTCATTTACTTTTATGATTTAGGTTTTTAAGTTGTAATAAGGCCGCTCTAATTATTTAAATTGTTTTAATATGTTTATTTTTAGAACAGATATATTAATCACTGAAACTGATTAGCTTTAGGGCGCGTTTTCAAAACGGTAATTGATTTCAAAATATCACGACAACAAGCAAGACTTTCGCAACAGAAATGTTTTCCATACTTAATCACTTTCCTAAAAACTGGACTTAATTGAATTGGTTTCCTAAGAATATTCACGAAGTTAAGGTGTGGCAATGGTGGTGTGCATGTCTAGGATTAGATCCTAAGGGAGCTTGGTACTTAAGCAGTCCGCTGGACTCACCTCCTCTTCTCCGGTTTCCTACCTGGTGCTCAGCTTCCATTCACTTTAACCTACGATGGAGTTACCTTTTCAACACTAAGTAAGATTAAAAATATAAAATGTTTTTTTTCTTCTTCGATGTGGCACGTCGGATTCGATCATAACGTCTAGGCCGGGTTTGGGGTGTTACACCCACAGCTTGTGTGAGCAGGCCCATTTTCATAGTTCATGTGAGCATTCATGTACAGGATTTGATGAATTATAGTTATATGATTTAGCACACTATGTGTGAGCTATCCCGAGTATCCTATCATATTCTAAATGGTTCAATGCGTATGACTTTTATATAAAATGGTGAGAGTTCGATATGAACTAATATAGGGACATATGTGAATTAAATTGAATTAGTATGGTATGACATATTGATAATTGAAATGGATGATACATGTATATAAGATATAATTATATGTTGTGTTCCTTCTTGATTACATAGCCTATGTTATATGATCAAATGGCTAACATGTTTGGTGTACATGTTTAGGCTTTGGCTAAGTGTAGTTAGATTATGCCATGTTATCTTACCTATTATGTATTGAAATGGTAAGTTATGTTTTATGTTATATGAACTTACTAAACTTATATGCTTACTCTATGTTATATTCTGTGTCTTTTAGTCAATTAGAAGCTTATTTGGGTTGGAAGCTTGTCAGAGCCATATCACACTATCCATCGGCTATTTTGGTACTTTCGGTTGTTTTGATTTTGGTTGTAATGGCATGTCTAGGTATTTTGGCTAATGTTGGCCTATATGTCTGATTGTTGAAATGGCCATTTGGTTTGGCTTGAGTTATGGTATTTTGGTATTCAAATGAATTTAGTCTTGGCATGTAAATATGGATATTAATATGGTTGATGTTTGGCTTGTTTTGTTTGAATGTTGGAAGATGGAATGATAGCCTAAATATGCATATGGTATATGTGCCTTGCAATATACTGATTATGTGGTGAATTGGTGCCTTATTAGGTATGATTTATATGGTTACTTGTTGCTAGTTATAGATTAGCATTTTGGTACCAAATGGTTTGTGTTTTGGTAAGTAAATTTCATGGTATGTATCAATGTAAATCTAGTTGGAAGTTAGTTGATCATTTTGACCAAGTTGAGCACATGGTTATACATATTTACTTGTTGTCATTTGAGGTGCCTATGGGCATAGTGGTGTATGTTATAATACCTTATGTTCATAGCTTGATTTTGCATGATTTTGGTGCCTATGGCTTGTATATATGTGCAAATTTTGGGTGTAGGTACATGCCAGGATGGGTCAGAAAAATGGCTTGTAAAATGACCTATTTTCATCCCCACGGGTAGAGACACGGGCGAGTGTCTCAGCCGTGTGTGACACACGACCAGGCGACATGATTGTGTTTCCCCTGTAGCTTTCAAAGGGTTGCAAGTCAGGCTGTTACATGGCCTAGCACACAGCCTGGTACACTGGCATATGGGATTACTTTGAAGGGTACACGGCCTGACACACGGGCGTGTGACTTGACTATGTGACCTAGGTTAGTGAGTTACACAGGTACGGGCACGGGCTGGGACACGATCGTGTGTTCCTACTTCGAATGCCCAGATGGCCTGGCTACACAGCCGTTTGAACCCAATGATTTTGAAAGTTTTCTTTATTTCTAGAAAAATTCTTTGAGTTTCCGATTTAGTCCTGACTTGTTTCTAACATGATTTTAGGGTCTCTAGGGCTCGTATAAATGATAATATGAATGTTTCGGTTTGGATTTAATATGTTTATTGATATGATATGAAATTTTTATAAGTATGTGTTTGTTTGAATTGTAAACTTCGGTAATGCTCCGTAACCTTAGTCCAGCGATAGATACGGATTAAGGGTTTTACACGTATAATGCTTATTTCATTTACATAATTGATATGTTTGCATTGTGCTTATGTATGAGTGTATTATTTTTGATGGAATTACCAAAACTATTGAATTTGGCATTGAAGGATTAAACAATAAATTGAAGTTTAAATTGATAAGTGCAAATGATATGTAAATGCAAATGGTTGTAGTATATGTTTATGATGATGTTAAAGGAATGAAATAAATCAAATATGGAATTAAGGCCCAAGTGAACTTAGTGAATGATTAGGATACAAATGACATGACATTAGTGTAACACCCCTAACCTGTATCCGTCGCCAAAAAAGGGTTGCGAGGCATTTCTGGATGAGACACAAATTCCAAACATTTACATATACACATATGTTATATTCACATAACTAAAACATAAATCCGTTTAAACATTAAATTTATAATCTAAATCATAACACAATTATCAATAAAAACCTAAAGTCATATATAATCTACTTTCAGTACATACAAATTCATGTCTTATTATCATTAAAGAAACCTAATACCTCAAAGAATTTCAGTTTTAATAACTTATTTATAAACATGTGCTTAATAACCAAGCATATCATATAACCAAAGTTTATTTAATATTAACATATTTGACATTGGCTTTTAAAAATATAATCAATATACATTTGTATATTATACGATATTACCAAACAAAATGAACCATAATTTGATCAATACGTAAAATCCAAACTTAACAAAATAATAAGCCATTTTCGTATGGCTCATATTTACATAACCCAAAATCAAGTATAAACATAAGCTAGCCTAACATGCCATAGGTTTAAGTTCAACTTTATAAAAATACCGAAACAGTCGATAGTGTGATAAACTTAGCTGATGATCCTTGAGCTCGTAACTAGTCTCCAAAATCTATAAAATAGAGACAAACATAAACACACACAGTAAGTTATCATAGCTTAGTAAGTCATAAGTAAATAAATATCTCAATAACAATATCAATTCAATTTAACTAAATCAATTTATGCTTTCATAGTCACATTTAATTTCAAATACACAATTTCATATATAACATATACTTCCATATATAATTTTATTTTGGTTGAATATACATGTATCTATTATCAAAGTAATATTCAATTTCTAAACCATAGTACCATTATATAACTGAATATACACACCCACAAGCATAGAGTATGAATCAAACTTTAATATCTCATACTTATACATATCATGTGGCCAAATATACTTCACAAATACATATATATATTTACATTAGCATAATGTATAATTTGCATCACATTTCAAATAACCAACTTACCTTATTTTCAAATAAGTAATCAACTATTTCATACTTGATCACTTAGCTCATTTTACACATTTGATCACTACTTATCATTGCCCGTTGAACCATTCGGAATTGAATAGGATACTCACGATAATCACACATATTGTACAATGCCAACGTTTCAGACGTGGTCTTACATGTAATCACATATCGATGCCACTGTCCCATACAGGGTTTTACTCGCACACATAAATCGGAATCACATATCGATGCCAACGTATTAAACGTAGTCTTACTCGCACACATATATCGGAATCACATATCAATGCCAACGTATTAAACGTGGTCTTACTCACACACATATATCAATTCCATGGTATTCCTCGGACATCACATATCAGAATCCTATATCATGACATATATATCCTATCTATTCCTAAGGCTCATACGGGGCTTTTGGATGTCGTAACTCGATCGAATCGAACTCGTAACCATTGCTCTCAAACATATATCATTTCGGCACATTCTCAAAACAATTATAAAAATTCAATTCAGCATTTTTAATATACATATATTGAAATTTACAGCATCTTATTTTTATTATTTTAGGATTAAGCTATTTTTAGTAAACCCTATCTATATAAATAGGGGCTTTTAGTTCTTAGAAAATCATCCCTTGTCTTTGTATTCCTACTTCTATTTGGAATAGAAATACTCTCCTTTTCCCTTTTCAAATTGGAGTTTAACATTCTGTCAATTTTCATTTGGTTTTGTCTCTTTTCTCAAATTGGGTAAATTGCCTTCCAGGTGCTTTTTCTTTCCAATTTCCATCACCTTTCACATAAATCCATCATCATCACTTTCAAGCATGAATAAATTCATGCTCCACTAAATTGCATCTTAGCTTTAGGCCGGTGTTCTTTTTGGTCAAGAATTGTGAGATTTGTACTCGTGCCTAAAGTCCTTACAATCGGTATTCACCTTTTTCCTAAGTATCGGGATAGACCAATCATCCCTTAAAGTTGAATTCGATTTCAAGTCAAAGTGCACGTTGGGTTGGAGTCATGTTTGCTTACAGTTGGAGATTCGAGTCGGCCGTGCTGTATTCAGATTTCTGAAAACAAATCGAGGAAGAGGTGATCGGGTGTAAACGATCCACGCAGTAGAGGCCGTTGATTCGAGTTGGGTTCTTCAAAATGCAAGGCTATCGGAATCTTGAATCGGGAACATGTGTATCTCGATTAGATAATCGGTAAGGGTTGGTTTGCAGGTCGTACCAGAACCAGCTACTAGAGGAAGAATTGGTGGTTAGGACGTTCTTAACTGCTATAACCAGCTTATCGATGGAGGAGAAGACTAATTTTTGAGGATCGATTCTCAACACGGAATTGACCGAGTCTAAGGATAAGGCTCATTACATTTGACTGCAAATCCCAATTTAATTTTTGATTTATTTAATTATTTATCTTAGCAGTTTTAATTATTTAATTTCTAATCAATTTCAAAATCCCACACTTTACTTATTTATTTGCTTCTTTTTCAGCTGGTACGTTTTGAGTCGTGGGAACGACTCTGGCCACGACCCTTGACATGACATCCTATTCATAAGCCAGACTCGAAAGATGATTATCGCATCCAATCCCTGTGGACTCAACCCTACTACCGCTCTACTACTAATTAAAGCTATTTTGTAGGAATTATTTTTGGTGGATTCGACGCCCATCAAAATTTGGCACCGTTGCCGGGGATTGAAGATATTTTCTAACTTTTGTTTGTCTACCTTATGACCAGATCAGAACTGGGAAATCTAGAGTTTGAGCCAGAAATTGAGAAATTGGCCCGACAACTACGAAGAGAAGCCATACGACGTGGTAAATGGCCAAATCCCGAATTTGAAGCTATATCTTACACTGAAGAAATTTTTGACGAACCAGACGAGATGGCCGAACAGACGATACGTCAGCTCGCAGCTGCACCAGATGAACAACAACCCTTATGTAGAACTTATCCAGCAGGAGGGACGTTGTTCGAGTTAAAGTTGGGTTTGATCCACCTATTGCCCACTTTTCGTGGACTACAAAATGAAAATCCGCACACCCACCTTAAGGAGTTCCATATGGTGTGCACAAGCATGAAACCTCAGGGAGTAACAGAAGACCAAATCAAACTTCGTGCTTTTCCGTTTTCATTAGCCGACTCTGCTAGAGAGTGGCTATTTTATTTGCCTCCGGGATCTGTCAACACATGGTCTGACATGTCTCGTTTGTTTCTTGACAGGTTCTTCCCTGCAGCCCGAGTAGCCGAACTAAGGAGGGACATCGTAGGAATCTGTCAGAAAGACACTGAGTCGCTCTACGATTACTGGGAGCGATATAAAAAGTTGTGTGCAAGATGCCCGCAACATGGACTGATTGAACAGTCACTATTGCAGTATTTTTATAAGGGTTTACTCCCGATGGAAATGAAAATGGTAGATGCTGCAAGTGGGGGGGGGCGCTTGTTAACATGACACCTCAGAGAGCGAGTGAGTTGATTTCAACCATGGCTGCCAACTCTCAACAATTTCGTCCAGTTACAGAACCCACGAGACGGGTTCATGGATTAAGTTCTTTGTCTCTGGAAGATAAGATTGATAAGCTGACTAATGTTGTTCAAACTTTGCTTTCAGATAAAACAGGCCCAGCACGGTTATGTGGAATTTGCGCCAAGCCAGACCACCCGACAGACTCATGTCCGATTTTACAGAAGGATTCAGCGGAACAAGCGAATGCTATCAGGAACTTTCCAGGACCGCCCCAAAGACGGTATGAACCCTACTCTAACTCGTATAATGTGGGGTGGAAAGATCACCCAAATCTTAGTTATGGGATGAATCCGTGGTTCAATCAACCGTTTCAACAGAGGCCACCGCAGAATAAATAGATGCCACCCCCAAAGTCATCCTTGGAAGCCATAGTGGAAAGGTTAGCCAATAGTACTGAGAAATTCCAACAAAAAACTGACATGCATTTGCAGGAGTTGGATAAGCAAGTGAGCAAACTCGCGCTCATGGTTAGCCGTTTGGAGTCCCAAGGTAAGCTGCCATCCCAGACTGAGCCAAATCCATGACATAATGCAAACACTATGACGCTAAGGAGTGGAAAGGTTTTGAAGCACGTACCTGACACAAGTCACGGCCACGACACTAGTCATACCCACGATGCAAGTCAAGATAAGGAGAAACTTGACATAGAGGCTCCAGTAGAGTCGGCACCACAAAAGTCATTTGCAGTACCACCTCCATTTCCCGGATGACTTGTCCAATGTCAGAAGGAGCGAGACGAGAAGGAGATCCTCGACACTTTTCGAAAGGTAGAAATCAACATACCTCTCCCCGACGTGATCAAGCAGATCCCACGATACGCCAAATTCTTGAAAGAATTATGCACAAGTAAAAGGAAACTTTTGGGAAATGAAAAGGTAAGTGTCTAAGAGAATGTCTCCGCCGTTCTGCAACGGAAAATACCACCCAAATATAAGGACCAAGGTATGTTTTTCATATCCTATAAAATAGGTAGTGTCGGTATTAAAAAAGCAATGTGTGACTTAGGCGCATCAATTAATGTTATGCCTTTGTCAATTTATAAACTACTTAACGCGGGTCCTTTAAAGGAAACAGGTGTGATAATCCAGCTTGCAGATAGATCTTTGGTACATCTGGAGGGAGTATTAGAGGACGTTCTTGTCAAGGTAAGCGAACTAATATTTTCTGCAGACTTCTATATTATCGACATGGAGGATGAAAATTCGGCAAATTCATCCGAAATACTCCTCGGGAGACCATTTTTGAGTACCGCTCAAACAAAGATTGATGTACGAAGTGGAATACTCACTGTGGAGTTTGATGGAGAGGTGGCGAAATTTAATGTCTATGAGGCCATGAACCGTCCCAGCGTGATTTCTAACATTTCTAAGATTGATATAATTGATCCCTTAACTGAATTATGCTTAGAATATCATGATGAGGATGAATTACGAACCGTTCTATGCAGAAGTCTGGACTTAGATGTCATTAAGGAACTGGAAGAATGGATAAACTTTGAAGATTCGATTCACGAAACGGTGGCTCATATGGAGGCGCAACAACAATGGAGAAACCCAGGTAAATTTCTTGAATTAACTCCTTCACAGACTAAGCTCGTACCATCTGTTTTGCAGACTCTGGAGTTGGAACTCAAACCTCTCCCAAGCCACTTGAAGTATGCTTTTCTCAGTGAAGGAAATACACTACTGGTGATAATCTCGAGTAAACTCTCGAGGGTAGAAGAAGAAAATTTGGTACGAGTCCTTAGGGACTATAAAGAGGTAATTGGGTGGACAATAGCCGACATCAAGGGATTGAGTCCATCGACTTGCATGCATAAAATTTAGGTTGTCGATAATGCTGTTCCCAAAAGAGAGGCTCAAAGGCGTCTCAACCCGCCTATGATGGAAGTAGTGAGAAAAGAGGTCCAAAAGCTACTTGACGCCGGGATGATCTATCCCATTTCCGACAGCAATTGGGTTAGTCTAGTCCACGTAGTCCCAAAAAAGACCGGAGTGACCGTAATTGAGAATTCGGCAGGTGAGATGGTTTCCACTCGAGTCCAAAATGGGTCGAGAGTCTGCATCGATTACAGGAAGTTGAATTCTTTAACTCGGAAAGATCACT
The DNA here is from genome assembly GCF_025698485.1 of Gossypium arboreum. NCBI lineage: Eukaryota > Viridiplantae > Streptophyta > Magnoliopsida > Malvales > Malvaceae > Gossypium > Gossypium arboreum. The sequence goes on from NC_069072.1 coordinate 68,141,290, forward strand.
TTCCACTTCCTTTTATTGACCAGATGTTAGAACGATTAGCTGGAAAGTCTCACTATTGTTGTCTTGATGGTTTCTCAGGTTTTTTTTAGATTCCAGTGGCACCGGAGGATCAGGAGAAGATGACGTTTACTTGCCCATTTGGCACATTCGCTTATAGACGGATGCTGTTCGGACTCTGTAACGCACTAGCCACTTTTTAGAGGTGCATGGTAAGCATATTTTCGGACGACATTGAGAAAATAATCCAGGTGTTTATGGACGACTTCACTGTATATGGTGAGTCCTTTGAGGTATGTCTGACTAATCTTGCAAAAATTCTGAAAAGATGCTTAAAATTTAATCTTGTTCTAAATTATGAGAAATGCCATTTTATAGTAGACAAGGGTTTAGTTCTAGGTCATATTATTTCTGCTGAGGGAATTTCTGTCGATAAACCAAAAATCGACATCATTAACTCAGTACCATACCCCATAACTGTGAGGGAAATTCGATCTTTCCTTGGTCATGCAGGTTTCTACAGACGGTTCATTAGGGATTTTTCGAAGATTGCGCAACCTCTCTGTCACCTATTACAGAAAGACAAGGAGTTTGAGTTTGACCAATCGTGCAGAGAAGAATTTGACACGCTCAAACATAAGTCATCCCCGACAATGGCGCCAAAACTGATGGTTGTCGATTCCACCAATATAAACATACACCTAGTTTGCAAATTAAAGCAGTATAGGGAGTAGGGTCGATCCCACAGAGATTGGAATTACTGAAAATTGTTTGTTTCTTAACTAGATTAGTGTCTCGGCAGTTGTCGTGCCCGCGACGTTTGGGGGGGAAATAAAATATGAAACCTGAAATAAACACAAGAAAACGTAAAAAGTAAAAAGTAAAAGATGAAATAAAAATAAATAATGAAATAATTTAAAGGAAAATCAATAAAACTTAACTCAGCCTTAAGCACGGGTTTTCCCGTCTTTGACCCATTCCTCGAAATTAGGTGAACTCTTTTCTGATAAGCTAGTTATAGCTACCAAGGACGCCTCGGACACCAACTCTTCCTTATGTAAATTAGTTATGGAACATCCTATAACTAACCCTTATCGATCGAACAACCTACGAAACGTTCGTGATTTAGAACTCTGGCAGCTTTGCATTCTAGAAGAGCCTAGCTCGAACTAATGCCCTCAAACGTTTGGGACATTTAAATCCGGTTACTACTTCCCTTGACGGAACCAAACAGCAATCCCCACTTGGCACGCCAATGTGTTCACGGAAGACCAATTAGACAATCGATCCTTTCGGAATTCCAACTGTACGTCTAGCCACACTAACTCAAACGATGTCTTTTTGATTTAGTGTTGTCTAGACTTTGTGAGTTGACGAAGTCATACTCTTAATCTGGACAAATAATAAATATCGAAAGTTGGGAGTTAAACAGCTCGGGTTCGTAACTCACGGGTTTTTTGACGGGGTTAACACCGACTTAAAACTGAAAGGGGTTTAGTGTGGCATGAATTTAATCATGCTTGAAGGTTATGGAAATGATAGAAATTATATGAAAAAGGTAGTGGAAATGGATAGGAAAAATATTTGGAAAGAGAAATAGACAAATTTTGTAAAAAGAAGACAAAATAATCTAATGCTCAATTGAATTAAGAAAAAGAAAAATATGGTGGATAATGGAATTCCAAAATGAAATAGGAATGTAAAGACAATTGATTAATGGATGATTTCCTAAGAACTAAAATCCCCTATTTATATAGATAGGGTTTACTAAAAATAGCTTAAGAAAATTAATATAAAATCTAAAATAATAATAATTTAAAATAAATAAAATTAAAATAAACTTAAAATAGAATTTCCTATTTTTGGCTTTTAACAAAGTCAAATTTATGACTGGTCCTTGGCTTGCTCCATCTTTTCGCTTTGGCCCATTCCAATAATTTTCTTCTAATTTGGCCGCTTTTTAGCTTGCTTTTGATCAATTGCATCCCTGACAAGAATTAAATCATAAAAACACTTAATTAGCAGGGTTCAGGTCATCAATAAACCAAATTAAGCACAAAAAATATGCAATTTGGCATGTTTATCAAATCCCCCCTACTTAGCTCATGCTTGACCTCAAGCATGTTGTTCTTTCAAACATTAGAATTAATTCCACTATTTATTAAAAATCGAGCCCATTTTCCATATCCTCAATCAATTCAAACAACATAGGCAAAAAGAAATAAATGTGCAAAATATACATTTTAATCAACAAGTGTCATAAAATTGAAATATGTCAACTAAACAATTTCGCTAATTTGAGATTGAATCCCATAATTTGCATGGCATTATTAATTAACTATGCATTAGAAAATTAATAGACAAGATCAAACCTTTTTACGCGAACTAGGATGACAACCCAAGCACCCTATCCCGGTTACTCAGTTCAAACAGTCTTTATTTATTATGTATTATTTTTTCTCTTTTTATTTTATTTTATGGGGTGTTCAGCTAGTGGAATGTTTGTAAGTTATTGACTTGTTACTTGAACCTTTTTATGCGAGACAAGATGACAACCCAAGCACCCTGCCCCGGTTACTCAATTCGGTCACGTTTTCGAAACTTCATTCATAGCCTGAACCTTTATTAATTTATTTATGCACAAGCAAACATATTTTATTCAATCAATCAATTCATGCGAAAAAATTCTAGCTAAATATACCAATTTTAAAACCTAAATGTCGACCAATCTATATACTTAAACATTTAATTCGAAATTTTCCCAATTGCTTAAATCGACTAAGTATGAGGTTTTAAGGCTCAAATGTTGAATAAATTGTCGAAAGAATTCATCGTAAGATTGAACAAATGCAAAAGAGAAAGACATGCAGCAAAAATTAACATATCAATCCAACCCTCCCACTTAAACTATGCTTGTCCTCAAGCATGTAAACAAAGTCAGCAGCTTAAAATAAATTAAAAATGAAAAAGTTCAGAACACTCCCCGTGTATTTTAATGACATCATTGGTGTTGAGAGTCGCGACTTTGCAGGATATTGAGGATGGTGGCGACTTGTGTTTCCATTGTTTCAAGTCTAGCTTTGATTCGACTTAAATGGGCCTCCACAGTCAAAGGGTGTTCCTCTTGCTCTTTCGTATTAGTGTGTGGATGTTTGCGAAAAACTCTATTTTCCCGAGTAGCCCGTGTACCTGGAAACTCTAGAAATCCTCGCAAACAACTATCGGTAGGAATAACATTTGCTCGACTACGTCTGTTGCGTTGATTTGCTCAAGGTGGTCGAACATGCTCGTTAGGTGAGTCGGGTCGGGGATTTCGTTCAGCAGCTTCAGTACTACTATGCAGGGGCGTCGATGGCTCATGTGTTGACCATCGATGACTTCGGGTTTGGCGTTGAGAGACTTATTCAACAACGGTGGGTGTAGGCTCGACATGGACGTTAAAAGTTTCGACTTCCTCTGGACTGCCCGAAGTGCTTGTGTCAGCCGGGGTTAGACTTCATCATCGGCGGGCTCTTGGTTGCACAGCCGTTCATCTCGGAGGAGGTGGAGGAGGGTCATCATCGGCTAACTCAACGACAGGAGGAGCGGAGAATCGGTGTTGATTCCGATTGAGTGAAACTAGAATATTGTCTGTCGCTTGGTTCCGAGTTCGAACCATGGTCCCGGTTGTAGCTCCAAAAATAGATGTTTCAGATGGTCTCGACGGTGATGGGTTGCGGCGGTGCACGGCGATAGTAACTGCGACGACGGCGGCGGTGAGGTCGAGTGGTGCGTTTTTGGCCAACTCTTGAATGGTGATGGTGGGGGTTTGGGTGTTTGAATTTATTTATTTTTGTTTAATTTCTATTTGGGATATTGGGTAGGTTAATTGGGTGTTGTTGGCTTATTTGGGTAGGTGATTTAATTGGGTTTAAAGGAAGTGAGTTGGGTGGTGGGTATTGGGTAGATTTTGGGTTTGGGTTTATGTGGGTATTGGGTTGATTTTGGGTTTGGGTTTATGTGGGTATTGGGTATGGTAAGTTAATTGGGTTAGTTAGGAATTTTTATGTATGGGTGTTGGGTTTGAGTTTTGGTGGGTAATTGGGTTTTTTTAGGTTTTGGGTATTTTGGTATGTAGGTAAATGGGTTTGGGTAGGAATTTTAGTGGATGTTGGTTGTTTTTTACTATCACCAAATTAGCAAGTCATGCCCCCGCCACCTTCATTACTCGTCTTTTTGGAAATTAATGACTTCCACAATATTCCTGAAAACATCAAATTGACTAAGTTAAATAAGAATTAATTTATTTATTTAAACTAAAAATTAAATAAATAAATGAAAATAAATTTGGGTTGCCTCCCAAAAAGCGCCTTTGTTGAATGTCGTTAGCTCGACGACCTTAAATGTTATCCTTTGGGTTTATTGAGAATTAATTTTCCCATCTTGTGCACTTGGATGTTCTTGCAGAAAGGTTTCAACCTTTTTCCACTATCCTTGAAGCATTTCTTGGATTCTCCTATCATTTGATCTTCTTCGCTCATCTTTACATTCTCCTCTATTGGAATCCTTGTATACTCTAGAAACGGTTTGATTTCCAATTTCGAGGCTTTCATCACATCTTCACATATTGGTTTTTGGTTCATCGATAATTCCTCTTGCTTAAAATTGATATCCATATTCCTGCAAGGCACAATTTGTAACTTATCATTTGAATGTCCCATATCCTCATAAACACTAAACCTAACCACGTCACCGTCAAATTCCATGGTAAGTGTTCCATTCCAAACATCAATTTTTGTTCGTGCAGTACTCAAGAATGGTCTCCCAAGAATTATGTCAGACGAATTAGCCGAATTGTCATCCTCCATGTCGATAATGTAAAAATCTACAGGGAAAACTAATTCGTTAACTTTAACAAGGACGTCTTCAAGCAGCCCTTCAGGATAGATGACTGTCCTGTCCGCCAACTGGATTATTACTCCTGTCTCTTTTAAAGGACCCGCGTTAATCAGTTTATAAATAGAATAAGGCATAACATTAATGGAAGCCCCTAAATCGCACATGGCTTTCTTAATGCCTATATTGCCTATCTCACAAGGAATAGCAAACATACCTTGGTCCTTGTATTTGGGTGGAACTTTCTTTTGCAACACTGTGGAGACATTTTCTCCTACATGTACTCTTTCGTTACCTATTAACCTCATTTTGCTAGTACACAATTCCTTGAGAATTTTGCATAACGAGGGATCTGTTTGATAGCGTCGAGTAAAGGGATATTTACCTCCACCTTCCTGAATGTTTCGAGGATTTCTTTTTCCTCTTTCTCTTTCTTATCCCTTGCAAGCCTCCCTGGAAAAGGAGGTGGCATCACAACTGGTTTCTAAACTTCCAATTCTGGCCTTGCTGTTGGAACCGAGATCTACTTTTCCCGTTCCTTTTCTTGCCCATGATTTTTGGCTGGAACTGTTTCTAGAACCTTCCCGCTACGAAGAGTTATCGTACTGAGATTCTGCCGAGGGTTCGGCTCTGTTTGAGAAGGTAGTTTACCTTGAGACTCCAAGCGATTAACTGCCATTGAGGGTTTACTAACTTGATTAGTTAACTGTTGTATTGATGCGCCTGTCCTCTGGATATCTTGCAGCATCGGCAGCAAGTCTTTCCACGATAGCTTCTAGAGATGTGCTCGGCTTTTGTTGTGGTGGTGGTTGTAGAGGTCTCAGTTGGTATGGTGGATTATATCGGGGATTAGCTCCGTAATTCAGGTTGGGATGATCCTTCCACCCAGGATTGTAGGTATTGGAGAAAGGATCATAGTGTCTTTGCAGAGGTCCTGGAAAACCTCCGATAGCGTCAACATGTACCGTTGAATTGTCGTTAAGGATTGGGCACAAATCCGTCGGGTGTGCAGACGTAGTACAAATTCCACACAGTGGGGTCAAACTCTTCTTTTCTGTAAGCAAAGATTAAACAACATTCGTAAGCTTATCCAATTTATCTTCTAAAGTTGAAATGTTTACCCTATTTACCCCATTAACCCGTCTTGTCGGTTCCGAATTTGGCCGATATTGTTGAGAATTTGCCGCCATAGTGGATATTAGCTATCTTGCCCTTTGAGGGGTCATATTGACAAGCGCTCCTCCGCTAGCAGCGTCGATCATCTTCATTTCCATAGGGAGCAAACCCTCGTAGAAATATTGAAGAAGTGATTGTTCGGTCAACCCATGTTGAGGACAACTCGCACACAGTTTTTTGTGTCGCTCCCAGTAGTCGTAGAGTGATTCACTCTCCAATTGGCGAATTCCAACTATGTCCCTCCTAAGCTCGGCTGCTCGTTACGCTGGGAAGAACCTGTCAAGAAATACATGAGATAAGTCATCCCACATTGTGATAGAACCGGGAGGTAAGTAAAATAACCATTCTTTTGCTGATTATAAACTTACCTCGGACAACAGTAATTGGAACAGAATGATTATTCGACAACTTTAGTTTTTCCCCGATCCAAGTCTGATTTCTTTGGTTCTTGATCTAAACATATTCAAATTAACCTCATTCAAACATAATTTCATTCAATTTAGTCAAAAAACACATAAATGGACAAATTACCATTTTACCCCTAGCATTTTACACTTTTTACAATTTAGTCCAAATTACACAAAACACAAAACATGCAAAATTTGCACAAACCATGCTTAGGCCGAATGCTATCCATGTTCATAAAATTCCATACATTTCATTTATTTCACATTTTAGTCCCTCAATTTATTATTTTTGCAATTTAGCCCTAATTACTCAAAACCATTAAAAATTCCAACACAAAACATGTTAATCCAAAACATATCTTTCATAATTCATCAAATAACATCACAAAACTCAATTATTAATCAATGGAATAACTCAAAATATTCATCAAAATAAGAAATTCAAGCATGGGCTTTGTACATTACACTGCAAGGATCTAAAAAACGTAAAAATTATCAAAAACTGAGTTAAATTACATACCTTAATTAAGCATGCATATGACCAAACCCTTAAATCTTTATTTATTTTCTTTCTTACAACATTCGGCCATTTGAGAATATGAATGCATGGCTTTTATTTATTTTATGTTTTATTATATCATATGTTATTACTTTAATTACTAATATAATCTTAATGAAATAATTATACAAACATTATATTCATGTTCTTAATCATCCATCATTTATAATTATGGTTTAATTGCAACATAAATACTTCTTATTATAAAGAAAACAATAATTAGGCACTTTCACACTTAACTACCAACTTTTTCATTTTACGCGATTAAGCCCTTTTATTAAATCATGCATCCAAACAGTAAAATTAAAACATGAAAACTAACACATATAAATTCACACATAATAAACACAAAAAATAATTTTTAAATATTTTTTGACTAGGATTCAGGGTCTCAAAATCACCATTCTGAATAGGGTTTAAACTGAGCTGTTATAATTAGGGTATAGGTATAGTAGGCACTATGTGCTGGTGTTTATATTTTCGCAGGTACTATGTACTGATGTTTATATTGTATCAGGCACAATGTGTCGGTGTTTATATTTTATCAGGTACTATTTACCGGTGTTGGATACCTTACCGATGGTTGAGATCCTAAATTTGTTGCGGATTCTCCACAACTTGTGTGGGCAACATGAAGTAAAGGTTAATGTCTGTAATTATGGATCATGTGAGCAAATCTATTCGTAGTATTCAAGGTTAATTTATATAGTTCTCTGTGTAAAACTAAGTTACGAAACTGAATTGAGATGAGAGAGTATTTGTATGGAGATGTAAGAAACACATAACATTTATAAGTTATCAGAACTTAGTGAGTTTGAAAAACACTCTACCTTTAATAATTTATGTGGTAATCTCTTCATCTTGTTTTATTTAGATTTCCCAATCTACTTTAGAATGATACCATTATATCAATAGACAATCATATACACATACCTATCTGCCACTTACCATACTTTTTGAATCAACCTTAACTTAACTCATTAGCTAACTTCAGATCATACTAGACCATACTGCTTCTTCTTCTCTATTCAGACATCGTGCAATGAATTTCCCACAACAATTGATCCCAAACATTACTCACAAGTGAACACTTACTCTTTTGGTGGATTCCCACACAGAGTCGAATAACTTTAACATATCAATCAAACCATTTTCTATATCGACACTGAAATCCTCACATACAGATAACAAATTAGCAGCTTATTCAGAAAATTTCCTTCCAACTCTCACTACAAAACATGAAAATACCCAAACTGATAAGTGGTACATATATAAGATAATTCCAAAATTGAATCAAGATGTGATTCAGATATAGCGGATACCAACTTCATAGATTTTCCAACTTTACATCTCATAGATGAAATTAAACCAATGAATACTTGTATAACTCTTCTTATTGAGAATATGCCCGTATTTCATACCAACAGATGATTACAGTTGATAACTTCTTTGAACACCCAAATTTATTTGATTATAACATGAAATCATTCAAAGAAAAACTACAGACATTCCATATCCTTGACATAACTTATCAGAGTATACCACAAAAGCCACCAGAATGCCACAAAGGCCAAACTAGAATATGCCATAAAGTCTATATACATAGTGTGCTAGAAATGTTAGTAGAATGCCACTCAAGCATCTCAAGAACTACTGTGTTTACGATATGGATTTGCCTAAACTCACTTTACGTGAGGTTTGCCCATCATCACCTTAGGAAACGCAGATAACCCTAGTCAATTAATGAGGATCATTGGCCCCTTCTAGAATATGGCATGACCATGGGCTTGTCTTCAAAATTATTGTATCATAATTTATTTTACTGTTCTGACGAACTTCATTGAATATCACTGTGGTTACCAAAAATACATCACAACCTTACTACACTCAGATACATCCCATTCTTAAACATTTCAAATCACATGTCACACAATAACACACCCTCGGGTAGGCTGACTCATTTTCCTAATCAAATCATACATCAACGCATGTTTCATACACATTAACACAATCACATCTCACATTATACATTTCAAACACACACATAGTTACTTCATAGAATCACATACACACATACACACAATACATTATATTCTAAACTCATAAGGACTTATATCCAGAATGCAAGCTTATTTTTGGCAATCATTCATGTATTTGTTCTCCGCTTCTAGAACATCGATCAAAAGAAACTTATCTAAAAAGACTTGTAAGAGTCAATATCAGTGATTCACTTGAGGCTCACCTACTGCAGCTCGAAGCTCTAGACTTAGATATTCTTTTTGAACAACCAAAAACAACTGCTTAAAGAACATAGATTCACAATAAACTCTTATGCATACAAATTACTTAACATCTGAACCATGGATAACCCCCATACAAGACCCTTCAGTAACAACTTATTGTTCACCTACCTCTTATAAACTTACTATTTTCAATACTTATCACGCAGAATGATTTTACTTTCCCAGAGATGGGCAAACATTGATTTATCCAAAAAATTTAACGTTTAGTAGAATGGAGAAGAACTACAATTAGATTTGAGAAGAAAGAATCAAAGAGTAATATTGTAGAAAGATGCACATTTCTCAAAACCTTCTTGCACACATATATATCACCCAATACCATTTAATGGAATTTGAAAAGTGTCATAATGTTTTAGAATTTTCCATTCTTAATGGCCTACAGAATCCAGAAAAAACATAAATGAGGGTCTTTTCCATATGCTATTTAACCAATCAGTTCAGTTGGTTTATTACCAAATCTAGCTACCAAAACCTGTTCTTCATAGTGCTTGAACAAACTAGGCGAACTATGCTTTTGGTGGTAACATACACAAAAAACTTACCTTTCTCTCATCAAATTCCTTCTTTCATTGAAGAACTAGTCGAATACTAAATCCTTTTATACTTTCATGAGTGGATACTCATATCACCCAAATTCGCTACAAGCCTAAAATTTGTGAACTAACTACCAAAGTCACTAAAACAGACTTCTAATAGCTCGATTTTGGGTCTAGTTAGAACAGTGGTTTTGGGACCAAAAATCTGATGCAAAAAATATTTTTCTTATATTTTTATGTTCTACAGTTTTATGGAATGATTATGTGAAAATTTAGTTTGAAAATTTTGACGTTTAAGCACTTAATTTAGCACAAAGGACTAAATTGTAAAAAGTGCAAAACTTGAGTCCTAGAATGTAGAGGTGTCTAATTGCTATGAGATTTTAAATTAGAGGTCATTAGATGGTAGACCATTTGTTAAGTTAGTGGACAAAAATAGACATGAAGCAAGAGAAATTTTACTGTTTTAAGAAAAGAGATTTTGGTAATTTGGTAATTAAATGAATTAGAAAGCAAAAAATCAAGCCAAAATATTTGTCCATCTTCCTCACCATAGCTGAATTTTAGAAGGGGAAGCCATAGCTAGGGTTTGGCCACTTCCAAGCTTGATTGTAAGTCCGTTCTTTCCCCGTTTTTAATGCTCTTTACATTTTTTGAGTCGTTGTAACCCGATCTATCTATCTCTACCACTAATTTAAGAAATAATCAAAGTCTAAATTTTTAGCCATGACAGATATTTGTGTATTTTGACGTCTAATGGTAGAAAATGCATGTTTGGTGTTAGATAAACAACTTTTGCTAAGTGATTTTCGGTTAAAAAAAGTAAAAAAGGACCTATTTGTAAAAGTTATAAAATAAGTAGTACAAGTGTGATTAAGTGGAAATTTTGTGCTGGTATAAGTATGAAAATGGTTCGACTAGGCTTGGGTTTTGAAGAAATTGAATACATTTTATTGTACGAGCCTAGGGACTAAACCGTAAAAATATGAAACATTAGGGGCAAAAATATAATTTTTCCATAATATATTTTTGGGCTAAATTGAATAATGTGAATATTAAATGAGTTAAATTTATCATTATAGATCAAGAAAAATGAGGTTCGGACCTAGATCCGGGGGAAAACAAAGTGTTTCACAATTAGGTCCAATTCTATTATTTTTGTACCGTGGTAAGTTCGTATGTAAATAATGCATTGTTATACTTATGTTTTAAATGCTTTAATATTGAATGAATTGTGATTGAATCTTTGGAAGTATTCGACTAAGTTTCAACAAGCGAGAAATCCCAGTTGAGCCTTAGGAATAGAATAGGATATGAGTGACATGTCACTAGGAACCTATGTGTTTATGTGATCCAGGTGCTGGTCGCGTACGTCCTACTAGTGGCTGGGTAGTCGGGCATGAGTTGCGGATACCTAACAGCTTGTGTGAGTAGCACTGTGTAGCTACGACCTGACTGACAGCTTGTGTGGGTAGGAATAGCTTGAAAACGAGCCTATATTTATTATGAGATATGAGGTAGCTTTCGCAACATAGATGGCACTTATGTGCAAGATTTCTGAGTATCCTTTAATATTTCGAGTGTTCAACGGGAATGTCAAGTTCTTAAAGGATATGGTTATGTTGCGAGTTGGTACAGGTAATGAACTCGGTATGTGATGAACCGTCGATAAGATTGTGATTGAGCAAATCTATGATTATGAGATTTTAATAGCATTTATGTTAACTTACATAATGTTAATTGTATATTAAATATATGGTTATGATGCTTATTATTTGCATAGGAACTTACTAAGCTATATAGCTTAATCCCTTTCCTTTCCCTTGTCTTATAGTGTCACCAAGCTAGCTCGGGGATCGGAGACCGTCGAAGATCCACTCACACAATCAAAAATTATTTTGGTACCAATGGTTTCAACATTTTGAGTTATGGCATGTATAGGGGACTTGGTTATGTTGTTATGTGTCATAATTGATTTGGCCAAATGTGATGGCTTATATTGGTTGAAAGTTCATTTTGTATAAGGCCATTTGAAATTGGCTACTATTGGTATAAGTAATTTATAAATTGATGCCCTTTATGGATGTGAAAACTTGCATGATTTGAGTTGATAAGTATGTGATGTTATGTATGATAAATGGTAGCATTTGAATGATGTGTTGATGTCTTGGTTGGGGCTGATTTGGTTGTATGTATATGCTTGAATTGGTGCTATGTTATAGGGTGTTGGTGTGTGCATTAAAGGGTGGCAAAATGGCTTGGAAAATAGCCTTATTTTTGTCCACACGGGTGTGTGTCTAGGGTGTGTGTGACACACAGCTTTCCCTACAGGCATTTGTTTAGGTCGTGTATCCCCTGCAACTAAATTTTGAGAAACATAATACTCAGAATTGAGCACACGGGTAGAGACACAGCCGTGTGTCTTACCCATGTGAGGGCCACGGCCCTAGACATGAAAAATCATAAATTTTAAATTAACCACACGGCCTAGCACACGAGCGTGTGACTTAGTCGTGTGTATTCAAATTTTCTTGGGTGACAAATAGAGAGTTACATGGGGTCGGGACATGGACGTGTGTGACCACCCGGCCTGCCCACACGGGCATGTCCCATACCCACACAAGCGTGTAACCCCTTCTAGTAAAAAAGTTTTCTATGTTTTGTAAAATTTCCTAAAGATTTCAGTTTAGTCCCGGACCACTTTCAGAGCATGTTTTGCTCCTCGTAGGCTCGTATTAGGAACTTTATGATTTAACGTGAAATTTTTTAATTTGGATGGAAATTTATGGCTCAAAAATGTATATTTGTTCGTGCGATAAGTCCGGTATTGCCTCGTACCCTATTCTGGCATTGAATATAGGTAAGGGCTGTTACATTTAGTGGTATCAGAGCTACTGTTTAGTCCATTCTAGGACTAATGTAGTGTGCGTAAGAGTCTAGCTATACATGTCATATATTAACTATGATAGTGTGTTGACTCCTGATAATTTTAAACTCTGTTTTCATATAGTAAATGGATCTCGACCGAGTAGTAGCTGATGATGTAGAAAGTAATACGCCTGCTCCCGCTCAAGGGGCAGTTTCATCTAAAAATAGACCTCCCACGGTTAGTTAGGGAAAAGGGGCTAGGGAAGCTTTCCTCCACCAGATGAATGAGTGGTATTCGGAGTTTGTTCGAACAAACCTGAATACTCAACATCCTCCACCCCCTCCTTATCCCCAACCGATTCTCGCAGCTCCTTAAGGTGTGGATTTGGTAAGACTGAATAAGCCTCCGGTTGATAAGATTTGAAAGCAAGGAGCTGAGCAATTCAGGGCTAATGTAGATGATGACCCCGAGAGAGCTGAGTTCTGGCTTGAGAATACTATCAGGGTATTTGATGAGTTATCATATACACTCGAAGAATGCTTGAAATGTGCTATATCATTATTGAGGGACACAACATATCACTGGTAGAAGACACTAGTATCTGTGGTACCGAGAGAGAGGGTTACATGGGAATTCTTTCAAGAGGAATTTCAAAGGAAATATATTAGTCAGCAGTTCGTCGATTAGAAACAAAAAGAATTTCTTGAGCTGGAATAAGGGCGAATTTCAATGACAGAGTATGAGCTAGAATTTGTCAGGCTCAGTACGTATGCCCGCGAGTATGTTTCCTTCTAGGCTATTATGTGTAAAAGGTTCGAAGATGAGCTGAATGAGGATATCCGACTATTAGTTGGAATCTTAGAACTAAAAGAATTTGTTGTATTGGTTGAACCAGCTTGCAAAGCTGAAGAGCTAAGCAAGGAGAAAACCAAGGCCGAGAGTGAGGCTAGAGATGCAAGAAAAATGACCGATGAGTAAGTCGTTTCAATCTCAGACAGAAATCTAGAGAAATGAATTCTCATTTGAATGTATCATCTGGGTATTCACAGAGAAATTGTGGGAAGCAATATTCAAGTTTTAAATCTCAAGCTACTTCAATGGCAAGTGTGGGTAATGCTAGGTCTAACAGACTTGAATGTCAGCATTGTGGAAGAACACATCCTGGCGAGTGTAAGATGAATGACCGAGCTTGTTTCAAGTGTGTTTCCCAAGAGCATTTTATCCAAAATTGCCCTGAGATGGCCGATAAAGAACAATTTTCAAGTGCAAGGTTGAGTATTACTACCAATAGAGGTAGGCCACCGAGAAATACCAAGAATGGAACTAGCAGTAAATGTGTGACGAAAGATATATCCATGAGATCTGAGGCCAGAGCACCTGCTAGAACTTATGCCATTCGTGCTCGTGATGATGCGTCATCTTCCGATGTGATTACTGGTACATTTTCTCTTTATGATACTAATGTTATTGCATTGATTGATCTTGGATCGATTCATTCTTATGTTTGTGTGAATTTGGTATCTAGTAAGAGTTTTCCTGTTGAGTCTATTGAATTTTTGATTAAAGTGTCAAACCCCTTAGGAAAATATGTGCTAGTTGATAAAGTTTGCAAGAATTGTTCCTTGATGATTTGAGGACACTATTTTCCGGCTGACTTAATGTTGTTTCCATTTGTTAAATTTAGTGTTATTTTGGGTATGGACTGGTTGATATTGCATGATGCCGTAGTAAATTGTAAACAGAAAACTACTGAATTGAAATGTGAAAATGGTGAGGTTCTTTGGGTTGAAACTGATGAATCAAGTGAATTGCCTATTGTGATTTCGTCTATGTCTGCTCAGAGGTACGTAAGGAAAGGTTGTGAAGCTTATCTGGCTTATATGTTCAATAAAAAAATGTCTGAATTAAAAATTGAATCAGTGCTGGTAGTTTATGACTATCCGGACGTGTTTCCATATGAGTTGCCTAGGTTACCTCCAATCAGAGAGGTTGAGTTTGTTATTGATTTAGTACCTGGGATTTCCCCGATACCGATTGCTCTGTATAGGATGGTTCTGACTGAATTAAAAGAATTGAAAGCTCAGTTCTAAGAGTTCACAGACAAAAATTTTGCGAGATGGAGTTATTCTCCCTAGGGTGCTCCAGTGTTATTAGTAAAGAAGAAAGACAGATCTATGAGGCTCTGTATCGATTACCGACAGCTCAACAAGGTGACTATAAAGAACAAGTATCCTTTGCCAAGGATTGATGGCTTGTTTGATCAGTTGAAAGGAGCAATGGTATTCTCGAAGATTGATTTGAGATCTGGCTACTATTAGTTGAGAGTTAAAGAGTCCGATGTACCGAAAATTGCTTTCAGGACAAGGTATGGGCACTATGAATTTCTTGTTATGCTTTTCGGATTAACTAATGCACCTTCCATTTTTATGGACTTGATGAATCGAATTTTTCGACCGTATTTAGATAAGTTTGTGGTTGTGTTCATCGATGACATCCTGATTTACTCTCGAGACGAGTCCGAGCATGTCGAGCACTTAAGAACTATATTGCAGACTTTGAGGGATAGGCAGTTGTTTGCTAAATTCAGGAAAAGTGAGTTTTAGCTCCTAGAAGTCAGATTTTTGGGACATATTGTTTCCGGTGATGGAATTCGGGTTGATTCAAGTAAGATTTCGGCAATTATTGATTGGAAACTACAAAGGAAAGTGTTTAAAATTAGAAGCTTTTTGGGCTTAGCTGGTTATTACCGACGTTTTGTCAGAGGATTTTCGATGATTGCTACTCATATGACCAAGTTGTTGCAAAAAGATGTTAAATTTGAATGGTTAGAAAAATGTCAGCAAAGTTTTAAGAAATTGAAAGCATTATTGACTGAGGCATCAGTTTTAGGACAACCTGAATTGGGAAAAGAATCTGTAATTTATAGCGACGCTTCATTGAATGTTTGGGCTGTGTGTTGATGCAAGAGGGCAAAGTGGCAGCTTACGCCTCGAGACAGTTGAAACCGCACGAGAAGAATAATCCGACGCATGACTTGGAATTGGCCGCCATCGTTTTTTCTTTGAAAATTTGGCGTCATCATTTATACAGTGAGAAGTGCCATATCTTTACTGATCATAAGAGTTTAAAATACCTGGTGACTCAGAAAGATTTGAACTTCCGACAATGGAGACGGCTCGAGTTACTAAAGGATTATGAACTAGTGATTGACTATAATCTGGGAAAGGTGAATGTAGTTGCAGATGCTTTGAATACAAAGTCTTTACTTGCTTTGAGAACTATGAGTACGAGATCGACTTTGTCTAATGACGGTTCAATTTTGGCCGAGTTGAGAGCTAGACCGATGTTTTTTCAGCAAATTTGTGAAGCTCAGAAAAATGCTAGTGAATTGCAAGCTAAAAGAGCTTAGTGTGAATCGGGTAGTGATCCAAACTTTCGAATTGGTTCAGATGATAGTTTGATATTCCAAGATAGAGTATGCGTTCCGAAAAATGATGAATTTATTCAGAAGATTTTACACGAGGCACAAAGTGGTTGTTTATCGGTTTATTCAGGTAGTACAAAAATGTATAATGATTTGAAGAAATTGTATTGGTGGTCAGGTATGAATAGAGGTATTTCTGAATTCATGTCGAAATGATAGATTTGCCAACAAGTAAAAGCCAAACACGAAGTGCCTTCGAGTTTACTTCAGCCAGTGATGGTACCCAAGTGGAAATGGGATATAATTGTATGAGGCATTGTATGGCCGCAAGTGTCGAACTCCGTTGTATTGGACAAAGCTTAGTGAGGATAGATTCACCGGGTTGATTTGGTTAGAGAAACTGAAGAGAAAGTAAAGGTAATTCATGATTGCTTGAAACCCGCTTCAAATCAACAAAAGTCGTACACAGATTTGAAAAGAAAAGAGATAGAATTTCAAATTGGTGCTAAAGTATTTTTAAAAGTATCTCCGTGGAAGAAGATTTTGAGATTTGGCCGTAAAGGCAAGTTAAGTCCACATTTCATTAGGTCGTATGAGGTTATTAAAAGAATAGGGCCAGTGGCATATCAGTTAGCTTTACCGACAGAGTTAGAAAGGATTCATAATGTGTTTCATGTGTCTATGTTGCACCGTTATCGGTCATATCCTTCGCATATAATTTCACCGACAGAAGTTGAGATTCAACCTGATATAACTTATGGTGAGGAACTGATCAAGATTTTCACTCGGAAAGTTAAATAATTGAGAAATAAAAGTATAGCCCTAGTGAAAGTTTTATGGCAATGACATGGGGTTGAAGAGGCTACGTGGGAACCTGAGGAAGCTATGAGAAAATAATACCCAAACTTATTTTCTAGTAAGATTTTCAAGGACAAAAATCCCTAAAGGGGGGAGAGTTGTAATAGCCCAATTTTCGGTCTAATCGGAACAGTGGTTTTGGGACCACAAATTCGATGCAGAAAAAAATATTTTTCTTATATTTTTATGGTCTACAATTTTATGGAATAACTCTGTGAAAATTTCGTTCGAAAATTTTGACGTTTGAGCACTCAATTTAGCAAAAAGGACTAAATTGCAAAAAGTGCAAAACTTGAGTCCTAGAAGCTAGAGGTATCTAATTGCTATGAGATTTTAAATTAAAGGTCCTTAGACCATTAGAACATTTGTTAAGTTAGTCGAAAAAAATGGACATGAAGTAAGAGAAATTTTACTATTTTAAGAAAAAGGCATTTTGGTCATTTGATAATTAAATGAATTAAAAAGAAAAAAATCAAGCCAAAATCTTTGTCCATCTTCCTCACCATAGCCAAATTTTAGAAGGGGAAGCCATAACTAGGGTTGGCCACTTCCAAGCTTGATTGTAAGTCCGTTCTTGCCCCGTTTTTAGTGCTCTTTACATTTTTGAAGTTGTTGTAACTCGATCTATCTATTTCTACCACTAATTTAAGAAATAATCAAAGTCTAAATTTTTTTAATGATAGATATTTAAATTTTTTTTCATGATAGATATTTGTGTATTTTGATGTCTAATGGTAGAAAATGCATGTTTGGTGTTAGATAAACATCTTTTGCTAAGTAATTTTCGGTAAAAAAATGTCAAAAAGGACCTATTTGTAAGAGTTATAAAATAAGTAGTAAAAGTGTGATTAAGTGGAAAATGTGGGCTAGTATAAGTATGAAAATGGTTTGGCTAGGCTTGGGTTTTGAAAAAATTAAATACATTTCATTTTACGAGCGTCGGGACTAAATTATAAAAATGTGAAACATTAGGGGCAAAAATGTAAATTTTCCATAATATGATTTTTGGGCTAAATTGAATAATGTGAATATTGAATGAGTTAAATTTGTCATTATAGATCAAGAAAAGCGAGGTTCGGACTTAGATCAGGGGAAAAATAGAGTGTTTTACGATTAGGTCGAATTCTACTATTTTTGTAACGAGGTAAGTTCGTATGTAAATAATGTGTTGTAATACTTATTTTTTAAATGTTTTAATATTAAACGAATTGTGATTGACTCTTTGGAAGTATTCAAAAATGTTTTGACAAGCAAGAAATCCCAGTTGAGCCTTAAAAATAGAACAGGATATGAGTGACATGTCACTAGGAACCCATGTGTTTATATGATCTGAGTGCTTGTCTCGTACATCCTACTAGTGGCTGGGTAGTCCAAAATGAGTTGCGGATATCTGACAGCTTGTGTGAGCAGCACTGTGTAGCTATGACCTGACTGACAACTTGTGTGAGCAGGCCCGTGAATATCACGAAAATGAGCCTATATGTATTATGAGATATGAGGTAGCTTTGGCTACATAGATGGCGCTTATGTGCAGGTTATCCGAGCACCTGTTAATATTTCGAGTGGTCAACGGGAATGTCAAGTTGTGAAAGGATATGGTTCTGTTGCGAGTTGGTACAGGTATGTACGAAAAACTAATAAGTAATGAACTCGATATGTGATGAACTCTCGGTAAGATTGTGATTGAGAAAAGCTATGATTATGAGATTTTAATAGCATTTATGTTAACTTACATCATGTTAATTGTATATTAAATGTATGGTTATGATGCTTATTATTTGCATAGGAACTTACTAAGCTATATAGCTTACTCCCTTTCCTTTCCCTTGTCTTGTAGTGTCACCAAGCTAGTCAGGGATCGGAGACCGTTGGAGATCCACTCACACTATCAACAATTATTTTGGTACCAATGATTTCAACATTTTGAGTTACGGCATGTATAGGGGACTTTGTTATTTTGTTATGTGTCATAATTGATTTGGCCAAATATGCTGGCTTATATTAAAGTTCATTTTGTATAAGGCCATTTGAAATTGACTACTATTGGTATAAGTAATTTATAAATTGATGCCCTTCATAGATGAGGAAACTTGCAAGATTTGAGTTGATAAGTATGTGATGTTGTGTATGATAAATGGTAGCATGTGAATGATATGTTGATGTCTTGGTTGAGGCTGATTTGGTTGTATGTATACGCTTGAATTGGTGCTATTTTATAGGGTGTAGGTGTTTGCATTAAAGGGTGGCAAAATGGCTTGGAAATAGCCTTATTTTTGTCTATACGGGTAGACACACAGGCGTGTGTCTAAGCCATGTGTGACACACGGATTGCCCCACGAGCATTTGTTTAGGCTGTGTGTCCCTTGCACCTAAATTTTGAGAAACAGAATGCTCAGAATTGAGCACACAGGCAGAGACATGGCCGTGTGTCTCAGCCGTGTGAGGGCCACGGCCTTGGACATGGGCATGTGTCCTGGGCGTGTGAAGTTTACACCTATTTAATGAAAAATCATAAATTTTAAATCGACCACACGGTTTAGTACATGGGCGTGTGACTTGGCCGTGTGTATTCAATTTGTTCTTGGGTGATAAACAGAGAGTTACGTGGGGTCGGGAAATGGGCGTGTGTGACCACACGGCCTACCCATATGGGCGTGTCCCATACCCTCACGGCCATGTGACCCCTTTCTAGTGGAAAATTTTTCTAAGTTTTGTAAAATTTCCTAAAGAATTTGGTTTAGTCCTGGACCACTTCCAGAGCATGTTTTGGGCCTCACATGCTCGTATTAGAAACTTTATGATTGAATGTGAAAAGTTTTAATTTGGATGGAAATTTGTGGCTCGAAAATGTATGTTTGTTCATGTGATAAGTCTAATAATGCCTCGTATCTTGTTCCGGCGTTGAATGCGGGTAAGGGTGTTATTAGACTACTCTACGTCTACCCACCTTCAATTCAGATAATATGTAATTGGGGTGTGACAAGAGATATGAACGATGAATTGGGAATGGCTATTATGGTTACCATGTTACTTATATGTAAGTGATGATCATTATGTGATAATAGACTAACCAAGTTAGTTATTGTAATGACCTGGAAGTCAGTGTTGTTGAAAATGGTGATTTTAAAATTCTATTTTCTAATGATAAAGTCAATAATATTATGAGGTTATTAGAATATTAAACTGAAGCTTGGTCTAATAATTTTGGTTATTTGGAAAGTTACACAAGGTACAAGTGTATTTGTTCTAAAGTTAATGGTTTTGGAAATTGAGGTATCGGGACTCATTTCCATAAACCGAACCTGTAATTATTATTATTTAATATTTTCAAAATTATAGTGGAAGTGAATTGAAATTCGGTCAAGTAATTTTATTGAATTAGGGCTTAATTAGCGTACAAGGACTAAATCACATAAGCGATAAAACTATGAATTAGTACAAATTTATAATTAGAATTTAATATAAGAGACTTAAATGGAAAATAAACCTTAATTATAAGATATATGGTCGGTTAACTAAGTGTGATACATGTGTATATTATATAAACATTAATTAATTAAAATATAAAATAAAACAAAATTTAATTAAATGAAAAAGATGATAGACTAATGGATGGAAAGAGAAAAAAATTATTTTTATCTTTTCATCCCAAACAATTGAAAGCAAAGAAGCAAGGGAGATAGAGGAACAACCTTAGGTTTTCAAAATTCAAGCCCTAATTTGGTTAGTTTAATTTAGTCCTTCTTTTTTATATAGTTTTTATGTTTTCGGAATCCTGGTAGTTCAAACTACCCAACCTATGTTGAATTTTTCGGTATTGTTAAAGAATTAAGAAGTTGTCATTGTTAGAGAGTTGAAGCTTTTGGTAATATTCTAATAGATTTTAAGTTTAGTATTGAAAAAAGGACTAAATTGTAAATCCAATTGACGATTTTATGCGATAGGGATTAAATTGTATAAATTTTGAAATTTTTGATAGAAATAAAAAATAGAAAGTTAAATTAGGTCTATAGTGAAATCAAAATAAAAATTTGAGGCTTAAATTGAAAGTTATGTTAGTCCCAGTTTTAGGGACTAAATTGAATAAAATAAAAAAAGCCACATAAATGAGCAATTGCATGTGAAAATGATTGTGTATTGATGATTTGGTGTATTTATGTTAATCCGTAGCTAACGTCGACCTGAATTCCTCAAAACGGTAAGGAAAAGATAAAGTCATCGACAAATAACTTTAAGTTTACGGATTGTATTTCTATAACCCTAACCCTTTTCAATTGCTTCATTACATGGTAATAACCTAAGGTAATAACCTAAGGTAAGTTGGAAATGATAGAACGAGCTGAATTATATTTGATTCAAATTAGTTTTTGTGATAAGGACTAAATTGAATAAACTTGAAAATATGATATATTGTTATAATCATGCAATTGAATTCGATTTGTGATGCTTTGTACTGGAACTTATGTGAATTGATGATTAGTTGGTTAAATTATGTTGTGGAATTAAGAAATTGATTATTATAAACTGAAATGAGGATGGATAGTGAATAGTGAATTATAGATTCAGAAATGTATAATTTGACTGTATAAACGAGTTATATATTTTGACATGTAGATTGTCATATTAATTTGCATTTGAACTCTCATTTGTTGATTCATGCCTTGCATGACTTATATTATGATTTAAAGTTTTGATATAGAAATACCACTGAGTTATACTCATCATACGATTTTGTTTCTCGTGCGTAAGTTAGGTACTTTTTGATTCAATCATCAATTTCAGCATTTAGCAGCAATCCCAAACTCAAGTGTTAGTGAAATTTTTATTTTGGTCAAGGCATGTAACTAAGGTGTCATTAGTTAAATAATGTTTATCTTGGATTTGTTAGCATTTTGAGGATCAAGTATATAAATGTATATGTATGTGTTGAAAGTGGTTATGTTAATATTATCTTGTTGAAGTTGTTTGGCATATATGCATAATGACTTAATGGTTGAGAAGATAATATGCTAGGTGTGTATTTGGTTAATGTATAGATGTGAAAATGATGATTGATACATTTGTTTTGGTCTTGCAATAAATGGCATGTTTTGTGCATGTTTTAATAGTTGAATTTGAATGTTTCATTATGTCTTTCAAAAGGTCTGAAGATGCATGCTTAGTTGAACATGTTGAGGTGCCTTGATGACATATTGGTATATTTTGGTTGAATTGTGTATAAAGGTGTAAATTGTGGCAGAGTTATACACTTAGGATGGTTGTTGTAAATGATGTTTTGGCATAATTATAATGCTTTTGGAATTGATTGTGATATGGTATATTTGGTTGCTTGTGACATAAGTGAAATAAGGATACAAAACTTGTTTTAAAGGTAATTTTTTAGGTACACACGGCCTTGTACATGGCTTGGCACATGGTTGTGTGCCTTACACAGCTTAAGACATGATCGTGTGGCGTATAGGTTTTGGATAATTTTTGGTGCACAATCTAGTGACACAACCGTGTGATCTACATCACACGAGCTTAGCTTTCGCACACGATCTGGGACACGACCGTGTGACCCACCTCACACGGTCCTATCTTTTGCACACAATTAGGGGACATGGTCGTGTGACCCCTATTTTTCATATTTTTCCCAACTTTTTGTTTATGCTCCAAATTGACCATTGTTCATTATCAAGTTGATTTAAACTTTCGTAAGCTCGATATTAATTCAAAATCTATTGAAACACATGCTAAATTGATTGTTTATGAATTGTGTGATAATTAATTAAGAAGTTTCAATTATAATTTGTTTGTAAATGGTTTATAATTGTCTATAACCTTCTATTACTAGGGTTTAGAAACTAGACTAGGTATAAGGTGTAATAGTTATGGCATGGATTGTGTAAGGTGACAAAGAATACCATGTTTGTATGTCATTTTAAATTATTGAGAAATGAAATTTCAAGCATGTTATGTTTAATTTCATACGAACTTACTAAGCACTAAGTATGGTTACCATTGTTTTGCTTTGTTTGGTTTTCTATCTTGTAGATTGTCAAAAATCATGTTGTCGATTGGATCATTTTGTCGGAGCTCACACTATCTATGAAACTCTTCGGTAGACTTTTGAACATTTTGGCCTGGTTATAAGTGGCATGTAAATAAGTGATAATAATTATGTATATATGTGTGGTTGAACCTTATAAATTGGTTATTTTGATGTGAATATAAATGTAATGTATCAATGTGTCTTGTGTTGGTTGGTTGGCATCAACATGTATTTGATAGTTTTGCATGCTGTATTTGATGAGTTTGGCACTTTAGCATAATGCTGATATGGTGAGTGAATAGGTATCAATATTATGGCATGTTTATAAGTGAATGGTTTGATTTAATGTTGTTAAAATGTGGTACAAATTGTGGCATATTGGTTAGCATTTAGGGTGATGTTATAAGTTGTATTTTTTTGTATAAAATGTGGTTGTTTTAAACATGCATGGATTGATTGAAATGTGTATCATAGGATCCTTTGATGGTTGGTTTGAATTGTACATTTAAAGACTCATTTATTCTCTACATGGTTTGCCACACGACTGTGTGTAACACCCCTCACCCGTATTCAATGCCGGAATAGGGTTATGGAGCATTACTAGTCTTATAACACAATTAAACATACATTTTTCAATTCCATGTAATCATCATTTAACATCAACCACATTGCCCCTAATACGAGCCTACGAGGTCCAAAACATGCTTTAAGAGTGGTTCAGGACTAAACCGATAACTCAAGAAATTTTTACAAAACTTAGAAAGTTTTTCAAACTACAAGAGACACACGCTCGTGTGGCCCGACTGTATGTCTCACACAGCCAAAGACACACCTGTGTCACAGGCCATGTGGACATTCAAAATGGGATCACATGGCTATGTCCCAGCCCATGTCTGACCCCATGTTACTGCCTAACTTAGGTCACAAGGCCAACCACACTCCCGTGTGACCAGCCTATGTGCCCTTTCAAAATGGACTCACATGCCTGTGTGCCAGGTCGTGTGCTAGGCCATGCCAAACCTGTAGGGTATGCTGACTTATGCCACACGGTCAGGTCACATGCCCGTGTGCTGGGCCGTGTGAAACATACTAACTTGATTTTTAATTCAACACTAGGGGCACAAGGCCGTGTAACCTAACCGTGTGTCACACACGGCTGAGACACACGCCTGTGTCTCTGCCCGTGTGGACAAAAATAGGCTATTTGCCAAGCCATCTTGCCATCCAAATTTGCATACACCTACACCAAACCAAATGGAACCAAAACATGGCATAAATAGGCATTCAAAACAACTAAATCAAGCCTAATTCATGCTAGTTCTAATCTATCATCTGCAATACATACAAGTAGCAAAGTAGGCCATTCCATTTATACCGAATTCATATTCACAATTCAACTAAATGGACACTTTCAAACATGCATCCTTTTGCCCAAACTCACAAGCATATAACTTCTCAAATATCAGCCATGCATCATAAGCATTAATATAGCAATTATCACCACAAGACAAAGGCCATTTGCATATATAGATATTTACACAACCAAATCAACCAAAATAAGCCAACTCTCATGGCTATAAACACAACTAAATACTTAACATTTACAAGTCATTTCACATGACCAAATTCATTACCAAACTATATATTAAAATGGCCATAATCCTATACATGCCATATACCCAAATTACTTAAGTTCAAAAGTACCAAAGTGATAGTTGGATAGTGTGATGAAGTCTCCAACAATCCCCGAATCTGAGCTGGCTTTGATATCACTATAAAACACGAAAAAATAAATAATGTAAGCTATAAAGCTTAGTAAGCTCATATGAAATAAACTCAGTTAATCATAAATATACAATTCAAACAACTGAATATATCAACACATAACTTATATTAGCTAACAAACCTTCCACATATTCAAACATAACATTATATGTGAAATTCACAAGTTTCTTCAATTCAAAGCTTATGTGGTTCATGTACATACCTGTACCACCTCTTATTAATCTCTTACTCATCCATGTCTTTGATATCCCGTTGAACTATTCAAAATACTATTGGATACCCGGGAATCTCGCACCCTAATTGCCACATATATATAGCCGAACCTCTCTCAATCTCGTATCACATATAATGCTCACTCTCGAGCTATCAACAAGTCTACTCATACAAGCTGACGGTCATGATGAAGCTACATGGTGCTGCTTACACAAGCTGACGAGTATCTGCAACACATACTGGATAACTCAGCCACCGGTAGGACGTATGGACCAGCACCCAAATCATATAACCTTTAATGACATGTCAATTGTATCCTAATCTATTCCTAAGGTTCAACTTGGATTTCTCATTTGTGGAACCGTTTTCAGATATGTCTGCAAGGTCGTATTCACAATTTATACAATATCAAAGCATTTAAAACACAAATATAATAATGCTTATTACATACGAACTTAGCTCGAATGCAAAAATGACGAAACGAGTCGATTAGTCCGAAACCTTGTTCTTTCCCCGTTCTAAATTTGTATTTCATTTTTCTTGATCTAAATGTAATCAAAATTAACTTATTTAATTATCACTCTATTCAATTTAGTCCAAAATACACCTTAAGGCAACTTTACACTTTTTCCCCTAATATTTCAACATTTTTACAATTTAGTCTTTATCTCATAAAAACACAAATTCATTGAATTCAACCTAAACACATGCTAGCCAAATTTCAATTAGGTCCCTAGCAGCCCACAATTTTCATTTATTTCACAATTTAACCATAAAATTTCAACAGTTCTCAATTAAATCCCATAAATGACAATTTTGTCAAAAATCACTTTACAAATGTTTTTTTATCTAACAACAAACATGCATTTCTATTATCAAACATCAAAATACACTAACATTCATCTATGGAAAAACTTAAACCTGTAACAGTTTTGCAAAATAGCTCCTGGGCTAGCTAGACTAAGCTGCAACGATCTCGAAAACACAGAAATCATTAAAAACCGAGTCAAAATTCATGTACATGCACTTAGGATAGTTGTCGAACCTTGAAGCTTTAGCTATGGTATTTCTTTAGGTCTAATTTCAGTTAGGAGGAAGAAAATGGACTAAAATATTTGGTTTTATTAAACTTATTAAATTTTTATTTATTAATTACTATTATAACCTTTAATAAAATTCATTAGAATCACTTAATATAAGTCCATAAATGTCCACTCATATTAACAATGATATATTTACCAGACAAGGACCTCCACTATTTAATTTCATAGCCATTTAATGCCTTTAGCTATTAGAACATCACTTTTGTACTTTACGTGATTTAGTCCTTTTTATCAAATTAAGTATTCAAACGATAAAATTTCTTAACGAAAATTTCACACAATCATACTATCATGCTGTAGACATTAACATATTTGGTTTTATTAAACTTATTAAATTTTTATTTATTAATTACTATTATAACCTTTAATAAAATTCATTAGAATCACTTAATATAAGTCCATAAATGTCCACTCATATTAACAATGGTATATTTACCAGATAAGAACCTCTAGTATTTAATTTCATAGCCATTTAATGCCTTTAGCTATTAGAACATCACTTTTGCACTTTACGTGATTTAGTCATTTTTATCAAATTAAGTATTCAAATGATAAAATTTCTTAACAAAAATTTCACACAATCATACTATCATCTTGTAGACATTAAAATATTTGGTTTTATTAAATTTATTAAATTTTTACTTATTAATTACTATTATAACCTTTAATAAAATTCATTAGAATCACTTAATATAAGTCCATAAATGTCCACTCATATTAAAAATGGTATATTTACCAGATAAGGACCTCCACTATTTAATTTCATAGCCATTTAATGCCTTTAGCTATTAGAACATCACTTTTGCACTTTACGTGATTTAGTCCTTTTTATCAAATTAAGTATTCAAACGATAAAATTTCTTAACAAAAATTTCACACAATCATACTATCATGCTGTAGACATTAAAATAATAATAAAATAATTATTTAGACCTTGGATTTGTGGTCCCTAAACCACTGTTCTGATTTGACTAAAAATAGGTTGTTACAACTTTTCCCTTTAGGAATTTTCGTCCTCGAAAATCTTACCAGAAAAGATGTTAGGGTACTATTTTCTCATAGCTTCCTCATATTCCCATGTGGCTTCTTCGACACCGTGCCATTGCCAAAGTACTTTCACTAAAGCTATGTTCTTATTTCTCAACTCCTTAACCTCTCGAGCTAAAATTCTGATCGACTCTTCATTACACATCATATTAGGTTGAATTTCAATCTCTGCTGGAGAAATTACATGTGATGGATCCGATCGATATCGTCGTAACATCAACACATGAAACACATTGTGGATCTTTTATAATTTTGACGGTAAAGCTAATCGATATGCCACTGGCCTTATTCTTTCAATGATCTCATACGGCCCGATAAATCGTGGACTCAATTTTCCTTTGCGACCAAATCAAAGGATATTTTTCCACGGAGATACTTTAAAGAATACTCTATCATTGATCTAAAATTCAATGTCTTTACATTTCAAATCTGCATATGATTTCTGTCGATTAGACACCGCTTTCAAACTGTCGTGAATTACTTTCACTTTCTCTTTGGTGTCTCTGATCAAATCAACCCTGTGAATCTTTTTCTCACTAAGCTCGATCCAATATAGTGGAGCTCAACATTTGCGACCATACAGTGCTTCATACAGTGCCATCTTTATGCTCGATTGAAAACTATTGTTATACGCAAATTCAACTAATGGCAAATATTTTTCCCAATTGCCTTCAAATTCTAAAATACAACAACGAAGCATATCTTTGAGAATCTGAATTACTCTCTTAGACTGACCATCGGTTTGGGGATGAAATGTGTTACCAAAGTGCAACCGCATACCTAAAGCTTCTTGCAATTTCTTCCAAAATCACGATGTAAACCTATGCTTCTATTTGAAATAATCGAAACTGGCACCTTGTGCAATCTAACGATCTCAGAAATGTACAATTTAGCCAATTTATCAAGCGAGTAATCTGTATGTACCGGAATAAAATGGGTCGATTTCATCAAACAATCAACAATAACCCAAACAACATCTTTTTTTCGGAGATAGGGGTAATCCCGATACGAAATCCATCGTAACCTTATTCCATTTCCACTCTGGTATCATCACTAGCTGAAGTAATCCCGAAGGCACTTGATGTTCAGCTTTGACTTGTTTACAAACTAAACATCTCGACACAAACTCTGAAATGTCTCGTTTCATACCCGACCACTAGAATAACTATTTTAAATCATTGTACATTTTAGTACTCCCCAGATGAACAGATAAACAACCACTGTGTGCTTCGTGTACAATTTTCTGAATAATCTCAGAGTTTCTTGGTACACATATTCTACCTCGGAACATTAAACAATCATTGAATCCGATCTGATAGTCTAAATCACTAGTTGACTCGCATTGAACTCTTTTAGCTTGCAACTCGTTGTCACACTTTTGAGCTTCACAAATTTGTTAAAGAAATACCGGTTTAGCTTTTAATTTAGCCAAAATTGAACCATCAGTAGACAAGGTTAGCTGAGTGTTCATCAGTCGCAAAGCAAATAATAATTTTCTACTCAAAGCATCCACGACTATGTTCGTTTTCCCAGATGATAATCAATCATTAACTCATAGTCTTTCAACAGCTCAAGCCATCTTTGTTGTTGCAAATTCAAATCTTTCTGAGTCATTATATACTTCAAACTCTTGTGATCGATAAAAATGTGGCACTTTTCAACGTATAAATGATGTCGCCAAATTTTCAATGCGAAAATAATAGAAGCCAACTCTAAATCGTGCATCGGATAATTCTTTTCATGCTATTTTAACTGTCTGGAAGCATAAGCTATCACTTTACCCTCTTGCATCAAAACACAACCCAAACCGTTAAATGACATGTCATTGAAAATTACAAACTCTTTACTTGAATCAGGTTGAACCAAAACTGCCTCAGTTAACAATGCTTTCAACTGTTCAAAACTCTATTGACATTTCTCAGACCACTCAAATTTTACATCTCTCTATAGCAATCTGGTTATCGGTGTTACAATCATCGAGAAT
This sequence comes from Gossypium arboreum, assembly GCF_025698485.1. Classification (NCBI taxonomy): domain Eukaryota; kingdom Viridiplantae; phylum Streptophyta; class Magnoliopsida; order Malvales; family Malvaceae; genus Gossypium; species Gossypium arboreum. The sequence goes on from NC_069072.1 coordinate 68,170,460, forward strand.
CCTTTTACAAAATATCGATAATAGCCAGCTAATCCCAGAAAGCTTCTAACTTCGGATACGTTTCTTGGTGGTTTCCAATCAACAACTGTTGAAATCTTGCTTGGATCAACTCGTATACCTTCCGCTGAAACAATATGCCCCTAAAATTTGACTTCTTGGAGCCAAAAATCGTATTTACTAAATTTAACAAACTGTTGCTTATCTCTTAAGGTTTGTAATACAATCCTTAGATGCTTAGCATACTTAGACTCATCTCGTGAATAGATCAGAATGTCGTCAACGCAAATCTGTCTAAATAAGATCTAAAGATCTGATTCATCAAATCCATAAAAACTACAGAAGCATTAGTTAATTCGAAAGGCATAACAAGAAATTCATAATGTAATAGCCTGATTTAGACCCTAATTGGAATGGTGGTTTCGGGACCACCAATCCGAGTCAGAAAAATATTTTAAAATTATTTTCTGTGTTTATTTTGTGCGAATTTATATCTGTGAAATTTTTGTGATTTAATTTTATTGTTTGAGTGTCCGATTAAATAAAAATGACTTAATCGCGTAAAATGAAAATTTAGGGGTTATTTCTAAAAGGGGTTGAATTGTTAGTGGCTTTCTAAATTGAAGCCTTAAAGTGGTAAATAGGCCATATTTAATATTGGTGGATGGTAGTGGCCATAGTTTATAATAGTATAATAAGGTTATATAGGTAATTTAGTTAATAAACTTATATTAAATAAAACCAAAGTTAAGATACATGTTATTTCATTTGTTCATCCACCGAAACAACAAATAAGAAAGAAAAAAAAATAAAAAAACTAGGGTTCGGCTTCATTCAAGCTTAATCAAGGTAAGAGTTTAGCTCGATTTTTGATAATTTTTACGTTTTTTAGATCGTTGTTAAGTAATCTTCAAGGCCCATACTTTAATTTTTGATTTTGATGAATATTTTGAGTTATGCCATGGACGAGAGCTTGTGATTTTTGTTGTTTGATGATGAAATATGAAAAATATGTTTTAGATTAACATGTTTTGTATTGGAGTTTTTGATGATTTTGAGTAATTAGGACTAAATTGAAAAAATAATAATTTGAGGGAATAAAATGTGAAAAAAATGAATTATATGGGCTTGTATGGATATGGGTAATATTCGACCTAACTTGGGTATAGAGAAATTTTGTGTATTTTGTGTTTTGTGCAATAGGGACTAAATTGTTAAAAGTGTAAATGTCAGGGGTAAAATGGTAATTTGTAATTTATGTGTTTTTGGACTAAATTGAATAAAAATATGTTTGAATAACCTTAATTTGAATATGTTTAGATCAAGAACCAAAGAAGTCAGATTTGGATCGGGGGAAAACGAAAGTTGTTGACTAGCTGCCCTATTTCGTTTTATAACGTCCGAGGTAAGTTTATAAACAAATAGATGTGCTAAATTGTAGTTAAATGTTAAATATATATGCTGGTATGAAATGTATGAATTTATACATGCTGTGGCCGGTTATGAATAAGCTTGGCTATTACATTTCTGAATTCGTTTCAACCGAGTTATGACGTCCGAAAGCCCCATATGAACCTTAGGAATAGTTAGGATATATATGTCATGACATAGGATTCCGATATATGTGTACGAGTAAGACCATGGCATCGATATGTGAATCTGACATATGTGTGCAGTAAGACCCTGTCTAAGACAGTGGCATCGATATGTGATTACATTTAAGACCACGCCTGGGACGTTGACATTGTACGATAAATGTGTGATTATCCGAGTATCCTACCCAATTTTGAGTGGTTCATCGGGCAAAGGTAAATCGTGTACGGATGTGTAAAATGAATTAAAATGACACGTATGAATTTAGCTTATTACTTAATTGAAACAAGGTAAGTAAGTTTCTTAATATTTATTTGTTGTAAATCTTATAAGATGCAAATGAAGAAAATATGTGTAAGATAAGCTAATTGGCCAGGTATGAATTGGCTTGTTGTTTAATTAAAATGAGGTAAGTGAGTAATTTGGTACTTATTTCAAATTATGCATAATGCAATTAAAGGTTACATATGAATTAGGTAAGTGCATTAGGCCTTGTGAATAGTATTAAAGTGAGTTTTAATTTATATGTATGTATAAATACATGTATTCGGCTATCTAATTAAAATGTATATGAAATTATAAGATGATACATGAGTTTGTGTATTTGTGAGCATGTGAACTAGGTTGATATTAATTATTTGGCTTTGGAAGTTAATTGATAATTAGTTAACATGGATATATAAGTATTCAGCCAAGAGGCAAATATGAATGAATATATATTTATAATATAGATTTTATATGATTAAATCTAAATGTTTTATAATAATGTGCTTTGGCTTTGTTTAATTAAATTGATGATATATTTTGGGTTGTTCATTTGCTTATCACTTACTAAGCTATAAATAACTTACTCTATGTATATGTGTGTTTCTGTTTTATAGACTTTGGAGCCAAGCTACAAGCTTGGGGACTGTCAGCAAAGTTTCATAACACTATCAGCTATTTTGGTACCTTTATAAGTTAAACTTGAATTATGGCATGTATAGGCTGGAATGTGTTTTGAAATGTTGAAATTTTGATATGTAAAATTTAAAGCCATGCGAAAATGGCTTATTTCTAAATTTGGTTTTGATTGTGCTTGATTGTAGTTTAAAATGTGTTAGTTATTATGCTATGAAATGTGAATCAGTGGCATAGGTGATGGATCGTAGATGTTTTGGAAATGGATGAGTAGTGATATGAGTTTGAGCATTAAAATTGGTTAATGAACTTGAAAGTGGCATATATGAATCGGCTATAAATAATATTTGTTTGGTTTGGATGTGTTTTATACTAAAATATGTATATAGGTGAACATGCTATTTATGCTTAGTTTTGACCTAGTATGTTCTTAGATTTAATGTCTAATATGTTAGGTGTGATAATTAGTTGATGGAAATTTTGGTGATATATGTGGTTATAAAATGATATGTTCGGTCATGGTATAAATATATGTACTTGTACTAAGTATATTAATTGATTCGAACATGGTATTTATATATATTATCGAATGAGTGATTAGTCAATTTGGTTTGGTTTGTATGGATGTGAAAATACATATATTATATCTTAAATAATTGATAAAATAGGTATGGTTGATAAATGGGTTTAATGTAGTGTTTGGATTTATTGCTTGTAAGTCAAAAATGTTTGAAGTAAGGTGATTAGTAATTCGAATATAATCATGTTCATTGCTAAGCATGAAACATATGTAAATAGTATATATGTTCGATTACCATGAAAAATCATTTCTTTAAGTCATAAGGATAGTTTTATAAATGAACCATTACATGGTGTTAATATGCATAAATGTACGACACTAATTGGGATTGTCACTTTATAAATATGTATATATTAAGATATGTGTTGGAACAATGTTTTGACATGTGACTGTAAGTATAAATTTAATTATTATTTGACATTTAAGTGATGCTTGAGCTTGGAATTTAGTAATGATTTCATTAATTAATTTAATAGTCAATATCTACTCATGTATTATAATAATTGGATTATTTATTTAGATTTATAATCTATCTTTGTTAAGATCAGCATATGCTTTAATGTTTTAAATAATATATTACATATTATTGCTTATAAATGATATGATTTTATATATGTATGATGTGAAATGTTTCAAATTTAAGAGTTGTGTTAGTTTATGAAATAAATTATAACTGATCTTTGAGACTTATTCATGTGTATATATATATAATTGTTCAAAAATTGTGTTTTATTCCGTAATGCTTTATGACCCTAATTCGGTGACGGATACGGGTTAGGGGTGTTACATTTTGTTGGTATCAAAGCTACGGTTTAGTCAGTTCCAGGACTAACGTAGCACGTGTGAGTCTAGTTATACAGGCAATATTATATACTTTGATAGTGTGATGACTTCTGACATTTGAAAATATGTTTTCATATAGTAAATGGATCTCGATAGAGCTGTAGCTGCTGATGTCGAGAGTGTAGCGCCTGCTTCCGCGCAAGGGATAGCGCTAGCTGATTCTCGACTGACTTCGAGTAATCAAGAAAGTGAGGCTAAATAAGCCTTTTATCAAATGATGAATGATTGGTTTACTCAATATATCCGGACTAATTCGGCTGCACAACAACCTCCACCCCCAACTAATCCATCTTTGATGCTTGTTGTACCTCAAGTAAGTGATCCGCTGAGATTATATAAGCCACCTATTGATAAAATTAGAAAACATGGAGCTGAAGAGTTTAAAGCTACTGATAATGACGATGCTGAGCGTGCTAAGTTCTAGCTTGATAATACTATCCGTGTGTTTGATGAGCTGTACTGTACCCCGGATGAATGTTTGAAATGTGCCATATCCTTGCTTCGAGACACGGCATATCACTGGTGGAATACCCTAGTATCAGTGATTCCGAGATAGTGGGTGACTTGGGAATTCTTTCAGACTGAGTTCCGTAAGAAATATATTATCCAGAGATTTATTGATCAGAAGCGTAAAGAATTTCTGGAGCTGAAACAGGGTCAGATGATCGTGACAGAGTATGAACGAAAGGTTGTGAGACCCAGTCAATATGCCCGAGAGTGTGTTTCTACCGAAGCTATAATGTGTAAAAGATTTGAAGATGGGCTAAACAAAGACATTAAACTGTTAGTTGGCATACTGAAGATAAAAGAGTTCGTAGTATTGGTTGAGCGAGCCTACAAAAGCTAAAGAGAGCTCGAGAAAGAGAAAAGAAAAGTTGATTTTGAAGCTGGAGATGCACGTAAAAGAACATCCGATAAGTTATTCTAGTCGGCACCAAAGAAGTTCCGAGATGATTTCAGCCGTTCCAAAGCCACTTCAGGTTATTCTAGACAGGATCAGAGTAGACCACCTATGAGCTCGAGAGCTACCTCAGTAGCTACTGTGGGGAATTTCAGATCAAATCAACCCGAGTGTAAACATTGTGGCAGACAACATCCCGGTAGTTGCAGATTACATGATCGGGCTTATTTTAAATGTGGATCAATGGATCATTATATTCGTGATTGCCTAGTCTTAGCTGAAGAAAATCCAGTGCAGAATACGAGATCGAGTAATACTGCAGCTTGAGGTAGACAACCCAGAAATGCGGGTAATGCGAGTGGCAGTCAGAGAGGGACTAAAGATCTCAAATCAATCTTCGAGAACACTGTTGCTCCTTTCAACTGATCAAACAAATCACCAATTTTTGGTAAAGGATACTTGTTTTTTATCGTAACCTTGTTGAGCTGACGATAATCAATACAAAGTCTCATTGATCCGTTTTTCTTCTTTGTGAACAATACCAGTGCACCCCAAGGCGAAAAACTAGGTCGTGCAAAACCCCTATCCGTTAACTCTTGCAACTGATATTCAACTCTTTGAATTCTGTCGGAGCCATTCTGTACAGAGCTATAGATATGGTGATGTTCCCGGTATCAATTCAATGGAAAACTCAACCTCTCTGATCGGTGGTAACGCTGGCAACTCTTATGGGAACACATCCGGATACTCACATACTATTGGCACTGATTCAATCTTTGATTCAGACACTTCTGTATCTAGTACATAAGCAAGATAAGCTTCACAACCTTTTCTCATGTATCTTTGAGCTAACATTGACGATATCACGATAGACAATTCATTCGACTCATCTAATTCAATTTGAAGGGTTTCAGTACTCTGACATTTCAATTCAATGGTTTTTTGTCTACAATTCACAATAGCATCATGCAGCGTCAACCAATCCATACCCAGAATTACATTAAACTTATCAAATGGTAACACTATCAGGTTTGTCGAAAAATAGTAACCCTGAGTTATTAAAGGACAATTGTTGCAAAATTTATCAACTAGAACATACTTGCCTAAGGGGTTCGATACTTTAATTGTAAACTCAGTAGACTCAACAGGTAAACTCTTACTAGACACTATAAGTCATACAAATATATGAATGAGTCGATCCAGGATCAATCAAGGTCATTACATTAGTGTCATAGAAAGAAAATGTACCGGTGATAATATCTGGTTATGACGCATCTTCGTGAGTGCGAATACGTAAGCTCTGGCAGGTGCTCTAGCCTCAAATCTCACAATGGAGTCCTTTGTCGTTCCTTTACTACCAGTCACATTTCCTGCATTTCTAGGTGGTCTCCCTCTAGAAGCTGTGTTGCTCGGTCTTGTATTCTGAAATTTATCTTTCTCGGCTAACTCAGGGCAATCTTGAATGAAATGATCTTGCGAGCCACACTTAAAACAACCTCTATTATTCATCCAGCATTCACCAAAATGTCGTCAACCACATTGTTGACACTCGGGTTTATTATTTCTCACATTACCAACACTCGATACAAATGTAGCTTGAGCTTTAGGACTCGAGTATTGGTTTCCACGATTTCTATTTGGATACCCATTCGAATGAGTGTATGAATCTCTTGATTTCTTTGACGAAGATTGATATGGTTTATTCATCGATCTTTTTCTCGAATCTCAGGCCTCAAAATTCACCTTTCTCTTTTCTTTCACAAGTTCTTCTGCTTTACAAGCTCTGTCAACCAATACCACAGATTCTTTCAACTCTAGAATCCCGACTAGCAATCTGATATCTTCATTCAACCCATCTTCAAATCTTTTACACATAATTACTTCAGTTGAAACACATTCTCAAGCATACTGACTAAGTCTCACAAACTCTCGGTCGTACTCAGTCACAGAGATACGACCCTACTTTAGCTCTAGAAACTCTTTGCGCTTTTGGTCGATAAACCGCTGGCTGATATATTTATTTCTGAACTCAACTTGAAAGAATTACCAGGTGACCCTTTCTCTTGGCACCACTGATACTAAAGTATTCCACCACTGATATGCTGTGTCTTTCAGAAATAAAACGACACATTTTACTCATTTAGCTGGTGTGCAGGAAAGCTCATCAAATACCCAAATTGTATTTTCAAGCCAAAACTCAACTCTCTCAGGATCGTCATTAGTAGTAGCTCTGAACTCTTTAGCTCCGTATTTCTAAATTTTATCAACTGGCAGCTTATTCAATCTTAAAAGTTCCACACCTTGAGGAGCTACAGGAATTGGTTGGGGGATTAGGTGGGGGTGGAGGTTGCTAAGCAGTCGGATTAGTTTAGACATACTCAGTAAATCACTCGTTCATCATCTAGAAGAAGGATTCTTTGGCCTCTTCTCCCTGACTGCCTGATACGGGTCTTGACTATGATTGCACTACCACGTGAACGGAGGCTGGTGCATTACTTTTTACATTATCAGCTACAGCTCAATTAGGATCCATTTACTATATGAAAACACAATTTAAAACTGTCAGGAGATATCACACTATCGCAGATTATAAATGGCATGTATAGCTAGACTCTCACATACGCTACGTTAGTCCTAGAATCGACTAAACTGTAGCTCTGATACCAATAAATGAAATATCCCTTACCCTATTAAATGCCGGAATAGGGTTATGAAGCATTACTAGACTTATAACACAATTTCACATGCATTTTTCAATTCCATGTAATCATCATTCAATATCAACCACATTGTCCCTAATACAAGCCTACGAGGCCCAAAACATGCTTTAAGAGTGGTTCGAGACTAAACCGATAACTCAGGAAATTTTTACAAAATTGAGAAAATTTTTCAAACTGTAGTGGACACACACCCCTATGGCCCGGTTGTATGTCTCACACAGCCAAAGACACGTCCGTCTCACAGGTCATGTGGATATTCAAAATAGGATCACATGGCCGTGTCTCAGCCTGTGTCCAACCCTGTGTAACTTCCTGACTTGGGTCACACGGCCAACAACATGCCCATATGACCAGCCTGTGTGCCCTTTCAAAATGGCTTCACACGCCCGTGTTCTAGGCCGTGTGCTAGATTGTTCCAAACCTATTGGGTATACCGACTTATGCCATATGGCCAGGTCACAGGCCCGTGTGCTAGGCCATGTGGAGCATACTAACTTGATTTTTAATTCAACACAAAGGGACATAAGGCTGTGTAACGTGATCGTGTGTCACACACTACTGAGACACACGCCCGTATGGACAAAAATAGGCTATTTACCAAGCCATCTTGCCACCCAAATTTGCATACACCTACACCAAACCAAATGGCACAAAAATATGGCATAAATAGGCATTCAAGCCAACTAAATCAAGCCTAATTCATGCTAGTTCTAATCTATCATCCACAATGCACACAAATAGCAAAATAAGCCATCTCATTTATACCAAATTCAAATTCACAATTCAACTAAATGGACACTTTCATACATGCATCCTTTTTCCCAAACTCATAAGCATATAACTTCTCAAATATCAACCATTCATTACAAGCATTAATATAGCAATTATCAATACAAGAAAAAGGCCATTTGCATATATATATATATTTACACAACCAAATCAACCAAAATAAGCCAACTCTCATGACTATACATACAACCAAATACTTAATATTTACAAGCCATTTCAAATGAACAAATTCATTACCAAACTCTATATTAAAATGGCCATAATCCTATACATGCCATATACCCAAATTACTTAAGTTCAAAAGTACCAAAGTGATAGTTGGATAGTGTGATGAAGTCTCTGACAATTCTCGAATCGGAGCTAGCTTTGATATCACTATAAAACACGTAAAAATAAATAATTTAAGCTATAAAGCTTAGTATGCTCATATGAAATAAACTCAATTAATAATTCAAACAATTGAATATATCAACACATAACTTATATTAGCTAACAAACCTTCCACATATCCAAACATAAGATTATATGTGAAATTCACAAGTTTTTTCGATTCAAAGCTTATACGGTTCATGTATATACCTGTACCAACTCCTATTAATCTCTTACTCATCCATGTCTTTGGTATCTCTGTTGAACCATTCGAAATACTATTCGATACCCAGGAATCTCGCACCCTAAGTGCCACATATATAAATAGCCAAAGCTATCTCAATCTCGTATCACATATAATGCTCACTCTCTAGCTATCAATAGGTCTGCTCACATAAGCTGACGGTCATGACGAAGCTACACAGTGCTGCTCACACAAGCTGACAAGTATCCGTAACACATGTCGGATAACTCAGTCACTGGTAGGACGTACAGACCAGCACCCAAATCACATAACCCCTAATGACATGTCATTTGCATCCTAATCTATTCCTAAGGTTCAACCGGGATTTCTCATTTGCCAAATCATCGTCAGATATGTCTGCAAGGTCGTATTCACAATTTATGCAATATCAAAGCATTTAAAACAAAAAATATAATAATGTTTATTACATACGAACTTACCTCGAATGCAAAAATGACGAAACGAGTCGATTAGTCCGAAACCTTGTTCTTTCCCCGATCAAAATTCATATTTCACTTTTCTTGATCTAAATGTAATCAAATTAACTTATTTAATTATCACTGTATTCAATTTAGTCCAAAATACACATGAAGGAAACTTTACACTTTTGCCCCTAATATTTCAACATTTTTACAATTTAGTCTTTATCTCATAAAAACACAAATTCATGCAATTCAACCTAAACCCATGCTAGCCGAATTTCAATTCGGTCCCTAGCAGTCCACAATTTCCATTTATTTCATAATTTAACCACAAATTTTCAACATTTCTCAATTAAATCCCTAAATGATAATTTTGTCAAAAATCACTTTACAAATGTTGTTTATCTAACAACAAACATGTGTTTTCTATCATCAAACATCAAAATACACCAACATTCATCAATGGCCAAACCTTAAACCTTTAACAGTTTTGCAAAATAGTCCCTGGGCTAGCTAGACTAAGCTACAACGATCTCAAAAACATAGAAATAATTAAAAATCGAGCAAAATTCACTTACATGCACTTAGGATAGTTGCCGAACCTTGAAGATTTAGCTATGGTATTTCTTTAGGTCTAATTTTAGTATTTATTTAGGTCTAATTTCAGTTAGAAGGAAGAAGATGGACTAAAATATTTTTTTTATTAAACTTATTAAATCTTTATTTATCAATTACTATTATAACCTGTAATAAAATTCATTAAAATCACTTAATATAAGTCCATAAATGTCCACTCATATTAAAAATGGTATATTTATCACATAAGGACCTTCACTATTTAATTTTGATAGCCATTTAATACCTTTAGCTATTAGACCATCACTTTTGCACTTTACGCGATTTAGTCATTTTTATCAAATTAAGCATTCAAGCGATAAAATTTCTTAATGAAAATTTCACACAATCATACTATCATGTTGTAAACATTAAAGTAATAATAAAATAATTATTTTGACCTTAGATTTGTGGTCCCAAAACCACTGTTTTGATTTGACTAAAAACGGGTTGTTACACCGTGTGTCACATACAAGCTTGTGACACGTCTGTGTGCCTATAGAAATTATATATCTTGTGCACCACATGTTTATAGTATTTCACACGGGCTGGCTACACACCCATGTGGAATTGTTCATATGGTCATTAGTTTTGTACACGGTCTCAGTTTGTTACACGATCCAGGTACACGGCTGTGTGACTATAAGTTGAAATTTTGTATCTAAGTCTACACAAATTTAGTTAGTTACACGGCTTGGCTACACGGCCTTGTGAATCCCTTCTACACGATTTCAATTTTTCACACGGTCTAAGCATACGACTGTGTGACCCTTATTTACTGAAATTTTTAAAATTTTTATTAAGATTCCAATTAAGTCCTTATTTAATTCTGGGTTGGTTTGAAAGCTTTCGTAAACTTGTTTAAAACTCATTTTTGTTTATAAATCATGTTACATTCAGATTATGGAATGTTATATTGATTAATTGAATGTTTAAAGTTGAAATTTTACATGATATGCTTTGTTAACGGTTGTAGTATCCTATAGCTTAGGTTCAGTGACTGAACCAGGTGATGGATATTACATTTTGTGGTTTCAGAGCTACGATTTAGTCAATTATAGATTAAATGTAGCATATATCGAGTTTAAAAATACATGTCATTTTATAATTTGTGATAGTGTGATGTCTCTTGATCCACTTTGACCTTGTTTTTCTTATAGATAAAAGATGTCTATTGAATCCAATTGAGTTGTTTCTGACGAGGTTGATATTAATGTCCCAGCCTCAGAGCATGGGGTTGTTGAGAGTATGCCCGAGTCTCAAGGGCTAGGATGTGAGGTGCGAGGTGCTTTCTTCTGAATGATGAGTAATTGGTTTATGGAATTCGTATGATTCAAACCTATGGCTAAACAACCTCCACCCCCACCTGTGCCTCCCCCGACACCCCTTCATTCTTAAATGTCAATGTTGATAAATTTTTATTGGCCTCCTTTCAACAAAATTCAAAAATGTGGGCTTAAAGAGTTCCACGGTAAAGTAGGTGATGGTCTTGCCATGGTTAAGTACTGTTTGGAAAACAGACAAAAGGTTTTTGATTAAATGACATGTCCTTTCGAAGATTGCTTGAGATATGCAGTATCTTTATTAAAACATGAATCCTTTCACTGGTGGTCAACTTTAGCAGTTGTAGTACCAAAGGACCAAGTTAATCTGGATTTTTTTCAAATGGAATTTTGGAAGAAATATGTTAGTAAATGATACTTAGACAAGAAGAATAAATAATTCCTTGAGTTGAAGCAAGGAAGTAGATCGGTTGTTGAATATGAGCGAGAGTTTGTACAACTTAGTAAATATGCTCATGAGATTGTGCCAACCGAAGAGGAGATGTGTATTCATTTTGAAGATGGTTGAACGATGAAATCAAGATGTTAGTGGGTGCAATGGAATTGTGAGAATTTGTTGTTTTGTCTGGTTGAGCACAAAAGATGGAAGAAATCTGTAATAATAAGAAACAAAAAAGGAAAAAGGTTCAAGATTTTGGAAAATAGAATACATCTAAACCGTTTTATGCTCTCCCACAAAAGAACATGAAAGAAGTTCATAGTCGTTTCACAGTAATGTCTGGATGTCTTGGGAGAGACCAGTTGAGACAAAGTAATTTGAGACCACAAATGACTTCAGTAGGCAACGCCGGTAGTGTACAAAATATAAATAGGCCTAAATATAATCGTTGTGGAAGAAATCATTTAGGTATGTGCATATTAAAAGACGGGTCTTGCTTGAAATGTGGACCATTCGACCACTTTCAAAAGGACTATCCAAATCGACTTGATCGAAACAGAGATCAGAATGTGAAACCTATAGTAACTTCTATGAGAAGAAGATGACCTAGAAATATTGATAATGCTAGAGCTAGCCAAGGCGGAACAAAAGACACAACTTTACGATCTAAAGCTTGAGCTCCTGTCAGAGATTATGCTATTCATGCTCGTTAAAAAGCTTTATCTCCCGATGTTATTACTGGCACCTTCTGTCTCATTGTTGTTACCATACATGCATTGATTGAACTTGAGTCAACACATTCATATATATGCACTATGTTTGCAACGAAATAAAATATACCAATAGAGTCGACTGATTAAGTTGTCAAAGAAACAAATCTGTTAGTTCAGAGTATCATCGTTGATTTCATATTTTTGCATTAGAATAAGCTCATTTTTCTCATTTCCTACACTTTTAAACCACCCTTTTCAGGAACACATTATGTTGGCCTTACCCACTCATTGTTAGATATAGCATACACAATTCCTACTTCCAACCATTTTCGTAACTCTTCTTTTACCACTTCTTTCATTTCTAGATTAAGATGCCTTTATGCATCCACTATCAACTTCTTTCCTTCTTCCAGACACATTTTTTGTTGTCATAGAATAGGTTTGATTCCTTTTAAATCATCAATAGTCCATTTGATTGCCTTTCTATGTGCTTTCAATACTTTTAGTAGTCTTGTTCGTGTTTAGAAGATAAGTGGGCTGCTATAATAACAGGTAAAGTATTATTTTTATTGAGATACCAATATTTCAAATGTGTTAAAAGTGGTTTCAGTTCCAATTTTGGTAGTTTAATTTATTGATGGAACCATCTCATCCGATGAGTTTCCTTTTAGACCCAACAGTTCCATACATTACTTCCACCAATCTATCTGATAAATTCGTTCCAGATGTTTTCTCATTACTTCTTCATCAACCTCTTCTTCCATTACTCCTTCCATATATGATATATCATATTGATCATCAGATGACTCCTCATCATCCTTTGCAAAACTCTCATTATCTGAATTATCCTCATCGGTTTCTAAGCTGAGCAATTCAATCACTTTCATTAAATCATCTATTAGTTCTGGATTTTTTACTTTCCTTCAAGTACGATTGTTACCATTCACTTTTTCTTATAACACAATTATCTCATGAGTTGTTTTATTCCAAATACTTCCTCCTATAATAATGTCAAATTGGCATCTGTTATATTGATCCAAACCTCCATATAGATGTTGCAGTTGGATTGCTAAGTCAAAACCCCCTTCAAGCACTTTCTGAAGAATTATTTTGAATTGATCCCATGCTTCTCCCATTGTTTTCGTTTGGTTTTGTTTGAAGTTTGACAAGTCATCTTCTGTGCTAAGAATGGTGGGCATTGGTATAGTTCTACGAAAAAGTAGTTGTACAAACTCTTCCCACAAAGTGATTGTACCAGGTGGTGGTGTAACATCCCAAATTAGGGCCTAGTCGGAACAGTGGTTTTGGGACCACAAATCTGACGTAAGAAAATTCATTTTTATGATATTTATATGGTCTACAATTTCATGGAATTATTTCATGAAAATCTCGTTCGAAAATTCTAACGTTTGGGCGCTCAATTTAGTCAAAAGGACTAAATTGTAAAAAGTGCAAAAGTTGAGTTCTACATGTTAGAAGTGTCTAATTGTTATGAAATTTTAAATTGGAGGTCCTTAATTGGTAATTAGACCATTGGATAATTTGTTGGACAAAAATGGACATGGAAGGGTAAAATTTTAAAGATGAGTAAAAAGGGCATTTTGGTAAATTGGTAATTAAATGGTCTAAAAGACAAAATAGAAGCCAAAACCCTTTTCCATCTTCTTATTTTGGCATAATGTAGCAAGGAGGAAGCCATGGTTAGGGTTTTCGAGCTTCCAAGCTCCATAGAAAGTGATCCCGAACCTCGTTTTTAATGTTCTTTGCATTTTTGAAATCCTTGTACATGATCTACTCATTTCTACCCATACTTTAAACTAGGGTTCATGTTTAAAAATTGACTGATGCATGACATGTTAGTACTTTGAAGATTAATGGAAGAATATGAAAGATTAAAGCATGTTTAGCAACTTTTACTAAGTAATTTTACATGAAAATGCATAAAAAGGACTAAAATGTAAAAGTTGTAAAATGGGTAGTAATAATTTGAATTGGGCTGCTATAAGAGCAATAAGGGTTTGGCTAGGCTTAAAGTACAAGAAAATCTAGCCCATTTCATTTTACGAGCCTAAGGACGAAAGTGCAAATATGTAAAATTTTAGGGGTCAAAATGTAAATTTGAAAAGTATGAATTATAGACCCATTTGAATAATGTGAGTAATAAATAAGTTATATTTGAAATGTTAGATCAAGAAAACAAGATTCGAGCTTAGAACGAGGTTAAAGGAGGTTAAGCACTAATTCGAAATAAATAGTCAAACTTGAACCCGAGGTAAGTTCTTATGGTAATAATAAGGAAATATCATGCTTGAATTGTAATTCTCTATTATTATGGCGTAAAGTGTATGATTTAATATATTAGAAGAATTCATGGATGATGAATATGATGTGGAAAATGTGATGAATGTTAAATTACTATTACATGAATTGTTTGAATTGCTACACGGTTGTACCTGACGAGGATTCGACAAATAAGTTTGTGTGACTAAATAAGCATGTTATTCATGTTATAGTTATTATACTTGAAATCCACTTTGCTATGATTGTATTGAATTATATGTTAATGATATTGTGTATGGGAAAGTAATGAACCCCATAAAGTAATCGATAGCTCAAATGTCATTAACATGATACGTGATGATTGAATATTTTGGAAGTTTGATGGAATATGATGTTTCTTTGAAATGAGTAATTTAGTGTGAAAGTAATTCATCGATTTCATTATCATGTGCTTAATACTTGATATTGTACGAAATGTGCATTTATGCCTTTATTGGAATTGACTTGTGATGATTCAGTGAAAATGTGATGATAGCTTTGTATCTTGGAAGCCCGGGTGAACCAAAGGAATACTTAGGACTCGGACGTCGTGACACCATGCTAAATGTGCCTGTGTAAGACCATGTCTAGGACATGGCATCGGCGATGATAAGTGTGCCAGTGTAAGACCATGTCTGGGACATGGCATCGACGATGATATATGTTCCTGTGTAAGACCATGTCTAGGACATGGCATCGGTGATGATATGTGTGCCAGTGTAAGACCATGTTTGGGACATGGCATCAGCGATGATATATGTTCCTGTGTAAGACCATGCTTGGGACATGGCATCGACGAGGATATGTGTGCCAGTGTAAGACCATGTCTAGGACATGGCATCGGCAATGATATGTGGATTCATGTAAGACAATGTCGGGGACATGGAATTGGTACTTTAATTGGTGTATGACAATCCTGAGTTTCCTTTAGTATTCTGGTGGTTCAACGGGTCATTCAAGATATTGGGATAAAAAGCGGAATAAAATTGGTAAGAATGTATGGTACAGGTATGTACACTAAGCTTATGGTTATTGAGACTTTGATATGTCGAGATATCGGTGAGCTAGGATGTATGAATTATGATTATGAATTTTGTTGCAATATCATGTTAACTTATATTGCGTATTTGAACATGGTATTCATGAATAGTGAGTTCACGATTACATGAAAGTGAACTTATGATAGTTATCATTATATTGCACTAAAACAGTTTTGGGATAGCAGCAGTAGCTCGACTTTGAAAATTCACCAAAAATTTTTGAAATCAAATTAGAGAGTGAATAAGATACTAAGTTAAAGCTTATTGAGTCTAGTTTCATATAAAGGAAATGTTGTTAGCAAACAAATTTAATATTATGAGATATTTATATTTTTGTGAGACAGAGTTAGAATGAGTTTGGAACCCCCTATTTTGACTTGGGAAAATCACTAGAAATTTTAAAAAAATAATTATTTGTTAGAATTCATATGAATAAGCCCTTAATGAGTCTATTTTCAAGAGAAATAGATAAGAACATTATCTGAATCCCCTACTAAGATATAAATAAATTTTTAGTGAAGAAAGGTCGAAGCTGTCAAACAGCAAAACAAGGGAGACTTTAAAGAATAAACTATACCTATTGGGTAGACCAAAAATTCTTAAAATTTTATGGTAGGAAGATATGTGAATCTAGTTTCAGGAAAAATTAGTGGATCTTAATTTGGAGTTTTGTAGCTCCAGATATAAATAATTTATTAACCATGTCTCGAGAAAACAACATGACCAGGTTGGCATTACCTTGAGAAGCATGTTGGCATATTGCTTATTATGTCCATATGGACTTACTAAGCATAAACCTTACTGCCTCCTTTTTATTTCTTTAATGTTGTCAAGTTAGCTCGGCGTTGGAGATTATCAGTGTAACGCCCCCACGCCCGAGACCATCGCCGGAGTCGAGCTTGAGGGGTTACCGAACATAATTTATCAAATTTAGAACTTCAAATCATTTGTTTCTACATTCACAGCTTTCTAGCTACCCGCGTCACAGTTACAAGAAAAATCATATCTCAAGTTACGAAACTCGAAATCAAGATCTGTAAATTTTCCCTGAATCTAGACTCATATATATATTTAATAATTTTTTTTAGAATTTTTGGTTGGGCCAATTAGTACAGTTTATTAATTAAAGTCTCCTCTATTTTAGGGTTCGAATACTCTGACCTCTGTGTATTACGAATAAGATATCTCTCTATACAGAATTTCAATGACTATGAGGTTTGTTTATCTTAAAACTAGACTCAGTAAGGAATCTGTACATATAAAGAAAACCTTATAATTATTTTTTTAAAAGTTATTATGAATTTTTAAATTCAGAATAGGGGATCCAGAAATCACTCTGGCCCTATTTCACAAAAGTTTAAATATCTCATAAAATATAATTTATATGCCCGTTTTGTTCAATACACATGAAAATAGACTCATTAGGCTTCAATTTCATAACTTATTCATCATTTAGTTCCATTTATACTATTTTTAGTGATTTTTCAAATTCATGTCATTGCTGCAGCAATATTCTATTTTAAGGCAAGTTTCATCTTTCCATGAATTTTTATGAACTAGATAACCTATTAAACTTCCATGATATCAAACATGATCTAAATTAGCCATCACCATGACTTATCAATATCAAACATTTTCTCAACCAAACATGGTCATATCATAAAATTATTTACACAAAATAGGTATATTGCTATACATGCCATACTTAAGTAGTTGTACAAGCCATTTACCAAGATAAAAGTCCTTTGGATAGTGTGATCGAACTTTCGACTGCATCGATTCTGAGCGGCTTGTTCAAAACTACAATGAATGAAAAGGAAGGAGTAAGCATAAATGCTTAGTAAGTTCATATGAAAATAACAAGTAACAAAACAATACAATCATACCAAACAACCTTAACATGGTATCACCAAAACATTTATCACATTTCTAAATATCATTCATCATCTTACGATCTTATCGTTGTCATATCTATTTCCAACCCGAGGGTTAAGAACATACCTGTCCAAAGTGTCCATTTCACAACACTTACCCAAAACGTCACTTATATCTTAAGTGCTCTTCCATTAAACTACAAATTTCACCTGTTGAACACATCGGAATATAACTCGGATACATGGATAATTTGCACATAAGTGCCACATATGTAATCAAGAAATCATGTAACCCGCCCCTAAGTGAACTCGGACTCAACTCAATGAGCTCGGGCATTCGCATCCATAAATGAACTCGGACTCAACTCAACGAGTTCGGAGGCCTAGTTACATCTCACGAACTCGGACTCAACTCAACGACATTTGCATCCATAAGTGAACTCGGACTCAACTCAACGAGTTCGGATGCTCAACCATCCTAGTGACATGTCACTTGTATCCTAATCTATTCCTAAGGTTCAAACGGGCTTTTTCCCTTGATATCACATTTGCAGTCTTCCATGGAATATCGGAACCGATATTCGGTAGCAATTCATATTTATCAAGTAGTAAACATAATTTGCATATTACTCAACATTAACCACAAAGCATAATATTTCACGATTAAAAATCAGCATATCATATAATTAACATCAATAACTCAAAAATAACAATTATGCTACATTATTTACACATGAACTTACCTTGGTATCAAAATATAAAGATTTTGCAATTTAGTCCACAATCTTTTCTTTTCCTCGATCGCGACTTGAATCTCGTTTCTCTTGATTATGGAGCTTGAAAGTTGAAGAAACCCTAGCTATGGAGAGAGGGAGAATTCGGCAACAACTAAGGAGGATGATGACCAATTTTTGTGTTATTTTTACCATTTTATTTCATTTAATATCCAAATGACCAAAATGTCCCTCCTTACTAAACTTTCAAAAATTCCTTCCATGTCCTAATTTTGTCCATGAACTTAAAATTTGTCAAATTGCTATTTAAGACCTCCTAATTAATATTTCAATGCAATTTCATACTAAAAACTTCTAGAATGCAAATTTTGCAACTTATTCGATTTAGTCCCTACTTTCAATTTAAGCACTTTAGGCATAGAATTTCATCACGAAATTTTCACACAATCATGCAATCATATCATAATCATCAAAATAATTATAAAATAATTATTTCTATCTCAGATTTGTGGTCACGAAACCACTATTCCGATTAAGCCCTAATTCAGGATATTACAACTCTCCCCCCCTTTTAAGGATTTTCGTCCTCGAAAATCTTACCGTTAAACAGGTGTGGGTATTGGTTTCTCATAGTTTCTTCAGGTTCCCATGTAGTCTCTTCTACTCCATGCTTTTGCCATAACACTTTCACAAGTGCAACACTTTTATTTCTTATTTGTTTGACTTCTCGAGCTAAAATCTTAATCGGTTCTTCTTCATAAGTCATATCCGGTCGTAGTTCAATTTCTGTCAGTGAAATTATATGTGAAGTATCCGAATGATACCAACGTAACATAGATACGTGAAACACATCATGAATCTTCTTTAATTCAGGTGGTAACGTTAGCCGATATGCTACTGGTCCAACTTTTTCAATTATTTCATACGGTCCAATAAAACGTGGACTTAACTTGCCCTTTCGTCCAAATCTAAGGACTTTCTTCCATGGAGACACTTTCAAAAATACCTTATCACCAACTTGAAACTCCATTTCCTTTCGTTTCAAATCCGCATAAGATTTCTGTCTATCTGAAGTAGCTTTCAAACAATCTCGAATCACTTTCACCTTTTCTTCGGTTTCTTTTATTAAATCAACTCCATAAATCTGATTTTCCTTGAGTTCAGTCCAATACAATGGCGTCCGACATTTACGACCATATAATGCTTCATAAGGTGCCATCTTCAAACTTGTCTGATAACTATTATTATAAGCAAATTCTACCAACGGTAAATACTTTTCCCAACTACCTTGAAATTCTAATACACAACATCTGAGCATGTCTTCAAGAATCTGAATTACTCTCTCTGATTGTCCATCAGTTTGTGGATGAAAGGCAATGCTGAAATTTAACTTTGTACCTAATGCTTCTTGCAACTTTTGCCAAAACCGTGAGGTAAACCTCGGATCTCTATCCGAAATAATTGACAAAGGTATCCCATGAAGTCTAATAATCTCTCAGATATACAATTCAGCCAACTTATTAAGAGAATAATCTGTACGTACCAGAATTAAATGAGCCGATTTACTCAGTCTGTCAACTATTGCCCAGATGGCATTTTTCTTCCTTGGAGTTAACGGCAACTCTTATATAAAATCCATAGTAATTCGATCCCATTTCCATTCAGGAACCATAATAGGCTGGAGTAATCCCGAAGGTACTTGGTGTTCAGCTTTCACTTGTTGACAAACTAAGCACTTTGATACAAACTCGGAAATATCTCTTTTCATTCCACTCCACCAGTACATTTTCTTCAAGTCATTATACATCTTCGTACTGCCCGGATGAACCGCCAAACAACCATTATGTGCTTCATACAAAATATTTTGAGTCAACTCATCATTTTTTTGTACACAAATCTGATTTTTAAACATCAAACAACCATCAGAACCGATTAAAATCGATCCCATATCGACTTCACTTTATTTTCTTTTGGCTAGCAAATCTTGATCATTTTTCTAATTTTCAGAAATCTCTTGTAAAAACATCGGCCTTGCTCTTAACTCTACTAGAATCGAATCGTCATTTGAAATTTTCAACTGAGTGTTCATAACTCTCAAAGCAAACAACAACTTTCTGCTTAAAGCATCGGCAACCACATTCGCTTTTCCCAAATGATAATCAATAACAAGCTCATAATCTTTCAATAACTCCAACCATCTACGCTGTCTCAAATTCAAGTCTTTTTGTGACATCAAATATTTAAGACTTTTGTGATCGATATATACTCGGCACTTTTCACCATACAATTAATGTCGCCAAATCTTCAAAGCAAATACCACCGCAGCCAATTCCAAATCGTGAGTAGGATAATTCCTCTCATGAGGTTTTAACTGCCTCGAAGCATAAGCCACCACTTTTCCTTCTTGCATGAGTACACACCCCAAACCATTTAGAAAAGCATCACTATACACCACAAATTCTTTACCTGATTCGGGTTGTACTAACACTGGTGCTTCAGTTAATAACTTTTTCAATTCTTTGAAACTCTGTTGACATTCTTCCGTCCATTCAAATTTAACATCCTTTCGGAGTAGTCTAGTCATAGGAGCAGCAATTATAGAAAATTCATTTACAAACCGCCGATAATACCCAGCTAGCCCTAAGAAACTTCTAACTTCAGTTACGTTTTTCGGTGGTTTCCAATCAACAATGGCTGAAATTTTACTAGGATCAACCCGTATACCATTACCTGAAATAATATGACCCAAAAATCCAACTTCCCGGAGCCAAAATTCACTTTTACTAAACTTAGCACACAGCTGCTTATCTCTCAAAGTTTGCAAAACTATCCTCAAATGCTCAGCATGCTCTGTCTCATCTTTTGAATAAATTAAAATATCATCTATAAACACCACAAAAAATCTGTCCAAGTATGGCTGAAATATACGATTCATTAAATCCATAAACACAGTAGGAGTATTTGTCAACCCGAATGGCATAACTAAAAGTTCATAATGACCGTACCTTGTTCTAAAAGCAGTTTTAAGCACATCTGACTCTTTTACTCGCTGCTGATAATACCCAGATCTCAAGTCAATCTGTGAAAACCATGTCGCTCCTTTTAGCTGATCAAACAAATCATCAATTCTCGGCAATGGATACTTGTTTTTGATTGTCACCTTGTTTAACTGCCGATAATCAACACATAATCTCATAGAACCATCCTTCTTTTCACAAATAACACGGAGCACCCCAAGGTGAAAAACTTCGGTCTCACAAAGCCTTTATCGGTCAACTCTTGCAAGCTGCGACTTTAATTCTTTCAACTCTGTTGGTGCCATTCTATATGGAGCAATCGAGATCGGAGCTGTTCGGTATCAAATCAATACCAAATTCTACTTCCCCGACCGGAGGCAAACCCGCAATTCTTCCGGAAATACATCCGCAAATTCACACACAACCAAGACCGATTCAACTTTATTTTCAACTTCTTTTGTATTAATTACATACGCCAAATAAGCTTCATAACCCTTTCTCAAATATCTACGAGCCGACATCGAAGAAATCACACTAGACAATGCCTCGATTTATCCGATTCAACCCAGAGTTTCACCGTTTTGGACTTTAATTCTATAACCTTTTCTTTGCAATTTACTATAGCATCATGCAATGTCAACCAATCCATACCCAAAATAACATCAAATTCATCAAACGGCAACAACATCAAGTCGGTAGGAAAGTAATGACCCGAATCATTAAAGGGCATTTCTTGCTTACTTTATCAACTATCACGCATTTGCCTAACGGGTTCGACACTCTAATCATAAATTCGTGTTCTTAACAGGTATATTCATACTAAACACCAGTTTCATGCATACATATGAATGAGTAGAACCAGGATCAATCAAAGCAATAACATTAATATCATAAAGAGAAAATGTACCGGTAATCACATCGGGTGAGGAAGCATCTTCACGCACTTTAATAGCATAAGTTCTAGCCGGAGCTCTTCCTTCAGATCTAACTGCTGCATCTCTAGCTACATTCTTACTGCTTGTTTCACTTCCAGCTTTTCTCGGATACCTTCCCCTCGAGTCTGCACCACTAGCTTTTACGCTCTGAAATTTTTCTTTCTCAGCTCTCTCTGGGTAGTCTCTAATAAAATGATCTGGAGAACCACATCGAAAACATTCATTTGCTCTGACGGACCAAAATGATTTCTACCACACCTTCTTTTCGAGTTTAACAAATCCCGAGTTCCCTACACTGGCTGCAGAAGTATTCTGAGATTTAGGACCCACATTCTGCTTCTTAAAATTTCCATATGATTGCCCAGCTGAAACTTGGGAACGAGGATTCATATTTCTTGAATTTCCGGGTTGCTGTGAAGGTGCCTTACTCATTGGCCTTTTCTTCCAATTTCGTGTCTCAGCCTCTACCTTTCTCTTCTCTTTAAGTAGTTCTTCAGCCTTGCAAGCTCGATCAACCAGTACTACCATTTCTTTCAGTTCAAGGATCCCGACAAATACCTTAATGTCTTCGTTGAGCCCGTCTTCAAATCATCGGCACATCTTGGCTTCTGTAGGAACATATTCCCTGGCATACTTACTCAATCGAACAAACACTCTTTCATATTCTGAGACTGTCATATTACCTTGCTTCAGCTCAAGAAACTCTTTACATTTCTGATTAATAAATCTTTCACTAATATATTTCTTCCGAAACTCTTCTTGAAAGAATTCCCAAGTTACCCTCTCTTTCGGTAACACCGAAATCAAAGTCTTGCACCAATTATAGGCTGAATCTCTCAACAAAGATGTAGCACATTTCAAACATTCTTCATGTGTACAAGATAATTCATCAAATACCCGGATAGAATTTTCAAGCCAGAACTCTGCTTTCTCTGCATCATCATCAATATTTGCTCTAAATTCTTTAGCCCCTTGTTTACGAATTCTATCAACGGGGGTTCTGTGAAATTTTATCATATCCACTCCTTGAGGCATCGGAGGCATAGGTTGAGGAATTGGGGGAGGTGGGGGAGGTCGTACATTTGGGTTCGTACGAACGAACTCAGTGTACCATGCACTCATCATTTGGAGAAAGGCTTCCCGATCCCTTTCTCCTCCTCCTTGACCAACAGTAGGAGGTGGGTTTTCAGTCGGTGCTGTCCCTTCAGTCAAAGCTGGCGCATTACTCTCTACTTCATCTGCCATAGCTGGATCAGGATCCATTTACTATATAAAACTCATTTAAAAAGGTCAGAAATCGTCACACTATCACAATTCATACATATGGCAAGTATAGAAAAAATCCGTACATACAACACGTAGTCCGAGAACCGACTAAACCTGCTCTGATACCACTAAATGTAACGCCCCCACGCCTGAGACCATCGCCGGAGTCGAGCTTGAGGGGTTACCGAACATAATTTATCAAATTTAGAACTTCAAATCATTTGTTTCTACATTCACAGCTTTTTAGCTACCCGCGTCACAGTTACAAGAAAAATCATATCTCGAGTTACAAAACTCAAAATCAAGATCCGTAAATTTTTCCTGAATCTAGACTTAGATATCTATTTACTAATTGTTTTTTAGAATTTTTTGTTGGGCCAATTAGTACAGTTTATTAATTAAAATCTCCCCTGTTTCAGGGTTCGAATGCTCTAACCTCTGTGTATTACGAATCAGATATCTCTCTATACAGAATTTCAATAACTATGAGGTTTGTTTATCTTAAACCTAGACTCAATAAGAAATCTGTACATATAAATAAAAACTTATAATTATTTTTTTAACATTTATTATGAATTTTTAAATTCAGAATAGGGGATCCAGAAATCACTCTGGCCCTATTTCACAAAAGTTTAAATATCTCATAAAATATAATTTATATGCCTGTTTTGTTCAATCCACATGAAAATAGACTCATTAAGCTTCAATTTCATAACTTATTCATCATTTAGTTCCATTTATACTATTTTTATTGATTTTTAAAATTCATGTCATTGCTGCAGCAATATTCTGTTTTAAGGCAAGTTTCATCTTTCCATGAATTTTTATGAACTAGATAACCTATTAAACTTCCATGATATCAAACATGATCTAAATTAGCCATCACCATGACTTATCAATATCAAAAATTTTCTCAACCAAACATGGCCATATCATAAAATTATTTACACAAAATAGGTATATTGCTATACATGCCATACTTAAGTAGTTGTACAAGCCATTTACCAAGATAAAAGTCCTTTGGATAGTGTGATCGAACTTTTGACCTGTACCGATTCCTGAGCCGGCTTGTTCAAAACTACAATGAATGAAAAGGAAGGAGTAAGCATAAATGCTTAGTAAGTTCATATGAAAATAACAAGTAACATAACAATACAATCATACCAAACAACCTTAACATGGTATCACCAAAACATGTATCACATTTCTAAATATCATTCATCATCTTACGATCTTATCGTTGTCATATTTATTTCCAACCCGAGGGTTAAGAACATACCTGTCCAAAGTGTCCATTTCAGAACACTTACCCAAGACGTCACTTATAACTTAAGTGCTCTTCCATTAAACTACAAATTTCACCCGTTGAACACATTGGAATATAACTCGGATACATGGATAATTTGCACATAAGTGCCACATATGTAATCAAGAAATCATGTAACCCGCCCCTAAGTGAACTTGGACTCAACTCAATGAGCTCGAGCGTTCGCATCCATAAATGAACTCAGACTCAACTCAACGAGTTTGGATGCTTAGTTACATCTCACGAACTCGGACTCAACTCAACAAGCTCGGACATTTGCATCCACAAGTGAACTCAGACTCAACTCAACGAGTTCAGATGCTCAACCATCCTAGTGACATGTCACTTGTATCCTAATCTATTCCTAAGGTTCAAACGGGCTTTTTCCCTCGATCTCACATTTGCCGTCATCCATGGAATATCGGAACCGATACTCGATAGCAATTCATATTTATCAAGTAGTAAACATAATTTGCATATTACTCAACATTAACCACAAAGCATAATATTTCACGATTAAAAATCAGCATATCATATAATTAACATCAATAACTCAAAAATAACAATTATGCTACATTATTTACACATGAACTTACCTTGGTACAAAAATATAAAGATTTTGCAATTTAGTCCACAATCTTTTCTTTTCCTCGATCGCGACTTGAATCTCGTTTCTCTTGATTATGGAGCTTGAAAGTTGAAGAAACCCTAGCTATGGAGAGAGGGAGAATTCGGCAGCAACTAAGGAGGATGATGAGCAATTTTTGTGTTATTTTTACCATTTTATTTCATTTAATATCCAAATGACCAAAATGCCCCTCTTTACTAAACTTTCAAAAATTCCTTCCATGTCCTAATTTTGTCCATGAACTTAAAATTTGTCAAATTGCTATTTAAGACCTCCTAATTAATATTTCAATGCAATTTCATACTAAAAACTTTTAGAATGTAAATTTTGCAACTTATTCGATTTAATCCCTACTTTCAATTTAAGCACTTTAGGCATAAAATTTCATCACGAAATTTTCACACAATCATGCAATCATATCATAATCATCAAAATAATTATAAAATAATTATTTCTATCTCAGATTTGTGGTCACGAAACCACTATTCCGATTAAGCCCTAATTCAGGATATTACAGTCGGAGGCAGCATCACACTATCAAGCCATCACCTTTGGTGTATTGGCATACGTGTATTAAGCACCTTCAAATGAGTGGCATGTATAGGGACTTAGTTTTTATGATAGATGTTGTTATGATTGGCTTATATTGATTCATTGTATATAGCCATGAGATGTGGCTTGTAAGCCTAGTTATCCATGATAAGTTCTAATACTTGTGGGACATACATGATTGGTGTAACATCCCGAATTAGGGCCTAGTCAGAACAGTGGTTTCGGGACCACAAATCTGACACAATAAAATTTATTTTTATTATATTTTTATGGTCTAAAATTTCACGGGATGATTTCGTGAAAATTTCGTTCGAAAATTTTAACCTTTGGGCACTCAATTTGGTCAAAAAGACTAAATTGTAAAAAGTGCAAAAGTTGAGTTCTACATGTTTGAGGTGTCTAATTGTTATAAAATTTTAAATTGGAGGCCCTTAAATGGTAATTAGACCATTGGATAATTTGATGGACAAAGATGGACATGAAATGGGTGAAATAGAATATTTTTAAGTTAGGGGCATTTTGGTAATCTAGTAATTAAAATGAATTAAAAACAAAATTGAAAGCCAATTTTTATCCATCTTCTACACCATGGCCAAAACTTGCATGGAGAAGACATAGCTAGGCTTTTTCAAGCTTCCAAGCTCGATTGTAAGTCCGTTCTAGCCCCGTTTTTAATGATTTTTACGTTTTTGAAATCCTCGTAACAAGATCTACTCATTTATACCCATATTTTGAGCTAGGGTTTGTGTTTAAAAATTTACCCATGGATGACATGCATGATTTTTGATGTCTAATGGTAGAATATGAATGCTCAGTGTGTAATAAATGACTTTTACTAAGTGATTTTTGGTGAAATTGTCAAAAAGGACCGTTTTGTAAAAGTTACAAAATTTATCATAAAAGTGTGATTTAGTGGAAATTAGGGGCTTCTACAGTTATAAAAATGATTTTACTTGGCTTAAAATGCAAGGAAATTGAATAAAAATCATTTTACGAGCCTAGGGGCCAAAGTGTAAATATGTGAAAGTTTAGGGGTCAAAATGTAAATTTGTAAAACTATGATTTTTGGACCCATATGAATATTGTGACTAATTAGTAAGCTAAATATGGTATTATAGATCAAGTAAAATAAGATTCGGGCATAGATTGGAAATGAATGAGATTATAGACTAAATCAGAATATATAGTCGTACTCAAACCCGAGGTAATTTCATGTGATATTAATAATGTAATATTGTATTTGAATGCTAATGCTTCGGTATTACATGAGTTGTAAGTATATATATGTGAATAATTTGATATTATGTAATTATATTGATGATATAACATGTTCTTGATGTTTTGCTATTATGATGAAAATGTTGCAATGCCATGTGATTATGAGATATTGCTATGTTAATGAAGCCACAATTCGAGTACGTCCGGTAAAGGTTTGGAAGTTTGATGGAATATGATGTTTCTTTGAAACGAGTAAGTTTGTATGTAAATAATATTTTGATTTTTTTTATGTTATTATCTTTTGTTATTATATGAGATGTGGCTACCTATAGAATGATCAATTGATGTAAACTAAAAATCGGAATTGACTAAGAACGAGTTAGTAAAATGTTGAAAAGTGAAGAATTTCCCGATTGAACCTTTAGAATAGAAGAGATACAAATGATCCATTGTGAGTCACTTATGTAGTACTAAGTGCAGGCTACTACGTGTACCGAATTGATAGGTCGCATGTGTAGTGATAAGTGCAGGCTACTATGCATACCCGTTAACTTCGATCACGTGTGTACTACTAAGTGTAAGCTACTACATGTATCAGATGGTTAATTCACGTGTGTAGTACTAAGTACAGGCTACTACGTGTACCAGATTGATAGGTCACATGTGTAGTACTAAGTGCAGGCTACTATGCGTACCCGTTAACTTTGATCACGTGTGTAGTACTAAGGGCAGGCTACTACGTCTATCAGATGGTCAAGTCACGTGTGTAGTACTAAGTGCAGGCTACTATGTGTACCCGTTAACTTTGATCACGTGTGTAGTACTAAGTACAGGCTACTACGTGTATCAGATGGTTAAGTCACGTGTGTTGTACTAAGTGCAGGCTATTACGTGTACCAGATTGATAGGTCGCATGTGTAGCACTAAGTGCAGGCTACTATGCCTACCCGTTAACTTTGATCACGTGTGTAGTACTAAGTGCAGGCTACTACATGTATCAGATGGTTAAGTCACGTGTGTAGTATTAAGTGCAGGCTACTACCAGATTGATAGGTCGCATGTGTAGTACTAAGTGTAGGCTACTATGCGTACCAGAGAGCTTCGGTTACAAGGGTGGTATATGCATAGGCCACCGGGTATCTGTTATTATATCGATGAGTTCAATGGGAAATTTACTAAGTGAAAATACATATGTACATGTTATGAATAAGTGCAAATATATCTATGTGAAAAGTTGTGAGCAATGTGCTCGATAGTTGAGCTAATCTTTTGGTAAGATAGAGTGGAGTAATTGAAATCATGTAAAAGTGAAATTTTGTAATAAAACAATTTTGGATAGAAGCAGTTGTGATACTTTGAAAAAACACCAAAAATGATAAAAATTGAATTATATGTTGAATAAGATATAAAATTAAAGCTTAGTGAGTCTATTTTCTCATAAAAGAAACGATGAAGGCAAAAGAATTTCATATTATGTGATAATTGGATTTTGTGAGACAGGGTTAGAATGATTTTGGAATCCCCTATTCTGATTTGGGAAAATCATTAAAAAATTTTAAAAATCATTATGGGTCATAATATATATGTTTAAAATCCTTAATGAGTCTAGTTTTTGGAAAAATTAGTAGTTCTCAATTTGGAGTCCCGTACCATGAGATAAATAATTTTTAGTGAGGAGAGGTTGGAACCATTGGACAGTGAAATAGGGGTAATTTAATAAATAAACTTTACTTATTGGCTAGACAAAAAATTCTGAAAATTTTATGGTAAGAAGATATATAAGTCTAGTTTCATAAAAAATTAACAGATCTTAATTTGGAATTTTTTATTTCTAGATATAAATAAATTAGTAACTATGACTCAAGAAAATAGCATGACCAGAAAATTAGCAAAAGTGTAATTATGATTACGTTTTCATGGAATCATGTTGATAATTTGCTTATTATTTTCATATGGACTTACTAAGCTTTAAGCTTACTCCCTCATCTCCATTTCCAGAGTGTTTTCAGTTCAGCTCAGGGTTGGAGACTGTCGGAGCAGCATCATACTATCAAGCCAACAACTCCGGAGTATTGTCATATGTGTATTAAATACTTTCAAGTGAGTGGCATGTATAAGGACTAGTTTTTAGCCAAATGTATCGACTTTTATTGATTTATTGTATATGGCCATGTGATGTGGCTTAAATGGTTATGGCTTGTAAGCCTAATTATTCTTGCTATGTGTTAATGTTTGTGATGTGTTTATAATTGGTTGTTATGAATGATTAGTATAACACATGTACATGATGAATGCTCTAAGACCATTCAAGGTGGTCATGGCCATGGAATGAATGTGTGGCATGGTAGTAAGTTGATAATGATTGAATATGGAAAATTGTAGAATGTGAATTGGAATGTCTAACTAGGTGTAACATGAGTATAGGTAATGAACACATGTATGACAACATGTAAATGCTTTAACAAAATTTTACTAAAGGATGATTAACCATTAAATTGATGTTATAATGTGTGTCTATAATGTGTATAAGTATGGCAGAGACACGATTATCTGTCTCAGCCATGTGGAGGACACGGTCTAGCACACGGGCGTGTGGCTTGGCCGTGTGGATCAATTTGTTTTGCTGACGTTATTAACAGAGAGTTACACAGCCTGAGGACACGGGCATGTTGAAGACACACGAACGTGTCCCTGTGTCCAAATGGGCATGTGACCCTATTTCATGACAATTTCTCTAAGTTTTCCCAGAGCTTTCTAAAGTCCTCAGTTTAGTCCCGAACCACCTCGATGTATGTTTTAGGCCTCGAAGGCCTGTATAAGGGACGATCTAGATGTGTTTGAAAAGTTTTAATTTAGATGAAATTTTATGGCCCGATTTTGCATGTTTGTGAATGTTTAAGTCTGGTAACGCCTCAAACCCTATCCCGACTTCAAATACGGGTAAGAGGTGTTACAATTGGTGTTAAGATATGTGTGTATGATAAATGGTTCATGACCAATCAAAATGGTTATAGCCATGAAGTAATTGTATGGTATAGAAATAAGACGATGATGATTGAACATGAATGTTTAATGTTTAAGTAAGGTCTTTTGACAAGGTCAATGAATATCGATTATTGTGTCTAGACTTGATATTATATGAGTATGTGAAGCTTGTGAACGATAGGATGTTAAAGTTAAGAATACACCTTAGTGAAGTATGCTAAATCATTAAAATGATGCCATGATATATAAATTTGATGTGTGTCAAGATGTGAGGGATTAATGGTAACAAAAGGCTTGGAAAATAGCTTAAGTGTTAGCCATATGGGCAGAGACACGGTCATGTGTCTCAGTCGTGTGGAGGAAACGGCGTAGCATATGGGCGTATGGCCTGGCCATGTGGTTCAATTTGTTTTGCTGACGTCATAAATAGAGAGTTACACGGCCTGAGGACACGGGCATGTCCCTGTGTCCACACGGTCGTGACCCTATTTCATGAAAATTTCCCCTAAGTTTTCCCAAAACTTTCCAAAGTTCTCGGTTTAGTCCCAAATCGCCTTTAATGCATGTTTGTAGCCTCAGTAGCTCGTGCAAGGGACATTATGCATGTGATTGAATGTTTTTAATTTAAATGAAATTTTATGGCCCGATTTTATAAAATTGTGTACATTTAAGTCTTGTAATTCCTCGTACCCTGTCCCGACGTCAGGTATGGGTAAGGGGTGTTACATTTAGTGGTATCAGAGCTATGGTTTAGTCGGTTCTCGGACTAACCTAGCATAAATGAGAGTCTAGCTATACATGCCACCAATCCGTGATAGTGTGATGTCTCCCAACACGAATGAGAACCATCTTGTTTGGACAGAGGTACTCTCTAACCGAGCTACACCGACCATGTTAAATGTGATGCTAAGGTATTCGGGTAAAGTATAGTCATGATAAGCTTGGACTCCGAAAATTATGAATAAAAGTTCTTGATATACGTGATAACATGTGAGATGAAAATTCATGTTGCGATGAATACCCATGCTGGTTTGATGCTCATATGATGTTGTACACTTGACTTACTTGATTAAGTGAATGTGATAAATAGAAATCCACAAAGGTATGAATAAAGAATTATGTTATGATTAGTTTACCTATGTTTAGTCAATAATTCCATGATGTATATGATTGATTTATTTGAACGAATGCATGTGTTTGAGTATCAAAAATATTGATGGAATAAATGTCTACGTATGCTTGTTTGAATAAGTATGATTGGCAAACTCGCATAGCTTAAGTAAATATGCTAGATTGATTGAATTGAGTTATATGGTTACAATGGTAAGTATATGTTGATGTGCTAGATGAGAGCTTAGATTGTGATACACTTATCCATGTTTGTTCGGCCCTTATAAAATGCTATGTGCATGACTTGTTGGATAGAATGAATAAGATAAGTAAAGTTATTCAGAATCATAGAACGCATGCATAAGTGCACTGTTTAAATAAGATAATTGGAAAGTTCATGTCATACAAATGTTAATAATAGTTTGCCTGAAGTGAATGATATGCTTGTGAAAATGTTACCATAATGATGAAATAGTGTTATATGTATATATGTATAAGAGACGAGTCAGGGATCTTATGACCCTACCCTCTTACCAGAGTGGTGCTTATAAAGGATTTTACGAGATCTGTGGGATAAGCTCCCAAATGTGAAACCAAAGAATTCAGCTGTGGAATGATTATAAATATGGTCAGAGTTTGAGAATGAATTGATAAGTAAAGACAGAACTAGAAAGGTATCAGATTGATTTAAAGATTTTTCGATTTACGAAATATCACAATGAGAGAAGCAATTAACCATGGCAAATCGACTTATTTAGACATGAGGTTGAAAGAAGGTGGTAATTGAAATTCCTTCTGAGCTTATTTTCTTTAGTGAAAGGAATAATACGGGATTAGTGATGACAAAAATAATCAAAGGAATATGACTTTTTCTCTTGAGGTACCCTAAGGATTCATTTATTATCGGAAATGTTATTATGATTATCTATCTTCTGATAAATTGTTATTGTATGAGGATGTTTTCTAATCTTGATGTTTGACGAAAGGATTGATAACCTGATTGGTTTATAATTGGTGTTGTTCTATTTCTCTCGAGTATTCTATTACATTTCGTCTAATGAGACTTTATGAGAAAATACACATGACGTTATGATTCTGTTTTTTTTAATTATTGCTTTGTCTGATATATATGCATATATGGGAATTATATTATCCTTGTCGTATCTATTCCCAGCGGGTCTGAATGATGTATTCTTCCGGATTTCTTTTCTCTAAGGAATTATTAAGATCTTTCATGTTTTCTTATGAGTTTTGTCCACGATCTACCGATATTGTATTGTAACTTGGATTTCTGAATCTTGGGAGTTTCTTTATCTTGGATTTCTCTGTCTTAGACTTTTTTTTTTTGGTTTTCTTGTCATTTTTATTCTGTAAATTATTAATCATGACTTATATCTAAAGTGAGTTCTTTGGCCTGATGATTATGTCAATTATGGCTATGATTCAGGTTTGGTTATAGCAACATGATGATTCCAGTATCTGAATTTCTTTTCTCAAGTAAGTTAATCAAGTTAATGGTTTCAGTCATGATATCCTTGTTATTATGAGTTAATACAATTGAAATTGACTTTGATTGGCATGATAAGTGAATTTTGAATGATTACATGTTGAATCGTTCTATCGATTGGAATGGAGGATTTTTTGAATGTCATTATCGATGATTGGGACTGACTTGGTTGTTAAATCGAAATTGGTTATTGTTTGAAAGATTAAATGGGATATAGATGTCTGAGAATAAGATTTAATTTCTTTTCGGGTAAAAGACAGATAGTCTGAATGAAGAGTGTATGTATCTTAGAAGATTTCGATATGATTTAAAGCTACTTTGAATGATAAAATTTTCGTATTGTGAAAGTTGAAAGGTCTATTACATGTTAATAAAGCTTTGAATAGACAAGAACATTGTTAACCGAAGCCTTTGAACTAGTTTAATCTGCATTGGGCAAAGATTCCTTGACCTTCTGTGATGTGTTGTTGAATGACTTGTGATGTGTTATAAGATTATAAGGCAATATGATAGCTTAAAGTATCCAGTGTTAAAGACAGATCTAAATTGTGATAGCGTAGATGATTTGAGTTAGTTATTGTATTATCTTTGAGAAAAGAAAAATGTGGTTACAAGTGCTTGGGTAGAAAATCTAGAGCTTATACAGAAAGTTTGCAAGAAAACTCACACTGTCATGTGTCTCAGTCATGTTGAGGGCACAGCCTGGTCGTATGGTTCAATTTGTTTTGTTGACATCATAAATAGAGAGTTACACGGCCTGAGGACACGGACATGTTGAAGACACACAGGCGTGTGACCTTGTTTCATGAAAATTTTCCCTAAGTTTTCCCAAAACTTTCCAAAGTTCTCGGTTTAGTCCCAAATCGCCTTTAATGCATGTTTAGAGCCTCGGTAGCTCGTGCAAGGGACATTATGCTTGTGATTGAATGTTTTTAATTTAAATGAAATTTTATGGCTTGGTTTTATGAAATTGTGTACGTTTATGTCTGGTAATGCCTCGTACCCTTTCCCGGCATCGGATACGGGTAAGGGGTGTTACAAGTAGTGCTTTCAACCATTCTCTAACTTGACCTCCAAGTGAAAAAGGGAGAAACAGTAACTTAATTGCTTGGAAACTCCGGAATACCCAACTGTGTTGCATATCTATTCAAATCGCCGAAGAAACACCACTGGGTCCATATTAACATTGTCATCATACTGAAGATTCATTGACACCCAAGTTAAAAATGTTGGATTAATCTCAAGTTTTGTTTCTTGAATAAATGTTTTTGCTATTCTTGGTTGAATCCAATTTGTGTCAAATATCGTTCATCCCAAAACAGTTGTCATCGTTTAATCTAAAATTTGTTTAATTTCGATTGTTAAATTGTTTTAGTTAATTTTAGTAATATATGTTATCTCGATTAATTAATTTTAATTTAGTTTTTTGTATTATAGTTTTAGATTATTACTATTTAGCTCTATTAATGTAGAAGATTAATTTTAGTTTAATTCAAACTCCTTAGGGTATGATCCTCGGAATACTTTGCAGAGTCTGTCGTTGTAACACTTTACTAAATTATAATTTGACTCGTATACTTGCGGATACCGCTCCTTTATTTATTACTGAATCTCTGGATTGGAAATACTACAGCAAAAAGATAATAAATAAAGTAGTGGTGTCCGCAAGTATACATATCAAATTGTAATAGAGAAAAGTGTTACAACGAAACACTCTGGAAAGTATTCCAAGAATCATACCCAAAGGAGTTTGAATTAAACTAATATTAATCTTCTACACTAACAGGGCTAAACAGTAATGATCTAAAACTATAGTGCGAAAAACTAAATTAAAATTAATTAATGGAGCTAACATAAATTACTAATATTAACTAAAACAAATTAACAACGAAATTCATCTAATTAAGCAAGCAGAAGATTAACTCACGTTAGTGTTCCTAATTAACCTTAGGACTCGAGTTTTATCGAGTTATCTATTAATTAATAAGTTATTACCTTTCGACCTCTAACTAATTAACTAATCAACCAGTACACGTTTATCTTTCGACCTCACTTTCTTGACGAAGATAAACTACGATTTACTCGGTAAAATTATGTTTCAATATCGTTTATCCTAAATTACCTCTTAGGGTCGTCAATCCTAGGGTTTAATCACACATAATTTAAGCCAACTAACTCAGACTCAAACCCTAATTCTTTTGTTAATTATTCTCACATTCGATCGTTAATCTTCTTAAGGAAATTAGCCACTCATAAATCTAGATGCAATTATCCTTAATTTCATATTCAACATGCAAAATAGGAAATTAAATAGAAAAAGGGAGTAAAGAAATTGACCGTTTCGATATCGATTTACGAGCAAAATCTAGGTTACTTTGACAGTTGCGAAATAATCCTTACTGCAATTGAAAATCGAAAAGAAATAAATGAAAAATACTTAAATAAAGGCTTGGATCAAAATCAAATCCAAGTTAAACAAGAGAAGAATTCTAGTTTATAACATAAATGGACTTAATTGAAATAAAATAAAAACTAGAATAAAAACCTAAAACTAGACTAAGTGACTCAATCGGCCAAGCTCCCCAAAGTGAGGCTAAACATACCTATTTATAGCTAAAGTTATCTAACCTAATTAGGCTAATTATAGCCCTAGAAATTGATTAATTTCCATTGTGCAGACAAAAACACCCCTGACTTAATAATTTTTGTTATTCGCTCGGTGTCGTAACACCGCAGGACCGGTGTCACGACACTACCTTTCGTCGCTAAATTCCTTGGCTTTGAAGTCCAGTGTTGTGACACCACATCCCGATGTTGCAATGCTACTAGCGTCCTTCGTGTTCTTTGCTTGAAAACAATGTCCTGCGATTGACTGGTTAGTTCATCCCTAGGACCATATTGGCCCATTAGGTCGTCACATGGCTAAAAATTGTGTAAAAATATTTATTTTGCTGAAATTAAACTTTAACTAATAAAAATATAAAATTTAATAAAAACATATAAAAGCGTTAGAAAACAAGATTATTAAGTGCCGAAAAGACTCTAATTTGGCACAACGAATTGTGGCAAATCAAACTCCCCCACACTTAACTCATTGCTTATCATCAAGCAACAAAACAAAAACACCAAGGAAATGAAATAACTAAAGAGTGCTTGAGCATGCTTAATACACAAGATTGAATCAGAGCAATATAAGCAAGACAATACGGCTAAACACATAATTCTAGCATGATATATAATTGACTACTAATTTTCTATATCAAACACGCTAGTTCAATAGGTTATAAAGTAAACAAATTTAAGAATGCTAAGCATTTTATTCCATCTAAACAAATACACAAGTTTACATTTATGTTAGAAGAATACAAGTGGTCAGAAATGTCAATATTCAGTTTAATTTTCATCCATAAGTCGTGTCACTTAGGTCACATTGGACTTTTCAGCTTGTAATCTTATGCGACTTAGTTTGGTTCGGAATTGAAGAACTGACTATGCAAAATGTTTTAAGCATGCAAATAGTTTGACACATTATATCCACTTAGATTCTACCCCAATTATTTCCCTAAGGTCACCACCTTATATCCACTTCGCTCACCTTCCTTTTCTATCTATTTCCTAAGGTACAATATAGTGTTTACGAGTACAATCATCTTAGTGAGTCTTTTGTGCAAAAATGAGTATTTTATTTATTTTTTAATTCTACTGGTTTCTATTTAAGAGGTATTTACTTTCCCATTAAAAGTAAAGAAAATATTTTTGGTTTTGTGTTTTGATTCGAATAGTTTGAGCCCACACTTGAAGCTATTCATGGTACAAGAATAAAGAAGAAGATTGTTTGGTTGAAAGTGGGGAATGACAAGGATCTGCCTATCCGAAAACGTAGGTACGAATTTGGTCCAATTCTTATTGCTATAAATATCACAAATCGAATCGATTTTCAAAATTTGTATTTTCCGCTATGCAAGAAAAACAGTTTCCAAACCAGATTTTTTCTATCAAGTATCTCAAACCTTACTTAAATTTTTGAAGTCAATTTTTCCTATAGTTGTTATTTTTACCAAGAAATCTTTGTTTTGAAGCTTTTGCACTATTAAATAATCATAGAACAAAAAAAACATTCATCAAATCCCTTAGCTCTATTGACATCACATGTAACACCCCTTACTCAGTCCGATCGCCGAACCTGAGTAACAGAGTGCTACAGAAAATTACGAAATATTTACATGCAAATCAAAGCTCAAAAGTTTATTTCAATATCAATTTTTCACATATGATCGAATATAACATGCAATACAACCAAATTTCAATTTAGCTCGAGCTTACGAATATTTTAGATTAACCCAGTATCAATCACGGATCAATTTGAAGCAAATACAAAAAGATGGGAAAATTTTGTAAACAGAGGTCACACGGCCATGTGGAGTTGGAGTCACACAGCCGCCTGAACAAACCATGTAACTCACTGTAGCCTTGTGGGTCAAAAGTGCAATAAATCAAAATTTGTCACACGGTCGTGTCACCGGGCTGTGTAACAGGTTATGATCATGTTGAATTTATACATGCATAATTTCAACAGGTTACACAGCCGTGTGCCAACCCGTGTAACAGCCTGATGCCATGCCTTGGATCTATGTGTGGTACACGATCGTGTAACACCAACAGTGACCTACAAGTCTTAAACAAACATACACTTTTCTTATTACACAAGTATGCGTAAGTCAATTTAACAACCTCACCCAAAAACATGCCAAAATACCACTGATGAAAATTCTCCTAAGTGCCTAACCAATATGCCACAAATGACACTTCAATTTAACAATTAAAAAATCATGCATCAATTAAGCTTCAATTTTCTACACCTTATAAAGGACAACCTAATGACTCAAATAGTGCACATTTGGTCACTCAAACCTACACAAAATCAAACCTAAAGCAAGCCCAAACAACCTATTTAATCATTCCAACCATTCAATACAACAATTCCACAATTTGACATCTAAAATATCAATCCAACTTATACCAATTCAAGTTACTCAACTTTGTCAATTAGCTATTTAATAATATCATTAACCAAACTATTTCATGCTCAATCATACTATTAAGAAACATTCAACTTAACAAAGTCTCAACCAAAATTTTCATTCAAAATACAAATTACATTCAAGATTAACCAAAAACAAATCACCTATATACATGCCACAAAATCGAGTTTTAAATAATAAAGAGACTACTGAATCAATACCGGGATAGTGTGAGTTTCTCGACAATCCACCTAAAATGTTTCGCAAGTTGGCAATAAACAAAAAAAGGGAAACAAGGGAGTAAGCATTATAAATGATTAGTAAGTTGACACTTATTAAAATGACTTACCTCATTTTATGAAGTTATATAATAAGTTATTCAACTTAATGGTTTTGCCTAAATCCGTCAACCTTATATCAACAAAGTGAGTTCATTATGTAACCAATTCATATAATAATCTGAACATTTAGAATTTTAAATAATTTTAATACCAATCACATGAAAATCGACAACTAAATATCATTCATATCATTCCAGTCAACTTTCAATTCACAAATACAATATAAGGTGTCAATAGTACACTTGTATCAATATATACAAACTTCAATTAATCAATTTAAAGATTTAATCATATATTTTCATTTTCTTGTCAATATAGAACATCCAATTTCAATATAATGGAATTCATTGTTTCATTTTTCTTGTTTGATGTGACAGCCCTAAAGTGACCCTAGTCTGAAAGCGGTTTCGGGACCGCTAAACCGAGTCACCAAATTATTTGAATATGATATTTATTGTCTAAAATATGTGATTATGAATGTGTGAAAGTTTTAAGCTTCGATTTAGTAAATTACATGTGAAATTAGTTGATAGGACTTATGTGTGACACTTTTGAAATGTGATAGGTTAATCTATAAGGATCTATTAGTGCATGTAATCAAAGGGGTGGACTTGCATGTCAATTTCCCCTATTTAATTACTAGTGGCCGGCCATGACAAAGGGTGATGGGCAAAACATGTCATAAAACATGTTGTGATAATGGTTTATGTTAGAAAAAAATAAAATAAGGAGTATGGGCAATAAAATAATAATGGGAAGGTAAATGATGATGAAAAAAAGGAAAAGAAAGAAAAAAAAAACTCTCATGTTGTTCTTGGCCGAATAGAAGAAAGAAAAAGAAGGAAAAAGAGCTTTAAGGAAATCGGCTATGGTGGTTTGATAGACTAAGGTATGTTTGATGATGTTCCATGAGATGCATGCATGTTTTAGTTGTTAGCTTGAGTTCTACCTAGCCCATGGTCTAAATCTTGCTAAGTGATGGAGATGACACTCGGCCATGGATGTATCATTCTTGCTTGGTGTTGATGTTGTGTTGATGAGATATCAAGTTATTTTTGTGACCCAAGTTGAGATTTGGATTTTGGAATGAGTAAGGTTTTAGGCTATGGTAATTATAAGGGTGATGGATGTTGTTTCATGCTAAATCTAGATGAACAATGTTAGTGCTTATATCTCGATATTTATGAGTTTCTTTCTTGGTTTTACCTCAAACCCATGAAGTATTCTCAATTGGTGTTGTTAGAGGTTTCGGTCATGGGATTATAAGCTTGTTAGTTTTGATGGTGAAAGTTATGCCTTGTAAGGGTAAATGGTTTAAAGGAACATTCGCCATGATGTAAAAATTATGGTGGAGTGATGTTAAATGCTTTGAATATTGAATATATATATATATATATTGTTATAAGTTGAATTTAAGGTTTGCTAAATTGTCTTTGTCATGGCCGAATGTGTGTATAGTTAAAGAGAATTTGTTTAAGTGCTTAGTTAATTGATATTGAGTTAATGATATATGTATTCGGTCATAAAGTTACACATGAGGAAATGTTAGATTAATGGTATTAAATTGCTTAATGTGATTAAAAATGCGCATGACCATTTTGTATTTGAGCTAAAGGTGGCCATATGACCTATCAAATTCATTGTCATATTCGGCCATAAGCTAGCATAATGAGACTTTAATAAGCTAAATTTGTTTGAATTAGCTCAAGAGCTTAGAGGACCAAAGTTGGATAAGGGAAAGGAAAAAGTGATCGAATAGCCGTCGAAATCGTTCGACAACATCTGAGGTAAGTTTTCGAGCAATGAGACTTAGTTTATGATTTGATTAAGTCATGATGTATGAGCATAACAAATATACGGTGATATGATGATTCTACTTGAATTATATGATGAGTTAATTAGTTTATACGTATGACGGGTAGCTGTATGTGCATAGAGATCGTGTCATAAAGCAAACTAAACCATGCTGTTTGTATCTGGCTAGTGAGCCGAAAATGGGAGTGCTTAATACGTGACTTGTGTTTGAACTCTAATTATGAAAATGAGATATAAATGTGTCATGATTTATTGATATGTGCATGAATATTCAGATGATAACGGGCTAAGTCCGAAGGCATTTGTGCTAGTGACTAGTTCGGGCTAAGTCCGAAGGCATTTGTGCGAGCTACTATATCCGGGCTAAGTCCCAAGGCATTTGTGCGAGTTATTACATCCGGCTAAGTCCCGAAGGCATTTGTGCAAGCTACTATATCCGGCTAAGTCCCAAGGCATTGGTGCGAGTTACTATATCCGGGCTATGTCCCAAGGCATTGAGCGAGTAGCTATATCCGGTTAAATCAAGGTACTTGGCTTGGGAATGAGCGACCTTGCTGTAATAGTTTCAATTAATATGCTCGTAAAATCCCAGCAATGAGGTATGTCTCGTACATGCATTGATTTAGTTGATCCCTACAAATAGTATTCGCTCGATCGATAAATGAGCTACCGCCTTTGGCTAAGTTGATCTTTGTGTATGAATATAAGGGTTGGTAATGTGAAGTAAGTATGATATTGAGAATTTGTGCATATGAAATTATCTGTTTAGCCATATGAATGTTACACTTTAGTTGTGTCAAATTTTATGGCTCGAAACTTACTAAGCATTAAATGCTTACTCCGTTTCTTTGAATCTCTGTTTTATAGATTTTGGTTCGTTAGCTATAGGACTCGGGATTGTCGAAGTCGAAGTCATCCACACTATCAAACCCCCTTTTGGTACACTTTTGGTTGAACTTTGAAATGGCATGTATAGGACTACCCTTTTTTGTTGTGGGTCTTGTACCCTTCGGTTTTGTATAAATTTGGATAGCCATGCGAAAATGGCTTATATATATTTTTGAGCATAATGTTATAATCATTTTGTATGTATATGGTTATTGAGAGGTGTGGATATGCTTGGCAATGATTGGCCATTGGAATGGTTAATCACGATCATACTTTGTGCTATATATGCTAAAGGGTTAGTTGAATCATGGAAACTGTGTAATAGGTAAAGTCTACCCTAAAGGCAGATGCTGACAGCAGCAGTGGTGTGAATTTGAAAAATCACTAAAAATAGTATGAATGGAGTTAAATAGTGAATAAATTATGTAATAGAACCTTGATGAATCTACTTTCATATGGAAGAAACGAAACGATCATATGAGTCATATGTTAAGAGATATTTAAGTTTTCGTGAAATAGGGCCAGAACTGTTTCTGGATTCCCTGTTCCGACTTTGGAAATTCATTATAAACTAACCAGAGATAATTAGAAGTCATTCAATATATTTATAGATTCCTTTTTGAGTCTAGTTTCTATAGAAACAAACAGCATCAGTATTGAAGCCCTGTACAGGGAGATATCCAAGTCGTAGTGTGTGAAGGTCAGTGTAGTCGAACCCTGAAACAGGGGAGACTTTAACTAATAAACTGTACTAATTGGCTTAACCAAAAATTCTAGAAACAAATTTGTAGATGGAAATATGAGTCTAGTTTCAGGAAAAATTTACGGAAGTTGTTTTCGAGTTTTGGAACTCGAGATATGATTTTTAAGGTGACAGTGACGCAGTTAGCCAGCTCGTCTGGAAATTTAAAATGGACTGTGCAAATAAGTGATTTAAGTCTGCAAACCCCTCATGTCTGACTCCAGAAACGGTCTCGGGTACGGGGTGTTACAATTAAATTGGTATCAGAGCTACGGTTTAGTCGATTCTAGGACTACCGTAATACGTTTGGGTCTAGCTATACATGCCATTTTGTGATTATTTGATAGTGTGGTGATTTCTGACATTTGCAAATGTGTTTATTTATAGTGATGGATCCCGATCCCGACCGAGCGGTAGCTGATGATCTTGAGAGTGTAGCGCCTGGTCCCGCACAAGTGATAGCGCCGGCGGACTCTCAACCTATTGCTAGTAATCCGAATGATGAAGCTAGACAAGCTTTTTATAGCGTGATGAATGATTGGTTCAACCAATACATTCTAACTAATATGGTTGTTCCACAACCTCCATTCCCGACAAACACAACCCCCGCACCTACGATACCTCCGGTAGCTGACCAAATAAGGTCAAATAAGCCCCCAGTTGACAGAATCTGAAAGCATGGGGCTACTGAATTTAAAGCTACGGACAGCGATGATGCCGAGCAAGCTGAATTTTGGTTGGACAACACTATTCGGGTACTCGATGAGCTATCTTGCACACCCGATGAGTGCCTAAAGTGTACTATCTCCTTGCTACGTGATTCTGCCTACTATTGGTGGAAAACATTGACTTCTGTTGTGCCCAGAGAGCAAGTAACTTGGGAGTTTTTCCAAACCGAGTTTGGAAAAAGTATATCATCGAGATTCAT
Source organism: Gossypium arboreum (assembly GCF_025698485.1). NCBI lineage: Eukaryota > Viridiplantae > Streptophyta > Magnoliopsida > Malvales > Malvaceae > Gossypium > Gossypium arboreum. The sequence goes on from NC_069072.1 coordinate 68,213,094, forward strand.
GGATCAAAAACGGAAGGAATTTCTTGAACTTAAACAAGGTTCCATGTCGGTTACCGACTATGAACGAAAATTTGTAAGGCTTAGCCAATACGCACGAGAATGCATTTCCTCAGAAGCCGTAATGTGTAAACGTTTCGAGGATGGACTAAATGATTAGATAAAGCTGTATGTTGGCATCTTGGAAATCCGAGAATTTGTGATACTTGTCGAGCGAGCTTGCAAAGCCGAGGAGCTCAGTGTGGAGAAAAGAAAAGCTGATATGGGAGCAAAGGAGTTTCGTAAGAGGTCTTCGGGGAAGCCCTTCCAACAGTCATCGAAGAAATTTAGAGATGGCTTAGGCCGGTCTAGAGACACTTCGGGCTTTTCTAGACGAGATCGTGATCGACCCCCTGTGGGTACACGAGTCACTTCGATCGCCAGTGTTGGAAATGATCGTCGAGACAGAACGGAGTGCCAATATTGTGGTAAATGGCATTCGGGGAGTTGTAGATTCCATGACCGATCCTGTTACAAGTGCGGATCAGTTGACCACTTTATTAAAGATTGCCCGAGGTTGTGCGAAGAATGTAAACCGAGTGGGAAACCGGTGCTACCATCGCCGAGGTAGACCATCTAGAAACACGGGAATTCCTAGTGGTGGTCAGAGAGGATCTAGAGATGCTACAACCAGATCTGAGGCTCGTGCTCCTGCTAGAGCTTACGCTATACGCGCACGCGAGGATGCTTCCTCGCCAGATGTTATTACAGGTACTTTTACTCTCTTTGACACTAATGTGATTGCTTTGATTGACCCCGGTTCTACTCATTCTTATATATGTGAAACCTTAGCATCCAGTAAGACTTTACCTATTGAGTCTACTGAGTTCGTAATTCGGGTGTCAAATCCCTTGGGTCGTTACGTGCTTGTCGACAAAGTGTGTAAGAAATGTCCCCTAGTAATTCGAGGTTCCTGTTTTTCGGCGGACTTGATGCTTTTGCCGTTTGATGAATTTGATGTTATTCTCGGTTTGGATTGGTTGACTGTGCATGATGCGGTTGTGAATTGCAAAAACAAGACTATTGATTTGAGGTGCGCAAATAACGAGATAATCCAAGTTGAGTCTACGGACTTAAAGGGGTTGCCAACTGTAATGTCATCAATGTTGGCTCAGAAATATGTAAGAAAGGGGTGCGAAGCATACCTTGCGTATGTACTTGATGACAAAGAGTTAGAAAAGAGACCTGAATCTGTGCCGGTGGTTTGTGAATACTCGGATGTTTTTCCCGAGGAATTACCGGGTTTACCACCTGTTCGGGAGGTAGAGTTTGGTATTGAGCTTGTACCGGACTACGCCGATTTCGATAGCTCAGATCGTATGGCACCAACCGAGTTAAAAGAGTTGAAAGCTCAGTTGCAAGAATTGACGGATAGAGGTTTCGCTCAACCAAGTTTCTCACCTTGGGGTGCACCAGTATTGTTTGTGAAAAAGAAGGACGGAACCATGAGGTTGTGCATCGACTATCGTCAGCTGAATAAGGTGACAATAAAGAATAAATATCCGATGCCACATATTGACGATTTGTTTGATCAACTAAAGGGAGCCTCAGTGTTTTCAAAGATAGATTTGAGATCGGGTTATTACCGATTCTTGAATTCGAGATTCGGATATACCCAAAACCGCTTTCGAGCGAGATACGGTCACTATGAGTTCTTAGTGATGCCGTTTGGGCTCACTAATGCCCTCGCGGTATTTATGGATTTGATGAATCGGATCTTCGACCGTATTTGGATCGGTTTGTAGTCGTGTTTATCGATGATATTTTGGTTTATTCGAGAAATGAAACCGATCATCTTTGAACACCAGGATTAGTGTTGCAAATTTTACGGATAAGCAGTTATATGCTAAGTTCATTAAGTGTGAGTTCTAGTTAGAGAGGTTAGCTTCTTGGGTCATGTGGTATCCGTGATCGGGTATTCGAGTTGACCCAAGCAAAATTTCAGCCATACTTAACCGGAAGCCTCAGAAATATTCTCGAGGTTCGAGCTTTTTGGGACTTGCGGTTACTACCGACAGTTTGTGAAAGGTTTCTCGATGATAGCCACACCAATGACGAAACTACTTGTAAAGATGTTAAGTTTGAATGGACGGAAAATGTCGAAAAGTTTTGATCAATTGAAAACTTATTTGACTGAAGCCCCAATTCTAGTGCAACCCGAATCAGGCAAAGAGTTTGTCATTTATAGTGATGCCTCCCTACTTGGGTTGGGTTGCGTATTGATGCAAGAAGGTCGAGTTGTGGCCTATGCGTCGAGACAATTAAAGCCACATGAGAAAAATTATCCGACCCATGATCTCGAATTAGCTGCCATCGTATTCGCTTTGAAAATATGGCGACATTACTTATTTGGTGAGAAGTGCCATGTATTTTCGGATCACAAAAGTCTCAAATATTTGATGACTTAAAGAGACTTAAATCTATGACAAAGACGTTGGCTCGAGTTGTTAAAAGATTATGAGCTTGTCATTGACTATCACCCGGGAAAGGCTAATGTGGTTGCGGATGCCTTAAGTCGTAAATCACCGTTTGCTTTCTGACGATGAATGTACACTTGTGCGTTTCTATCCGACAATGTGTTAGTGGCGGAATTAAAGGCCAAACCATTGTTGATTCATCAAATTCGTGAATCTCAGAAAGTCGATGATGAATTGGTTGCAAAACGGGCTGAATGTGTTCTGAATATGGAATTAGAGTTTCAAATTGATGATGACGATTGTTTGAGGTTCAGAAGTCGGTTGTGTGTTCCAAGAGATTCAGAACTCATTTCGATGATTCTGAACGAAGCTCATTGTAGCCGAATGTCAATTCACCCGGGGAGTACGAAAATGTACAACGATCTGAGACGTCAGTTTTGGTGGCATGGTATGAAACGAGACATTTTCGATTTTGTCTCGAAGTGCTTAGTATGTCAACAAGTGAAGGCGGAACATCAAGTGCCTACTGGTTTACTTCAGCCGATCATGATACTTGAATGGAAATGGGATCGAGTCACGATGGATTTTGTGTCTGGGTTGCCATTGTCGAAAAGTAAGAAAGATGTGATTTGGGTTGTTGTTGATAGACTAACTAAGTCGGCTCATTTTATCCCCATACGTACGGATTTTTCATTAGATAAACTAGCTGAATTGTATGTTTCTCAGATTGTGAGATTACACGGGGTACCGATTTCTATTGTGTCGGATAGAGATCCGAGATTCACCTCACGATTTTGGAAGAAATTGCAAGAAGCTTTGGGTACCAAGTTGCATTTTAGCACCACTTTTCATCCACAAACCGATGGTCAATCCGAGCGGATAATTCAGATACTTGAAGATATGTTGAGATGTTGCATCCTCGAGTTTAGTGGTTCATGGGAGCGGTATTTACCTTTGATTGAATTTGCTTACAGCAATAGTTTTCAATCAAGTATTAAGATGGCACCTTACGAGGCTTTGTACGGGCGTAAATGCCGTACGCCATTATTTTGGACCGAGCTCAGTGAAAGTAAAATTTTCGGAGTGGATTTGATTAAAGACACTGAACAGAAAGTAAAAATAATTCGTGAAAGTCTGAAGGCAGCATCAGATCGTCAGAAGTCGTATGTGGATTTAAAACGAAGAGATATTGAGTATCAGGTGGGAGACAAAGTGTTTCTTAAGGTCTCACCTGGGAAAAAGATACTCAGATTTGGCCGTAAGGGCAAACTGAGTCCGAGGTTCAACGGGCCATATGAAATATCTGAACGAGTCGGTCCAGTTGCATATCGATTGATTTTGCCCCGAACTCGAAAAGATTCACGACGTCTTTCATGTTTCGATGCTTGACGTTATAGATCGATCCATCGCACATAATTAGTCCATCGAGGTTGAAATTCAAGCCAATATGAGTTATGAAGAAGAACCGATTCGTATCCTAGCTTGTGAAGTGAAAGAGTTACGAAACAAAAGGTTCCTTTAGTAAAAGTGTTATGGCTCAAACACGGATGGAAGGAGCTACTTGGGAACCCGAGAACTCTATGAAAGAGCGATACCCAAACCTATTTACGGTAAGATTTTCGGAACGAAAATTTCTTAAGTGGGGAGAGTTGTGACACCCTAAAGTGACCCTAGTCGGAAAGCGGTTTCGGACCGCTAAACCGAGTCACCAAATTATTTGAATATGATATTTATTGTCTAAAATATGTGATTATGAATGTGTGAAAGTTTTAAGCTTCGATTTAGTAAATTACATGTGAAATTAGTTGATAGGACTTATGTGTGACACTTTTGAAATGTGATAGGTTAATCTATAAGGATCTATTAGTGCATGTAATCAAAGGGGTGGACTTGCATGTCAATTTCCCCCATTTAATTACTAGTGGCCGGCCATGACAAAGGGTGATGGGCAAAACATGTCATAAAACATGTTGTGATAATGGTTTATGTTAGAAAAAAATAAAATAAGGAGTATGGGAAATAAAATAATAATGGGAAGGTAAATGATGATGAAAAAAGGAAAAGAAAGAAAGAAAGAAAAAAAGCTCTCATGTTGTTCTTGGCCGAATAGAAGAAAGAAAAAGAAGCAAAAAGAGCTTTGAGGAAATCGGCTATGGTGGTTTGATAGACTAAGGTATGTTTGATGATGTTCCATGAGATGCATGCATGTTTTAGTTGTTAGCTTGAGTTCTACCTAGCCCATGGTCTAAATCTTGCTATGTGATGGAGATGACACTCGGCCATGGATGTATCATTCTTGCTTGGTGTTGATGTTGTGTTGATGAGATATCAAGTTATTTTTGTGACCCAAGTTGAGATTTGGATTTTGGAATGAGTAAGGTTTTCGGCTATGGTAATTATAAAGGTGATGGATGTTGTTTCATGCTAAATCTAGATGAACAATGTTAGTGCTTATATCTCGATATTTATGAGTTTCTTTCTTGGTTTTACCTCAAACCCATGAAGTATTCTCAATTGGTGTTGTTAGAGGTTTCGGTCATGGGATTATAAGCTTGTTAGTTTTGATGGTGAAAGTTATGCCTTGTAAGGGTAAATGGTTCAAAGGAACATTCGGCCATGATGTAAAAATTATGGTGGAGTGATGTTAAATGCTTTGAATATTGAATATATATATATATATATATATATAAATATATTTTGTTATAAGTTGAATTTAAGGTTTGCTAAATTGTCTTTGTCATGGCCGAATGTGTGTATAGTTAAAGAGAATTTGTTTATAGTTAAAGAGAATTTGTTTAAGTGCTTAGTTAATTGATATTGAGTTAATGATATGTGTATTCGGTCATAAAGTTGCACATAAGGAAATGTTAGATTAATGGTATTAAATTGCTTAATGTGATTAAAAATGCGTATGACCATTTTGTATTTGAGCTAAAGGTGGCCATATGACCTATCAAATTCATTGTTATATTCGGCCATAAGCTAGCATAATGAGACTTTAATAAGCTAAATTTGTTTGAATTAGCTCAAGAGCTTAGAGGACCAAAGTTGGATAAGGGAAAGGAAAAAGTGATCGAATAGCCGTCGAAATCGTTCGACAACATCCGAGGTAAGTTTTCAAGCAATGAGACTTAGTTTATGATTTGATTAAGTCATGATGAATGAGCATAACAAATATACGGTGATATGATGATTCTACTTGAATTATATGATTAGTTAATTAGTTTATACGTATGACGGGTAGCCGTATGTGCATAGAGATCGTGTCATAAAGCAAACTAAACCATGCTGTTTGTATGTGGCTAGTGAGCCGAAAATGGGAGTGCTTAATACGTGACTTGTGTTTGAACTCTAATTATGAAAATGAGATATAAATGTCTCATGATTTATTGATATGTGCATGAATATTCGGATGATAACCGGGCTAAGTCCCGAAGGCATTTGTGCTAGTGACTAGTTCCGGGCTAAGTCCCGAAGGCATTTGTGCTAGCTACTATATCCGGGCTAAGTCCCGAAGGCATTTGTGCGAGTTATTACATCCGGGCTAAGTCCCGAAGACATTTGTGCGAGCTACTATATCCGGGCTAAGTCCCGAAGGCATTGGTGCGAGTTACTATATCCGGCTATGTCCCAAGGCATTGAGCGAGTAGCTATATCCGGTTAAATCAAGGTACTTGGCTTGGGAATGAGCGACCTTGCTGTAATAGTTTCAATTAATATGCTCGTAAAATCCCAGCAATGAGGTATGTCTCGTACATGCATTGATTTAGTTGATCCTTACAAATAGTATTCGCTCGATCGATAAATGAGCTACCGCCTTTGGCTAAGTTGATCTTTGTGTATGAATATAAGGGTTGGTAATGTGAAGTAAGTATGATATTGAGAATTTGTGCATATGAAATTATCTGTTTAGCCATATGAATGTTACACTTTAGTTGTGTCAATTTATGGCTCAAACTTACTAAGCATTAAATGCTTACTCCGTTTCTTTGAATCTGCTTTTATAGATTTTGGTTCGTCACCATCGGACTCGGGATTGTCGAAGTCAAAGTCGTCCACACTATCAAACCCCCTTTTGGTACACTTTTGGTTGAACTTTGAAATGGCATGTCTAGGACTACCCTTTTTTGTTGTGGGTCTTGTACCCTTTGGTTTTGTATAAATTTGGATAGCCATGCGAAAATGGCTTATATATATTTTTGAGCATAATGTTATAATCATTTTGTATGTATGTGGTTATTGAGAGGTGTGGATATGCTTGGCAATTATTGGCCATTGGAATGGTTAATCACGATCATACTTTGTGCTATATATGCTAAAGGGTTAGTTGAATCATAGAAACTGTGTAATAGGTAAAGTCTACCCTAAAGGCAGATGCTGACAGCAGCAGTGGTGTGAATTTGAAAAATCACTAAAAATAGTAGGAATGGAGTTAAATAGTTAATAAATTATGTAATAGAACCTTGATGAATCTACTTTCATATGGAAGAAACAAAACAATCATATGAGTCATATGTTAAGAGATATTTAAGTTTTCGTGAAACAGGGCCAGAAAGGTTTCTGGATTCCCTGTTCCGACTTTGGAAATTCATTATACATTAACCAGAGATAATTAGAAGTCATGCTATATATTTATAGATTCCTTTTCAAGTCTAGTTTCTATAGAAATAAACTTCATCAGTATTGAAGCCCTGTACATGGAGATATCCAAGTCGTAGTGCGTGAAGGTCAGTGTAGTCGAACCCTGAAACAGGGGAGACTTTAACTAATAAACTGTACTAATTGGCTTGACCAAAAATTCTAGAAACAAATTTGTAGATGTACATATGAGTCTAGTTTCAGGAAAAATTTACGGAACTGGTTTTCGAGTTTTGGAACTCGAGATATGATTTTTAAGGTGACAGTGATGCAGTTAGCCAGCTCGTCTGGAAATTTAAAATGGACTGTGCAAATAAGTGATTTAAGTCTGCAAACCCCTCGTGTCCGACTCCGGCAACGGTCTCGGGTACGGGGTGTTACATTTGAATTCTGCATCAATTTCATAGATTTATCACATTTCTATATTGGCCCTTCAGCTTGTATATCCGATACATATTAACAGTCAATACTATTGATATTCATATATATATCGTTAATTGACTTTGTATTACCATAACACAATTATCAATCCAGTATATATCTTACAAATCAAATATCACATTACTTTCCATTTCCTGTAACACCCCAGACCCGGCCTAGACGTTACGACTGAATCTGATGTGCCACATCAATTGCCCAAAAATTCGATAGGCTTATGATGATAAACCGGTTGTTGAAAAAGCCTTTGTAGTATTGAAGCCAGAGTATGCTTAGTGTTTCATGCCATTTTAAACGTGTATAGTTTTTAAGACGTCTGTTATTATTATAATTAAAATTTAAAGGTTCGATTTTAGAAAACGTTGTTATTTTGAAAACTCGAAGTTCCTACTCTAGTAGTTTATAAATATAAAGTCATAGCTCAATAAAAGTTAAAAATCTCCCAATGGCCTTTTACACAACAAAACCCAAACACAAATTCTATAAGTGAATAAACCATCATCAAGTCTTTTGAGTTTGTGTGGCCGCCTCCGAGTCCCTCGCAGCTTCAAACCATCTAAGCTTAGGGATTACCTGCACAGTTGGAAACGAGGTGAGTTTACGACAACTCAGTGTATAACCCCCTTACTAGAGTAACAGACAATATACATAACAGGAGCAGTCTAGGCCTTAGCCCTGTACAGTAACAATGCAGCCTGGGCCTAAGCCCTATACAGTAATCCAGCACATATATGCAACCCATCCTAATCCAACCATCACACCTCCCGTACCAACCATCACACCATGTGGGGATTAAATCGACCCCCCCACCCAGCACACCAGTAACGCAGCAGAGCTGCTAGTAGTAATAAACGTGGCATAGCCACTAATGTCAGAATACGTGGCAAGGCCATTAGATCGGTAAAACGTGGCAAAGCCACTAGTACAGTACTTCCTTCGAATAAAAAACCCAACCTTAATGCAGAATGTCATAAGTAATACGTGTATGTAGTGTCGTACTCAAAACCAGTCATATCAATGTCATACACCTATCAATTAACCTACCACTATGGTATAAAGGTCATTTTGTTAGTTAGGGAAAAAATAGAAATTTTTACCCCTTGGGGGTATTTCAGTCATTTAACAACTTTTAAGGGTCTCGATACAGAAAATGATCCTTCGTACGGTCTACAATCGTCTCGAACAACCCAGACAACCCATAGGGACAAAACAGTGTAAATGGGCCCAAGTGGCCCATTAGGGCCCAAGCCCCCGAGAACACTTATGGTGGTCTCTACAGTCTGACGCCCACGATTTGTGGCTCGGTTCTCTACACGAGGGATCGCACGCTTGTAAGACCTCAAATATCGACGTTTTAGCTTTTCGACTTTTGCCGATCTACAGTAAAGCAGGGGTGTGAATACACACCTCTTTCATTGCCTAGCAGTAGCAATAGACAGTGTGCTGTTACACACCTGATAAAGATTGTAGTCGAAAAGCCCCTCGAAAATGAGAACCTAAGATCAATCACAATCTTGCTTCATTCTCATAACCTTGCTAATCCAAGACTACACTGCAATAGAATATAATATCGCAACCAAATCACTACTCACCAACCAACAAGCGTAGCTCCTCCTTGATCACGTAATCTTCCCAACTCGTGATCCTTCACAAATACAGTTAATCGATTAATAGAAATCTGCAAACCCCATACACACGTCCAAACCTTTAACACTTACCAAAGATGGAGTATGCACTTGCAACGGCAGCAATAGGCCCCCACACCTTGTTAGACGAGACTAAACCCCTAGTCGCATACACATAAAAGGGAGTGTTAAAACAGGAAACAATTCTCCTTGATAGAAAGAACAACACCATTCGGCCTATGTGAAACATAAGCCGAACCCCAATTGAGAAATCCAAATAAAGTTCGGCTAGAGAACACTTACAAGAACACAAGAGAATTTCGATAGCCCACCAGGGAATGGTCACACACAAAGAAGAGACGAATAAGAGATGCAATGCAAAGAAGAACAAAATTGAAACCTTAACAAGGTTCGGTTAATAGTAGCAGTGTAACACCCTGAACCCGAGACCGTCGCCGGAGTCGAACACGAGGTGTTAACAGACTTCAAACCACTTATTGAGAATTTCCCAGACAAGCTGCCAATCTGTGTACTAGTCGCTTCAAAAATCATATCTTGAGTTTTACAACTCTAAAATCAGTTTCGTAATTTTTCCCTGAAACTAGACTCATATGTCCATCTACAGATTTTTTTCTAGAATTTTTTGTTGAGCCAATTAGTACAGTTTATTAGTTAAAGTCTCCCCTGTTGCAGGGATCGACTACACTGACCTTTGTGCATTACGAATTTGATATCTCCCTGTAAAGGGCTTCAATACTGATGCCGTTTGTTTCTATAGAAACTAGACTCATAGAGGAATCTACACATATATGGCATGACTCCTAATTATCTCTGGTTAATTTACAATGATTTTCCAAAGTCGGAACAGGGGATCCAGAAACCGTTCTGGCCCTGTTTCACGAGAACTTTAATATCTCTTAAAATACAGCTCATATGGTCGTTTTGTTTCATCCATATGAAAATAGACCCATCAAGCTTCGAGTACGTAATTTTTTTAGCTATTAATTCCACTTCTATTATTTTTAGAGATTTTTCGATCTCATATCACTGCTGCTGTCCGCAACAGTTACTGCAGTAGACTATGCCAATTTCATGAATCCTTCCTTAGCCTTACTACTCATCCATCATACGTGACACAAATTATGGCCACCTTATCAAAATTAAGGTTTCTAAGACTCGTGGCTATAGATTCTAGCATCCCACTCAAACGACCACATAGGCCATTTTCACATGGCTTAAAGTTTACAACCCAAAATATAACAAAACAAAATAGCTCATACATGCCAAATGTTCTCCTAAGTCGACTAAGAAGACAATACCAAAGATTGCTCGCCGGTGTGATGACTTAGTTGTGATTCTGAACACCCAAAAGGAGACGAGCCCAAGGAACCTAAAATGGGTGACAAGAAAACACCGAGTGAGTTTATAACTCAGTAAGTCATAAGCATTCCACAACCATCCATTAATACAATTATCATAAAATGAAATAATGAAACAAGTCCAAATGTTCCAGCCATACCGAACTATACCATAGTTCCTTAGATCTTTCGGATCAATCTCATACCAAGTCATACATTTACATTTCATATACTGTTCAATAGGATATTTGAAGCAATTTCCATACATCATTTCATTTCCGCAACAATCATGCAATCAAATGAACTTTCATCTATTCCACGATACCTTATTTACGGAATGCAATTGAAATCATCACATAGATTTAAATCTTACCAACTCCACCCGAGCATGAACATAGCATCTATTAGCCATGAACTCAAGGTACTTACTCTTTCCGCTGTCCATACTCATCTCGATAAAGTCACGCCTCCATATAAATGTTCAATCGAAGATATGCGTAGAGTTCGCACACATAGTGCTTAATACTCAATCACGCACACTTAGTGCCATATGATTCAAGCCCGCACACATAGTGCCATATAGTCCAAACTCGCACACTTAGTGCTGTACATTACAAGCTCGCACACTCGGTGCCAATCTAAATCACTTGTACACATCTATTTCTCGCAACTTAGTGTCAAGCAAACTTCCTACACATTTCACTATCTCTTTTACGCTCAACATTATCATCTTTTCATACACATACATTTGTATATATTTCATCTCATTAAACACAATTGCATAGATATTACAATCATTTAAGCAATATCAAATATATGCTTAATGACTTACCTTGTGTTGGGTAAAATAGTCCAAGTCGGCTACTCGATGACCTTCGCCTTTCCCTTGCTTGATTCTCCTTCTTTAACTCCTTGAGCTTAATCAATAAATCAACTAGTTTAACCATCTCGCTAAACATTCATAATTCAATTACACATGCATATGTATGTTTGTATATTTGGCAACCATCCTCACTTATTACCCATTTAGTCAACAATCTAAGCCAAGATAAGGCTTCAATATGGTTGCCTCTAACCGAATACATGCTCACCAATTTCCCTTCATGTGGCCGAATATGCATGTCCATGTTAAGGCCATTTATGCACTTATTACCACACAAAAACAGCATACATTTTACTAACTAATACCTTTCCATATTGTAACTCAATACACATCTATCATTTCCTTCATAACCAAAACATCATCATAAGTAAGTATATACCTTAAGATAGTATATACGTCATACCAATACATCATGCTCAAACATATATACATATATGTATGCTAGAGCCGAATCTCAAGTTGATTGTAACTAAACATGAACATGATTTGAAACACAAATCTTACTCTCCATGCAAAGAGCATAAATCACACTTGGGGATGCACCATGGCGAATACATCACAACACCATAATTTTGGTCATGATTACACAAAGAACTTAGTATATCATTCAAAAATGCTCAAAGAAAATCTAAGAGTCCTCAATCCACCATCACATGTATCATCATCAAGCTTCATATTTAACATGCAATGGCATTAACTCAAAATCCACCTTGGCCAAATACCATCCCCATGATATAACAAAGATTTGAACCATGGGCTAATAAGAACATCAAGTTAACAACCAAAATATGCATGAATCTCATGGCACAACATCAAACATACTTTAATCTTGATGCAAATATAGCCAAACCTCTTCCTAATCCTCTTCCAACCCAAGCATGAAGCAAAATTCCTCCTTCCCTCTAGTATTTTCGGTCAAGAGAGAATGAAATGGATGAGCAAAATTTTTTCTTTTCTTTTCTTCCATGTACTGCAATGGGGGTTTCACTCACACACACATTTTTTTTTTCTTTACTACCCATGCTTATTTGTTTATTGTTTCCCCCTAATGCACCAACAAAACATGTTTCATGACATGTTTAGCCCATACTCCCTTGTCATGGCCAGCCATCACTTGTAAAAAGGGGGTATTTGACATGCAAGGCCATTGTTTTGCATGCATGCTTTAATTAGTCATCATACATTTCCCATCATACTTTCAAAGTTTTCTACTAGGTCCTTTCTAGTGAAATTCACATTTATAACTCTAAATTAAAGCATCAAAATGTCACACATGAGTTAACACATATTATAGGCATCAAAATAAATATCAAATTATTTTTATGCCTCGGTTTTGTGTGTTTCAAACCACATTCGACTAGGGTCGTTTTAAGGTTGTCACAACTCTCCCCACTTAAGAAATTTTCGTCCCGAAAATCTTACCGTAAATAGGTTTGGGTATCGCTCCTTCATAGAGTTCTCGGGTTCCCAAGTAGCTTCTTCCATCCCGTGTTTGAGCCATAACACTTTTACTAACGGAACCCTTTTGTTTCGCAACTCCTTCACTTCACGAGCTAGGATACGAATCGGTTCTTCTTCATAACTCATATCGGCTTGAATTTTTAACCTCTGATGGACTAATTACGTGCGACGGATCAGACCTATAGCGTCGAAGCATCGAAACATGAAAGACGTCGTGAATCTTTTCAAGTTCAGGGGGCAAAATCAAACGATACGCAACTGGACCGACTCGTTCGGATATCTCATATGGCCCGATGAACCTCGGGCTCAATTTGCCTTTACGGCCAAATCTGAGTATCTTTTTCCAAGGCGAAACTTTAAGAAACACTTTATCTCCCACTTGATACTCAATGTCTTTTCGTTTCAGATCCGCGTCGACTTCGACGATCGAAGGCTATCTTCAGATTTTCACGGATTACTTTTACTTTCTGTTCAGCATCTTTAATCAAATCCACTCCAAAAATTTTGTTCTCACCGAGCTCGGTCCAAAACAATGGTGTACGGCATTTACGCCCGTACAAGGCCTCGTAAGGCGCCATCTTAATACTTGATTGAAAACTATTGTTGTGCGAATTCAATCAAAGGTAAGTACTGTTCCCATGAACCATCGAACTCGAGGATGCAACATCTCAACATATCCTCAAGTATCCGAATTATCCGCTTCGGATTGACCATCGGTTTGGGGTGAAAGCGGTGCTGAAATGCAACTTGGTACCTAAAGCTTCTTGCAATCTCTTCCAAAATCGCGAGGTGAACCTCGGATCTCTATCCGACACCATAGAAATCGATACCCCGTGTAATCTCACAATCTGAGAAACATACAATTCAGCTAGTTTATCCAATGAAAATCCAATACGACGGGATAAAGTGAGCCGACTTAGTCGATCTATCAACAACAACCCAAATCGCATCCTTCTTGCTCACGACAATGGCGGTCCGGACACAAAGTCCATTGTGACTCGATCCCATTTCCACTCGGGTATCGTAATCGGTGAAGTAATCTGAAGGCACTTGATGTTCCACTTTCACTTGTTGACATATTAAACATCTCGAAACAAAGTCGGAGATGTCTCGTTTCATACCATGCCACCAAAACCGTCGTTTCAAATCGTTGTACATCTTCGTACTCCCCGGATGGATTGCCATTCGGCTACAATGGGCTTCGTTCAGAATCATTGAAATAAGTTCCGAATTCTTTGGAACACACAGACGACTTCTGAACCTCAAACAATCGTCATCACCAATATGAAACTCCGATTCCTTGTTCGGAACCCACTCGCCCGTTTTGCAACCAACTCATCATCAACTTTTCGAGCTTCACGAATTTGATGAGTCAACAATGGTTTGGCCTTTAATTCGCTACTAACACATTGTCGGGTAGAATAGACAAGTGTACATTCATTTCTCGTAAAGCAAGCAAAGTGATTTCGGCTTAAGGCGTCCGCAACCACATTAGCCTTTCCGGGTGATAATCAATGACAAGCTCGTAATCTTTTAACAACTCGAGCCAACGTCTTTGTCGCAGATTTAAGTCCCTTTGAGTCATCAAATATTTGAGACTTTTGTGATCCGAATACACATGGCACTTCTCACCAAATAAGTAATGTCGCCATATCTTTAAGGCGAATCGATGGCGACCAATTCGAGATCATGGGTCGGATAATTTTTCTCGGTGGCTTTAATTGTCTCGACGCGTAGGCCCTAACTCGACCTTCTTGCATTAATACGCAACCTAACCCAAGTAGGGAGGCGTCACTATAAATGACAAACTCTTTGCCGATTCGGCTGCACTAAAACCGGAGCTTAGTTAAATGAGTTTTCAATTGATCGAAACTTTTCGACACTTTTCCGTCTATTCAAACTTGACATCCTTACAAGCGGTTTCATCATGGGTGTGGCTATCATCGAGAATCCTTTTACAAACCGTTGGTAGTAACCCAAGTCCCAAAAAGCTCGAACCTCAATAATATTTCTGAGGCTTCCAGTTAAGTATAGTTGAAATTTTACTCGGGTCGACTCGAATACCCGATGCAGATACCACATGACCCAAGAAGCTAACCTCTCTTAACCAGAACTCATACTTGCTGAACTTAGCATATAACTGCTTATCCCGTAAAATTTGCAACACTAATCTCAGGTGCTTCGCATGTTCGGTCTCATCTCTTGAATAGACCAAGATGTCGTCAATGAACACCACTACGAACCGATCCAAATATGATCTGAAGATCCGATTCATCAAATCCATAAATACCGCAGGGGTATTAGTGAGCCCAAACGGCATCACTAAGAATTTTGTAGTGACCATATCTCGATTCAAGGCGGTTTTGGGTATATCCGAATCTCGGATTATGAATCGATAATAGCCCGATCTCAAATCTATTTTTGAAAACACCGAGGCTCCTTCAGCTTGATCGAACAAATCATCGATCTGTGTAACGGATATTTGTTCTTTATTGTCACTTTATTAAGTTGACGATAGTCGATGCACAATCTCATGGTTCCGTCCTTCTTTTCACAAACAACACCGGTGCACCCCAAGGTGAAAAACTCGGGCGAGCAAAGCCTCTATCCACCAACTCTTGCAACCGAGCTTTCAACTCCTTTAATTCGTTGGTGCCATACGATCACGGAGCTATCGAAATCGGTGTGGTCCTGTACAAGCTCAATACCAAACTCTATCTCCGAACAGTGGCAAACTCGGTAATTCTTTGGGAAAACATCCGGTATTCACAAACCACCGCACAGATTCGGTTTTATTTCTAACTCCTTATCATCAAGTACATACGCAAGGTATGCTTCGCACCCTTTTCTTACATATTTACGGGCCAACATTGATGATATTACGGTGGCAACCCTTCAAGTCCGTAGACTCAACTCAGATCATCTCGTTATTTTGCATCTCAATTCAATAGTCTTGCTTTTGCAATTCACAACCGCATCATGCACGGTCAACCAATCCAACCCAAGAATAACATCAAATTCATCGAACGGCAAAAGCATCAAGTCCGCCGAAAACAGAACCTCGAATGACTAGGGGCATTTCTTACACACTTTGTCGACCAGACGTAACGACCCAAGGGATTTGACACCGAATTACGAACTCGAGAGACTCAACGGTAGAGTCTTATTGGATGCTAAGGTTTCACATACATATGAATGAGTAGAGCCAGGTCAATCAATGCAATCACACTAGTATCAAAGAGAGTGAAAGTACCGGTGATAACGTCGGGGAGGATGCCTCCTCTCGACGCGGATAGCATATGCTCTAGCAGAGCACGAGTCTCGGATCGAACAACCGTATCGAGACCCTCTCGATTACCACCCCTACCTCCCGAAATCCTCGGGGTCTACCTCTAGCCGTCGTCCCACTAGATCTTACACCTTGCATCTTATTCTTCTCATCTAGCTCCGTGCAATCTCTAATGAAGTGGTCCCTCGAACCGCATCCATAACAGGCCCTATTAACAGACTTACCCCAACATTCACCTATGTGTCGTCTTCCACATTGGGGGCATTCGGGCTTTTCTTGACAATTATTGCCTACACTAGCTACCGAGGTAGCTCGTGAGTCCATCGATGGTCGTGCTCTAATGGAAATCCCCGCGGTCGCCCTCGACTTATTTGTGTCCTCTCTGAACTTCTTTACAGCTGAAAATAGAGCCTTGCCCGTCGATCTTTTACGATAATCTCTACCTTCAAATTCCGCCTTCCTCTTCTCCCTTCCGAGCTCTTCCGCCTTGCAGTGCTCGTTCAACTAGTGTTACAAATTCTTTTATCTCCAAAATACCCACCAAGAGCTTTAACTCTTCATTCAATCCTCTTCAAATCTTTTGCACATAGCAACCTCATCAGCACACACTCCCGAGCATACCGACTAAGTCTTACGAACTCATGTTCAGATTCGACATCTGTCACACGACCTTGCTTGAGCTCCAAGAATTCCTTACGCTTTTGATCGATGAACCGTTGACTAATGTATTTCTTTCAAATTCGTTTGGAAGAAATCCCAAGTAACTTGTTCCTTTGGGACTATGGAAATTAAGGTCCTCCACCAATAGTAGGTCGAGTCTCTTAACAAGGATATAGCACACTTAAGACATTCATCGGTGTGCATGATAGTTCATCAAACACTCTAATGGTGTTATCAAGCCGTAACTCAAGCCCTTTCAAAGATCGTCAAGAACTATGGCCTTAAACTCCTCGGCCCCACGCTTCCTAATAAAGTCCACAGGTGGTTTACTCACCTCACAGGATCAACAATCGATGGCATTACGGGCTCTTGGGTGGATTATTTAAATTTGGGAATCGTTGGACGCCGGATTGGTTCGGGCATATTGCGCGACCCACTCATTCATCATGGTGAAGAAGGCTTGTTTCGCCTTCATCTTGTTTATTCACGGATGACTGAGGCTCAACAGCGGTGTCCCTTGCGCAGAGCAGCCGCTACACTTTCAACGTCATCCGCCAAGGGTCTCTACCCGGGTTCCATTTGCTAATCAAAACAAAAATTTCAACCGTCAAGTCATCACATTTTAAGCACTAACACATTGGCATGTATAGCTAGACTCACACGCGCTACGGTAGTCCTAGAACCGACTAAACCATAGCTCGATACCAATAAAATTGTAACACCCGAACCCGAGACCGTCACGAGTCGAACACGAGGTGTTAACAGACTTCAAACCACTTATTGAGAATTTCCCAGACAAGCTGCCAATCTGTGTACTAGTCGCTTAAAAAATTATATCTTGAGTTTTACAACTCGAAAATCAGTTTCGTAATTTTTTCCTGAAATTAGACTCATATATCCATCTACAGATTTTTTTCTAGAATTTTTGGTCAAGCCAATTAGTACAGTTTATTAGTTAAATTCTCTCCTGTTGCAGGGATCGACTACACTGACCTTTGTGCGTTAAGAATTGGATATCTCCCTGTACAGGGCTTCAATACTGATTCCGTTTGTTTCTATAGAAACTAGACTCATAGAGGAATCTACACATATATGGCATGACTCCTAATTATCTCTGGTTAATTTATAATGATTTTCCAAAGTCGGAACAGGGGATCCAGAAACCGTTCTGGCCCTGTTTCACGAGAACTTTAATATCTCTTAAAATACAGCCCATATGGTCGTTTTGTTTCATCCATATGAAAATAGACCCACCAAGCTTCGAGTACGTAATTTTTTTAGCTATTAATTCCACTTCTACTATTTTTCGAGATTTTTCGATCTCATATCACTGCTGCTGTCCGCAACAGTTACTGCAGTAGACTATGCCAATTTCATGAATCCTTCCTTAGCCTTACTACTCATCCATCATACGTGACACAAATTATGGCCACCTTATCAAAATTAAGGTTTCTAAGACTCGTGGCTATAGATTCTAGCATCCCACTCAAACGACCACATAGGCCATTTTCACATGGCTTAAAGTTTACAACCCAAAATTTAACAAAACAAAATAGCTCATACATGCCAAATGTTCTCCTAAGTCGACTAAGAAGACAATACCAAAGATTGCTCACGGTGTGATGACTTCTGTTGTGATTCTGAACACCCAAAAGGAGACGAGCCCAAGGAACCTAAAATGGGTGACAAGAAAACACCGAGTGAGTTTATAACTCAAGAAGTCATAAGCATTCCACAACCATCCATTAATACAATTATCATAAAATGAAATAATGAAACAAGGCCAAATGTTCCACCATACCGAACTATACCATAGTTCCTTAGATCTTCGGATCCATCTCATACCAAGTCATACATTTACATTTCATATACTGTTCAATAGGATATTTGAAGCAATTTCCATACATCATTTCATTTCCGCAACAATCATGCAATCAAATGAACTTTCATCTTTTCCACGATACCTTATTTACGGAATGCAATTGAAATCATCACATAGATTTAAATCTTACCAACTCCACCCGAGCATGAACATAGCATCTATTAGCCATGAACTCAAGGTACTTACTCTTTCCGCTGTCCATACTCATCTCGATAAAGTCACGCCTCCATATAAATGTTCAATCGGAGATATGAGAGTTCGCACACATAGTGCTTAATACTCAATCACGCACACTTAGTGCCATATGATTCAAGCCCGCACACATAGTGCCATATAGTCCAAACTCGCACACTTAGTGCTGTACATTACAAGCTCGCACACTCGGTGCCAATCTTGTCACCGACACATCTATTTCTCGCACACTTAGTGTCAAGCAAACTTCCTACACATTTCACTATCTCTTTTACGCTCAACATTATCATCTTTTCATACACATACATTTGTATATATTTCATCTCATTAAACACAATTGCATAGATATTACAATCATTTAAGCAATATCAAATATACGCTTAATGACTTACCTTGTGTTGGGTAAAATAGTCCAAGTCGGCTACTCGATGACCTTCGCCTTTCCCTTGCTTGATTCTCCTTCTTTAACTCCTTGAGCTTAATCAATAAATCAACTAGTTTAACCATCTCGCTAAACATTCATAATTCAATTACACATGCATATGTATGTTTGTATATTCGGCAACCATCCTCACTTATTACCCATTTAGTCAACAATCTAAGCCAAGATAAGGCTTCAATATGGTTGCCTCTAACCGAATACATGCTCACCAATTTCCCTTCATGTGGCCGAATATGCATGTCCATGTTAAGGCCATTTATGCACTTATTACCACACAAAAATAGCATACATTTTACTAACTAATACCTTTCCATATTGTAACTCAATACACATCTATCATTTCCTTCATAACCAAAACATCATCATAAGTAAGTATATACCTTAAGATAGTATATACGTCATACCAATACATCATGCTCAAACATATATACATATATGTATGCTAGAGCCGAATCTCAAGTTGATTGTAACTAAACATGAACATGATTTCGAAACACAAATCTTACTCTCCATGCAAAGAGCATAAATCACACTTGGGGATGCACCGTGGCGAATACATCACAACACCATAATTTTGGTCATGATTACACAAAGAACTTAGTATATCATTCAAAAATGCTCAAAGAAAATCTAAGAGTCCTCAATCCACCATCACATGTATCATCATCAAGCTTCATATTTAACATGCAATGGCATTAACTCAAAATCCACCTTGGCCAAATACCATCCCCATGATATAACAAAGATTTGAACCATGGGCTAATAAGAACATCAAGTTAACAACCAAAAATATGCATGAATCTCATGGCACAACATCAAACATACCTTAATCTTGATGCAAATATAGCCAAACCTCTTCCTAATCCTCTTCCAACCCAAGCATGAAGCAAAATTCCTCCTTCCCTCTAGTATTTTCGGTCAAGAGAGAATGAAATGGATGAGCAAAATTTTTTCTTTTCTTTTCTTCCATGTACAAGAATGGGGGTTTCACTCACACACACACATTTTTTTTTCTTTACTACCCATGCTTATTTGTTTATTGTTTCCCCCTAATGCACCAACAAAACATGTTTCATGACATGTTTAGCCCATACTCCCTTGTCATGGCCAACCATCACTTGTAAAAAGGGGGTATTTGACATGCAAGGCCATTGTTTTGCATGCATGCTTTAATTAGTCATCATACATTTCCCCATCATACTTTCAAAGTTTTCTACTAGGTCCTTTCTAGTGAAATTCACATTTATAACTCTAAATTAAAGCATCAAAATGTCACACATGAGTTAACACATATTATAGGCATCAAAATAAATATCAAATTATTTTTATGCCTCAGTTTTGTGGTTCCGAAACCACATTCTGACTAGGGTCGTTTTAAGGCTGTCACAAGCAGCAAGAGAATGGAGAAAAGAACAGAAATGAGAGAGGAGAATGAAAGTTTCAGCACAAGCTTGTGCATAAACTAAAGGGGTATTCAGTCAAGGCACGGCGTCCAAGATAGAAAAGAATGAAGAGTTTTCGGGTAAGAGAAGGAGAAAGAGAAGAAAATGTGGTAAAGGTCAATAAAGCCACAACTTCAAAATCCCAAAACGGAAACTAGAGAAAAATGCGAAAACAAAATAAAAGAAAACAACACTCAGAAGAAACCCATTCGGCACTCATTGGTATGACCGAATAGGTACCCACAACCCCCTATTCGGCTACACTCCCACCACACCTCAAACTCCTAGGAAATCTCCCTGAATCTCTCCCCTTATCCCTCCTTGAAATCCTCTGCAACAACCCTTAAGACCAATTCAAACTCTTCATCCTTAGTGTTCAACTCCAACACCAACTCTTGCCGTCCCTTTCTATCAAAAATAATTACTCCTCTGCTTGGCATGGGATTCGAACTCATGCCCTCTTCAGATGCTCTACATGTCAACTACCACTAAGCCACAAGGCTCTTTGTGTCCTCACTCAACCATATTTATTTATAAAGCCTAAGCACCAGTGTCCAGTTTCCTTTTAAGCAAAAAACAAAAATTCTGCAAAAGCCAGAGCTTGAACCCAAGACTTCCCAGACAACCCTTAACATGCCTAAATCACTTAGCTAACACACCAACATGCAATTCGTGTCAAAGTCAGCAAAAATTACGACCCATAAATTTTGAGGGCGTTACAACTCTACCACGCTTAAAGAAATTTCAGCCTCGAAATTTACTTGGTCAGAACAGATGAGGGTATTGATGTCGTATCATTTCTTCTGGTTCCCACGTAGCCTTTTCTCTGCCGTGATTACGCAAAGCACTTTGACTAGTGGAACAGCTTTGCTCCTCAACACTTTAACATCACGTTCTAATATCTGCACTAGTTCTTCCTCGATGGTTAGATCAGACCTAACTTTAATTTCCTCAATTGGCAAGATGTGTGAGGGATCAGAATGGTACCGCCTAAGCAATGAAACGTGAAACACGTCATGAATTCTATCCAGATCTGGAGGCAACTCAAGTTGATACGCAATCGGTCCTATATGCTTAAGTATCTGGTAAGGCCCAAGAAATTTAGGGCTCAGCTTGCTCTTCCGTCCAAACCTCAGAATTTTCTTCCACAGTGACACCTTCAGAAAAACACAATCCCCTACAGAGTACTTGATCTCTTTACGCTTTAAATCCGCATAGGACTTCTGCCAATCAAATGCTTCTTTCAACCGATCTTGAATCAGCTTTACCTTGTCTTCTGTATCAGCAATTAGCTCCAGCCATAGAATTCGCCGCTCACCCAGTTCAGTCCAACAAGTAGGAGTACGACACCTACGACCATATAACGCCTCGTACAGTGCCATTCGAATACTAGACTGATAGCTGTTGTTATACGCAAATTCTTCCAACGGCAAATAATCCTCTCAGCTGCCCCTAAAATCCAATACACAACTTCTTAACATGTCTTCCAATATCTGAATTACTCTCTCAGACTGTCCATCCATCTGAGGATGAAATACAGTACTGTAATCCAGTCGTGTACCCAAGGCCTCGTGTAACTTCTTCCAGAATCGAGATGTGAACCTAGGATCTCTGTCGAATATAATAGAAACCAGTACCCCATGCAATCTTACAATATCATGCACATACAACTTGGCCAACTTTTGTAGTAAATAATCACTACGGACCAATATAAAATGGGCAGACTTAGTCAGTCGGTCTACAATCACCCAAATCGAATCCTTCTTAGAAGGCATCAAGGGTAACCCACTCACAAAATCCATGGTTACCCTCTCCCACTTCTAGAGTGGAATCTTAACTTGTTGTAGTAACCCAGAAGGTACTTGATGCTCAGCCTTAACTTGCTGACACGTCAGGTACTTACTCACATAATCCGTAACTTTGCATTTTAACCCAGGCCACCAATACAACTCACGAAGATCTCGGTATAGCTTGTTCCCTCCAGGATGCATGGCATAAGGACTACCATGTGCCTCTCGCAGAATAGACTGCCTCAGACCAAAATCCTTCGGTATACACACTCTTCCACGGAAGCATAACACCCCGTCCCCATCCAATCCAAAATCTGAAGTCTCACCATTTCCCACTTGTTAAAAACGAGGAACTAGCGACTCATCCAATAACTGTTTCTCCTTAATTTGATCAGTCCAAGTCGGTCTCACCTGTAGTTCAGCTAACAAGCTACCATCATCAAACAGGCTAAGACGAGGAAACATTGCTCTTAAATCTGAGACAACTCTACGGCTCAGTGCGTCAGCTACCACATTAGCTTTGCCTGGGTGGTACTCAATTGAACAATCATAATCTTTAAGCAACTCAATCCACCTTCGTTGCCTAAGGTTCAACTCCTTCTAAGTAAGGAGGTACTTAAGGCTTTTATGGCCCGTAAAAATAATCGTTCTTTCACCATATAAATAATGCCTCCAAATTTTTAGTGCAAACACCACCACCGCCAACTCCAAATCATGAGTGGGATAATTCGCCTCGTGAGGTTTAAGCTACCGTGACACATAAGGAACCACCTTTCCTTCTTGCATTAACACACACCCCAATCCAACATGTGATGCATCATTGTAAACAGTAAATTCCTTCCCAGACTCTGGCTGTATCAAAACAAGGGCCTCAGGTAGAACTTTCTTCAATTTCTCAAAATTCTCTTACCATTTATCGGTCCAAATAAACGACACCCCTTTGCGCAGTAACTTAGTCAAAGTTGCAGCTATCACTGAAAACCCTTCCACAAAATGTCTGTAATATCCAGCCAAACCTAGAAAACTTTGAATCTCAGATACAGTCTTTGGTGGTTTTCAGCCCAATACGGCTTCAATTTTTCGAGGATCAACCCTAATTCCCTCAGCAGACACCACTTGACCCAAAAATGTCACCTCTTGTAGCCAAAACTCACACTTGCTGAATTTTGCATACAACTGCTTCTGCCTCAAAATTTGATGAACCATCCGCAAATGTTCATCATGCTCCTCCTTGATTTTTGAATACACCAAAATATCATCTATGAATGCTACTACGAACCGATCTAGATAAGGCTGAAATACTCGGTTCATCATGTCCATGAAAGCAGCTGGTGTATTCGTTAATCCAAACGGTATTACTAGGAACTTATAGTGACCATAACGAGTCCTAAACACTGTCTTATACACATCAGCTTCATTAATCTTTAGCTGATGGTAACTAGATCGAAGATCTATTTTGGAGAACACTGCAACTCCTCACAACTGATCAAACAGATCATCTATCCTCGGTAAAGGGTACTTATTTTTTATGGTCAGCTTATTCAGTTGACGATAGTCAATGCACATACGCATGGACCCATCTTTCTTCTTCACAAACAATACTGGTGCTCCCCAAGGGGACACACTCGGTCGAATGAATCCTCTGTCTAACAGCTTCTAAATTTGAACCTTTAACTCCATTAGCTCTTTCGGTGCCATCCTATATGAGGCGATGGACACTGGAGCTATTCCTGGTAGAAACTCAATTTCGAATTCGACCTCACGGTCTGGAGGCAAGCTAAGAAGCTCTTCCAAAAAAACATCTGAAAACTCCTTAACAGTTCTAACATCCTCAACAGAAAGACTTTTAGTCCCAGAATTACTAACATATGCTAGGTAAGCCTCACAACCCTTGCGAACCAGCTTCTCAGCTCTTAACACCGATATCACATTAGACAAATAATCTCTTAGCTCCCCTATTATGGCCACCTCCTTATCCTCCAAAGTCTTCAACACCAACCACTTAGCAGTACGATCCAACTTCACACGATGCTTCACTAGCCAATCCATGCCTAAAATAATATCAAATTCCCCGAATGGCAGTTCCATCAAATTTACAAGAAAAACCTCCCCTTGAACTTCTAAGGGCACATCCTTAAATAACTTATTCACCCTAACCGACTGTCCCACTGGACTCAACACTGTCATTCCATTAGCAGTGTTCTCAAACTGAATACCCAAAGTTTCAGACACAGTGCACGCAACATACGAATGCGTAGATCCAACATCAATCAAAGCAACGTATGGTAAATTATAAACTAAGAATGTACCGGTTATGATGTCAGGGGCGTCATCATCCTCTCGGCGATGAGCAGCATAAACCAAGGTTGGTTGTCTCACCTCGGCATTACCCATGCCCCTACCCGGTGCTCCACGACCTCGTTCAAACCCATTTCCACCTCTGGCCTGCCCACGACCTCTCGGTGGTTGTTGACCCCCTCTCACTGACTACACGTACCCTGGTCCTGTAGCTTGTGTCTGAGTAGGCACTTGAGTACAGTTCTTAACCTGGTGATCCATCGATCCACATCTAAAGCATGCCCCCGTTCGCTTCCAACACTCACCCTGGTGAACTCTCCCACAATCAGCGCAAGGTTGTGATCTCGCAGAAACAATAGGATCTCCCGCTCGGACTAGCCCGTCAAACCTGGCCCTCTTAATAGGCCTACTTCCTGAACTCGAGGATCTGAAGTCCCTCTTACCTCTGCCCCTATCTTTCTCCCGGTTCTGGCACTCAGAGCGCTTCACATCCTTAGCAATCTTTGCCTTCTCGATTAAGGCAGCAAAGTCTCTTTCCCTCTATGGAGCTATCAGAACTCTCAATTCATCATGAAGGCCGTCCTTAAAACGCATATTACATTCGTACTTAGTGTCTACTATCCCTCGAGCATAACGACTCAAGCGTAGGAACTCCGCTTCATATGCCGCCATAGTCTTATTCCCCTGGATCAAGTTCAGAAATTCCTTCCTTTGGGCGTCCACATAACTTGCGCCCACATATTTCCCCTGAAAGGACGTCTTGAAGAAATCCATGTCAGACGGTCAGCTTGTGTACCTTCTGTAACACCCCAAACCCGAGACCATCGCCGGTGTCGGACACGAGGGGTTAACGAGACAAATCCTCTTAAAGTACCGACCAATTTGGCATTTCTGGACAGGCTGGAAAACTGCGTCACCATCGCCTTAAAAATCATATCTCGAGTTTCAAAACTCGGAAACTGGTTTCGTAAATTTTCCCTGAATTTAGACTCATATATCCATCCATGGATTTATTTTTAGAATTTTTCGTTGGGCCAATTGGTACAGTTTATTAGTTAAAGTCACCCATGTTACAGGGATCGACTGCTCTGACCTTCGCGCGTTACAACTTGAATATCTCTCTGTACAGGGCTTTAATACTGGTGCCGTTTGTTTCTAATGAAACTAGACTCAAAATGGAATCTGTACATATAAGGCATGACTCCTAATTCTTTCTGGATAATTTATGGTATATTTTCAAAGTCGCGACAGGGGACCCAGAAACCGTTCTGGCCCTGTCTCACGAGAACTTTAATATTTCTCAGTATACTGCTCATATGGTCGTTTCGTTTCGTCCATATAAAATAGATTCATCAAGGTTCAGTTCCATAATTTACTCACTATTTAGTTCTACTTCTACTATTTTTAGTGATTTTTCAATCTCATCCCACTGCTGCTATCCGCAACAGTTACTGCAGAGACTATGCCAATATCATGAAGTTTTCCTTGGCCTTAATCATCCATCATACATGACACAAATTATGGCCACCTTATCAAAATTTGAGTTTCTAAGACTCGTGGCTATAGGTTCTAGCATCCCACTCGACGACCACATAGGCCATTTTCACATGGCTTAAAGTTTACAACCCACAATTCGACAAAATATAATAGCCTATACATGCCAAATGTTCTTCAACAACAAAAACAATACCACAAGATTTCAGCCGGTGTGATGACTTCAACGACGGTTCCGAAAGCACGCAACAATACGAGTCCAAGAGACCTAAAATGGGTGACAAGAAAACACCGAGTGAGTTTACAACTCAGTAAGTCATAAGCATTCCACAACCATCCATTAACAAAATTATTACAACATGAAATAATGAACGAGGCTAAGTACTCCATCCATATCGAACTATATCATAGTTCCTTGGACCTTCGGTTCAATCTCATACCAAGTCATACATCCACATTTCATATTCTATACAATAAGATATTTGAGGCATTTTACACACCAACTCATTTTCACCACAATCATACAATTGCAATCATCACATAGATTTAAAGCTTACCAAGCTCAACCCCGAGCATGAACATATTACCTAGTCGTCATGAGCTCAAGGTACTTACCCGATCCGCTGTCCATACTCAACTCGGTGGAGACACACCTCCATATAATTGTTCGATCGGAGATATTTATATATATATATATAGAGTGCGCACACATAGTGCTTAATACTCGATTTCGCACACTTAGTGCCATGCGATTTAAGCCCGCACACATAGTGCCATACCCTTCGAGCTCACACACTTAGTGCCATATATTTCCAGCATGCACACTTAGTGCCATATATTTCCAGCACGCACACTTAGTGCCAATCTCGTCACCGCATACACGTATTGTTCAAGACACTTAGTGCCGAAAGCAAACTTTCTACACATTTCACTATTTCTTTTACATTCAACAATTGTCATCACTCCATACACATACAATTTCATTTATATATATATAGCATCCCATTAAACACAATTGCATAGATTTTACAATCATTTAAGCAATATCAAACATATGTGCTTATGACTTACCTTGTGTTAGGTAAAATAGTTCCAAGTCGGCTACTCGATGACCTTCGATTTCCCTTGTTAGACCTCTCCTTTAAGATCTTGAGCTAAATCAAACAAATTTACTTCTCAATCGAGACACAAACACACGGCAACCATATACATTTCAAAGGTCAATTTATTCGTATCATTTGTTCATAAATTAGCTTTTAACGCATTTGGTCACTAGGCGACCATATTTAACTTTCAAGCATTCATTTCTAATTTTAGTTAAACAATGCCGAATGCCATTAGCTACTAACGACACACACACATATAAGCACATTTAGCATTTGATACATTCGCCTTAGCATAATTTCATTAAGAGTCCCCATTAGCCACTTCACTCATCAATTATCACAACTACTTGATAATTCATACTTATCATGTTAGCGAATATTTCTTATTCAAGTTCATCATCTTCATATTCGCACTAACATCACAATCTCATATCATGGCGAGTGCTCCTCTTAAACTATTGTTCATCTAGATTCAGCATGAAACAACAATCATCACCCTTGTTAGTCACCCTAGCGAAAACCTCACTTATTCAAAACCAAGATTTCAACATGGGTTACCTAAAGAACTTGGTAA
Source organism: Gossypium arboreum (assembly GCF_025698485.1). NCBI lineage: Eukaryota > Viridiplantae > Streptophyta > Magnoliopsida > Malvales > Malvaceae > Gossypium > Gossypium arboreum. The sequence continues at coordinate 68,241,119 of NC_069072.1, forward strand.
CTAGTTCAAATCTCATCCATCTAACTTACTAATCAAATGTGTACAACATTTCCACCATCTTCTTTAACATCTACCATGGCGAACGTTCATATCACCATAATTTTCAAAGATTTGGCATGGTTAAATAAGGGCTTAGAATCTAGCTTAAAACCATGCTAAGATTTAAAGAGCTAACTTGAATTCTTACCTTAATTTCCAGCTCAAAGTGGCTAAATTTCTTCCTCTTTTCCCTCTTCTACACGGCTAAGAAGAACCAAAGTATGAAGCCTTTTCCTTCTCCCCTTTTTTTTTTGGTCATGTATGAGAATGATGGACACATTTTTTTTTCTTTGTTTTCTTCCTTTAATTTTTCATTAGTTTATTTCCCATGCTTCCTTTTTTTTTTTTTTATTCCTCCTTACATAATCCATTAACTAGACATGTTTGAAACATGTTTCCCCTTGCCCATAACTTGTCATGGCCGCCACTCTTCCCTTTTTTGGGCAAATTGACATGCAAAACCACTCTTTTGCATGCATGTACTATTAGACCATTGTAAGATTAGCCTATCACCTTTCAACAATGTTTCATACAAGTCCATTTTAAATAAATTCACATAGAAATGATCAAATTAATGCATGAAACTTTCACACATGCATTTACTAACATCATAAACATAGAATATAACTTTTAATTACTTATAAGACTCGGTTTAGTGGTCCCGAAACCACTTTCCGACTAGGGTCAAATTAGGGATGTCACAACTCTCCCCACTTACGAAATTTTCGTCCCGAAAATCTTCTGGTAAATAGGTTTGGGTATCGCTCTTTCATAGAGTCCTCGAGTTCCCAAGTGGCTTCTTCAATTCCGTGTTTATGCCACAACACCTTCACTAATGGGATTTTCTTATTGCGCAACTCTTTTACTTCACGCATCAGAATGCGAACCGGTTCCTCTTCATAGCTCAAATTAGGCTGAATCTCAATCTCGAGCGGAGCGATTACGTCGATGGATCGACCTATATCGTCGAAGCATCGAGACATGGAAAACGTTGTGGATCCTTTCAAGCTCAGGGGGTAAAATTAATCGGTATGCTACTAGTCCAACTCGTTCGGATACTTCATACGGACCGATGAACCTCGGACTCAATTTTCCCTTACGGCCAAATCTAAGCACCTTCTTCCAAGGTGAAACTTTTAGAAAGACCTTGTCTCCAACCTGATATTCAATATCTTTTCTTTTCAAATCCGATACGACTTTTGGCGATCCAAGCGACTTTCAAACTTTCACGAATTACTTGAACTCTTTGCTCGGCATCCTTAACCAAATCAACCTCAAGAATTTACCTTCACTAAGTTCGGTCCCGAATAATGGGTGCGGCATTTACGATCGTATAAAGCCTCATAAGGCGCCATCTTAATACTTGATTGAAAGCTATTGTTGTAAGCGAATTCAATCAAAGGCAGATACCTTTCCCATGAACCACTAAACTCAAGGATACAACATCTCAACATATCCTCGAGTATTTGAATTATCCGTTCGGATTGACCATCGGTTTGGGGGTGAAAGGCGGTCTTTGAAATGCAACTTGGTACCCAAAGCTTCTTGCAACTTCTTCCAAAATCGCGAGGTAAATCTCGGATCTCTATCCGACACGATGGAAATAGGCACCCGTGTAATCTCACAACTCGAGAAACGTACAATTCGGCTAGTTTGTCCATTGAAAAATCCGTGCGTCACGGGATAAAGTGAGCCGACTTAGTCGGTCTATCGACAACGACCCAAATCGCATCCTTCTACTCACCGACAATGGCGGTCCGGATACAAAGTCCATTGTGACTCGATCCCATTTCCACTCGGGTATCGTGATCGGTGAAGTAATCTGAAGGCACTTGATGTTCCGCTTTCACTTGTTGACATATTAAACATCTCGAAACAAAATCGAGATGTCTCGTTTCATACCATGCCACCAAAACCGACGTTTCAAATCGTTGTACATCTTCGTACTCTCGGGTGGATTGCCATTCGGCTACAATGGGCTTCGTTCAAAATTATTGGAATAAGTTCCAATTCTTTGGAACACAGACGACTTCGAACCTCAAACAATCGTCATCATCGATTTGAAATTCGAGTCCTTGTTCGAACACACTCATCCCGTTTTGCAACCAACTCATCGTCGACTTTTCGAGCTTCATGAATTTGACGTATCAATAATGGTTTGGCTTTCAATTCAGCTACTAACACATTGTCGGGTAGGATAGACAAGTGTACATTCATCGTCATAAAGCAAATAGTGATTTCGGCTTAAGGCATCCGCAACCACATTAGCCCTTCCCGGTGATAATCAATGACGAGCTCATAATCTTTTAAAACTCGAGCCATCGCCTTTGTCGCAGATTTAAGTCTCTTTGGGTCATCAAATATTTGAGACTTTTGTGATCCGAATACACATGGCACTTCTCACCAAATAAGTAATGTCGCCATATCTTTAAGGCGAATACGATGGCGACCAATTCGAGATCATGGGTCGGATAATTTTTCTCATGTGGCTTTAATTGCCTCGACGATAGGCCACAACTCGCCCTTCTTGCATCAATACGCAACCCAACCCAAGTAGGGATGCGTCACTATAAATGACAAACTCTTTGCCCGATTCGGGTTGCACTAGAATTGGGGCTTCATCAAATAAGCTTTCATTGATCGAAACTTTTCGACATTTCTCCGTCCATTCGAACTTAACATCCTTTTGGAGAAGCCGTCATTGGCGTGGCTATCGTCGAGAAACCTTTACAAATCGTCGGTAATAACCGCAAGCCCCAAAAAGCTCCTAACTTCGGTAACATTCCTTGGTGGTTTCCAATCGACTATGGCGAATTTTGTTGGGTCCACCACGACACCGATGCGGACACCACGTGCCCCAAAAGCTAACCTCTTTCAACCAAAATTCACATTTTCTTGAACTTTGCGTATATCGCTTATCTCGTAAGATTTGCAACACTAGCCTCGGTGTTCAAGATGTTCGGTTTCATCTCGAATAGACCAAAATGTCATCGATAAATACAACTACGAACCGATCCAAGTATGGCCCGAAAATTCTATTCATTAAATCCATAAACAATAGTAGGGCATTAGTGAGCCCAAACGGCATCACCAAGAATTCAGTAGTGACCGTACCTCGTTCTAAAAGCGGTTTTGGTATGTCCGATTCTCGGACCCTCAACCGATAGTACCCGACCTCAAATCTATCTTTGAAAACACCGAGGCTCCCTTTAATTGATCAAACAAATCGTCAATTCGTGGCAATGGATATTTATTCTTTATCGTCACTTTATTGAGTTGACGATAGTCGATGCATAACCTCATGGTTCCGTCCTTCTTCTTCACAAACAATACAAAGTCGCCCCATGGAGAAAAACTTCGGTCGAGCGAAACCTCTATCCGTCAATTCTTGCTATTGAACCTTCAATTCCTTTAATTTCGTTAATGCCATACGACACGGGGCTATTGAAATCGGCGTAGTACCGGTACAACCGATGCGAATTCCACTTCTCGAACCGGTGGCAATCCGGTAACTCCTCGGAAAAACATCTCGAATACTCACAAATCACTGGTACCGATTCGAGTTTCCTTTCCGTCTCTTTACTTCCAAACACATACGCAAGGTATGTTTCACACCCTTTTCACATATCTCCGAGCGGTCATAGAAGATATTATCGTTGGCACTCCTTTTAAATCGAGAGACTCGACTCGGACTACCTCATTATTTGCACTCCTCAAAACAATGGCTTTCCTTTGCGTCCACCATCGCATCATGTACTGGTCACCAATCCATACCAAGAATAACATCGAATTCATCAAATGGTAGAAGCATCGATCGGTAGGAAAACAGATTCTCGAATTATTAGGGGCATCTCTTGCACACTTTATCAACGAGTACGTATTGACCCAAAGGGTTTGACACTGAATTACGAACTCGAGAGACTCAACAGGTAGAGTCTTCTTTGGATGCTAAAGTTTCACATACATATGAATGAGTAGAGCCGGGTCAATCAATGCAATCACACTAGTATCAAAGAGAGTAAAAGTACCGGTGATAACGTCGGGGAGGATGCCTCCTCTCGTATGCGGATGGCATAGGCTCTAGCAGAGCTCAGTCTCGGATCGAACAGTAGTGTCGGTGGCTCCCCTCGATTACCACCCCTACCTCCTGAAACCCTCGGGGTCTACCTCTAGTTGTCGTCCCCATTAGATCTCGCACCTTGCATCTTATTCTTCTCATCTAGCTCCGTGCAATCCCTAATGAAGTGGTCCTTCAACCACATCCGTAATGAGCAGGTTAACAGACTTACCCCAACATTCACCTAGGTGTCGTCTTCCACATTGGGGACATTCAGGTCTCTCTTGACGATTATTGCCCACACTAGCTATCGATGTAGCTCGGAGTCCGTCAATGGTCGGGCTCTAATGGAAATTCCCGATCGCCTCGACTTACTAGTGTCCTCCCCGAACCTCTTTACAATGAGAACGGAGCTTTACTCGTTGATCTTTTACGGTAATCTCTTGCTCCAAGTTCAGCCTTCTTCTTCTCCTTCCCAAGTTCTTCCGCCTTATGTGCTCGTTCGACTAGTATCACGAACTCCTTTATCTCCAAAATTCCCACTAGTAACTTTAACTCCTCATTCAACCCTTCTTCAAATCTTTTGCACATAGCAACCTCATCAGCCACACACTCCCGAGCATACCGACTAAGTCTTACGAACTCATGTTCAGATTCGACATCTGATCATACGGCCTTGCTTGAGTTCCAGGAACTCCTTACGCTTCGATCGATGAACCGTTGACTAAAATATTTCTTCCGAAATTCGTTTGAAAGAAATCCCAAGTAACTTGTTCCTTTGGGACTATGGAAATCAAGGTCCTCCACCAATAGTAGGTGAGTCTCGCAACAAAGATATAGCACACTTAAGACATTCATCGGTGTGCATGACAGTTCATCAAACACTCTAATGGTGTTATCAAGCGAACTTCGGCCCTTTCGGCATAAATCGGTAACTATGGCCTTAAACTCCTCGCCCCACGCTTCCTAATCAAGTCCACGGTGGTTTACTCATCCTCACGGGATCGAGAATCGATGGCATCACGGGCTCTTGGGGTGGATTATTTAAATTCGGAATGGTTGGACACTCGGATTGGTTCGGGCATATTGCGCGACCCACTCATTCATCATGGTGAAGAAGGCTTGTTTCGCCCCTTCATTTTGATTATTCGCGGATGACCGAGGCTCAACAGCGGTGTCCCTTGCGCAGAGCAGCCGCTACACTTTCAACGTCATCCGCCAAGGGTCTCTATATCCGGGTTCCATCGCTAATCAAAACAAAAATTTCAACCGTCAAGTCATCACATTATTAACCACTAACAATTTGGCATGTATAGCTAGACTCACACGCCTATGGTAGTCCTAGAACCGACTAAACCATAGCTCTGATACCAATAAAATTGTAACACCCCAAACCCGAGACCATCGCCGGTGTCGGACACGAGGGGTTAACGAGACAAATCCTCTTAAAGTACCGACCAATTTGGCATTTCTGGACAGGCTGGAAAACTGCATCACCGTCGTCTTAAAAATCATATCTCGAGTTTCAAAACTCGGAAACTGGTTTCGTAAATTTTCCCTGAATTTAGACTCATATACCCATCCATGGATTTATTTTTAGAATTTTTGGTTGGGCCAATTGGTACAGTTTATTAGTTAAAATCACGCATGTTACAGGGATCGACTGCTCTGACCTTTGGGCGTTACAACTTGAATATCTCTCTGTACAGGGATTTAATACTGCTGCCGTTTGTTTCTAATGAAACTAGACTCAAAATGGAATCTGTACATATAAGGCATGACTCCTAATTCTTTCTGGATAATTTATGGTAAATTTTCAAAGTCGCGACAGGGGACCCAGAACCCGTTCTGGCCCTGTCTCACGAGAACTTTAATATTTCTCAGTATACTGCTCATATGGTCGTTTCGTTTCGTCCATATAAAAATAGATTCATCAAGGTTCAGTTCCATAATTTACTCACTATTTAGTTCTACTTCTACTATTTTTAGTGATTTTTCAATCTCATCCCACTGCTGCTATCCGCAACAGTTACTGCAGTAGACTATGCCAATATCATGAAGTTTTCCTTGGCCTTAATCATCCATCCTACATGACACAAATTATGGCCACCTTATCAAAATTTGAGTTTCTAAGACTCGTGGCTATAGGTTCTAGCATCCCACTCGACGACCACATAGGCCATTTTCACATGGCTTAAAGTTTACAACCCACAATTCGACAAAATATAATAGCCTATACATGCCAAATGTTCTTCAACAACAAAACAATACCACAAGATTTCAGCGGTGTGATGACTTCAACGACGGTTCCGAGCACGCAACAATACGAGTTCAAGAGACCTAAAATGGGTGACAAGAAAACACCGAGTGAGTTTACAACTCAGTAAGTCATAAGCATTCCACAACCATCCATTAACAAAATTATTACAACATGAAATAATGAACGAGGCTAAGTACTCCATCCATATCGAACTATATCATAGTTCCTTGGACCTTTCGGTTCAATCTCATACCAAGTCATACATCCACATTTCATATTCTATACAATAAGATATTTGAGGCATTTTTACACACCAACTCATTTTCACTACAATCATACAATTGCAATCATCACATAGATTTAAAGCTTACCAAGCTCAACCCCGAGCATGAACATATTACCTAGTCGTCATGAGCTCAAGGTACTTACCCGATCCGCTGTCCATACTCAACTCGGTGGAGACACACCCTCCATATAATTGTTCGATCGGAGATATTTATATATATATATATAGAGTGCGCACACATAGTGCTTAATACTCGATTTCGCACACTTAGTGCCATGCGATTTAAGCCCGCACACATAGTGCCATACCCTTCGAGCTCGCACACTTAGTGCCATATATTTCCAGCATGCACACTTAGTGCCATATATTTCCAGCACGCACACTTAGTGCCAATCTCGTCACCGTACACACGTATTGTTCAAGACACTTAGTGCCGAAAGCAAACTTTCTACACATTTCACTATTTCTTTTACATTCAACAATTGTCATCACTCCATACACATACAATTTCATTTATATATATATAGCATCCCATTAAACACAATTGCATAGATTTTACAATCATTTAAGCAATATCAAACATATGTGCTTATGACTTACCTTGTGTTAGGTAAAATAGTTCCAAGTCGGCTACTCGATGACCTTCGATTTCCCCTTGTTAGAAGCCTCTCCTTTAAGATCTTGAGCTAAATCAAACAAATTTACTTCTCAATCAGACACAAACACACGGCAACCATATACATTTCAAAGGTCAATTTATTCGTATCATTTGTTCATAAATTAGCTTTTAACGCATTTGGTCACTAGGGCGACCATATTTAACTTTCAAGCATTCATTTCTAATTTTAGTTAAACAATGCCGAATGCCATTAGCTACTAACGACACACACACATATAAGCACATTTAGCATTTGATACATTCGCCTTAGCATAATTTCATTAAGAGTCCCCATTAGCCACTTCACTCATCAATTATCACAACTACTTGATAATTCATACTTATCATGTTAGCGAATATTTCTTATTCAAGTTCATCATCTTCATATTCGCACTAACATCACAATCTCATATCATGGCCGAGTGCTCCTCTTAAACTATTGTTCATCTAGATTCAGCATGAAACAACAATCATCACCCTTGTTAGTCACCCTAGCGAAAACCTCACTTATTCAAAACCAAGATTTCAACATGGGTTACCTAAAGAACTTGGTAACTAGTTCAAATCTCATCCATCTAACTTACTAATCAAATGTGTACAACATTTCCACCATCTTCTTTAACATCTACCATGGCCGAACGTTCATATCACCATAATTTTCAAAGATTTCGGCATGGTTAAATAAGGGGCTTAGAATCTAGCTTAAAACCATGCTAAGATTTAAAGAGCTAACTTGAATTCTTACCTTAATTTCCAGCTCAAAATGGCTAAATTTCTTCCTCTTTTCCCTCTTCTACACGGCTAAGAAGAACCAAAGTATGAAGCCTTTTCCTTCTCCCTCCTTTTTTTTCGGTCATGTATGAGAATGATGGACACATTTTTTTCTTTGTTTTCTTCCTTTAATTTTTCATTAGTTTATTTCCATGCTTCCTTTTTTTTTTTTATTCCTCCTTACATAATCCATTAACTAGACATGTTTGAAACATGTTTCCCCTTGCCCATAACTTGTCATGGCCGGCCACTCTTCCCTTTTTTTGGGCAAATTGACATGCAAAACCACTCTTTTGCATGCATGTACTATTAGACCATTGTAAGATTAGCCTATCACCTTTCAACAATGTTTCATACAAGTCCATTTTAAATAAATTCACATATAAATGATCAAATTAATGCATGAAACTTTCACACATGCATTTACTAACATCATAAACATAGAATATAACTTTTAATTACTTATAAGACTCGGTTTAGTGGTCCCGAAACCACTTTTCGACTAGGGTCAAATTAGGGATGTCACACCTTCCCTCACAGTAAGCCACTATTGGTAAGCCTCATCTTGCAGTAACGACACCGCCCGGTTCAATTTTTGCTCCATAGTACAGTCAAGATCATCCATTATCAGCTCCGTAGCCTCTAACAAAAATTCTACCACATTCGGGGCTACACCAGAAACACCCCTAAAGATCTCCGCCCCATTAGATTGGAATCGCTCAAAAATTGTCCTCTGGGCCACTGATCCCGTACTTGCTCCAGCAACCCTTTCAAGAACTCGTAGCATCGCTTGAGACAAGGCATCATCCCTAGCTGCTCGATCATGAGACCCAGTCTTAGTTACTGGTGAAGCCGGTGTCTCCCTAGCAGGCATGTGACTTGACGCTGAAAACCTAGCTCTAGCACCCCATCGGCCTTTACCACGGCCTCGTGTACCCCTTCTACGAGTACCCCTAGTGCTCATATCGAGATACGCTTTATCTGAATTTAGAAGTTTTATGCTATCAGTATATAATTCCAGTTATTATTAATAGATATTTTATGGTAAACAATATTTAGAGTTTTGTTTCCATAGATCGAGATCCCACTACCATTATCAGTCTTCTATGATCTCAGTTTGCTCTAACTAGAAATTTCCAGTATAGTATTACTATCTATAACAGTTTTTCAGCATAACATTATAGTTTAAAGCAATAGATACTAGCAGAGAACTTACATATTTGGTGCCGGAGACTTACCGTGCCACACCTTCAATAGCATCATTTCAAAAACAAGTCAAGTTAAGTTGGGAAATAAAAAATTTCAAAAAAATAATTTTTAGAAAAAGCGTGCCACACTTTCAATAGCATCATTTCAGAAACAAGTCAAGTTAAGTTGGGAAATAAAAAATTTCAAAAAAACAATTTTTAGAAAAACCCTCTTCAAACCCCAATTTCGGGAAAAAATAATAATTTTCTGCCACCTGAACACAGTCGAGTTTTGTAACCTAGCTCTGATACCACTAAATGTAAAACCCCAGACCCGGCCTAGACGTTACAACCGAATCTGATGTGCCAAATCGATTGCCTAAAAACCCGATAAGCTTATGATGATAAACCGGTTGTCGAAAAAGCCTTTGTAGCATTAAAGCCAGAGTATGCTTAGTGTTTCATGCCATTTAAACGTGTATAGTTTTTAAGACTTCTGTTATTATTATAATTAAAATTTAAAGGTTCGATTTTAGAAAATGTTGTTATTTTGAAAACCTGAAGTTCCTACTCTAGTAGTTTATAAATATAAAGTCATAGCTCAACAAAAGTTAAAAATCTCCTAATGGCCTTTTACACAACAAAACCCAAAAATAAATTCTATAAGTGAATAAACCATCATCAAGCCTTTTGAGTTTGTAGGGCCGTCTCCGAGTCCCTTGTAGCTCCAAACCATCTAAGCTTAGGGATTACTTGCACAGTTAGAAACGAGGTGAGTTTATTTAAAACTCAGTATAACCCCTTACTAGAGTAATGAGACAATATCTGATCAGAGCGATCTGGGCCTTAGCCTGTCAGACAAGAATAATGCGTCTAGGCCTAAGGCCTATACAGTAATCCAGCACACATATGCAGCCCATCCCAATCTAACCATCACACTTCCCATACCAACCATCACACCATGTGGGGATTAAATCGACCCACCCAGCCAACACACTAGTATCACAGCGGGGCTGCTATAAGTAACGCAGCAGAGCTACTAGTAGTAATAAACGTGGCGTAGCCACTAATGTCAGAATACGTGGCAAGGCCATTAGATCGGTAAAACGTGGCAAAGCCACTAGTACAGTACTTCCTCCGAATCAAAAACCCAACACCAATGCAGAATGTCATAAGTAATACGTGTATGCAGTGTCGTACTCAAAACCAGTCATATCAATGTCATACACCTGTCAATTAACCCACCACTATGGTATAAAGGTCATTTTTTTAGTTAGGGATAAAATAAAAATTTTTACCCCTTGGGGGTATTTCAGTCATTTAACAACTTTTAAGGGTCTCGATACAGAAAACGATCCTTCGTATGGTCTACAGTCGTCTCGAACGACCCAGACAACCCATAAGGACAAAACAGTGTAAATGGGCCCAAGGCCCAACAACCGGCCCAAGTGGCGCATTACGGCCCAAGCCCCCGAGAACACTCGTGGTGGTCTCTACAGTCTGACGCCCACGATTTGTGGCTCGATTCTCTACACGAGCGATCGCACGCTCGTGAGACCTCAAATATCGGCATTTTAGCTTTTCGACTTTTGCCGATCTACAGTAAAGCAGGGGTGTAAACACACACCTCTTTTATTTCCTAGCAGTAGCGATAGACAGTGTGCTGTTACACACCTGATAAAGATTGTAGTTGAAAAGCCTCTCGGAAATGAGAACCTAAGATCAATCACAATCTTGCGTCAGTCTAATAACCTTGCTAATCCAATACTACACTACAACAGAATATAATATCGCAAGCAAATCACTACTCACCAACCAACAAGCGTAGCTCCTCCTTGATCACGTAATCTTCCCAACTCTCGATCCTTCACAAAAATAGTTAATCGATTAATAAAAATCTGCAAACCCCATACACACGTCCAAACCTTTAACACTTACCAAAGATGGAGTATGCACTTGCAACGGCAGCAATCGACCCCCATACCTTGTTAGACGAGACTAAAACCCTAGCCGCACACACATAGAAGGGAGTGTTAAACAAGAAACAACTCTCCCTGATAGAGAGAACAACACCATTCGACCTATGTGAAACATAAGCCGAACCCTAATTGAGAAATTCGAATAAATTTCGGCTAGAGAAGACTTACTAGAACACATGAGAATTTCAACAGCCCACCAGGGAATGGTCACACACAAAGAAGAGACGAAGAAAAGATGCTAAGCAAAGAAGAACAAAATTGAAACCTTAACAAGGTTCTGTTAATACTAGCAGCAAGAGAATGGAGAAAAAAACAGAAATGAGAGAGGAGAATGAAAGTTTCGGGACAAGCTTGTGAATGAACTAAAGGGATATTCGGTTAAGGCAAGGCGTCCAAGCTAGAAAGAATGGAGAGTTTTCGGGTAAGAGAATGTGAAAGAGAAGAAAATGTGGTAAAGGTCAATAAAGCCGCAACTTTAAAATGCCAAAACGGAGACTAGAGAAAAATGCTGAAAACAAAATAAAAGAAAGCAACACTCAAAAGAAACCCATTCGGCACTCATTGGTATGACCGAATAGGTATGCACAACCCCTTATTCGGCTACACTCCCACCACACCTCAAACTCCTAGAAAATCTCCCTGAATCTCTCCCCTTATCCCTCCTTGAAATCCTTTGCAACAACCCTTAAGACCAATTCAAACTCTTCATCATCAGTGTTCAACTCCAACACCAACTCTTGCCGTCCCCTTCTAGCAAAAATAATTACTCCTCTGCTTGGTATTGGATTTGAACTCATGCCCTCTTCAGATGCTCCACACACCAACTACCAGTAAGCCACAAGGCTCTTTGTGCCCTCACTCAACCATATTTATTTATAAAGCCTAAGCACTAGTGTCCAAGTTCCTTTTAAACAAAAACAAAAATTCTGTAAAAGCTAGAGCTTGAACCCAGGACTTCCCAAACAACCCTTAACATGCCTAAATCACTTAGCTAATACACCAACATGCAATTCGTGTCAAAATCAGCAAAAATTACGACCCCTAAATTTTTAGGGCGTTACATTTCCTGCCTATTTGCAATCTCAATTATCAAATAACACTTTTCATTTCAAATTTTCAACATCATGGTTTTGAAGACTCTATCATCATCGTTTCAATTATACTTATCCCTTGTTTTTAACATTTACTCCTCCTATCAACTCAACTTAGACTCGGACAGATACATGAATCCAACCAACACACCAGTTTGGCAGCCAATGCGTCATCAGATAAATCCGAAGTAAATAGTTTGCACCCAACGCTCATAAATAAGTTTGACACCTAGTGTCTCATTAGTATAACCGAAGCAATTTGGAAATTAGTGCCTCAATGACTCGTAGTTGAAGTAACCCTGAACTTTTCCTATCTTATGGCATATCAACTATATCCGGCTCTATGTGAATAGTTAATAAGGTAATCATTTCTCAATTTCCATTACAAGCCAATTTATCAATTCAATAATATTTGTAAAATAACCAATCATCAATGCAGATCAATACATCAACCTAATTCTTCTCAGTACAAAATCAAATTTTTATTTTCATCAATTTACAATAATTTCAAATCAATTTAATTTAGTCTTTACGTATACAATCGGTCAATTTTATACCATTACAATTCAATCAGTTACAATCAACTATAAATTCATTTTTATCTCAGATTCTATTCGTCATATAAAATTTTATTTGTCATTTTATCATTTCACTAAATTATGAACAATTCAAACTATTATCAAACAAATACAAATTCACACATTATAAGTAAAACAATTTAATTGTAATCATTCTATGTGAACTTACCTGGAAAAACAACAAACAGTCAATTTCTCTAAGGACTAATCAACAAATTTTCATTTTTCCTTGATTAATTCTGATTTGGTCCAATTCTCGATCTATACAATTATTCAATTAAATTTATCAATTTCAACCCTCTTATTTCATCCAATCATAAACATATATCAACTCAATTTCATTATTCAACTACTCCTAAAGTTTTTCATTTTATTCAATTCAGTCCCTAAAACCAAATTTATCATATCTTCCGAATTTGAACTCCAAATTTTAAACCCACTTAAAATATGTCCATATACAACCTTCTATTATTACAATTTACAAAAAAAATCATACTGATTTCAAGATATTCCCTAAACTCAAAACTAACAAATTTCACTTTACAAATTAGTTTTATTACCTTTCTAAGCTTCAAATCCTACCCTTGAACATAAAATGTCTTAAAAACAATCAATAGAACAATTTAAAACCTTAACAGTTTTGAAAAAAGAGCTACGGGTTAGCTAGACCTAGTTACAATGATCTCAGAAACATAAAAATTACAGGAAAAAGAATAAATTGTCATACCTAATTAGTGGTCGAAACTTTCAAACTTTAATGAGGGTTTTTTTTCTTCTATTCTTCAGTGGAGAAGAAGAATGATGAAGATGACCATTATTTGTGTTATTTTAACTTATATATTTAACTAAAAGTTAATTGATCATAATTATATAATTTAAATTTTATTAATTAAACCTTAAGATTAATTAGCAAAACTTAGTGGATTCTAACCCACCCTATAACACCCCAAACTCAGCCTAGACGTTATGGCTGAATCTAGAAATCTTACATAAAATAGTTATAAATTTGAGTTTCTCTTATTGAAAAACTTCGTGTATCTTTGCTAATTAAAAACCATTTTATATAATAACATTTGTCATACTTAATCGTTAAAGACCGTCAAATTTTTATATTTTCTAAATAAATCAAATAATTTTGCAGTGAAAGTTCTTAAGACGTTACATTTTAGAAAATCGAGCTTGTTTTCTTAAAAATAGTTAACTGTAGGAACATATTCATTTTTCGAAAAATCATTTTATCGAATGTCATGCCAAAACCCAAAATAAAAGTCCAAATCCAAAAATAAACTCAAATGTCGAGAGAGTCCAAAGATTACAAAACTCTCAAACGGAATTTTAAATAGACCAAATTTATGTAAATAGAGTTTTACGAAGTTATGGACATATCTGAGCTCCCATCGCACTGACCCGCCTAAGTCTGAGGGGTTACCTGAAAGTAACAGACAAACAAAGAGTAATTTAACAGAAGCAGAATCACAGACATAATACAAAACAAAATAGATACTAATTAATGTCTCATGCAAAATTAGAGTCATATGCAAATTACAATCCTAACCCCATCCGCTACACACCATCTCCGACCATCCCAACACACCATGTGGGGTATTAAATACCCACCCAGCCCTATACACCATTTAGTGTCCTTACGACACTTTTCAGAAAAATTACAGAAGTGCTGCCAGTATAATAGTGAGTAACGCCTCACACAGAGCACTCCCTTCACATAATACATAACCTGCCTCATAGCCAGATACAAACAGAATGCCATATACTAGAACGTATATACCATGCAGGCTTGTATAACAGATATTAAACATGTTTATACATAACAAATCAAACATATCGCATCTCTTTACATGCATTTAGGCTTTATTTACATCAAATTCATACTAACAAATTAGCATATTTCATACTTTAAGGCTTATATAAACACATACTGACCCCATAGAAGACCCACAGTTGATCGGGATGACATGTACGACCTTAGGGAAAAATTTTAAAATTTGGGCCCACACGCTTGTGTGGCCCACATGGCCCAAGATGGCCTAGACTGTGTATCACACATGACCTCGTAAATGGCCTACCGCACGACCTGGCACACTGCCGTGTGGCGTCGATAGGCCCCAATTTTGGCTTTCATCGTTCGCTATTTTTCAGGTTTCTCGTTACACACTTGGCTCAATTTTTATGCGAAAGTAACCACGTAATATCCCAAACCTTAAAACAACAATTAACACCTGTAAATTTAATAACAGCTCGTAAAATCTAGTCAAACTAAACTACCACAATCGACATGCTCAGCCCTTCACATGCTCACCTTTATTGAATAGCCACCACACGAGCCCTATGTCACTAGAGGCACACCAACCGCGCCTTGGAGCTCTCCTAAAATACCGAACTAATTAGATAACACAACCAAAATAGAAGGAACACACGAATTCGCCGCCACTTTAACAAAATCCTAAAATCCCCACAAACCCAAAGAATAATTTCGCAAGAGATCAAAGTAGAAACCAATAGAGCTTTACCGCCAAGGATTGAAACCAGCCCAACGAAAATCACACAACCTGAAAGAAACAAAAAAATTGAATTAAGAATATGGGGGAACCAAACAAAAGAAATTGAAAGTGAAAGAACTTTCGAAGGAAAGAAAAAAAGAACAAAGAAAGTAAGGAAAGAGAGAACAAAACTAAAAACAAAAAAAATCATGAAACAATATGGTGGCAGATGTGGGAACTAATTTTTGGTTTAACCATTTGATTTTTTTAAAAATAATAATAATAATAAAATAAGATTAAGATAACATATAAATATATTTAAATGAAATTAAGTCCCAATCCAACACCTCACTTGAGTACCTAACCTAAGCCCAACAAAAATAATTAATTGCCCATGCCAAGACACAAACCCAAGACCTCCAAGACATAACTCCAACCCTTACCCATCGAAACAAATACCTATTTGTGATAGATTTTAATAAATAACAACTTATAATTTTGAGACGTTAGAAATCTACCACCTAAAAGAAAATTTCGGCCTCGAAATTTACCTGATTCAAACAAATACGGATACTATTGACGAATTGAGTCCTCAAGTTACCATGTGGCTTCCTCAGTGCCATGATTCTGCCACAGAACCTTCACTAATGGAATAGGATTCCTCTTTAAGACCTTAATATCTCGATCCAGAATCTAAATTAGTTTATCCTCAAACATCAAATCTAGTCTAACCTCAATCTCCTCAACAGGAACAATATAAGAGTGGTCCGACCGATATCGCCTCAACATAGAGACGTGAAATACATTATGAATATGGTCTAACACCGGAGGTAACTGCAACTGATAACCAACTGATCCCAAACGCTTCAAAATCTGAGATGACCCAATGAATCTAGGGCTCAACTTGCCCTTATGCCCAAACCGTAGAACTTTCTTCCATGGAGATACCTTAAGGAATAAAAAATCACCCACGGAGTACTCAATATCCCTTCTTTTTAGATCTACATATGACTTCTTTCTATCAAAAGCTGCCTTAAGACGATCCCGAATCAGTCTAAGTTTATCCTCAGTTTCAGAAACCAACTCAATACCTGATAGCACTAGAAAGAACATAGGTTTTCCCCTTACTTATTGGTTAAATTGTTCCCATTTTGTTATCCTTAGCATACATTTTAATATTTTTAGTTTAGTAAATTGAATTTTATAACTTAGTAAACCCTAGCCTATTTTATCCTTAATTTTGTTTTCTTATTGCATTAATGTCACTGCATGAGTTAATCCCAGATTGCGTCCAAAATTGTCACCCAACTTGATAGCTGTCCGAATAAGAACCAAAACTGCATGAGCTATCCAGTCTGGTAAGGACATAATCATTTTGGGGAATAGACACCTGTATTGTTGGAGGAGGACATAAAAGGTGGGCGTGAGAAGAAAAGGAGAGCTATTTTCTCCATCCTTATCTTCATCATTCGACCTTGAAGCTTATGGCCATGGTAGCTTAAACCTCTCACGAGTGAGCCAGCGTGAAAACTAGATGTAAACTAGCTCATGAAAAAGAAACCTAAGTGTGTGACAAGAGGGAATAGAGAGATTCAATCGAGTTGTCTAGGGATAGTATTCTCCATTTGATTCTTTCTTATTTCTTTCTAAATGCTAGTGGTTACTCTTTGATTTATAGTTGTATGGAAGTACTGATGAATTCTTTGTGAAATGGTATCTTATTTAATCTTGCTTTTACTGTTTAATCTTATGGTTTGAATTTTTTAACACGAAAGTGTTATTGCAGTCACTGACACTGGAAAGTGCAGTGACAGTTTGAGCCAACAGGCTTTTCAAAGGAAGTTGAGTGATGATTAGAGGAATTTAGTCCACTTGTTCTTAATAGTGTCGTATTGTCATCATCAGAAGGTGAGGTTAATATGCATGTTTAGGTCTCAGATTAAATAGAGGAGTAACACTGGATAAGATATACATTGAATTTTATTACCTCGATAATCACTTATACTTTTATACGTTATGAGCATTTAGTATTCCGCTGAAGATTCATGTTGGGAACCCCAGTTTATCATTATCATCTTTTATTTTATTTTTTTCAAGTTAATGCATCGACAACTATCCTCACAATTTATCTTGCTTATATCTAGTTATTGCACCGACTAACATTTGTCTACTATACTTGCATCGACGGTGTATGCTTGCACATTATTACTATGACGTTAAACAGACGGTCAAGATTTTGGCGCCGTTACCGAGGATGGTGTTTGTTTGATGTTTATTTTTGTTTTTGTGTGTTTTGCACTTTATTTTCCTTATATAATATTTAGTATTCACTAATGGTTTTTCTTTATTGCTATTTCTTTAACTTTAATTTAGGTGTTTTATGACCCGAAGAAATTTGGATTTTCTTGTTGAATTTGATCTAGAAATTGAAAGGACTATTTGGAGTAGACTTTGAGAACAAAGAAATATGGCTCTACCATGGAACAATGCAGCCATACCCCCAATGCAACAACAAAATATCAATAACCCATTATTGTCGCAAGATGCTCACATACAAAATAGGACTTTACGAGATTTTATAGTTCCTATTTTGGACGAATTACACTCATTAGTTGTTAGGCTATCAAGCCAAGCTGGGAATTTTGAACTCAAGCCAGTAATGTTTCAAATGCTGAATTCTAATGGACAATATGCGGGACTGCTACATAAAGATGCGAGAGAAATCTTAAATCCTTTTAATTGATATATGTTTCCTTTAGTTAATAAGGCGTTTCTAATAATGCCTTGAAGATGCAATTATTTCCTTATTCCTGATAAGAAAGAGCTCGTACTTGGTTTTTTGGACTACCTGTCGGATCAATTACATCTTGGGATGCACTAGCAACATAGTTTGTTTTGCGATTTAACTCGCCAACAATGAATGCTCATCTTCAAAATGATGTTACTACTTATCATCAGCTGGATGATGAAAATCTTCACACTATATGGGAACGTTATAAAACTTTACTTTGATGTTGTCCCACGCATGGCATTCAACTAGAAATGCAAACTGAGATTTTTTATAATGGGCCGAATTCACATACAAGGAATCTTGTCGATGCATCAGCCAATAGACCTTTGTTGGATTGTATTTATAATGATGCTCAGAGAATTCTTGAGAGAATTGCTCAGAATGATTAATACCCTATCTTTAGGGCTACACAAGCAAAAACTACTCCAGAAATTATTGAATTAGATACAATAACCATTCGAAGTGCTCAAGTTTCTTCTTTCACAAACATGATTAAAAATATGCAAGGGACGAGTGGAGTTGCACCTATACAAGTCGCTCAATAAGTTGATGTTTCTACTTTTTCTTGTGAGATTTGTAGTGACAACCATAGGTATGAAGATTGTCCACAACATGCAGACAATGCCTATTATGTTAGTAATATAGAAACTCTACACGCAACCAACCATTTTGGGGAACTCAGAATGCTTGACAAAATGCTGTGGCATTCAGATATGGGAATACATGTACTCAAGGAAATTATAATCCCAGACAAGGGAAATACAATTAACAACCACAGAACTACAATCAACAGACTTAAATGTATCCACAACAAGGCTAGACACATTCACATCAAAATCTGATGCAACCACAACATTTTCAATACCAAATTAACATGTTTAAGGACATCGACAGCAATCGTACACTCAAGCTTCTACTTCTGACCCGTTAGCAACTCTTAAGGCATTAATATGGAAGCATATTACTCATACGAAAGCTATCGTACAAGGGAATTCATCTTCTATTCAAGCATTAGAAGTGCAGCTAGGACAACTTGCTTTAAATTTGAATACTCGACAACCAAGTTCATTACCAAGTGACACGAAAAATCCTGGTCCAAGAGGGAAAGAACATTGTAAGGCTATCACTCTTAGGAGTGGTAAACAAACTAGCGAATCATTTATCGACTCTACTGCAGCACCTCAAGATACGAATGAAGTGATCACTGGTGAGAAAGTTGAATCTGAAGAATTTGTTGATGCATCAGAGAAAGAAGTTCCACAAATTGTCAATCATATGCCTACTATTCGACCTTCGAAACTGTCAATGCAATGCTCAAGCAGATATATCTCTACCTTTACCCTTCCCATAAATATTCAGGAAGAATAAGCATGACAAGCAGTATCAGCAGTTCTTGCACACACTGAAGCAACTACAAATCAACATTCCTTTAGTGGACACTTTGATTGAGTTATGGGAAATTTATGAAAGACCTCTTGTCCAAGAAGAAGAAGAAGCTCACTGATATTGAAGCTATTGCACTCACAGAAGGCTGTAGTGCTTTCTTGACAAACAAGTTGCCCCCTAAATTGAAAGATCTTGGGAGCTTTACCATCCCATGTTCAATTGGAAATCATTATTCGGGTAAGGCTTTATGCGACTCGGGAGCTAGCATTAACCTAATGTCATTATCTACTTTCAGAAAGTTGGGAATTGGTCACATGAAATCTACTACAGTGACATTACAACTAGTCGATCGATCCTTGGCTCAACTTGAAGGGAAAATAAAAGACGTCTTAGTTTATGTCGATAAATTTATTTTTCTAACTGATTTTATCATACTTGACTATGAAGCAGGCAAGAAGGTCCCCATAATCTTGGGACGACCATTTTTAGCCACTAGCCGAACTCTCATTGATGTTTATAAAGGTGAACTAACCATGTGACTTAATGATGAGCAAGTCACCTTCAGTGTTTTTGAATCTATTCAATGCAACGACAAAGAAGAATGACATACTGTCGATGTGCTAGATGATCTAATTGAGGAAGAATTCAATGACCAAAGCACAACACTTTCTGAAGAGATTGTAGTGACATCTAATGCTGAATGCTTAGATAACTGTGACAACATGGTTGAAGCTAATAATCTTGAACCCAAGCATGGATGGAAGATTGAATCCTTAGACCTAGCCAATAGAACAACCCCAATTTTCAAATCATCTATTGAAGAAGCTCATACTCTAGAATTGAAACCACTACCTCATCATCTTAAATATGTCTTTCTAGGTGATGGCAATACTCTCCTAGTTATTGTCTCCGCAACACTAGATGTAACTCAAGAAGAGAAATTGGTCCATATTATCAAGCAACACAAATGAGGTATTGCTTGGAGTATTACTGATACTCAAGGTATTAGTCCTTTTTTCATGCACAATATCAAGTTGGAAGATAAAGGCAAGCAATCGATTGAACAACAAAGAAGAATAAACAAAAAAATAAAGGAAGTTTTCAAGAAGGAAATCATAAAATGGCTTGATATTGGAATTATTTACCTAATTTCTTATAGCAATTAGGTAAGTCAGTGCAGTGCGTGCCTAAAAAGAGTGGCATCACTACGGTTTGCAATGATAAGGACAAATTTATTCCTACACGCGTTCGCACGGGATGGCAAGTTTGTATGGATTATCGCAAATTAAATGCAGCCACAAAGAAGGATCACTTCCCATTTGCTTTCATCAACCAAATGCTGGATCAACTTGTTGAAAAAGCCTATTTTTCTTTTTAGATGGCTACTCTGGGTACAATCAAAGTGCTATTGAACTGGAGGATCAGGAGAAAACAACCTTCACCTGCCCTTTTGGTACTTTCGCTTTTCGTCATATGCTTTTTGATCTTTACAAGGCACCACCCACATTTCAAATATGCATGATGGCAATATTCTCAGATATGATCAAAGACTCTTTAGAGGTATTTATGGATGATTTCTCAGTCTATGGGAATGATTTTGATCATTGCACTTGCAATTTGGATAAAATACTGAAGCGATCTGACAACACACATCTTTTCATGAATTGGGAAAAATGTCATTTCATGGCAACTAAAGGCATTGTGTTAGGACACCGCATTTCTAGTCAAGGCATTCAAGTAGTCAAAGCTAAAGTGGAAATCATTGAGCAATTACCTCCACCAACAAACTTGAGGGGTATTCGCAGTTTTTTGGGACATGTGAGGTGTGACAGCCCAAAATTGACCCTAGTCAGAATGTGGTTTCGGGACCACAAAATCGAGGCATAAAAATAATTTAAAATTTATTTTGATGCCTATGATATGTGTTAATTTGTGTGTGGCATTTTTGATGATTCGATTTAGTGTTATAAAGGTTAATTTCACTAGAAAGGACCTAGTAGTAAACTTTGAAAGTATGATGGGGAAATGTGTGATGACTAGTTGATAATGCATGCAAAATTAAGGGATTTGCATGTCAAATTCCCCAAAGATGGCATAGTGGCCGGCCATGACAAGGAGTTATGGGCAAGGAAAAACATGTTATGACATGTTTTGATAATGCATGATGTGATGAAATGATAAAAAATTTAGTGGTGGGAAGAGAAACAAAAAAAAATGTGTGTGAGTGTGGTATTCTCCCATTGTTGCCGTGAGTGAAAGAAAAGCAAAGAAAAATTTTGTTCATCCTTGTTCTCTCCTTTTGGCCGAAAATACTAAGGAAGAAGATAGGATTTTGCTCCATTTTGGTTTAGAAGAGATCTAGAAGGAGATTTGGCTATACTTGCATCAAGATTAAGGTATGTATGAAGTTGTGTCATGAGATTCATGCATGTTTTAGTTGCTAACTTGATGTTCATGTTAGCCATGGTTCAAATCCTTGTTATGCCATGGAAATGGTATTAGGCCAAGGTTGATATTGTGTTAAAGCCATTGCATGCTAAATGTGAAGCTTGATAATGATGCATGCAATGATGGATTGACTACTCTTGAAATTTCTTTGTAGCAATCTTGAGTAAGACATTGAGTTCTTTGTTTAACCATGACCGAAGTTGAAAGGGGTATGAATGTGATGTATTCGCCATGATGCATTCATGAGCATGATTTATGCTTGTTACTTGATTGGTAAAATTTGTGTTTTAGATGGTTATGAACACCTTGAGGTTCGCCATGCACCTATATGTGTATGTATGTTTGCACATGATGATTTGGTTATGAAGTAAATGATAAATATGTTTGTTTAAAGAAGAAATTGTTGAAGAATGTTTGTGAAATTGCAAGTACATTCGCCTAGTACACATATGATGTGAAAATCTTGGAATTTATTGTTGATTTGGTGCAAGTATGGCTAAGTATAATCGGCCATATGAGTGCTTGATGCTATATTATAAGTATTGAGCTACAATATGTAAAGCATTAGCTAGTAAAATGTGTGCCATTCATGTGTGGTGTTAAACATGTAATTGGCCTCAACATCAACATGCATAATCGGCCATGAATGAGTGCCTAAGAGGTTGTGTTGTTCGCCATGAGTAAGCATGTTGAAGGCTTTGTGTGTTAAGTCGATTCATGAATTCGTACTTATGTGACTTTAATGTCTAGTGAATATATGTGGGCTAAGTGCCTTGAGTTCTTCTTTTCGATACTCAAATGATTGAATCAAATTATTTGTTAAATTAAGCTCAAGAGCAAAGGGGGACCAAATCCGATAAAGGGAAGGAAAAAGTAGTCGAATAGCCATCGGAATCGTTCGACAACATCCGAGGTAAGTTTTCGAGTATCGAAACTTAGATTTTGATTCGATTGAACAAAGTAATAAGCAATCGAAATTGTGCCCTTGTATGTGGCCATTGAGCCGAAATGATATTCTTGATTAAGTAAATTGTGCATAAAAGTTTGTTATGAAATTGAAACAAAGATGTGTATGAATGTGCGAATTGTGATATCCGGGCTAAGCCCAAGGCAATTGTGCGAAGTTGTGATATCGGGCTAAGCCCAAGGCAAATGTGCGAGATATGATATCGGCTAAGCCCAAGGCGATTGTACGAGTTGTGATATCCGGTTAACTCCGAAGGCATTTGTGCGGGTTATCATAACCGGCTATGTCCCAAGGCGTTTGAACGAGTAGCTATATCCGGTTAAACTCGAAGGTATGTGATTTGAAAATTATAAGCTTGCTGTAAAAATTTGCAGTTAATGCACTTGTGAAATTCCCAACAACAAGGTATGTTTTGTGTGTGCTTTGCACACTATGAGTAAATGCGCATTTAATATTCGCTCTAATGATAAATGAGCTATCGGCATTAACTAGGCCGTTATTTGTGTATGAATAAAAGAGTTGGGATTGTGAAGTAAGCATGTCTTTGAGAAATTGTGCATATGAATTATTGTTTAGCTACTTGAATGCTATGCTTTGGTTGTGTGTATATTATGGCTCAAACTTACTAAGCATAAATTGCTTACTCCGTTTCTTTGTTTCTCTGCTTATAGATTTTGCTCGTTAGCGATCGGATTCGGGATCATAGAAGTTGAAGTCAACCACACTATCAAAGCCCTTTTGGTACTCCTTTAGTTGAGTTTTGGATATGGCATGTATAGGACTACCCTCGGTTATTTTTAAGTACTTGTGATGTATATGTACGGCCATGCTAAAATGGTTCGTAAAAGTGGAGTATGGAATTTGACCATATGTTGTTTGTAATTATATTTGGTTTCATGATGTGATTATGGTTTGGAATGAGAGAGTTGGTCACATGATCAGCCATTGGAATGGCTAAATATGATCATATGTGGACCTAAGTATGACTAGACTATAGTTGGTCCATGGGAACTACAATATAGGTAAAGCCTACCTTAAAAACAGAGGCTGCTAGCTGCAGTGACGTGGATGTGAAAAATCACCAAAATTTGTAGGAATGGTGTTAAATAGTGAATAAATTATGTGATCAAACCTTGACGAGTCTATTTTCATATGAAAGTAACTAAACGATCATATGATCAGTATACAGAGAGATATTAAAGTTCTCGTGAGACAGGGCCAGAACGGTTTCTGGGTCCCCTGTCGTGATTTTGAAAATTTTCCATAAATTATCCAGAATGAATTAGAAGTCATGTCTTATATGTGCAGATTCCTTTTTGAGTCTAGTTTCATTGGAAACAAGCGGTATCAGTATTGAAACTCTGTACAGAGAGATATTCAAGTTGTAACGTGCGAAGGTCAGTGTAGTCGACCCCTGTAACATGGGCGACTTTAACTAATAAACTGTACCAATTGGCCCGACCAAAAATTCTAGAAATAGATACATGGATGGATATATGAGTCTAAATTCAGGGAAAATTTACGGAATCAGTTTCTGAGTTGTGAAACTCGAGATATGCTTTTTAAGGCGACAGCGATGCAGTTTTCCAGCTTGTCTGGGAATGTCAAATTGGTCGGTGCCATAAGTGGTTTTGGCTTGTTAACCCTCGTGTCCGACAACCGCAACGGTCTCGGGTTCGGGGTGTTACAATTTTATTGGTATCAGAGCCATGGTTTAGTCGATCCTAGGACTACCGTGATATGTTTGGGGTCTAGCTATACATGCCATTAAGTGACAAATTGATAGTGTGGTGATTTCTGACAATTTGAGTTTGTGTTTGTTTATAGCAATGGATCCCGATCCCAACCGAGCAATAGCTGATGATGTGGAGAGTGTGGCGCCTGCTCCCACGCACGGGACAGCGCCGGCGGACTCTCAACCTATTGCCAGCAATCCGAATGATGAGGCTAAGTAAGCCTTTTATAGTGTGATGAATGATTGGTTTAACCAATACATTCGAACTAACACTACTGCTCCACAACCTCCATTCCCGACTAATGCAACCCCAAGACCTACAATACCTCCCAGAATCGACCAAGTAAGGTCAAGTAAGCCCCCAGTCGACAGAATTCGAAAACATGGGGCTACTGAATTTAAAGCTACGGATAGCGACGATGCCGAGCAAGCTGAATTTTGGTTGGACAACACTATCCGGGTGCTCGATGAGTTATCATGTACACCCGATGAATGCTTAAAGTGTACTATTTCCTTGCTACGCGATTCCGCCTACTATTGGTGGAGTACTCTGACTTCTGTGGTGTCTAGAGAGCAAGTAACTTGGGAGTTCTTCCAAACTAAATTTCGAAAGAAGTATATCAGTCAGAGATTTATCGACCAAAAATGAAAGGAATTTCTTGATCTTAAGCAAGGCTCTATGTTCACATCGACTACGAGCTTAAAATTTGTTAGACTCAGAGATACGCCGAATGTGTTTCGTCCAAGCTATTATGTAAACGCTTCAAGGATGGGCTGAATGATGATATAAGGATGTTTGTTGGCATTCTCGAAATACGAGAGTTCGTAGTACTTGTTGAGCGAGCTTGTAAAGTCAAGAGCTTAGAAAGGAGAATCAAAAGTTGATGTGGGAACCGGAGAATTTGAAAAGGTCCTCGGAAAGTCTCTTCAACAGCATCGAAGAGATTTCGAGAAGATGTGAGCCGGTCTAGAGGCGCTTCGGGCCTTTTTAGACGAGATCGTGATCGACCCCCTGTGGGTATACGAGGCACTTCGGTCTCCGGTGTTGGGAATGATCGTCGAAACCGAATGGAGTGTCAAGATTGTGGCAAATGGCATTCGGGAGTCAGAGATTCCGTGACCGCTCTGTTACAAGTGCAGATCATCGATCATTTCATTAAGGATTGCCCGAGTTTATCCGAACAAAACGTAAATCAAAGTGTGTAAGAAAAGTCCCTAGTATTTCGAGGTTCTTGTTTTCGGCGGACTTGATGCTTTTGCCGCTCGATTTAATTCGACGTTATTCTTGGTTTGGATTGGTTGACCATGCACGATGCGGTTGTAAATTGCAAAAGCAAGACTATTGATCCGAGGTGCACAAATAACGAGATAATTCGGGTTGAGTCTACGGACTTAAAGGGGTTGCCACCGTAATATCGCAATGTTGGCCCGTAAATACGAAGAAAGGGTGCGAAGCATACCTTGCGATGTTCTAGATGACAAGGAGTTAGAAAAGAAACCCGAATCTGCGCTGGTTTGTGAATACCCGGATGTTTTCCTTGAAGAATTGCTGGGTTTACCACTGCTCGGAAATAGATTTTGGCATCGAATTGGTACCGTACCATTCCACTTCGATAGCTCCGTATCGTGTGGCACCAACGGAATTAAAGGAGTTGAAAGCTCACCTGCAAGAATTGGTGGATAAAGGTGTTGTTTCGCCTGAGTTTTTCACCATGGAGTGCACCAAGTGTTGTTGTGAAAAGAAGGATGGAACCATGAGGTCAGACATCGACTATCGTCGCCTTAATAAAGCGACGATAAAGAACAAATATCCGCTATCACAGATCGATGATTTGTTCGATCAACTCAAGGGAGCCTCAATGTTCTCGAAAATGATCGGGCTATTATCGCCATAATTCGAGTTTGGACGCACTCCAAAACGGCCTTCGAATCGAGATATGGTCACTACGAGTTCCTAGTGATGCTGTTTGGGCCTACTAATGCCCCGCAGATTTATGGATTTGATGAATCGGATCTTCGCACCATGTTTGGATTGGTTCGTAGTCGTGTTCATTGATGACATCTTGGTCTACTCAAGAAATGAGGCCGAACATCTTTGAACACCGAGGTTAGTGTCGCGAATCTTATGGGATAAGCAATTATATGCTAAGTTCAGCAAGTGTGAGTTCGGTTAAGAGAGGTTAGCTTCTTGGGACATGTGGTATCTCGATCGGTATTCGAGTCGATTCAACAAAATTTTAGCCATACTTAATAGGATGCCTCCAGAAATATTACCGAGGTTCGAGCTTTTGGGGCTTGCGGTTATTATGACGATTTGTAAAAGGTTTCTCAACGATAGCCACGCCAATGACGGTTACTCCAAAAGGATGTTAAGTTCGAATGGATGGAGAAATGTCGAAAAGTTTCGATCAACTGAAAACTTATTTGATGAAGCCCCAATTCTAGTGCAACCCGAATCGGCAAAGAGTTTGTCATCTATAGTGACGCCTCCCTACTTGGGTTAGGTTGCGATTGATGCAAGAAGGTCGAGTTGTGGCCTATGCGCCGAGGCAATTAAAGCCACATGAGAAAAATTATCCCACCCATGGTCTCGAATTGGTCGCCATCGTATTCGCCTTTAAAGATATGGCGACATTACTTATTTGGTGAGAAGTGCCATGTGTATTCGGATCATAAAAGTCTCAAATATTTGATGACTCAAAGAGACTTAAATCTGCGATAAAGACGTTGGCTCGAGCTGTTAAAGGATTATGAGTGGTCTTTGACTATCACCCGGAAAGGCGAATGTGGTTATGATGCCTTGAGTCGTAAATCATTATTAGCTTTACGAGCGATGAACGTGCACTTGTCCGCTCGATCCGACAATGTGTTAGTAGCTGAATTGAAAGCCAAACCATTATTGATAATTCAAATTCGTGAAGCTCGTAAAGTCGACGATGAGCTGGTTGCAAAACGAAATTTGAGTGTGTTCAACAAGGAATCGGAGTTTCAAATCGATGATGACGATTGTTTGAGGTTGAGAAATCGTCGTGTGTTCCAAAGAATTGAACATATTTCGATAATTCGAAAGAAGCCCATTGTAGCCGAATGGCAATCCACCCGGGAGTACGAAAATGTACAATGATTTGAAACGCCGTTTTGGTGGCATGGTATGAAACGAGACATCTCCGACGCCGTTTCGAGGTGTTTAATTTGTCAACAAGTGAAAGCGGAACATCAAGTGCCTTCAGGATTACTTCAGCCGATCACGATACCCGAGTGGAAATGGGATCGAGTCACAATGGACTTTGTATCCGAACTGCCATTGTCAGCGAGTAAGAAAGATGCGATTTGGGTCGTTGTAGATAGATTGACTAAGTCGGCTCACTTTGTCCCCGTACGTACGGATTTTTCAATGGACAAACTAGCTGAATTGTACGTTTCTCGGATTGTGAGATTACACGGGTGCCTATTTCCATCGTGGTCGGATAGAGATCCGAGATTTACCTCGCGATTTTGGAAGAAGTTACGAGAGGCTCTGGGTAACGGTTGCATTTCAAAGACCGCCTTTCACCCCCAAACCGATGGTCAATCCGAGCGGATGATTCAGATACTTGAGGATATGTTAAGATGTTGCATCCTCGAGTTCAGTGGTTCATGAGAACGGTATTTGCCTTTGATTGAATTCGCTTACAACAATAGTTTTCAATCAAGTATTAAGATGGCACCTTACGAGGCCTTGTACGGGCGTAAATGCCGTACACCATTGTGTTGGACTCGAGCTCGGTGAAAGCAAAATTTTCGGTGGACTTGATTAAAGATGCTGAATGAAGTGATAGTGATCCGTGAAAATCAAGATAGCCTCCGATCGTCAAGTCGACGCGGATCCGAAGCGTAAAGACATCGAGCATCGTGGGAGATAAAGTGTTTCTCAAGGTTTCGCCTTGGAAAAGATACTCGATTCATTTGTAAGGGCAAGTTGAGCCCGAGGTTCATTGGGCCATATGAGATATCCGAGCGAGTCGGTCCAGCTTGCATATCGCTTGATTTTACCCCGAACTCGAAAAGATTCACGATGACTTTCATGTTTCGATGCTTGACGCTATAGATCCGATCCATCGCACGTAATTAGTCCATCGAGGTTGAAATTCAATCCGATATGAGTTATGAAGAAAACCGATTCGTATCCTAGCTCGTGAAGTGAAGGAGTTGCGAAACAAAAGGGTTCCGTTAGTAAAAGTGTTATGGCTCAAACACGGATGGAAGAAGCTACTTGGGAACCCAAGAGCTCTATGAAAGAGCGTTACCCAAACCTATTTACCGGTAAGATTTTCGGGGACGAAAATTTCTTAAGTGGGGGAGAGTTGTGACAGCCCAAAATTGACCCTAGTCGGGATGTGGTTTCGGGACCACAAAATCGAGGCATAAAAATAATTTAAAATTTATTTTGATGCCTATGATATGTGTTAATTTGTGTGTGGCATTTTGATGATTCGATTTAGTGTTATAAAGGTGAATTTCACTAGAAAGGACCTAGTAGTAAACTTTGAAAGTATGATGGGGAAATGTGTGATGACTAGTTGATAATGCATGCAAAATTAAGGGATTTGCATGTCAAATTCCCCAAAGATGGCATAGTGGCCGCC
Organism: Gossypium arboreum; assembly: GCF_025698485.1. Classification (NCBI taxonomy): domain Eukaryota; kingdom Viridiplantae; phylum Streptophyta; class Magnoliopsida; order Malvales; family Malvaceae; genus Gossypium; species Gossypium arboreum. The sequence continues at coordinate 68,270,475 of NC_069072.1, forward strand.
ATGACAAGGAGTTATGGGCAAGGAAAAACATGTTATGACATGTTTTGATAATGCATGAAGTGATGAAATGATAAAAAATTTAGTGGTGGGAAGAGAAACAAAAAAAAAAATGTGTGTGAGTGTGGTATTCTCCCATTGTTACCGTGAGTGAAAGAAAAGCAAAGAAAAATTTTGTTCATCCTTGTTCTCTCCTTTTTGGCCGAAAATACTAAGGAAGAAGATAGGATTTTTGCTCCATTTTTGGTTTAGAAGAGATCTAGAAGGAGATTTGGCTATACTTGCATCAAGATTAAGGTATGTAGTGTCATGAGATTCATGCATGTTTTAGTTACTAACTTGATGTTCATGTTAGCCATGGTTCAAATCCTTGTTATGCCATGGAAATGGTATTAGGCCAAGGTTGATATTGTGTTAAAGCCATTGCATGCTAAATGTGAAGCTTGATAATGATGCATGCAATGATGGATTGACTACTCTTGAAATTTCTTTGTAGCAATCTTGAGTAAGACATTGAGTTCTTTGTTTAACCATGACCGAAGTTGAAAGGGGTATGAATGTGATGTATTCGCCATGATGCATTCATGAGCATGATTTATGCTTGTTACTTGATTGGTAAAATTTGTGTTTTAGATGGTTATGAACACCTTGAGGTTCGCCATGCACCTATATGTGTATGTATGTTTGCACATGATGATTTGGTTATGAAGTAAATGATAAATATGTTTGTTTAAAGAAGAAATTGTTGAAGAATGTTTGTGAAATTGCAAGTACATTCGGCCTAGTACACATATGATGTGAAAATCTTGGAATTTATTGTTGATTTGGTGCAAGTATGGCTAAGTATAATCGGCCATATGAGTGCTTGATGCTATATTATAAGTATTGAGCTACAATATGTAAAGCATTAGCTAGTAAAATGTGTGCCATTCATGTGTGGTGTTAAACATGTAATTGGCCATTGAGCCGAAATGATATTTTTGTTAAGTGAATTGTGCATAAAAGTTTTGTTGTGAAAATGAAACAAAGATGTGTATGAATGTTCGAGTGATATCGGGCTAAGCCCAAGGCAATTGTGCGAGCTATGATACGGGCTAAGCCCAAGGCAATTGTGCGAAGCTATGATATCGGCTAAGCCCAAGGCAATTGTGCGAGTTGTGATATCCGGTTAAGTCCCGAAGGCATTTGTGCGGGTTACAATAACCGGCTATGTCCCAAGGTGTTTTGAACGAGTAGCTATATTCGGATAAACTCCAAGGTATGTGAATTGAAATTTATAAGCTGCTGGAAAATTTTCAGTTATTGCACTTGTGAAATTCCCAACAACAAGGTATGTTTGTGTGTGCTTTGCACACTATGAGTAAATGCGCATTTAATATTCGCTCTAATGATAAATGAGCTATCGGCATTAACTAGGCCGTTATTTGTGTATGAATATAAGAGTTGGGATTGTAAAGTAAGCATGTCTTTGAGAAATTGTGCATATGAATTATTGTTTAGCTACTTGAATGCTATGCTTTGGTTGTGTGTATATTATGGCTCAAACTTACTAAGCATAAATTGCTTACTCCGTTTCTTTGTTTCTCTGCTTATAGATTTTGCTCATTAGCGATCGGATTCGGGATCATAGAAGTTGAAGTCAACCACACTATCAAAGCCCTTTTGGTACTCCTTTAGTTGAGTTTTGGATATTGCATGTATAGGACTACCCTCGGTTATTTTTAAGTACTTGTGATGTATATGTGTACGGCCATGCGAAAATGGTTCGTAAAAGTAGAGTATGGAATTTGACCATATGTGGTTTGTAATTATATTTGGTTTCATGATGTGATTATGGTTTGGAATGAGAGAGTTGGTCACATGATCAGCCATTGGAATGGCTAAATATGATCATATGTGGACCTAAGTATGACTAGACTATAGTTGGTCCATGGGAACTACAATATAGGTAAAGCCTACCTTAAAAACAGAGGCTGCCAGCTTCAGTGACGTGGATGTGAAAAATCACCAAAATTTTTTGGAATGGTGTTAAATAGTGAATAAATTATGTGATTGAACCTTGACGAGTCTATTTTCATATGAAAGTAACAAAACGATCATATGATCAGTATACCGAGAGATATTAAAGTTCTCGTGAGACAGGGCCAGAACGGTTTCTGGGTCCCCTGTTGCGACTTTGAAAATTTGCCATAAATTATCCAGAATGAATTAGAAGTCATTACTTATATGTGCAGATTTCTTTTTTAGTCTAGTTTCATTGGAAACAAACGGTATCAGTATTGAAACCCTGTACAGAGAGATATTCAAGTTGTAACGCGCAAAGGTCAGTGTAGTCGACCCCTGTAACATGGGCGACTTTAACTAATAAACTGTACCAATTGGCCCGACCAAAAATTCTAGAAATAAATCCATGGATGGATATATGAGTCTAAATTCAGGTAAAATTTATGGAATCAGTTTCCGAGTTGTGAAACTCGAGATATGCTTTTTAAGGCGACAGTGATGCAGTTTTCAAGCTTGCCTGGGAATGTCAAATTGGTCGGTGCCATAAGTGGTTTTGGCTTGTTAACCCCTCGTGTCCGACACCGGCAACGGTCTCAGGTTTGGGGTGTTACAATTTTATTGGTATCAGAGCTAAGGTTTAGTCGATTCTAGGACTACCGTGATATGTTTGGGGTCTAGCTATACATGCCATTAAATGATGAATTGATAGTGTGGTGATTTCTGATAATTTGACTTTGTGTTTGTTTATAGCAATGGATCCCGATCCCAACCGAGCAATAGCTGATGATGTGGAGAGTGTGGCGCCTACTCCCGCGCAAGGGACAGCGCTGGCGGACTCTCAACCTATGGCCAGCAATCCGAATGATGAGGCTAGGCAAGCCTTTTATAGTGTGATGAATGATTGGTTTAACCAATACATTCGAACTAACACGGCTGTTCGACAACCTCCATTCCCGACAAATGCAACCTCAAGACCTACAATACCTCCAGAATCGACCAAATAAGGTCAAGTAAGCCCTCAATGATAGGATTCAAAACATGGGGCCACTTAATTTAAAGCTACGGATGATGACGATGCCGAGCAAGCTGAATTTTGGTTGGACAACACTATCCGGGTGCTCGATGAGCTATCTTGTACACCCGATGAGTGCTTAAAGTGTACTATCTCCTTGCTACGTGATTCCGCCTACTATTGGTGGAGTACTCTGACTTCTGTGGTGCCTAGAGAGCAAGTGACTTAGGAGTTCTTTCAAACCGAGTTCCGAAAAAAATATATCAGTCAGAGATTCATCGACCAAAAGCGAAAGGAATTTCTTGATCTTAAGCAAGGCTCTATGTCAGTTACCGACTACGAACGAAAATCTGTGAGGCTTAGCCGGTACGCACGAGAATGGATTTCGTCCGAAGCTATTATGTGTAAACGCTTCGAGGATGGGCTGAATGATGATATAAGGATGTTCGTTGGCATTCTCGAAATACGAGAGTTTGTAGTACTTGTTGAGTAAGCTTGTAAAGCCGAAGAGCTTAGAAAGGAGAAACAAAAAGTTGATGTGGGAACTGGAGAATTCCGAAAAAGGTCCTCGGGAAAATCTCTTCAACGGGCATCGAAGAGATTTCGAGATGATGTGAGCCGGTCTAGAGGTGCTTTGGGCTTTTCTAGACGAGATCACGGTCGACCCCCTGTGACCACACGAGTCACTTCGATCGCCAGTGGTGGAAATGATCGTCGAGACAGAACGGAGTGCCAATATTGTGGCAAATGGCATTCTGGGAGTTGTAGATTCCGTGACCGCTCCTGTTACAAGTGCGGATCAGTCGATCATTTCATTAAGGATTGCCCAAGCTTATCTGGACAAAACGTAAATCAAAGTGGGAACCCGGTGCTACCACAACTCGAGGTAGGCCGCCTAGAAACACGGCAATGCTAGTGGCGGTCGAGAGGATCTAGAGATGCCACCATCGATCCGAGGCTCGTGCTCTGCTAGGACTTATGCCATACGCGACGCGAGGATGCCGCCTCACCGGATGTTATTACCAGATCCTCACTCTTTTCGATACTAATGTGATTGCTTTGATTGACCCCGGTTCTACTCATTCTTATATATGCGAAACCTTAGCATCCAATAAGACTTTGCCCATTGAGTCTCATCGAGTTTGTAATTCGGTGTCAAACCCTTGGGTCATTACGTGCTCGTCAACAAAGTGTGTAAGAAAAGTCCCTAGTATTTTGAGGTTCTTGTTTTCCGACGGACTTGATGCTTTTACCATTCGACAAATTCGACGTTATTCTTGGTTTGGATTGGTTGACCATGCACGATGCGGTTGTAAATTGCAAAAGCAAGACTATTGATCGAGGTGCACGAATAACGAGATAATTCGGGTTGAGTCTACTGAGTTAAAGGGACCGCCATTGTAATATCGGCAATGTTGGCTCGAAATACGAAGAAAGCATACCTTGCGATGTTCTAGATGACAAGGAGTTAGAAAAGAAACCCGAATCTGCGGTGGTTTGTGAATACCCGGATGTTTTCCCAAGAATTGCGGGTTTACCACCTGCTCGGGAAATAGAGTTTGGCATCGAATTGGTACCGGTACCATTCCATTTCGATAGCTCCGTGATCGTATGGCACCAACGGAATTAAAGGAGTTGAAAGCTCGGTTGCAAGAATTGGTGGATAGAGGTTTTGCTCGCTCGAGTTTTTCGCCTTGGGGTGCGCCGGTGTTTTTGTGAAAAGAAGGATGGAACCATGAGGTCGTGTAGATCGACTATCGTCGACTTAATAAAGCGACGATAAAGAACAAATATCCGCTATCACAGATCAATGATTTGTTCGATCAATGAAGGAGCCTCGGTGTTTTGAAAATAGATCCGAGATCGGGCTATTATCGCCATGAATTCGAGATTCGGACGCACCCAAGACCGCCTTGAACGAGATATGGTCACTACGAGTTCCTAGTGATGCCGTTTTGGCTTACTAATGCCCTCGCGGTATTTATGGATTTGATGAATCGGATCTTCGACCATATCTGGATCGGTTCGTAGTTGTCTTCATTGATGACATTTTGGTCTATTCACAAAATGAGACCGAACACGTTGAACACCGAGGATAGTGTTGCGAATTTTACGGATAAGCGTTATATGCTAAGTTCAGCAAGTGTGAGTTCGGTTGAGGAGGTTAGCTTCTTGGGTCATGTGATATCGCATCGGGTATTTGAGTCGACCGAATAAAATTTCAGCCATACTTAATTGGAAGCCTCCAGAAATATTACCGAGGTTCGGAGCTTTTTGGGGCTTGCTTAGGTTATTACCGACGATTTGTAAAAGGTTTCTCAACGATAGCCACGCCAATGACGGCTACTCCAAAAGGATGTTAAGTTCGAATGGATGGAGAAATGTCGAAAAGTTTCGATCAATCGAAAACTTATTTGGTGAAGCCCCAATTCTAGTGCAACCCGAATCTGGCAAAGAGTTTGTCATCTATAGTGACGCTTCCCTACTTGGGTTAGGTTGCGTATTGATGCAAGAAGGTCGAGTTGTGGCCTATGCGTCGAGGCAATTAAAGCCACATGAGAAAAATTATCCACCCATAATCTCGAATTGGCTACCATCGATTCGCCTTTAAAGATTTGGCGACATTACTTATTTGGTGAGAAGTGCCATGTGTATTCGGATCACAAAAGTCTCAAATATTTGATGACTCAAAGAGACTTAAATCTGCGACAAAGACGTTGGCTCGAGCTGTTAAAGGATTATGAGCTGGTCATTGACTATCACCCGAGAAAGGCGAATGTGGTTGCGGATGCCTTGAGTCGTAAATCATTATTTGCTTTACGAGCGATGAATGTGCACTTGTCTGTTCGATCCGACAACGTGTTAGTTGCTGAATTGAAAGCCAAACCATTGTTGATACATCAAATTTGTGAAGCTCAGAAGGTCGACGATGAGTTGGTTGCAAAACGGGCCGAGTGTGTTCCGAACAAGGAATCGGAGTTTCAGATCGATGATGACGATTGTTTGAGGTTCAGAGTCGTCTGTGTGTTCCAAAGAATTGAACTTATTTCGATAATCTTGAACGAAGCCCATTGTAGCCGAATGGCGATCCACCCGGGGAGTACGAAGATGTACAACGATTTGAAACGTAGGTTTTGGTGGCATGGTATGAAACGAGACATCTCCGACTTTGTTTCGAGGTGTTTAATATGTCAACAAGTGAAAGCGGAACATCAAGTGCCTTGAGATTACTTCACGATCACGATACCCGAGTGGAAATGGGATCGAGTCACAATGGACTTCGATCCGGACCGCCATTGTCGGTGAGTAAGAAGGATGCGATTTGGGTCGTTGTAGATAGATTGACTAAGTCGGCTCACTTTGTCCCCTGACGTATGGACTTTTCAATGGACAAACTAGCCGAATCAGACGCTTCTCGATTGTGAGATTACACGGGTGCCTATTTCCATCGTGTCGGATAGATATCCGAGATTTACCTCGCGATTTTGGAAAAAGTTGCAAGAAGCTTTGGGTACCAAGTTGTATTTCAAAGACCGCTTTTACCCCCAAACCGATGGTCAATCCGAGCGGATAATTCGGATACTTGAGGATATGTTGAGATGTTGCATCCTCGAGTTCAAGTGGTTCATGGGAACGGTATTTGCCTTTGATTGAATTCGCTACAACAACACTTTCAATCAAGTATTAAGATGGCACCCTACGAGGCTTTGTACGGTCGTAAATGCCGTACACCATTGTTTTGACCGAGCTCGGTGAAAGCAAAATTTTCGGTGGATTTGATTAGAGATGCTGAATGTAAAGTGAAAGTAATCCGTGAAAGTTCAAGATAGCCTCCGATCGTCGAAGTCGACGCGGATCCAAGCGTAAAGACATCGAGCATCGTGGGAGATAAAGTGTTTCAAGGTTTCACCTTGGAAAAAGATACTCAGATTCGACCGTAAGGGCAAGTTGAGCCCGAGGTTCATTGGGCCATATGAGATATCCGAGCGAGTCGGTCCAGTGACATATCGTCTGATTTTGCCCCCTGAACTCGAAAAGATTCACGATGTCTTTCATGTTTCGATGCTTCGACGCTATAGATCTGATCCATCACGCGTGATTAATCCATCGGAGGTTGAAATTCAAGCCAATATGAGTTATGAGCAAGAACCGATTCGTATCCTAACACATGAAGTGAAAGAGCTGCGAAACAAGCGGGTTCCGCTAGTGAAAGTGTTATGGCTCAAACACAGGATAGAAGAAGCTACTTGGGAAACCGAGAACTCTATGAAAGAGCGATACCCAACCCTATTTAAGGGTAAGATTTTCGAGGACGAAAATTTCTTAAGTGGGGGAGAGTTGTGACAGCCCAAAATTGACCCTAGTCGGGATGTGGTTTCGGGACCACAAAATCGAGGCATAAAAATAATTTAAAATTTATTTTGATGCCTATGATATGTGTTAATTTGTGTGTGGCATTTTTGATGATTCGATTTAGTGTTATAAAGGTGAATTTCACTAGAAAGGACCTAGTAGTAAACTTTGAAAGTATGATGGGGAAATGTGTGATGACTAGTTGATAATGCATGCAAAATTAAGGGATTTGCATGTCAAATTCCCCAAAGATGGCATAGTGGCCGGCCATGACAAGGAGTTATGGGCAAGGAAAAACATGTTATGACATGTTTTGATAATGCATGATGTGATGAAATGATAAAAAATTTAGTGGTGGGAAGAGAAACAAAAAAAATGTGTGTGAGTGTGGTATTCTCCCCATTGTTGCCGTGGAGTGAAAGAAAAGCAAAGAAAAATTTTGTTCATCCTTGTTCTCTCCTTTTGGCCGAAAATACTAAGGAAGAAGATAGGATTTTTGCTCCATTTTTGGTTTAGAAGAGATCTAGAAGGAGATTTGGCTATACTTGCATCAAGATTAAGGTATGTAGTGTCATGAGATTCATGCATGTTTTAGTTACTAACTTGATGTTCATGTTAGCCATGGTTCAAATCCTTGTTATGCCATGGAAATGGTATTAGGCCAAGGTTGATATTGTGTTAAAGCCATTGCATGCTAAATGTGAAGCTTGATAATGATGCATGCAATGATGGATTGACTACTCTTGAAATTTCTTTGTAGCAATCTTGAGTAAGACATTGAGTTCTTTGTTTAACCATGACCGAAGTTGAAAGGGGTATGAATGTGATGTATTCGCCATGATGCATTCATGAGCATGATTTATGCTTGTTACTTGATTGGTAAAATTTGTGTTTTAGATGGTTATGAACACCTTGAGGTTCGCCATGCACCAATATGTGTATGTATGTTTGCACATGATGATTTGGTTATGAAGTAAATGATAAATATGTTTGTTTAAAGAAGAAATTGTTGAAGAATGTTTGTGAAATTGCAAGTACATTCGCCTAGTACACATATGATGTGAAAATCTTGGAATTTATTGTTGATTTGGTGCAAGTATGGCTAAGTATAATCGGCCATATGAGTGCTTGATGCTATATTATAAGTATTGAGCTACAATATGTAAAGCATTAGCTAGTAAAATGTGTGCCATTCATGTGTGGTGTTAAACATGTAATTGGCCTCAACATCAACATGCATAATCGGCCATGAATGAGTGCCTAAGAGGTTGTGTTGTTCGCCATGAGTAAGCATGTTGAAGGCTTTGTGTGTTAAGTCGATTCATGAATTCGTACTTATGTGACTTTAATGTCTAGTGAATATATGTGGGCTAAGTGCCTTGAGTTCTTCTTTTCGATACTCAAATGATTGAATCAAATTATTTGTTAAATTAAGCTCAAGAGCAAAGGGGACCAAATCCGATAAAGGGAAGGAAAAGTAGTCGAATAGCCATCGGAATCGTTCGACAACATCCGAGGTAAGTTTTCGAGTATCGAAACTTAGATTTTGATTCGATTGAATGAAGTAATAAGCAATCGAAATTCTGCCCTTGTATATGGCCATTGAGCCGAAATGATATTTTTGTTAAGTGAATTGTGCATAAAAGTTTTGTTGTGAAAATGAAACAAAGATGTGTATGAATGTTCGAGTGATATCCGGGCTAAGCCCGAAGGCAATTGTGTGAGCTATGATACCCGGGCTAAGCCCGAAGGCAATTGTGCAAGCTATGATATCCAGGCTAAGCCCAAAGGCAATTGTGCGAGCTATGATACCCGGGCTAAGCCCGAAGGCAATTGTGCGAGTTGTGATATCCGGGTTAAGTCCCGAAGGCATTTGTGCGGGTTACCATATCCGGGCTATGTCCCGAAGGTGTTTTGAACGAGTAGCTATATCCGGATAAACTCCGAAGGTATGTGAATTGAAATTTATAAGCTGCTGGAAAATTTTCAGTTATTGCACTTGTGAAATTCCCAACAACAAGGTATGTTTTGTGTGTGCTTTGCACACTATGAGTAAATGCGCATAAATATTCGCTCTAATGATAAATGAGCTATCGGCATTAACTAGGCCGTTATTTGTGTATGAATATAAGAGTTGGGATTGTAAAGTAAGCATGTCTTTGAGAAATTGTGCATATGAATTATTGTTTAGCTACTTGAATGCTATGCTTTGGTTGTGTGTATATTATGGCTCAAACTTACTAAGCATAAATTGCTTACTCCGCTTTCTTTGTTTCTCTGTTTATAGATTTTGCTCGTTAGCGATCGGATTCGGGATCATAGAAGTTGAAGTCAACCACACTATCAAAGCCCTTTTGGTACTCCTTTAGTTGAGTTTTGGATATGGCATGTATAGGACTACCCTCGGTTATTTTTAAGTACTTGTGATGTATATGTATACGGCCATGCGAAAATGGTTCGTAAAAGTAGAGTATGGAATTTGACCATATGTGGTTTGTAATTATATTTGGTTTCATGATGTGATTATGGTTTGGAATGAGAGAGTTGGTCACATGATCAGCCATTGGAATGGCTAAATATGATCATATGTGGACCTAAGTATGACTAGACTATAGTTGGTCCAGGGGAACTACAATATAGGTAAAGCCTACCTTAAAAACAGAGGCTGCCAGCTGCAGTGACGTGGATGTGAAAAATCACCAAAATTTGTAGGAATGGTGTTAAATAGTGAATAAATTATGTGATCTAACCTTGACGAGTCTATTTTCATATGAAAGTAACGAAACGATCATATGATCAGTATACCGAGAGATATTAAAGTTCTCGTGAGACAGGGCCAGAACGGTTTCTGGGTCCCCTGTCGTGACTTTGAAAATTTACCATAAATTATCCAGAATGAATTAGAAGTCATTCCTTATATGTGCAGATTCCTTTTTGAGTCTAGTTTCATTGGAAACAAACGGTATCAATATTGAAACCCTGTACAGAGAGATATTCAAGTTGTAACGCGCGAAGGTCAGTGTAGTCGACCCCTGTAACATGGGCGACTTTAACTAATAAAACATACCAATTGGCCCGACCAAAAATTCTAGAAATAAATCCATGGATGGATATATTAGTCTAAATTCAGGTAAAATTTACGGAATCAGTTTCCGAGTTGTGAAACTCGAGATATGCTTTTTAAGGCGACAGCGACGCAGTTTTCCAGCTTGCCTGGGAATGTCAAATTGGTCGGTGCCATAAGTGGTTTTGGCTTGTTAACCCCTCGTGTCCGACACCGGCAACGGTCTCGGGTTCAGGGTGTTACATTAGGTTTTATCGATGATTTATTAGAAATTTTTCAAAAATTGCAAAGCCTTTGTGCTCATTGCTGGAACAGAATAAAAAATGCTTCTTTGAATATGCATGTCTGGATGCCTTTATTCAATTAAAAATGAAGCTAGTAAATGCACCCATTGTTGTTTCACCCTAATGGTCTCAACCTTTTGAAGTTATGTGTGATGCAAGCGACTTTGCCGTGGGTGTGGTTCTAGGACAACGAAAGGGAAAAATATTTCATGCCATATATTATGCTTACAAAACTCTTATAGAGGCTCAACTCAATTATACCAATACAGAGAAAGAATTGCTGGCTGTAGTCTTTACTTTCGACAAGTTTCATTCCTATCTGGTCGGCGTAAAGGTTACTGTATTCACTGATCATTCAGCGTTGAGATATCTCTTTGTGAAAAAGGATGCCAAACTAAGACTGATATGCTGGATATTATTGTTACAAGAGTTTTTCGTCGAGATCAAAGACCGTTATGATTCAGAGAATCAAGTTGCAGACCATCTGTCTCAATTGGAAGTTGGCATCGAAGAAAGAAACATACTTCAAATTGTCGACGATTCCTAGATAAGAAGCTATTTGTTGTAGATGTAACCCATTGGTATGCAGATTTTGTTAATTATCTAGTGCGTAGAAAACTACAATTGGGTGTCACAGGCCATAAAAAAGAAAGATTTCTTTGTGACGTAATGAAGTATCATTGGAACGAGCTGTACTTATTCAAGGTATGCAATGAAAACATTATTCGACATTGTGTTTTAGAAGAGGAGATGCTTTCAATCCTGAAGCATTATCATGATGCTCTTTATGGAGGTCATTTCGGTGGTATGAGAACTTCTACTAAAGTTCTCCAATTAGGATTCTATTAGCCGATATTATTCAAAGACAGCCACAATTTTGTGAATCAATGCGATAGGTGTCAGTGCACTGGTTCTATATCCCGATACAATGAAATGTTATAGTAGCCAATTATGGAGGTTGAATTATTCGATGTTTGGGGTATGGATTTTATGGGACCATTTTCGAGCTTGTTTGGAAATCTATATATATTAGTATTTTTTTTACTATGTCTCGAAATGGGTTGAAGTTGTTGCAGTCCAAAGGATGATGAATAACAGTCCATTTTAGGGTCAAGTTAGAACAGTGGTTTTAAGACAACGAATCAGAAATAGAAATATTTATTTTATTATTTTTTTAAGGTCTACAGATTAATTGAATGAATGTGTAAAAAATTTATCAAGAAATTTTACCAATAGGGTGTCCAATTTGACTAATAAGACTAAATGCAATAAATGCAAAATGTGTGTTATAGATGCTAGAGGTGTCTAATTGAAATGAAATTTTAAATTGAAGGTCCTTAAATGGCAATTAGACCATTATACTTTAAGTTGGACAAAAATGGACATGGATGGGTAAATTTTTAAAGTTAGGCATTAAGGGCATTTTGGTCATTTGGTAAATAAAGACAAATAAAACAAATAAAAAGATGTCATCTTCTCAATTCCATCCTCTCATAGCTGAAAATTCATAAGAGGAAGACATAGCTAGGGTTCACCAAGCTTTCAAGCTCTATTCTTGTCCCGTTTTTAATGATTTTTATATTTTTAAGATCGGTGTAACCTAATCTAGCTATTTCAAGGACTAATTTGAAAGAAAATCAAAGTCTAAAATTTTACCCATGTAGAATATTTGTGTATTTTGATGTTTAATAGTAGAAAATGAATGTTTGATGTTAGGTAAACAACATTAACCAAGTGATTTTTGATGAAAATGTTAAATAGGGACCTATTTGAAAAAGTTGTAAAATGTGTGTAAAAATATGAATAAATGAAAATTGTGGGTTGTTATAAGTACCATTAATATTTGGCTAGGCTTGGGTAATGAAGAAATTAAATAACAATCATTTTACGAGCCTAGGACTAAAATGTAAAAAGTTGAAAATTTAGGGGCAAAAATGTAATTTTTTCCATAAGGTGTTTTTGGGATTAAAATGAATAATGTGATAATTGAATGAGTTAAATTTGATATTATAGATCAAGAAAGATAAGGTTCTAACTTAGACCGGGGAAAAAATAAAGTTGGGTACTAAATTAAACAATTAACTATTTTGTACCGAGGTAAGTTCGTATGCTAAAAATAAGCTTTAATATGATTGTATTTTATTGCCTTAATATTGCATGAATTTCATGTTTGATAAATGTGGATGAGCTTAATCCTATGAATGAATCAGAAGATAAATCGACAAGTGAGAAATCTCGTTGAACCTTAGGAATAGGGTAGGATACAAGTGACATGTCACTAGGGTAGTTATGTGATTATGTGATTTGGGTGCTAGTCTTGTATGTCCAACCAATGGCTGAGTATACTGGCATATTTTTCGGATACTTGACAGCTTGTGTGAGTAGCATCGCATAGCTACGTCTGAACTGACAGCTTGTGTAAGCAGGCCCGTTGATAGCTCGAGAGCGAGCAACTATGTGATATGAGACTTGGGTAGCTTTGGCTACATGTGTGGCACTTAGTGTGAAAATTTCCCGAGTATTCGACATTTTTATTCCGAGTGGTTCATGGGTATGTCAAAGATGAGATTACATGTAAATTCATTTTGAGATGGTACAGGAATATACATGAAGCTCGTATCTATTAAAACCTTGAAATGATTAATATGAGGTAAGTATTGTGATGGAATTAAGTTATGGACAAATAGGTGTCCTAGAAGTAGTTTAATGATACTTGGTATATGTGAAATTAGCATGATTAATTTGGAACATGATAAATGTTGTGAGTATGATAGTGGATGGTATTGTATTGATATGTATTAGTCTTGATTGTGGATGTTTGGTTGCCTAAGTATGCCATGTTTTGTGCCTTTGAATTGGTGTAAGTGCATGTGTGAAAAAAGATGGCAAATGGCTTGGTAAATAGCCCTTATTTTGTCCACACGAGTAGGCACATGGGCGTGTGTCTAGCCCGTGTGTGACACACGATCTACCTCATAGGCGTGTGATCCAGCTGTGTGATCCGACCGTGTGTCCCCTACACCTTAATTTTGAGAAGCAGAATACTCATAATTGAGCATACAGGTAGAGACGCGAGCGTGTACCTCAGCCGTGTGGACAGCATGGCCTTGAACACAGGCGTGTGCCCTGGCCGTGTGAAGTCTACACCTATTTTATGAAAATTAATTTTCCACATGGCCTAGCACACGGGTATGTGACTTGGCCGTGTGACCACAATTGTTTCATGGGTTACAAGTCAATGAGTTATAGAGGTTGGGACACAAGCGTGTCCCAAACCACACGGGCGTATGACCCCTGTTTAAGGTAAAAAAAATTTAAGTTTTGTAAAAATTTCTAAAGTTCTCGGTTTAGCCCCGAACCATTCCCAAATTATGTTTTGGGCCTCGTAGGCTTGTAATAGGGACTTTACAACTAATTTCAAATGGTTTTAATTTGGACAAAAATTTATGACTTGAAATTGTATGATTATTTGTGATGTGAGTCTGGTAATGCCTCGTACCCTGTTCTGGCTTTGAATACGGGTAAAGGTTGTTACATTTAATGGTATCAGAGGCAGGTTTAGTCGATTCTCGGCTAACGTAGCGTGTGTAAGGGTCTAGCTATACATGCCATACATAAATTTTGATTATGTGACGACTCTTGACAATTTGAATTGTGTTTTCATATAGTAAATGGATCCCAATCGAAAAATGGATGATGACATTAAGAGTAATATGCCGGCTCTCGCCTAAGGGACCACGCCATCTGAAAGTAGACTTGTAATGATTAGTCAAGGAGGAGGGGCTAGGGAAGCCTTCTTCCAAAGATTGAATGAGTTGCTTGCTAAGTTTGTTCGAACAAATCTAGCTGCCCAACATCCTTCACCCCTACCTAACCCCCAACCAGTTCCTATAGCTCCCCAATGTATGGAATTGGTAAGACGGAACAAGCCTCCAATCGATAAGATTCGGAAGCAAGGGGCTAAAGAATTTAGAGCAAATGTCGATGATCCCGAAAGGATAGAATTTTGGCTTGAGAACCCTATCTGGGTATTCTGGCTTGAAATGTGCTATATCACTCCTGAGGGATTCGACATATCATTGGTGCAACACTTTAGTATCAGTAGTACCAAGGGAAAGAGTTACTTGGGATTTCTTCCAAGAGGAGTTTAGAAAGAAATATATCAACGAACGATTTGTTGATCAGAAACGTAAAGAGTTTTTAGAGCTGAAACAAGGTCGAATGACTATGACCGAATACGAGCGAGAGTTTGTTAGACTCAGTAAATATGCTCAGGAATGTGTTTCAACAGAGGCTATCATGTGTAAAAGATTCAAAGATAGATTGAATGAGGACATCAGACTGTTAGTTGGGATTTTAGAGCTGAAGGTTTTGTTTTTCTAGCCGAACGAGCTTGCAAAGCAGAAGAGTTGAGCAAAGAAAAGAGAAAAGTTAAGTTTGAGACTAGAGATTCGAGGAAGAGGCTGATGAATAAGCCGTTTCAATCCTCGTAAAAAAATTGAGGGATTTGTATGCTCACTCCAGTGCTTCAGCCAGGTATCCCAACCGAGATCGTGAGAAGCAATATTCGGGTTCTAAGGCCCAAACTACATCCATAGCAAGCGTTGGTAATGCTAGGTCTAATAAGCCTGAATGCCAACACAGTGGTAGACGACATCCTGGTGAATGTAGGATGAATAACTGGGTTTACTTTAGATGCAACTCCCAATATTACTTCATTCGGGATTGCCCTAAAGTGGCTGAAATGGATAATTTTCAGAATGCAAGATCGAGTAATATTGCTACTAGAAGGAGGCCAGTGAGAAATACAGGAAATGGGACCAGTAGCAGAAGGGTATCCAAAGACTCAGCTATGAGATAAGATGCTAGAGTACCTACGAGAGCTTATGCTATTCGTGCTCACGAGGATGGTTCCTCCCCTGATGTGATCACTGGTATGTTTTCTCTTTATGATACTAGTGTAGTTGCATTAATTGATCCTGGATCGACTCACTCCTATATTTACATGAATTTGGTATCTAGAAAGAATTTTCCTGTTGAGTCCACTGAGTTTGTGATTATGGTGTCGAACCCCTTAGGCAAACATGTCTTAGTTGATAAAGTTTGCAAGAGTTCTCTTTTAATGATTCGGGGTCACTATTTTTTGACTGACATAATATTTTTGCCATTTGATAAATTTGATGTGATTATTGGAATGAATTGGTTAACTATGCATGATGTAGTAGTGAATTGTAGACAAAAGGTTATTGAATTGAAATGTCAAAATAATAAAACTCTTTAGGTTGAATCGGATGAATCAGGTGAATTGCCTATTGTGATTTCGTCGATTTCGGCTCAGAGGTATGTAAGAAAGGGTTGTAAAAAATTTCTTGCATATGTATTGAATACGAAATTTGTAACGCCCCCACGCCCGAAACCATCGCCGGAGTCGAGCTTGAGGGGTTACCGAACATAATTTATCAAATTAAGAACTTCAAATTATTTGTTTCTACATTCACAGCTTTCTAGCTACCCACGTCACAGTTACAAGAAAACTCATATCTCGAGTTAAGAAACTCAAAATCAATATCCGTAAATTTTCCCTAAATCTAGACTCATATATATATTTACTAATTTTTTTGTAGAATTTTTGGTTGGGCCAATTAGTACAGTTTATTAGTTAAAGTCTCCCCTGTTTTAGGGTTCAACTGCTCTGACTTCTGTGTATTACGAATCAGATATCTCTGTATACAGAATTTCAATGACTACTAGGTTTATTTCTTTTAAAACTAGACTCAACAAGGAATCTTTATATATAAATAATGACTTCTAATTATTTTTTTACAATTTATTATGAATTTTTAAAGTCAAAATAGAGGATCCAGAAATCACTCTGGCCCTGTTTCACAAGGTTTCAAATATCTCATAAAGTATAATTTCTATGCCTGTTTTTTTTAATCCATATGAAAATAGACTCATTAAGCTTCAATTTCATAACTTTCTCATCATTTCATTCCATTTATATGATTTTTAGTGATTTTTCAAATTCATGTCATTGCTGCATTAATATTCTATTTTAAGGCAAATTTCATCTTTTCATGAGTTGTTATGAACTAGATAACCTATTAAACTTCCATGATATCAAACATGATCTAAATTTAACCATCACCATGACTTATCAATATCAAACATTTTCTCAACCAATCATGGCCATATCATAAAATTATTTACACAAAATAAGTATATTGCTATACATGCCATACTTAAGTTTTACAAGCCACTTACCCAGATGAAAGTCCTTTGGATAGTGTGATCGAACCTTCGACCCGTCCCGATTCCCAAGCTAGCTTGTTCAAAACTACAGTAAATAAAGAGGAGGGAGTAAGCATAAATTCTTAGTAAGTTCATATGTAAATAACAAGTAACATAACAATACAAATATACCAAACAACTTTAGCATGGTATCACCAAAACATATACCACATTTCTAAACATCATTCATCATCTTACCACCTTATCGTTGTTGTATCTATTTTCAACCCGAGGGTAAGAACATACCTGTCCAAAGTGTCCATTTCACAACACTTACCAAAACGTCGCTTGCATCTTAAGTGTTCTTCCATTTCACTAGAAATTTCACCCGTTGAACGCATCGGAATACAACTCGGATACACGGATAATTTGCACATAAGTGCCTCATATGTAATCAAGAAATCATGTAACCCGCCCCTAAGTGAACTCGGACTCAACTCAACGAGTTCGGATGCCTAGTTACATTTCACGAACTTGGACTCAACTCAACGAGTTCGGACATTCGCATCCATAAGTGAACTCGGACTCAACTCAACGAGTTCGGATGCTCAACCATCCTAGTGACATGTCACTTGTATCCTAATCTATTCCTAAGGTTCAAACGAGCTTTTTCCCTCGATCTCACATTTGCCGTCTTCCATGGAATATCGAAACTGATACTCGGTAGCAATTCATATTTATCAAGTAGTAAACATAATTCGCATATTACTCAATATTAACCACAAAGCATAATATTTCACGATTAAAAATCAGCATATCATATAATTAACATTAATAACTTAAAAATAACATTTATGCTACATTATTTACACATGAACTTACCTTGGTACCAAAATATAAAGATTTTGCAATTTAGTCCACAATCTTTTCTTTTCCTTGATCGCGACTTGAATCTCGTTTCTCTTGATCTATAATGCCAAATTAATCTTATTCAATACATACATTCATCAAAACAGCATTTAATATGAACTTTGGAAAAATTACACTTTTGCCCTTAAACTTTTGCATAATTACACTTTTCCCCCTAGGCTCGGGAATTAAACTTTATTCCTTATTCTTATGTTTTATAACATTCTGATCATTTTTCCCTTCTATGGAAACATCAAATTCTTACTCTAACATATACTTGTGACTATTAGGTATTTTTGTCGATTAAGCCCTTTTACTCGTTTTCACTCAAAACCGAGTAGCACAAGTTGTCTAATATAATTTAAAACCCCATATTCTATCATAAAACATCAAAATACACAAATTTCGCCTATGGGTATTTTTCCAAATATAAACCCTAGGTTGAATTATTGCTAACATAAGCTTAATCGAGCTACCGGGATTCCAAAAACGTAAGGAACATTAAAAACGGGGCTTGGAATCACTTACTATGGAGCTTGGAAACTTGAAACAAACCCTAACTATGGAGAACCCTTGAAATTTCGGCCTAATGAAGAAGATGGACAAAAATTGGCTTTTAATTTTGTTTTTAATTCATTTTAATAACTAAATGACCAAAATGCCCTTACTACTAAACTTTCCAAAAATTCCATCCATGTCCAATTTTTGTCCATAGACTTAGAAATTGGTCAAATTGCTATTTAAGACCTCCTAATTAATATTTCAATGCAATTTCATACTAAAAACTTCTAGAATAAAAATTTTGCAACTTATTCGATTTAGTCCCTACTTTCAATTTAAGCACTTTAGGCATAGAATTTCATCACGAAATTTTCAAAAAATCATGCAATAATATCATATTCATCAAAATAATTATAAAATAATTATTTTTATCTCGAATTTGTGGTCACGAAACCACTATTCCGATTAAGCCCTAATTCTGGATATTACAAAAGTGTTTGAATTGAAGATCAATCAATACCGGTAGTTTGTAAATATCTGGATGTGTTTCCAAAAGAGTTGCTAGGGTTACTACCGGTCAGAGAGGTGGAGTTTTCCATTGATTTGGTGTGACACCCCTAATCTGACCCTAGTCAGAATGTGGTTTCGGGGCCACAAGACCGAGTCCCAAAATTTATTTAAAATTTGGTTGCATATCCTCTATGTATATTAGTGCCTGTGTGAAAATTTGATGATTTAATTTAGACTTATGAATGTGAATTTCATGTGATTGACTTAGTTGAGAACTTAAGAAAATATGATAGGAGAATATGTAAGGATCAAATGATAACAAAGTGAGGAAACTTGGGTTTGCATGTCAAATTACCCAAACCTCAAGTAGTGGCCGGCCAAGCAAGGATGGTCTTCCATTAAGTTGAATTTTTAATGATGCCTTTATTAGTAAATGATTAAAATAGATCAAAAAAAAAAAAGAAAGGGGAATAAAACAAGAAAGCAAGAGAAAGTCTTCATCTTCTTTCTTTTCTTGAAGTGCCGTGAGCTAGGGAAGGAGGGGAGAAATGTTCTAAGACATTCGGCCATCATAAGGGAGGATTAAGCCGAATGGCCCAAAAGCATAAGGTAGAAAGCTCAAGAAGTTAAAGGAGGGGAATCAAGCAAGGGCAAAGCAAAGAACATCGAGTAGCCGAGTTGGAACCGTTTTACCCAACACAAAGTAAGTTCTTAAGTAATTGAGTTTGATTCCTTTGTAAGTTTTAAGTTTTAAAATGGGATGAGTATGAATTATGTATATACGTTAAGGTCGATGACTTTTCTAAATGACGGCATATATGATATGATGTTTTAAATATGTGAATGAGAACTTTACAGAGGAAATTGTATAAACTCGCTAGGGACAACAAAGAGAGCGTGTTTTGGAAAAATTACCATAAATTGTGGGAGTTGAGTTAAAGGCTGAATAAATTATGTAATTAAATCTTGATGCATCTAGTTTCAGATAAAAGAAATCGTAAGTAAAGGGTTGCCGATAATGAGATTTTCAAAGTTGTATGAGACAGAGTCGAATGGATCTGAAATCCTCTGCTCAAGATTTGGAAAATCATTATAAATCGAAAAAAAATGAATATAAGATAAAATTTTATGCTTAGACTCCTTAATGAGTCTAGTTCCAAACAAAATAAATGAAAACATATTTTGAATTCGGTACAATGAGAAATTAAATTCTTAGTGAAGAGTAGTCAGAGTAGTCAAGCAGTAAAATAGGGGAATCCTTAAGAAAAATCTGGTATTGATTGGCCAAACCAAAAATTCTAAAAATTTGGTGGATAGAGGATATACGAGTCTATTTTCATGGAAAATTAACGGCACATAATTTGGAATTTCGTAGC
This sequence comes from Gossypium arboreum, assembly GCF_025698485.1. Lineage (NCBI taxonomy): Eukaryota > Viridiplantae > Streptophyta > Magnoliopsida > Malvales > Malvaceae > Gossypium > Gossypium arboreum. The sequence continues at coordinate 68,290,716 of NC_069072.1, forward strand.
CCCAGTTACAAATAATATAACGACTGTTGCTCAGGAAAAATAGCTTGTGGAGAATTTGTGGTTATGTTGTAAACATGGATAAAACTTGTTTTAGTTGCTCATAAGCTATTGATTAAACCCATACGTAAATTCTAAATTGTGATATTGTAAAATGATATATGAGTGTTAGATGGATCTTTGATATTAAAATTTGTGAAATTGTAAGTTTATAAGTATTCGAATATGAAATGATAGTATGGCTTGAAATTGAATTATTCATTGGAAAATAATAGATGTAGATTCAGCCAAGACAAAGTGAAAGTATATGTGGTATGTGAAGTATATTTGGATAATTGTGATGTGAATACATGAAAATTTATATTTTGATTTAGGATTTTATGTGATGGATGTGAATGTATATACATGAGCTAAGGCCGAATGGCAAATGTGATGAATGTGAACATGCATTTGTGTGCTAAGGCCGAATGGCAAATGTGATGAATGTGAACATGCATATATGTGCTAAGGCCGAATGGCAAATGTGATGAATGTGAACATGCATTTGTGTGCTAAGGCCGAATGGCAAATGTGATGAATGTGAACATGTATTTGTGTGCTAAGGCCGAATGGCCAATGTGATGAATGTGAACATGTATATATGTGATAAGGCCGAATAGCCAATGTGATGAATGTGAACATGCATATGTGTGATAAGGCCAAATGGCCAATGTGAAGAATATGAACATGCATATATGTGATAAGGCCGAATGGCCAATGTGATAAATGTGAACATGCATACATGTGATAAGGCAGAATGGCCAATGTGATGAACATGGATGTGTATATATGTGGGAAAGCCGAATGGTTAATGCGAAATGTGTATGAGATGGATATGTGGTAAAGCCAAATGGCTAATGTGAGACATGTATGAGATGTGTATATATATATATATATTGTGGCCAAATGACAAACGGCGGAAGGTGTGTTTTATTAGATATTTGATAAGGTAAATGAATTACAAATATGATAGTCGATGTGAATGTTGTAACATGTATGAAACTCTATGATGTAAACCCGGGATTAAAGACCGGATGACCATATGTGGTGACTATGTCTGGGTTAAGACCCGCTGACTTCGTGTGGAGATTTCATCTGAGCTAAAGGTCTCGACGATGTTCCGAGTAGAGTTTAAAGTTATAAGACTTCATAATAAGAATTGCTTATAAATATATTCAATGCGAAAGGTTAAACAGGTATGTACTCCAAGTTTATATGTGAGCTTGATTTAAACTAAATCATAAGGCAGTTATGTGATGCATACGTGAGCAATCTATGAGACTATTCTTATGATTATGTGACATCGGATCAGTGTGAGAGGTTATGTGAAATTATACAATATAACTATGTCACATGAGCCCACTTTTATGTGAAAGTTTATCTGCCTATTGTATATGATGAGATGTGCATATTCGGTAAAGGGATAGTATGCCGAAGGAAGAGTGAAATAAAATACGAACAACTATGTTATAATTTGATTATTATCTGTTGACTTCGCTTAAAACTTACTAAGCATTGTAATGCTTACTCCGCTTACTTTGTTTCCTCTGCTTTATAGATCTCATTTGGAAGCTACGTGCTCTGGGATCTGTCAAGAACTAGTCACACTATCACTATCCACCGCTTGTTATTATTACGGTTTGAATTATTTTATGGCATGTATAGAATAGACTAGTGGCGTAAAGAATATTTTGGTTAATGTATATAAGCCATACAAAATGGCATCTTTTGAATGTTTACTTAGAGAAGTTTAAATTTTATCCCGGTGCGCTTAGTACTTATTTAAATGAATGATCTTTATTTCAAGAAAAGTTCAAAATTTTACGGTTCTGACATGAGTTATAAGTCCGGTAATGCCCCTTACCTATTCCGGCGACGGTTACGGGATAGGGGTGTTACATTTTATTGGTATCAGAGCTACGGTTTAGTCGATTCTAGAACTAACGTAGCACGCGTGAGTCTATTTATACATGCCATAAAGTGATAAAGTGATAGGGTGATGATTTTTGACTATTAAAGTGTGTTTGTTGCATTGTAATGAGTTTTGATCCCGATCAAGCTGTAGCAAGCTTTTGACTATGAGAATTTGCGATATAACTTCACTTGGATATTGTTAAATTATTAAGTTGATCAGGTACGTATCATGTACTCGTATTTGAATTTTGATTTGGATTGAATTATAAGGGTATAAGTGATGCAATTTTGAAAGAGTGTTCGACTATAAATGTGATCTTTGTATGTGGCTATGGAACTGAAAGTTGAATGGTCGATAAGCATGTTGTGTTTGTATTCAAGTAATGTAAATGATATACTAATGTGTATTGTTATATATGTATATGTACATGAGAATTGAGAGTTATATAGCCGGTGTAACACCCCGAACCCGAGACCATCGCCGGTGTTGGACACGAGGGGTTAGCAAGCCAAGTTCACTTGTTTTGCCCATCCATTGGACATTTCAGTCAGGCTGGAAAAACTGCGTCACTGTCGCCTTTAAAATCATATCTCGAGTTTCAAAACTCGAAACTGGTTTCGTAAATTTTCCTGAATTTAGACTCATATATCCATCCATGGATTTATTTCTAGAATTTTGGTCGGGCCAATTGGTACAGTTTATTAGTTAAAGTCACCCATGTTACAGGGATCGACTGCTCTGACCTTCGCGCGGTATAACTTGAATATCTCTCTGTACAGGGCTTTAATGTTGGTACCGTTTGTTTCTAATGAAACTAGACTCAAAATGAAATCTGTACATATAAGGTATGTCTCCTAATTCTTCCTGGATAATTTATAGTAAATTTTAAAGTTGCGACAGGGAACCCAGAAACCGTTCTGGCCCTGTCTCACAATAGCTTTAATATCTCTTAACATGTAACTCCTATGACCATTTCGTTTCTTCCATATGAAAATAGACTCATCAATGTTCATTTACATATCTGATTCACTATTTAATACCATTCCTACAAATTTTGGTGATTTTTCACATTCACGTTACTGCAGCTGGCAGCATCTGTTTTAAGGTAGGTCTTACCTATTTTGTAGTCTCCATGAACCAACTAGTCTTGCCTTACATAGGTCCACATATGATCATTTTAACCATGCCAATGGCTGATCATGTGACCAACATTCCCATTTCCAATTCATAGTCACATCATGACACCATATATATATATACAAACCGCAAATAGTTTAAGTTGATACTTCACTATTACGAGCCATTTTCGCATGGCCGTACACATATACATCATAACATATTTAAACCAACAAGGGTAGTCCTATACATGCCATTTCAAGTTCAACCAAGAATTTATACCAAAATGGGGCTTGATAGTGTGGATGACTTGACTTCAACGATCCCGAATCCGATTGCTATCGAGCTAAATCTAGAAAACCGAGAGCCAAAGCAATGGAGTAAGCATTTTTATGCTTAGTAAGTCTCAAGGAATATAATCAACTCTAATTACAGCAATACATTCACATAGATAAATGCATCATTTCATTAATGCACATTCACATAATCATACTTACTTCACCATCCCAACTCTTATGTTCATACACAAATAACGGCTTCATTAAGGCCGATAACTCGTTCCATCATAGGAGCGGATATTCACACTCTTACTCCTAGCGCGCAAAGCACACACCGCACTTACCTTGTCATTGGGAAATTTCACAAGTGCATTAGCTGAAATTTTCCAGCAAGCTTATAATTTTCAAATCACATACCTTGAGTTTAACCGGATGTCGCTACTCGATCAATCGCCTTCGGACATAGCCCGTTATGGTAACCCGCACCAAGGCCTCACGGACTTAACCCGGATATCACGATTTGCACAAATGCCTTCGGTCTTAGCCGGATAGAATGACTCGCACGAATGCCTTCGGTCTTAGCCCGATGTAGCCACTAGCACAATTGCCTTCGGTCTTAACCCGGTTATAATTTCCAGCATAATTGTCTTCGGCTTAGCCCAATATCATTCAATTTCTCATGCACACATACATCGATAATCATTGGACATACATATTTCATTTTCGTTACTAAGGCTCAAACACAATTATAATCATTAGCATATTCGCCTTGGGACTTAGCCCGGTGGAATTCAAATACTCATACACACATAATCAATAATCATACACAACCATATTTCATCTCACATAATTCAAGTAAGGTCACTTCTTGAGGACTTACCTCGGATGTTGTCGAACGGCTCTACGGCTATTCGATTACTTTTTCCTTCCCTTGTCCAATTGTGGCCCTCTTAGCTCTTGAGCTAATTCAAACAAATTCAATTTATCAAAACCTCATTGTGCTAGCTTATGGCGAATATGACAAGGAATTTAAATGGTCATATGGCCACCCTTTAGCTTGAATACACAATGGTCATGCATATTTCATACTACATCAAGCAATTCAATACAATTTATTCGAGCATCAAGGAAAAGCTAAGGCCTTCAATAGGCTACCCAAGGCCGAATATACTTGTCCATGTTGAGGCCAATTATGCACTTAATACCACACAAAAACAGCATGCATTTTACTAGTTAATGCTTTGCATATTGTAGCTCAAAACTTACAATATAGCATCAAGCACTCATATGTGTGCTAGGCAGATAATGTGCTTACAATTTCACAATTATTCTTCAACATCTTCTTCTTTAAACAAACTTATTCATCACTTCCTTCATAACCAAAACATCATGTGCAAACATATATATACATATATGAGCATGGCGAATTTCAAGGTGTCCATAGCCATCCAAAACACAAATTTTAACTAACATGCAAGAAGCATGAACCATGCTCATGAATGCATCATGGCCGAATATGACAATCATGCTCCTTTTCAACTTCAATCATGATAAAACAAAAGAAAGCTCAAAATCTTACTCAAGAGTAGACAATCCATCATTGCATGCATCATCATCAAGCTTCACACTTAGCATGCAATGGCTTTATCACCATAACAACTTTGGCCAAATACCATTTCCATGGCTTAACAAAGATTTGAGCCATGGCTAACATGCACATCAAGTTAGCAACCAAAACATGCATGAAACTCCTAACACAACCTCATACATACCTTAATCTTGATGCAAACTTAGCCAAACCTCCTTCTAGATCTCTTCCAAACCAAGCATGAAGCAAAAATCCTCCTTCTTCCTTAGTTTTGGCTCAAAGAAAGGATGAACAAAATTTTTTCTTTCCTTCTCTACAACTCACGGCAATGGGGGATTACCACACTCACACACATTTTTTTTTCATTTTTTATCACCCATACACCTTTGTTTATTATTTCACCCTAATGCACCAACAAAACATGTTTCATGACATGTTTAGCCCATCCTCCCTTGTCATGGCCGCCACCACCTATAAAGGGGGAATTTGACATGCAAGTCCATTATTTTGCATGCATGCTTTAATTAGTCATCACACATTTCCTATCATACTTTCAAAGTTCATTACTAAGTCCTTTCTTGTGGAATTCACCCTTATAACACTAAATCAATCATCATAAAATGTCATACATGAGCACACACATGTTATAGGCATCAAAATAAAATTTTAATTATTTTATGCCTCGGTTTTGTGGTCCCGAGACCACCTTCCGACTAGGGTCAATTTTGGGCTGTCACAACTCTCCCCACTTAAGAAATTTTCGTCCCGAAAATCTTACGGTGTAAATAGGTTTGGATATCGCTCTTTCATAGAGTTCTCGGTCTCCCAAGTAGCTTCTTCTATCCCGTGCTTGAGCCATAACACTTTTACTAGCGGAACTCGCTTGTTTCACAACTCTTTCACTTCTCGTGATAGGATACGAATCGGTTCTTCCTCATAACTCATATTAGCTTGAATTTCAATTTCGATGGACTAATCACGCTCGATGGATCGGATCTATAGCGTCAAGCATCGAAACGTGAAAGACATCGTGAACCTTTTCGAGTTCGGGGGCAAAATCAAACGATATGCCACCGGATCGACTCGGTCGGATATCTCATATGGCCCAACGAACCTCGGGCTCAACTTGCCCTTACTACCGAATCGAGTATCTTTTTCCAAGGCGATACCTTGAGAAACACTTTATCACCCACCGATACTCGATATCCTTACGCTTCAGTCCGCTGCACGACTTCCGACGATCGGAGGCTATCTTCGACTTTCACGGATTATTTTCACTTTCGCTCAAAGATCCCTAATCAAATCCACCGAAAATCTTGCTTTCACCGAGCTCGGTCCAAAACAATGGTGTACGGCATTTACGATCGTATAAGGCCTCGTAGGGTGCCATCTTAATACTTGATTGAAAGTCGTTGTTGTAAGCGAATTCAATCAACGGCAAATACCGCTCCCATAAACCACTAAACTCGAGGACGCAACATCTTAACATATCCTCAAGTATCCGAATTATCCGCCGGATTGACCATCGGTTTGGGGGTGAAAGGCGGTGCTGAAATGCAACTTGGTACCCAAAGCTTCTTGCAACTTTTTCCAAAATCGCGAGGTAAATCTCGGATCTCTATCCGACACGATGGAAATAGGCACCCGTGTAATCTCACAATCGAGAAACGTATAATTCAAACTAATTTGTCAATTGAAAAATCCGCACGTAGGGGACAAAGTGGGCCGACTTAGTCAATCGATCTACCACGACCCAAACCGCATCCTTCTTACTTGTCGACAATGGCGGTCCGGATACAAAGTCCATTGTGACTCGATCCCATTTCCACTCGGGTATCGTGATTGGTCAAGTAATCTCAAGGCACCGATGTTCCGCTTTCACTTGTTGACATATTAAACATCTCAAACAAAGTCGAGATGTCTCGCTTCATACCATGCCACCAAAACCGACGTTTCAAATCATTGTACATCTTCGACTCCCGTGTGGATTGCCATTCGCTACAATGGGCTTCATTCGAATTATCGAAATGAGTTCAATTCTTTGGAACACACAGACGACTTTTGAACCTCAAACAATCGTCATCATCGATTTGAAACTCAATCCTTGTTCGAACACACTCAGCCGCTTTTGCGCCAACTCGTCGTCAACTTTCTCGAGCTTCTCGAATTTGATGTATCAATAGTGGTTTGGCTTTCAATTCAGCTACTAACACACTATCGGATCGAATGCATAAGTGCACGCTCATCGCTCAGAAGCGAATAATAATTTACGACTCAAGGCATCCGCAACCACATTCGCCTTTCCGGGTGATAGTCAATGACCAGCTCGTAATCCTTTAACAACTCGAGCCAACGCCTTTGTCGCAGATTTAAGTCTCTTTGGATCATCAAATATTTGAGACTTTTGTGATCCGAGTATACATGGCACCTTTCACCAAATAAGTAATGTCGCCAAATCTTTAAGGCGAATACGATGGCGCCAATTCGAGATCATGAGTCGGATAATTTTTCTCATGTGGCTTTAATTGCCTCGACGATAGGCCACAACTCGACCTTCTTGCATTAATACGCAACCTAACCCAAGTAGAGAGGCGCCGCTATAGATGACAAACTCTTTCTTCGGACTCGGGTTGCACTAGAATTGGGGCTTCATCAAATAAGTTTTCATTGATCAAACTTTTTGGCATTTCTCGTCCATTCAACTTAACATCCTTTTGGAGAAGCCGTCATCGGCGTGGCTATCGTTGAGAAGCCTTTACAAATCGTCGGTAATAACCCAAGAAGCCCCAAAAAGCTCCGAACCTCAAGAATATTTCTGAGGCTTCCAATTAAGTATAGCTGAAATTTTATTGGTCGACTCGAATACCCGATGCAGATACCACATGACCCAAGAAGCTAACCTCTCTTAACCGTAACTCACACTTCTTGAACTTAGCATATAATTGCTTATCCCGTAAAATTTGCAAAGACTAACCGCAGTGTTCAAAGATGTTCGGTCTCATTTCTTGAATAGACCAAGATGTCATCAATGAACACGACTACGAATCGATCCAAATATGGTCTAAAGATCCGATTCATTAAATCCATAAATACCGCATAGGGCATTAGTGAGCCCAAACGGCATCACTAGGAACTCATAGTGACCATATCTCGCTCAAGGCGCTCTTGGGTACGTCCAATCTCGGATTCGCAATTGATAATAGCCCGATCTCAAATCTATTTTCGAGAACACCGAGGCTCCCTTTAGTTGATCGAACAAGTCATCGATACGTGGCAACGAATATTTGTTCTTTATTGTCGCTTTATTAAGTCGACGATAATCGATGCACGTACCGCATGGTTCCATCCTTCTTTTCACGAACAACACCGGCGCACCCCAAGGCGAAAAACTCAAGCGAGCAAAACCTCTATCCACCAATTCTTGCAATCGAGCTTTCAACTCCTTTAATTTCGTTGGTGCCATACGATACGGAGCTATCGAAATTGGAGTGGTACCAGTACCAATTCGATGCCAAATTCTATTTCCGAACAGTGGTAAACCCGCAATTCTTCAGGAAAACATCCGGTATTCACACACCACGCACGATTCGGTTTCTTTTTCGATTCCTTGTCATCGAAAGCACGACGTTAGGTACGCTTCGCACTATTTTCTTACATATTTTCGGGCCAACATTGCCGATATTATACGGTGGCAACCCTTTAAGTCCGTAGACTTAACCCGAATTATCTCGTTATTCGCGCACCTCAAATCGATAGTCTTGCTTTTGCAATTTACGACCGCATCGTGCATGGTCAACCCATCCAAACCAAGAATAACGTCAATTCATCGAACGGCAAAAGCATCAAGTCCGCCGGAAACAAGAACCTCGGAACACTAGGGGACTTTTCTTGCACACTTTGTTGACAAGCACGTAATGACCCAAGGGTTTGACACCGAATTACAAACTCAAGAGACTCAATAGGCAAAGTCTTCATGGATGCTAAGGTTTCACATATATAAGATTGAGTAGAACCGGGGTCAATCAAAGCAATCACATTAGTATTGAAAAGAGTGAAAGCACGTGTAATGACATCCGAGAGGCAAAGATCCTCGCGTGCGCAGATGGCATAAGTCCTCGCAGGAGCACGAGCCTCAGATCCGATGGTAGCATCTCTAGATCCTCTCGACCGCCATCGACATTGCCCATATTTCTAGGTGGCCTACCTCGAGCAAAGGGTAGCACCGAGTTTCCACTCGACTCACATTCTGCTCAAGCATCCTCGGGCAATCCTTCCTAAAGTGGTCGGCCGATCCACACTTATAGCAGAGCGATCACGAAACCAACAGCTCCCCGAATGCCATTTGCCACAATGTTGACACTCCGCCTCTCTCGGCGATCATTTCCACCATCGGCAATCGAAGTGACTCGTGTGGTCACGGGGTCGATCGCGTCCTCGTCTAGAAAAGCCCAAAGCGCCTCTAGACCGGTTCACATCATCTCGAAATCTCTTCGTGCTGTTGAAGAGACTTTCCGAGGACCTCTTCGAATTCTCCGGTTCCCACATCAGCTTTTTGTTTCTCCTTTCTAAGCTCTTCGACTTTACAAGCTCGCTCAACAAGTACTACGATCTCTCGTATTTCGAGAATGCCAACGAACATCCTTATATCATCATTCAGCCCATCCTCAAGCGTTTACACACAATAACCCGGACGAAATGCATTCTCGCGTGTATCGGCTAAGCCTCACAAATTTTCGTTCATAGTCGGTAACCACATAGAACCTTGCTTAAGATCAAGAAATTCCTTCGCTTTTGGTCGATGAATCTCGATCGATATACCTTTTTTTTTTTTTTTGAACTTGGTTTGAAAGAATTCCCAAGTCACTTGCTCTCTAGGTACCACGAAGTCGAGTACTCCACCAATAGTAGGTGGAATCACGTAGCAAGGAGATGGTACACTTTAAGCACTCATCGGCGCATAAGATAGCTCATCGAGCACCCGGATAGTCTTGTCCAACCAAAATTCAGCTGCTCGCATCATCATCATCCGTAGCTTTAAATTGGTGGCCCCATGTTTTGAATCCTATCGATTGGGGCTTACTTGACCTTATTTGGTCGGGCCATCAAGGTATTGTAGGTCTTGGGGTTGCATTTGTCGGGAATGGAGGTTGTGGGACAGCCGTGTTAGTTCGAATGTATTGATTAAACCATTCGCTCATCACACTATAAAAGGCTTGCCTAGCCTCATCATTCGGATTGTTGGCCATAGGTTGAGAGTCCACGGGCGCTGTCCCTCAAAGGAGCAGCGCCACACTCTCCACATCATCAGCTATTGCTCGGTTGGGATCGGGATCCATTGCTATAAACAAACTCAAAGTCAAATTGTCGTAAATCACCACACTATCGATTCATCATTTAATGGCATGTATAGCTAGACCCCAAACACCTCACGGTAGTCCTAGAATCGACTAAACCGTGGCTCGATACCAATAAAATTGTAACACCCGAACCCGAGACCATCGCCGTGTCGGAGACGAGGGGTTAGCAAGCCAAGTTCACTTGTTTTGCCCATCCATTGGACATTTCCATCAGGCTGGAAAAACTGCGTCACTGTCGCCTTAAAAATCATATCTCGAGTTTCAAAACTCAGAAACTGGTTTCGTAAATTTTCCTGAATTTAGACTCATATATCCATCCATGGATTTATTTCTAGAATTTTGGTCGGGCCAATTGGTACAGTTTATTAGTTAAAGTCACCCATGTTACAGGGATCGACTGCTCTGACCTTCGCGCGGTATAACTTGAATATCTCTCTGTACAGGGCTTTAATGCTGGTACTGTTTTTTCTAATAAAACTAGACTCAAAATGAAATCTGTACATATAAGGTATGTCTCCTAATTCTTTCTGGATAATTTATAGTAAATTTTTAAAGTTGCGACAGGGAACCCAGAAACCGTTCTGGCCCTGTCTCACAATAGCTTTAATATCTCTTAACATGTAACTCCTATGACCATTTCGTTTCTTCCATATGAAAATAGACTCATCAATGTTCATTTACATATCTGATTCACTATTTAATACTATTCCTACAAATTTTGGTGATTTTTCACATTCACGTTACTGCAGCTGGCAGCATCTGTTTTAAGGTAGGTCTTACCTATTTTGTAGTCTCCATGAACCAACTAGTCTTGCCTTACATAGGTCCACATATGATCATTTTAACCATGCCAATGGCTGATCATGTGACCAACATTCCCATTTCCAATTCATAGTCACATCATGACACCATATATATATATACAAACCGCAAATAGTTTAAGTTGATACTTCACTATTACGAGCCATTTTCGCATGGCCGCATACATATACATCATAACATATTTAAACCAACAAGGGGTAGTCCTATACATGCCATTTCAAGTTCAACCAAGAATTTATACCAAAATGGGGGCTTGATAGTGTGGATGACTTCGACTTCAACGATCCCGAATCCGATTGCTATCGAAATAAATCTAGAAAACCGAGAGCCAAAGCAATGAGTAAGCATTTTATGCTTAGTAAGTCTCAAGGAATATAATCAACTCTAATTACAGCAATACATTCACATAGATAAATGCATCATTTCATTAATGCACATTCACATAATCATACTTACTTCACCATCCCAACTCTTATGTTCATACACAAATAACGGCTTCATTAAGGCCGATAACTCGTTCCATCATAGGAGCGGATATTCACACGCCTACTCCTAGCGCAAAGCACACACCGCACTTACCTTGTCATTGGGAAATTTCACAAGTGCATTAGCTGAAATTTTCCAGCAAGCTTATAATTTTCAAATCACATACCTTCGAGTTTAACCGGATGTCGCTACTCGATCAATCGCCTTGGGACATAGCCCGTTATGGTAACCCGCACCAAGGCCTCACGGACTTAACCCGGATATCACGATTTGCGAAATGCCTTCGGTCTTAGCCCGGATAGAATGACTCGCACGAATGCCTTCGGTCTTAGCCGGATGTAGCCACTAGCACAATTGCCTTCGGTCTTAACCCGTTATAATTTCCAGCATAATTGTCTTCGGCTTAGCCCGATATCATTCAATTTCTCATGCACACATACATCGATAATCATTGGACATACATATTTCATTTTCGTTACTAAGGCTCAAACACAATTATAATCATTAGCATATTCGCCTTCGGGACTTAGCCCGGGTGGAATTCAAATACTCATACACACATAATCAATAATCATACACAACCATATTTCATCTCACATAATTCAAGTAAGGTCACTTCTTGAGGACTTACCTCGGATGTTGTCGAACGGCTCTTACGGCTATTCGATTACTTTTTCCTTCCCCTTGTCCAATTGTGGCCCTCTTAGCTCTTGAGCTAATTCAAACAAATTCAATTTATCAAAACCTCATTGTGCTAGCTTATGGCCGAATATGACAAGGAATTTAAATGGTCATATGGCCACACTTTAGCTTGAATACACAATGGTCATGCATATTTCATACTACATCAAGCAATTCAATACAATTTATTCGAGCATCAAGGAAAAGCTAAGGCCTTCAATAGGCTACCCAAGGCCGAATATACTTGTCCATGTTGAGGCCAATTATGCACTTAATACCACACAAAAACAGCATGCATTTTACTAGTTAATGCTTTGCATATTGTAGCTCAAAACTTACAATATAGCATCAAGCACTCATATGTGTGCTAGGCCAATGTGCTTACAATTTCACAATTATTCTTCAACATCTTCTTCTTTAAACAAACTTATTCATCACTTCCTTCATAACCAAAACATCATGTGCAAACATATATATACATATATGAGCATGGCCGAATTTCAAGGTGTCCATAGCCATCCAAAACACAAATTTTAACTAACATGCAAGAAGCATGAACCATGCTCATGAATGCATCATGGCCGAATATGACAATCATGCTCCTTTTCAACTTCAATCATGATAAACAAAAAGAAAGCTCAAAATCTTACTCAAGAGTAGACAATCCATCATTGCATGCATCATCATCAAGCTTCACACTTAGCATGCAATGGCTTTATCACCATAACAACTTTGGCCAAATACCATTTCCATGGCTTAACAAAGATTTGAGCCATGGCTAACATGCACATCAAGTTAGCAACCAAAACATGCATGAAACTCCTAACACAACCTCATACATACCTTAATCTTGATGCAAACTTAGCCAAACCTCCTTCTAGATCTCTTCCAAACCAAGCATGAAGCAAAAATCCTCCTTCTTCCTTAGTTTTGGCTCAAAGAAAGGATGAACAAAATTTTTTCTTTCCTTCTCTACAACTCACGGCAATGGGGGATTACCACACTCACACACATTTTTTTTTCATTTTTTATCACCCATACACCTTTGTTTATTATTTCACCCTAATGCACCAACAAAACATGTTTCATGACATGTTTAGCCCATCCTCCTTGTCATGGCCGCCACCACCTATAAAGGGGGAATTTGACATGCAAGTCCATTATTTTGCATGCATGCTTTAATTAGTCATCACACATTTCCTATCATACTTTCAAAGTTCATTACTAAGTCCTTTCTTGTGGAATTCACCCTTATAACACTAAATCAATCATCATAAAATGTCATACATGAGCACACACATGTTATAGGCATCAAAATAAAATTTTAATTATTTTTATGCCTCGATTTTGTGGTCCCGAGACCACCTTCCGACTAGGGTCAATTTTGGGGTCACAGTAATGCTAAGTCCCAAGAGTATTCGTGCTAGTGATATATCCTGCTAAGTCCCAAGAGCATTCGTGCTAGTGATATATCTGGCTAAGTCCCAAGAGCATTCGTCTTTGGTATTATATCCGGCTAAGTCCCAAGAGCATTCGTGCTAGTGATATATCTGGGCTAAGTCCCGAAAAGCATTCGTGCTAGTGATATATCCGGGCTAAGTCCCAAAGAGCATTCGTGCTGGTGTTATATTCGGGCTATGTCCCGAAGAGCATTCGTGCTAGTGATATATCCGGGCTAAGTCCTGAAGAGCATTCGTGCTGGTGTTATATCCGGGCTAGGTCTCGAAGAGCAATCATGCTGGTGATGTGTATTCGGGCCTTCGTGCCTAGTAGGCTTCGTGCCGGTAATTTGAGCAAAGTTTAAGTGATCATTACTATACGAATTCAAATTTAAATGAAAGGATATGTTTAAAAGTGTACATACATGATGTTTATAGACTTGGTTAAGTCATTTCAATGTGTAACAACAAATGAATAGGGGCACTATGTGTGCAAATGATTAGAGGCACTGAGAGTGCGAGTTCTTCAACCGAGCACTATGTGTGCGAGATCGGTCAGTAGACATTAAGTGAGTAAAACAAGATTCATGTAAGACCTCGTATGGAATGAAGGCATTGATTTAAGATGGTGGATATTTTGTTAAGAAATGAATTCATGTTATAAATGTGTTATGGATTTAGTTTAGGGGATGCTTGGTATATGAAGTCATATGTGCTATTGCTAAATGGCCCTTATTTTTGTTAATCATGTTCAAGAAATTATTTCGATTAAGTTCGACATTTGAAAATCTGTAAGAATTTTTGATGAATGCTGATAATTTTGGATATATGGGTTATGTGCTAAAATAAATCCCATGCCGGAATACTATATGAGGCTTTATGCCAAATCGATTGTATACGGGTATCGTTAACGGTGATTGAAGGTGCTAAATAAATTCAATGTTCAGGTATGTGGAAGTTGATTTTCTGTTGGAAATAGGTTAAGTGGAATAGTGAGATATGATGGAGTTATAAAGGATATTTATTGGGATGTTTGAGTATATGTGTACTTTCGGTCAGGTTACAGCTTATACATGAATGAAAATGTGGGTTACAAATATGTAGGTTGATGATGTGAATTATACATGTTAATATGTGCTTAATATGTGTTTGAAATGCATTTGTGAATTAAATTAAGTGATTATTGCTTATGAAATCAAGAAAATGAGATATATGTGCATACTTGTAGAAATGTTTATGTATTTGTTTTAAGATAAGAAAATGATTTTATAGATCGATCTAAATCAAGAATGAATTACAATTGCTATCGATGAGCTAATATTTATATGGATATAATTCAATAAGAGGACGTTATCCTAAAATATGCATCGGTAGAAATTTTCGGGGACGAATATCCCTAAAGGGGGGAGAGTTGTGACACCCCTAATCTGACACTAGTCGGAATGTGGTTTCGAGGCCACAAGACCGAGTCCCAAAATTTATTTAAAATTTGGTTGCATATCCTCTATGTATATTAGTGCATGTGTGAAAATTTGATGTTTTAATTTAGACTTATGAATGTGAATTTCATGTGATTGACTTAGTTGAGAACTTAAGAAAATAAGATAGGAGAATATGTAAGGATCAAATGATAACAAAGTGAGGAAACTTGGGTTTGCATATCAAATTACCCAAACCTCAAGTAGTGGCCGGCCAAGCAAGGATGGTCTTCCATTAAGTTGAATTTTTAATGATGCCTTTATTAGTAAATGATTAAAATAGATCAAAAAAAAAAAGAAAGGAGAATAAAACAAGAAAGCAAGAGAAAGTCTTCATCTTCTTTCTTTTCTTGAAGTGCCGTGAGCTAGGGAAGGAGGGAGAATGTTCTAAGACATTCGCCATCATAAGGAGGATTAAGCCGAATGGCCCAAAAGCATAAGGTAGAAAGCTCAAGAAGTTAAAGGAGGGGAATCAAGCAAGGGCAAAGCAAAGAACATCGAGTAGTCGAGTTGGAACCGTTTTACCCAACACAAAGTAAGTTCTTAAGTAATTGAGTTTGATTCCTTTATAAGTTTTAAGTTTTAAAATGGGATGAGTATGAATTATGTATATACGTTAAGGTCAATGACTTTTCTAAATGACGGCATATATGATATGATGTTTTAAATATGTGAATGAGAACTTTACAGAGGAAATTGTATAAACCTGCTAGGGACAGCAGCAGTAGCGTGTTTTGGAAAAATTACCATAAATTGTGGGAGTTGAGTTAAAGGCTGAATAAATTATGTAATTAAAGCTTGATGCGTCTAGTTTCGTATAAAAGAAATCGTGTAAGTAAAGGGGTTGCCGATAATGAGATTTTCAAAGTTGTATGAGACAGAGTCAGAATGGATCTGAAATCCCCTGTTCAGTATTTGGAAAATCATTATAAATCGTACAGAAATGAATATAAGATAAAATTTTATGCTTAGACTCCTTAATAAGTCTAGTTTCAAACAAAATAAACGAAAACATATTTTGACTTTGGTACAATGAGAAATTAAATTCTTAGTGAAGAGTAGTCAGAGTAGTCAAGCAGTAAAATAGGGGAATCCTTAAGAAAAATCTGGTATTGATTGGCCAAACAAAAAATTCTGAAAATTTGGTGGATAGAGGATATACGAGTATATTTTCATGGAAAATTAACGGCACATAATTTGGAATTTTGTAGCCCCAGTTACAAATAATTTAACGACTGTTGCTCAGGAAAAACAGCTTGTGGAGAATTTGTGGTTATGTTGTAAACATGGATAAAACTTGTTTTAGTTGCTCATAAGCTATTGATTAAACCCATACGTAAATTCTAAATTGTGATATTGTAAAATGATATATGAGTGTTAGATGGATCTTTGATATTAAAATTTGTGAAATTGTAAGTTTATAAGTATTCGAATATGAAATGATAGTATGGCTTGAAATTGAATTATTCATTGGAAACTGATAGATGTAGATTCAGCCAAGACAAAGTGAAAGTATATGTGGTATGTGAAGTATATTTGGATAATTGTGATGTGAATACATGAAAATTTATATTTTGATTTAGGATTTTATGTGATGGATGTGAATGTGTATACATGAGCTAAGGCCGAATGGCAAATGTGATGAATGTGAACATGCATATCTGTGCTAAGGCCGAATGGAAAATGTGATGAATGTGAACATGCATTTGTGTGCTAAGGCCGAATGGCAAATATGATGAATGTGAACATGCATTTGTGTGCTAAGGCCGAATGGCCAATGTGATGAATGTGAACATGTATATATGTGATAAGGCCGAATGGCCAATGTGATGAATGTGAACATGCATATGTGTGATAAGGCCGAATGGCCAATGTGAAGAATATGAACATGCATATATGTGATAAGGCCGAATGGCCAATGTGATAAATGTGAACATACATACATGTGATAAGGCAGAATGGCCAATGTGATGAACATGGATGTGTATATATGTGGGAAAGCCGAATGGTTAATGTGAAATGTGTATGAGATGGATATGTGGTAAAGCCAAATGGCTAATGTGAGACATGTATGAGATGTGTATATATATATATATTGTGGCCAAATGACAAACGGCGGAAGGTGTGTTTTATTAGATATTTGATGAGGTAAATGAATTACAAATATGATAGTCGATGTGAATGTTGTAACATGTATGAAACTCTATGATGTAAACCCGGGATTAAAAACCGGATGACCATATATGGTGACTATGTATGGGTTAAGACCTGCTGACTTCGTGTGGAGATTTCATCTGAGCTAAAGGTCTCGCCGATATTCCGAGTGGAGTTAAAACTATAAGACTTCGCAATAAGAATTGCTTATAAATATATTCAATGCGAAAGGTTAAACAGGTATGTACTCCAAGTTTATATGTGAGCTTGATTTAAACTAAATCATAAGGCAGTTATGTGATGCATACGTGAGCAATCTATGAGACTATTCTTATGATTATGTGACATCGGATCAGTGTGAGAGGTTATGTGAAATTATACAATATAACTATGTCACATGAGCCCACTTTTATGTGAAAGTTTATCTGCCTATTGTATATGATGAGATGTGCATATTCGGTAAAGGGATAGTATGCCTGAAGGAAGAGTAAAATAAAAATACGATCAACTATGTTATAATTTGATTATTATCTGTTGACACTACTTAAAACTTACTAAGCATTGTAATGCTTACTCCGTTTACTTTGTTTCCTCTGTTTTATAGATCTCATTTGGAAGCTACAGGCTCGGGGACCGTCAGCAACTAGTCACACTATCACTATCCACTGCTTGTTACTGTTATGGTTTGAATTATTTTATGGCATGTATAGAATAGACTAGTGGCAGAAGAATATTTTGGTTAATGTATATAAGCCATGCGAAAATGGCACCTTTTGAATGTTTACTTAGAGAAGTTTAAATTTTATCCCTGGCTGCGCTTAGTACTTATTTAAATGAATGATCTTTATTTCAAGAAAAAGTTCAAAATTTTATGGTTCTGACATGAGTTATAAGTCCGGTAATGCCCCTGACCTATTCTGGCGATGGTTACGGGATAGGGGTGTTACATTTGGTACCAGGGACTGCACCGATATCAATAGCTCCGTATAGAATGGCTCTGATTGAATTGAAGGAATTGAAGCCTCAGTTGCAAAAATTGACAGATAAGGTTTTTGCGAGACTGAGCTTTTCTCCCTAGAATGCACCGTTATTATTCATTAAGAAGAAAGACGGTTCCATGAGACTTTGTATTGATTATCGTCAGCTTAACAAGGTTACAATAAAGAACAAGTATCCCTTACCAAAGATTGACAATTTGTTTGATCAGTTAAAAGGGGAAACAGTGTTTTCAAAAATAGATTTGAGATCTGGCTACTATCAGCTGAGAGTTAAAGACTTGGATGTGCCAAAAACCGCATTCAGAACGAGGTATAAGCATTATGAATTTCTTGTTATGCCTTTTGGATTAACTAATGCTCCTGTCGTTTTTTATTGATTTGATGAATCGAATCTTCCAACCGTATTTAGACAAGTTTATGGTTGTATTTATTGATGACATGTTTATTTATTCGCGAGATGAATCTGATCATGCCGAACATTTAAGAATTATGTTGCAGACTTTGAGAGATAAGAAGTTGTTTGCTAAATTCAGTAAAAGTGAGTTTTGGCTCTGAGAAGTCAGATTTTTGGGGCATATTGTCTCAGCAGAAGGTATAAGAGTTGATCCGAGTAAGATTTCAGTAATTGTTGATTGGAAATCGCCGAGAAATGTATCCAAAGTTAGAAGCTTTTTGGGCTTAGCCGGGTATTATCAACTATTTTTCAAAGGATTTTTTATGATCGCAACACCTATAACAAGATTGTTACAGAAAAATGTTAAGTTCAAGTGTTCAGAGAAATGCCAAAATAGTTTTGAACAGTTGAAAGCATTGTTAACTGAGGCACCGGTTTTACTGCAACCTGAACCAGGAAAAGAGTTTGTGATTTTCAGCGACGCGTCATTGAACGGTCTTGAATGTGTGTTGATGCAAGAGGGCAAAGTGATAGCTTATGCCTCGAGACAGTTGAAACTGCACGAAATTATTTGACACATGACTTGGAATTGGCTGCCATTGTGTTTGTGTTAAAGATTTGGCAACATCATTTATTCGGTGAGAAATGCCATATATTTACTGACCACAAGAGTTAGAAGTATTTGATGACTCAGAAGGATTTGAATTTACGACAACAGAGATGGCTCGAGTTGTTGAAAGACTATAAGTTGGTAATTAATTATCATCTGAGAATGGCAAATATAGTCACTGATGCTTTGAGTAGGAAATCTTTGTTTGCTTTGAGAGCAATGAACACACGATTGAATTTATCTGATGATGGTTCGATTCTGGCTGAGTTAAGGGCTAGACCGATATTTCTTTAGTAAATTTGTGAAGCTCATAAATGTGACAAAGAGCTTCAAGCTAAAAGAGTTTAGTGCGAATTGACTAGCGATTTAGATTTTCAAATTGGGGTCGATGATTGTTTGATGTTTCGAGGTAGGATTTGCGTACAGAGAGGCACCAAGCTTCTTTAAAAAATTCTTCACGAGGTGCACAGTGGTTGTCTGTCTATTCATTCAGGAAGTACGAAGATGTACAATGATTTGAATAAATTGTATTGGTGGTCAGGTATGAAAAGAGATATTCCTGAATTCGTAGCGAGATGTTTGATTTGTCAACAAGTAAAGGTCTAACACCAAGTACCTTCGGGTTTACTTTAGCTTGTGATGATTCCCGAGTGGAAATGGGACAGAATTACGATGGATTTCATAACTGGATTACCTCTAAATCCGAATAAGAAAGATGTCGTTTGGGTTGTAGTTGATAAATTGACGAAATCTGCTCACTTTATTCTGGTACGTACCGACTATTCACTTGATAAGCTAGGTGAGTTGTACATTGTTAACATTGTTAGACCGCACAGAGTGCCTATTTCTATTATATCAGATAGACATTTACTTCACGATTTTGAAAGAAGTTGCAAGGAGCTTTAGGCACGATGTTGAACTTTAGTACCACATTTCATCTACAAACTGACGATCAATCGAAAAGAATGATTCAGGTTCTCGAAGATATGCTTCGTTTTTGTGTATTAGTGTTCGAAGGTAGTTGGGAAAAATATCTACCTTTAGTCGAATTTGCTTATAACAACAGTTTTCAGTCTAGTATAAAGATGGCACCATATGAGGCATTGTATGGTTGCAAGTGTCAAACTCCATTGTACTGGACTGAGCTTAGTGAGAGATAGATTCACGGGATTGATTTGGTTAGAGAAACTGAAGAAAAAGTGAAATTAATTCGTGTTTGTTTGAAAGTGGTTTCGGATAAACAAAAATCGCACGCGGATTTGAAATGAAAGGAGATTGAATTTCAAGTCAGTGATAAGGTATTTTTGAAAGTCTTTGTGGAAGAAAATTCTTAGATTCAATCACAAGGGAAAACTGAGTTTGCGTTTTATTAGTCCGTATAAGGTTATTGAAAGAATAGGACCAGTGGCATATTGGCTAGCTTTGTCATCGAAATTGGAAAGAATCCACAATGTGTTTCATGTGTCTCTATTGCAAAGATATCGATCAGATCCATCGCATGTGATTTCACTAATAGAGGTTGAGATTCGACCAGATATGACTTATGGTAAAGAACAGATCAAGATTTTAGCTTGGGAAGTTAAACAGTTAAGAAATAAAAGTATAGCCCTAGTGAAAGTTTTGTGGCAAAGACATGGGGTCGAAGAGGGTACGTGGGAAACCGAGGAAGCTATGAGAAAATAGTGCCCAAACCTCTTTTTCAGTAAGATTTTCAAGGACGAAAATCCCTAAGAAAAGGGAGAGTTGTAACAGCCCGTTTTAGGGTCAAGTTAGGACAGTGGTTTCAGGACCACGAATCTGAAATATAAATATTTATTTTATTAATTCCTTAAGGTCTATAGTGTGATTGAATGATTGTGTGAAAATTTCATTTAGAAATTTTATCAATAGAGTGTCCAATTTGACTAACAGGACTAAATGCAATAAATGCAAAATGTGTGTTCTAGATGCTAGAGGTGTCTAATTGAAATAAAATTTTAAACTGGAGATCCTTAAATGGTAATTAGACCATTATACTTTAAGTTGGACAAAAATGGACATGGATGGGTAAAATTTTGAAGTTAGGCGTTAAGGGCATTTTGGTCATTTGGTAAAAAAAGACAAATAAAATAAATAAAAAGATTTAAGTCCATTCTTGTCCTGTTTTTAATGATTTTTATATTTTTGAGATCGATGTAACCTAATCTAGCTATTTCAAGGACTAATTTGAAAGAAAATCAAAGTCTAAAATTTTACCCATGTAGAATATTTGTGTATTTTGATGTTTAATGGTAGAAAATGAATGTTTGATGTGAGGTAAACAACATTTACCAAGTGATTTTTGATGAAAATGTCAAATAGGGACCTATTTGTAAAAGTTGTAAAATATGTGTAAAAATATGAATAAATGAAAAATGTGGGTTGTTATGAGTACCACTAATATTCAGCTAGGCTTGGGTAATGAAGAAATCGAATGAAAATCATTTTACGAGCCTAGGGACTAAAATGTAAAAAGTTAAAAAGTTAGGGGTAAAAATGTAATTTTTTCATAAGGTGCTTTTGGGCTTAAAATGAATAATGTGATAATTGAATGAGTTAAATTTGATATTATAGATCAAGAAAGACGAGGTTCTGACTTAGACCGGGGAAAGAAAAAAGTTGTTGACAAAATCAAACAATTAACCATTTTGTACTGAGGTAAGTTTGTATATTAAAAATAAGCTTTAATATGATTGTATTTTATTCCTTTAATATTGGATGGATTGCATGTTTGATAAATGTGGATGAGCTTAATCCTATGAACGAGTCCGAAGACGAATCGACAAGCAAGAAATCCCGTTGAACCTTAGGAATAGGGTAGGATACAAGTGACATTTCACTAGGGTAGTTATGTGTTATGTGATTATGTGATCCAAGTGCTGGTCTTGTATGTCCTGGTGGCTGAGTATACCGGCATATTTTTCGGATACTTAACAGCTTGTATGAGTAGCACCGCGTAGCTGTGTCTTGACTGACAACTTCTGTGAGTAGGCTCGTTGATAGCTCAAGAGCGAGCAACTATGTGATATGAGACTTGGGTAGCTTTGGCTATATGTGTGGCACTTAGTGTGTAAATTTCCCGTGACATTTTTATTTTGTGTGGTTCACGGGTATGCCAAAGATGAGATTACGTGTATATTCATTTTAAGATGGTACAAGTATGTACTTGAAACTCGTATCTATTAAAAGCATGAAATGACAAATATGAGGTAAGTATTGTCATGGAATTAAGTTATGGTCATGAAACAATGGAAAAGTTACTTTTAATCATGTTATTTTAATTGACTGTTATATGTATGGTAAGGTTAGCTTATTTCTTGCATACGAGCTTACTAAGCTATATAGCTTACTTCGTTTATTTTCCATGTTTTTATAGTGTTGCCAAGCTAGCTCGGATCGAATATCATCGGAGATTCGCCTCACACTATCAAAACTATTATTTTGGGTATTTGATAATCTTAGTATTTTGAAAGTATGGCATGTATAGGGACTTGGTCATTTTGTTATATGTGTCATTTGATTTGGCCAAATGTATTGGCTTATATTTGTTTAAGTTGATTTGGTATTTAGCCACGTAATTGGCTTATTTTGGCTAAAATGGTTGTAAGCCCATTTATATATGTATATATGCCAATGTCTTTGGTGTTATGGTCATGGTATGCCTGGTGTATGATGGAGTGTGATTTATAGCATGAATGTGAAATGTTTGGAAATGTGCCTTATTGGTGAGATGATAATCTTATGCCCAAATAGGTATCATGGAAGTACTTTAATGATACTTGGTATATGTGAAATTAGCATGATTAATTTGGAATATGATAAATGTTGTGAGTATGATAGTGGATGGTATTGTATTGATATGTATCAGTCTTGATTGTGGATGTTTGGTTGCCTAAGTATGCCATGTTTTGTGCCTTTGAATTGGTTTAAGTTCATGTGTGAAAAAAGGTGGCAAATGGAGCCTTTATTTTGTCCAACGGGTAGACACACGAGCGTATGTCTAGGCCGTGTGTGACACAGGGTCTGCCCCATGGGCGCGTGATCTAGCCGTGTGCCCCCTGCACCTTAATTTTGAGAAATAGAATGCTCAGAATTGAGCAAACGGGCAGAGACGCAAGCGTGTGTGTCAGCCGTGTGGATGGCACTACCCGAAACACGGGTGTGTGCCCTAGCCGTGTGAAGTCTGCCCCTATTTTATGAAAATTAATTTTCCACACAGCCCAGCACACGGGTGTGTGACTTGGCCTGTGACCACAATTTGTTCATGGGTTACAACTCAGTGAGTTACACGAGGTCAGGACACAGGCGTGTGTAGCCTTACGGCCTTCCCACACGGGTGTGTCCCAAACCACACGGTCGTGTGACCCCTGTTTAGGGCAAAAAAATTTTAAGTTTTGTAAAAATTTCTAAAGTTCTCGGTTTAGCCCCAAACCATGTTTTGGGCCCCGTAGGCTCGTAATAGGGACTTTACGACTAATTTCAAATTGTTTTAATTTGGACGAAAATTTATGACTTGGAATTGTATGATTGTTTATGATGTGAGTCTGATAATGTCTCGTGCCCTATTCTGGCGCCAAATATGGGTAAAGGGTGTTACATGATACAAAGACAATGCTAAAAGTTTTTCATAAGCATATACTCACCCGCTTTGGCACTCTAAAGGCGTTGATTAGTGATCAGGGTATACACTTTCATTGTAACCAAGTGGCGACCAAACTGAAAAGATATGGATTTAATCATAGAATGGATACTACTTATCATTCGTAAACAAATAGACATGCCGAAGTATTGAATCAAAAAATTAAGAACATTCTTGAGAAGGTTGTAAAGCCTTCGGGGAAAGATTAGCCTTTTTGATTGGATGACGCTTTATGGGCATTGCGGATAGCATACAAAACTCCATTATGGATGTCGCCGTATCAGTTGGTTTTAGGGAAAGCATGTCACTTGCTAGTCGAACTGGAACACAAAGCAATGTGGGCAATTAAGCAATTGAACATGGACTATGAAGCGACTGGAAAGAAAAGACTGTTGGATCTCACTGAACTAGAGGAGATTAGGAGAAATGCTTATGAAAATGCTGCAATTTACAAGGAAAATACCAAACAATGGCATGCCAAGATTACTTTAAAGCGATAATTTATTACGGGTCAACAGGTTTTATTATTCAATTCTCGACTTAAATTGCACCCAGGTAAATTGCGTTCACGTTGGTCTAGACCTTTAGAAGTTGTCACTGTATTTCCTCATGGTGCAGCGTAATTCGAGATTTACATGATGGAAGTTTGAAGTGAATGCACAGAGACTGAAACACTATTTTGGCAACAATGTCAAAAGCAGGTAGAGGCCATTAAATTGGTCGAAAAGTTTTAATTTTTAATTAGTAATCTGTGATTTTATTTTATTTTATTTATGTTTTGTTAAAGTTTGTTTTTCTTCTTTTTTGCAGAATAATTAAGTACCATTGTTGACGCATTGAAACCTTACTGTCAACACATTCCATAAGTCTGTACTACCATTTATAGCTCGTCAGAATTCAGAGAAATTTAGATTCCACCGTTGGATCAAAACTCATTCAATCGTTTGATCCTTCTGAGCGGGCACAACTTTTATGGGACACAACTCTTCCCTCCAGTCCTATATCTCTCCACAAAACAACACGTCTCTCCATCTTCCTCTTTCACCCACTATAAATTCTCTCCCAATGTACTAACTGTAGCGTATTCAAGTAACCATTTTTATTTCTTTTCTCTTCTTAAAATCCAATCTTTTTACCTTTAAACCATTCTACCTCAACAAAAGATGGCCAAAACAAGAGGCTCGGTTAAGAAAGCCACCAAATCTATTGGAGAACATACGTCCTCTGCTACCACAGTCCGTGAATTGGAATCCCCCAGGCCAGTGCAGACAAAGGAGCCAATAATCTTCTTGAATAAAGGGACAAAGAAATTATTTCATGACAACATATTGAAGCAAAACTTCCATCTCGAGTAGTGAATTTCCCTTTCGCCACAACAAGACTTGGGTAAACAAGTCTCCAAAACCATCTTGAAGTTATAATGGGAAACATTTTGCATCCATCCTAGAAGCTACTTGCCTTTAATGGTATGCGAGTTCTATGCTAATCTCTACGATCATGAGTTCGAGTTCATTTTCGCTCGAGAAGGTTTAATACCATGGGACGTTGCAACAATCAACGAGTTGTACAACACCAAGGTCGATGTAAACGATCACTCCGAGTTCATGGATGACATCATAGATGAAAAATGATACCTATTTGTGAGAGATTTGTGTGTCAATGAGCAGTGTGGATGGGCTCCCATCAAAAAAACTTTACAATGCACCGTCACTTCCTGACGTTGCAACGTAAAATTTGGTTCCATTTTGTCAACTGCAGGCTCAAACCCTTCACTCACGGCACCACAGTCACCTTAGACAGAATGTTTCTAATACATTCTATTTTCAAGGGTAGAAAAATTGATGTGGGCTCAATATTTCACCAAGAAATAGCTGACTGGGCTACAAGGTAGACTGGGATCTAGGTTTTTCCATCACTGGTCATGTTATTGTGCCAGCAAAGAGGAATCGTGCCCTGTGCTGGTGAGAAAATCTTAGAAAATAAGGGCCCAACAAATGAAGCCTCTATAGAATGAATGACTCGAGGCAAGGGCATGCCGATACTGAAGGAGGTGGAGACTAGCAAGATAAGAAAGTGCAAAGCCAAAGCGGATAGAAAAGGAACAAATCTGAATGCAGAGACATCATTATGGTGCAAACTGAAGGATGTTGAAAAAATGGTAAATTCCAACAAAAATAAGCAGATTAGGCTTGTTGTTACAATAGAAGATATGGAGATCCCAGAATTTGTTTTATGCTTATACAAGAGCCTGGAACAGTTCTATTGTAACCATATTAGGCCAACTAAGCCCATCCCCACTACCAGAATTCTATGTGTTTCCACCAATCATTCACAATTATGAACCCTCTTCCTCGGATGATGACTTAGAAGACTGAGATAGACTGGTGGCATCCCCACCCATTGTCAAGGTCTCTGATACTAAGAAAGAAGAGGAATCCAGGGCCATTGAAGAATGCCTATAAAAGATTGATAGCTTGTTTGAGGATGGTATTTTTGCTGATCAAGAGGACACTATTGTTGAGAAGGAAGTTGTTGCTGTAGAAGATGAAGTTGTTGCAGAAGAGGAAGTTGTTGCTGAAGAAGGAGAAGTTTCTAAAAATGAGAAAGAAAAAGAAGAAGAAGATTTTGTTGAGAAGACTGTCACCGCACCTGAGTTTGTAAGTACAAATATTGATACTTTAGAGTGAACTAGAGCGAGACTGGTAGAAGTTGCTGAGGTAACCAATGAGGAGCAATGTAAGTCATTGGCAATAGTGGTCTACACTGGACCACTTCAAGTGGCCTCTCTTACACAAACAACAGCCGATGATGCCAAGTCAAAGCAGGGCACTGAGGATCAATCCGAAGACCGCGCAAAGCCCTAAAAAAAGAAAAGGAAGCACTCCAAGGATAAAAAAACGAAAGAATGAGTAGAAGAAAAGAAGGAGAAAGAAATATCATGCAACCACATCAACGGCTGTGAATAACTGAGTTAGTTTATTTTAAGCTTTAATTATAGTATTCATGCTTTGCATGTAGCTGCAGGTTTTATTTTGATAAGTATATATTGTCATTCCATTTTCATTATCATTACATTTTCATGTTAGTGCATTAGGAACAATGTAAACTTTAAGTTTGGGGGAATGCACATGGGGCTTGGAAATGCACCCACATTTTAAAAAAAAATCGGAAATGAAGCATGCAAGGTTTAATTATAGTTAATGAAAATTGTTCAAAAAATTTTACATTCGATGTTTAATTCTTGAATCATGTAAATTATCAATGAATGAGTTGGATAAATTTAACAGAAGGTTGTAGCTTCAATTCCTTAATGAATGGATTAGATTGCATTACTAATGGATGAATGCCATCATTCCATAAATCTTGAATGAATCTGCTTTTTACAGCTACTTATTTATGTATATATAGTTATAAAGTAGAGACACTCCAAAGTAGGTGTAGTATAGAATGTTAAAAAGGGAACACTCCAATACAAGCATTAGAAAAATCAATCTGGCCAGAGGCTGCCGCTGCATGAGTGTGTGTCGACACAATTGCGTACTCCCTAGGGGTTTGTTTCACCCCATCGTTATAGCTCAGGAACAAGGGTACAACAATGGAACGATATCCCTTATTCCAAAAAAATGTGTGTATATATATACTTAGTATTGTACAATAAATGTTGTAATGGTAGATTGAACTTAGGGTTTAAAGCATGGTGCTAGCATTGATGAAGTTGCAACCTTATTCATTCATGCTTATGAATTGTTGATGTAATATTCTTTCATCTGAGTGTGATTCATCCATTGGGAATTTAGAGGGTTCAAGTTGCTAGAATTATCATTTACCTTAGTAAAATTTTTGTAGCCTTGCTAGTTTCTGTTTGACTTTAGGACAAGTAAAAACTCAAGTTAGGGGGTGTGATAGCACTAGAAAGAACATAGGTTTTCCTCCTCACTTATTGGTTAAATTGTTCCCATTTAGTTATCCTTAGTATACGTTTTAACATTTTTAGTTTAGTAAATTGCATTTTATAACTCAATGAATCCTAGCCTATTTTATCCTTAAATTTGCTATCTTATTGCATTAATGTTGCTGCATGAGCTAATCCTAGATTGTATCTAGAATTATCGTCGCACTTGACAGTTGTCCGGATAATAACCAAAACTGCATGAGTTATCCATTTTGGTATAACCAACCTGTACGTACAAGGATAGAATCATTTTGGGGAAAGGATACTTGTACTGTTGGAGGAGGACATAAAAGGTGGACGTGAGAAGAAAAAGAGAGCTTTTTTCTCTATCATCATCTTCATCACTCTACCTTGAAGCTTGCGTCTATGGCAGCTTAAGCCTTTTACGGGTGAACCAACGTGAAAACCAAATGTAGACTAGCTTTTGACGAGGAGACCTAAGTGCGCAACAAGAGGGAATAGAGAGATTCAATAGAGTTGTCTAGAGATAGTATTCTCCATCCGATTCTTTCTTATTTCTTTCTAAATGTTGCTGATTACTATCTGAATTCTGGTTGTATGGAAGTACTAATGAATTTTTGGTGAAATGTTATCTTATTTAATCTTACTTTTATTGTTTAATCTTGGGGTTTGAATTTTTTTTAACACGGAAGTGTTATTGCAGTCACTAGCACTGAAAAGTGCAGTGATAGTTTGAGCCAACAAGCATTTCAACGGAAGCTGAGTGAGGATTAAAGAAATCTAGTCCACTTGTTCTTAATAGTGTCATATTGCCTTTAGGTTAATATGCATGTTTAAGTCTCAGATTAAATAGAGGAGTAACGCTGGGTAAGATATACATTGAATTTTATTGCCTCGATAATCACCTATACTTTTATACCTTGTGAGCATTTAGTATTCTGCTAAAGATTCATGTTGGGGATCCCAGTTTATCATTAACATCTTTATTTTTTTTATTTTCAAGTTAATGCATAGAAAACTATCCTCACAATTTATCTTATCTATATCTAGTTATTGCACCGACATTAATAGACAAAAGACTACCATCTCTGTGGGACCGATATCCGACAGACTCACATTTGTCTACTACACTTGCATTGACAATGTACGCTTACACATTATTATTGTGACATTAAACAGTCGATCAGGACCTAAAATACGACACTTACCCAACTCATTCAACATAAAAGAGTATGACACTTATGCCCATACGAGCCTCATAAAGTGCCATCTGGATATTGGACTGGAAACTATTATTGTAGGCGAACTCAACTAACGGCAGAAAATCCTCCCAACTACCTCGAAAATTGATCACACAACTCCGAAGTATATCCTCCAATATCTAAATCACCCTCTCAGATTGACCATCTGTCTATGGATGGAATACAGTATTGAAGTCCAATCTCGAACCCAAAGCGAGGATCTGTCCTAAATATATAACTTGGCCAAATTTTGAAGAAACTAATCTGTCTAAATACGAATAAAGTGGGCAGACTTGGTCAACTGATCTAAGATGACCTACATAGGGGCAACCCCCTAACGAAGTCTATAGCCACACGTTCCAATTTCAATAGGGCAATCTTAACGGGTTGAAGCAAACCCGAAGGCAACTGGTGTTCATCCTTAACTTGCTAGCACGTCAGATAACAAGAAACAAAATTTGTTAGCTCCCGTTTCAAGCCAGGCCATCAGTATAATTCGCGAAGATCTCAATACATCTTATTACCACCGGAATGTATAGCATAAGGACTACTATGGACTTCCCTCAAATTAGAATCATTAGGTACACAAACCCATCCTCGAAAACACAGAACCCATCACTATTTAACCCAAAATCAAACGTACTACCATCTTCCACTTGACGGAATCGCAAAACCAGAGAATCATCCCCCAATTGTTTATCCCGAATCTTATCAATCTAAGTTGGCTTGACTTGCAACTCGGCTAACAGACTCCCATCATCAAATAGACTTAGGCAAGCAAACATCGCTCTCAAATCAGTCATTGCCCTACGAATAAAAGCATTAACCACCACATTGGCCTTACCAAGATGATACTCACTAATGCAGTCGTAGTTCTTAAGCAGTTCAATCCATCTACGCTGCCTAAGGTTTATCTCCTCTTAGGTAAGGAGATACTTGAGACTCTTATGATCGATATAACTAATACACCTCTTACCATACAGATAGTGCTTCCAAATCTTTAAGGCAAAAACAACTGCAGCTAACTCAAGATCATGCATCAAATAATATCCCTCGTGTGACTTAAGCTGTCGGGACGCATAAGTCGTTACGTTACCTTCTTGCATTAGTACACAACCCAAACCGACATGAGATGCATAACTGTATACCACGAACTCCTTACAAGATTCAGGTTGTATTAGAACAGGGGCGTTCTTGCGCAACAGCTTAGTCAAAGGAGCTGCAATTAATAAGGACCCCTCGACAAATCTCCGATAATAGCCCGCAAGAACTAGAAAACTAAGGATCTTAGAAACATTCTTGGGTTGTTTCCACTCAAGCACAGCCTCAATTGTTCTAGGATGAACTCAAATCCCCTCTGCAGAAACCACGTGCCCCAGAAAAGTTACTTCCCTTAACCAGAATTCACACTTGCTCAACTTTGTGTAGAGTTGTTTCTCTCGAAGTATCTGAAGAACTACTTTAAGATGCTTATCATGATCATATTCCATCTTAGAGTATACTAGAATTTCGTCGATGAAGACCATGACAAACTGATCTAAATACAACTGAAAAACCCGATTCATCAGATCCATGAATACAGTCGAAGCATTCGTCAAACGATAGGGCATGACTAGGAACTTGTAATGCCCATAACAAGTCCTAAAAGCAGCCTTATGAACATCAACTTCCTTAACCTTAAGCTGATGGTACCTAGAATAGAGGTCTATCTTGGAAAACACAAAAGCCCTACAAAATTTATAAAATAAGTCGTCGATCCTCGGAAGTGGGTACTTGTTCTTCACCGTTAACTTGTTTTACTGAAAGTAGTCAATACGCATCCTTATGGTACCATCCTTATCTTTTAAAAATAACACTGGTGCCCCCCTACAGAGACACACTAGGACAGATGAACCCATCATCAAGGAGTTCCTGAAATTAAGCCTTTAACTCTATAAACTTCTTCAGTACCATATGATAAAGAGCGATGGACACTGTAGCTATACCAGCAGAAGCTTGATACGAACTCAACTTTCTAATTGGAGATAAACCCAATAATTCCTCAGGAAAAACATCCAAAATTTCTCTAACTATTCGGATGTTCCCAATAGATGAACCCACAGAAGCTGAATCACTCACAAAAGCCAAGTAAGTTTCACACTCTTTTTAAACCAGTTTTTCGGCCATAAGAGCGATGATCACATTGGATAAGTAATCCCGACACTCACTGATCATAACTATCTGCACATTATTCTCAGATCTAAAAACCACTCTCTTAGTAGAACAATCCAAACTGACTCGATGTTCTACAAGTCAGTCCATCCCTAGAATAAAATTTAAATTCTCCAAACGGTAGCTCCATCAGATTAGCCGGAAACATAACCCCTTACACCTCCAACTGTACATTCCTATACAGTCTATTAACTGGAACAGATTAACCCAACAGACTACGTACAGCACTCTCACCAGAAGTGCTCTCAACTGAAATCCCTAAGTTCATAAAAATAAAGCTAGCTACATATGAATGTCTTGACTCTATGTCTATCATTGCAAAATAATGAGCATCATAAATTAAAAAAAGTACCCGTAATCACATTAGTGATGTCTCTGTCCTCATGACGTCTAGCAACATAAACCAATACAGACTGCCTCGCCTCAGTCTAATTAGCACCTCTGCCCGGTGCTCTCTGCCCTCTACCCACACCATTACCACCTCTGGTTGGACCACGACCCCTAGGCTACTGCTGAATTGCCAGCTAAGGCTGAAAAAACCTGGAGCTAGGGCTTGCATCTAATCTAAATGCTGTGGACAATCCCCGATACGGTGCTCTATCAACCCACATCGTAGGCACACTCCCAATCTTCTCCAACACTCACTCGGATGGCATTTACCAAAATTTTCGCACGGCTGAGCCGTAGTAGGAGCAACTGGACCCCAACTCCCAAAGGCTCATCAGATCTGGCCCATTTCATGGACCTCTGAATAGAATAAGAGGGCTCTAAATCCCTCTTATTCTTACCCCTCTCTCGATCCCTATTCTCGTGCTCAACACACTTAACCCCTCAGAGATCTTCGCATTGTCCAATAAGACGGAAAATTCTCGCTCCCTCTGTGGAGCTATCAAAAATCTCAAATTATCACTTAAACCATCCTCAAAAAGGACACATTTCTCATACTCAGTTGATACCATCCCACGAGCATAATGGCTTAGTCTTAGAAATTCGGCCTCATATTTAGCCACAGTTCTATCCATTGAGTGAGATTCATAAACTCGTGTCTACAAGAATCTACATAACTTGCCCCTACATATTTACTTTAGAAGGTGGTCTTAAAATAATCCCATGTAATCTGATCTGGCTGAGTACCCTCTTCAATCATTATCCACCACTGATACGTCTAATCACGAAGCAGGGATACTGCACCCTTCAATTTCTGCTTAGAGGTCAGTCGATATCATTCATGATTCTCTCAGTGGCCTCTAACCAGTATTCGAACACAGTCGGGTGACTTTAGTAACACCCTTAAACAGCTCAGCATCATTAGACCGGAGTCATTTAATTACTGATCCACAGCTCTCAAAACCAAAATAGGGCCCAACGACCCTCTCCAACACTCTAAGATGGCTTGGGAAAACGTGCCATCCTTAGCCGAGTTACTTTGAAACCCAGTCTCAACAGTAGGTGCGGTCGGTGTCTCACTCGTATCCAAGTTAGGCATACTACACATTGAGGAGGACTCAGCTTGAGTTTCTCTACGGCGCCTGTCGCGCCGACAAGTACCACAACCTTGCGTTCCACGAGCACTTATCATTTTCACAGTTTTATCTACCTTACAAAGTTTTATGTACTAGTTTTAGTGTTTATTAGCAAGTATTTTATGCTTCAAATAAGTATCAGAAGAAATTTTCAGGAATTTCAGAAATTTTCAGTCTCTAACTAACTTAGTACAGTTTTAATCGTTTCAGAATTTTCTAATTAAAGTATGTATAAGTTAGAAGTACTTACAGGATCGATGCCGGAGACTCAATATTCCACAACTTTCTTTTTAAATTCAAAAATAAACTTTATTAGGAAAATATTTTTTTTACAAATACAGTTTTGAACCCAAAATTTCACAGCCTGAGTTTTGAAACCGTAGCTTTGATACTATTAAATGTAAAACCCCAAACCTAACCTAGACATTATGGACGAATATGGAAATGTTACGTAAAATAGTTATAAATCTGACTGTCTCTTAATGAAAAACTTTGTGTATCTTTGCTAATTAAAAACCCGTTTTATAGGAAAACGTTTGTCATACTTAATCATTAAAAACCGTCAATTATTTACATTTTCTAAATAAATTGAATAATTTTGCAATAGATGTTCTTAAGACATTACATTTTGGAAAACCGAGCTTGTTTTCTTAAAAACAATTAACCGCAAAAACATAGTCATTTTTAGAAAAATCGTTTTATTGAATGTCATGTCAAAACCCAAAATAAAAATCTAAATCCAAAAATAAACCCAAATGTCCAGATAGTCCAAAGACTACAAAACTCTCAAAAGAAATTTTAAATAGGCCAAATTTATGTAAATAGAGTTTTACGAAGTTGTGGACATATCCGAGCTCCCGTCACACCAACCTGCCTAAGTCTAAGGGTTACCTGAAAGTAACAGACAAATAGAGAGTAAGATTTATAACTTTGTGTGTAATTTAACAGAAGCAGAATCACATATTTAATACAAAATAGAACAGATATTGATGAATGTCTCATGTAGAATCAGAGCCATATGCAAATTACAATCCAGACCCCATCCGCTACACACCATCTCCGACCATCCCAACACACCATATAGGGTATTAAACACCCACCCAGTCCCTACATACCACTTAATGTCCTTATGACACATTTCAGAAAAATCACAACAGTACTGCCAGTATAATGGAGAGTAACGCCTCACACAGAACACTTCCTCCACATTATACATAACCCACCCATAGCCAGATACAAACAGATTACTAAATATAACAGAATAACATATACCAAAATGCCTATACCATTCATGCTCATATAACAGATATTAAACATGCTTATACATAACATATCCAACATATCGCATCTCATTACATGCATTTAGGAGTTATTTACCTCAAATTCATACTAACAGATTAGTAGATTTCATACTTTTAAGCTTATATCGTACCAACCCCACTGAAGGCCCACATTCGATTGGGATGACATGTACGGCCCTAGGGAAAACTTCTGGGCGTGGGGCCCCCTCGGCCCAAAATGGCTTGTCCGTGTGCCACACACGGCCTACCACACTCCTAGAACACGGCCATGTGGCGTCGACTAGCCCCAATTTTGGCCTTCTTCATTCACTGTTTTTTGGGTTTCTCGTTACACACCTAGCTCGATTTTATGCGAAAGTAACCACATAATATCCCAAACATAAAAACAACAATTAACACCCGCAAATTCAATAACAGCTCGTAAAATCTATTCAAACTAAATGACCACAATCGACATGCTCAACCCTTCTTAAAAGAACATTCACATGCTTACCTTTATTAAATAGCCACCATACGAGCCCTATGTTATTAGAGGCACACCAACCGCGCCTTGGACCTCTCCTAAAATACCGAACTAATTAGATAACACAACCAAAATAGAAGGAGCACACGAATTCCCCGCGACATTAACAAAATCCTGAAACCCCCACAATCCCAAAGAACAATTTCGCAAGAAAACAAAGTAGAAACCAATAGAGCCTTACCGCCAAGGATTAAAAACAACCCAATGGAAATCACACAACCCGAGAGAAAAAAACAAATTTGAAATAGGAATATGGGAGAACCAAACAAAAGAAATTGAAAGTGAAAGAACTTTCGAAGTTAAGAAAAAAGGAACAGAGAAAGCAAGGAAAGAGAGAGCAAAACTAAAAACAAACAAAAAATCGTGAAACAATATGGTGGTAGACGTGGGAACCAATTTTTGGTTTGACCACCTGATTTTTTTTTAAAATAAAAATAAAAGTAAAATAAGATTAAAATAAACTATATATATTTTTTAAAAGAAGTTTAAGTCCCAATCCAACACCTCTCTTGAACACTTAACCCAAGCCCAACAAAAATAATTAATTGCCCATGGCAAGATATGAACCCAAGACCTCCAAGACATAACTCCAACCGTTAACCACCAAAACAAATACATACTTGTGATGGATTTTAACAAATAACAACTCATATTTTTGGGACGTTACACACCCACAACTATTTCACCATTTAGAAATGGTTTTATTGTTCATTTGGTCCTTAAGTTCCTTAAAAATTCATAGCAATTAACTTTTATCACTTTTACAATTTAGTCCTTTTTTCCTTAATTAACTATCAAATCATTGGAATTGCCAGACCAAAATTCAATCCATTTCTACAACAACTTTGGAAATATTTAATAAAAATATTTACGAGATTGGTTTATGAAAATGAGTCTTGAAACCATATTTTCCAAAAACTACTAACTTTCGGTATGCACCACTTGTACCTTGCCTAACTAACCAATTAATAAAATCTATACAATTGAGACTCACAATAACACCATATTTAACTCGTAAATATTAAATAAAAATATTTACAAACTCACTCGTCAGAATTGTAACACCCTAAACCCAGCCTAGACCTTATGGTCAAATTATGAAGGTTACAACGTATGAGTGTATTTTGAAATATTTGCTTATAAAGTTAGCTTATTGAAACCATTTTGCCTTAGTTCCTTATTTCGTAAAACACAATGTTCCTGTTATATATTCGCAGTGGAAAAGTCCCTTACAATTATTATTTTTGGAAAATCATTTAATTTCATAAATTGTTCGGCTGGTTTTGTTTATCATAAATCATACCGACTTATGAAAACTACCAACTAGAAGTATATTTTGTAAAACCACCAAAGTAAATGTCCCAAAATTAAACAATTGAAAAATCTGTAATAAAAATGCAAAACAAGATTAAAGTTCAAATAACCGAACCGAGCTTCAGGACCACCACTAAACCTTAAGTCTGAGGATTGGATGAAATATGGTAAATTAACAGAGTAAGCTAAAAAGCCTAGTGTGTGCCTTGGCTCATATACAGAAATCATACCAGAACATGCTTATATGCAAGTATCAAAATAATAGACCACAACATGATAACCCTACCCCCATTCGCTACACACCATCTTTGTCGAACCTATCACACCAAATAGGACTACGAGCGCCCCTCCATCCATCACACCATGTCGTAGTCGTATGCCACTCAGAAATTGTGCAGCTGAGCTACCTGATAGATATTGCAAATATATAGCCAAAAATGCAGTATTACCACCAGAATCATATTTCCTTCGAAAAATATCATATCCCACGCCAATGCACACACATTATCATACTAATATCTCATGCAACATATAATCTTATCAAAATAGAAATATGACATGTTCATCAGTGTCATTAATACAAATTTATCACAAAACTTAAATAAAGTTACTAGTCATAATCATGCTTACTAATATACAAATACATAAACTTACATCTTATATGCTTACAGAGTATCCAAAGATCTTATTTCAAAATCTTATTCTTGGCCCAAAATGGGCCTACATGCCCATATGTCCCACACGACCCAACAAGCCAGAACGTGTGGCCCACACACCCT
Organism: Gossypium arboreum; assembly: GCF_025698485.1. Taxonomy (NCBI): domain Eukaryota; kingdom Viridiplantae; phylum Streptophyta; class Magnoliopsida; order Malvales; family Malvaceae; genus Gossypium; species Gossypium arboreum. Next base: position 68,327,530 of record NC_069072.1, read on the forward strand.
ACTTGATTTGCCTATGTGATGCACACAACCAACCACACGGCTATGTGACATAGACTGCAGTTTGAAAAGAGCTTAATTTTATAGATTTTTCCAAGTTTTGAATTGGTGTTTTCTAGTTAGAATACACACCTGATGTTTCCTAATTAAAAACACTACAACGCACTCCCAAATGCTACATAAAACATCCAGAACAAGCTTATTAAACCACACATAAAATTTGAGTTAAAGTATTCCACACAAAATTACTTAATGAACAACCTCGAAACACGTTGTTTGGTCACTTACCCCAAAAAAATTAGAGGCTAAACGACAATTAGACTATCACCTAACAAAACCAAAATTCTTTCCAAAAATAAAACAACCTTCAATAAATATACAAAACTAATTATGGTAGAAAGTTAACAAAATGAAAATTGTTCAACTATACCAATGGTTTGAGCACAGAAAACCAATAGTGATTCTGAAGGGAACAATGCACGAAACCTCGAAACTTGGACTCAATAAAACAAAAAAAAGTACAGAAAAAAAGAATAGATTGAGGAAAAATGAAGTGTTGATAAGGTAGAGTAGATCAACAAGCAAAAGAAAAGAAAAGGAAAAAGAAAGAAACGTAAAACAAAGAGAAGTAAAGAACATGGCAAAAAGAGAAGAAGTTTGGACAGTAAGTGGGGGAGTAAAAATAGGGAGGTTTTAATTTTTTTCTTTTCAAAAAACATAAGTTAATCTGACAATTTCTTAACCCACCAAATTATTTAGAGTTTAAATTTAACTCAAATACTAGCATATGGGTAGCTTTGCGAACAACAAGATTCGAACTCGAAACCATTAGGTAAACTGAAGCCTTTCATTGAACTAGCAAGCTCATTCTTGCTAGCAACTAACTAAATTTAAAGATAAGCCCTAAGACCCAAGTTTGACATAACTCAAAGTAATGGAAAAATTCCAAAATAAGGGAATCGAGCTCAGGACCTACGCAAACACCCAAAGCACTTAACTACCAAAAAAGATTAAATTATTTGACATAATTTAACAATTCAAACTTTAGAAATTTGGGGCGTTACAACTCTTCCTTTAAAAAAATTTTGATTTCAAAATTTTCCTGATTTAAAGAAATGGGGATACTGTTGACGGATCAAATTTTCTAGTTCCCACATAGCTTCTTCAATAATATGATTCCACCACAAAACCTTAGCCAATGAAATTTTTTTCCTCCGCAAAACCTTTACCTCATGATCCAAAATCTGAACCAGTTCCTACTCAAAATATAATATTGGCTTCAATTCAACCTTCTCAATCAAAATCACATAAGATGGATAACAAAGATAACGCCTCAACATCGAGACATGAAAGATGTCATGAATACGGTCTAACTTCAAAGGTAGCTCTAACTGATACCCAACTGGCTTTCTACACCCCAGAATCTAATAGGGGCCAATAAACCTAGGGCTTAACTTGCCTAACCTTAAGGAAAACATGATTCCACACTTCAAACTTGATATCCTTCCTCTTAAATCTGCATAAGATTTATGTCTCTTAAAAGTAACCTTCAGCTGTCTCAAATCAATCTAAACTTATCCTCAATCTCAGCAACCATATCTGTGACCTCCCAAACTTGACTGAGATGGACCAGCCGGAATTCGAAGTGTTACATTAGCCATCGAAGCAACTCTCCAGTTGACGACCACCCAACACACAACCCAACCTTATAACACCTCATTTATGACTGTGCAATCATAGTATTTAAGCAACTTAATCCATCTAGTTGCCTAAGATTCAACTCCTTCTAAGTAAAGAGATACTTGAGGCTCTTATGATTAGTATAGATGATATACCTCTCACCATATAGATAGTGCCTTTAGATTTTTAGTGCGAAGACAACCACAACTAACTCAAGATTGTGGATAGGATAGTTGCTTTCATGCAGCTTAAGCTATCTAGATGCATAAGCCACCAGCTTACCATCTTGCATCAAAATTCAACCCACAATAATGTGAGATTCATCACTATACACAACAAACTCCTTACCGAATTCAGACTATATCAGAACAGGTGCCTGAGTCAAAATGGATTTGAGCTTCTCAAAGCTTGCTTGCTGCTCACCCGTCCATATAAATGACATATTCTTAAGCAAAAGCTTAGTTAAGGAAGTTGCAATCAACGAAAACCCCTCCACAAATCTTCAATAGAAACCCACTAAATCGAGAAAGCTCTAGATCTCAAACACATTCTTAGGTAGTTTCCACTCAAAAACAACCTTAATCTTTTTAGGGTCTATACGAAAACACTCGGTAGAAACCACATGCCCTAGAAACATAACTTCACTAAACCAAAATTCAAACTTGCTCAATTTAGCATAGAGCTCCTTCTCTTAAAGAATCTACAGATTCGCTCTAAGATGCTCATCATGCTTAACCTCGATCTCAGAGTATACCAAAATATTGTCGAAAAACACTATGACAAACTGATCCATATACAACTGAAAAACCCAGTTCATGAGATCTATGAATGTGGCCAGAGCATTAGTCAAACCGAATGGCATGATAAGGAATTCGTAATGACCATAATGAGTCTTAAAGGTAGTCTTATGCACATCAGCTTCATTCACCTTTAATTGATGGTACCCAGATCTCAAGTCGATTTTAAGAAATATAGATGCTTATCGAAACTAATTAAGCAAGTCATCAATCATCGGTAGTGGATACTTATTCTTTATCATTAACTTGTTTAGTTGTCGGTAATCCATACACATCCTCATGGTACCATCTTTTTTCTTGACAAAAAGAACCTGTGCTCCCCACGAGGACACATTAGGTCTAATAAACCCCCTATCGAGAAGTTCTTAAAGCCATACCATCAATTCTTTTACCTCATTCGGTGTCATATAGTAAGGTGCAATAGGCACTGGAGCTGTCCCAAGCAAAACCTCAATTTTGAACTCAACTTCTCTATCCAATAGTAACCTAAGCAACTCCTCAAGAAAGACATTTAGAAAATCCTTAAATGTTAGAATTGCATCCACAGCTGAACTTATAACACTCGTGTCAAGCACATAGGCCAAATATGCATCACAGCCTTTTTGGACCAACTTCTCGGCTACCATAGTGGAGATTAAATTAGAAAGGTAATCTCAACGCTCGCCGACCATCACAACTTCTTCGCCATCCCTAACTTTTAGATTTACCCTTTTAGTAACATAATCCAAATTGACCTGATGCTCGTCCAGCTAATCCATACCCAATGTCAAGTCAAACTCTCTAAACGACAATTCCATCAAATCAATCGGAAACACATGCCCCTGAATCTCTAACGGACATCTCTTGTACACCTTACTAACTTGCATTGACTGACCCAACGGACTAATAATAGAAATCTCTTCACTATTTGCCTCAGCCAAAATCCCCAAATTACCATACACACTAATAGTAATATATGAATGCGTGGAACCACTATCAATTAAAGAAAAATAAGAATGCGAGTGCATAGTAAAGGTACCAGCTATCACGTCAGTCGCATCTTTGTCCTCGCGGTACCTTGCTGCATATATCAAAGCAAGCTACCTTGCCTCAGTCTGGATTGCACCTCTGCCCCGTGCCCTCTGTCCATGACCACCTCCATTACCACCCCTGAACTGACCACGGTCCTTAGCTGGCTACTGAACTACCCTCTGAGGCTGAACTTGATCCTGAACCAGAGCTTGCACCGACTCAACTGAACGAGGGCACTCACTAATTCAATACTCAGTAGACCCACATCTGAAGCAAGCTCCAATCTTCCTCCAACACTTGCCTAGATGACGTTTATCACAATACCGATAAACCAAACTCGGTCAACCCTAACAGCTACCTCGACCTGTTAAAGTCTATCAAATCTGACATTTTTCTTAGGTCGTGGAGCTAAACTAGAAGGACCCAAATCCCTCTTACCTTTACTTAGATTCTTCTTCTCCTCATTCCTCTCGCATTCCCCGTGCTTAATCTTCTCAACCACTTTGGTCTTCTCTACCAAAGCTTCAAAGACTCGCTACTGTTAAAGAGCAACAAGAACCTTCAAAACATAGCGAAGGCCATCCTCAAATCAAACACTCTTGTTGTAATCAATCGCTATTAAACTCTAAGCATACCTGCTCAGTCTCAAAAACTCAGCCTCATACTCGACTACTGACCTCTCACACTGCTTAAGCCCAGTAAACTCCAACCCATGGGCCGCAATATACCTCACCTTCACATACTTTCTCTGGAACGCACTTTGGAAGAAAGCCCAAGTCACGCGCTTAACTTGTGTGCCCTGCTCAACTGATTGCCACCGCTGATATGCTTCATCATGAAGCAAAGATATCGCACCCTTCAATTTCTGCTAAAGGTGTAGTCTAAATCATTTATAACCCTCTATGTAACCTTCACCCAATACTCGATTACAATCGAGATGACCACAGACCACAAAACAACTCATCACCATTAGTCGAAGTTGTTCAATTATTGACCTTCAGCCTTCTAATCTGGATTAGGCCTCAACAATCCTCTTTAAAATCCTTAGCATAGCCTGGGTTAACGTGTTGTCCCCTACGCTCTGATTCTCAGTCTCAGTGGTAGGTGTCTTTATCGTCCCACTTGCCTCTAAATTGGGCATGCTGCCTAAAGATGATGACTCAACTTGAGCCCTTTACGGTGTCCGCCATGCCCACGAGTACCACGACCTCGTGCACCTCATGTACTCATTATCTTATCTACAATTCCAGATTTTTATGAATTTGCTTAGGTTAAAAATCCTTAGTCTAGAGTTTTATCAAAGTTTAGAGAATGTTTAATTTGCCATAGTCTCTATAGGCAAACAGTTTTACTAAAGTAACTAATGTAAAAGTATATAAAACGTATCAAAGTTTAAAGCTTCTTCCTTGGATTGGTGTTGGAGTCTTGGTTTCACTTTATGAAAATCAAAATATCAAATTTAATTAAAATTCTGAATAATTCAATTTTTTATAAAATATTTTGAACCCAAAATTTCATAGCCCAAGTTTTGAACCTTGCTCTAACACCACCAAATATAACACCCCAAACTCGACCTAGATGTTATGGTCAAATTATGAAGGTTACAATGAAACCCAAAAACTTAGATCACTTCGATTTCAATAAAAAAGTGTTTGTCACAATAACGTATGAGTGTATTTTGATATATTTTCTTATAAAATTAGCTTATTGAAATCATTTTGCCTTAATTCTTTATTTCATAAAACACAATGTTTTGATTATATATTCATAGCGGAAAAGGCCCTTAGAATTATTATTTTTGGAAAATCATGTAATTTTATAAATCCTTTGACTGGTTTAGTTTATCATAAATCATACTGAGTTATCAAAAATACGAACTAGAAGTATATTTTGTAAAACCTAAAAACCAAAGTAAATGACTTGAAATTAAACAATTTAAAGGTCCGTAATAAAAATCCAAAACAAAATTAAAGTTCAAATAGTCGAACTAAGCTCCGGGATCTTCGCCAAACCTTAATTTCGAGGATTACCTGAAATATGTTTAATTAATAGAGTGAACTAAAAAGCCAAGTGTGTGCCTTGGCCCACATACAGAAATCATACTAGAACATATTTATATGCAAGTATCAGAATAATAGATTAGAACATGATAATCCTACTCCCATTTACTACACACTATTCCGTCCAACCTATCACACCAAATAGGACTATAAGAGCCCATCCATCCATCACACCATGTCGTGGTCGAATGTCACTCTAAAATTATGCAATTGAGCTACCAAACAAATATTGCAGATATACCACAAAAAATGCAATGCTACTACTAGAATCACACATTAGCATACTAATACCTCATGCAACCTTTAATCTTATCGACACAGAAATATGACATGTTCATCAGTGTCATTTATATAGATTTATCACAAAACTTAAATAGAGTTATAGTAATAAACATGCTTACTAACATACAAATACATAAACTTACAATCTTATATGCTTACAGAGTATCCAAAGATCTGATATCAAAATCTTATTCCCGGCCCAAAATGAGCCCGCACGTTGATGTGGCCCACACGTTGTGTGACACAAACTACAATTCAAAAACATCTTAATTTTCTAAATGTTTTTTGGGTTTTGAATCGGTGTTTTCAACTTAGAACACACACTTGATGTTTCCTGGTTAACAACACTACAACGCACTCCTGAATCTTACATACAACATCCAGAATAAGCCGATTAAACCATACATCAAAATTGAGTTAAATCGAGTTAAAGTATTCCATACAAAATTACTTAACGAATAGCCCCCAAACATGATGTTTGGTCACTTAACCCAAAAAATCAGTGGCTAAACGACAATTAGACTACTAGAGGATCATGTAACTCACGATTATGATAGAGAGTTAACAAAACAAAAATTGTTTAACAATACCAACATTCTGAGCACACACAACCAATAGTGATTCTGAACGGAATCATGCACGAAACCCTGAAACTTAGAAGGAAATAAAACAAAACAAAGTATAGCAAAAGAGAATAGATTGATGATAAGCGAAGTGTTAACAATGGTAATCAAAAAGAAAAAAAAGAAATGTAAAAGAAAGAGAAGCAAAAAACGTGTCAAAAAGAGGGAAAGTTTGGAAAGTAAGTGGAGGAGGAAAAATAGGAAGGTTTTGATTTAACTTTTAAAAGAAAAAATACAGGTTAATCTGACAATGCCTTAACCCACCAGTTTATTTAGAGTTCAAATTAAACTCAACTACTAGCACATGGGAAGAGACACAAAAAGAATTCCACCTTTACGAACAATAAGATTCAAACTCAAAATCACTGGGTAAATTCAAGCCCTACCACTAGACTAACAAGCTCATTCTTGTTAGCAACTAACGAAATTTAAAGATAAGCTCTAAGACCCAAGTCTGACATAACTCAAAGTAATGGGAAAATTCCAAAAATAAGGGAATCGAACTCATAACCTAATGTAGACACCCAAAGCACTTAACCACTGAAACAAATCAAATTATTTTACTTAATTTAACAATTTAAACTTTAGAAAATTAGGGTATTAAAAGAATTATGGTCCTGAAACCACTATTTTAGTCACCATTGAAAAACGAGTTGTTACATCACATGTCTATAAAGATATGATGTTTTATCCTCAATGAATTAGGCATTAGAAATTTCAACAAGTTACTCTAATGTACGTTGGATGTTATCATCATTAGCTTATTCTTGAACAATTTCTTTTACGTTTTGATGTACTAGTAGATAATGATGCTTCTGTTCCAACTTTCTTTGTTATCTTCATTTTCAAAGTTTGCAAGCATTGACCCCTTATTAGTATCCTCCAGCTCTATATAATCAATAAATGTGTTGGCAAAACTTATTGTTGCCATAGATTTGCTAACAACTAAAGGTATTTTATTATAAAACTCAATTTTGTTTTGTTAAAAAATTGTGCATTTTTTGTGTATGCCTATTTGAAATTAGACATAATCAAAATAAGTAAATGTAATTTTAATATATTAAAAGAAGAGTATAAACATATTATTTCCACTACTTTATTTTATGTTCTATTATCACATGTTATCATCTTCAAGTTATCATCCCATCCAAGTATACTATCTATTTGCATCCAACATATAATTTGCCATATGTTTCTTATTATCCTCAAATGATTTTGTAAATGTTTAGTGTCACATTGATATGAGAATTTTTCATAAATAATGGTAGAAACTCAATTTACAAAATTTACTATGATAGTAGTAAATGGCTTAATTCTCTTTTACTCAAGAAACGACATTTCATCAACTTTGTCCATCTAAGTTATTTGTTGTGCTCATTTCTTTATTTGACTTCCATTAACCATTGTTATTAGAACGATTATAGAAAAAAAAAGTAACCATATAAGCAAAAACAAAGTAAGTAGTAAAAAGCCTTTGAACATTACTCAAATATCCAAAAAACTTAACATAGAAATGCTCAACCTAAGTTCTAAACCAAATTGGTGTTTCTAACCATATAATCACTCCACATAGTTTTGTTCAATTGCATCTCTTTGGGTAGTTAATTTTTTAAGTTGTTCTCTCCTTTCTTACTATATAAGAGTTGATATTATCAAGTTAGAATATGGTTCCTTATATACAACAAGATAATATTAAATGTACTTGTGTTTGAAAATCCCAAAATAGTTCTACATCTTGGTTAGGTTTGACTACTTAGGAGTTTTGACAATTTGGGTAGCTCCGACCTGTCGCAGATTTCTTTATCCCATGAGTTGCACAATCACGATAAGACCAATAGACACTTACATATTTCTCTGTTGACGACTTAAATCAATTTGTCTAGCTGAAAAAAGATGTTGTCTTGGCTAATATATATTATTAACTTAGGGTCTTAAACTAATTGTAATAAGGCACGAATGATACAAAATTTTCATCCACAATCAATGCATCCTAACTGATATGCTAAAGACTACTAACCTAATTCATGATAATCTTGCCATGAACAATCACCTAATTGTGCTTGATCCCAAATTGCTAATCAAAATTATGAAAAGTATTTAGTTTCATCGAATTTGATAGAATGTCTTGGATTATCCTAGATTGCTATAAAACTCAACAACTGAGATAACACTTAATGATGAAGAAATATATAAGTGGTATACACACTTAAAAACATTGGTGTTGTGCATGCATCTATCGATATTGTGATAGTAATATCAATATTCAAATACAACATCTACACAAACTATAGAATATTATATTAATTAAATGCTAATAAATAATAAATTACCTTTTCTGTGATCACATCAATTTAATACCATTCTTCTAATAAGTTGTATGGTCTAAATTACTAGTCTATCTATTAAAAGAAATTACATAATCCTTCTAATAAGAGGTAAAGTGTGTTGAAAGTAAGGGATAAACAATATAAACAACAATTAATAGCACTTTAAGCTTGTAGAATTATAAGATAGTCATATATTGGCATACCAAAACTGCTAACCGTTGGTTGTACTTTGTAGTTCCATCAAAATTTTCTAACAATAGGAAATACATACAGTGAACTTTGTTGCCTTAGTTTTTTTCAACATTAACATACTTTTAATTAGCAGGAGTATGTAAACTCTAACATGTTGATGAATCTCATCTATAGTTACATTTTATGAGCGCTTGTCGAATCAATTCTCTAACCATATAGTACTAATTTTATTCTTGTCATAATCTTTCTTTTCGAAGGATGCACCTAATGAATGAAAAAGTAAGCTTGGCAAATTAAATTGACTATTCCTTGTTACTAGTACATCGTCTACTAGAACAGGTGACTATCTATAAGTTTTTGTTAGAATTCAAGTTTAGGGTTTTGAAGGGTATAAGTCTATAAGGTAGCTAAGTCTAAGGATTTTTGAGTTTCTATGAAAAATAAACAAGTGATATAGGCTATTTGTAGAGTTTAGGCTTTGGGTAGAGGTGTTCATGGGTCAAGTTTGAGTTGAGCCTATATATGATATTAGCGCAGTTTATACTTGCCTAAGCTAGGCCTAACCCAAAATATAGGCCTTAAATTTTGCCCAAAACTATCCATATCTATAAATGGCTAATTAAAACCATTTTAAGCCAACCTATATTATTATTTTTAAATTCTTTTAAAATTATATTATTTTGAATTTAATGTTTAAAATTTTTATATGTTTTTGTTTTATGAAAATTTTAACCATAAACAATTTAACTAATTTTTTATATATCTACATTGCACTATTATATATTTAATTTAATTTTATATAAATTATATAATATATAAAATAAAAATATATTCTTTTTAAATTCTTTAAAAAGTATATTATTTTAATTTAATGTTTAAAATTTTTATATGCCTTTTGTTTTATGAAAATTTTAACCATAGATAACACATTTTTTATATTTACATTCCAATATTATATATTTTATTTTTTATAAATTATTTAATATATAAAATAATAATAAAATATATATTACAAAGTAGAAAGCAAGCTTAGTAAGGTCGGGCTTGTGCCTTCAATGTTAAAGCCCAAGCTTGATCAATATTTTAAATGAGCATTCCCAAAGCCCATTTTTTGGTCCTCGTACTTCTTTTTAAAACCTCAGATATTTTTGACAAGCTTTTAAGCTTGGACAAGTAGTCACATTGTTGAATAAGTCTAAATTAGAGTTCCATAAGAATTTCTAAATGAACTTGAAAATTTATAGATTTTGAGGTCTATTTTAATTTTCTATTTTTTAAATAAAAATAATTATTTAAGATTAAGAATCAATTAAGATTTTTTTTTCTAATATTTCATGAATGTCAATGTCTATTTAAATTTTAATAAATATGTTATTTTGATCACTAAAGATTAAAAAGGAGATTATGTGAAAAATTTAGGCACAAATTTTGATACATATGAATATCAAGGTATCCCTAGGGGTGTAATAGAATCGAGCGGAGCTTAAATATTAGCAAGCTTGAGCTTAACTTGAAATTCATGGCTCGATACTTGGCTCAAGCTTGACTCAAACATTAATTTCTAAGCTTGAAGTCAACTCAAGGCATAATTGAGCTACTAAGTTCAAGTTTATTTATTAATTTTCGTACTCAAGATCGAATTAGAGCTTGACTCGAGACATAATCAAAATACTTAATATTGAGCTTGATTAAGATTATTTTTTGATTTTTGTACTCAAGCTTATATTTAAAGCTATTTCCATAAAAGAGAATAATTTCATAATATAAAAAGAAATTAAAAAGGAAAATTTTGATTAAGGTTACGAATTGATTAAGCCAAATATTATCAATAATTATCCAATCAAAATGCAAATAACTTTGAGCATTAGTATGCTCATTGATACCCTAATAACCAAGCCCTATAAAAATCATATTATAGGAAATAATCCTCTAAAAATAATCGGGAAGAAATATGAATACGTGGCATGCAGTCAGGGATAAAGATAAGATAAGTGACGTAAGACCTTCCAACAATGAAATTGGTTTTCTTTATACCCTCCACACTAAACCAAAACGCAGGAAGTACTGAATCTCTGAAACGCAAATCTCGCTTTCGGAAAATCCTCAAATGGCAGACCAACCGCAGATTTATGAACTCAACAATGGAACCGTGGTTGTTAAGATCACCAACTATGGCTGCACTATCACCTCATTGTCTGTTCCTGACAAAAACGGTATCTCTATTCATATCTTCTTTTTTTCAGAAGAAAATTCCTGAATGCTAAATTATTAATGATCAGTGGGTTTTTCTTGACTCTAAAGGTAAATTAGCCGATGTCGTCCTGGGATTCGACACTGTCGAACCGTACGTGGTAATTCCTGCCTCTCTTTGTTGAATTTGAAAGCTTTTAACTTTGATCTGAATCTTGTCTATTGAGTTGGTATTTTTTGGACGAAGAAGAGAGAACCCATTTCAGCCTTTGGCTTGTCTCTTCAATATCACGTTTGGAATTTTACATTGGCTATGATCCTTTTCTGGCAAGTCGGAAGTAATTTGTGTGACAAATTGATGGCTTGTTGAGTTGAAATATCTCTTTTTAGTCTCCTTCAGTTTTTTGAAATATCTCTTTTTAGTCTCCTTCAGTTTAGAGAATGGGATTTTGGTTCATATTTTGGGGTTAATTTTTGTGATGTTTGATCAGAAAGGTGCTTCACCTTATTTTGGATGCATTGTGGGAAGGGTTGCAAACAGGATAAAAAATGGCAAGTTTACTCTTAATGGAACGGAGTACACTTTGCCAATCAACAAGCCTCCAAACAGTCTCCACGGTATACATCTAATATTTCCCATATCTTGAATAATTAAACATTTTTCTCATAATTTTGGATGACTAGAATGAGACTGCAATTACTGGATCAAAACTGATTATCTGCATGCTTGAATTGGTTCTTGAAATTTTGCAGCAGACGATTATTATGCTTCTTTTATTTTCTTTTCCATTTTTTTATCTGTATGAGATCAAAAATTGAGAACAATTTTTGAAGTATGCTCTATCTATTAATTTGGGCTGGCTTGGTTCTGTATGTTTTCTTTCTTAAAATAAAAGTTACTTTTTTTTTTCCCGATTTGGTATAAGTTTTTCCATTGTGACCTTTGAGGGCTTAGATTAATTGGAAGAGTTCATGTAAGTCATGTTTATACAATCATTTGCTGCAGACATTCATCTTCTTTAAGTATTGCATGTGTCAAATGCAAATTAGAGAGAACAAATATAGAAGAGCCTAGCCTTGTCAATGGCACAAGGCACACTCTAGGAACCAAATCCCTTTTATTACCTCAGGCGCAAGGCACAAGATAAGTGCACTCCTGAGTGAAGCAAAGCATAAACTGCTTACGTGTCTGTTTTTAAATTTAATAATTTTTGCGTATGCTGGTAATGAATAGTTTTGCTGTGGATTGTCCAATTCTGACACCCATTCCGTAAACTAATTTCCCTATTTTTAGTTTTCATGCTTAGACATCTTTTCTGTGAAGATATAAAGCATTCACATTATACATCTGTTCTATAAATATATAAAGCATTCGTATTTCATTCCTTTGTATTAATTCTTTGCTTCTTTCCATTAGGTGGATTCAAGGGTTTTGACAAGAGAATATGGGAGGTAGCAGAATATAAGAAAGGCGACAAACCCTCCATTACTTTTAAATATCGCAGCAGCGATGGTGAGGAGGGTAAGTTCCCACTCTGTCTCTCTTATGGGCACACATATTTCTATTCATCCCTAATATTGCTGTTTTCTTGTTCAAAGGTTACCCGAGTGATGTTTCTGTGACTGCAACCTACACTCTAACTTCAACCATGACAATGAAGCTTGACATGGAAGCAGTGCCCGAGAATAAGGCCACTCCAATTAACTTGGCTCAACATACTTACTGGAACTTAGCAGGCCACAACTCAGGGAACATACTTGACCATACAATTCAGATATGGGCATCAGAAATGACTCCAGTGGACGAGAACACAGTTCCAACTGGAGAAATCAAGCCAATTAAAGGGACTCCTTTTGACTTCACTGCTGAGAAGAAGGTTGGTCTTCAAGTCCATGAGGTAGGTTTGGGATATGACCGTAACTATGTTCTTGGCAGTGGGGAAGAAAAATTGGGTTTGAAACGTGCTGCCAAATTGAAGGACCCATCCAGCTCGAGGGTCCTTAACTTATGGACCAATGCACCTGGGATGCAATTTTACACTGGTAATCACGTGAATGGAGTTGTCGGGAAAGGAGGTGCTGTTTATAATAAGCATGCAGGGTTATGCTTGGAAACGCAGGGATTTCCAAATGCGATAAACCAACCGAACTTCCCATCAGTCGTTGTTCAACCTGGTAGCAAGTACCAGCACACCATGTTGTTTGAGTTTTCAGTTGAGTAAGTTTTTAAAGTCTTTTGAATTTAGATATGGGAATAAGTTTACTGTTGGTTTGCCTAGCTTCAATTTCTGGAAGACCATGGGTTCCTTTTAGTTCCTCTTAATAATATGATGATTGAGTTCCGAGTATTGAAGTGAACTTTTGTAGAGATGAACCATTTATAGTGGTAGATGTTTTGTAATGTTCTTGCCCCATTAGAAAGTGTGGAAATAAATGAGGATATTTTGGGCCATAAAAGGTTCGTAGCGTAAAAAATCTTCTAAATTTTTTTAAAAAAGTAATTAAGTTTGTATTTTTTTGTATTTAATTGGGTATTTAATCTTTCAAAATGCATAAAATGTATTCAATTTTTTCAAAAAACTAAATCCTTACTTTTTTTTTTTGCACTCAATTAGATATTTAAACTTCAAAATGTATAAAAAACCTTCAAAATTTATCACAAAAACAATTAAGTTGTTTTTCTTTTGGCACTCAATTGTCAAAGTTCATTAAAAAGTTCATTGATAGTAAATTTTAATAGTTGATCATTAAAGTTAATTGCTTTTAATATTTTTCAGTTAAAGTCACCTCGTGTTACAATCACTACTTCACATGTGATAAAAAAATAAAAAGGTTCTTTAATCATTAACTTTAACCATTGATCATTAAAATTAATGATCTTCATTTTTTAATTAAATTAATCACGTGTCACAACACAACTTGATATGTTGTAAAAAATGATAAAATAAAATTTAATAAATGTTATAGAAAATTTATAATATGCTCCTTTTGATATGATAATTTCTATAATTTTTATAATTCTTTTACTTAATTTTATATTTTTATCATTTTCTTACAACTTTAAAATTTTTTATATTTTGTAATTTTTATGATTTTTATAAAATTTTACAATTTTATTTTCTTTTATGATTTTTATAATTCTTTTTACTAATTTTAATAAAATTTAATATTTTTATAACTTTTATTGATTTTTATTTTTTTATCTTTTTCACGTATCACACTGTGGATGTGACATGATGATGTCACAAACTAACTAAAATACGACAAAGGCAAGCGCACATATCGAATGGTAGTATAGCTATGGTGAGTCGGGAATATCGTGTCCACGAGGACTAAAAGTACTAGTAGTTACTATCTTTTTATTATCTAACCAAATAAATTGAAGGGATTTATTTTAACCTAATCTTAACTAACCTAATTATTAAGACGAAATAGAGAATTAATTGGGAAAATAATTGAAGAAAACCGATGAGACAGACAATACCCAGGAAATAATCCACCTAGACTTCACTTATTATTCTAAATTTGAATTAAACGATTTATTCACTTGTCTTGATCCGTAGAAATCTCTAACTTATGTTAATATCTCTTTCGAGAATAAAAACAATTGACTCTAGGTTGATTAATTGAAATCTCTTTCTAATTAAAACTCCTATTGTCACATTAACTTGATATATGGATTCCCCTATTAGATTTAACTCTAATCCAGCAGATTTATGTCGTCCTATTTCTAGCATTGCATGCAACTCCACTCAATCATGCCAGATCTTCTCTTAAACAGGGAGTTTTGCTCTACTGAATAAGCACATCAATCATGAATTGATATCCTGAAAACATTAAAACATGAAATAAGAACACATAATTGAGATCAAGTACAAATATTTATCATGTAATTCATAAAAATCAAATAATAAGATCCGTCTTAGATTTCATCCTCCATAGGTATTTAGGGAATTTAGTTCATACTTTGGGAGAAAAACATCTCAAAATTAGGAAAACAACAAAACATAAAGAAACCCAAAAACATAGAGAGAAATTGAATGGAGATCTTCAGTCTTGAAGGAGATCCTACTTCTGAGTTGAATCAGTTGGAGTCTTCGAGTCTTTTCTTCGTTTAGCTCTGCGTGTCCCCTTAGGTCCTCTTCTAGTGTGTATTTATAAACTTTAGAATGCTTAGAAACCCTAAAAATTGGCTTTTTTCACGTGTTTGGGAAACAGGGAGTGATATGGGTAGACCATGTGGCTCACACGGGTGTGTGCTTAGCTCGTGTGGGAATGGTCTTGGCTGTGTGGATCCTTAAATCAGCCCGTTTTTTTCGTTTTTGGCCCGTTTTCCGCTCCTTTTGTTCCCCTGTGCTCTCCTAAGTATAAAACATGAAATTAAATGATTAGGAACATCAAATTCACTAAATTAAATAATAAATCATCCAAAAAACGTGTAACAACCCGATTTTAGGCCTAGTAGGAATAGTGGTTTAAAAACCACAAAATCTGAGGTTGGAGAAATTATTTTAATATTATTTTATGTGTTATAGCATGATTATATGAGTGTTTGAAATTTTTGGTGAATTAATTTCAGTGATTGCATGCTTAATTTTGAAAAATGACTAAATCGCATAAAGTGCGAAAATTTTGTTCTACTAGCTAAAGTGTCAAATAGATATGAAACATTAAATTAGAGGTCTTTATTGAGTAAATAGACCAAAAATTTGTTAGTGGCTGAAGAAGGTGACAAAGAAATTGTAAGGTCAAAGTTAGGTGAAATTTGGTGACTAATTTGACTAGAAATATAATAAAATAAGAAGAAGCTTTCATCTTTTTCGTTCTCTCTTTCTTCTCCACCGATTTTCTCCAAGAAAGAAGGCCATGGGAGCTTGAAATTTTCAGCAACTTTTGACTCTTGCAAGTGAGTAATTTTGATGGTCTTGATGATTTTTGTACTTTTAGGGCCCTTGTAGCTTAAGCTAACTAATGAGGGGCTATTTTGCAAAATGATTACGAAACTAGGGTTTTTCCATGAGAGTACTCATGTTGGTTGTTGAATTTATATAGAATAAAATGAATCATGCTTGTTAAATAAACAACTTTAGTGAAAGGGGTTTTCAAGACAACATCTAAAAAGGGACTATTTTGTAAAAGTTACAAAATAAGTAGTAAAAGTGTGAAATAATTGGATTTGTGAGTTGCAATAAGCTTAAAATAGATTCGAATAGGCTTGGTTAATGAGGAAATTTGATGAAACTTGATTTACGAGCCTTGGTGAAAAATCGTAATTTTGTGAAAGTCTAAAGGCAAAACGGTCATTTTACCAAAATATGTGTAACACCCCTTACCCGTGTCCGATGCTGGAACAGCGTACGAGCCATTACTGGACTTAATTTTTCACAAACATGCAAAAACCGGGCTACAAAATTTCATTCGTATCAAACTTTTCATACACATACATATTGTCCCATACACTATGAAGCCCTAAACATGCATTGAAAGTAGTTAGGGACTAAACCGAGAACCATAGAAGTTTTGGAAAACTTAGAAAAATTTTCCATGACACAAGGTCACATGCCCGTGTGGACACAGAGACACACCCGTGTGCCTTCGACACGCCTGTGCCCTCAGGCCGTGTAACTCTCTGACTATGATGTTAGCGAATAAATTGAACCACACGGCCAAGCCACACGCTCGTGTGCTAAGTTCGTGTCCTCTACACGGTTGAGACACACGGCCATGTCTCTGCCCGTGTAGCCAACATTTAGGCTATTTTCCTAGCCTTTAAGTTACCCTTAATCCTTCACATCTTTATTTCCATATTACACATTTAATTCATAGCCATAACTATTTAGATTTGGTCATAAAACATTCATTATGCACCTTAATACCAATCATGCATGACTTACAAGCACAATCGCATCACAAGCACTAGAACTTAGCATGGATGGATAGATTTACAAACCATAGTCACTATGAGCCACACCTTATGGCCATATATAAGTAACTCAATGTAAGCCAATACCTTTGGCTAATCCTAGTAATGGTTAACATAAAAACTAAGTCCCTATACATGCTACTCACACGAAAACACTTAACATATATAGGTCAATACTTCAAAGGTGATGGCTTGATAGTGTGATGTTGCCTCTGATGATCTCCAACCCCGAACTAACTTAATCACTAAAGAAAAGGAAAGTAAGGGAGTAAGCTTTGTAGCTTAGTAAGACCGTATGAAAAATAATAAGCAATTATCTACTTGCTCCTTAAGGTAATACAACCATAATTGTACTTTTACTTATGCTCAGGTCAAGCTATTTTCTCGAGTCATAGTCACTAAATTATTTATATCTGGAGCTACGGAACTCCAAATTAAGATCCGCTAATTTTCCCTGAGACTAGACTCAATATCTACTTACCATAAAATTTTAAAAATTTTTGGTCTAGCCAATATGTATAGTTTATTCTTTAAAGTTATCCCTTTTATGCTATTTGATAGTTCCAACCCTTCTTCACTAAAAATTAATTATCTCATAATACGGTACTCGGATGATGTTCTTGTCTATTTCTATTGAAAATATACTCATTAAGAATTCTAAGCATATAAATTATAACCCACAACTATTTTTTTACAATTTTCAATGATTTTTTCAAATCAAAATGGGGGATTTCGAGATCATTCTGACTCTATCTCACAACAATTTAAATATTTCATAATATGAAACTTTTTTACTTACACTGTTTCTTCTATATGAAACTAGACTCATTAATATTTAATTTAATATTTTATTCAGCCTCTAAATAAATTTCCACAATTTTTGGTGTATTTTCAAAGTCGGACTACTGCTGCTGTCCAAAACTATTTAGTGTAAAATAATGGTAACTAAGCTTATAACACCTTTACAATCCATTTCAACCATCATGGTAAAAATACATATCTGTACATCATAAGCATAGAACCATAATCACAAGGTTATCACAATTTCATTCTCATAGGCATAACTTACTTATTTGTATCCTTACCAAAGATGCATCGTTTCATGATTGTTATAGCATTTGAGTTTCGAGTACATACCTATACAAATTCTCGACATAGTAATGCATATTCATGACTTTAATACTCGATTGAATTATTTGTAAGGTTTCCCATTGAACACTTTGAATATTAATAGATACACGGAAAAGTCTCATACCAATGCCATATCTCAAGTATGGTCTTACATGGAATCTCGCACCTAAGTGCCTCATATGTAGCCAATGCTACCTCATATCACATATCACGTATTGCTCACACTCGAGCTAATCACGGGCCTGTTCTCACAAGTTGACAGTCAAGATGTAGCTACATAGTGCTGCTCACACAAGCTGACAGGTACCCACAACACATGCCAAGCTACCTAGCCACTGGTAGGACATACAAGATTAGCACTCAGATTCACATAAACACATATCACACTTTCACATGGGCTCATAATCACATAGTTCCTAATGATATATCACTTGTATCCTAAACTATTCCTAAGGTTCAAATGGGATTTCCTTACTTATCACATCACTATCGAGCTTGCTCGAAGGGTAGCTAGTACAGGTCATAAAACTCATCATAGAATAAGCTTTCATTTCATATCATCTTATCATAATTTATACAATTCAATAAAATCACCATGTTCCATCAACTTTTCAATATATGCATATTCAATCATTCATAACTTATAATGGATATTTGGATTATCAAATATCACATGGTACATGCCTCTATCACATACATAACATCATACACATATAATTCAACACAATCGAATTAACATATCAATGTAGTTTTCAATCACAAACCATAATAACATTTTCGTAGGAATTTACTTGTCAAATCCTCGTCAGGTACGTCCGTATAACCAATCATACAATTTATGTAATAATAAATAAAATTTACAATTCAAACATAAATTTTGCATTATTATCATCATACGAACTTACCTCGAGTCCAAAACTGCTATTTATTCCTTTTTTAGTCCATAACCTCGTACTTTCCAATTTAAGCCTGAATCTCGATTTTCTTGATCTAAAATGATAAAATCCACTACTTTAAATCATCATATTAACCAATGCATGTTATAAACCACATTTTTAAAAAATGACCATTTCGCCCTTAGGCTTTCGCAAAAATTATGATTTTACCCCTAGGTTTGTAAATCAATTTTCATCAAATTTCTTTACTAATTAATCCTAGACAAATTCTTTTTACACTATAAATAGCCCAAAATTCCAATTATTTCACACATTTACAACCTATTTTATAAACTTTACAAAATGGTCCCTTTAGGTGTTTTCATGAAAACTACTTCACAAAAATTATTCATTTACCCACCAGAACTCATTTTCTTCCATAATATTTCAGTAAACATCTCAAAATATTTCATGAAAAAACCCTAGACTTTCAATCTTTTTGCAAAATAGTCCCCTCATTAGCTAGGTTATGCTACAAGGGTCTCAAAAGTACAAAAATTATCAAGAAAGGCCATCAAAATCACTTACTTGCAAGGGTGAAGAGTGGCTGCAAATTTCAAGCTTTCAAAACCCCTATTTTGCTGGTATTTTCAATGGAGAGAATGAAGGTGAAAAGATGATATCACTTTCTCTTTATTTTATTTTATTACTAGTCTAAACAAGTCACCCCCAACTTTTGACTTTTCTACTCATCTTTGTCTCTATGGCTGACCAAGCCTTTCTTAAAGCCCTATTTGATCTTTAAAGACCTCTTATTTTAGTTCTCTAGTTATTTAACACATTTGGGTAGTAAAACAAAACTTCTACCCTTTATGCGATTTAGTCCTTTTTTGCAATTAAGCTCACAAACGCTAAAATTAATTCACCAAAATTTTCATGCACTCATATAATCATGCTATAACACATAAAATAATATTTAAAATAATTCTCCAGCCTCAGAATAGTGGTTCTGAAACTACTACTCCGACTTAGCCCAAAATCGGGTTGTTACAATATGAATTATGAAATGTCTTGATTAATGTGATGATTAAATTAGTGAATAGAAATACAAAATTTGGACCTACGTCGGGGGAAGACCAATCTAGTAGACTAATTCAATCTAGTCACCCACTTTTTGTATATCGAGATAAGTTGCACGTAAATATCACAATTCCATTGTTATTATGCATTAAATAATTGATACTGCATGAAATGTGAAATTTTGTTACGAATGTGCATGACAAGATTTGATGTTGTAAAACTCCTGGTTGAACCGTAGGAATAGATCAAATGTCCACGCCGTGATACTAGGGTTATGTGAGCCAGTGTAAGACCATATTTGGAACATGGCATCGGCATTGATATGAGAGCTAGTGTAAAACCATGTTTGGGACATGCCATTGGCCTCGATATGTGAGCTAGTGTAAGACCATGTTTAGAATCTGGCATCGGCATTAATATGAGAGCTAGTGTAAGACCATGTCTGGGACATGGCATCATTCTCGATATGTGAGCCAGTGTAAAACCATGTTTGGAACATGGCATTGGCATTGATATGAGAGCTAGTGTAAGACCATGTTTGGAACATGACATTGACACTAATATATAAGAGCCAGTGTAAGACCATGTCTGGGACATGGCATCGGCATCTTACCCTTTTGTATGAGGCTTATCGGGTATCCATTTATTATTCCAATTGGCTCAACAGGTAATTTAAAGATTATATCATGATTGAGAAAAGTTATGATTATGTTGCAAGTGGTACAGGTACCCACATGAAACTCATAAGAATAAGCTCGGATTATGTATATGAATAGTAAGGATGAAAATAAGTAAGTTATGTCTATAGTAATTCGAGAATCTTGTGCAAGTGTATGATATGTTATGAGTATGATGTTACTTGGTAAAGCGATGTTAGTTATTTACTTGTGACTTACTAAGCTTTATGCTTACTTCCTGTCTTTTCCATATTCTTATAGTACCGCTAAGCTAGCTAGGGAATTAAGGGACGTCGGAGGCATGGATCACACTATCACCTGAAGTTTTGGTATAGTTTGTTTAAATGTTTTAAGCGAGGCATGTATAGGGACTTGGCCTTTTGTTTAGTGTCATGTTGGTTTAGCCATAAGTATTGGCTCATATGGATGTGATATTCATTTTGTATAGGCTATTGATGTTGGCTAATATTGATTATTATTAAATACATTTGATGAGAATTCTCATGGATGTGTTTATTGCATGGTTTGTGTTGATAAGTAGGAGATGTTGTATGTGATAGGAAATAGCTTGGAAATGGCATATGGATGCCTAGGTATTGGCTGATATGGTCATGTGTTTATGTGGTATTGATACTGTTTGATGTTTTTGGTAGGTGGGTGTAAGTAAGGGTGGAAGAAAGGCTTGGTAAATAGCCTTGTTTTTGTCCATACGAGTAGACACATGGGCGTGTAGTCAGGCTGTGTGTCTTCTGCACCTAAATTTGGCAAAACAGAATGCCTAGTAGTAACCACACAGGTAGAGACACAATCGTGTGTCTCAACCATGTGGAGGACATGGCCTAGCACATGGGCGTGTGCCTTGGCCGTGTGCCAATGGTTGATGACTTCAGAAACAAAATGTCAAGGTTTTTGTACACAGGCTGAGACACGGGCATGTCATGGCCGTATGAGGGACACGGGCATGTGCCAAGCCGTGTGAAAACCCCTATAGGTTCAAATCAAGAAATAAATTCACACGGGCTAAGAACACAGGCATTTCCTAATATGTTCAGGACCTATGAGCCACACAAGCCTTCAACATGGCCATGTTAAGAGGACACACGGGCGTGTCGTCCTCTCACACAGGCGTGTGCCCTTCTTTGCATTGAAATTATTCAAAGTTTTCAAAAGTGTTCGGGTTATTCCTGAACCATTTCTAAAGCGTGTTTTGGGCCTCATAGGTTCATATTAGGGTCGTTAAGAGGAAGTTTGAAAGTTTTAAATTTGAGCGAAATTTATGACCCGAAATTGTTTGTATGCATGTGTTTAAGTCTAGTAATGCCTCGTACCCTGTCCTGGTGTGGGATATGGGTAAGGGATGTTACATTTAGTAGTATCAGAGCTGCGATTTAGTCAATTCTCAGACGAACGTAGCGAATATACAAGTCCAGCTATACATGCCATAAATACATTGTGATAGCGTGATGACTCCTGACAAATTTAAATTATGTTTTCATATAGTAAATGGATCCCAACGGAGCAGTGGTAGATAATGTAGAGAGTAATACACCGGCTCCCGCTGAAGGGACCGCTCCAGTTGAGAGTGGGACCTTAACATTTAGTTAGGGTGGAGGGGCTAGAGAAGCCTACCTCCACATGATGAATGCATGGTATTCGAAGTTTGTTCATACAAACTTGAACACTCTACCTCCTCCACCCTCTCCAATCCCCCAGCCTGCCCCCATAGCTCCCCAAGTCGTAGAGATGATTAGAAGCGAGAAACCTTCGGTTGACAGAATTCAGAAACAAGGGGCCGAGGAATTTAGAGTGAATATAGATGATGACCCAGAAAGGGTGGAATTCTGGCTTGAAAATACCATCAGGGTATTCAATGAGATGTCTTGCACATTTTAGGAGTGCATGAAATGTGTGTGTCACTCTTAAGAGACTCGACTTATCACTAGTGGAAAATGCTCGTATCGGTTGAATCGAGGGAGAGGGTAACTTAGAATTTTTTTTCAGGAAGAGTCTCATAAAAAGTATATTAGCCAGAGATTTATAGACCAGAAAAGAAAAGGAATTCCTTGAATTAATAAGGCTGAATGATGGTAATGGAGTATGAGAGTGAGTTTGTGAGGCTCAACAAATACGCTCGGGAGTGGGTATCCACTGAAGCTATCATGTGCAAGAGATTTGAGGACATATTGAATGAAAACATCCGATTATTAGTTGGCATCTTAGAGTTAAGAGAGTTTTTGATGCTTGTTGAGAGAGCTTGCAAGGCAAAAGAATTGGCCAAAGAGAATAGAAAAGCTGATATTAAGTCTCGTGACTCAAAGAAAAGGGAAATCACATCAGACCTCATCCAAAAGATTGAGAGAGTTTCCTACTCAATCAAATGTTTTAGTGGGATTCTCGAGTAGAAATAAGAATAAGCAGTACACGGCTTCTAAAGCTCAAACCACGTCTATCGCGAATGTTGCTAGTGCTAAGCCAAATAGGCCAGAGTGTTCGTAGTGTGGTAGGCATCATTTCAGTGAGTGTCGAGGAAATGATAGAGGTTGTTTCAAGTGCGGTTCACTAGACCATTTCATCCGAAACTGTCCTAAAATGGATGAGAAAGACAAAAAGCAAGATGTGAGAGCGAGTAATGCTCCTTCGAGGGGTAGACCACATAAGAACCCGAGAAGTGGGGCTAGCAACAGAGGTGCGCATTGAGATTTCACCGTGAGGTCTGAGGGCTGAGCATCTGGAAGGACTTATGCCATTCGTGCTCTCGAAGAGGCATCTTCATTAGATGTGATTATGAGTAATTTTTCTCTTCATGATATTTCTATTGTTGCTTTGATTGATCCAGGGTCTACCCATTTGTATGCTTGTGTGAAACTGGTGTGTAGCATGAATATGCCTATCGAGTCTACAGAATTTGTGGTAAATGTGTCAAACCCATTAGGTAAGCAAGTATTAGTTGACCAAGTATGTAGAAATTGTCCCTTGACAATTAGAGGTCATTATTTTCCAGCTAACCTCATGTTATTGCCTTTTGAGGAATTTGACGTTAACCTTGGTATGGATTGGTTGTCTACCCATGATGTTATAGTGAATTGTGGAAAGAAATTCATTGAACTTAAATGTGAAAATGGGGATATCTTTCAGGTTGAATCAGGATAGCTTACCTGTAGTGATTTCTTCTATGACTGCTGAGAAATACATGAGAAAAGGGGATGAGTCTTATCTCACATTTGTTTTGAATACCCAAGTGTCAGAAGTAAAGATTGAGTCAGTGCCAGTGGTATTGAGTTTCTGGATATGTTTCCGGAAGAGTTGCTTAGACTGCCTCTAGCTAGGGAAGTCGAGTTTGGTATTGAGTTGGTCCTTGGTACGGCGCCTATTTCGGTTGCCCTGTATAGGATGGCACTGTTGGAGTTAAAAGAGTTGAAGGTTCAGTTACAAGAATTAATAGATAAGGGTTTTACGAGACCGAGCTATTCTCCGTGGAGTGCTCCGATACTTTTTGTGAAAAAGAAAGACGAGTCGATAAGGTTATGTATAGACTACAAACAGCTCAAGAAGGTGACTGTGAAGAGCTAGTATCCTTTGCGAAGGATCGATGATCTGTTTGACCAATTGAAATGAGCCACAGTGTTTTCTAAGATAGACTTAAGGTTCGGTTATTACCAGCTAAGCGTTAAGGAGCAAGGTGTACTGAAAACCACATTTCGGACGAGGTACGAGCACTATGATTTCCTTATCATGCCCTTTGGTTTAACAAATGCTCCCGCCGTGTTTAAGGATTTAATAAATCGTATTTTCTGATCGTACTTGGATAAGTTCGTTGTTGCTTTTATTGATGATATATTAATTTATTCTAGTAATGAGAGTGAGCACGTGGAGCATTTGAGAACTATTTTGCAGACTTTAAGAGATAAGCAGTTGTATGCCAAGTTTAGTAAAAGTGAGTTTTGGCTCCGAGAAGTCAGATTTTTAAGACACATCGTGCCGAGTGATGGAATTAGAGTTGACCCGAGTAAGATCTCGGCTATTATTAAGTAGAAATCACTGAGGAATGTATCGGCGATTAGAAGCTTTAGGCTTAACGGGTTACTATAGATGATTTGTTAAAAGATTTTCCATGATTGCTACTCTGATGACGAGGTTGCTACAGAAAGATGTCAAGTTCGAATGGACAGAAAAATGCCAATAGAGTTTCAAGAAACTAAAGGCGTTGTTGACTAAAGCTCCAATTTTAGTGCAAATGAAATTGGGAAAAGAATTCATGGTGTCTAGTGACGCATCCTTGAATGGATTGGGATGCGTGCTCTTGCAAGAAGGCAAGGTAATAGCATATGCCTCGAGACAACTAAAGCCGCATGAGAAAAATTATCCGACTCATGACTTAAAGTTAGCCGCCATAGTGTTCACACTGAAGATTTGGAGACACCATTTGTATGGTAAAAGCTGCCAAGTATTCACTGACCATAAAAGTCTAACGTATTTGATGACTCAAAAGGAACTGAACATTCGCCAATGAAGATGGCTAGAGCTAATAAAAGACTACGAACTGGTGATCGACTATCACCTGGGTAAGGTGAACGTGGTCACTGATGCTTTGAATAGGAAGTCATTGTTTGCTTTGAGGGCTATGAAAACTTGGTTGTTAGTAATCGACGATGGTTCGATTTCAGCCGAGTTGAAAGCAAAACCAATGTTTTTGCAAGAGATCTGCGAAGCTCAGAAAGGTGATAAAGAATTGCAAGCTAAGATAATTCAATGCGAGACAGGTATAGAATCAGATTTTCAGATTGGTTCAGATGGCTGTTTAATGTTTCAAGATAGAATTTGTGTACCCAAAGACGATGAGCTTATTCAAAAAATTTTGCATGAGGCACATAGCAGTTGTATGTTTATCCATACGGGTAGTATGAAAATGTACAATGACTTGAAGAAAATGTATTGGTGGTCAGGAATGAAGAGAGATGTTTCAGAGTTTGTCTTTAAGTGCCTAATTTGTCAACAAGTGAAAGTCGAACACCAAGTACCTTTGTGTTTACTTCAACCTGTGATGGTTCCCTAGTGGAAATGAGACCGTATTACTATAGATTTCGTGTCCGGGGTTGCTTCGAACGCCAAGGAAGAAAGATGCTGTATGGGTTGTGGTTGATAGGCTAACAAAGTCAGCTCATTTCATACCAGTGCATATGGATTATCCACTTGAAAAATTGGCTGATTTGTATGTTTTTGAAATTGCGAGACTTCACGGAGTGCCCTTGTCAATTATTTTAGATAGAGATCCAAGGTTTACCTCATGGTTTTGGAAAAAGTTACAAGAAGCTTTGGGGACAAAGTTGAGTTTTAGCATGACTTTCCATCTTCAAACCGATGGTCAGTCGAAGAGAGTAATTCAGGTTCTAGAAGACATGTTGCAGTGTTGTGTCCTTAAATTCCAAGGTAGTTGGGAAAAGTATTTACCGCTGGTAGAGTTTGCCTAGAACAATAGCTATCAGTCGAGTTTGAAAATGGCACCTTATGAGGCTTTATACGGGCGTAAGTGCCTAACTCCTTTGTATTGGACCGAACTTAGAGAAAATCAGATTCACGGGGTTGACTTAGTCAAAGAGACTGAAGAGAAAGTAAAGGTAATTTGTGACTGTTTGAAGGCTGCTTCAGATAGACAGAAATCCTACGCGAACTTGAAACGAAAAGAAATTGAGTTTCAAGTTGGTGATAAGGTGTTTTTGAAAGTATCCCTGTGGAAGAAAGTCCTCAGATTCGGTAAGAAAGGAAAATTAACTCCATGTTTTATTGGACCTTATGAGGTGACTAAGAGGATTGGACCGATAGCTTATCAACTAGCCTTGCCATTCGAGTTAGAGAAGATCCACAATGTTTTCTAGGTGTCGATGTTGCACTAATACTGTTCTAACCCATCGCATGTTCTTTCACCTACGGAGGTTGAGATTCGATCAAACATGACTTATGGTGAAGAGCCCGCTAAGATTTTGGTTTGAGAGGTTAAGAAACGGAGAAACAAGAGTATTGTAACACCCCGTACCTGAGACCGTTGCCGGAGTCGGACACGAGGGGTTTGCAGACTTAAATCACTTGCTTTCACATCCATTTTAAAATTTCCAGGCGGTTGGCTAATGCGTCATCATCACCTTAAAAATCATATCTTGAGTTCCAAAACTCGAAAATATGTTTTGTAATTTTTCCCTGAAACTAGACTCATATGTCCATCTACAAATTTTTTTTCTAGAATTTTTGGTTGGGCAAATTAGTACAGTTTATTAGTTAAAAGCTCCCCTATTATAGGGTACAACTACACTGACCTTGATGCATTATGACTTGGATATCTCCCTGTACAGGGCTTCAATACTGATTCCGTTTGTTTCTATAGAAACTAAACAAAAAATTTAATCTATACATATATGGAATGACTTCTAAATGTCTCTGGTTAATTTATAATGAATTTCCAAAGTCAGATCAGGGGATCCAGAAACCGTTCTGGCCCTGTCTCACGAAAACTTTAACATCTCATAATATACTGTTCATATGAATGTTTCGTTACTTTCCTATGAAAATAGATTCATCAAGGTTCGATTATATAATTTAGTCACTATTTAATTCCATTCCTACTATTTTTAGTGATTTTTCACATCCACATCACTGCTGCTGCCAGCATCTATTTTTAAGGTAAACTTTACCTATTTCATGATCCTCCATGGATCAACTAGAGTTTGTCATACATATACCAAAAGTGATCATGAATAACCATTCCCATGGCTAACCGTTACCAACATTTCCATACCTCTCGACGGACAACATACAAAACGATTATAATGCTATGATCAAAGTATATTTAAGCCATTTTCGCATGGCTATCCAAATTTACACAAAACCAAGGGTACATGACCAACAACAAAAGGGTAGTCCTATACATGCCATTTCAAAGTTCAACCAAAAGTATACCAAAAGGAGCTTTGATAGTGTGGGCGACTTCGACTTCAAAAATCCCGAGTCCGATAGTGAAGAACCAAAATCTATAAAATAGAGAATTAAATAAGCAGAGTAAGCATTAAATGCTTAGTAAGTTTTGAGCAAAGAATTTAAGCACAATCAAGTATAGCATTCATATAACTAAACGGATAATTCCATATATACATATTCTCAAATCATTCCTACTTCACATTCCAACCCTATATTCATACATAAGGGATCGTTTTAGCCAAATACCGGAAGCTCATTACTCGACTGAGCGAATATTATTCGAAGGGAATCAACTATTCCAATGCACATACAAAACATTCCTCATTGTTGGGATTTTACAAGAGTATTAACTGAAATTTTTTTCAGCAAGATCGCTCATTCCCGAATCACGTACCTTCGAAATTTAACCGGATATAGCTACTCGTTCAAATTCCTTCGAGACATAGCCCGGTTATAGTAACTCGCACAAATGCCTTCGGGACTTAACCCGGATTTAGTAACTCGCACAAATGCCTTCGGATCTTAGTCCGGATTTAGTAACTCGCACAAATGCCTTCGGATCTTAGTCCGAATTTAGTAACTCGCACAAATGCCTTCGGGTCTTAGTCCGGATATAGTCACTTAGCACAAAGCCTTCGAGACTTAGCCTGAACATCATTCGAATAACCATGCACATTTATCAATAAATCATGACACATCCGTATTTCATTTTCATTACCAAAGCTCAAACACAAGACACTTATGACACTTGCAATTTCGGCTTAATAGCCACATACAAAGAGCATGATTTTGATTTGCTTAAAACATGATCTAAACAAATCATAATCTAAGTTCCATTACTCAAAACTTACCTCGGATGTGGTCGAACGATTTTGCTGACTATTCGATAACTTTTTCCTTTCCCTTATCCAACTGTGGTCCTCTAAGCTCTTGAGCTAATTCAAACAAATTTAACTTTTTAAAGTCTCATTATGCTAGCTTATGGCGAATATGACAAGGAGTTTAATAGGTCATATGGCCACCCTTTAGCTCAAATACACAATGGTCATGCATTTTTAATCACATTAAGCAATTTAACACAATTCATTTGAACATCAAAGAGGACCTCAAGGTACTTAGCCCATATATACATTAGGCATTAGAGTCACATATATATGGAATCATGAATCAAACTCAACATTTTAGCCCACACTCTCTTTTAGCCGATTATCTAAGCCAAGATAAAAGCATCAATATGCTTGCCTCTAACCGAACACATGCAACACAAATCTATTTCATGTAGCCGAATATACATGTCTAGGTTGAGGCCGATTATATGCTTAATACTTCCTACAAATATGGTTGCTTGTATTGACTACATACCATTTTGTTTCAAATTCAAAACTCGGCTAATACACATATACACACTAGTAAATCAAACATTAACATTTGCTCTTCACCTTACTACCATTTCTCATCCAAATAACGTGAATAACAACCATATTTCTCCTCTACTTTCTACCATGGCCGAATGCATCACAACACCATACCATTTTAATTTTGGTCATGGTTAAACAAAGAACTTAATGTCTCACTCAAAAATGCTAGAAAGAAGATTCAAGAGTCATCAATCCACCATCACATGCATCATTACAAAGCTTCATTTTTAGCATGTAAATGACATCAACACCAATCCACCTTAGCCGAATACCATCTCCATGACATAGCAAAGATTTGAACCATGGGCTAGCTAGAACTCAAGCTAACAACTAAAACATGCATGCATCTCATGGAACATCATCAAACATACCTTAGTCTATCAAACCACCATAGCCGATTTCCTCAAAGCTCTTTTCCTTCTTTTCTTTCTCCTATTCGCCAAGAACAACATGAGAGCTTTTCTCTTCTTTTTTTTTCTTTTCTTTCTTCTATTCACGGCAATGGAGGGGGGCAACCACACACTTTTTTTTTTGTCATCATTTACCTTCCCATTATTATTTTATCATTTCTCACATAAACCATTAGCACAACATGTTTTATGACATGTTTTGCCCATCACCCTTTGTCATGGCCGGCCACTAGTAATTAAATGGGGGAAATTGACATGCAAGTCCACCCCTTTGATTACATGCACTAATAGATCCTTATAGATTAACCCATCACATTTCACAAGTGTCACACATAAGTCCTATTGACTATATTCACATGCAATTTACTAAATTGAAGCTTAAAACTTTCACACATTCATAATCACATATTTTAGACAATAAATATCATATTCAAATAATTTGGTGACTCGGTTTAGCGGTCCCAAACCGCTTCCGACTAGGGTCACTTTAGGGTCATCACAACTCTCCCCACTTAAGAAATTTTCATCCCGAAAATCTTACCGGTAAATAGGTTTGGGTATCGTTCTTTCATAGATTTCTCGGTTTCCCAAGTAGCTTCTTCGATTCCGTGTTTGAGCCATAACACTTTTACTAACGGAACCCCTTTGTTTCGCAACTCTTTCACTTCACGAGCTAGGATACGAATTGGTTCTTCTTTATAACTCAAGTCGGATTGAATTTCAACTTCTGATGGATTAATCACGTGTGAAGGATCAGATCTATAACGTCGAAGCATCGAAACATGAAAGACATCGTGAATCTTTTCAAGTTCAGGGGGCAAAATCAATCTATACGCGAATCGACCAACTCGTTCAAGATTTCGTGACGCCCAATGAATCTCGGACTCAACTTGCCCTTACGGCCAAATCTGAGTATCTTTTTCCAAGGTGAGACCTTAAGAAACACTTTGTCTCCCACCTGATACTCAATATCTCTTTGTTTTAAATCCACATACGACTTCTGACGATCTGATGCTACCTTCAGACTTTCACAAATTATTCTTACTTTACTCAAAGATCTTTAATCAAATCCACTCAAAATTTTACTTTCACCGAGCTCGGTCCAAAACAATGGTGTACGACATTTACGCCGCATAAGGCCTCGTAAGGTGCCATCTTAATACTTGATTGAAAACTATTGTTGTAAGCAAATTTAATCAAAGGTAAATACCGCTCCCATGAACCACTAAACTCGAGGATGCAACATCTCAACATATCCTCAAGTATCGAATTATCCGCTCGATTGACCATCGGTTTGTGGATGAAAAGCGATTGCTAAAATGCAGCTTGGTACCCAAAGCTTCTTGCAATTTCTTCCAAAATCGCGAGGTGAATCTCGGATCTCTATCCGACACGATAGAAATAGGTACCCCGTGTAATCTCACAATTTGAGAAATATACAATTCAGCTAGTTTATCCAATGAAAAATCCGTACGTACGGGGATAAAGTGAGCCGACTTAGTCAGTCTATCCACAACAACCCAAATCGCATCCTTCTTACTTGCCGATACTGGCAACCCAGATACGAAATCCATCGTGACTCGATCCCATTTCCATTCAGGTATCATGATTGGCTGGAGTAAACCCATAGGCACTTGATGTTCCGCCTTTACTTGCTGACATATTAAACACTTCGAAACAAAATCGGAAATGTCTCGTTTCATACCATGCCACCAAAACTGGCGTCTCAAATCGTTGTACATTCGGCTACAATGAGCTTCGTTCAGAATCATCGAAATGAGTTCTGAATTTCTTGGAACACACAACCCACTTCTGAACCTCAAACAATCGTCATCATCAATTTGAAATTCGGATTCCATATTCGGAACACATTCAGCCCGTTTTGCAACCAATTCATCGTCGACTTTCTGAGCTTCACGAATTTGATGAATCAATAATGGTTTGGCCTTTAATTCAGCTAATAACACATTGTCGGGTAGAACAGACAAGTATACATTCATCGTTCGTAAAGCAAACAGTGATTTTCAGCTTAAGGCGTCCGCAACCACATTAGCCTTTCCCGGGTGATAATCAATGACAAGCTCATAATCTTTCAACAACTCAAGCCAACGTCTTTGTCGCAGATTTAAGTCTCTTTGAGTCATCGAATATTTGAGACTTTTGTGATCCGAAAATACATGACACTTCTCACCAAATAAGTAATGTCGCCATATTTTCAAGGCGAATACGATGGTAGCTAATTCGAGGTCATGGGTCGGATAATTTTTCTCATGTGGCTTTAATTGTCTCGACGCATAGGCCACAACTCGACCTTCTTGCATCAATACGCAACCTAACCCAAGTAGGAGGCGTCACTATAGATGACAAACTCTTTGCACGATTCGGCTGCACTAAAATTGAGCTTCATCAAATAAGTTTTCATTGATCAAAACTTTTCGACATTTTTCCGTCCATTCAACTTAACATCTTTTTGAAGTAGCTTCGTCATGGGTGTGGCTATCATCGAGAAACCTTTTACAAACCGTCGGTAGTAACCGACAAGTCCCAAAAAACTCTTAACCTCAGTAATATTTCTCGGAGGCTTCTAGTTAAGTATGGCTGAAATTTTGCTCGGGTCAACTTGAATACCCGATGCGGATACCACATGGCCCAAGAAGCTAACCTCTCTTAACCAGAACTCACACTTACTGAACTTAGCATATAACTGCTTATCCCGTAAAATTTGCAACACTAATCTCGGTGCTCGGCATGTTCGGTCTCATCTCTTGAATAGACCAAGATGTCGTCAATGAACACAACTACGAACCGGTCCAAATCATGTCGAAGATCCGATTCATCAAATCCATAAATACCGCAGGGCATTAGTGAGCCCAAACGGCATCACTAAGAACTCAGAGTGGCCGTATCTCATTCGAAAGCGGTTTTGGGTATATCCGAATCTCGAATTCAGAATCGGTAATAACCCGATCTCAAATCTATCTTTGAAAACATTGAGGCTCCTTTAATTGATCAAACAAATCATCAATACGCTGTAACGGATATTTATTCTTTATCGTCACTTTATTCGGTGACGATAGTCAATGCACAACCTCATGGTTCCGTCCTTCTTTTCACAAACAATCTTGGTGCACCCCAAGGTGAGAAACTTGGTCGGCGAAACCTCTATCCGTCAACTCTTGCAACTGAGCTTTCAATTCTTTTAACTTGGTTGGTGCCATATGATACGGAGCTATCGAAATTGACGTAGTCCCAGGTACAAGCTCAATATCAAACTCTACCTCCCGAACAGGTGGTAAACCCGGTAGTTCTTCAGGAAAAACATCCGGGTATTCACAAACCACCGACACAGATTCGGGTTTCTTTTCTAACTCTTTGTCATCAAGTACATACGCAAGGTATGCTTCGCACCCCTTTCTTACATATTTTTGGGCCAACATTGCTGATATTACAGCTGGCAACCCCTTTAAGTCCGTAGACTAAACTCGGATTATCTCGTTATTTGCGCACCTCAAATCAATAGTCTTGCTTTTGCAATTCACAACCGCATCATGCACGATCAACCAATCCAACCCAAGAATAACATCAAACTCATCAAACAGCAAAAGCATCAAGTCTACCGGAAAACAGGAACCTCGAATTACTAGGGGGCATTTCTTACACACTTTGTCGACAAGCACGTAACGACCCAAGGGATTTGACACCCGAATTACAAACTCGAGAGACTCAATAGGTAAAGTCTTCTTGGATGCTAAGGTTTCGCATATATAAGAATGAGTAGAACCGGGGTCAATCAAAGCAATCACATTAGTATCAAAGAGAGTAAAAGTACTGGGTAATAACATCCGGCGAGGAAGCATCCTCGCGCGCCAGATAGCATAAGCCTTAGCAGAGCACGAGCCTCGGATCTGGTCGCATGACATCTCTAGATCCTCTCGACCACCACTAGCATTGCCGTATTTCTAGATGGTCTACCCCGAGCAAAGTGGTAGCACCGGTTTCCCACTCGATTTACATTCTGTTCGGACAATCTCGGGCAATCTTTGATAAAGTGGTCGGTGACCCGCACTTGTAACAAGAGCGGTCATGGAATCTGACTCCCGAGTGCCATTTACCGCAATACCGACACTGCTCGTCTCGACGATCATTTCCAACATCTGGCGATCAAGTGACTCGTGCACTCACGGGGTCGATCACGGTCTCGTCTAGAAAAACCCAATGTGTCTCTAGATCGCCCAAATCATCTCTAAATTTCTTCGATGATGTTGAAAGGGCCTCCCAAGACCTCTTCTGAAACTTCTTTGCTCCCATATCGCCTTTTCTTTTCTCCATACTGAGCTCCTCGGCTTTGCAAGCTCGCTCGACAAGTACTACAAATTCTCGAATTTCCAATATGCCAACATACAGCTTTATATCATTATTCAATCCATCCTCAAAACGTTTACACATTACGGCTTCTGAGGAAATGCATTCTCGTGCGTATCGGCTAAGCCTTACAAACTTTCGTTCATAGTCGGCAACCGACATGGAACCTTGTTTAAGTTCAAGAAATTCCTTCCGTTTTTGATCCATAAATCTCTACCTGATATACTTTTTCCAAACTCGGTTTGGAAAAACTCCCAAGTTACTTGCTCTCTAGGCTGTGAAGTCAACGTA
Organism: Gossypium arboreum; assembly: GCF_025698485.1. Lineage (NCBI taxonomy): Eukaryota > Viridiplantae > Streptophyta > Magnoliopsida > Malvales > Malvaceae > Gossypium > Gossypium arboreum. Next base: position 68,361,822 of record NC_069072.1, read on the forward strand.
TTCCACCAATAGTAGGCGTAATCACGTAGCAAGGAGATAGTACACTTTAGGCACTCATCGGGTGTGCAAGATAGCTCATCGAGTACCCGAATAGTGTTGTCCAACCAAAATTCAGCTTGCTCGGCATCATCACTATTCGTATCCTTAAATTCAGTAGCCTCGTGTTTTCGAATTCTGTCAACTGGGGGCTTATTTGACCTTATTTGGTCAGTTACCGGAGGTATGGTAGGTGCGGGGGTGGCATTTTTCGGGAATGGAGGTTGTGGAACAGCCGTATTAGTTCGAATGTATTGGTTGAACCAATCATTCATCACGCTATAGAAAGCTTGTCTAGCTTCATCATTCGGATTACTAGCAATAGGTTGAGAGTCCGCCGGAGCTGTCCCTTGTGCGGGAGCAGGCCCTACACTCTCAAGATCATCAGCTACCGCTCGGTCGGGATCGGGATCCATTACTATAATAAACACATTTTCAATTGTCAGAAATCACCACACTATCAAATAATCACATAATGGCATGTATAGCTAGACCCAAACGTAGTACGGTAGTCCTAGAATCGACTAAACTGTAGCTCTGATACCAATTTAATTGTAACACCCGTGCAGAGACCGCTGTTAGGAGTCGGACATGAGGGTTTGCGACTTAAATCACTTGCTTTCACAATCCATTTTAAAAATTTCCAGGCAGTTGGCTAACTGCGTCACTGTCACCTTAAAAATCATATCTTGAGTTCCAAAACTCGAAAATCAGTTTCGTAATTTTTCCCTGAAACTAGACTCATATTTCCATCTAAAGATATTTTTTCTAGAATTTTTTGTTGGGCCAATTAGTACAGTTTGTTAGTTAAAGTCTCCCCTGTTACAGGGTGTGACTACACTGACCTTCATGCATTACGACTTGGATATCTCCCTGTACAGGGCATCAATACTGATGCCGTTTATTTCTATAGAAACTAGACTCAAAAAGGAATCTATATATATATGACATGACTTCTAAATGTCTCTGGTTAATTTATAATGAATTTCCAAAGTCAGATCAGGGGATCCAGAAACCATTCTGGCCCTGTCTCACGAAAACTTTAACATCTCATAATACACTGTTCATATGAACATTTCGTTACTTTCCTATGAAAATAGATTCATCAAGGTTCGATTACATAATTTATTCACTATTTAATTCCATTCCTACTATTTTTAGTGCTTTTTCACATCCACATCACTGCTGCTGCCAGCATCTATTTTTAAGGTAAACTTTACCTATTTCATGATCCTCCATGGATCAACTAGAGTTTGTCATACATATACCAAAAGTAATCATGAATAACCATTCCCATGGCTAACCGTTACCAACATTTCCATACCTCTCGACGGACAACATACAAAATGATTATAATGCTATGATCAAAGTATATTTAAGCCATTTTCGCATGGCTATCCAAATTTACACAAAACCGAAGGGTACATGACCAACAACAAAAGGGTAGTCCTATACATGCCATTTCAAAGTTCAACCAAAAGTATACCAAAAGGAGCTTTGATAGTGTGGGCGACTTGACTTCAAAAATCCCGAGTCCGATAGTGAAGAACCAAAATCTATAAAGCAGAGAATTAAATAAACAGAGTAAGCATTAAATACTTAGTAAGTTTTGAGCAAAGAATTTAAGCACAATCAAGTATAGCATTCATATAACTAAATGGATAATTCCATATATACATATTCTCAAATCATTCCTACTTCACATTCCAACCCCTATATTCATACATAAGGGATCGTTTTAGCCAAATACCGGAAGCTCATTACTCGATCGGCGAATATTATTCAAGGAATCAACTATTCCAATGCACATACTGAAACATACCTCATTGTTGGGATTTTACAAGTGTATTAACTGAAATTTTTTCAGCAAGATCGCTCATTCGAATCACGTACCTTGAATTTAACCGGATATAGCTACTCGTTCAAATGGCTTGGGACATAGCCCGGTTATAGTAACTTCGCACAAATGCCTTCGGACTTAACCCGGATTTAGTAACTCGCACAAATGCCTTTGGATCTTAGTCCGGATTTAGTAACTCGCACAAATGCCTTTGGATCTTAGTCCGGATTTAGTAACTCGCACAAATGCCTTTGGTCTTAGTCCGGATATAGTCATTTAGCACAAAGCCTTGGGACTTAGCCGGACATCATTCGAATAACCATGCACATTTATCAATAAATCATGACACATCCGTATTTCATTTTCATTACCAAAGCTCAAACACAAGACACTTATCACACTTGCAATTTCAGCTTAATAGCCACATACAAAGAGCATGATTTTGATTTGCTTAAAACATGATCTAAACAAATCATAATCTAAGTTCCATTACTCGAAAACTTACCTCGGATGTGGTCGAACGATTTTGGCGGCTATTCGATAACTTTTTCCTTTCCCTTATCCAACTGTGGTCCTCTAAGCTCTTGAGCTAATTCAAACAAATTTAACTTATTAAAGTCTCATTATGCTAGCTTATGGCCGAATATGACAAGGAGTTTAATAGGTCATATGGCCACCCTTTAGCTCAAATACACAATGGTCATGCGCATTTTTAATCACATTAAGCAATTTAACACAATTCATTTGAACATCAAAAGAGGACCTCAAGGTACTTAGCCCATATATACATTAGGCATTAGAGTCACATATATATGGAATCATGAATCAAACTCAACATTTTAGCCCACACTCTCTTTTAGCCGATTATCTAAGCCAAGATAAAAGCATCAATATGCTTGCCTCTAACCGAACACATGCAACACAAATCTATTTCATGTAGCGAATATACATGTCTAGGTTGAGGCCGATTATATGCTTAATACTTCCTACAAATATGGTTGCTTGTATTGACTACATACCATTTTGTTTCAAATTCAAAACTCGCTAATACACATATACACACTAGTAAATCAAACATTAACATTTGCTCTTCACCTTACTACCATTTCTCATCCAAATAACGTGAATAACAACCATATTTCTCCTCTACTTTCTACCATGGCGAATGCATCACAACACCATACCATTTCAATTTTGGTCATGGTTAAACAAAGAACTTAATGTCTCATTCAAAAATGCTAAAAAGAAGATTCAAGAGTCATCAATCCACCATCACATGCATCATTACAAAGCTTCATTTTTAGCATGTAAATGACATCAACACCAATCCACCTTAGCCGAATACCATCTCCATGACATAGCAAAGATTTGAACCATGGGCTAGCTAGAACTCAAGCTAACAACTAAAACATGCATGCATCTCATGGAACATCATCAAACATACCTTAGTCTATCAAACCACCATAGCCGATTTCCTCAAAGCTCTTTTTCCTTCTTTTTCTTTCTCCTATTCGGCCAAGAACAACATGAGAGCTTTTCTCTTTTTTTTTTCTTTTCTTTCTTCTATTCACGACAATGGAGGGGGCAACCACACACATTTTTTTGTCATCATTTACCTTCCCATTATTATTTTATCCTTTCTCACATAAACCATTAGCACAACATGTTTTATGACATGTTTTGCCCATCACCCTTTGTCATGGTCGGCCACTAGTAATTAAATGGGGGAAATTGACATGCAAGTCCACCCCTTTGATTACATGCACTAATAGATCCTTATAGATTAACCTATCACATTTCAAAAGTGTCACACATAAGTCCTATTGACTAAATTCACATGCAATTTACTAAATCGAAGCTTAAAACTTTCACACATTCATAATCACATATTTTAGACAATAAATATCATATTCAAATAATTTGGTGACTCGGTTTAGCGGTCCCAAAATCGCTTTCCGACTAGGGTCACTTTAGGGCTGTCACAAGTATAGCACTTGTAAAAGTACTATGGCATAGAAATGGGGTTGAAGAGGCCACATGGGAACCTGAGGAGACTATGAAAGATCAATACCCAAACCTTTTTAACGGTAAGATTTTTTAGGACGAAAATACTTAAGGGGAGAATTGTAACAGCCCGATTTTGGGCCTAGTCGGAACAGTGGTTTTGGAACCACAAATCCAAGGTTTGAGAAATTATTTTTAATATTATTTTATGTGTTAAGGCATGATTATATGAGCGCATGAAAATTTTGGTGGACTAATTTTAACGATTGCTTGCTTAATTTCAAAAAATGACTAAATCGGATAAAAGGTGAAATTTGTGTTCTACTAATTAGAAGTGTCATATAGCTAGAGAACCTTAAATTAGATGTCCTTAATGTGCAAATAAGCCGTTAAGAGAGTGACGGCTAGCCATAGAGACAAGAAAATGAGAATGTCAAAGGTTAGGTGAGGTTTTGGTGACAAATTTGACAAGAAATGAAATAAAATAAAGAAAAAAAATCACCTTTTCATCCTCCTACTCTTCACCAAAAATATCAGCAAAAATAGGGGTTTTGGAACCTTGAAATTTCAGTAACTTCTATCCCTTGCAAGTTGGTCATTTTTGTTGATTTTTGTGTTTTTGGAGCCCTTGTAGCTTAATCTAGCTAATGAGGGGACTATTTTGGAAAATGATTGAAAGTCTACTGTTTTACCATGAGAGTATTCGTGTTGTTTGCTGAATTTTTATAGAAGAAAATGAATAATTGTTGTTAAATAAACAACTTTTGTGAAGTGGTTTTCATGAAAACACCTAAAAGGATCATTTTGTGAAGTTTATAAAATAGGTTACAAATGTGTGAAATAATTGAAATTGTGAGCTGCTTTAGGCTTAAAGTAGTTTTCGTTAGGCTTGGTTAATGTGGAAATTCGAAGAAAATCATTTTATGAGTATAGGGGCAAAATAGTAATTTTGTGAAAGTCTAAGGGATAAACGATCATTTTACCAAAGTAGAAATTTTGGAATGTCTTGATTAATTTGATGATTAAATAAATAAATTTTATCATTATAGATCAAGAAATACAGAATCCGGACTTAGACCGGGGGAAAACCAAGCTAGTGGACTAAATCAAACTAGTCGCCCATATTTTGTATACCGAGGTAAGTTGCATGTAAATATCACAATTCTATTGTTATTATGCATTAAATAATTGATATTGCATGAAATGTTCAATTTTCTTATGAATATGCATGACGAGAATTGATGTGGTAAAACTCCCGGTTGAACCATAGGAATAGATCGGATATCCATGCCGTGATACTAGGGTTATGTCAGCCAGTGTAAAGGAACATGGCATCGGCATTGATATGAGAGCTAGTGTAAGAACATGTCTGGGACATGGCATCAGCCTCGATATGTGAGCTAGTGTAAGACCATGTGTGGGACATGGCATTGGCCTCGATATGTGAGCTAGTGTAAGACCCTGTATGGGACATGGCATCGGCATCGATATGTGAGCTAGTATAAGACCATGCTTGGAACATGGCATCGACACCGATATATGAGAGCCAGTGTAAGGCCATGTCTGGGACATGGTATCAACATCTTACTCTTTTGTATGAGGCTTATCAGGTATCCTTTACTATTCCAACTGGTTCAACGAGTGATTTAAAGATTATATCACGTTTGAGAAAAGTTACGATTATGTTGCAAGTGGTACAGGTACCACGATGAAACTCATAAGAATGAGCTTGGGTCGTGTATATGAGTAGTAAGGATGAAAATAAGTAAGTTATGTCTATATTCATTCGAGAATATTGTGTGAATATGATATTATCTGGTAAAGTGATGTTAATTATTTACTTGTGACTTACTAAGCTTTATGCTTACTTCCTCTCTTTTCCATTTTCTTATAGTGTCACCAAGCCAGCTCGGGAATCAAGGGACGTCGGAGGTATTGATCACACTATCACCTAAAGTTTTTGGTATAGTTAGTGTAAATGTTTTGAGTGTGGCATGTATAGGGACTTGGTCTTTTTGTTTAGTGTCATATTGGTTTAGCCATAAGTGTTGGCTCATATGGATGTGATATTCATTTTGCATAGACTATTGATGTTGGCTAATATTGATTATTATTAAATGCATTTGATGAAAATTCTCATGGATGTATTTGTTGCATGGTTTGTGTTGATAAGTAGGAGATGTTGTATGTGATAGGAAATAGCTTGGAAGATGTATGGATGCCTAGGTATTGGCTTATATGGTCATGTGTTTATGTGGTATTGGTATTGTTTGATGTCTTTATAGGTAGGTGCAAGTAAGGGTGACAAAAAGGCTTGGTAAATAGCCTTATTTTTGTCCACACGAGAAGACACACGGGCGTGTGTCTAGACTGTGTGTGACACACGGTCTGCGCCATGGGCGTGTAGTCAGGTCGTGTGTCCCCTGCACCTAAATTTGGAAAAATAGAAGGCCCAATAGTAACCACATAGGCCGAGACACGGTTGTGTGTCTCAACCGTGTGGAGGGCACAGCCTCGCACAAGGGCGTGTGTCTTGGCCGTGTGCCCTTAAAATGGTTGATAACGTTAGAAACAGAATGTCAAAGTTTTTGTACATGGGCTGAGACACAAGCGTGTCATGGCTGTGTGAGGGACACGAGCGTGTGCTAGGCCATGTAAAAACCCTTGTAGGTTCAAATTGAGTAATAAATCTATACGGGCTAGGGACACGGGCATGTCCCGATATGTTCAGGCCATGTGAACTACACAGGCCTTCAATATGGCCAGGTTAAGAGGACACGTGGGCTTGTCGCCCTTCTACACGGGCATGTGCCCCTGTTTGCATTGAAATTATTCAAAGTTTTCAAAAGTGTTTGGTTTATTCCCGAGCCATTTCCAAAGTTTCTTTTGGGCCTTGCATGTTCATATTAGGGACGTCAAGAGAAAGTTTGAAAGATTTAAATTTGAGTGAAATTTTATAACCCGAAATTGTTTGTATGCATGTGTTTAAGTCTTGTAATGCCTCGTACCCTGTCTCAGCATGGGATACTGGTAAGAGGTATTACGCGGTTGCTTATAGATCAAGAAATACGGAATTCAGACTTAGATCAGGGGAAAGCGAAGCTACTAGACTAAATCAAACTAGGTGCCCATATGTTGTATACCGAGGTAAGTTACACGTAAACATTACAATTCCATTGTTATACGCATTAAATAACTGATATTGCATGAAATGTTCGATTTTGTTACGAATATGCATGAAAAGATTTGATGTGGTAAAACTCCCAGTTGAATTGTAGGAATAGATCGGATATCCATGCCGTGATACTAGGGTTATGTGAGCCAGTGTAAGACCATGTTTGGAACATGACATCGACATTTATATGAGATCTAGGGTAAGACCATGTCTGGGACATGGCATCGGCCTTGATATGTGAGCCAGTGAAAGACCATGTTTGGAACATGGCATCAACATTTATATGAGAACTAGTGTAAGACCATCTCTAGGACATGGCATCGACCTCGACATGTGGGCTAGTGTAAGACCATGTTTGGAACATGGCATCAACACCGATTATGAGAGCCAGTGTAAGACCATGTCTGAGACATGGCATCGGCATCTTACCCTTTTGTATAAGGCTTATCTGGTATCCATTTATTTTTCCAACTGGTTCAATGGGTAATTTAAAGATTATATCATGATTGAGAAAAGTTGTGATTATGTTTCAAGTGGTATAGGTACCTACACGAAAACTGTAAGAATGAGCTCGGGTTATGTATATGAATAGTAAGGATGAAAATGAGTAAGTTATGTCTATAGTCATTCGAGAATCTTGTGTAAGTGTATGATATGTTATGAGTATGATGTTACTTGGTAAAACGATGTTAATTATTTACTTGTAACTTACTAAGCTTTATGCTTACTTCTTCTGTTTTCCATTTTTCTTATAGTGCCGCCAAGCTAGCTAGGGAATCAAGGGTCGTCGGAGGCATTGATCACACTATCACCTAAAGTTTTGGTATAGTTTAAATGTTTTGAGCATGGCATGTATAGGGATTTTGTCTTTTTGTTTAGTGTCATGTTTGTTTAGCCACAAGTGTTGGCTCATATGGATATGATATTCATTTTGTATATACATTTGATGAAAATTCTTATGGATGTGTTTGTTGCATGGTTTGTGTTGATAAGTAGGAGATGTCGTATGTGATAGGAAATTGTAACGTCCTGATTTTCGAATTTATTCGCGGTTTTCAATATTTTGTAAAGATTTTAAATTTTTGTATTTGGATGTGAAATTAATATTTTGAGTAGGTAAATGGGCTTATAGAAGGCCCATGTGTTGGCCAAAACCCGGTTGAATTTTTGAATTTTTGGACTTAGGAGTTAGGGGTTCTGGCTAGATGGCCCTTGTATAGAGATATGGGCAAATTGCATCACAAAAAGAGCCTTAGTAAAGTGGCAAGGGTGACTCCACTAGGCTCCTAAAAAGATGGCGTTTGGAGCATTGGGGAAAGCATGGGCTCGATTCCCTGTGTTGACAAATAGATGCATTTATTTTTAAGTCTTTGGAGGGTAAGTGTTGGAGTCGGTGGATTACGCTAGAGGAGGTTTGAATCGGTCTAAACGCTTGGATTAAGGAGTGATAAGGGAGAGATTTAAGGATTGGGAGAGAGGCCGAGTTGGCGAATTTTGGGAATTGAAGAGGAAAAATCGGCAGAGGGTTATGAGGTTAGTATTTGGCACCTAAGGTATTGAGTGGTGCCGTTCTTTTCGCTTTCGAGACATCACAAGGTTTTTCTTTTCTCTCTTCTTCCTCTCTAGCCAAAACTACCGGCCCCTATTCTTCTTTTTCTTTTTCTTCTTCAAAACCATTCATCAATTCTCATTGTTCATCGATACTTTTGCGAATCCATAAAAGCCAAATCTTGAACACACATTACTGGTACCGATTTCTTCAAAGCCAAACCCTTTAACATTGTGTTTCCATTAATCAACGTTTATTCTTTCTAAACTTTAGAGACCTATCGGCAATTCTACATCCAGGTTATAGTTTCACATTGTCATCTCCTTCATCACCCAAAAGTCGAAAAACCATAGCTTTAGGGGCTATAGCCAAAATTTCTTCAACTCCTGGATTCAGGTTTTACCGTTGTTTTAAGGATAAATCTGCACTGGATTGAGTGGGAATCGAGAAAGAACAAGGGGTAACTGCTTATTATCTCAGATCTGGTCCTATTTTTACAAGTTAGGAAAAGCCAAAGTCCCTAAACTATAGGGAGGCTGTCGATTTGGGCCTTTGGCTCTCTAAGGTCTTTAACCAATATTTTCTGTCAATGATTAGTGTTTACTTAAGCATTGGAGAAGGAGTGGTTCCTTGGGGCAATTAGATTCGGAGCTAGCTATCGATTTTTGCAGAAAGGTAAGGTTTTAAAGGTTTTTAGGGACATGGCTCAGTCTTGGATAAGTAAGTTTTGGGGTTTAGTGATTATGGTTTGTAAATAAGAACTATGCTAATCAATTATAGGACATCGAAAGAGATCTCAGTAGCAGTCGTCGCGAATCAGGTGTGTACCGAACACCCTTTCTTAGTTCAATTCGGCAAAAGCCGAAATGCCGAAATTCCGGCATTTCATGGGCTTGTGAGTATGCGAATGCTCTCAAGACGTAGAGTCATTGTTAGATCTAGCACCGCAAGGTGGTAAGTAAGTTTGTGTGACGTCTTAACGTACTTCGGAAAAAGAGGGCCTCGATGGGCCAAAATTGGGCCCAATGGGCTTACGGACCAATATGGGTAAGAGATGGGCAAATTAGCCTGTTAGTTAGATGGTGGAACCAAACTGCATAAAACCGTTGAAAATTACTAATGTAGTTTGTGTAGTTGCTAAGTTACGAAAATTACCCCTAAAGAGCAAAATTACCGATATACCCCTAGGGTTTAAATTGGCTAAACTGCATGATTGATTAATACTGTATTTTACATGATATGCTTTTATTAGTATCATTGCATGGGATTGGGGTATTGATGGAGGAAGTATTGAAAGTGGTTCATCCACGATTGGAGGCTTTGCCTCAACTTATTGATATTTGAGCGTTCTTTTAACTGTGGAGTGTAGGGTGGGTGGGTTGAGATGTTCCCCACATGGAGTGTAGGGTGAATGCAAGTGCAGTGTAGCGGTTGGTGGGTTGAGTAGTCTCCCAGATGGGTTTGCATGCATTACTATTATTGCTACCTATATTCTTGAATCGGGCCTATGGGCCACATTGTTATGTAAAAAGGGCTAAGGCCTTACTATCAGATTCGAAAAGGGCTTCGGTCCACTGTGTATTGTTATCTCGAATAGGCTTAGGCCCAATGGGCTCGAGCTGATTTGGGCCTTGGATGGGTTTCTGTATGTGAAAAATAAATAGAATAAAATAAATAAAAATAAAGAACACATAAATTTTACGTGGAAACCCTTTCGGAAAAAAACCACAGGCGAGAGGAGAAGAAAATTCACTATGTCGAAAAATTTTACTCAAATACAAGAGGAATAGACTATGTCTATTTATAGGCTTGCAAAGCCATATTCTAGTAGGATTGAAACACCTTATCCTAATCAATATAAAATAGATGGAGTTTAATAAGGTTTAAAACCTTATTCTAAAATAAAATAAAAGAAGTCTAGTTCTATATGGATTTTACTTTTATTTTATTTTCCATCGTATTTTATTTAAATAAGAATTTGGGTCACTTAATTCTAACAATCTCCACCTTGACACAAATTCTCAATGAACAAGTTCTTCATCGCGAACTTTCAATAAACAAGTTCTTCACCTCTTCCAAAAACCCCTTAAGGGTTTAACTTCAACAATGAACACCAACCAAGTCTAAGCAATGCTCAAACTTGGTTATAGGAAGTGACTTAGTCATCATATCTCAGGATTTTCATGAGTGCTAATTTTGCTCACAACAATATCACCACGAGCAATAATATCACGAACAAAATGATACCGAATATCAATGTGTTTTGTTCTCTCATGAAACATTTGATCTTTTGTAAGAAAGATGACACTGATTGTCACAAAATCTTGTGCTGATTTGAAGGTCTTCATTGAGTTCATTGAATAGTCCTTCAACCAAATAGCTTCTTTACAAGCCTCAAGAATCGCCATGTACTCACTTGATTGGTAGACAAAGCGATCGTAGTTTGCAAAGTGGCTTTCCAACTAATTGCACAACCTCCGATTGTAAAGACGTAACTCGTGAGAGATCTTCTTCTATCAAGGTCTCCAGCAAAATCAGCATCAACATACCCTATAACTCCATCTTTAGTTCTTCCAAGCGTAAACAAACATTAGTAGTGCCTCGTAAGTATCTTAAAATCCATCGAATCGCTTTCCGTTGTTCTTTACCAGATTCGCCATGTATCTCGCTAACTTGCCTTGATCGCATATGATAAATCGGACGTGAACAAACCATAGCATACATGAGAGATCCCATCGCACTAGAGTATGGAACATGTGACATGTACTCAATCTCATTATCGATTGAGGAGATAAGGCCGATGAAAGTCCGAAATGGTTGCTAAAGGAGTACTAACAGCTTAGCACTCTGCATATTGAACTCGCAAAGAACTTTCTCAATGTACCCCTTCCGACTTAGGTACAATTTACTTGCTTTTCTATCTCGAGAATCTCCATACCAAGTATCTTCTTTGCTGGTCCTAAATCTTTCATCTCAAATTCTTCACTTAGTTGGGCTTTAACCTTTCTTATCTCTCTTTTATCTTTTGTCGCTATCAACATGTCATCAACATAAAGAAGTAGATACACAAAAGAACCATCAACATTTTTCTTAAAGTAGACACAACTGTCAAAACTACTTCTTTTGAAATCATGAGAAGTCATAAAGGAATCAAACCTCTTGTACCCTTGTCTTGGTGATCTGTTTCAAACCGTAAAGTGACTTTTTCAACAAGCAAACATAGTCCTCTTTTTCGAGACTATAAAACCCTCCGTTGTTGCATGTAAATATCTTCCTCAAGTTCTCCATGCAAAAATGCGTTTTTACATCTAACCGCTCAAGCTCCAAATCATGCATGGCCACAATACCAAGCAAAGCTCGAATCGAACTATGCTTAACAACCGGAGAGAACACATCTGTGAAGTCCACTCGGAATTTGATCAGAACCCTTTGCAACAAGCCTTGCTTTATATCCGGGTTCTTCAACTCCGAGTCCCTTCTTTCTTTTAAACACCCATTTACAACGAATGACCTTTTTACCTTTAGGAAGTTTTACAAGATCCCATGTTCGCTTTTTGTGGAGTGATTCCATCTCCTCTTGCATAGCAAACATCCACTTTTCGAGTCTTCACACTAATCGCCTCGAGAATAATTAAATGGCTCTTGATTAGCATCTATATCTTCACCACATTTAAAGCATAAGCAACTAGATCAACCTCGGCATACTTCTTTGGAGGTTTAATTTCTCTTCTTGTCCTGTTTTTGGCGATAGAGTATTGCGGTGAAGAAGCAACTCTATTCTCAATTTTGTACTAGCTTGAGGAGTTGATTTCAGATTAATCGATGCTCCACGCTTTTGGTTTTCTTTATTGGAAGAGTCTTTAAGAGATAAGTTAGGTAGCATAGCGGTTTCATCAAAAACAACATCTCTGCTAATCACAACTTTTCTATTTTCAGGACACCATAACTTATAGCCTTTTACACCACTTTATAACCAAGAAAACGCATTTAATGGATCTCGGTTCCAATTTTCCATTATCAACATGAGCATACGCAGGACACCCAAAAATCTTTAAATCGAATAATTAGCGGGATTACCGGACCATACCTCTTGTGGAGTCTTTTTCTCAATGGCAGCGGATGGAGATCGGTTGATCAAAAACATGCGAGAGGTCATACGCCCAAAATGACTTGATAAGTTGGCATTTGACAACATACATCGAACCTTCTCCATGATCGTTCGTTCATTCGTTCGCAACGCCGTTTTTTGTGGAGTATGATGAACGTCAAGTGTCTCATGATTCCTTCGACTTGCACAATCTATTAAACTCATCGTAATGTAACTCTAAGCCATTGTCATGACGGAGTTATTTTATCTGCTTTTCCGTCTGCTTTTTCAATCATAATTTTCCAAGACTTAAATGTGGAAAACACATCGCTTTTCGCGCTGGGAAGAACGCCCAAACTTTTTCGGAAAATCATCAATAAAGGTTAGCATATAATTAGCTCCACCTCTCGAAGGCACTCGGACGGCCCCCACGATCGTAATGGATATACTCCAACGTTTCCTTCGTGTTATGGATTCCTCTAGTGAATCGAACTCTCTTTTGCTTCCCAAAAACACGGTGCTCACAGAAATTCAGGTTTGCAAATTCCTTGCCCATTAAGAAGTCCTCTTTGCTTAATTACGCCATGCCATTCTCACTCATATGCCCTAGGCGATATGCCAAAGTTTAGTAATATCATCATCGACAAGGAAGAGGAAGCGACAATTTGTATCACCGATATGAGAGAACCTCAAAACATATAACTTGGCAATCTTTCTTTGCCCTTTCATCACAACAAGGGACCCTTTGAAATCTTTAAAACCCCACTTTCAAATTGTGTATCATGCCCTTTTGAATCAAGAGTACTCAACGAAATTAAATTTCTTTTCAATTCGAACATGCCGCACGTCACTAAGTGTTCGACAACTCCATCAAACATCTTAACTTTAATTGTTCCAACACTGCGATTTTACATGAAGCATTATTTCCCATCAAAACAACACCTTGAATCTTGTTTCATAAGTTGTAAACCAATCCCGATTGGGACTCATGTGGAAGGTGCAGCTGAATCAAGTATCCACTCCTTGCTTACTTTAGAATCATTGATGAAGCAACTAGAAGTTCACCATCATTGTAGTCTTCTACAACATCACTTCACCGAATTTTTGGTGTTTTCCTTTTGATTCGCACCTCCTTTTAATCTTATTTTGTAGCTTATAGCACTCAGATTTAATGTGCCCTTTCTTCTTGCGAAGTTGCAAGTTTTACCTCTGCTTGAAGATTTCAATCTACCCTTAGATTTACCACGAGGATTCCGTTCTCGTGTTCTACCACGATCATCATCAACATTCCGGTCTTGTCTCCCACGAACAATGAGACCCTCTCCCGAGAGTTGGGTTTAACCACAAGATGCTTCATCTTATCATACGAGGTTAAAGAATCATAAACCTCATCAAGCGTGAGAGACTCGCGGCTATATAAAATCGTGTCTCTAAAGGTTGAATAAGACGGGGCAACGAACAAAGTAGAATCAACCCTAGATCTTCCTTATCATCTTGAACCTCCATGGCCTCCAAGGTTGAGAGAATTTCTTTAAACACTTTGTTAAGTGTTCGTGTCTGACGCACCTTCCTCCAAACGATGAGCATAAAGACGCCGCTTCATATGCAACTTGCTTGTTAGAGTTTTCGACATACATATTTGTTCTAGCCTCTTCCATAATGCGTGGCAGTTTTCTCTTTCATCACATCCCGCAAAATTTCGTTGGACAAATGCGATGTAATTGTGTTAATGCCTTTCGATCCTTACGTTTCTTCTCTTCATCTGTTAATGTCGAAGGCATCTTATCTATCCTAGCAGGGCATCCTCTAGATCCATCTGCAAGCGCTTGCATCTTAATTTGCCACAACGCAAATCGGTGTTGCGATCCAACAATGAATTTCATACTTCAAAGACGCCATTACCGTGATCGAGATGAATAACCCTAAGCTCGATACCAATTTGTGAAAAATAAATAGAATAAAATAAATAAAATAAAGAACACATAAATTTTACGTGAAACCCTTTGGAAAAAAACCACAGGCGGAGGAGAAGAAAATTCACTATGTCGAAAAATTTTTACTCAAATACAAGAGGAATAGACTATGTCTATTTATAGGCTTGCAAAGCCATATTCTAGTAGGATTGAAACACCTTATCTAATCAATATAAAATAGATGGAGTTTAATAAGGTTTAAAAACCTTATTCTAAAATAAAATAAAAGAAGTCTAGTTCTATATGGATTTTACTTTTATTTTATTTTCCATCGTATTTTATTTAAATAAGAATTTGGGTCACTTAATTCTAACACTGTATGCACTGAGTTTCCCAAACTCACCCCTTCCTCTTCTATCCTTGTAGGTGAGCCCTAGTTGGTGGACTTGGAGCTGGGCGGGATTCAGAGTGGCCATGAAGATTGATTGCTGGATTTAATAAGTTTAGCATTTAATTTGGATTTTTTTTATTATGCTTAAAGTTGTAATAAGGCCGCTCTTTTTAATTAATTTTATTTTGGGGATTATTAAACTGGTTAGCACTAGGGTTCGTTTTATAAAAACTACTTGTTTTTAAAAGATCACGATGACGCGCAAAGTTTCCTCAAAGTAAATGTTTTTCCAAGAAAATAAATATTTTAAGCAAACTTAAATTTGTTTTAATGTTCGTAGACACGTAACCTGCTTAAAGTGTGGCAATGGATGTGTGCATGTCTAGGATTGGATCCGGGAAGAGCTTGGTACTTAAACGGTCCTATAAGACTCACCTCCTCTTTTCTGGCTTCCTATCTGGTGCACAGCTTCCATTCACTTTAACTTAAACCAAGAACAGATTATTGCTAAACTCTAAAACAATGAAATTTAGATAAACACATGTTTTTGAAACGTCTCCATGTGACATACTAAATTCGGTCGTAACGTCTGGGTCGGGTTTGGGGTGTTACAGAAATAGCTTGGAAATGATGTATGAATACCTAGCTATTGGCTAATATGGTAATGTGTTTATGTGGTATTGGTATTGTTTGATGTTTTTGTAGGTGGGTGTAAGTAAGTGTGACAAAAAGGCTTGGTGAATAGCCTTGTTTTTGTCCACATGGGCAGACACACGGGTGTGTGTCTAGACTGTGTGTGACACACGGTCTACCCCATGGGCGTGTAGTCAGGCTGTGTGTCCCCTACACCTAAATTTGGCAAAGCAGAATGCCTAATCGTAACCACGTGGGCGGAGACACGGCTGTGTGTCTCAATCGTGTGGAGGACACAACCTAGTACGTAGGCGTGTGCCTTGGCCACGTGCCCCTAAATGGTTGATGATGTCAGTAACAGAATGTCAAGGTTTTTGTACACGGGCTGAGACATGGGCGTTCATGGCCGTGTACGGGACACGGGCCATGGACACAGGCGTGTGCCAAGCCATGTGAAAACCCCGTAAGTTCAAAACAAGAAATAAATTTGCATGGGCTAGGGACACCGGCGTGTCCTAATATGTTCAGGCCGTGTGAGCCACATAGGCCTTCAACATGGCCATGTTAAGAGGACACACAGGCATGTCGCCCTCCCACAGGGCGTGTCGCCCTCCCACACGGGCGTGTTGCCCTCCCACACGGGCGTGTGCCCTTGTTTGCATTAAAATTATTCAAAGTTTTCAAAAGTGTTCAGTTTATTCTCGAACCGTTTCCAAAGCGTGCTTTGGGCCTTGTAGGTTCATATTAGGGTCGTTAAGAGGAAGTTTGAAAGTTTTAAATTTAAGTGAAATTCTATGACCCGAAATTGTTTATATGCATGTGTTTAACTCCAGTAATGCCTCATACCCTATCCCGGTGTGGGATACGGTTAAGGGGTGTTACAAGGGAAGGGGTTACGAGAGGAGGCGAAGGAGAAGGGGATCGAGGAGAAGGTGATAGGTTCATGGTTGCAAGGGCTGGTTAGGGCTAGGGTGATGGGAGGAGTCAGCACAAGGCAGAGGGGAAAAGAGTGGGGCGGTGGTTTGAAAGGGAGAGGGGTAAGGAAATGGAGAGGGTGAGGGGCTAGGATAGGCCGACGCAGATGGGAGTGAGGGGCCGGTCGGGGTAGGTGAGGGAAAGGTGAGGGAGGAGGGGGTTAGGGTGTGCACTGGCTAGGGAAATAAATGGGAAAAAGAAGAGGAAAGGGGATGTTGGTGTGGCTCTAAACACGAATGGATAGGAGCTGTGAAGATGGTGGAGAAGGACGGTGGCCGAAGAGGTTAAGGGGGATGGCTGATGGCGGCTAGGTTTTTGGGTGAAGAAGAAGACAAAATAAATGAAAAGAAAAGGGGCTAGGGTTTTAAATGGGGGACACGATCGTGTAAGGCCCGTGTTGGGCCATACGATCGTGTCACACGCCTTTGTGGTATCCTATTCAGCCCGTGTGCTTT
Source organism: Gossypium arboreum (assembly GCF_025698485.1). Classification (NCBI taxonomy): domain Eukaryota; kingdom Viridiplantae; phylum Streptophyta; class Magnoliopsida; order Malvales; family Malvaceae; genus Gossypium; species Gossypium arboreum. The sequence continues at coordinate 68,378,880 of NC_069072.1, forward strand.
TAATAATCCACGCCCAGTCTTTACATGACCTAGGACATGCCCGTGTGTCCAGGTTGTGTGGTTCACACGGTTCGCTTCTCCTGTGCCTGTGTGCAATTAATAAAATAAGCCCAGTTTTGACATGGCCTTGGACACGCCCCTATGTTTATGCCATGTTGTTCACACGGCCGTGTCGTATGGCCGTGTGTAGTCTCCTTCACTTCTGCCACGCCCATGTGACCTCCCACACACCCATGTGATCAAACACACTGCCGTGTGCCTTGTCCATATAACTCTTTGACTTGTTTTTAAATTGAAAATTTTAGCTCTAGGTTTCACATGGACTTGGACACGCCTGTGTGTCCAGGCCGTGTGGTCCACATGACCGTGTCATACGGTTGTGTGGACTATATTTAGGTTATGTCTCTATCGATTTTTGGGAATTTAAGCTCCAGGATCCACACGGCCAAGAACATGCCTGTGTGTCCAGGCCGTGTAGGTTACAGGCCATGTCACCAGGCCGTGTAACTTTCTGTCAATTTCCTTAAAATTTAAAACCTAAGTTTCAAGATCCACACGGCTAAGGACATGCCCGTGTGTCCACGCCGTGTAGGTTACATGGCCATGTCGCCAGGCCGTGTAACTCGTTTTCGCACCCCTGTTAGGCCACACGGCCAATGACACACCCGTATGCCAAGGCCATGTTATCAAAAACCTGTATTTTTAATATTTAGTTAATTTTTAAGAAATACTATGAAATGAAAGTAAAGAAATTAGTGGTGTTAACACTCGGGTTGCCTCCCGAGAAGCGCTTATTTAGAGTCTAAGCTAGACTTACCTTGTGCACATGATTACGAGGGTTCACGGAGCTGAAGCTCCTCTCTATCATTTCTAAAATCGCCACCATTATAAAGTTTAAGTTGATGACCTTTTACCTTGAATGTGCCATAAATTGGATGAGTTACCTCTATCGTATAGGGGAAAATGGTTTGTACTACGAATGGACCTGACCATTTTGATTTCAGCTTTCTGGAAAATAACTTGAGCCTTGAATTATATAAAAGGACAGGATCTTCTGTTGCAAATTGTTTGGGCTGCTTCAAATGAGCATCATGGCGTCGCTTTGTCGCTTCTTTATATAATCGTGAGTTCTCATAAGCATTTGCTCGCCACTAATCTAACTCGTTCAGCTACATCAATCTCTTTTCACCTGCAAGTTTGAGATCATAGTTTAAGAATTTTATAGCCCAAAATGCTTTGTGCTCTAATTCAAATGGTAAATGACAACTTTTCCCATAAACAAGTTTGTAAGGAGATGTTCCTATGGGTGTTTTAAAAGTAGTTCTATAGGCCCAAAAAGCATTATCTACTTTCATCGCCCAATTTTTCCTATTTGATTCTACAGTTTTCTCTAGATGCATTTAAGCTCTCGATTTGCGACTTCAACTTGTCCATTGGTTGAGGGTGATAAGGGTAGCTGTCAACTTTATTAAATTTAGAGTTACAAAAATGTGTACCCCTATCACTAATAATTGCTCTTGTTGTTTCGAATCGAGAAAAGAGTTTTCTGAGAAATCTAACTACCACTCTAGCATCATTAATAGGTAAAGCCTGAGCTTCTACCCATTTTGACATAAAATCGACTGCTACAAGGATATATTTATTACCAAAGGAATTATGAAAAGGGCCCATAAAATCAATGCCCTAGGCATCAAATATTTCACATGAACGCATACAGGTTTAAGGCATTTCATCATGTTTAGAGATATTACCTGTTCTCTAGCATCTATCACAAGAAGTAATATACCTGTTAGCATCCTTGAATAGTGTGGGCTAATAAAAACCTGATTCAAGCGTTTTATGTGCTATCCTAGTCTCACTGTAATGTTCTCCTGTTGGTCCTGAGTAGTAGTGTTCCAAGATTTTACTCACTTCTGATTTTGTAACACATCTCTGAATCACTTGATCTGCACATACACAAAAAAGAAAAGGTTCCTCCCAAAAATAATTTTTCACATCGGCAAAGAATCACTTCTTTTGACTATGTGTCAACCCTTTTGGTAGGACGTTAGTTGTTAAGTAGTTTGCAATATCCGCAAACCAAAAAACTTCTGAGTCAGTTCTAACCAAAAGCTGTTCCTCAGGAAACAAGTCATTTATCTCATTCTCATCAAGCTCCTTGAGATGTGAATTTTCTAACTTGGAAAGGTGATCTGCTGCAAGATTTTTAGCTCCCTCCTTGTCCTGGATTTCTAAATCGAATTCCTGTAATAATAAAATCCATCTTATAAGTTGAGGTTTTGCACCTGATTTAGTGAGGAGATAATGAAGAGCAGAATGGTCAGTGTAAACGACAACTTTAGATAAAATCAAAATATGGCCTAAATTTATCGAATGCAAAAACCACAGCTAGCAATTCTTTTTCTATAGTAGTATAGTTTTCTTGTGTAGTTGTCAATGTCTTGCTAGCATAATAAATCGGATGAAAATGCTTGTCTCTTCGCTGTCCAAGAACTGCACCTACTGCAAAATCACTCGTATCGCACATTAGTTCAAAGGGTAAATTCCAATCAGGTGCAACTATAATCGGAGCATTAATTAGTTTATTTTTAAAAGTATTAAATGCTTCTAAACATTCCTGATCGAAATCGAAAGGCACATCTTTTTCTAGCAAATTTATTAAAGGCTTAGCTATTTTAGAAAAATCTTTAATAAATCTTCTATAGAAACTAGCATGTCCTAAAAAGCTTCGAATAGCCTTAACTGAGCAAGGGAGAGGTAATTTTTCAATGGTCTCAATTTTTGCTGTATCAACCTCAATCCCTTTACTAGAAATTTTATGACCTAGCACAATCCCTTCTTGAACCATGAAGTGACATTTTTCCCAATTAAGTATAAGGTTCGTTTCCTCACATCTCATTTAAACTTATTTTAAAATTTTAAGACAATGATGGAAAGAATTACTGAATACCGAGAAGTCATCCATAAATACCTCCATAATGTCTTTTATGAGTTCATCAAAAATAGCCAACATGCATCGCTGAAAAGTAGCAGGAGCATTACATAATCCAAAAGGAATTCGTCAGTAGGCAAACGTACTATATGGATATGTAAATGTCATTTTTTCTTGATCCTCGGGAGCTATTGGGATTTGAATGTAGCCAGAGAGTCTGTCTAGGAAGCAATGATACATATGCCTAGATAATCTTTCAACATTTGATCAATGAATGGTAAAGGAAAGTGACCTTTTCTTGTGGCATCGTTTAACTTCCTATAGTCAATGCAAACTCTCCATCCCGTGACTGTTCTTGTTGGAATCAATTCATTCTTCTCGTTTGCTACAACAGCCATGCCTCCCTTCTTAGGAACAACTTGCACAAGACTCACCCAAGTACTATCAGAAATAGGATAAATAACTCCAGCATCTAGAAGTTTAATTACCTTTGCTTTAATGACTTCTTTCATGTTAGGATTCAGTCGTCTTTGAGCTTGCACACATGGTTTGTATTCATCCTCCATTAAGATTTTATGAGTGCAAAAAGAAAAATTGATCCCTTTAATGTCAGAAATCTTCCAAACTATGGCTCTTTTATACTCCTTCAATACTTGTAGTAGCTCATCTTTCTCATTTGGCTGCAAATCTAAAGCATTAATCACTGGTAATGTAGAATTATTTCCAAGAAACGCATATTCTAAGTGATTTGGTAATTGTTTCAATTCCAATTTGGGAGGTTCCTCAATAAAGGGTTTTAATTTTAATTCATTGTTTACCTCAATACCCTCATAACTTAGTTGCCTCAGTGACAACTCATTAGAATCTAAATCAACTTTTGTCTTACCTATCACTGCATCATCGTCATCTACCTCCTCTCCTTGAACAAGACACAGTTCCAACGTGTCCTTATGAACGGTTTCCTGTAAACAATCTTGAATAACATGGTCAATATAATCAATAAAATAACAGGAATCATCTTGTTCTCTAGAGAATCTCATGGCATCATAGCTTTTAAAAATAATTTCTTTGTCACCTACCCTAAGCACAAATTTACCATCACCCACATCAATAACAACCCTAACAGTGGCTAAAAATGGGCGACCTAAAATTAAAGATACTTCAACATCCTCATCCATGTCAAGCACAACAAAATCAACAGGGAGTATGAATTTATCTACTTTTACAAGCACATCTTCAATAATACCCCTAGGATATTTAACAAATCTATCAGCTAATTGAATACTCATCTTAGTGGGTTTTGGTTCCCCAAGACCAAGCTGCTTGAACATTTTATAAGACATCAAATTAATGCTAGCACCTAAATCAGCTAATGCATTCTCAATATTTAAACTACCAATTAAACAGGGAATAGAAAAGCTTCCTGAATCTTTCAGTTTGGTTGGTAGTTTATTTTGGAGAATAGCTGAACATTCCTCGTTGAGTTCCACAGTAGATAGCTCTTCAAACTTCCTTTTATTCATTAATAGCTCTTTCAAAAATTTTGCATATGTAGGCATCTGCGAAATAACTTCAACAAATGGTAAGTTAATATGCAACTGTCTAAAAAGTTCAAGAAATATACCGAATTGTGCATCCATAAGGTCTTTCTTCAACTTTGCTGGATATGGGATTGGTGGTTTATATTCCTTGAGTACCGGTGTTATACTCACTTCGGGTTTCACCTTCACATCCTTTTCCTTATTAGATTCCTGTGGCGGCTTCTTTTCAGGTTCAGTTAACACTTTCCCATTCCTTAATTCAACTGCTTTCACATGTTCTTTTGGTTTAGTTCGGCGTTACTAGGTAAACTACCTTGTTGCCTTTTTGAAACTAATTTAACAAGCTGCCCAATTTGGTTTTTAAGCCCTTGAATCGACGCTTGCTAATTTTTCAAAGCTGTCTCAGCATTTTGAAACGAATCTTTGACACTAAAATAAAATTTTCCAGCATCTCTTCAAGGTTCGGTTTCTTTTCTAGCTGATAAGGTTGTCACTAAAAACCTGAAGGGGCTAGTGGTCTTTGATTTCCTTAACCTCCCCATGAGAAATTCGAGTGGTTCTTCCAACCTGCATTATAAGTGTTACTGTAAGGGTTGTTTTGAGGTCTAGAATTATTACCCATATAATTTATTTTCTCATTCTCCATGCTAGGACCGTAGGGTAAATATTTTTGCATTATTTATTCCACCTCCACTTGTGTCACACTGCATTATCGGATATACCTACGTAGAAACACATAAACCATCAATCTTTTTATTCAAGAGTTCTACTTGGTTCGATAACATGGTGACTGCATCAACGTTAAAAACACCAGTTGCTTTTGTCGGCTTTGTCCTCGTGACTTGCCACTGATAATTATTCAATGACATATCTTTTATAAACTCATAAGCCTCCTTAGGTGTTTTATTATTTATAGTACCACTGGCAGCTGCATCAATCATTTGCCTAGTTGAGGGGTTCAAACCATTGTGGAATGTCTGAACCTGTAGCCATAGAGGTAACCCATGGTGAGGGCACCTTCTCAATAAATCTTTATATCTCTCCCATACATTATATAAGTTCTCTAAATCCATCTGTACAAAGGAAGAGATATCATTCCTCAATTTGGCTGTCTTAGCCGGTGGGAAGTACTTCAGCAAAAACTTCTCGGTCATTTAATCCCAAGTAGTGATAGAACCTCGTGGTAGGGAGTTCAACCACTACTTAGCCTTATTTATCAACAAGAAGGGTAATAACAGTAAGCGAATGGCGTAGCCAGAAATGTCGTTGATCTTGAAAGTGCCATAAAATTCCAAAAGATTAGCCAAGTGAGTATTTGGGTCTTCATCCTGCAAACCATCGAACTGAACAAACTGTGGAATCATTTGAATAGTGTTAGGTTTCAGTTCAAAAATATTTACAGTAATAGCATGCCTAACAATACTCGATTCAGCCCTAGTGAGAGTGGGCTTAGCATAATCGTACATAGTATGAGGAGCAGGATTTGGATTTGGAAGATCCACAGGAAGTAGCTGATTATTTTGATTATTAGCCATCGCTTTAGTAACGTCATCTTGCTCTTCCACTATACTTTGTCTGTTCTGCCTTGCTTCTCTACGGTTTATGTAAGCTGTACTTTCAATTTCACTGTCAAATAAAAGTGGTCCCGACAGGTTTCTTCTAGCCATAAACTAAAGGAACCTACCAGAAGCAAATAAAAGAAAAATTAGTGAACAAAAAAATAAAATGAAAATGAAAATGAAAATAAAAAAGGCTAAATTAATAAAATCAAGCATTCCTGATATCTTAGTCCCCGGCAACGGCTCCAAAAAACTCGATGACATCACGAACTAACTAAAATACGACAAAGGCAAGTGCACCTATCAAATGTTAGTATAGCTATGGTGAGTCGGGAATATCGTATCCATCTTTTTATTATCTAACCAAATAAATTGAAGGGATTTATTTTAACCTAATCTTAACTAACCTAATTACTAAGACAAAATAGAGAATGAATTGGGAAAATAATTGAAGAAAACCGATGAAAGAGACAATACCCAGGAAAGAATCCACCTAGACTTCACTTATTATTCTAAATCTAAATTAAACAATTTATTTACTTGTCTTGATCTGTAGAAATCCCTAACTTATGTTAATATCTCTTTCGAGAATAAAAACAACTGACTTTAGGTTGATTAATTGAAATCTCTTTCTAATTAAAACCCCTACTGTCGCATTAACTCGATCTATAGATTCCCCAATTAGATTTGACTCTAATTCGGTAGATTTATGTCGACCTATTTCTAGGATTACATGCAACTCCACTCAATTATGCCAGATCTTCTCTTAAACAAGGACTTTTGCTCCACTGAATAAGTACATCAATCATGAATTAATATCCTAAAAACATTAAAACATGAAATAAGAACACATAATTGAGATCAAGAACACATATTTATCATGTAATTTAGAAAAATCAAATAATAAGATTCATCTTAGGTTTCATCCTCCATAGGTATCTAGGGAATTTAGTTCATACTTTGGGAGGAAAACAACAAAACATAAAGAAACCCAAAAAGTTCGAGAGAAATTGAATGGAGATCTTCAGTCTTGAAGGAGATCCTGCTTCTAAGTTGAATCTATTGGTGTTTTTCGAGTCTTTTCTTCGTTTAGCTATGCGTGTTCCCTTAGGTCCTCTTCTAGTGTGTATTTATAAACATTAGAATGCTCAGAAACCCTAAAAATTGGTTTTTTCATATGTTTGGGAAACAATGAGTGATATCGACACGGGCTGCCACATGGACGTGTGGCCAGCCCGTGTAGCTCACATGGGCGTGTGCTCAGCCCATGTGGGAATGGTCTTGGCCGTGTGGATCCTTAAATCAGCCCATTTTGTCCGTTTTTGGCCCGTTTTCTGCTCCTTTTGTTCTCTATGCTCTCCTAAGTATAAAACATGAAATTAAAGGATTAGGAGCATCAAATTTGCTAAATTAAATAATAAATCATCCAAAAAATGCATCAAGAATAGGATTAAAATATGTTACTTTTATGGCTTATCATGATATGTGGTGGCTTTAACCGAAAAAAATTAGAGGTAGTTAGCTTTAACGATCAAAGGTTTTTTTTATGCATTTTGTCAATTGAGTGGAAAAAAAAGCAGGGACTTAATTGTTTCTTTTAAAAAATTTGAGTCATTTTTTATGCATCTTGATAATTCAAGGTTGCAACTAAGTGCCAAAAAAAAAGAAGAAGCAGGGGCTTAATTGCTTTTCAAAAGGTCTTTTTGATGCATTTTAAAAATTCAAGTATCCAATTGAGTGTAAAAAAAATAGTAGGGACTTAATTGACTTTTTTGAAAAAGTTTGAGGGCTTTTTATGCCGTTAAACCATTTTTTATCACCAGGCTTAGCTGGCTTTTAAGGTTTTTGTTGTTTTATTGAGCTCAGTAGGAGTAGTTCATTTGATTTTTCTTATTTTAAGGAAAGTTAGGTTTTGTCTTCAAGTGGGTGTATGGACAGTTAGGTAGGTCTGACTATTAATGGAAGTCCTAGACTATTCTAAAAAATAAAGTCACTATTATCGTGATTCCACAAAAAGATTATCTGTTGTTATTTTGGTAATGGTCACATTATGTGGCACATTAATGTGGTTTTCCACGTAATAAAAAATATGAACAAAAGTTTTTTTACTTTTTTATTTTTTGAAAAAAAGACTTCCATTCATTGAATTCTAAAACACATACTAAACGAAATAGGCCATCATGACTCAATAACCAAAAAAAAAGCAGCAAGTGTCAATAGACCCCTCAAATGTAGCCCAAAGAAAAACAAAATAGAAACCCGACAATGCAACCAGAAAGACAGCTTGGGGAAGCCAAGATTCCCAATGTCCAAGAGGTGACAACGATGAGCAGGATAATGGAAAAATCAAGGGTGAAGTAGGACGAATCAATAGTAAGGATCTACTTCGACAAAGCATACTAGAGAAACCTAAAAAGGAGGGTCGCCCCACCCAGTGTCTGCAGCAACCTCGAGTTCAACTTGGAAAGGGACCTCTTTTACCCAAAACTAATCTGATGCCATCGAAACCCTAAATATGTAAGTAGGTGAGCTACAGAATTTTGCTCCCTATAATAGTGTCAGATTTCAACTGCAGTGAAACTGTTAAGTAGTCTTTGTTGACCCTCCTAGATAAGAGCCCTAATCTTCGATCCGTCCTCACCTGTATTTCAAAATTTACGAATGACATGCACAAATCCCCCTCAAAAACAACCCGAGAGAGACCCAGATCGTGAGCAAAGTCCACGGTTGTGATAAAAGCCAACGTCTCCATCGTAAAAGCTGAAGAGACATGTTGATAAAGGTGAGTGCAAGCCTCTAGCACTTGGTCATGGCTATCACGAACAACCACACATAAGCAAAAAAAGCTAGTACCCCTTGTACGCAACATCAAAATTGGCCTTCACCAGAGGTGCAGCCAATGGTAGCCAGCGCATAGTACATGAGCCCACGGAACTCACAACTGGCATGCCCAAAGCAGACAAACCACCCAGATACGAACAAATGAAAGAGAGCAATTCCAGAGGTATTTAGGAGAGGCCTTCGTGGTATTGACGATTCCTCTCCAACCAAAAAGCCTATACCGTTGTAAATACGAACTCAGTTCCATCCCCAGAAAAAGCATTACACAAGAAACCTAGCCAACTCACCTAACTGGAATCATTGTTGGATACTGGCGAGGAAATGCACAAATGGTCCCATACTAAAGCAGCAAAAGGGCAATCCCAGACAACATGGGTAGTCGTCTCAGGTACAGTTAGACATTTAGGACAAAATTGGGTGTGAGGGATGTGGCTGTTGTAGAGATTGTATAGAGTAGGAGCATAGTCCTTGAGAAACTTCCAAACTGTAATGTGAACTTTAGGAGGGGCACAGGCCTTCCACAACCTTTTAAAGAGATCTTAGGAACTCATAGGGTAGATATGGTTAGATGGCAATAGGGAGAAAGGTACAGACAATCGAAACATTTTATACCGGTGCGAACAGCATAACAACTCGTCAGGTCCCCTTTCCAAACTACCATGTCATCACCAGCAAAAGGAGACAGAGGAACACTCAAGATACAAGCAGCTTCATCATCGGAGAACACCTCCAATATCAAGGTAATATTCTATTGGGCCAAATCTTGTAGAATCAAACCGCTCACCCAAGTAACCATAGTATTAACACATGTGTTTTCCATTCGACAGTTACCAGTCCCTAGAAGCCAACAATCATTCCTAATAGAGATGGAATGCCCAATACGCACCTGCCATCTAAGGCCCTTCTCTGACAGACCCCGAAAGCACTAGATGCTAGCTAGGTATAAAACAGGTTAGATCCCAGTTCCACCCATAAAAAATCCACATTAGAAAAGTATCTTACTTTAAAAACCCAACCAAATGCTACGCTAGGTATAAAACATGTGAGATCCCAGTTCCTCCCGCAAAAAATCCACATTAGAGAAGTATCTTACTTTAAAAACCCAACTCATAAGCAACCCGGGTCCATTAAAATAAGCCAACATTGCTTCGTAAGAAGCGCAATATTAAATTTTGTCAAATCACGAAAGCCCATACTCCTTCACACCTCAACGTACACAACAATGCCTAAGAGCACCAAGGAATTCCCCTACGGCTGCCTAATTTTTTCCACCAGAACTTACTCATAATAGCCTTGAGGTTACCACATAGAGATATAGGAAACAAAAAACATTACATTGTGAGCGTAAGAATTGCCTACAAAACTGATTTAATAAAAACACCCCGACCTCCCTTAGATAAGTAGCTCAAATTCCAACCATCAATGCTACATTGAAAATGATCCTTGAAGTGCTGGAAATTCTCCCTCTTACTCCTCCCAACCATCGAGGGGAGACCCAAATACTTAGTCAGATGAGTGATAACTCATTCTCCTAAAATAGATTCAACAAGAGAGCCATTCGATGGAACAACGTTGGAGCTAAAATAAATCGCAGGTGTATCAAAATTAACCAATTGTCCAAAGTACCTCCCATACTCATGTAAGATAGATTGAACAGTGGCTGCACTCTCTGTAGTAACATGCCTAAAAATCATACAGTCATTCGTAAAAAGGAGATGAGTGAGACATGGACTAGACTGACCAACACGAATACCACCAAAAACTCCCTCCTACTAGGCCAATCGGAACAAAGCAGAGAGACCCTCCCCACACAAAAGGAAAAGAAAGGGGCTTAAAGGATCACCCTGGTGGAGGCTTCACGATGGCAGGAAATGTGCAATAAAACACCTTCTGAATACCACAAAATAAGAAATCATACGGACACAAAGTATGATTATTAAAGACACCCAAGCAAAACAAAAAAAAATCTGAAGCATAACAGCCTCTAGAAAACTCCACTCAACCCGATTGTAAACTTTTATCATATCAAGCTTGAGAGCAAAATAACCTTTCTGACCACTTCGCTTTTTTCTGAAAGAAGTGAATCACTTCATAAGCCACAAGTTATTAGTGATAAACCGATCAGGAACAAATGCACTCTAGGATTCATCAATATAAATAGCCAACACCCATTTAATTTGGTTCACAAGTACCATTGAAATAATCTTGTACAACATATTACAGAGGCTGATTCGGTGAAACTGTAACATACGGGTTGGATTCATGCCCTTTGACACCAAAGCAACTCCTCCTTATCAGCTTCCATATTAAGAGCCAACTTAACATCAGTGATCTTTGCCAAAATATCATCGGAAAGTTCTACCTAATTCAAATGCTCTAACCAAGCCATAGCATCCCAAGCAAACCTGTATTTGTGCCTAGTGAGCACCATGCTCCAAGTTGACAAAGCAACATTTGAAGTTCAAAGGCGATAAGGAACCGACCCACTACTTGCTATCCAGAGGCGTCAAATCTCATCCTCATAAGTATGCTCAGAAACTCATCAAGTTTAAAAAAAAAATAGGCTTGCAAAAGACTGAAAAGAAACCCCAGACAACGCACACTGATGGTAACAATTGGACATTGATTAGATACCAAATGACGGGCATGTAGAACCCAAGAAGTAGACAAATGATTCCTTCTTAGAGCAGTAGCAACACAGCGATTGAATCGTTCTCGAAATTGACCCTGTTCCCAAGTAAACCATTGCCTAAAGAAACCTAGATCATGCAACTCACAATTCGCCAAGGTAGAGAGAAAATCCTCCATTTGCCTCTCTTGGTGAACACGACTCTTTTTTCTTCTTAAAAGCATAAGAAATCTCATTAAAGTTAGCAGCGACAATCCATAGCAAACCATTATCACGCCCCAACTACTTAAGTAAGCATGACAACTCCATTCAGTCATGCTCAGCTAGGGACCCATAGAACTCTGTGAGTCCTCAACTCATCTAATCAATACCATCAGCGACAACTTCATCGATATGGTGACTTGAAAAGCTCTGTAAATGAACCTGGCACCTCAGTTTCTATCCCAACGAAAGGCCACCCTGAGTACCAACAGCCGAAACATCCAAACCACAAAGAAAACTGAATTGATGACGAACCATCTCCGTACACCTAGCGTCTAGTTTCATTTCCAAGAGAAAGATCACATGGGGATTGTATCTCTGTAATGTATGCTGTACATGATGAATGTTTTTTGGATTCCCCAAATCATAAGCATTCTAACAAACCAGGTTCATAGCTGTCAGTTTGTAACTGCCCGATTTTAGGCCTAGTCAGAGCAGAGGTTTTGGAACCACTAATCTAAAGTCGTAGAAATTATTTTAATATTATTTTATGTGTTATAGCATGATTATATGAGTGTGGTGAATTAATTTCAGTGATTGCATGCTTAATTTTGAAAAAGGACTAAATCGCATAAAATGCAAAAATTTTGTTCTACTAGCTAAAGGTGTCAAATATATATGGAACATTAAAGTAGAGGTCCTTATTGAGTAAATAGACCAATAAAATGTTAGTGGTTGGACATGGAGCCTTAATTCATGGAATGGTCAAAGGTTAGGTGACTTAATTTATAATAAAATAATAAACCTAAAGGCTAGCTATCATCTTTTTCATTTTTCCTTTCTCTCCACCAAAAATTTCAACTAAGAGGGGGTTTTTGAGAGCTCAAAATTTTAGTAACTTCTATCCCTTGCAAGTAAGTGATTTTGGTGGTCATTTTTGTTGATTTTTTGTGTTTTTTGGAACCCTTATATCTTAATATAGCTAATGAAGGGACTATTTTGCAAAATGGTTGAAAGTCTAGGGTTTTACCATGAGACTATTCATGTTGTTTGCTGAATTTTTATAAAAGAAAATGAATCATGGTTGTTAAATAAACAACTTTTGTGAAGTGGTTTTCATGAAAACATATAAAAGAATCATTTTGTGAAGTTTATAAAATAGGTTACAAATGTGTGAAATAATTGAAATTGTGAGATGCTTTAGGCTTAAAGTAGTTTTGGCTAGGCTTGGTTAAAGTGGAAATTCGATGAAAATCATTTTACGAGCGTAGGGGAAAAGTTATAATTTTGTGAAAGTCTAAAGGCAAAACAGTCATTTTTCCAAAGTAGGAATTTTGGAATGTCTTGATTAATTTGATGATTAAATAAATAAATTTTATCATTATAGTCAAGAAATATGGAATCTGGACTTAGACTGGGGGAAAACCAAGCTAGTGGACTAAATCAAACTAGTCGCCCATATTTTGTATACCGAGGTAAGTTACACATAAATATCACAATTCTATTGTTATTATGCATTAAATAATTGATATTGCATGAAATGTTCAATTTTCTTATGAATATGCATGACGAGATTTGATGTGGTAAAACTCCCGGTTGAACCGTAGGAATAGATCGGATATCCATGCCATGATACTAGGGTTATTTGAGCCAGTGTAAAGGAACATGGCATCGGCATTGATATGAGAGCTACTGTAAGAACACGTCCTAGACATGGCATTAGCCTTGATATGTGAGGTAGTGTAAGACCATGTGTGGGACATGGCATCGGCCTCGATATGTGAGCCAATGTAAGACCATGTGTGGGACATGGCATCGGCATCGATATGTGAGCTACTATAAGACCATGCTTGGAACACGACATCAACATCGATATATGAGAGCCAGTGTAAGGCCATGTCTGGGACATGGCATTAGCATCTTACTCTTTTGTATGAGGCTTATTAGGTATCCTTTACTATTCTAACTGGTTCAATGGGTGATTTAAAGATTATATCACGATTGAGAAAAGTTACGATTATGTTGCAAGTGGTACAGGTACCTACACGAAACTCATAAGAATGAGCTCGGGTTGTTTATATGAGTAGTAAGGATGAAAATAAGTAAGTTATGTCTATAGTCATTTGAGGATCTTGTGCAAGTGTATGAATATGATATTATTTGGTAAAGTGATGTTAATTATTTACTTGTGACTTACAAAGCTTTATGCTTACTTCCTCTCTTTTCCATTTTCTTATAGTGCCGCCAAGCCAGCTCGAGAATCAAGGGATGTCAGAGGTATTGATCACACTATCACCAAAAGTTTTTAGTATAGTTAGTTTAAATGTTTTGAGCGTGGCATGTATAGGGACTTCGTCTTTTTGTTTAGTGCCATATTAGTTTAGCCATAAGTGTTGGCTCATATGGATGTGATATTCATTTTGTATAGACTATTGATGTTGGCTAATATTGATTATTATTAAATGCATTTGATGAAAATTCTCATAGATGTATTTGTTGCATGGTTTGTGTTGATAAGTAGGAGATGCTGTATGTGATAGGAAATGGCTTGGAAGATGTATGGATGCCTAGGTATTGGCTGATATGTTCATTTGTTTATGTGGTATTGGTATTGTTTGATGTCTTTGTAGGTGGGCGCAACTAAGGGTGACAAAAAGGCTTGGTAAATAGCCTTGCTTTTGTCCACACGAGTAGACACACGGGCGTGTGTCTAGACTGTGTGTGACACACGGTCTACCCCATGGGTGTGTAGTCAGGCTGTGTGTCCCTTGCACCTAAATTTGGAAAAATAGAAGGCCCAGTAGTAACCACATGGGCCGAGACACTTTCATGTGTCTCAATCGTGTGGAGGACACAGCCTAGCACACAGGCGTGTGTCTTGGCCGTGTGCCCTTAAAATGGTTGATGACGTTAGAAACAAAATGTCAAAGTTTTTGTACATGGGATGAGACACAGGAGTGTGCTAGGCCATGTAGTAGAAGTCAGCAAAAGAGGAGCGCTGACCGGACTCAGCAGGCTGTCTGAGCACGATACCCTTTTCCTCGACATAGTGTGCAACCAAACACTGGACTGGGACTATCGATGGCATGGCAATGTCCTCAAGGAGACGTACCATCCTAAAAGAACATCTTTCATGCCAAGGGTTAATCTAAGGGGGCAGAAACTCTTACTGTGGCCTAGTTTCCCACAGAGGAAACAAAAAACCTTAAGGCGTTCATACTGGAATCATGCATAAACACACTGTTGGGAAGACAAAGCAATTAGTTTTTTCATTTCAACGAAAGTCGGATATCCACCCGAACTCGTAGGTGCATGAATTGATATAGACCAAAGCAAAGAGTAATGGAATCAAAGTCCAAAAAAGTGCCAAGAAAATTACCAAACTTCTTGGCTAGATGTTTAGTGCAGTACCCAACAGGGAGGTCATTGACTTGCACCCAAAAATCAACAAAACACATGGATACTTAGAGAGGGTCTTCCTTCACTAGCATGCAATGAAACACCAACAAGTGGTTATTAAAGGTTTATGGATTGCCCTGAATAACCCATTTGATGTCCAATTTAGCATAAAACTAAAAGAGGAAATGCTTCTCCCCCAAATCAGATATAGAAATACCCCCAATTGGGTGCCACAGATTCGCAATTGTTGACCACATTACTTCAAAATGGACTACACTTGCCCTCAGAAAACAACCCATCAAAAAAAATCAAACCTGAACATATTTTTTGAAGCACCTAGAAGAACCGACCATGCATCATCCTCATCACCACGAAGAGTTAGTCCCATAATTTCATACTACATGATCAAACCAAGGAAACAAGAAACACAGTCAAATCACAACAAATCTCAAAAACATAGTCTTCAAACAAATAAATCTAGCAACAAGTGCCAAGAGACAGACAAAAAAATCTAATAAACCTTCAATTAGGTTTCTTATAGGAAACCTTTTACAGCATACAAGAAAATTAATTTTGTGGAAAACATTTTTCTTTTAGTTTTTTTTTAAAATTTTTGGAAAAAGGAAATGGGCTATCAAATTACTTTTAGTTTTGTTATTAAAAAATTTATTAGAAAAGAGGAAATGGAATGTCAATTCCTTAAACCTAAAGCATAATCTGAAAACAATGAAAAATCAAAGAGATTTCTAAGCCTTGCTTCCAAAAACATAATCAATAGAGGTTGTTTTCAGAGTTTGGGTGTATTCTTCACACCGTGGTGGCTACTAAAAATTGTTTAGGTTAGGCTTTTTTTGAGAGATGAGACAGGCATTAAATATGATTAGATTTAATTGGTTTTTTTAAAAAATTATATTTTCTTTGAGTTTTTTTTATTGATTTAAAGAGAAAACCTTATTTGATGAAAGGTATTTTTCAATTTGGAAGCACGTTTCAAACCTGATTTGTTATCCTTTTTATGAAGGGTTTGTTATTATCTTCTTTATGAAGGGTTCTCGATTATATATTTTTTTTCAATTTTTATTATCATTTTTGTGACAACCCGAATTAGGGCCTAATCGGAATAGTGGTTTCATGACCACAAATTCGAGATAGAAATAATTGTTTTATAATTATTTTGGGGTTTATGATATGATTGCATGATTTTGTGAAAATTTCGTGATGAAATTCTATGCCTAAAGTGCTTAAATTGAAAATAGGGACTAAATCGAATAAGTTGCAACATTTACATCCCGGAAGTTTTAGTATGAAATTGTTTTGGAATATTAATTAGGAGGTCTTAAATAGCAATTTGACCAATTTTAAATTCATGGACAAAATTAGGACATGGAAGGAATTTTGAAAGTTTAGTAAGGAGGGCATTTTGGTCATTTGGATATTAAATGAAATAAAATGGGAAAAATAACACAAAATTGATCATCATCCTCCTTAGTTGCTGCCGAATTCTCCTCTCTCCATAGCTAGGGTTTCTTCAATTTTCAAGCTCCATAGTAAGTGATTCCAAGCCCGCTTTTAATGTTCTTTACGTTTTTGGAATCCCGGAAGCTCGATTAAGCTTATGCTAGTAATAATTTAACCTAGGGTTCACATTTGGAAAAATACCCATAGGTGAAATTTGTGTATTTTGATGTTTTATGATAGAATATGAGGTTTTAAATTATGTTAAATAACTTGTGCTACTCGGTTTTAAGTGAAAACGAGTAAAACGCATAATCGGTAAAAATACTTATTGTTCATAACTATATGATGGAGTGAGAATTTGATGTTGTTGTAGAAGAGAAAAATGTTCAGCATATCATAAAACATAAGAATAAGGGCTGAAATTAAATTCCCGAGCCTAGGGGCAAAAATGTAATTTTGTAAAAGTTAGGGGGCAAAAATGTAATTTTCCCATAATGTGATTTTTGGATTGAAATAAATAGTATGAGTATTAAATGAGCTAAATGTGTTATTATAGATCAAGAAAGACGTGGAATTGATCTCGAGCTGGGAAGGAAAAAGTTTTGGACTAAATTGCAAAATTTCCACATTTTGCACCAAGGTAAGTTTGTATGTAAATATTACAATAATTTCATGTACATTCTTATATTTCAGCCTATTATATAAACATACTAGCTGATGTTAAAATGTAAATCGACTATTGGAAAAATGGAAATAAATATAGAGAGAGATCCGGTTGAACATTTGGAGAGATCGAATGAAATAGAGGAAGCGTAGCTAGGTCACATGTATGATGCTTGAGTGCACATCATGTGTACAAGAAAGCTACGAGACACCCTGTAGTAGCTAGGTCACATGCGTGATACGAGATGTATCCCATGTAGACAAGAGAGCTACGTGAAAGATAAATGTAGCTAGGTCGCATGCATGATTCCAAGTGAAGGACACCATGTAGACAAGAGAGCTACGTGAAAGGTAAATGTAGCTAGGTCGCATGCGTGATTCCAAGTGAAGGACACCATGTAGACAAGGGAGCTACGAGACAAATCGGTTAGGTCACATGAGTGGTACTAAGTGTTCACCATGTGTACAAGAGAGCCGAACTAAACGAAGTATGATGGTGGGGCTGTGTGCTGAAACCATTAAATATCGAGGATTGATCCGAATTGTTCAACGGGATGGTTTTGTGGTGATATTGTGGTTTGGACCTACACTTATGGTGAATGAAATGTGGTGAAAATGATTTGTGGTATATACATATATAAGATAAAATGAGGGTAGCATAAAGAATGTGTGAAAGAGTGAAATTAGCATTAAAACTGTTTTTAGATGGTAGCAGTGACATGATTTTGAAAAATCACCAAAAATAGGAGGAATATAATTAGAGGTTGAATGAGATGTAAAATTAAAGCTTAATGAGTCTACTTTCATATAAAAGAAACAGAGCAAGCAAAGGAATTCTATATTTTGAGATATTTACAATTGTATGTGACTTGCTCAGGATGAATACGTGATCCCCTGTTCCAACTTTGAAAAATCATTAAAAATTGTACAAAGAAAATTAAGAAATATAGTTTACATGCCTAAATTCCTTATTGAGACTAGTTTTAAATGAAACAGACCTCAGGGTTTTTGAATTGTGTACTGAGAGATATTCAATTCGTAGTAAACAGAGGTCAGATCAGTCGAGCTGTGTAACAGGGAAACTTTAACTAATAAACTGTACTAATCGGCTGAACCAAAATTATAGAAAAAATTAGTAAAAAGCTTTATGAGTCTAGATTCAGGAAATTTTACGGATTTGAATTTCGAGTTTTGTAACCCGAGTTATGATTTATTTAGTGAATATGACGCAGTAGAGACAGCTAAATCAAAGTGGAATGAATAGTGAAGTTAAAGTAGATAAACTTGAATTGTTGTGTAAACATGTTAGATTCTTTAATTAGTATTTACATACTTACTTATTAAGCTATAAGCTTACTTTGTTTCTCTCTTTTGTCTTATAGTGTTCTTCGGCTTGCTCAGGAGTTAAGGATCGTGAAGATCTACCCGCACTATCATACTTTAGGGTACTTGAACTAAACGTTTTGAATTATGGCATGTATAGTAGGCTTAATTATTTTGTTACGTGTCATATTTGTCTAGGTTAAAATATTAGTTACAAGATACTCGACCGGATACTTTGTACAAGCCATTAAAGTGGGCTAATATTGTTCAAGACATATGTTATACGATGCACTATCAAATTGGATGACATATTTATATCTCGATTATGTTTAATGGTATGTGTTATGTTTCGTAATACCTTATATCTGTTCCGTGACAGTAACGGGTAAGGGTGTTACATTTAGTGGTATCGAGCTATGGTTTAGTCGGTTCTCGGACTAATAAAGTGTGTGTAAAAGTCTAGCTATACATGCCATAAAAATATTGTGATAGTGTGGTGACTCGATTATTCTAAACGTGTTTTGTTTTAATATATAGTAATGGATCCCGAAGGAACTGCGGTGATGATGTTGCTAGTAATGCGCCGGCTCCCGCACAAGGGACCGCGCCTGTGGAAAGTAGACCTGAGACATTGAGACAAGGAGATGAGGCTCGGATGCCTTTCTCCAAATGATGAACAATTGGTATCTTGAATTTATTCGAGCAAATCCAAATGCTCAACCTCCTCCACCCTCCTATACCTCGGGCGATTCTCAGAGCTGCTCAAGGTATAGATTTGGTAAGAATGAACAAGCCTCCGGTTGACAAGATTCAAAACAAGGGGCGAAGAGTTTAGAGTAAAGGTCGATGATGATCCCGAGAAAGCGGAATTCGGCTTGAAAATTCTACCCGTGTATTTGATGAGCTCTCATGTACACCGAGGAATGTTTAAAGTGTCAGATCACTTTTGAGAGATTTGGCTTACCACGGTGGAAGACTTTGGTTGCAGTGGTGCCAAAAGAAAAAGTTACTTGGGATTTCTTCCAGAAGAATTTAGAAAGAAATACATAAGTCAGCGATTTATTGATCAAAAACGGAAGGAGTTCCTTGAATTGAAGCAGGGAAAATGTCGTAGCGAGTATGAACGCGAATTTGTAAGACTCAAAGCAAGTATGCTCAGAATGTGTGTCTACCGAGGCCATTATGTGTAGAAGATTTGAAGATGGGCTGAATGAGGACATTAAAATGCTTGTAGGAATTTTGGAGTTGAAAGAATTTGTAGTATTGGTTGATCGAGCTCTTAAAGTCAAGAATTGAACAAAGAAAGAAGAAAAGTCGCTATTGAGGCCCGAGACGTCGAAAAAGATAGATAAGCAAGCCATTTCAATCTCAACCAAAGAGGTCCAAAGAGACAAACCCTCGAATGACAGTTTCATTTGGGGATTCACACAGAGATCGTGGTAGAGCATATTCGGGTCTAAAGCTCAAGCTACTTGATGGCAAGTGTGGGTAATGTGCGACCTAGAAAGCCCGAGTGTCGACAATGTGGCGAGCAACATTATGGTGAGTGTTGGGGACCGAGCGAGCTTGTTTCAGTCTTGGTTCTCGTGAGCATTTTATTAGAGATTGTCCGGAGAAAATTAAAGAAGAAAGATTTGAGTGCTAGATGAATACCACCGCTAGTAGAGGTAGACCACCGAGAAATCTTGGAGGTGGGACTAGTAGTAAAAGCGTGATGAAAGATTTAACGGCAAGATCGAAGCTAGAGCACCTGCTAGAGCTTATGCTATACGTGTTCGAGAAGATGCATCATCTCCGATGTCATTCTTGGTACATTTTCTCTATGATACTATTGTTATTGCATTGATTGATCCGGGTCCACTCATTCCTATATTTGCATGAATTTAGTATCCAATAAAAAGTTGCTGTTGAATTCTTGAGTTTACGATTAAAGTGTCGAACCCTTAGGCCAATATGTGCTAGTTGACAAGGTTTGCAAGAATTGCCCATTAATGATTCAAGGTCACTTTTTTCGCCAACTTGATGTTGTTACCATTTGGTGAGTTTGACGTTATCTTGGGAATGGTGGTTAACATTGTATGATGCTAAGGTAGATTGTAAACAAAAGACACTAGAGTTGAAATGTGAAAATGGAGAAATTCGTGGGTTGAAACAGATGAATCAAATAAATTGCCTATGGTGATTTCGCACATGTCCGCACGTAAATACATGAGAAAAGGTGTGAAGCTTATCCGCTTATGTAATGAATATTGAGTTGCCCTAACTGAAATTTGAATCGTCTGCCGATAGTCTGTGAGTTTCGGATGTATTTCCGGAGGAATTGCCTGGGTTGCCTCCGAATAGAGATAGATTTTGCTATTGATTTGTTGCCGCACCTTGCACCGATCTCGATTGCTCCATATAGAATGGCTCATTGAATTAAAAGAATTGAAGGCTCGATTGCCAGGAGTTAACGGACAAAGGATTTGTGAGACCGAGTTTCTCTCCCTGGGTGCTCTGTATTATTCAGAAGAAGAAGGATGGTTCAATGAGACTTTGCATTGATTACCGTCGACAATAAGGTGACTATAAAGAACAAGTACCCATTGCCGAGGATTGATGATTTATTCGATCGGTTAAAGGGGCCACAGTGTTTTCAAAGATTGATTTGAGGTCCGGTTACTACCGGTGAGAGTTAAGGAGTCGATGTCTGAAAGCGCCTTTAGGACAAGGTATGGACATTATGAGTTTCTTGTGATGCCTTTCGACAACAAATGCTCCACTATATTTATGGACTTAATGAATCAGATCTTCCGCCATATTTGGATAAGTTTGTAGTAGTGTTTATAGATGACATTTTAATTTATTCTCGAGATGAGTCTCGAACATGCGAACACTTGAGAACTATATTGCAAATCTTGAGAGAAAAGAAACTGCTTGCCAAGTTTAGTAAAAGTGAGTTCGGCTTCGTGAAGTCGGATTTTGGGGCATATAGTCTCGGTGATGGTATTCGGTGGATCCAAGTAAGATTTCTACGATCGTTGATTGGAAACCGCCAAGAATGTATCCGAGGTTAGAAGCTTTTTAGGCTTAGCCGAGTATTATAGACGTTTTGTTGAAGGATTTTCGATGATTGCCTCTCCTATGACTAAGTTGTTGCAAAAGAATGTTAAGTTTGAATGGATGATAAATGTCAACAAAGTTTTGAAAAGTTGAAAGCACGATTGATGAAGCACCAATTTTAGTACTGCCTGAGTCGGAAAGGAGTTCAGTAATTTATAGTGATGCATCATTGATGTGCCTTGGATGTGTGTTGATGCAAGAGGGTAAAGTGGTAGCTTATGCTTGAGACAGTTAAAACCGCATGAGAAGAACTATCCTACACATGATTTGGAACCGGCATTGTTGTTTTTGCCTTGAAGATTTGGCGACATTATTTTTACGGTGAAAATGCCGAATTTTTACCGATCACAAAAGTTTGAAGTACTTGATGAATCAAAAGGATCCGAATCTGCTGACAATAAGATGGCTTGAATTATTAAAGGATTATGATCTAGTGATTGATTATCATCCGGAAAAGCAAATGTAGTTCTTGACGCCTTGAGCGTAAAATTTCTTTTTACTTTGAGAGCCATGAACACGGGGTTAGCATTGTCGATGATGGGTCAATCTTAGCGAAATGAGAGCTAAACCGTTATTTCTCCGATTGATTTGTGATGCTCAAAAGAATGATAGTGAGTTGCGGATCAAGAGAACTCAATGCGAATCGAGTTACGACTCGATTTTCGAGTTGGACCGGATGATTGTTTGATGTTTCGAGACAGGATATGTGTGCCGAAAAACGATAAATTGATTCGAAAATATTACATGAGGCTAAAATGGTGTTTATCGTTCATCTGGTAGCACAAAAATGTATAATGATTTAAAGAAGTCGTATTGGTGGCGGTATGAAAAGGGACATTTCGAATTTGTAACCAAGTGTTTGATCATCAACAAGTAAAATTTGAACATCAAGTGCCTTGAGGATTACTTCAACCGGTAATGGTGCCCGAGTGGAAATGGGACAAGATTACCATGGATTTTGTAACCGGTTTGCCTTTAACTCCTAAAAGAAGGATCTTTGTTTGGGTAGTGGTTGATAGATTAACAAAGTCAGCCCACTTTATACCAAGACGCATCGATTACTCACTTGATAAATTAGTGAATTATATGTTGCTGAAATTGTGAAGTTGCACGGAGTACCTATGTCTATAATATCGATAGAGATCCAAGATTTACCTCGAGATTTTGGAAAAAGTTACAAGAAGCTTTGGGTACAAAATTGAACTTTAGTACCGCATTTCATCCACAAACAGATGGTCAAGCAGAAAGAGTAATCCGGTACTCGAAGATATGCTTAGATCTTTGTGTTTTAGAATTTGGAGGTAGTTGGGAGAAATATCTATCTTTGATTGAGTTTGCCTACAATAATGCTTATCAATCAAGTATACAAATGGCACCGTCTGAAGCCTTGTATGGTCGTAAGTGTCGGACTCCTTTATATTGGACCGAGCTTAGTGAGAAGCAGATTCATGGAGTTGATCTAGTTAAAGAAACCAAGAGAAAATAAAAGTAATTGGGATTGCTTAAAAGTCGCTTCAGATCGACAAAAGTCATATGCGATTTAAAAGAAAAGAGATTGAATTTCGGTGGGTGATAAAGTGTTCTTGAAGGTGTCACCATGGAAAAAGATTCGAGATTTAGTCGGAAAGGCAAGTTGAGTCCGCGTTTTATTGGGCGTCTGAGATTCTTGAGAGAATTGGACCGATGGCATATCGGTTGGCCTTACCGGCAGAGTTAGAAAGAATTCATAACGTGTTTCATGTATCAATGTTGCGACGTTATCGTTCGATCCTTCACATGTGATTTCTCCAACGAAATTGAGATTCGATCGGATATGACCTATGAGGAGGAACCAATAAAGATTTTGGCTTGAGAGGTTAAGCAGTTAAGAAATAAAAGTATAGCTTTAGTGAAAGTATTGTGGCACAGACATGGGATAGAAGAGGCTACGTGGGAACCTGAAGAAGCTATGAGGAAACAGTACCCAAACCTCTTTACCGGTAAGATTTTCGAGGACGAAAATCTCAAAGGGGGAGAATTGTGACAACCGAATTAGGGCCTAATCGAATAGTGGTTTCATGACCACAAATCCGAGATAGAAATAATTGTTTTATAATTATTTTGGGGTTTATGATATGATTGCATGATTTTGTGAAAATTTCGTGATGAAATTCTATGCCTAAAGTGCTTAAATTGAAAATAGGGACTAAATCGAATAAGTTGCAAAATTTACATCCCGGAAGTTTTAGTATGAAATTGTTTTGGAATATTAATTAGGAGGTCTTAAATAGCAATTTGACCAATTTTAAATTCATGGACAAAATTAGGACATGGAAGGAATTTTTGAAAGTTTAGTAAGGAGGGCATTTTGGTCATTTGGATATTAAATGAAATAAAATGGGAAAAATAACACAAAATTGATCATCATCCTCCTTAGTTGCTGCCGAATTCTCCCTCTCTCCATAGCTAGGGTTTCTTTAATTTTCAAGCTCCATAGTAAGTGATTCCAAGCCCGCTTTTAATGTTCTTTACGTTTTGGAATCCGGAAGCTCGATTAAGCTTATGCTAGTAATAATTTAACCTAGGGTTCACATTTGGAAAAATACCCATAGGTGAAATTTGTGTATTTTGATGTTTTATGATAGAATATGAGGTTTTAAATTATGTTAAATAACTTGTGCTACTCGGTTTTAAGTGAAAACGAGTAAAACGGCATAATCGGTAAAAATACTTATTGTTCATAACTATATGATGGAGTGAGAATTTGATGTTGTTGTAGAAGAGAAAAATGTTCAGCATATCATAAAACATAAGAATAAGGGCTGAAATTAAATTCCCGAGCCTAGGGGCAAAAATGTAATTTTGTAAAAGTTAGGGGGCAAAAATGTAATTTTCCATAATGTGATTTTTGGATTGAAATAAATAGTATGAGTATTAAATGAGCTAAATGTGTTATTATAGATCAAGAAAGACGCGGAATTGATCTCAAACGGGGGAAGGAAAAAGTTTTGGACTAAATTGCAAAATTTCCACATTTTGCACCAAGGTAAGTTTGTATGTAAATATTACAATAATTTCATGTACATTCTTATATTTCAGCCTATTATATAAACATACTAGCTGATGTTAAAATGTAAATCGACTATTGGAAAAATGGAAATAAATATAGAGAGAGAGATCCCGGTTGAACATTGGAGAGATCGAATGAAATAGAGGGCGTAGCTAGGTCACATGTATGATCTTGAGTGCACATCATGTGTACAAGAAAGCTACGAGACACACCTGTAGTAGCTAGGTCACATGCGTGATACGAGATGTATCCCATGTAGACAAGAGAGCTACGTGAAAGATAAATGTAGCTAGGTCGCATGCATGATTCCAAGTGAAGGACACCATGTAGACAAGAGAGCTACGTGAAAGGTAAATGTAGCTAGGTCGCATGCGTGATTCCAAGTGAAGGACACCATGTAGACAAGAGAGCTACGAGACAAATCGGTTAGGTCGCATGAGTGGTACTAAGTGTTCACCATGTGTACAAGAGAGCCGAACTAAGCGAAGTATGATGGTGGGGTGTGTCTTTGAAACCATTAAATATCGAGGATTGATCTGAATTGTTCAACGGGATGGTTTTGTGGTGATATTGTGGTTTGGACCTACACTTATGGTGAATGAAATGTGGTGAAAATGATTTGTGGTATATACATATATAAGATAAAATGAGGGTAGCATAAAGAATGTGTGAAAGAGTGAAATTAGCATTAAAACTGTTTTTAGATGGTAGCAGTGACGTGATTTTGAAAAATCACCAAAATAGGAGGAATATAATTAGAGGTTGAATGAGATGTAAAATTAAAGCTTAATGAGTCTACTTTCATATAAAAGAAACAGAGCAAGCAAAGGAATTCTATATTTTGAGATATTTACAATTGTATGTGACTTGCTCAGGATGAATACGTGATCCCCTGTTCCAACTTTGAAAAATCATTAAAATTGTACAAAGAAAATTAAGAAATATAGTTTACATGCCTAAATTCCTTATTGAGACTAGTTTTAAATGAAACAGACCTCAGGGTTGTTTGAATTGTGTACTGAGAGATATTCAATTTGTAGTAAACAGAGGTCAGATCAGTCGAGCTGTGTAACAGGGGAAACTTTAACTAATAAACTGTACTAATCGGCTGAACCAAAAATTATAGAAAAAAATTAGTAAAAAGCTTTATGAGTCTAGATTCAGGGAAATTTTACGGATTTGAATTTCGAGTTTTGTAACCCGAGTTATGATTTATTTAGTGAATATGACGCAGTAGAGACAGCTAAATCAAAGTGGAATGAATAGTGAAGTTAAAGTAGATAAACTTGAATTGTTGTGTAAACATGTTAGATTCTTTAATTAGTATTTACATACTTACTTATTAAGCTATAAGCTTACTTTGTTTCTCTCTTTTGTCTTATAGTGTTCTTTGCTTGCTCGGGAGTTAAGGATCGTGAAGATCTACCCGCACTATCATACTTTAGGGTACTTGAACTAAACGTTTTGAATTATGGCATGTATAGTAGGCTTAATTATTTTGTTACGTGTCATATTTGTCTAGGTTAAAATATTAGTTACAGTACTCGACCAGATACTTTGTACAAGCCATTAAAGTGGGCTAATATTGTTCAAGACATATGTTATACGATGCACTATCAAATTGGATGACATATTTATATCTCGATTATGTTTAATGGTATGTGTTATGTTCTGGTAATACCTTATATCTTGTTCCGGCGACGGTAACGGGTAAGGGGTGTTACAGTTTTATGAAAGGTTTGTTGTTTTTCAATTTTTCACATTATGTAGTGAAAGCCCCTAATGTCTTAAAAAATGAATATTAGGAAGCCAATGAAGAGAGTTTTGAGCATGATGGGAGTGCTACAGAAGTAGTAGTAAAAAGTGAAAATGAAAATGAAACAACTTTTGATTGGGAAGTTGTTTTTAGTGATAGTTGTGATCCTTGGTTTAAGGAAAGTGGCTATGAAGTTAGTAATGATGAATAGGAAACATCAAATGTAGAGTCTATTGTATATAGGAATTTGGATGAGTTGAACATGGATGATGTAAAGGTTGAGGATGAGTATGAGAGTGAAAACTCTTGATGCTTTTCATAGTGCACATGAGTTAGATTCAGATGGCTTCACTTGGATTAAGTTCAACATTGAATTTAGCATGGTGAACCTAAAGTTCAAGAAGGGTCTAATATTCCCTAATAGTGAATTTTGCAAAAAGGCTTTAAAGAAATATGGTAGAGTCAACATGTATTATATTAAGTTCAAAAAAAGAGATCCTATAAGGTTGAAGGTAGTTTGTAAGCCTGACTGCACAAGGATCGTATGGGCTTCCTGACCGCAACACAACAAACGAATACTGAATAGAGAATCAACACAGAAATATCAAAAATTAAAATGGCTTAATGGCAAGTGCAACTGGTTAGTTTTAATGTTTTTTTGTTACAACGGAACACAGAGTATTCCAAGAATCGAACCTAAGAGAGATTAGATGATAAAGTGACTAATATTGAAAATGCACACAAATACGAGGTCTAGTTAGCTACTTACTAAGTATTATAGTATGACAAACCATTATCATAGGTTAATTATACTAACTTACACCTAGGAGGACTAAATTGCAAAATAGACAAAAATGCACAAATATAAATTCAATGGAAAAAATTGGTCAGTTGACTTCCTTGTTGCTAGTTAATTCTTGGGTTAGGGATCTAAATTGTTTAAATTTCTAATTGGTCCAGTTTAATCTTTTAGTCACCATTTTACTCTATTAGACGATTTAATTTGGTTTATCTCTTGATCTTACCAAACTAAATTTGGACAATCAAATTGGTCCCAATAGGCTCTCCTCTTAGTCTCACCTATATAACTGTTCACCTAGAGACGTAAATTCTACGTTTTGAAGTCTATTAGATTTACTCCAATTTTTATGATTTAGTCCCTAACCTAAAAACTAACAAGGCAACGTTTCCATCAACCAACCGCAATAATATTTAGTAACTACCCATTGTCAACATAAAAACATTAGTAAAATTCATGCTTAAATGATTCATTAAAGAAAGCATAAAAAACAAGGTTGAGAAAATCTTAGTGACTATCGATGGAGTCTTTGTGGAAGATGATAGCAACACTAATGGTGATGAAAGCACAACCAAAAGGTTATCACACTTTTGCAAATTCACAAAGCTAAAATCTATTAGAAGCTTTAAAGAGAAACCAAAATACAAGGACGAGTTTTTGTATCTAATTGCAAAAAACTTAATGCTACAGTGGAACTAAAGGAATTAACAACTATTAACTAACTAAGCTAAGAAAGAAAGAAATCTAAACCTAAAATGGTGAAAAGAATAAAAGAGACACTAAAAAGATGATAAAAGTTGGTTGTTTTATGTTTGGCATCAAAAGTGTCTTTAATACAACCAAATTACAACCCTAAAGTTAAACAAAAATGCCCTCAGAGTATATAAGCTAATTTAAGTTGGTGTTGGACACAAAACTATCCTTCTAGTATTTTTTTCCCGTCAGACTTCAGTGTCGTGACACCTTCGACAGTGGCATAATATTTACTTTGAGGGTTCTTAATGTCGTGACACCAGCTAGTGACTTTCTTGACAGTGGCCCTGGCTCCTTCACTTCAACCATCAATAGTGGAGTCGTCACCTCGAAGGCTTGAAGTGTTGGAAAATTGTGTATGGAAAATGTAGTGAAAAATAGATTTGAGGAAAAATTAGAGTTTTAATTTTTTTTTCAAAAATTAGAACTTCATTGTGTTATCTAAAGTAATAAACATTTAATGAAAATTATAGTTTTTTGATTCGTTTAGGATGAACGCTTTGACTGAGTAGTCTTCTCTACTATTCTCAAGCTCACGTCTACCAAGTGTGGGCTCGCTTTGAATCAAAAAGTTTTCCACAAAATTACAAGTGGGACAATTTTGTAATTTCTCTAAACTTCTGGGTCAAGTTGTAAATAAGAAAAATATCTCTAGAAATCTTCTGAAATAATTTCTTTAGAGAAATTATGCTCTACAACTTTCTCTTGAATTCAAGTGTGTGAAAAATAATAACCCAAAGCTCTCTTTATATAGAGAGGGTTTAGAGAGTTTAAATATGATTGAACTTAATCATTTTAATATTAAATTAATATAATACTTATCAATATAAATATTACATTAAATTTAATATTAAGAAATTTATTTTAATATTAAATTAATAAAATACTATTAAGATAAGTATTAAATTTAATTTAATATTCAATCTATTGAAATAATATTATTTTTAGAATAGTTAATTTGAAATCAAATTATATGGTAGAGTCCCAAAGAGGAGTGTACTTCTTTCACTGCTCAACCATTGAAGAACCACCGTTGCCGACCATCTGTCGACCACTAGAATGTCGCTCGCCAGCATTGTCGTGCCTAGTGGTGCCATCGTAGGTGTGACACCCTCACGACACCCCCGAGCCAATTCAATTGTTGTCGGTTCGTTCCAGACCAGTGACGGCTCGATTTCACATATCAGGCCCAGTTTGACCAGTTTTTGGGTTTCAACCTCAATTTTGGGTTCTTGGGCTCAATTTTCAATATCAGGTCCAATTTTCAAGTTTGATTACTTATTGGGCCAATTGTCTAACTTGAAAATTAATTTCTAAAAATATTATATTAATTTTAATTAATTTGATTACTTTAATTTCATGTAAGCAAAATTAATTTTCCCAAAAATCACTTAGATTTTCCAAATTAATTTTTCAAGAAAATTCTTTAATAAAATTCTCTAGTTGAACAATCCGCACTATTGCCTAATTTAATTCCACATCGAATAAATTAACTCAATTAAATTATTTCTAAAGTTGTAGAATTTTCTTTTGATTCATATGCAGTTCGATCGAGCTTTTGTTGAGCTAGCAGAAGGACCAATCGGACATATACGATTAGGCTCTAGTAATTACAATTACGTCTAGAAGCATCAATTCGATAATTCGTAATTTACTTAATCATGAAGTTAGTCCACAAGAAGTACCATGATTGAAAACTCTTATTGTATACTCTTTAAAGCAATTCATCCAACTACTTTATTCAATGACCTTGTCATATGTGTGTTACCCTCATATGATATCCTTGATTCCTTTGAGTTAAATCCATTCACTCAATACAATTCTATTTTATCTCATTGTCGCAATTATGTCTTCTTAATTATTAATATGATCACTGTCAACAAATGACTGTGATAAATTGCTCATTCAAGAACAAGCAACCTGTGGACACATTCCCTATTTATCAATCCACATAATGCCAATGAGAGGATATCGTTAACTATTTAATCAAGCTATGAATTCCATTGTTGCTAGTAAAGCCATGTCATACACAAGTCATGTACCCAACATATCGACTATGGGCTTGATCATCTTTACAGCATAAGCCTCCACTTATATCAAAGCACATGAGTTACATACGCATGGTCAGTGACTAAATCAGGATTTAGGTAAATCACACTATGAACATCATAAGTGAATTAATTCACAAATAGATTAAAAATTAATTCATCTTGGGTCCAGTCAAATGTACTCATTGGAAGAATGATACATCCTTCCAATGAGTACATTTATGTGTCTACCTGTGGAGTCAATTGCTTCGATGGCCAAGACTAGTCATGTCCCCAATTGGAATTGTAGATGACAAAATAATCATTCCAAGTATTTAAATCAAATCCTTACTTTGATTCTTTTACGAGATTATGGACTCGTTTAGATTATCTACTGAAGTAAGTTGTCTTTCTCGCAATGTAAACATTTTTATAGTGCCACTAATCATCAATTTAAACTTAGATAATTGATGAGCTAATATTTGTTTGTCACAATTTTTCTATGCATGCAAAACACAAAAAACATAAACACAAAAGATATATAATGAAATGTGAAATTAAATTTATTTATTATTCATTCAAATACAAAGAAAACATTTATATGTTTACTGTAATACAGACACATTTCCCAATAATCTCCCACTTGCCCTAATGAAGCAAATGTGTCTTGTTTCGTATTATCATATCCTCTATGTGTTTGTTAAAATTCCTAGTTACAAGAGCCTTAGTAAACAGATCTGCAAGGTTATATTCAGAAGCTACTTTTACCACATCTACTATTCCTTCAGCTAAATAGATATCTGGACGTGTGTAAAACATAGTATACATAAGGCTTTCAATTTCCAAAGCATATGGAACCTTACTCATATTGCTCTTTTTCTTCTGCTATCTTGGGACAGTCATCCAAAGAAATATGAAAACTCGATTCAGTCAACTAAGCGTCTGGCTTTGCATCGATCATTGCAAACCCTAAACTATAGAGTTAACCATAGTTTAACCAATGAAAATTCTCCTATCGCCATACAAAATGAGGAAGACTACTTTTTTCTCCTTTATACGCTTATAAACACGAGGTCCATTAGCATTTTGCTCAAACCCAAAAGTTTTGATCATTTGATCAAATCTTTTATTCCATGAGCGGGACGACTGCTTATGTCCATAAATAGATCTTAGCAGTTTGCAAACTTTTTGGTCCTTTCCTTTGACAATATAGCCAGTGGGTTGAGCTATATAAATGATCTCATTAAGATAGTCATTCAATACTTTTGTCTTCACATCAATTTGCCAGATCTCATAATCGGGAGCAGCGAAAAGGGATAAGAGTATGCAGATAGACTTGAGAATGGCTATCAGAGAGAAGGTCATATCATAATCGATGCCTTATTTTTGTACGTAGCCTTTCCCTACAAGTCTAGCTTTATCTGTTTCCACTTTCCCTTCTGCATTTCTCTTCTTCTTGTATATCCATTTACATCCGATGGGTTTAATCTCAACCGGTAAGTCTACAAGTTCCCACACCATATTAGATTCCATAGAATCCATCTCGGTATCCATGGCTTGTTTCCAAAGCTTGGAATCAATGTCCTACATAGCCTCCTCGTAAGTGAGTGGATCATCATTGTAACAGCTTGATTTAGACCCTATTCAGAACAGTGGTTTTGGGACCACAAATCCGAGTTGGAAAAATATTTTAATATTATTTTCTGTGTTTTTAAGGTGTGAATTTATGTGTGTAAAAATTTCGTTTGAAAATTTTACTGTCTGGATGTCCGTTTTTTTTTTAAAAAATTACTTAATCGCGTAAAATAAAAAATTTGATAGTTAAATGTGAGAGTGCTTAATTGGATTTGTCTTTATAATATGATGCATTTATAATGCAATTAGACCATAGTTAAAAAGGATGGACAGTTTTGGTATTAATTATCATGGTTTTATATTAATTTTAAAAGGGTAATTTTGTAATATGTTAATAATGTTATAATAATAAAATATAAAACAAAGTTGCATGCAATCATATTTATTTTCAAAAGGTGAAAATACCAAAAGAAAAAGAAAAAGAAAAAGAAAGCAACATTCAGCCATTAGCAAGCTTGATTCAAAGTGAGTTTTAGCTCGATTTTTGATAATTTTTACATTTTTAAGATCGTTGCTATGTTATCTATCAAGCCCATGTCTCAATTTTTGAATTTGATGATGTTTTTTTATTTTACCATTGTTGAAAGCTTGTGATTTTTGTTGTTTGATGCTAGAAAATAAAAGATATGTGATAGATTAACATGTTTTGTATTTGAATTTTTGATGAATTTGAGTAATTAGGTCCGTATTGTAAAAATAATAAATTGAGGGACTAAAATGTAAAATAAATGAAATGTGTGGACTTGTATAAGGAAGATGAATATTCGGCCTAAGCATGGTATATTAAAATTTTGCATATTTTGTGTTTTGTGCAATAGGGACTAATTTGTGAAAAGTGTGAAATGTCAGGGCCAAAATGGTAATTTTCCCATTTATGTGTTTTCGGACTAAATTGAATGAATTTTTGTTTGAATAAGTTTAATTTGAATATGTTTAGATCAAGAACCAAAAAAATCAAATTTGGATCGAGGGAAAACTAAAGTTATTAAATAGTCATTCCGTTCTAATGGTCATTGTTCGAGGTAAGTTTATAAGCAAATAGATGTTGAAAATTTTAAATAAATACAAGTTATATATGCTGAAATGAATTATGTGAAAGTATATATGTGGTATCCGAATGTGTATATGCTTGGGAGCTATGTTTACGAACTCGATTCGACTGAGATACGTCGCTCAAAAGCCCTAAACGAACCTTAGGAATAGCTAGGATACATATGTCATGACATAGGATTTTTGATATGTGATTAGTGTAAGACCCTATCTAGCACAGTGGCATCGATATGTGATTACGTGTAAGACCACGTTTAGGACATTGGCATCGATATGTGATTACGTGTAAGACCCTGTCTGGGACAGTGGCATCGATATGTGATTACGTGTACCCTGTTTGGGACAGTGGCATTGATATGTGATTACGTGTAAGACGACGTCTAAGATGTTGGCATCGATATGTGGTTACATATAAGACCACGTCTGGAATGTTGGCATTGTACGATATGTGTAATTATCTGAGTATCCTATTCAATTCTGAACAATTCAACGGGCAATAATAAATTATGATCGAATGTGTAATCGAGCTAAAAGATTCAATCATGTCCTTGTTAAATGCTTATATGAAAATAAGGTAAGTTTTGGTATTTGAAGTGATGATATGAATTATACATGTTAAAATGTTGGTTATATGTATATTGAATGCAAATCTATATTCGGCTAAATGATATGTGTATGTGATATTGAAGTGTAAATCATGAAAATACATAAATGAATGTATATATATTCAGCTATATGATGATATTGTGACCTTGGAAGTAAATGATAACTTTGTTAATGAATATATGTGTATTTTGACCAAGTTAAAGTTGATACATGGATGTATATGTTGTACATGAATTTGCAAGTTTGAATTAAATGTGATATGGTAGCATGAATTGGTTTAGTCAAGTTGAGCTATTTATGTTAATGAATGTTTTATTTGCTTATGACTTGCTAAGCTGTGAAACCTTACTGTGTGTATGTTTACTCTCTGTTTTATAGATTTTTTTGAAGCTAGTTACAGACTCGGGGATCGCCAGAGAAGTCCATCACACTATCAACTATTTTAGTATTTTTATAAAGTTGAACTTAAACCTATGGCATGTATAGGCTAGCTTATGTTTATGTTTGTTTTGGGAAATGTAAATATGAGCCATGCGAAAATGGCTTGTTTATTATGTTAAGTTTGGATTCTATGCTTTTGATTATATGATGGATATATTTTGTTTTGATGGTTCGATCATGGCATATAAATGATGTGTGCTTGGTATGGTTTATTAATGTTTGAGATTGATTATGGTTGAGGTTTATTTTGTTAAATTGCTAAAAGATTTATGTGGATAATATGTGTGATAAACTTCGAAATAATTCATGTATCATTGTTGATATTAGGTCATTATGTTCGGCTATAAGAGACAAGAAATAAATGTGCTTCTTGGATGGTTGGATAAATGTTTTAAGTGTAGTTATATTGATTATGTTCGGTTATTTATTTAATTGATTAGATTTGTGTAACACCCCAAACCCGGCCTGGACGTTATGACCGGATCTGATGCGCCACATTGATGCGTTCAAAACATTCCGCATTACTTAGTTTGGAAAAGCTGAGTTGGTGTTGTAAAAGACACTTTTAAAGGTAGGTTAAAGTGAATAGAAGTCATGCACCGGTAGGAAACCAGGAAAAGAGGAGGTGAGTCCGCTTGACCGCTTAAGTACCAAGCTCTTCCGGATCCAATCCTAGACATGCACACCACCATTGCCACACTCTAACATCTCGTATAATTTTGAGAAAATCGTTTGATTATGTCCGTCTTAAGAAAATGTTTAAGTTGAAAACGTTTGTTTAAAATATTTATTTCCTTGGAAAAACATTTACTTTGCGGAAACTTTGCGCGTCATCGTGATCAACCACTAAAATAAGCCTTCATTAACAAAATTTACATGCACAACAAAATATTAAAAGCTGCCTTCAACCGCTCCCATGCTCAAGGCCCAAAACTTCTAGGCCCAAATTCAGGGTGTTACAATTTGACTATAATGATATGAAGGTATTTGCTAAGTGGGTTGGATTGTCTATGTGAAAATTTGGGCAGGTAATGTTTTAGTAATGTTGTTCTAAGATGGCTTAAGATGTATGGTCATAAATGTATAAATAGTGAACAACCAAAGATGTGGGTTTGGTTTAGTTTTATGGTTATTTTAGGTATAATATATGTGTATAAGTAAATATGTCTTATATGTCGTGTATGTGTTAATAATATGCTACTAAACTAGTTTATCATAAACCTATTAATTATAGTAGAAAGTGATGCTTGGTATAATTATAAAATATTAATTAAGATATTGGTTGTTTTGGTAATTAGTAAATGGATAATGAAAAACATGATTTGCGCCTAAGTTAATTGATGTTATGGTTTGTGTTTGCATTTTAAATATAGTAAATTTAGGCATATGGAATGGTGCGTTATTTTGTGACTTAAATAAATGTGTATATCATGTTCGGTCATGATGTTGTATTAATAATGTCGCATATTTTTTTGGTCATAAACTTTGATATATGATTTGTTTGGTTTAGCAAGTGCCTATATTATTATGAAATAAAATGTTTGTTTTTTTTTATGTTTAATAGTTAAATAACCATATGTTATATATATATATGTACATTCGAATATGACTTAGGTGAATGTGTGAATGTCTAGAATTTGTATCTTGTCCGGTAATACCTCGTAACTCATGCCGGTGACAGATACGGGTTAGAGGTGTTACAATCATTCTCATGATTGGCTTCCATATTATAAATACTACCATCATAGATGAAGAAGTATGGTTTTTTAAAATCTCTCACACTACTACAGATTCCCTTATGTTGTTGATCGCTTGTAAGTCTTTACATAACTTTATCGAGAATTGAACTTGGTAATTATTCTACAACTCATTAAAGTTCCTCGAGTACCAGTTTACTTTAAGGCTCAAATTTCTCTATACAGCTTTGCTCAAAGAAAGTAGCATAGTGGAAACTTTAATCTTATTATCTTTCAGATTGTAGAATAATCCACCCTTTGTTCCTTTCGGATATCCTACAAACAAGCACAATTCTATTTGTTCATCCACCTTCTTTGTATCCTTATCCAGAATGTGTGTTGGACAACCTCATATTCTAAAGTGATTTAGAGTGGGTTTCTTTCCATGCCACAGTTCATGAGTGGGTTGGCAAATCATTCAGGATATAGCAAGCCATTTGTATCGCATATCCCTAAAAGGCAGTAGAAAGTTGTGAATAGCTTAACATTGAACGAACCATGTCAAGTAAGGTTCTATTCCTTCTCTCAGCTACACCATTCTACTGTGGAGTGCCCGACGCAGTCAATAGGGATAAAATCTCATTCTCTATGAGGTATCCCAAGAACTCATTAGACAAGTATTCCCCACCTTAGTTAGACCGAAGATTCTTTATGGATAACCTAATTGCTTTTCCACTTCTACATGAAACTCTAGAAATTTATCAAAGCTTTTATTTTTGTAGTGCATTAGATACAGATATCTATATCGAGAATAGTCATCGATAAAAGTCACATAACAAAATAACCTCCTTAGGCACTAATGCTCATAGGGCCACATACATCAGGGTGCACAAGTTCTAAAGGTTGGTTGGCCCTTGTACCTTTCTCATTAAAATACCTCTTAGTCATTTTACCTTTCAAGTAAGATTCACATTGTGGATGGCTAACTTTCTTAAGCATATTTAAGAGACCATCTTTCATGAGTCTAGTAATTGTTTCTTGGTTAATATGACCAAGTCTTAAGTGCTATTGGTACCCTTCATTAGAGTGAGAAGTTTTAAGCTTCAACCACAAAGAGTTCCATACATTTTCCCTTTACGGCTAGGTTATGCAAGATAACAATATATGTCTGTACTATTACAAATTTAATTACTAGAAGAATTAAACATGCACCTTTCGAGTTGTATGTCTATTAATTACTATCTTCTCAAATGTAATAATTAAATCAATTGCTTACTAATAATAGCTATGCCTTAGCAAGTGTTAAACGTGAAATGTACTTGAATGAATAAACAACCAATTACACAAAAGCTTAACAAAGCATCAATAATTTCATGCTAAGGATCCATAAATATTCTAGCATAAAAAATTGAAGTCATAATCATTAAAATGAAAACCAACAACCAAGTTGCAGCCATGATTTAAAAACAAAAGAGAAAGAAAGAATATTAGTTGAATGTCAGTGGTTCTCCGCAAATATCTCTCGTTGCTTCCTCAAAAAATCTTTGTGTCGTTCTCAGACTCAATTCTCTCAACCTTGTGTTTTAATTTTTCTGCTCTGTGTGTTGCGTTCTACTATATTCTATCATGTTCTTTATTGTGTTTTTTATGCTAAAATTTACTCATTATTTGTACTACTAAGTTCCCTTCATATTTTACATTTTTAGGCGTAGTGCTTTTTTGATTTACTGTACGATTATAGTGGTTCCGTGATTTTCGCTTCCTATAATCTAATAGTAGACTAAGTCCTTTGTGTACGTGTTGGAGATTAACTACCATGCCACAACTCCTATATCTGTCAACTAGCAAAGTGCTAGATGAGAACTGTGATGTGTGATCTTTATACATGCAAGGTATGAATTGCGAGCTGCAAGTTGTGTTCTGTAAGCTCCCATGCATGCGAGCTATGAACTGTGAGCTCCATGTAGATGAGTAATGTATGTGACCTTAGGGTTGTAGACTGTGTGCTGTGAGCTGCAATGTATGTGATCTATGTACTATAAGTTGTATACTATGAGCTCCCCGCCAACAAGCACTACTTGTCAGTTGAGAATAGAGAGTTTGTGAACTAATATGCTCAAATTGAGAGCTGCAAACTGGTGAAGTCTAAGCTATCTCCAAGCACTGAATACAGTGAGGTTGTAAACTGAGATAGAGCTACGAACAAAGAGCTCACAAATTGAGATGGAGTTGCGAGTAGTCTCATATGAGTTGCAAATAGAGAGCTTGTGAACTGAGATTGTAACACCCTAAACCCGACCTAGATGTTATGGCTGAATCTGTGATGTCACATGGAAGTGAGTTTTGCAAAGCAACATCCTGTTCGAATAAAAAGTCCGTACAATATTGAAACTCTTGTAGTGATCTTTTAAAAATAATTCCACGTATCATGTTTGTTGGTAAAAACTCAATTTGTTTAGTCAAATGTTAAGTATATTGAATTGTTATTAATTCTTGAAAATGTTCTTTCTTACGGAAGCTAGAAAAACACGTTAGCGTATTCATGATGTTTAGAAAACAAATATCCTTTTCAAAACTTGCGTCTAGTAGATATAATCAAACAATTGAAAATCCCAATATTTAGAAATAAAACTTTAAGAGGCCTTATTACATAACCAAAAACGCAAATTAATTAACTTAAAGGATGAAACTGAGACAATAATCAAAATCAGTCATGTGGCCCCTATCGAGTCCCTCGCAGCATCGGCCCATCTAGGGATTACCTGCACAGGGAAGCATAGGAGTGAGTTTATGAAACTTAGTGTGTAATTCCCTTTTCACTAATCAAACAATCTATAGGAAAAATGGTATGGGCCTAAGCCCGTTTCAGTAACAGTCTAGTATCAGTGTGGCCTTAGCCCATTACAATAATAGTATCAATATGGGCCTTAGCCCATTACAGTAACAATAACAGAATGCAACAAAAATTACCCATCCATCCTCTACACTCCACTCCGTCCAGCCCTACACTCCATGTGGGGATAAAATCGACCCACCCATCCCTACACTCCAGATATAGCATCAGTTGCGGGACTATTCAGTAATTACAGCAAAGCTGGCAATAATTGCAGCAGAGTTACCCATACAATACACTTCCTCTAATATATATCACAAACCCACCCCTATGCAACGTGTCATGTCATAATATATAGGTGTATGCAAAATATCATGCTCCAATACAGTCAAACATAGCATAGGGTATACCAATCATTTTACCTCTAGGGGTATAACAATCATTTCATCAGTATAAGACTAGGTGTACTCACCGACCCATCAGTAGGCCCACAATCATCTTAGGCGACCCATGCGACCTTAACAATCAAACAGTGGAAATGGGCCCAAAGCCCATAATACGACCTATGTGGGCCCACACACTCATGTCGCCTAATTAATCCAAATAATGGCCTTGGCTGTGTAAGCTACACAACTGGCCTAATTGTCTCCACACAACAGTGTGGTTTACCCGTGCGGAGCCCACGAGCTCGTTGGCCCACATGACCCATATCGGCCCAACGTGGCCCAAAATGACCTATGCCCATGAAATCGTTCGTGGTGGACTCTACAATCACATGCTCGCGCTTATGTGTTTGGATGACCACACGAGCGATCGTATGGCCATGTGGCATCGATGGTACCAGTTTTTCGGCTTTTTCCATTTCACAATTGAAGTAGTGTGATTACACACCTTAAATGAAAATGCACGGTTACTCCACAAGCCCAAAGCCCAAAGCTTACATTCAACCAAGATACACCATCAACCAATAACAAATGAAAAACATTTCACTCTTATGCTTAATGCCAAAATTCCACTAATACTTGCCTTTGATGAACTACTGAAGATTCCTTTTTAAAACCGATACACAAAGTTGACTACAACCTTTTTTAGAGATTATCTACATTCCAAAATGATCATATAACTAACATAGTACATGCCCATAAATTGAACTAGGCGCACAAGCACTTATCGAAGTGTAAACTGACACTAGAGGTTGAGAGCTATCTGTTTGAAATCCCCAAAAGATAGATGCTACAACGAGGCAGAACTAGCGCTATCACTCCCCTAACAATCGTTGATCGAAAAGAAAGTGTTAACCAGGAACCATAAATAGTAGAAGAGAAAAGGGATGAACAGAAACAAAATCTAATAAAACAACACTTACCCCCTAGATCGACAGAGAAGAACAAAAGAAAGAATTAGTTCACCGAGGGTCAATGTAGGAGCACTATTCGGCCAACAAGGATTAGATTGTACTGAAGAGAATGAGGAAGAAGAAAGAAAAAGAATGAATCAGTCACAACATGTCAAAACCGAATGAGATAGGGAGGTAGGCAGACAATGGATATTCGGCCAAAGAATCTTAATGCTAGATAGAGAAGAGGAACAAAGAAAATCGGTGACCAAAACATTAAGAGAAACAATCCAGAAAGACCTAAAATGACCAAAAGTGAAACGACCAAAACAGAGAGGTTGAAATTCACCAAAGATGAAAGAGCCGAAACAACACAATGACCAAATGCTCAGCTTTTGCCCAAAAGCCAAAAATGCCAAAACTGAGAGACCACAATCGACATACCCACTACTACTCCATTCAAATCCCTACTTGTACTCCAAATATTGCTTCTCAAATCACTCAATCCTTATCCCACTCACCCAACTCCCTAGCAACCTAAAATCCCTCCAATCACTCCCTAAAATTCAGCCACAACACCTCTTACTCCTTCAACACTCCAATTTTAATCCCACTACAACACAATCCCAACGTCAAGAGCAAAACAAAACCAAAATACTCTTTTGTGTTGACAGGCCTCGAACCTCAGACCTCAAGCAACACTCCACATGCCACTTACCTCTAGACCAATAGGCTTTTTATGACATGCAACATTCTCATTAATTTGAAAGTCTATTAGCAGGATTCAAGGGTTTATTCAATAAAATGCTAAAAATTTTGTTCAAGCCAGGGCTTGAACCCATGACTTCTCAGACATTCCTAGAGCACTAAACCACTAAGGCAAGCATACAACCAAATTACCATCATACAAAATAATTTTTACCAGAGTTTTCAGGATTTTGGGGATTTGAGGTGTTACAATTCTACTCTCCTTAAAGAAAATTCCAACCTCAAAATTTACCTGATCAGAATAGATGAGGGTATTGCTGCCGCATTGCCTCATCGGGTTCTCACGTGGCTTTTCCAAAATTGTGATTACGCCATAGTACCTTAACCAGTGGAGTCGTCTTTCTCATCAGAACCTTCACATCACGATCTATAATTTGCACTGGTTCTTCCTCAAAGGTTAGAGCTGGCCTAACCTCAATTTCATCAATCGAGACAATGAGTGCAGGATCAGAGCGATATCACCTCAGCATGGAGACGTGAAACACGTCATGAATTCGGTCCAACTCTAGAGGTAACTCAAGTTGATAGGTGACTGGTCCCACACGTTTCAGTATGCGGTATGACCCAATGAACCTAGGGTTTAACTTACCCTTTCAACCAAGTCTCAGTACCTTCTTCCATGGCAAGACCTTAGAAAGACTAAGTCCCCCACAAAATATTCAATCTCCTTACACTTTAGATCCGCATATGACTTTTGTCTGTCTGATGCTGCCTTCAAACGATCCTGAATTAGCTTAACCTTTTCCTCAGTATCAGAAATCAGTTCAGGCCCTAAAACACGCCGCTCACCCAATTCAGTCAAACACGATGGAGTACGACACTTGGGACCATATAGTGCCTCATAGGGTGCCATTTGTATGCTAGACTGATGGCTATTGTTATACGTAAACTCTGCCAACGGCAAGTAGCCCTCCCAACTGCCTCAGAAATCTATTACACAACTTCTTAACATGTCTTCCAGTATCTGAATCACCCTCTCTGATTGACCATCTATCTGAGGATGGAACGCAGTACTGAAGTCTAATACCCAGTGCCTTATGTAACTTCTTCCAAAATCGAGAGGTGAAGCGAAGATCCCTGTCAGATATTATAGAGACGTACACCATGCAATCGCACTATCTCAGACACATATACCTTAGTCAATCGATCCACGACGACCCGTACCGCATCTTTTTTAGAAGGCATTAGGGGTAACCCACTAACAAAGTCCATGGTACTCTTTCCCATTTCCACATCGAAATCTTAACTAGCTAAAGCAACCCTGAGGTAACTAGTATTCAGCTTGAACCTGCTGGCAAGTTAGGCACTTTCCCACAAAGTCGGTCACATCACGCTTAAGCCCTGGCCACCAATATACCTCACGAAGATCTCTGTACATCTTATTTCCACCTGGGTGCATAGCATAAGGACTACTATGCACCTCTCATAGTATAGACTACCTCAACTCAGTATCCTTAGGTACACAGACTCTCCTACGGAAACACAATATCCCTTCACCGTTCAGTCCAAAATATGAAGTTTCCCCATTCTTTATTTGTTGGAATCGAGGATCCATTGACTTATCCTTCAACCGTTTACGCTTAATCTTTTCTGTCTAGGTCGGTTTAATCTGAAGTTCAGCCAGTAGACTGCCATCATCGAACAAGCTGAAATGAGCGGACATTACCATCAGATTAGTGACAACTCTATGGCTCAGTGCGTCGACTACCACATTAGCCTTACCCAGATGGTATTCAATCAAACAGTCATAATCCTTGAGCAGCTCAATCCACCTACGCTGCCTAAGGTTTAACTCTTTCTGTGTGAGAAGACACTTGAGGCTCTTATGGTCTGTGTAAATGATACATTTCTCATCGTACAAGTAATGCCTCCAAATTTTCAGTGTGAATACCACTGTGGCCAGTTCCAAGTCATATGTCAGATAGTTCGCCTTATGCATCTTAAGCTGACGCGACGCATAAGCCACCACATTATCCTCTTGCATCAACATACATCCTAAACAACCATGTGATGCATCACTGTAGATAGTAAACTCTTTCCCAAACTCTAGCTGAATCAAGATAGGTGCCTCAGTCAGAACTTCCTTGAGCTTTTCAAAGCTCTCTTACTGTGCATTAGTCCAGATAAATGGCATGCCTTTCCGTAATAATTTAGTTAATGGCACGAAAATCAGTGAGAACCCCTTAACAAATCTTCGATAGTAGACCTAGAAAACTATGAATTTCCAATACAATCTTAGGCTACTTCCAATCCTGAACAACCTCAATTTTTCGAGGATCAACCCTAATCCCCTCAGCAGATACCACATACCCAAAAATGTCACCTCTTGTAACCAAAATTCACACTTACTGAACTTAGCGTACAACTGTTTCTCTCTCAAAATCTGCAAAACCACTCGGAGATGTTCATCATGCCCAAT
The DNA here is from genome assembly GCF_025698485.1 of Gossypium arboreum. NCBI lineage: Eukaryota > Viridiplantae > Streptophyta > Magnoliopsida > Malvales > Malvaceae > Gossypium > Gossypium arboreum. Next base: position 68,421,676 of record NC_069072.1, read on the forward strand.
CTCAGTCTTCGAATACACTAGAATATCATCAATGAGCACTACTACGAACTGATCCAGATAGGGCTAGAACACTCGGTTCATCAAATCCATAAAAGCCACTGGTGAGGCATCACTAGGAACTCATAATAACCATATCGAGTCCTAAACGCAGTCTTATAAACATCAGCCCCCTTGACCCTCAATTGATGGTACCCCGATCGAAGATTTATCTTAGAGAAAATTGAAGGTCCATGAAACTGATTGAATAGATCATCAATCCTCAATAAAGGGTACTTATTCTTAACAGTCAATTTATTCAGTTACCGGTAGTCGATGCACATATGCATGGATCCATCCTTCTTTTTTACAAACAAAACTGGTGCTCCCCACGGAGACACACTTGGGCAGACGAACCCTCGATCCAGTAACTCTTAAATTTGATTTTTGAGTTCTACAAGCTCCTTCGATGCCATTCTATAAGGGGTGATGGACACCAGAGCTGACCAAGAAGGAGTTTAATCCCAAACTCCACTTCACGTTCTAGAGGGTACCCTGGTAGCTCCTCAGGAAAGACATTCTAGAAAATCCTTAACAGTCTTGTTATCCTTTACCGAAGAGTCCTCAACTTCTGAAACATTGACGTAGGCCAAGAATGCCTCACAACCCTTACGAACCAACTTCTCAGCCCTTAAAGCAGAAATTACATTACTCAAATAGTTCTATCGTTCCCCAATTACCATTACCTCCACATCTGCCTCAGTTCTCAGTATTACCCTTTAATTGGCACAGTCCAAACTTACTCGGTGTTTAACTAACCAGTCCATGTCCAGTATCAAATCAAATTCTCTAAAAGGGAGTTCCATCAGATCTGCCGGAAAGATAACCCCTTGTACCTCTAAAGGGACGTCTCTAAACAATTTATTAACTTTGACGGACTGCCCCAATGGAGTAATACAGTAATTCCACTTGAAGTATTCTCAACCAGAATTCCTAAGTTCTCAGTAACACTACAGGCAACATAAGAACAGGTAGATCCTACATCTATCAATGCAGTATAAGGTACACTGAAAATTAAAAACGTACCCGTCATAACATATGAGGCATCTCTATCCTCTCGGCGTTGAGCAACTTAAACCAGGGCTGGCTGCCTCACCTCAGTGTGACCAGCACCTCTGCCCAGTGCTCCACGGCTATCACTCATACCATTTCCACCCCTGGCCTGACCATAGCCTCTCGGTGGCTACTGAACACCTCTCGGCGGCTGAACAGTACCCATACCAGTAGCTTGCATCTGATCGGGCCTACATGGACAATCTCTGATGCGATGCTCCAAAGACCCGCACCTCAAACATGCCCCCATCTAAACCCAGCACGTAGCCTAATGGCGTTTCACACAAATAGCACAAGATTGCGGCCCAGAAGAAGCAACAGGGGGCCCAACTCTGACTGGCCCATCAACTCTGGCCTTTTTCTTAGGCTCTCAGCTGAACTTGAGGGCTCCCAAACCCTCTTACTCCTTACCCTATCCGTCTCACGATTCTGGCACTCAGTACGCTTCACCTCCTCGACGATTTTTTCCTTTTCCACTAACACAGAAAAATCGCGCTCCCTCTATGGAGCAATCAAAACTTGTAGATCATCTTTGAGGTCGTCCTCAAAGTGAACACAACGCTCGTATTCTATTTCCACCATCCCACGCGCATAGCGACTAAGTTGCAGAAACTCAGACTCATATTCTGTTACTGACTTATCCCCTTGGGTCAAATTTAGAAACTCCCTCCTCCGGGCATCCAAATAACTAGTGCCCACATATTTCCCTTGGAATGCAGTTTTGAACAACTCCCAAGTCAACCGGTCAGGCTGAGTACCCTCCTTAACTGTAAGCCACCATTGATAGGCTTCATCTCACAACAAAGACACCACACCTTTGAGTTTCTACTCAGGGATGCAGTCGAGGTCATCCATGATCCTCTCAGTGGTCTCAATCCAATATTCAGCCACATTGCAACTCCAGCGATACCCTTAAAAATCTCAGCCCCATTAGACCTGAGTCATTCCATCACCAACCCATGGCTACCAGTATTGGGCGTCGTCCCTAGCCGCACGATCATGTGACCCTATCTCAGTCACAAGTGAAGCTGATGCCTCTTTAGCTTCATTGCTAGGCATGTAACCCGATGTCGATGACCCAGCCCGAGTGTAACAACCTAATTTTCAGTGGTATCGAAAATAGAGATTTGAGATCAGTAAATTCGACGAGTGAGTTGAAAATTTAATAAATTAATACCTATGAGTCAAATGTGAATATAAAAATATTTTTGAATTAGTGAATTAGGTGATTTAAAAGAATTAATTAGGTAAATTGGGTCGAGATTGAGGTATCGAGACCTCGACTTCATAAATTGAGCCATAAATATTTTTAAAAATATTTATGGAGTGTTGGTGAGGTAGTAATAAAATTTAGTCAGAAAATTTTGACGTTTGGGTGGTTAATTAAATAAAAAGGACTAAATTGAAAAAGGTGTAAAAGTTGCTAAAAGGATTAAATAGCTCAATTGTCAAGTGAGGAAGGACCTAAAGTGCAAATAAGCCCAAAGGAGATATTTTGGGCGGCAATAGCTGAGAAAAATAAGGAAATGGGTGAAATAAGGGCAAAATTAGAAAATTGCCAAAACGGGCTAAATAAAAATGAGACTAAATTGGAATATCTAGAATTCTCTTCATTTCTCTTTATATTCATCAGCTGAAAAACAGCCATGGAGGGGGGTTCAAGCTGGTTTTCATACTCTAGCTTCATGTAAGTTTAATTCTTGCTTTCTCCTTGAAATTTTTATGTTTTTGGACTTTTACAATTGGGTCCAACTTACTATTTCATTAGTTTTTGATTCCATGGATAATTTTTGAAGTTGTTATGGATGAGTGCTGGAAGTATATGATGATTTGGCATGGAATTAGAGCTTTACATTGTTTATATTCTGATTTTATTGAAAGAATTGAATAGAAAGTGAATGTTTGGGACCTAATTGTAAAAAGAGTTTGAAGTTAGAGTTTTATGTGAAAATTTTGAATTTCAATAGTTATGAAATAACTTATAATGTCTAGAAAAAGTATTAATTGAGAAAATTATCTTAATTGAGGGGTTAATTGAGCAAGGACTGATTTGTATGAATTGTGAAATTTGGGGCAAAATGGAAATCAACATTTTGCAATAAAACTGTTTTGGGTAGCAGCAGTAGTTTAACTTTGAAAAATCACCAAAAATTGTAAAAATCGAATTATAGGATGAATAAAATATGAAATGCTTGTTGAGTCTAGTTTCTTATAAAAGAAATTATGTAAGCAATGGAATTGTAAATCATGAGATAAAATAACTTTTGTGAGACAAGGTCAGAATGATTTTGGGTTCCCCTGTTCTGAATTTGGAAAATCATAAAAAATTGGATAAAAATAATTAAGGGCTTAAATTTATATGTTTATAATCCTGGATGAGTCTGTTTTCAAGAGAAACAAACAAGGACATCATTCGAATCCTTTACGAGAAGATAATTAATTTTTAGTGAAGAAGGGTCGGAACTGTCAGACAGCAGAACAGGGGAGACTTCAATGAATAAACTGCATTAATTGGCCCAACCAAAAATTATGAAATTTTTATAGTAAGAAGACATATGAGTCTAGTTTCTGAGAAAATTTATGGATCTTAATTTGGAGTTCTATAGCTCAAGATAAAAATAATTTAGTGACAATGACACAGATGGACAGCTTGAATATTCACATAAGTAGATAGTTAAAATTATAGATAAACTTACTTACAAGTGTGTTGTTTATACTAAGGATATGGGTGGAGAGGAGGAGGAGGAGGAAAATATACATATATATATGAATGACTTGTGTATAAATTGATCACATGCCCGATTATAATTGATAAATGTTGAATTAGAAATGATATAATGTTTTTTTGGAATATTTATTATGAAATTATGATTATCATTATAATACAAAAATCGTACTTGTGAGTTTGTATAACTAAATTTTAGTGGCTATTTGTTAATTTTATGAATTTCATGATGTGTTATTTCATATGAATTGATGATAACTTCGTGAATATTGTGTGAAGCACACGATCTGACCACACAGCCTGTGACCCCTTGCAGTGTTGAAAAATTTTAAATATTTTCGAAAAATTTTCTGAGTTCTCGGTTAAGTACCGATATCTATATTCTGGGCCTCGATGGCTCACATAAGGGACACTATGATTAAATTTGATTGATTTCAGGTATGAATGTTATGTGAAGTGAAATTTTTGTTAAATGATCTGTAAATTTTGGTAATACTCCGAATCCCTATTCTGGCGACGAATACGGGTAAAGGGTGTTACACCGAGTGTAACACCCCGTACCCGAGTCCGTTACCGGAGTCGAATACAAGGTGCACACCGACTTAACTTAATTGTTTTCACAGTCCATAAAAAAAAAATTCCAGACAAGCTGGTTACTGCGTCACTGTCGCCTTAAAAATCATATCTGAAGTTTCAAAACTCGAAAATCAGTTTCGTAATTTTTACCTGAAACTAGACTCATATTTCCATCTACATATTTTTTTCTAGAATTTTTGGTCGAGCCAATTAGTATAGTTTATTAGTTAAAATCTCCCATGTTACAGGGGTCGACTACACTGACCTTCGTGCGTTACAACTTTAATATCTCCCTGTGAAGGGATTCAATACTGATGTCGTTTATTTCTATAGAAACTAGACTCAAATAGGAATCTATACATATATTGTATGACTCCTAATTATCTCTGGTTAATTTATAATGAATTTCCAAAGTAGGAACAGGGAATCCAGGAACCGTTCTGGCCCTGTTTCACGAATACTTAAATATCTCTCAATATACAACTCATATGACGGTTTCTTTTCTTCCATACGAAAGTAGATTCATCAAGGCTCATTTAAATAATTTATTCACTATTTAATTCCACTCCTGCTATTTTTAGTGATTTTTCACATCCACACCACTACTGCTGTCAGCATCTATTACTAAAACAAACTATGCCTATTTCATGACTTTTCCTTGATTTAACTAATAATTCATCATGCATGTCCCAAATTATAACCATGATTTGTGTCCAAACATCACAAAACCAATTCCAACCGAACATTTACGCCATTTTCGCATGGCTAAAAGTTTACATACCAAATTTCAACAAAGCATAACAGCCTATACATGCCGAAATGTACTCCTAGACCAACTACGAAGAAAATACCAAAAGTTGTTAGCGGTGTGATGACTTCGATGACGGTCCCGAATACGCAAAAAGTCGAGTCCAAGAAACCTAAAATAGGTGACAAGCAAACACCGAATGAGTATATAACTCAGTAAGTCATAAGCAATGCACTACAAAACATTAATAACATTATCGCAAGAGGAAACAAAATGGAACGAGGCTAATTACTCCATTCAAACCGAACTATACCATAGTTCCTTAGACCTTTCGATTCAATCTCATACCAAGTTACACATTCACATTCCATATACTAATCAATAGGATATTTGAAGCATTTTTATACACCATTTTGTTTTCGTTACAATCATACATCTACATGACCTTTCACTTATTCCACGATAATTCTTATGTACGTGACTTCAATTTAAATTGTCACATAGGTTAGAAACTTACCAAGCTCAACTCCAAATATAAACATAGTGCCTATTAGCCATGAACTCAAGGTACTTACCCAATCCGCTGTCCGTGATCGACTCAATAATGTCGCACACTCAGTGTCAATAGTGATTCAAAAGCATATAGTGAGTCCGCACACATAGTGCTATATAATCAACTCGCACACTTAGTGCTATATGATCAAACTCGCACACTTAGTGCTGTACAAATTTTAAACCCGCACACTTAGTGCCATTCTCATGATCACAAATGTTTATACCTGCACACTTAGTGCCAAAATCAACAACTCAATACATCTCACCTCTTTTCTTTTCATTCAATACTTTCATCACCACATACATACATGTATATAAATTTATCATTCCTTTCGGCATAATTACATAGACATTATGTCTATTTAAATCAATACAAAATATATGCTTAGTGACCTACCTTGTGTGGTGTAAAATAATTCCAAGTCGGCTACTCGATGACCTTTGATTTCCCCTTGTTGGATGCCTCTCCTTTAGGATCTTGAGCTTAAACAAATAAATTAACTCATTCAACCGCTTTGCTACACATATTGATATTCACAATTTAATGATTTTATGACATACGGAACGGCATGGTAAAAATTTTTATCTTGCTACCTCATGCTCTTAGCTATTCGGCTCATAACCATATGCTATAGCCCTACTATCAATAATCCAATCACACATGCATATATATATATATATGGTCGAATGTACAAAGCATAGACTCATCATCACCTATGCTCTTAATGTGATGGCGAATATGCATACATGTATATACACTATTAATCAATCACTAACATTGCACTTCACCTTAATAGCTAGCTTAGCAAACCTCGATTTAACACATAGTTGTTCATAACACAACTTAAGCATACTCTCCATTCCATCAATTCCAAAACTTAATGTCTTACTCAAAATGCTAAAAAGAAAATCCAAGAGTCATCAATCCACCATCACAGGTATCATTAACAAGCTTCATATTTAGCATGCAATGACATTAACACAAAATCTACCTTGGCGAATATCATCCCCATGATATAGCAAAGTTTTGAACCATGGACTAATTAGAACTCAAGCTAGCAACTAAGAACATGCATGAATCTCATGGCACAACCTCAAATATACCTTAATCTAGACACAAGTATGGCCAAACCTCCTCCTAATCCTCTTCCAAACCAAGCATGAAGCAAGAACCCCTTCCTTCTTCCTTAGAATTTCAGCTCAAAGAAATGAAAAAAAGGATGAACAACAAATTTTTTTCTTCTCTTTTCTTCAACTCACGGCAAAGGGGGGGACACTCACCATTCTCTTTTTTTTTGTTCCCTTTCATTATTAAATTCCCATGCTCATTATTTTATTTTTTTCTTACATACACCATTGTCCCAACATGTTTTATGACATGTTTTTACCCATAATCCCTTGTCATGGCCGGCCACTAGCTATTAGGGGGGGAAATTTGACATGCAAGTCCCCCCTTTTGATTACATGCACTATTAGGTCCTTATAGATTAGCCTATCACATTTCAAAAGTGTCACACAAGTCCTAATAACTGAATTCACATGTAATCGACTAAATCGAAGCTTGAAATTTTCACACATTCATAAATACATATTCTAGACAATAAATATTACGTTCAAACATTTCGGTGACTCGGTTTAGCGGTCCCGAAACCACTTCCCGACTAGGGTCAATTTTGGGCTGTCACATCGAGCACCTCCACGGCCTCCGTCGCGGCCTCTTGTACCCCTTCCACGAGCACCTCTGGTGCTCATTATTGTATTACACTTTTATCTCTATCAACAGTTTTATGCATCAGTTTTATAGTTTCAGTGTTTATTAAAGGATGCTTTATGACAAAAATATTATCGATAATTCAGTGTTTTCTTATTTTCGCAAATCACAGCTTTACTACAGTCTCAGTTTATCCTAAACAAAGTTTTTCAGTACAGTCTATTGACAACAATAATCTCAGTATTTCAATTTAAACAAGTAATAGTTTTAGAGAACTTACAGGATCGGCGCTAGAGACTCGGTGTACTACACATTTGGTAAAAATCATTGGTAACAGTTTTTTTCGTAGTTTTAAGTTCTAAAGAAAAAACCCAAATCCACAGCAAAATTTTGTAACTTGGCTCTGATACCACTAAATGTAACACCTCAAACTTGGCCTAGACGTTATGGCCGAATCTGCGATGTCACATAGAAGAGAGTTTTGCAAAGCAACATCCTGTTCTGATAAAAAGTTCATACAATATTAAAACCTATGTAGTGATCTTTTAAAAATAATTCCACGTATCATGTTTGTTACAAATGTTAAGTATATTGAATTGTTATTAGTTCTTGAAAACATTCTTTCTTGTGGAAGCTAGAAAAACATGTTAGCGTATTCGTGATGTTTTGAAAATATATATCCTTTTGAAAACTCGCGTCTTAAAGCTACCAGATATAATCAAATAATTGAAAATCCCAATATTTAGAAATAAAACTTTAAGCGGCCTTATAACATAACCAAAAACCCAAATTAATTAACTTAAAGGATGAAACTGAGATAGTAATCAAAATTTGTAACATCTCGAAATAGGGCCTAAACGGAACAGTGGTTGCGAAACCACAAATCCGAGGTAGAAAATTTTATTTTATTATTATTTTGAGGTTCATGATATGATTGCATGATTGTGTGAAAATTTCGTGATGAAATTTTATGCATAAAGTGCTTAAGTTGAGATTAGGAACTAAATCGAATAATTTGCAAAACTTGCATTCTAGAAGTTTTTAGTATGAAATTGCTTTGGAATATTAATGAGGAGGTCTTAAATAGCAATTTGACCAATTTCTAAGTCTATGGACAAAAATTGGACATGGATGGAATTTTTGGAAAGTTTAGTAGTAAGGGCATTTTGGTCATTTAGTTATTAAAATGAATTAAAAACAAAATTAAAAGCCAATTTTTGTCCATCTTCTTCATTAGGCCGAAATTTCAAGGGTTCTCCATAGCTAGGGTTTGTTTCAAGCTTTCAAGCTCCATAGTAAATGATTCCAAGCCCCATTTTTAATGATCTTTACGTTTTTGGAGTCCCGATAACTTGATTAAGCTTATTCTAGCAATAATTCAAGCTAGGGTTCATATTTGGAAAAATACCCATAGGTGAAATTTGTGTATTTTGGTGTTTTATGATAGAATATGAGGTTTTAAATTATGTTAGACAACTTGCGCTACTCGGTCTTAAGTGAAAACGAGTAAAAGGGCTTAATCGGTAAAAATACCTAATAGTCATAAGTACATGTTAGAGTGTGAATTTGATGTTGTCATAGAAGGGAAAAATGATCAGCATGTCATAAAACATAAGAAAATAGGATGAAGTTTAATTTACGAGCCTTGGGGAAAAAGTACAAATATGTGAAAGTTTAGGGGCAAAAATGTAATTTTGCCAAAGTTTGGGCAAGGACTGTTTTAATAAATGTGAGTATTAAATAAGCTAAATTTTTTTATTATAGATCAAGAAGAACAAAATCCGGAGTTAAATCGGGGAAAGAAAAAGATAATGGACTAAATCGATATAGTTGATCGTATTTTGTTTGAGGAAGTTTATGTAAATAAATGCAATATTCTATTATTTTATGTTAATTTTTTAATTTCCAGCATGTGTATATTTATTTTATGAAATTATTCAAAGAAGACTTAAGCATGAATTGACGGAGAAGAAATATCAGAAAGTCCCGGTTGAACCTTAGGAATGTGTAGGATACAAATGTCATGACATTAGGGTTTAAGGATACCGTGTAAGACCATGCCAATGCATGGAAATTGGTAAGGTTTCTAAGGCAAGAAAATCATGTAAGACCATGTCAAGACATGGCATTGATAAGTTATTATAAGGCAAAGGTCCCATGTAAGACCATGCCAAGGCATGGCATTGGTGAGTTCATAAGGCAAGGCTACCATGTAAGACCATGTCAAGACATGGCAATGGTAAGTTTCAAAAGGATACCATGTAAGACCATGACAAGTCATGACAATGGTAAGGTACCCGTGTATCCTTAGTATTCCAAGTGGTTCAATAGGAAAATTTAAAGAGAATATCAAGGTAAGGTAAGGTAAGGTAAGACGAGTTATACTAAAAAGGTAAGACAAGTTCATGCTAGAAGAGTAAAGGTAAGTACAAAATGTTCATGTATGCTTGATAAGGAAAATGGTAAGTAAAATGTATTAACAAATTTGATTAAGTAAGTAATTATTTAAGCAAGTGAGTAAGTGAAGAAGTTTTAAATATGTCTATGACAATTAATGAAGTTGCATTAAGTAGTATCATGCCAAATAGTAAGATAATTCTTATGAATGTTGTTATTTATTTGCATGCAAACTTACTAAGCTTAATGCTTACCCCCTTTATTTTCCTTCTTTTTATAGTTTTGTCAAGCTAACTCGGGGATCGTAAAGTACATCAGAGGTCCGGGCACACTGTCACGAGGATTATTTTGGTATAGCTAGACGTTTCATTTTGAGTATGGCATGTATAGCATCGTAGCCATTTTGTGTGTATGATCTTATGATATGGCTAATGATTGGTATGTAAATGCTTAATAATGATTAGCTGTTGGAATGGCTAATCAAAGACATGTTTGGTGTTATGTATGCCTAAATGCTAGTTATTCCATGGAAATCTTGAAAAAGGTGAAATTAGCACAAAACAGAATCAGACAGTAGCAGTGACATAAATTTGAAAAATCACTAAAAATAGTAGAAATGGAATTAAATGTTGAATAAGTTATGAAACCAAAGATTATTATGTATATTTTCAGATGGAGGAAACAAAATAGGTAAATGAGATATATTTTATGAGATATTTAAATTTTTGTGAAATAGGGCCAGAGCGATTTCTGGATCCCCTGTTCTGACTTTGGAAATTCACTAAAAATTGTACAAAGATAATTAAAAGTCATTATTCACATGTACAGATTCCTTATTGAGTCTAGTTTTATGAGAAATAAACTTGATAGAAATTGGAACTCTGTATAGGGATATATTTGATTCGTAATACACAGAGGTCAGAGCAATCAAACCCTGAAACAGGGGAGAATTTAACTAATAAACTGTAACAGTTGGCCCGACCAAAAATTTTAGAAAAAAATTAGTTGATAGATATATGATTCTAGTTTCAGGGAAAATTTATGTAATTGAATTTTGAGTTTCGTAACTCGAGATATGAATTTTTAAGCAATTGTGACACAGATTGCCAGCTTCTCTGGAAGTTTTAAAAATAAATTGTTTAAGCTGTTTAAGTAATGAATTAAGTCCGTTAACACCTCGTATTCGACTCCGACGACGGTCTCAGGTACGGGGCATTACATTTTATTGGTATCAGAGCAAAGGTTTAGTCGGTTCTCGGAATATTTAGTATGAGTAAGAGTCTAGCTATACATGTCATACTTCTGTGTTGATAGTGTGACGACTCCTGATGATTTTAAAATGTTTTCTTTTATAGTTATGGATCCCGAACAAGCTGGTGCAGATTATGTATAGAGTAACGTGCCCGCTCCCGCAGAAGGGACGGTGCCACCAAATAGTAGTGAAAGGCCCATTACAGTTAGTCAAGGAGGAGGGGCTCGAGAAGCCTTCTGCCAAGCTATGAATGAATAGTTTGCCGAGTTCGTTCGAACGAATCCTACATTAGACCTCCATCCCTCATGATCATCGACCACCCATGTAGCTCCCCAGATCCACGAGTGCGGTTATAAGAGAAAACCACCAGTTGATAAAATCGAAAACAAGGAGCAGAAGAGTTTCGAGCTACAAAAGACGATGATGCAGAAAAGGCAAAATTTTGGCTCGAGAATACTATCAGAATCTTTGATGAGTTATCCTGCACACCTGAGGAATGTATGAAATGTGTTGTATCACTCCTTAGAGATTCGACCTACCATTGGTGGAAGACACTTGTATCAGTTGTACCGAAAGAGAGAGTCACTTGGGACTTCTTTCGGGAGGAATTCGTAAAAGTACATCATCAGAGGTTTGTTGACCAGAAAAGAAAAGAGTTTCTAGAGTTGAAACAGGGCAATATGACAGTGACTGAATATGAGCGTGAGTTTGTTAGACTCAGCAATTATGCTCAAGAGTGTGTGTCTACAGAGGCTATTATGTGCAAAAGATTTGAGGATGGGCTTAATGATAATATCCGATTGTCTATTGGTGTTCTAGAAATAAAAGAGTTTGTTATCCTAGTTGAGAGAGCCTGTAAGGCAGAGGAGCTGTTAAATAGAGAGAGCAAAGTTGAAATTAAGACGCAAGACACGAAGAAAAGACTAATGAGCAAGTCATTTCAGTCTACATCCAAGAGGCCTAGAGAGTTCTCCACTAGATCTAATTTTTCAGCTGGATATTCTAGTCGAAACAGAGGCAGAAGATTTATGAGTCCGAAAGCTCAGACCACTTCGATTGCAAGTGTTGGCAGTGTTCAGCCTGATAGACCAGAGTGTCCTCGATGTGGTTGACGTCACCCAGGTCAATGTCGAGCAACTGAGGCAGGCTGTTTCCGATGTGGTGCACCAGACCATTTTATTCGGGAGTGTCCCGAGATGATTAAAAGGGAAGCAATACCGAATGTAAGATCAGGAAAAGCTCCTGTCAGAGGCAGACCACTGAAAAATCTTGGAGTTTGGGCAAATAATAGAGGTGCATCTAGAGATTTAGCAGTGAGGCCAGATGTTAGAGTACCTGCGAGGACTTATGCTATCCGTGCTCATGAATAGGCATCCTCCCCCTATGTGATTACGGGTATATTTTCTCTCCATGATACTAGAGTTATTGCTTTGATTGATCTGGGTTCAACCCATTCATATGTTTGCATTAAATTGATGTCTAGTATAAGTATGCCTATAGAATCTACAGAATTTGTGATTAAAGTATCGAATCCATTAGGCAAGCATGTATTAGTAGATAAAGTATGTAGAAATTGCCCTTTGATGATTAGAGGCTACTATTTTCCGGCCGATCTCATGCTATTGCCATTTGATGTGATTCTTGGTATGGATTGGTTGACTACACATGATGTGATAGTGAATTGTGGAAAGAAATTCATTGAGTTGAAGTGTGAAAATGGTGAAATTCTTCGGGTTAATTCAGAAGAGTTAGATAGTTCATTTCTTATAATTTCTGTTATGTCTGCTCAGAAATGTTTGAGAAAATAGTATGAAGCTTATCTTGCTTTTGTGTTGAACACTAAAGATCCAGAATTGAAAATTGAATCAGTGCCTGTGGTATGTGAGTTTCCCGATGTGTTTCCGGAAGAACTACCGGTTTGCCTCCTGTTAGAGAAGTTGAGTTTGGTATTGAGTTGATTCCGTGTACCACGCCCATTTCTATTGCTCCTTATAGAATGACTCTATTGGAATTGAAAGAATTGAAAGCTCGATTCATGTGAATTAACAGATAAAGGCTTTGTAAGACCCAAGAGTTCACCATGGGTGCACCAGTGCTATTTGTGAAAAAGAAAGACGGATCGATGAGATTGTGCATAGATTATCGGCAACTTAACAAGGTAACAGTAAAGAAAAAGTATTCATTTCCTAGAATTGATGATCTGTTTGATCAATTGAAGGGAGCTACTATGTTCTCCAAGATAGATTTGAGATCCGGATACTATCAGTTGCGAGTTAAAGAGTCAGATGTCCTTAAGACTGCTTTCCGGACTAGGTATGGTTATTATGAGTTCCTTGTGATGCCATTTGGTTTGACTAATGCTCCTGCCATTTTCATGGACTTAATGAACCGAATTTTCAGACCGTACTTGGATAAGTTTGTAGTTGTGTTCATTGATGATATCTTGATTTATTCTCATGATGAGACTGAGCATGCAGAGCATTTGAGAACAGTTTTACAGATTCTGAGAGATAATCAGTTGTATGACAAGTTCAGCAAAAGTGAGTTCTGGTTACGAGAAGTTGGTTTTCTTGGACATATTGTCTCAGGTGAAGGTATTAAGGTTGATCCGAGCAAGATTTCAGCCATTGTTGATTGGAAGTCTCCTAGAAATGTATCAGAAGTTAGAAGTTTTCTTGGTCTTGCTGGATATTATAGACAATTTGTAGAGGGATTTTCCATGATAGCTACCCCACTAACAAGATTGCTGTGAAGGATGTCAAGTTTGAATGGACTGAGAAGTGTTAACAGAGTTTTGACAAGTTAAAAGCATTGTTGACTAAAGCTCTGTTTTAGTACAACCGAACGTGTAAGGAGTTTGTGATTTACAATGATCGTCCATGAATGGACTTGGTTGTGTACTTATGCAGGAAGGGAAGGTAATTGCTTATGCCTCTAGACAGCTAAAGCCACATGAGAAGAACTATCCGACACATGGTTTAGAGCTAGCTGCCATTGTTTTTGCGCTGAAGATTTGGAGACATCATTTGTACGGTGAGACGTGCCACATATTCACTGATCACAAAAGTTTGAAATATTTGATGATTCAAAAAGATTTGAATTTGAGGCAAAGAAGATGGTTAGAGTTTATTAAAGATTATGAGCTAGTGATCGATTATCACCCAGGTAAGGCAAACATTGTTGCTGATGCTTTGAGTAGGAAATCTTTATTTGCATTAAGAGCTTTGAACACTAGTCTAGCCTTATCAGATGATGGTTTTATCTTAGCTGAGTTGAGAGCTAAACCGATGTTTCTTAAAGAAATTTGTGAAGCTCAGAAAAATGACAGTGAGTTGTTAGCCAAAAGAGATCGGTGTGGGTCGGATATAGAGTCGATTTTGGATCGATTCGACGGTTGTTTGATGTTCCGAGACAGGTATGCGTATCGAAGAATGATGAGCTTATTTGAAAGATCTTACAGGAAACACATAGGAGTTCTTTGTCTATTCATCCAGGTAGTACAAAGATGTATAATAATTTGAAGAAAATGTACTGGTGGGTAGGAATAAAAAGGGACATTTTGAGTTTGTTTCTAGATGCTTGATCATCAACGGTAAAGGCGAACATCAGGTACCTTCAGGTTTATTGCAGCCTGTGCTAGTCCCTGAGTGGAAATGGGATCGAGTTACTATGGATTTTGTGACAGGATTGCCGTTGACACCGAGAAAGAAAGATGCAGTATGGGTTGTGATTGATAAGGTAACGAAGTCGGCTCATTTTATCCCAGTTCGTATGGATTATTCACTTGACAAGTTGGCTGAGTTGTATATTTCAGAGATAGTCAGACTACACGAGGTACCGTTATCAATCATTTCAGACAGAGATCCAAGATTTACTTCACGGTTTTGGAAGAAATTACAGGAGGCTTTGGGCACTAAGTTGAGTTTTAGTACAGCTTTCCATCCTCAAACCGACGTCAATCAGAGAGAGTTATTCAGGTACTTGAAGATATGCTTAGATGTTGTGTACTGGAATTTCAAGGCAGTTGGGAAAAATATTTATCATTAGTAGAGTTTACCTACAATAATAGTTATTAGTCGAGTTTGAAGATGGCACCTTATGAAGCTTTGTATGGACGTAAATGTCGTACACCTTTGTATTGGAAAGAGCTTAAGGAAAATCAGATTTACGGGGTTGATCTAGTTAAGGAAACAAAAGAGAAAGTAAAAATCATCAGAGATTGCTTGAAAGCAGCTTCAGACAGACAAAAGTTGTATGCAGATTTGAAGAGAAAAGAGATTGAGTATCAAGTTGGTGACAAAGTGTTTTTGAAAGTATCCCTGTGGAAGAAAGTTCTCAGATTTGGCAAGAAAGGCAAACTAAGTCCACGTTTTATTGGACCGTTTGAAGTGATTGAGAGAGTCGGACCATTAGCATATCGGTTAGCTTTGCCGATTGAGTTAGAGAAGATTCATAATGTATTTCATGTGTCTATTCTACGTCGTTATTGTTCAGATCTATCACATGTGATTTCTCAGTCAGAGGTTGAGATTCAGCCAGACATGACTTACGGTGAAGAACCGATAAAGATTATAGCTCGAGAGGTAAAGCAATTAAGGAACAAAAGTATTGCACTTGTGAAAGTACTATGGAATGGACATGGGGTAGACGAGGCTACATGGGAGCCCGAAGAGGCTATGCGAAAACAGTACCCAAATCTCTTCACAGGTAATATTTTCGGGGACGAAAATCCCTAAAGGGGGGAGAAATGTAACATCTCGAAATAGGGCCTAAATGGAACAGTGGTTGCGAAACCACAAATCTGAGGTAGAAAATTTTATTTTATTATTATTTTGAGGTTCATGATATGATTGCATGATTGTGTGAAAATTTCGTGATGAAATTCTATGCATAAAGTGCTTAAGTTGAGATTAGGAACTAAATCAAATAATTTGCAAAACTTGCATTCTAGAAGTTTTTAGTATGAAATTGCTTTGGAATATTAATTAGGAGATCTTAAATAGCAATTTGACCAATTTCTAAGTCTATGGACAAAAATTGGACATGGATGGAATTTTTGGAAAGTTTAGTAGTAAGGGCATTTTGGTCATTTAGTTATTAAAATGAATTTAAAACAAAATTAAAAGCTAATTTTTGTCCATCTTCTTCATTAGGCCGAAATTTCAAGGGTTCTCCATAGCTAGGGTTTGTTTCAAGCTTTCAAGCTCCATAGTAAGTGATTCCAAGCCCCGTTTTTAATGTTCTTTACGTTTTCGGAGTCCCGGTAGCTCGATAAAGCTTATGCTAGCAATAATTTAAGTTAGGGTTCATATTTTGAAAAATACCCATAGGTGAAAAGTGTTTATTTTGATGTTTTATGATAGAATATGAGGTTTTAAATTATGTTAGACAACTTGTGCTACTCGGTTTTAAGTAAAAACGAGTAAAAGGGCTTAATCGGTAAAAATACCTAATAGTCATAAGTACATGTTAGAGTGTGAATTTGATGTTGTCATAGAAGGGAAAAATGATCAGCATGTCATAAAACATAAGAAAATAGGATGAAGTTTAAATTACAAGCCTTGGGGAAAAAGTGCAAATATGTGAAAGTTTAGGGGCAAAAATGTAATTTTTCCAAAGTTTGGGTCAACGACTGTTTTGATAAATGTGAATATTAAATACGTTTTTAGAGTCCCGATAACTTGATTAAGCTTATTCTAGCAATAATTCAAGCTAGGGTTTATATTTGGAAAAATACCCATAGGTGAAATTTGTGTATTTTGGTGTTTTATGATAGAATATGAGGTTTTAAATTATGTTAGACAACTTGTGCTACTCGGTTTTAAGTGAAAACGAGTAAAATGGCTTAATCGGTAAAAATACCTAATAGTCATAAGTACATGTTAGAGTGTGAATTTGATGTTGTCATAGAAGGGAAAAAATGATCAGCATGTCATAAAACATAAGAAAATAGGATGAATTTTAATTTACGAGCCATGGGGCAAAAGTGCAAATATGTGAAAGTTTAGGGGAAAAAATGTAATTTTGCCAAAGTTTGGGTCAAGGACTGTTTTAATAAATGTGAGTATTAAATAAGCTAAATTTTTTTTATTATAGATCAAGAAGAACAAAATTCAGAGTTAGACTGGGGAAAGAAAAAGATAATGGACTAAATCGATATAGTTGATCGTATTTTGTTTCAAGGTAAGTTTGCGGTAAATAAATGCAATATTCTATTATTTTATGTTAATTTGGTTAATTTCCAGCATGTGTATATTTATTTTATGAAATTATTCAAAGAAGACTTAAGCATGAATTGACGGAGAAGAAATATCAGAAAGTCCTGGTTGGACCTTAGAAATGTGTCGGATACAAATGTCATGACATTAGGGTTTAAGGATACCGTGTAAGACCATGCCAAGGCATGGCAATTAGTAAGGTTTCTCAGGCAAGAAAATCATGTAAGACGATGTCAAGACACGGCATTGATAAGTTACTAAAAGGCAAAGGTCCCATGTAAGACCATGCCAAGGCATGGCATTGGTGAGTTCATAAGGCAAGGCTACCATGTAAGACCATGTCAAGACATGGCAATGGTAAGTTTCAAAAGGATACCACGTAAGACCATGACAAGTCATGGCAATGGTAAGGTACCCATGTATCCTTAGTATTCCAAGTGGTTAAACGGGAAAATTTAAAGAGAATATCAAGGTAAGGTAAGGTAAGACGAGTTATACTAAAAAGGTAAGACAAGTTCATGCTAGAAGAGTAAAGGTAAGTACAAAATGTTCATGTATGCTTGATAAGGAAAAAGGTAAGTAAAATTTATTAATAAATTTGATTAAGTAAGTAAGTATTTAAGTAAGTGAGTAAGTGAAGAAGTTTTAAATATGTCTATGACAATTAATGAAGTTGCATTAAGTAGTATCATGCCAAGTAGTAAGATAATTCTTATGAATGTTGTTATTTATTTGCATGCAAACTTACTAAGCTTAATGCTTACCCCCTTTATTTTCCTTCTTTTTATAGTTTTGTCAAGCTAACTCGGAGATCGTAAAGTACGTCAGAGGTCGGGGCACACTATCCCGAGGATTATTTTGGTATAGCTAGACGTTTCATTTTGTGTATGGCATGTATAGCATCGTAGCCATTTTGTGTGTATGATCTTATGATATGGCTAATGATTGGTATTTAAATGCTTGATAATGATTAGCTGTTGGAATGGCTAATCAAAGACATGTTTGGTGTTATGTATGCCTAAATGCATGTTATTCCATGGAAATCATGAAAAGGTCAAATTAGCACAAAAAGAATCAGACGAAGTGATGGACGTGAATTTGAAAAATCACTAAAATAGTAGAAATGGAATTAAATGATTAATAAGTTATGAAATCAAATATTATTATGTCTATTTTCAAATGGAAGAAACAAAATAGGTAAATTAAATATATTGTATGAGATATTTAAATTTTTGTGAAATAGGGCCAGAGCGATTTTTGGATCCCCTTTTCTAATTTTGGAAATTCACCAAAAATTGTACAAAGATAATTAGAAGTCATTATTTACATGTAAAGATTCCTTATTGAGTCTAGTTTTATGATAAATAAACTTCATAGTAATTGGAACTCTGTATAAGGAGATATTTGATTCGTAATACACAAAGGTTAGAGCAGTCAAACCCTGAAACAGGGGAGACTTTAACTAATAAACTGTACCAGTTGGCCTGACCAAAAATTTTTAAAAAAAATTAGTTGATAGATATATGAGTCTAGTTTCAGGGGAAATTTACAAAATTGGATTTCGAGTTTTGTAACTTGGGATATGAATTTTTAAGCGATTGTGACGTAGATTGCCAGCTTCTCTGGAAGTTTTAAAAATAAATTGTTTGAGCTGTTTAAGTAATGAATTAAGTCCGTTAACACCTCGTGTTCGACTCCAGCGACGGTCTCGGGTACGGGGCATTACAAAATCAATCATGTGGCCCCCATTGAGTCCCTCGCAGCACCGACCCATCTAGGGATTACCTGCACAGGAAAGCAGAGGAGTGAATTTATGAAACTTAGTGTTTAATTCCTTTTTCACTAATCAAACAATCCATAGGCAAAATGGTTTGGGCCTAAGCCTGTTTCAGTAACAGTCCAGTATCAGTGTGGCCTTAGCCCATTACAATAACAGTATCAGTGTTGGCCTTAGTCCATTATAGTAACAATAAAAGAATGTAACAAAAATCCTACCCATCCATCCTCTACACTCCACTCCGTCCAGCCCTACACTCCATATGGGGATAAAATCGACCCACCCATCCCTACACTCCAAATATAGCACCGGTTGTAGCACTATTCAGTAATTGCAACAAAGCTGCTAGTAGTTGCAGCAGAGCTACCCATACAGTACACTTCCTCCAATATATATATCAAACCCATCCCCATGCAGCGTGTCATGTCACAATATATACGTGTATGCAAAATGTCATGCTCTAATACAGTCAAACATAGCATAGGGTATATAAGTCATTTTACCTGTAGGGGTATAATAGTCATTTCATCAGTATAAGTCTAAGTGTACTTACCGATCCATCAGTAGACCCATAGTCGTCTTAGGCGACCCATTCGACCTTAACAGTCAAACAGTGGAAATGGGCCCAAAGGCCATAATACAGCCCATGTGGGCCCACAAGCTCATGTGGCCCAATTAACCCAAATAATGGCCTTGGCCGTGTAAGCTACACAGCCAGCCTAATTATCTCCACACAACAGTGTGGTTTACCCGTGCGGAGCCCACGAGCTCGTTGGCCCACACGACCCATATCGACCTAACGTGGCCCAAAACGACCTATGCCCATGAAATCGTTCGTGGTGGACTCTACAATCACATGCTCGCGCTTATGTGTTTGGATGACCACACGAGCGAACGTACGGCCATGTGGCATCGATGGTACCAGTTTTTCAGCTTTTTCCGTTTCACAATTGAAGTAGTGTGATTACACACCTTAAATGAAAATGCGCGGTTACTCCACAAGCCCAAAGCCCAAAGCCTACATTCAACCAAGATACACCATCAACCAATGATAAATGAAAAACATTTCACTCTTATATTGAAAAACATTTCACTCTTATACTTAACGCTAAAATTCCACTAATACTTGCCTTTGATGAACTACTGAAGATTCCTCCTTAAAACCAATACACAAAGCCGACTACAACCTCCTTTAGAGATTACCCCCATTTTAAAATGATCATATAACTAACATAGTACATGCCCATAAATTGAACTTAGTGTACAACCACTTATCGAAGTCTAAACTGACACAAGAGATTGAGAGCTATTGGTTCAAAATGCCCAAAAGATAGCCACTACAATGAGGCAGAACTAGCGCTATCACTTCCCTAACAATCGTCGATAGGAAAGAAAGTGTTAACCGAGAACCATAAATACAGTAGAAGAGAAAAGGGATGAACAAAAACAAAATCCAATAAAACAACACTTACCCCCTAGGTCCACAGAGAAGAACTGTGACAGCCTTAAAGTGACCCTAGTCGGAAAGCGGTTTCGGGACTGCTAAACCTAGTCACCAAATTATTTGAATATGATATTTATTGTCTAAAATATGTGATTATGAATGTGTGAAAGTTTTAAGCTTCGATTTAGTAAATTGCATGTGAATTTAGTCAATAGGACTTATGTGTGACACTTTTGAAATGTGATAGGTTAATCTATAAGGATCTATTAGTGCATGTAATCAAAGGGGTGGACTTGCATGTCAATTTCCCCCATTTAATTACTAGTGGCCGGCCATGACAAAGGGTGATGGGAAAAACATGTCATAAAACATGTTGTGCTAATGGTTTATGTGAGAAAGGATAAAATAATAATGGGAAGTAAATGATGACAAAAAAAAATGTGTGTGGTTGGCCCCCCCCTCCACTGCCGTGAATAGAGGAAAGAAAAAGAAAAAAAAAAAGAAGAGAAAAGCTCTCATGTTGTTCTTGGCCGAATAGGAGAAAGAAAAAGAAGGAGAAAAGAGCTTTGAGGAAATCGGCTATGGTGGTTTGATAGACTAAGGTATGTTTGATGATGTTCCATGAGATGCATGCATGTTTTAGTTGTTAGCTTGAGTTCTAGCTAGCCCATGGTTCAAATCTTTGCTATGTCATGGAGATGGTATTCGGCTAAGGTGGATTGGTGTTGATGTCATTTACATGCTAAAAATGAAGCTTTGTAATAATGCATGTGATGGTGGATTGATGACTCTTGAATCTTCTTTTTAGCATTTTTGAGTGAGACATTAAGTTCTTTGTTTAACCATGACCAAAATTGAAATGGTATGGTGTTGTGATGCATTCGGCCATGGTAGAAAGTAGAGGAGAAATATGGTTGTTATTCACGTTATTTGGATGAGAAATGGTAGTAAGGTGAAGAGCAAATGTTAATTTTTGATTTACTAGTGTGTATATGTGTATTAGCCAAGTTTTGAATTTGAAACAAAATGGTATGTAGTCAATACAAGCAACCACATTTGTAGGAAGTATTAAGCATATAATCGGCCTCAACCTAGACATGTATATTCGGCTACATGAAATAGATTTGTGTTGCATGTGTTCGGTTAGAGGCAAGCATATTGATGCTTTTATCTTGGCTTAGATAATCGGCTAAAAGAGAGTGTGGGCTAAAATGTTGAGTTTGATTCATGATTCCATATATATGTGACTCTAATGCCTAATGTATATATGGGCTAAGTACCTTGAGGTCCTCTTTTGATGTTCAAATGAATTGTGTTAAATTGCTTAATGTGATTAAAAATGCACATGACCATTGTGTATTTGAGCTAAAGGGTGGCCATATGACCTATTAAACTCCTTGTCATATTCAGCCATAAGCTAGCAAAATGAGACTTTAATAAGTTAAATTTGTTTGAATTAGCTCAAGAGCTTAGAGGACCACAGTTGGATAAGGGAAAGGAAAAAGTTATCGAATAGCCGCCGAAATCGTTCGACCACATTCGAGGTAAGTTTTCGAGTAATGGAACTTAGATTATGATTTGTTTAGATCATGTTTTAAGCAAATCAAAATCATGCTCTTTGTATGTGGCTATTAAGCCGAAATTGCAAGTGTGATAAGTGTCTTGTGTTTGAGCTTTGGTAATGAAAATGAAATACGGATGTGTCATGATTTATTGATAAATGTGCATGGTTATTCGAATGATGTCCGGGCTAAGTCCCGAAGGCTTTGTGCTAAGTGACTATATCCGGACTAAGACCCGAAGGCATTTGTGCGAGTTACTAAATCCGGACTAAGATCCGAAGGCATTTGTGCGAGTTACTAAATCCGGACTAAGATCCGAAGGCATTTGTGCGAGTTACTAAATCCGGGTTAAGTCCCGAAGGCATTTGTGCGAGTTACTATAACCGGGCTATGTCCCGAAGGCATTTGAACGAGTAGCTATATCCGGTTAAATTCCGAAGGTACGTGATTCGGGTATGAGCGATCTTGCTGTAAAAAATTTTCAGTTAATACGCTTGTAAAATCCCAACAATGAGGTATGTTTCGTATGTGCATTGGAATAGTTGATTCCCTTCGAATAATATTCGCTCAGTCGAGTAATTAGCTTCTGGTATTTGGCTAAAACGATCCCTTATGTATGAATATAGGGGTTGGAATGTGAAGTAGGAATGATTTGAGAATATGTATATATGGAATTATCCGTTTAGTTATATGAATGCTATACTTCAGTTGTGCTTAAATTCTTTGCTCAAAACTTACTAAGCATTTAATGCTTACTCCGTTTATTTAATTCTCTGTTTTATAGATTTTTGTTCTTCAGCTATCGGACTCGGGATTTTTAAAGTCGAAGTCGCCCACACTATCAAAGCTCCTTTTGGTATACTTTTGGTTGAACTTTGAAATGGCATGTATAGGACTACCCTTTTGTTGTTGGTCATGTACCCTTCGGTTTTGTGTAAATTTGGATAGCCATGCGAAAATGGCTTAAATATACTTTGATCATAGCATTATAATCGTTTTGTATGTTGTCCGTCGAGAGGTATGGAAATGTTGGTAACGGTTAGCCATGGGAATGGTTATTCATGATCAATTTTGGTATATGTATGACAAACTCTAGTTGATCCATGGAGGATCATGAAATAGGTAAAGTTTACCTTAAAAATAGATGCTGGCAGCAGCAGTGATGTGGATGTGAAAAATCACTAAAAATAGTAGGAATGGAATTAAATAGTGAATAAATTATGTAATCTAACCTTGATGAATCTATTTTCATAGGAAAGTAACGAAAAGTTCATATGAATAGTATATTATGAGATGTTAAAGTTTTCGTGAGACAGGGCCAGAATAGTTTCTGGGTCCCCTGATCTGACTTTGGAAATTCATTATAAATTAACCAGAGACATTTAGAAGTCATTCCATATATGTATAGATTCCTTTTTGAGTATAGTTTCTACAAAAACAAACGGCATCAGTATTGAAGCCCTGTACAGGGAGATATCCAAGTCGTAATGCATGAAGGTCAGTGTAGTCGCACCCTGTAACAGGGGAGACTTTAACTAATAAACTGTACTAATTGGCCCAACCAAAAATTCTAGAAAAACATCTGTAGATGGACATATGAGTCTAGTTTCAGGGAAAAATTACGAAAAGGATTTTTGAGTTTTGGAACTCAAGATATGATTTTTAAGGTGACAGTGATGCAGTTAGCCAACTGCCTGGAAATTTTTAAAATGGACTGTGAAAGCAAGTGATTTAAGTCTGCAAACCCCTCGTGTCCGACTCCGGCAACGGTCTCGGGTACGAGGTGTTACAATTAAATTGGTATCAGAGCTACGGTTTAGTCGATTCTAGGGCTACCGTACTACGTTTGGGTCTAGCTATACATGCCATTATGTGATTATTTGATAGTGTGGTGATTTCTGACAATTGAAAATGTGTTTATTATAGTAATGGATCCCGATCCCGACCGAGCGGTAGCTGATGATCTTGAGAGTGTAGTGCCTGCTCCCGCACAAGGGACAGCTCCGGCGGACTCTCAACCTATTGCTAGTAATCCGAATGATGAAGCTAGACAAGCTTTCTATAGCGTGATGAATGATTGGTTCAACCAATACATTCGAACTAATACGGCTGTTCCACAACCTCCATTCCCGACAAATACCACCTCCGCACCTACCATACCTCTGGTAACTGACCAAATAAGGTCAAATAAGCCCCCACTTAAACAAGGTTCCATGTCAGTTACCGACTATGAACGAAAGTTTGTAAGGCTTAACCGGTACGCACGAGAATGCATTTCCTCAGAAGCCGTAATGTGTAAACGTTTCGAGGATGGATTGAATGATGATATAAAGCTGTATGTTGGCATATTGGAAATCCGAGAATTTGTGGTACTTGTCAAGCGAGCTTGCAAAGCCGAGGAGCTCAGTATGGAGAAAAGAAAAGCTGATATGGGAGCAAAGGAGTTTCGTAAGAGGTCTTTGGGGAGGCCCTTTCAACAGTCATCGAAGAAATTTAGAGATGATTTGGGCCGATCTAGAGACACATTGGGTTTTTATAGACGAGACCGTGATCGACCCCTTGTGAGTGCACGAGTCACTTCGATCGCCAGTGTTGGAAATGATCGCCGAGACAGAACGGAGTGTCGGTATTGCGGTAAATGGCACTCGAGGAGCTGTAGATTCCATGACCGCTCCTGTTACAAGTGCGGGTCAGCCGACCACTTTATCAAAGATTGCCCGAGATTGTCTGAACAAAATGTAAATCAGAGTGGGAAACCGGGTGCTACCACTGCTCGGGGTAGACCATCTAGAAATACGGGCAATGCTAGTGGTGGTCAGAGAGGATCTAGAGATACTGCGACCAGATCTGTGGCTCGTGCTCCTGCTAGGGCTTATGCTATACGCGCACGCGAGGATGCTTCCTCGCCAGATGTTATTACTGGTACTTTTACTCTCTTTGATACTAATGTGATTGCTTTGATTGACCCCGGTTCTACTCATTCTTATATATGCGAAACCTTAGCATCCAAGAAGACTTTACCTATTGAGTCTCTCGAGTTCATAATTTGGTGTCAAATCCTTGGGTCGTTACGTGCTTGTCGACAAAGTGTGTAAGAAATGCCCCCTAGTAATTCGAGGTTCCTATTTTCCGGCGGACTTGATGCTTTTGCCGTTTGATGAATTTGATGTTATTCTTGGTTTGGATTGGTTGACCGTGCATGATGCGGTTGTGAATTGCAAAAGCAAGACTATTGATTTGAGGTGCGCAAATAACGAGATAATCCGAGTTGAGTCTACGGACTTAAAGGGGTTGCCAGCTGTAATATCAGCAATGTTGGCCCAGAAATATGTAAGAAAGGGGTGCGAAGCATACCTTGCGTATGTACTTGATGACAAAGTGTTAGAAAAGAAACCCGAATCTATGCCGGTGGTTTGTGAATACCCGGATGTTTTTCCTGAAGAATTACCGGGTTTACCGCCTGTTCGGGAGGTAAAGTTTGGTATTGAGCTTGTACCTGGGACTACACCAATTTTGATAGCTCCGTATCGTATGGCACCAACCGAGTTAAAAGAGTTGAAAGCTCAGTTGCAAGAGTTGACGGATAGGGGTTTCGCTCGACCAAGTTTCTCACCTTGGGTGCACCAAGATTGTTTGTGAAAAAGAAGGACGGAACCATGAGGTTGTGCATCGACTATCGTCAGCTGAATAAAGTGACAATAAAGAATAAATATCCGTTACCGCGTATTGATGATTTGTTTGATCAACTAAAGGGAGCCTCAGTGTTTTCGAAGATAGATTTGAGATCGGGTTATTACTAGTTGCGAATTCGAGATTCGGATATACCCAAAACTGCTTTCAGAACGAGATACGGTCACTACGAATTCTCAGTGATGCCGTTTGGGCTCACTAATGCCTCTGCGGTATTTATGGATTTGATGAATCGGATCTTTAGACCGTATTTGGATCGGTTTGTAGTTGTGTTTATCGATGATATTTTGGTCTATTCGAGAAATGAAACCGATCATGCTGAACACCTGGGATTAGTGTTGCAAATTTTACGGGATAAGCGGTTATATGCTAAGTTTAGTAAGTGTGAGTTCGGTTAGAGAGGTTAGCTTCTTGGGCCATGTGGTATCCGTGATCGGGTATTCGAGTTGACCGAACAAGATTTCGCCATACTTAACTGGAAGCCTCCGAGAAATATTCTTGAGGTTCAAGCTTTTGGGACTTGCGGTTACTACCGACGGTTTGTAAAAGGTTTCTCGATGATAGCCACACCCATGACGAAGCTACTTCAAAAGATGTTAAGTTCGAATGGACGGAAAAATGTCGAAAAGTTTTGATCAATGAAAACTTATTTGATGAAGCTCAATTTTAGTGCAGCCGAATCGTGCAAAGAGTTTGTCATCTATAGTGACGCCTCCCTACTTGGGTTAGGTTGCGTATTGATGCAAGAAGGTCGAGTTGTGGCCTATGCTTCGAGACAATTAAAGCCACATGAGAAAAATTATCCGACCCATGATCTCGAATTAGCTGCCATAGTATTCGCCTTGAAAATATAGTGACATTACTAATTTGGTGAGAAGTGCCATGTATTTTCGGATCACAAAAGTCTCAAATATTTGATGACTCAAAGAGACTTAAATCTGCGACAAAGACGTTGGCTTGAGTTGTTGAAAGATTATGAGCTTGTCATTGATTATCACCCGGGAAAGGCTAATGTGGTTGCGGACGCCTTAAGCCAGAAATCACCGTTTGCTTTCTGACGATGAATGTACACTTGTGCGTTTCTACCCGACAATGTGTTAGTAGCTGAATTAAAGGCCAAACCATTATTAATTCATCAAATTCGTGAAGCTCAGAAAGTCGACGATGAATTGGTTGCAAAACGGGCTGAATGTGTTCCGAATATGGAATCCGAATTTCAAATTGATGATAACGATTGTTTGAGGTTCAGAAGTCGGTTGTGTGTTCCAAGAAATTCAGAACTCATTTCGATGATTTTGAACGAAGCTCATTGTAGCCAAATGTCAATTCACCCGGGGAGTACGAAAATGTACAACGATCTGAGACGCCAGTTTTGATGGCATGGTATGAAACGAGACGTTTCCGATTTTGTTTCGAAGTGTTTAATATGTCAGCAAGTAAAGGCGGAACATCAAGTGCCTACGGGTTTACTCCAGCCAATCATGATACCTGAATGGAAATGGGATCGAGTCACGATGGATTTCGTATCTGGGTTGCCAGTATCGGCAAGTAAGAAAGATGCGATTTGGGTTGTTGTGGATAGACTGACTAAGTCGGCTCACTTTATCCCCGTACGTACGGATTTTTCATTGGATAAACTAGCTGAATTGTATATTTCTCAGATTGTGAGATTACACGGGGTACCTATTTCTATCGTGTCGGATAGAGATCCGAGATTCACCTCGCGATTTTAGAAGAAATTGCAAGAAGCTTTGGGTACCAAACTCCATTTTAGCACCGCTTTTCATCCACAAACCGATGGTCAATCCGAGCGGATAATTCAGATACTTGAGGATATGTTGAGATGTTGCATCCTCGAGTTTAGTGATTCATGGGAACGGTATTTACCTTTGATTGAATTCACTTACAACAATAGTTTTCAATCAAGTATTAAGATGGCACCTTACGAGGCCTTGTACGGGCGTAAATGCCGTACACCATTGTTTTGGACCAAGCTCGGTGAAAGTAAAATTTTCGGAGTGGATTTGATTAAAGATGCTGAACAGAAAGTAAGAATAATTTGTGAAAGTCTGAAGGCAGCATCAGATCGTCAGAAGTCGTATGTGGATTTAAAACGAAGAGATGTTGAGCATCAGGTGGGAGGCAAAGTGTTTCTTAAGGTCTCACCTTGGAAAAAGATACTCAGATTTGGCCGTAAGGGCAAGTTGAGTCCGAGATTCATTGGGCCGTACGAAATCTCCGAACGAGTTGGTCCAGTTGCGTATAGATTGATTTTGCCCCCTGAACTTGAAAAGATTCACGACGTCTTTCATGTTTCGATGCTTCGACGTTATAGATCTAATCCGTCACACGTGATTAATCCATCAGAAGTTGAAATTCAATCCTACTTGAGTTATGAAGAAGAACCGATTCGTATCCTAGCTCGTGAAGTGAAAGAGTTGTGAAACAAAGGGGTTCTGTTAGTAAAAGTGTTATGGCTCAAACACAGAATCGAAGAAGCTACTTGGGAAACCGAGAACTCTATGAAAGAACGATACCCAAACCTATTTACCGGTAAGATTTTGGGGACGAAAATTTCTTAAGTGGGGAGAGTTGTGATGACCCTAAAGTGACCCTAGTCGGAAAGCGGTTTGGGACCGCTAAACCGAAGTCACCAAATTATTTGAATATGATATTTATTGTCTAAAATATGTGATTATGAATGTGTGAAAGTTTTAAGCTTCGATTTAGTAAATTGCATGTGAATTTAGTCAATAGGACTTATGTGTGACACTTTTGAAATGTGATAGGTTAATCTATAAGGATCTATTAGTGCATGTAATCAAAGGGTGGACTTGCATGTCAATTTCCTCATTTAATTACTAGTGGCGGCCATGACAAGGGTGATGGGCAAAACATGTCATAAAACATGTTGTGCTAATGGCTTATGTGAGAAAGGATAAAATAATAATGGGAAGTAAATGATGACAAAAAAAAAATGTGTGTGGTTGCCCCCCCTCCATTGCCTTGAATAGAAGAAAGAAAAAGAAAAAAAAAAAAAGAAGAGAAAAGCTCTCATGTTGTTCTTGGCCGAATAGGAGAAAGAAAAAGAAGGAAAAAAGAGCTTTGAGGAAATCGGCTGTGGTGGTTTGATAGATTAAGGTATGTTTGATGATGTTCCATGAGATGCATGCATGTTTTAGTTGTTAGCTTGAGTTCTAGCTAGCCCATGGTTCAAATCTTTGCTATGTCATGGAGATGGTATTCGCTAAGGTGGATTGGTGTTGATGTCATTTACATGCTAAAAATGAAGCTTTGTAATGATGCATGTGATGGTGGATTGATGACTCTTGAATCTTCTTTTTAGCATTTTTGAGTGAGACATTAAGTTCTTTGTTTAACCATGACCAAAATTGAAATGGTATGGTGTTGTGATGCATTCGGCCATGGTAGAAAGTAGAGGAGAAATATGGTTGTTATTCACGTTATTTGGATGAGAAATGGTAGTAAGGTGAAGAGCAAATGTTAATTTTTGATTTACTAGTGTGTATATGTGTATTAGCCAAGTTTTGAATTTGAAACAAAATGGTTTGTAGTCAATACAAGCAACCATATTTGTAGGAAGTATTAAGCATATAATCGGCCTCAACCTAGACATGTATATTCGGCTACATGAAATAGATTTGTGTTGCATGTGTTCGGTTAGAGGCAAGCATATTGATGCTTTTATCTTGGCTTAGATAATCGGCTAAAAGAGAGTGTGGGCTAAAATGTTGAGTTTGATTCATGATTCCATATATATGTGACTCTAATGCCTAATGTATATATGGGCTAAGTACCTTGAGGTCCTCTTTTGATGTTCAAATGAATTGTGTTAAATTGCTTAATGTGATTAAAAATGCACATGACCATTGTGTATTTGAGCTAAAGGGTGGCCATATGACCTATTAAACTCCTTGTCATATTCAGCCATAAGCTAGCAAAATGAGACTTTAATAAGTTAAATTTGTTTGAATTAGCTCAAGAGCTTAGAGGACCACAATTGGATAAGGAAAGGAAAAAGTTATCGAATAGCCTTGAAATCGTTCGACCACATCCGAGGTAAGTTTTGAGTAATGGAACTTAGATTATGATTTGTTTAGATCATGTTTTAAGCAAATCAAAATCATGCTCTTTGTATGTGGCTATTGTCGAAATTGCAAGTGTGATAAGTGTCTTGTGTTTGAGCTTTGGTAATGAAAATGAAATACGGATGTGTCATGATTTATTGATAAATGTGCATGGTTATTGAATGATGTCGGGCTAAGTCCGAAGGCTTTGTGCTAAGTGACTATATCCGGACTAAGACCCAAGGCATTTGTGCGAGTTACTAAATCCGGACTAAGATCCGAAGGCATTTGTGCGAGTTACTAAATCCGGACTAAGATCCGAAGGCATTTGTGCGAGTTACTAAATCCGGGTTAAGTCCCGAAGGCATTTGTGCGAGTTACTATAACCGGCTATGTCCCGAAGGCATTTGAACAGTAGCTATATCCGGTTAAATTCGAAGGTACGTGATTCGGTATGAGCGATCTTGCTGTAAAAATTTTCGTTAATACGCTTGTAAAATCCGACAATGAGGTATGTTTCAGTATGTGCATTGGAATAGTTGATTCCTTGAATAATATTCGCTCGATCGAGTAATGAGCTTCCGTATTTGGCTAAAATGATCCCTTATGTATGAATATAGGGGTTGGAATGTGAAGTAGGAATGATTTGAGAATATGTATATATGGAATTATCCGTTTAGTTATATGAATGCTATACTTGATTGTGCTTAAATTCTTTGCTCAAAACTTACTAAGCATTTAATGCTTACTCCGTTTATTTAATTCTCTGTTTTATAGATTTTGGTTCTTCAGCTATCGGACTCGGGATTTTTAAAGTCGAAGTCGCCCACACTATCAAAGCTCCTTTTGGTGTACTTTTGGTTGAACTTTGAAATGGCATGTATAGGACTACCCTTTTGTTGTTGGTCATGTACCCTTCGGTTTTGTGTAAATTTGGATAGCCATGCGAAAATGGCTTAAATATACTTTGATCATAGCATTATAATCGTTTTGTATGTTGTCCGTCGAGAGGTATGGAAATGTTGGTAATGGTTAGCCATGGGAATGGTTATTCATGATCACTTTTGGTATATGTATGACAAACTCTAGTTGATCCATGGAGGATCATGAAATAGGTAAAGTTTACCTTAAAATAGATCTTTGGCAGCAGCAGTGATGTGGATGTAAAAATCAGTAAAACTAGTAGGAATGGAATTAAATAGTGAATAAATTATGTAATCGAACCTTGATGAATCTATTTTCATAGGAAAGTAACGAAATGTTCATATGAACAGTATATTATGAGATGTTAAAGTTTTCGTGAGACGATTGCGAACGGTTTCGGGTCCCCGATCGACTTTGGAAATTCATGCCATATATGTATAGATTCCTTTTAAGTCTAGTTTCTCTGAAACAAACGTCATCGATATTGAAGCCCTGCAGGGGAGATATCCAAGTCGTAATGCATGAAGGTCAGTGTAGTCGCACCCTATAACAGGGGAGACTTTAACTAATAAACTGTACTAATTGGCTAGACCAAAAATTTTAGAAAAACATCTGTAGATGGACATATGAGTATAGTTTCAGGGAAAAATTACGAAACGGATTTTCGAGTTTTGGAACACAAGATATGATTTTTAAGGTGACAGTGACGTAGTTAGCCAACTGCCTGGAAATTTTTAAAATGGACTGTGAAAGCAAGTGATTTAAGTCTGCAAACCCCTCGTGTCCGATTCCGGCAACGGTCTCGGGTACGGGGTGTTACAAGAACAAAAGAAAGAATCGGTTCACCAAGGGTCAATGCAGGAGCACTATTCGGCCAGCAAGGATTAGATTGTACTGAAGAGAAGGAGGAAAAAGAAAGAAAATGAATAAACTGGTCACAACAGGTCAAAACCAAATGAGATAGGGAGGTAGGTAGACAATGGATATTTGGCCAAAGAATCTTGATGCTAGAGAGAGAAGAGGAACAATGAAAATTGGAGACCAAAATGTTTAGAGAAACAATCCAATGACCAAAAGCGAAACGACCAAAACGGAGAGGTTGAAATTCACTAAAGAGAAAAGAGCTGAAACAACACAATGACCAAGTGCTCAGCTTTTTCCCAAAAGCCAAAAATGCCAAAAGTGAGAGTCCACAATCGGCACACCCACTACTACTCGATTCAAATCCCTACTTTTACTCCAAATATTGCTCATCAAATCACTCAATCCTTATCCCACTCACCCAACTCCCTAGCAACCAAAAATCCCTCCAACCACTCCCTAAAATTCAGCCACAACACCTCTTACTGCTTCAACACTCCAATTTTAATCCCACTATAACACCTTCCCAATGTTAGGAGCAAAACAAAACCAAAATACTCTTTTGTGTTGATAGGCCTCGAACCTCAAACCTCAAGAAACACTCCACACAACACTTACCTCTAGACCAATAGGCTCTTTATGACATGCAACATTCTCATTAATTTCAAAGTCTAGTAGCAGGACTCAAGGGTTTATTCAATAAGAAGCCAAAAATTTTGTTCAAGAGTGGGCTTGAACCCATGACTTCCCAAACTCTCCCAGAGCACTAAACCACTAAGGGAAGCATACAACCACATACCATCATACAAAATAATTTTTAACAGAGTTTTTGGGAGTTTGGGGATTTGGGGCGTTACAGAGATGGAGTTGTGAACTAGTGAAGTGTGAGTGGTACTTTAACTACAAGATATCCAAGAGCAATGTATGTAAGCTGAACTCTCATTGGAAAAGTGATAACTACTAGTTATCTGCGAGCAATGCGTGCTAACTTAATTTTCTCTATTGTCCTTTTACTTTCTTTTACCCAATAGTTTTCATAGTGCTCCTTAAGTGTGAGCTAGCTTGTTCCTATTGGTTTGAGGCTTGAGACATTATTTTGCCATTACTATGATCATTGTACAATAACCACCTTTAAGGATAAAAGTGTGTATTTTAGTATGAAAATTTACCAAAAATGTAATATTCAAGTAAAAATTTTAAATATCGAATAATTAATAGAAATATAACATAAATGGCTAATAAATAGTTATCAATGCTTCTTAACTCTCTTGAAATATAAGCTTAAAATCACTTTAACAACTCTTTATGTTAGAGTTATCAACTAGTTGTCCTCGATAAAAAAGAGAACATTTTTACTGAATTCCACATGATAATAGCTACCTTAGGGCTGACAAACTATCATATGCTATCACAAGAAAGTTATCTCTTTTAAGAAGATCTCCTTAGTGAAATCCACGTGACAGTACCTACCTTGGGGTCAAAAAATTATCATGTCATCACAAGAGACCATTAATGGAGGCCGTAGGTCTTGTTTAGGGACTTTTTTCCAACCAATCTTTTAAAACTTGTAAGGTTTTGATGTCCAATTTAAATCATTAATAATTAAAAATGTCATGACAAGTACATG